>NC_089682.1:25304436-26512769 GCF_031753505.1 Anomalospiza imberbis
ATTGTGGAAGATCTCAAGCTGTGCTCATCACTGCTCCTGCGAAAGCTGCTGCCAGCTGCTAGAAACAGAGCCTGCTGCTACAGGATGTACACTATTCACAGGAGCAGCCTCTCAGCGCTGATTATCACTGAAGAGTTGCCTGCTCTCCATCACTGTGCGCCCTGCACGCAGCCGGACCGCGGAGCGCGGGGAGGCAGCCTGCCTGCCCTCTCCTCAGGGTAAGGAAAGGCGTGAGCCGGGAGAACTTGGCTGGGAATTTTCCAAGCGCTGGTGGGGAAACAGGCTCCCAGCCCCTGGGAGGATGGCGTGGGCTCAGCCACTTTGGAGCCGAGCGGGGGCTGGAGGAGGACGTGAGGGGCAAAGAGTGAGGGTTTCCAAGTGCTCTGTGAGGTGCTCTTGGAAATGTTGCTTTGGGGTTTTGGTGTTTTTTTCTACTTAGACTTTGGAGGTTTGATTTGGCACTGGTTCTTGTTGAATTGGTGAACCTCGTTGTTAAGTCTGTGTTTTGTGACTCGATGCTAAAGGTCTTGGTATGGCTGGAGGTTTCTCCCCAGATAGGCTGTGTGAGCAAAGGCAAGAGACTGGCAGAAAACTCTGGGAGCATGTCCTGTCTGTAGTGACTCTTTTTCTTTGCCTCAGCTTGTGGGGAGTGGAGGGTAAACTTCAGTCTGAGCACCTGAAATTACCTTCTTCCCGCTCCTCTCCATCAGTTTATGCTTTTAAATTGTTGATAGCTTTGATAGTGTTGAGCTCTGAGTGGTGACAAATTTGCATGCAGACACAGACATGCAAAAATGCTGATTTGGAGTCTGTTTACGTGTAAGATGCAGACTTGATCAGCCTCACCAACGCTGAGGTGAGAGATTGCTTAAAGATTTAGCTGAATTTTGACTAGTCTTCCTGCTTGGATTACAGATTTAATACTAAAGCCACTCATCAGAGTGCCCAGGGAGATGCAGGGTGAGACACGCTAGCTGGTCAGAACTGTGCCATTACTTGTGGATTTCGGTGGCAGGGAGGACTGGAGGGCTGAGCGTGTCTTGGTGGCAAGTTGGAAGCAGCTTTGGAAAGGGCTCCCTTACAGTGGAAGGGATTGTAACCCACACTCTGCAAGCCAGACTCTTTTTAACTGAAATAAGGAATGGATTAATACCAGGTGTATTGCTCTCCTTATAACTTACCCAAGGGTTTTAGAAAGTTTAACAACACCCCCCCCCCCCACATCCCACCAGACCAGAACGTATCCAAGGCAGATAAAAGTAAATGAGAATGTAATGTGCAAAGTCTTACAATGGAGATTATTTTCAAAGTAACATTGACATTAGAGCTGTACCGTATGCAAGGCTGTCTTGAAGTAGTTGCAGAGGTTTTTATTCATTTTTAACAGTGAAATTACATGCTTAACAAAAGGAACTTTTAAAGGCACAGTGGTAACTGACAGTCAAAGCAATATATGTCATTATCCAATTAGTACACACAAATGTGTTTTTATTATTCACTTAACATACCTCTGTGTTTGGCTCCCAGAAATACAGTGTTTTATTTCTCAAAGTGTTTTAAGACTGGTATATGTTTTACTGCTACAGTTGGAATAATATTTGTGCACATTACAAGTATTTATATTGTTGTTTCTCATTGAGTTAACTCTGTCTAGAGAAAAACCTTTAAAATCAGAAATCGTGGGTAAATGCTGGTTAGACAAAATGCAGCATGCACTCAATTCCAGTTTTCTTCACAATGGGAAAATTTGCTTTATATTACATTTAAAGTTGAATTGGGAGAAATAATATTGTTTGTGTTTAAAAGAATGATAATATAACTAAATTTTCAAGTACATTTGAATGGAATGTATGTTAGCATATAAAAGAGCATCTGTTGGTACTTACTAATATGAGAACAGAGATTCTATTCAACAGAACCAATCTTTTTGTTTTAGTGAAAACTATCTAGCAATGTGGTTTTGCATTTGTTTCATTGGGAAACTGACATGTGGTGGTGATATTAGCTTTCTAATTACAAGTTCTGGTACGTTGCATTATCAATTTTCTTTAGGAGGAGACATTTCAGTTGTAGTTGGACAGGGCTGTTGTCCTAGCACCAAATACATACAATAGGTATAACAAGTTTGCCAAGGAATCCACTCTGTCTACAGCTTTAGAAAGAATTTTCCTTCTCTCACCATATTTGAATATGATTTAGTGAATGTGTTTGAAGTGAAGTATGCTTTCTAATGTTTCTGATGTTGGAAATGCAGGTTTTTTCTGGGTTTCACACAAAAAGGATGCTTCATTTAGGTATGAGGTGCTCTAATGAAGCTCTGGTATGTGCACAGATGTCCATGAAAACAATCAACGTCTTTAAATTTCGCTAGCATTAGGCATTTCCCACACTGGTGGCACCAGAGTGGGACAGCTGTACACTAAAGAAAGTATGAGCTTCCCATGAGAGAACTGCTAATACATCTCATGCCCAAGCATTTCTCTGTTATTTAGCCGTGTTATGAATTAGGAATAATTATCTAACAGTGAAACATTGTAAGACCTCCAAACTAATTTAATGATGCCTATTTTAGACTATAATATAAATAAATATGATGTTTATCAGGATTAACTTTATGTATGGCTGTAACTCACAAAAGCAGATATTTTCAATTGCAATTAGCATTTCTACGTTTATAAAGGAACACATTTGCAGTCTAGGCAGCCATAAGTTACAGGATACTTATAACACACAAAGTTGTCCCCTTTTGACATAGTTGGTTGGATGATGCTCTGTATATTTGTCTTGAAATTTTAAGTTTCTGCTGGTGCTGGAACCTGAATTCTTTACTGAGTATGTTTTTCCCTAGAGATACAAAGCAAATGATAGTAATTATTTTGCAATAAAAAGCAAATTCCAGCCACTGCAGACAATAGTGTAATTGAAAGCCATCAAACCCTGTAGTAAAATAAAAAATAATATATTCAGATTTGGTATATCATACCTAATGAATGCACCCTAACATTAAAAAAAAAAAAATTCCTGACCTTTTACACAAGAAGGTAAATGAAGTTAATTAAGTATAAACATATTTTTGCATATTTACTGTCTCTGTACTAAATGTATTTAAATTTTCCAGTCTTGTTTTTCAAGTAGTTTGTGGTCACCTTGGCTGGATTTGCATGCAGTTGTTTTTTATAAAAGAGTCTTCAGTAAAGGCATTTCTGGATAATTTATTCATATTAGAAATCTGGTGCTAGACTAGCTCTGGCACCAGGCTTATCTGATAGGCTTTAAATATGTAAAAATAATATGTAAGATGAAAAATACGTTAAAGGATTTTCATCAATAATGATGATAATGGAGGTCACAAAGTATGACCTATATTTTGTGGATGAATGTCTCTAGAGTGCTATTTCATAGACATTCCTGCTTTTGCTCTTCTGATCATTATGTTTGCTTAAACTTTGTAGATTTTAGTAAAATGCTGTACTTCCTTATGTAAATTGCCGAGATAAAAGTTGAGAGCAGCCTGAAGTTTTGATACTTTCATGTCTGTCTACTTTCAATCCTTGAAAACTGAGAGCTTGTTTATGGGTGTCTTTTTATTTTCAAGTTAGGTGTAAGGTTAGCAGACTTCAATGTTTATTGTGTTCTCAGCTTTCAATGCACTCTGCCTTATCTGTGTACTTGAATCCACGTGGTGCATACCAATGAAAAGCTTTGAGTATTTTTATTAAGACATCCAGCAAGAGCTCTGTAAACAAGGCTTTGCCTTCTAGTGCTCAGGCTTTGCATTGTAACCTGTTGTAAACACACTCTTACTTCCTCATTATGAAATGTGGCCAGGAAAAAAAAAAGAGCAGATCTCTAATGTGTGTGGTGCCTTCTTAATGTAGCTATTTGAATACCAATGGTCTGCTTTGAAATAGGAATTTTCTGCTTTATGAGGAGGGCTGGTTCCTCAACTTTTCTTAGTGTGATGGCCTGAGGGTAATGTTATTTTACAGTGTAATTCAGCTCATTTTATCCAAACTGTTCTTAAAGATGGTTGGAGCAGAATCTTTCTGCTTTAAGGCCCTGAAACACAGTACAAATAAGTCAAAACATGTAAAATTTTTGCTGGTAGTTGGGCTACCTAATGGGCTTCAGCAGTTGCAAGAAAGGAGGTATTCCACTTTAATAGCTTTTAGTGGTTCAAAATGGGCTGCAAATAAGCAGAGGAAAATCAACTAAACAGTGAGCTGAAGCAAAATTCCTCCAATTTGCTGTTACAAATGGGAAACCAGGATCCTAACCCTTCCGTGTCTAGTACTTTGCTGTTTCTCTGGTGATTTCAGAGAGCAGGTAAAAAATGGAGGCTGGCATGGCAGCTGGGTTACAGTTCAAAGGCCTGGGCATCCTCCAGGTTAGATTATGAAGTTGGAGGAGGAGGAAATGGTGGCTGGGCACAAGTTTCAGGGATCACAGGCTACCCCACAATAATAGTGGTATAAATGTACAAAAAGCACCTGCTGCAACTGTAGGGAGTTTTAAGTCACTCTGCACAGCTGTGAAGAATCAGATGTTTAAGGAAGTAAATTCTTGATGAAATGATCTCTCAGAATATTTCTAGCACCATCTCTGATGCCACCAGCCAAAGAGAATGCATGCAGCACAATCAGACCAACGCATATTGGGTATATTGAGTACATACATAGAGGAGGAAATATAAACTGGTAGTGCTTAGGAATCTGGAGAGACTGCCACAAAGCATGAAACAGTCTTTTTTTTTTTTTTTTTCTAATTATGATGTGATGGCCTATGTGATGACAATATTTTTTTCTTTATCCATACATGGATATCTTTTTTTTTTTTTTTTTCCCACTGGTTTTCTCACCTCTCTAGAAACAATTAAATCTCTTAATTTTAGCTTATCATTGCTCAAAGCACTGGTCCTAATTTCCCCAGAGCATTCCATCATTTAAATATCTGTAACTAATTTGAAATCAGATGTAAAAGTGATGGGAAACACTGGGAAATCAGGTGTGGACTCAGACTAAAATGCTAGCTTTGCAAAAGTTTTTCAGGTCTCTTCTTTTGTCAAATGTAAAAGCATTGAACAGCCTTTCTCTTTTGCTCTTTAAGCCATCCATGTTTGCTAGTGTTAAGGTCACCTACAAAAAATTATGTTCCCACTGCCACACTGAAGCCAAAGAGACACCAGCCATTATTTCAGAATAATGGGAGCAAGAAGGAATTGGTGTTTCCACTATACAGTACCATAGGAAAAAAATTAAGGGTACTGATTATGGTACTAATTTTCATGGTCTAGGCTTGTAGCACATTTGAAGCATTAAAGAGCCATTAAACAGCCATGCTCAGAGAATTTATACAGCCTTTTCCCAAACAGTGCTTACACTGAAGAAAGAGCACAGTTTATACTTCTACCAATCAGCAAAGACACAAAACTTAGAGAGTGTTACAAAAATGTCATTACAGTCTCCCTGGGAAATGGAACATCCAGCTGCAAAGCATTTATAAAGTACATCAAATACTTCATATCTCATAGCAGCTAGCAAAATGTGTCTTGATTTATCTGTTTGAGAGCTCATCTCCAGTGTCTCTTTGGAGCTGGTCTTAATCTTTCATCAAGGTCTTTCATGAAGTTTTTAACCATATTGGAATTGTGAAAATGTTGCGTTTAAACCATATTGGAAATGTGGCATAATGTTGCTTTAACTGACAATTTTTTACAAAATCAATGTAAACATGCCCATAAATGTTAAAGGGTAAAATGACATTGGACTCTTCAGTTGTTTTATTAGGCTGAGCTACAAATATATAAGATGAATAATGGACTACTGATTAACACTTGACTTCATAAGCTGACATAACTGTACTGAAATCATTAAAATAATTTGTCAGTTCATAAGAAGATTTACTGTAATGAGTTTTTTAAAGTGAATTGAATAGTTTTAATAGGTTTCCAAATCAGAACAGCATTTTAAATGAGACTACTGCCTGTTAATTTAATAAAGCATTTCAGCACTTAAAATCAGATAATACTCTGGTTAGGCTAACAGAATAAGAATGTGGGAGTTTAGTTACTCAAGTTTGAGATGTGCATCAGAGACTTTGACATTGATGTCCAGCATCCTCATCAGTCTTGTGGCTGGAGTATAAAAGTACAGTGTTTAATGGATATAGTAAAAGATCCAGTTGATATAGATCTCTGATCTAGTGGGAACTTTCCCATTTCAGGTTCAATTCTGGGTGACCAATTTTTGTCTTCTATTGATAGTGAAAGCACATTTTGCTGAAGATTCTTCTTCAACGTCTCAACACTAATCTAATCCAGAACAAACCATAATTTTTTTTGTGGTAGATAAACATTCAGTTTTGGATGTTTCTGAATTTTTATCCTCTGAAAAACCATTTGGGACTCAACTTTTTGATGTCAACCAACTTCAGAATAACACCAGTACCTCATCTTAAAGAAATTCTGTCCAGTTAGGTATTCGTACCTCGCATTGTGTGAGTAGGGGAAAGAGTGCATTGATCCTCTTTCAGTATTCCTCTAAACATTGCACAAAAGCTTAGAAAAATGAACATTTAGTTATTTATACAGATAAGAACAAAGTTTTTCATGTAATAAGGGAGCTCATTTTTTGGAACACCGAATTTCTGTTGTCCCTAGAGATCAAGCTTTTGTGTGTGTAAATGCTGCTTTGGATGACAGCACAGCAAAAGGACAAAGTCCTGTTCAAGGAAGCAAAGAGTCTTTAAGCTGCAAGAGTCCATGTTTTCAAAATAATGGCCTGTCTGAAAGTAGGGGTGTAGCTGTGTGCAGAAGACCTGAATCAAAGGACACACATGGTGATGACAGGCTCCTGAACGTCCCATCCAAAAGCCACTGTAGGACCTGGCGAAGCTATACACTCTGTGAACTTCTGTAAACTTCCTGTCACGTTTTTGGGGACATGTCTTTTCTTGGGCATTACACACATTCTGTGGATGTACTGTATGTTTTTAAAGGCTGTCTCTACCTGATCTGATGTGCTCAAGCGAAGTACTCTCTGTTATGTTATTCATCATATGATCAAGACATGGTGGGTAGTGCAAGCTTGAGCAGGAAGTCAGTAACATCACTGCACAGCTTGTGGCATGGATCCAGCACTGAAAGGGAGAAGGAATTTTCAAAATACCACTGAATAGAACATGACAGACTACTATTTGAGCTTTAAAACACAGGAAGGGGATGTGTCAACTCTATGATTGAATAATTGTATTCATTTTCCAGGTAGCTGGGAGAGGGTGGCTGTTGCTGTGCAAAACTAACACAGTATAAAATCCTCTGAAGACAACATTAGACTTGTTTGAAAAGGTGGACCCAACTGTATCTTTTGTGTTATAAAATGTGTGAATTTAAAGCCTATGTGTTCTTTTCCTTCTTCAACTTAAGAAAGTCCCAAGTGACTATTTTCCTGGGTGATGTTGACAAATAGAAGTGCTTTGAGACTAGCTGTTCCTAAGGGATAGCCCATGGCACAATCATAGGTGGCAATAACTTACAGCTGCTCTCATTCCAGACTGGATATGACACAGGAACCTAAAGATAGAAAAATATTTGTTCAGTTACTAAGCTGTAGCATCAGTGACATGCTGTAGTGATTCTGTATCTGACCACTGCATTTCTTTTCTGAATGTCTAGGGGACATAATGATTCCCATGATTTTCATTCTGCAAGAGAGTGAAATATCTACTAGCTTTATACAATAATGCTTCTCTCAGTAGATGGTGGGCTAATGTCTTATGGTCCATTGAAGCTAATTGTCAAAAGCAGCAGTGAGGGCTTGCCAGTTCTTTTTGGTAGCTTGGCTTGTGGATGCTGATCTTGCGCAATGGTGGCATTGCATCATCTGGGTACAGGACACTGGCAGGCTGCACAGAAATTAGCACTCCCTGGGAGGCTGATGCAGACATAGCCTTGTAGAACACTACAGTGGGCTCCCCTCTTCACTGGCACCCTCCTCACTCACGGCTTTCCTTATTTTAGTTTGTGCTGGATTCTTAAATGAAGAGAAGTAAATGCTGTCAGGGCTTACTTCATTTTAATATTGAGGAAGAAGAGGGAAAAGCAATGAGTGTCTCTGTTTTCTGCCTGACTTCTGCTGTGAGGAAAGGGAAAGCCAGCAAGTGTACAGGACTTGGTTGAAAAGGAAACAATCACCTCTCTTAATCAGGACAATCTTCTTTTTCCTTGCTCTGTCTTCTGGTGCCAGCTTTGTTACCTGCTGGCAAGGAAGTGTTGGGATCCTTTAAGCTCCGCAGAGATTATCTTTCTTTTGATCTTCTACTGTCTCTGTTTTTAGCAAAGGAAGAGACAAATGTCTGCATTGTTTTAATTTCCTTTAAATCCTGCTAGATCTTTCTATGCCCTTAAGCTTTTGACAATCGAGTGGCAGTCTGAATTCATGCTGTCATCTCTAACCTGCTCGGAAGATGCTGTGATTTGGGGCTCTGCAGTCACATTGGCAGAGCATCTCAAGCTTCTTTGATATGTTTGTGGGCATGAGTTTCTGGAGTGCCTTCAGCTGTTCATTGATAGCAAGAAGAGAGCTTTTCCATGCTACTGACTCATAGTCTGATGTAGGATGGAGCTCTGCAAAAGCTGGCTCCTGACTTGTGCAGGGCTGTCAGTCTGTGAGGTACCAGGTGCAGGATGTTTTGCTTGCTGACCTGATAGAAAGGCCCTTGTTTCGTTGCAGTTACAGATGAAGTGTGCCTGCTTTGGGTTCATATTAAGACACTATTAGGGCTGAAGTTCAATTGAGTACTTTAAGTAAGCTCTAAGTGTGTTTCAGCAGAGGCATCTGCTAGATATGCTGGCACACAGAAGTGAATTCAGAAAAGGATCATGATCTTTAAATAATTTTTCAGTGAAAAAAGCAGCTGAAAGGGTTATCTATAGAAAGTTTGCAATGTGATGTCATATTATTAACACCAGAAATTGACCAGTTAGGGAAAATCTCTAAGTCACTAGTCTTCAAAACTTTCTTTAACCAAGTTTTTCAAAAAACATGTGTCTGAGCATCAGAAACATCTTTGGATTTCTGTCAAGCTGCCCAGCAGGCACATCACATGGCCCATAAAAAAACAGGAAAGTTACGTTTTACCCACATGCTTATTTTAGCTTTTTAGTACTTTTATTCCCTAAAGACTGGTATGAATTAAGTATAGATGGGGATGAACACACATCATTGGAGAGGTTTCATGTTATGCCAGTAACTTCATTTTGCTTCACTGAGGAATAAAACCTGCTCATCTCTCTTAACTGATTAATGTGCATTTGTCAATAGAAATTTTTTTTTTTTACCAATGACCTTGTATAGTTCTGTAATCAAAAATACTTGACACAAATATATGCATATCCTTGCGTGCTTTTGACTGAAACTGGATGTTGTGCTGACCCTCTACTCAGGAGAAAAGCAGATTTGGGCAAATGACTTGCATCTTCTTCATTCCCAGCATAGCTTAACAATGTGTAGCTATCTATTGTTTTCCTCTGTACATTGAAGCTAAGCAGTATTGCCATGTTTTCATATATATTGGTCTGAGGGGGCTAACTTTGCAAGCATTTCTCAATGAAATATGCATAATGAAACCCAGCAGCAGTTAGAAACAAATACCTGTGACTTGTGACTAAAGGTGTGTTACAAGTGACAATAGGAATATTCCTGAAACAGTCTGATTTTCATCAAGTCAGTGTAAGATTCAACAACATAAGCCACATGATCCAACAATGATTGTTTAATAATATTATTATTATAATCTAATTAATGAAAGCCAATATATTAAAATAATAGGTAATTGCAATACATTAGTTGCAAAGATACTGCTTTGGAAGTATGAGTATCCCGTAATATGTTGTAATTCTTGTAGAAAGATAAAATCCACACTATCTGAAAGATGACACTAAAAAATTTGAGAAATATGAGAAACACTCTTAGTTTATTTTGGTCTACTTGTGTGAACTCCACCATTTGATTACAGCAAGACCTGTAATTTCAAAATAAAAAACCAACATGGGATTTCGTGTCTTATGCCTGAGTGCTTCAGCAGATATTTTCATGAATTCAATATGAGCACATCTGGAAATGGATATTGGGCAGTAATATCTCAACAATTTTAAATCTTGAAAACTGAGACTAAAACTGATGAATGTAAATTACCATAAATATTTCAGTGAAAGGTGGTAGATGTTAGCTGAAATATTTTAAATTAATATGGTAAAAAAAAATCTTAATTATATTCAAGACTTCTCTAATTTTATGGATTATGACTATGTTTTTATGTTCTTTATTTTATGTTTAACAGATCAAATTTGAAAACTGATGAATAGCAACTTGTGCATCCAGTACAGAACTTTTGTGCAACACTGTGAAGTAGTTTTGATAGCATTTACATAAGGATTTGGTAAAACCAGTACCACTGTGCTCCTGAGGCCATCCAGTCAGGTGCTGATGTATGTGAGAAGACAGAGCTCTGCAGGTCCCTCTGCTGTCTCTAACTGCTTGTGCCAAGGCAGGTACTGTATCTGTCTGTGGTCAGACAACTGATTTTAGACCTCATGCAGTATCACATAAGATGGTTTCAGTAAGAAAAGAAGCTTGAAACCCCTGTGTAGTGATGAAGAATGAGGTTGGATGGAATGTATTTTAATATAAAGGTGTTCCCCTGGTGTTTATCTCCATTACCTTCTGCTCCTTTTAGCTTTTCACAGCTTTTTACAGTGTCAGAAGAATGTTTCACTTGCTCATGGGTTGAAGTAAGGGTCTATGGTATTTTCTGCCCTATTCCTTCATGAAGTGTGAAAAGTCCTCTCCACTCTAAAGTTTTTCAAGCTTAACTTTTTAGAGGCATCTATGAGCTCACTTTTTATTTTCTTCTTTTTTCTCTGCTTCTCTGGTAGACTTGTCAAAAAGAGAGTGATTGACTAGAATTCCGTTTTGGAGGTTATTGATTGCACAGGAGTGAAATGTATGGAAAGACAGGTAAAAATAAAATGCAAGCAGTTTTATTCTGTTTCTGAGGCATCAAATATAAACCTAAAGATGAGGGTTATGCTGAGAAGCCATCCTTGTTTCCAGAATTGCAAGAGCTTGGATGCGATGTTATTTAATACACTAAATCCTACATGCTTTGAAGGCCTGACATGAGTCCTTCTCTATGCTTCTGTAACTTTTGAGTTGAATGTTTGCTGTTGAGTACTTTCTGAAAGCCAATTTGGTTATCAGGTCACTGTGCAGTGTCCTCAGACAGATGGCAGGTGGGTGGTACAATGGGGATCCAGGATGTGAGAGGGCCAGGACCATAACCTACTGTAGCTACTTAAAAATTTTGTGCATGAGAGAGGGTTGGACTGATCTGTATTAGCATGAGGCCATCAGACCTATTTTTCAGATAAGCTAGGAGAGACCAATGAACTAGGAATAAAGTTCATCCTCATGGAGAACCAGTAGAAGGGCAACTTGATTTTGTAACACTTAAACATTTATGGCTCATTTCTGTCCCATGCCCAGCTTGACAGTGGAAAAAGCTATGTTTGCAAGGATTGTTTAGATCTGTAGAGGGGGTCTTGTCTTGTCTCCTTTCAATTTCTAGTGTTTGTGTTTTTCTGAGAGGAGTTTGTTTAGCAATGCAGAACTAAGGTTGGTCTGAGATAAGAAAACGTAGAAATCTTGCTGTAGCTGAAATGCTGTGACTTATATCTGAGGAAATGGCTAATACAGTGCTGTGCTCAGCCTCTCCTCATATAATAGGTGATTCAAGGCCTTCATCATCTCTCTGGCCTTTTTGTTTACTCAACTGAGTAAGTCTAGGTCATTCTTGCACCAAGGAGCCCAGCACTGGAGCCAGCACATCACATGTATCTCACCAGTGTGAGCTGGGGGGAAGGATCCCCTTCTGTTACCTACAGACAACATGCAGACCCTAATGCAGTGCAGGATGTGAATATTGTCTTATTTCTAGAAAGAACAGTGAACCCAAACCACTGGTCCACTACCTCCCAGGGCTGAATTATATTCAGAAGTTAATGCTTTAAAAGCTCTTGTGCTCTATTGCTGCTCCAGGTACATAGGCCGTGCAAGCCTGTATACAGATGCTCATTAGTGTTAGGTGGCAGTATTGTAATGAAGCAAATGTAATGAATTTTTACTGGAAAGTGTGCTAAAAGTAGAAAGCTGGTTATCTTTTTCTGTTTATTCATAGTAAGGCATGAATGCAGGCCATGTCAATGTGTTATCTCAGGCTCCTCTGTGTGATAGAGAAACCAGTGATTTTAATTTTTGCTTTCCTCTGCTGATTTTATATTAGTGAAACTTCCAGGAAATTGATGGAATTACATAGAGACATATTACAGTATAGCAGAATGTTCAACTGGCCCCTAAAACCCCACTGAAAGCATCTTCCAAGACCTCATGCTGTCAGCACCGTATGACTAAGAAGCTACAGTCAGTCTACCCTAATTTCTTAAATTAAGTCTAAGCACTTGTAATTAAATGTAAGGCTATCTCAAACAGAGGTGCCTCAAACCCAGTTTTGGATTCACCAGAACATACATAGTGGTCTAGCTGCAATAATGAGGGCAGATGTCTGGAAGAAAATGACCTCCAAGTAGATATTCCGTAAGATTATCCTTCTGGGAAACTGTAAAAAAAGTCCAGCATTTATATGGGAAACAGGTCTTGAATCTATTGACAGTGTTTTGCCACTTCTGATGCAAAATTGGAATATGCGGCTACATAATCTACAGTCATACAGTGAAAAGCAATATTTTGAAAACAAGTCATCATTAGAATGTGTTTGAATCAGTTTCAGCCTTGCTTCTCAAATATTACAGGCTCTTATATCTTGTTAAAGACCTGCAGTTTTTTGAAAAGCTTTGTGTTTTATCAAAATAAAATGGACACAGCAGCCATGTACACAAAACAATGTTCTAAAACCACCGAGGAATAACCTGCTGATACTACTCAGTGTGTGTAAAATGTTGAGCCGTGAGGTGGTGGGACAGTAACAAAGCACGGCATGTGTAGCTGCTGGTTTCTTGGGAGTGTCCAATGGAGGATGTCCCCTTGGGAAGGAACAGAAGGGATGAGCATGTGATTGGGACTCAACAAATTGTGGTTGACTTTTCACAGGCCTTTAGGAAAGCTAATTGGAGATATGGCTGTTTGGATGCATGTTGTGGATGTTGCTGTAGTCATGAGCAGGCAGTAAGACAGATCTTACCTCAGTAAACAAGTCAACGGCATGTAAGGGAAAGACAGGAAGAAACAGGAAAATTAGAGTGGAGTGCAGGAGAGCATAGGATAATGAATTTCACAGAAAAGCAAAAATTTCAGCTCATTTTGCCTTGTTGATGTCAGGTTAATGGTTTTTAAGAGAACGTCAGAGGTACTGAGAGACTAAAAGCCAATAAGAAGATTTAGGACAGCTTGGAAAAGTGGGGAAATACTTTGGAAAGAAGCAAGAGAATGATGTGTACTGTGGCATTACTGTTAGGGGTAAGCAAGGATCAGAGGTGTGCTAAGGTACTCCATGGGGTGCTGGTCTTATTGTGAGAGCCTGTTACTGAAGTGATCCATCACTCCTGCAAGGGAGATGGAAGAGTGGATCACAGCAGTGATGATAAATTTGAAGGTTGGTCCTTGCAGTAGGGATGTGAATAGCTCTAAAAAGGCCTGAGGTGATATCAAGTGCAGAAAGAAGAAAATTCTTGGAACCAGGACGAAAACTTGTACAAAGCAGGAGATAGAGACTTGAAGGTGCAGATAGTCACCAAATGTAAAGCTGTAGAGACACAGTGAAGGCAAGCTTGGTCCAAATTAAAATGATACTTTATCTTCATCAACAGGCAACTCCTCAAACAAAACCCAAGGAGGAGGGCAGCAATGATGGGTACAAAGTGGTAGAAGGACTACAGCAGAGTTCAGGTGGGTTCACCAAAGACTGGTGGGCTGCAAAGGAAATTCACTTCTACTCTTATAGTAACAAAAAGAGAGGTGCTTAGCATTGCTTAAAATCAGAAGACAGTCTCTTAGTAAAATGGAATTTATGTTTTAAAAAAGAAACATATTAAAACTTTGGCATTCCATGGTATTTGGGCTGCATCAGCTCATCAGAAATGAGGATGATGAGGAACCTCACAGCAACACTGTGCTATAGTTGAGTATGTCTCCCATTTTAGGTGAAAAAAAATGGCAGAAAGGAACTTAGCACCTCAGCTGACTACTTGGAAAATGCATGAATGGTGAAATAGGCTCATTGACTGCAACTGCAGTGCTTTTTTTTGAAGTTACACAGAGATGTAAGTGCCTGGCTGAACTGAGAGCCTGAGGGTAGGGATTAGAACTTGTGTTTTCTTGGCTCTCTGCCTAAGCAAAATTGGTTATGCCATACCGATCCTGAAACAAAACTTCTGTTTGTATTATTTGCGGAGTGCTATGGGGAAATGAAAGCTGGTAAGGCATAATTTTATTTGTGTGCTTTGAAATTTTATATTATCATGTATTTCTTGTTGCACTGTAATGAAGCTCTGATTTCCATATTAAAATTAATAAAATGAAAATAACATGAATGCAATATTCCTGCTGAATGCACATTGACTAGGGAAAGTTTTCATATTATTCCACAAGCATATTTATGACAGCCTATTTCTCTGTCTTGAGAAGGCTGCAGGTTCAGAGGAACTTCAGTCATTCACATTTTGTTTACTCAGTTACAACAGAATTCACACGTGATCCACATTTGAATATCACTTTTAAAATAAGAAGTAAGAGAATAAGTTCCAGCGTAATAATGTAATATCTTGTTATATCTTAATAAGATATTAATATGTAGTAATGTAATATCTTATACTCTTATATTCCATCGTAATAACTTATTATAAGCAAGCTGTTGCTTGCTTATAATAAGTGAGTTTAAAAAAACAATAGCACTTACTGGAAAGAAATAATCTACTAAAGCAGAGCTTATATTCCACAATGAACAGTCCTTTGCTGTATCACGGATATTGGGCAGAGAACAAAAGTGCCACAGCTTTGAATTGGGTTCACTAAGTACATCAAATTCATTCAGCTATGACTTTTTTATTTGGGCCTCTCAACTTAGTAAAGACCAAATAGCTGGCAATAAATAAAATAAGTGCTCTGTAGGACTTGACAAACATGTTGTGCATTCCAAAGGGATGGTGGTTTGAAAGTTGTGGTTATTTATCATCACTGGTTATTCCTGATGAAAGCAGGGATCGTGGATTGTTCCTCACCTCCCTGCAAAGGTACCACAACCCACATTGCACTGCAGTATATCAGGCAGTCCTTTGTCCGGTTACACAGGAAGCAGACCAGCAGAAAGAACACAAGCATCTCAATGACACATGGAGGTTTCGATTAGATAATAGGAAAAATTTCTTCGCTGAAAGGATAATTGGACATTGAAACAGGATGCCAAGAAAAGTGGTGGAATCTCCATCCCTGGAAGTGCTGGAAAAACATGTGGATGTGGTTAGGTGGTAGACATGGCAGTGCTGGGCTCGATGATCTCAGAGGTCTTTTCAAACCTAAACAATCCCATGATTCTATTCCATGCCTGCACCTCCCATACACCTCCCATACACCCAGCCTTTGTGCAATCTCTACTTGTTCCTCACACGCCCCTCAAAAAGTTCATGGATTTGCAAGAGGGGAGAGTACATCCCTCTAGCGGGGAGATAGAGACAGAGGTTGGATGAGATTTTTCTAGGGCTCCTTGCAGCCAGCCCACTCTCTTAGCCCATGCACCTTATGCCTCCCAAGATCACTTTTTGAGGATGGAGGAGTGATTTGAGAGACTCACAAATAAAAGGCACTTCTCAAGTCATCATCATAACAATTCTCCATGTCATCTTGGTGAAACATCTACCTGTTGGATGGGGAAATAGAAAAAAAACTCTATTGTAAAAGCATTTTTCCTTATCACTCTTGCCTGGCTATCTTTTGTGGGATCTACGACTTTGGAAGCATTATGAAAAATGAATCATTTTTTCGCTAAAATTAATTTCACACTGCTAGAAGGCTATAATTTATGTCAACATTTGGTTTTGTTTGGTAGCTCTCTGCTACCGTACTTGAGGAAAAGTAAGCATCACTAGCAACAATTTGAATATTTTATTAGTCAATACAGCAGTCTTAATGGAAAGCTGCTATCACTGACATTCACAGTATGGGCAGTGTGTGATGACATGTGGTGATGTTTCCTGCCCAACCTTCTTGTGTGTACTCTGAATGAACAAATGCTGTTGGGAGATGTTGTTCCTGCTCTGGTTCCACAAACATAGAAAACATTAGATAAACAAAAGAATTGTATGTTCTCGGTATTATTAAAAAAAGCTTCTTCACTTTTCTTCAATTTGTCTTTATTCTGGACTTTCACATCAGAGAAATAAATTTTCTAGCAGATTTTCTGGAAAGTAAACTGTATTTTGGAGTATATTACCTAAAATGGGACACCATTTACTCTTATAGAAACACATGTATATAATTTATAATGCAAAACTAATATCATGCTGTAATACTGCAATATAAGACCATTTCATGATTTTCAGTCTTTCAGTAGCAGGACAACTTTCTGATGAAGCTACTTCTGTACTTGGTCCATAATCCTTCCAAAAATATAAAAATAAAGGCAGTTCTAAACTCTCTCCCCCAGGTAATTTTACTGATCCGAAAACATAGTGCCTCTATTTGTGTTGCTTCATCTTTTAGTTGACTATGCCTTGTGGTCATCAGTATTTTTGTAATGAAGTCTTTATGGGTCTGTTCCCCTTATGAATCCAAAATAAACTTCAGTTTTGATTATATGAACTCAAGAAGGGCTCAGTTATTTGTTCCAAGTAACTAAAGACAAAAGATTTGAGATTCTAATCTTATTTTCAGAAGTAGTTTAATGTTGACTGAGAAGTCAGTACTGCGGACTGCAATTTAACTAATCAATTCCACTAAGCTGTACATGTCTCATGTGGCATTCATTTATGGTAGTAAAGAAATTATTTTCTGAACTGCTTTTCTGAACTACCTTTCCAGAACAACAGTGTGTTATTTACTACTGTTTTATGGCAGAGAGAAAAAGATTCACCCTAATGGCACTGCCAGAAATTACCCCATCTGCCTTTACAGTCAAACTTTACCTTTCAGTGCAGTTCCAGTAAAAGGTATTATCTGACTGATCTCTTATCCACATCACAGAACAGAATTCTGTTTTCACTTGCCTGTGAAACATGTAGTGTGATATTGTAGCACTATTTGGAAGCACACTGAGGCCTTTGGCACCACTGTCCCTTTCTATGAAGATTGTTCTGGGTACAGGTGATCTTTTTCTGTATATAGCAAATGAGGCACGGCACGTTTCCTTCTATTACTGGTATTTGGAAGGGGGAAATCAGTTCAAGGGCACTGTACCCTCAATTTGATAGTTACTTGAAAGGGAAAACAGAGGACTGAGCCTGAGGTGATGCAGGACCAGATATATTCTTCTCGCTTCTCTGCACAGCTCTGTAAAGCAGTGCCAGTCACTATGGGGAACGATAAAAGGCCATAGCAACATCATGAGAAAATGTTTTTTGCTGGAGCTTTGGGGGCAGCTTTTTGTTCCTCTTCCTTTGGCTTTTGAATTGTACAGGGAGAGGAGTGAGGTCACGGGTTTCAGATGGCATTGCATAACACAGATTGTTCTCCTCTTTTTCTTCATTTGTTTTGTGGTAAATACAACTTGAGAGAAATGTATGAATATCAGAGACTGAATTAAATACCTGTTTTGGGGAAGACCTGGTGATTTAAATGCTGTTTAGTTGCCTTTGGGGCTTTAAATACACTGCATTTCTTTTTAGGAAAAAAAAAAAAAGCAAAATAATTATGATTTGTGATGATAGATTATTTGTAATTATAGGCAGGATTGCTTTTGTAGATTATCATGTGTGGAGTTCATCTCACTCCACTTTAGAGATCTACCTCTGAGCTAATTGCCCAGAACTTCTTGCATCTATTGTGGAGAAATGGGCATGTTAAGAAAGTAGTTTACATCACCTGTTAGTTTTGGGATGAAAGTAATACTTTTCTAGAGATGCCTGTCTCTGTCCGTCAGTTGTGGAAGGAGCTAAGGGGATCACCTACAGAGTGCTCATCTTCCATATGCCTCCTACATTTTAGAGCATAGTAACTCCATGCAGTAGCAGCGCTCTCAGAATCGAGTGTCTCACAAATCATTCTTCATGCAGCTATCCAGCCTTTTAGTGGTAGATCTTCTGTTCATCCAGTTTGGAAAATCAAAGCAGGGCAGTACATTTATCTCTGTAGCCTCATTTAGACACTGCCTCTCTTGGGGACCATCTTGCCCCAGCACTGCCAGGGTACCCCTCAGCAGGAGCTTCTGCAGTTGGTCTTTCTCAAATTAATTGGGACCTCTCTTCCTGACCTGTCACAATGTGCCTTTGCCAGCTGGCTACCAGCTGTGCTGTTTTCCAGTCTTCTCCACACCTATGTGTTTTTAGTGCTTTTTTTTTTATCAGTGGCCCATCTGCCATCATCATGGCACCTTCAGGAGGCTGGGGTGAGTGATAGGCACTTACCCACCACAAAGGTACACAAAAAGAGTGCAGGTTTGTCATGGCAGCTGATGATGTCCAAGCACTGCCTTGCCCAGCCCCTTACACATGTGTTTCCTTCTGGAGGTGGAGTTTTAGGCAGCTGTGAAACTTCCTGTTTGAGAAATGAGCCTTCTCCAGAGAGCAGGTATTCAAAACAATGTGGACAACCTAAGGATGTATTTCACTCCAGCTTTATGCACTCAGGCTCCTTTTTGCATATGCTTTTCAGTGAGTGCTTTTCTTCATTTGCAAATACAGTGGGATTAAATAGATGCCAAAGCCTAGGGCAAGTTATTTGATGTTCAAGACTTTGCCTTTCAAATACCTGATTAGAGGTGGTCTTTTAAACATTGCAGAGGCTGGTAGGTATAAATGAAACTGGGTAACTGTGCATATAGATACTTAAATGCCTACTTGCTTGAAATGCAAATGCAAAACATCTTGCACTGAATTTTGGGGAGAATTTTTAAGGGGTCATTAGCTTTGTTTTCAGAATTATGTTTGGCTGTTCATTAAAACCCACAGGAAACATGGAAGTCTTTGTATCTTTGAATGACAGGAGTGTTAAATCTTTCCCATTGCTATAAAATGTTATAGGTCAATTATTATGGAATAAGAATGCAGTGAGGTTTAATTAGTATTGCATTCTATTAATGCTTTCAAACAGGTCATTAAACATTTCTGTGCACTATGGTTATTTCACCAGTCAGTGGAATGTGCCTTAGTGTTAACCTGAAAAAATATCTTGAGCCACATATAACATTTACAAAGATTCTTAAGTCACTCTATAATCAAAGCCTCATTTGTTGTGATGCTTTTATTCACAATCTTCAAGTACTTAAGATTTAGTGAAGTTGCTGTCTGCCTTTCCCCATGGACTGCATTGTGAGAAAAAGTCCAGGATGCCTGTTTCTGCTCCCATCTCTACTAGGTCACTGTGGAACTTGACATCACTACTTTTGTATGGCATTCATTTTCTGTGTTTTCATATTACAATTACATTGAGTTGGATTACTTTAGGTAGGCTGTCTAGCATGTACCTATCTTGCTAAGGTGGGATTTTTTTGTCCTTTGAAAATTGTGAGGGATGCAGAAATTCTTCACTGTTTTACACCAATAACTTGAATGATTTTTTGCTTTTGCTCAAAATGGAAAACCACTATATTTAATATTCTGCTAGAAAAGCTTTAAGACAATATTCTTCCAGAGAGCTAGGTAAAACCATTTGCTGTTCTACATCTGAAGTGTATTTGTTTTAAAATTTGTTTCTTTACAACAAATTGGCCAAGGCAAATCAATCACGTGTTTTAACAACTGCTGAGACTTAGGTTGGATGCTTTCATTCACAGCTACATCAAAAATTGCAGATGCTTATCTTATCTGCAAATAAAAAGCTATAGGGAAAAATAATAATTTTGTGTGTATGGGCCTCATGCTTTGCTAGTTTTCCTAGAAAGGGAGAGGGATGTGGAGATAGCTGCAGAAGTGTTTCAAAATCCTTGTTCTCTCACTCTGTGGGATTTTTTTGGATGATTTTTTTTAGACTTCCATTGAAATTATGTTTCCTGACTCATATAGGACTTTTTTTTTTGTTAGCATGTATTAAAATGAACTAGGGAAAAAAAACCCCAAACGTGCAAATAAGCAGCTGGAAGATCTTGAAAATATGAAACTACTGACTGAGATTTTTTGACTGTAACTATGATTTCCAAATAACACACACCTTACTTTCCTCTCTGAAAAACCATCCCTTTCAAGATTACTTTTCAAAGCTTGATCTATATGTTTTTATTTTGTCATGTTCTGCAGTTTCTGTAAAGAGTACTTCTACTGGCTTTGTGTAAAAGTGTGACCTTCCAGAGGAGGAAATTCCCATTTAAACTATTCCCTGTACCATGCCATAACATCCTTCAATTTCTATGACTCTGCCCCATGATGACTCTGGAATATTGTGTACAGGGATGTACAGTTATGATGGCTCTGAGAAATATATCTCAAACAGCAGAGATGACATGACATATCAATAAGTGTCACAAAATTTGTAAGTAAATTTGTTAGGAAAAGCAAATTTTCTTGTCTCTGTATGTAGGGGGGTTGTGTAACTATTATTATTACTATACACAGAAGGAAGATGCTTTCAGAATCAAAACCATCTAGGACGTGAATGCAAAAGAAGCTCCAACATAATAGGCATCTTTGACATGGATTAGTGTACTATTTATGCCATTGGCAGCTTTTGAATGAACTTCAGCAGTCTGCAAGAGAAAGAACTTGGGACTAAAGTGTGCTTTTCTGTGCCGGAACAGATAATAATGGCAATATGAATACTTGGTAGAGGAATAGTTAGGAGACAAGAAGAGACTTTATTGGCAAAAATAAGTTCTAGTAGCAGTGGCATTATCTCTGTCCTCCCAGCTCCTGCTGTTCTTGAGGGCAAGGTGGTTACTAAGCAATGGTGGAGTTGGACAGGCAGATTCAGAAGCTGTTAGTGCTGCTGGACATGGGAAGTTCACAACTGAGGCTGTGTGTCCACTCCAAGGCAAGGATAAACAGATGAATGAATCCAGCAGTGAACCACCCAGTGCTATATCTTGTCAACATCTGAAGAAACCCTTGAATGTCTTGAGTTCCCTGAGTGGCACATCCTTTCCAGGTAATGACAATCCAGAAACAGCTGTTTGCACTTAGTTGCTCAAGGAATGGTACCGAGCAGGTCTTTGTTGGACCACATTAGTGTCTCTCTGTCTGTTCTCAGTATTGTCCAGCAGACACAGGCTCCTCTGAGGAGCATTTCCTCCAAACAGAAGGCAGAAGGCTGTATGACTTGCGTGATTCATAAAAAATGCTATGTGTGGACCCTCTGACCTTACCACCCCACCACGGTGCATATTTACAGCCCTTGCACAACAAACATCAAGAAACAAGGTAAGCACTTAAAGGACTGACAGTCTGTGTGGTATTTTGTCCAGCAATGATAAATAATACACTCAGCATTTAGAAATACCTAACTACTTATGACTGGAAAAATAGCTTTTGAAGCACAGTTTGTCCTAGTAGTGTGAACTGAGGTACAAACTTGGGGGAAAAAATTACTTCCTACCTGTAAAGCAAATGAACAGTCCATGTTTTGTCATGAGCTCAGTAAAGGGAAAGAAAAAAAAAAAAACCCTCCTAAAAAGCTTAATATACTTAGATGATTAAAAGATTAGCTCAAAGAAAAAAACGAGTTAACTCCAAATATTTTTTGAGTCTACCAATGCAATGCAAGTAAGATAAAGGTGTTACAGAGGAAGTTGGAGTAAAAGGGAAGCAGTTAGAACATGGTGGCAGAGTCAGGGTTTCTAAATAACAAAAATAAAGCTGAATAGCTATGCACAAAAGAATAAAAAAGAAATGGTCATGATGGGCAGAGATGGAGAGACATAAAAGAAGGAGATTCATTGAAAAACTCAGACAATGAAAACTCTGCCCTGACGTACAGAAGGGAACACACAATCCAGGCTGAGTCTCATTTTAAAGGAGGTTATAAAAGGATAGGATAAGCAAGTGAAGATAACATCAGAAATGCCAAAGGAACAAAATGAGATATAACTTGCTAGAGACATCCAGAATATACGGGGAGCGACAGAGAGACACCAAGAGAATAAATGGTGTGTTGCAAAGCAGCAAGAGAAAACTATCGATCAGTAAAGGGTGAGAACAGTTATATAGCTGTTTTGTTTATCCTTACTGAAAGTGTCAGTTCTGATCAGACCAAAGCAAACAATGGAAACCCAGAGCTCTTAATCTGGCTACACTCAGCATCTAGTCACAGGCACAATAGTGACATTTTCTGCCACTCATGAAAATCTGAATGATGTGATAACTTTTTAGTGCTGTAGAAAGTTGACATCTAGTATACAGCACACACAGTGAGATGTTTAGAGGAACTTTCATGCCCTAAAGTTGTCAATATTTTTTGTTAAGAAGGACTTCAGAAAGCTGAAGAAGAAGCCTTTGTTTTGCTCAGGTTAAGTTGGTTTCTATTTCATATTTCATGGAAAGATGTCTGCTTGACTGGACTGCAGAATGTTTTAGTGCTAGCAATTTGGTATCTATTTGATATGCAAAATGTTGTACTAAGCCCATGTACTCAAGGTTTTCCCTGCTGTAGAACAGAAAAAAAAATCTCTACAGCAATCTAATTCCATCAGCATTCCCAATCACTTCAAGCAATTGGTTCTGAAGACTTTTCCCTGAAATTTACATAAAACACATACTTTTTGCTAATGCCTTTTACAAGTGACAGATTATTTCTTGCTTAGCACTGCCGAAGGTGAGGAGCAGGAAGGGACAGTGTGCTTGGGCTGCAGCAGGTGCTGAGAATGATTCCAAGAAGAGCAAGCTCCCAGCTTCCCTTATGACTCTGGAAGAGCCACAGTAGGTCAAGTATGTTGGTATGAAGGGAATAGAGATTAGATGATCCTTGTTAGTGAAAGGAAGTCATCCATAAATGCTCACAAAATGGATGGTGGCTAGGTTTTTAGATCTGGAATTGGCATTTTCTCATTATAAAATGTCATATAATTGTGAGAGGTAGACCAGGCTGTCTGTGAGCATTGGGGTAGGCAAAGTAGTTGAGGGGATGAGAATACAACTTGTTTGCATTCACTCAGTTTCAGTGACTAAAATTTGCAGAATCTTAAGCTAAACAGTCAGTCATGATGCTCACAGACTTGTTCTAGCAGTGCTTGGAGTACCAGAAGCTATCCTGTTATAAGAAAATATATGTTTCAAATCCAGGACTTTAAATGATTTATGTTGGTTGGGATTTTTTTTTTTCCTCTTGGTGTGGACCAAGGACATGTTAGAGATCACTTCTTGGAGTTTGCAGTCTGAGTAGTAAATATTGCAACAGTATTATCCTAGAATCATACATAAAACTGTTTTTCATTTCATGCTGTTCTAGAACTCTAAGGAATCCTACTGTAAGGTAGATTGTATTGACTGGTTTTCAAAATGTCTAAGAAAATTGTGCAACAAGAAGGATTGGTTGGGCTGAAAGCTCTCTTATGTGTGTCTTTAATGAACAGATTTGCTTTTATTTTGAACTCTTATATGGATTGTTTATGCTACAGATGTACAAAAGATTTTTTTATGATGTGTCATTGCATTTATAGTAGTTACAGCTGTTCTTGTGAAGCTATCCCGCCTGGTATCAAGAGAGGGAATAAGATCTCCTTTACCCTTCCCAGGACCTTTGTACCAGACAGCCACTGATGCAAGAGCAGTTATCCAGCTTTATGCTGGAGCAGACTCAAATTCAGGCCTTGTACTGTATCCCTCAGAGAAGGGAGATCCTGTGGTTAGACCTAGGTGTTCTGTTTTTCCCCAGCATCCAATGTGATCTTGTTATAATTCTTAGTGCCAGATTCCCAGAAGCTCATTAGGCAAAGTCCCCTGGGTTTCAGTTTTGTTGGAATGAGGAAGAAGATATCCATAGCTTTTGTGCTAAAGGTTTGCAAAAATGGGGATAACCAGCTCCCAGTCAAGGACACATGGATGAAAGTGATGCAGTCCAGTACTGCAGAAATAGTAAATAATGGAGATAGGTTAAAAATGTGCCTTCAAACGTACAAAGCTAAAACCTGTTGGCTTTCTGTTAAACTGTTTGTGTTCTCTAGAAGTGCTTTGGTGTGACTAGGTATATTTTAAGGAATTTTGGATATGTTCCTGAAGAAACATGACAGATGCATTGTGGAAAGGTTTTCTGACTCACCTACTGTTTTCCTGCACGACCTAACAATCTGAAGGAACTCAGTGCCCTGCATCATGCATATGCTTGATTACTTGTTAACCTGCATTTGCTTTTCTAATACTTTAATATGGGTATTTCTAGAGGATAGATATGTCTTGATATGCCACTGTAGGCATTCATGGAGTAACGGGAAAACATATCACATTTGTTATTCACTTGTATAATTCCATACTGGCAAAGTTTTGAGTGCTCCAGCATGACAGAATTCAAATTACATCTGAGGCAAATTCACGTGTTTTTAATTTCTGGTGCATTTGACCAGCATGACAATTTAAAAGCAAGAAAAAAGTATATAGTAAAAGCTGTATGCATAGGCACAACTTTAAAAAACCCAAGGAAATAAAAAAGGGAATGAATGGAATTTACTATAAGGCCTTTGAACTTCTTTCTTGTCTTTCTTTTAAAGTTGAATATTAAATGAGTAACTGGGGGGTGAAATGGAGAATATAGTGTCATATTTGCTACTATGTTTCTAGAAGCTTTCTCTCTGCATATATAAAAAAAAAAGATTTCAGGAGTTTTCATACAAATCAGAAGTTGAAAGTTCTGGAGACTTCATCTTTATTTTATTATATTTTTTTAAAACTGTGGGTTTACCATTGGATTCTTCCCAATTCTCCCTTTCCCTCTCTCTTTATTTTACATTTTATTTTGCCACAGAAATTAACTAAAATCTCATATTACTTACTGCCCAAAGCAACTTCCAAAGCACAGGTTCCATCTGCTGCTAAAGTAACAAGATTTTTTCCTTCACATCATGTACCTGGTAAAATTTTTAAGTCATTGTCAATTTCAAGGTATGGGATATTAGTATCTATTTGGACAAAATGATTAACTATATAGAATGATTTAAAACTTTCAGACTAGGATTTGATATAGTAAGAATAGATTATCTGGTTTTAACTCCATAATGCAAACTGGGTATTCTTGGTGACTTCAAGTGTTATGATGACAACAGATGAAAAGAAACATCTTGAATTTGCAGTGGCACCCAAACTGTTTAGTCAAAGCAAATAGGAGTTTATGTCTCAGTGATTTTTTTCTTGTCTCAAGTTTATGTCCCCAATATTTCTTATCTCAAGTTCCAGCTATGATGGCTTATCTTATGGCAAGTTCCTTCTGTGGCCTTGGCAGTGTTTAAGGCAATTGTCATCCTTAAGTCTCTTACAGCAGCAGTGAAGGTAGCAAGAGGACATCTTCCATGAGAAGACTTAGAACTGAATGCTGAAAAATTTGTGTTGAAAAATCCCATACCATTCCTCACAGCTACTCACAGTAGCTCCAGTGTATTCTCCATTACTTCCTGCTGTCATAATTTCCCACAGGCAGTGTTCCCAATTAAGAGATAATATTCTAATACATCATGGAGTTTCTTTCTCAAGACCAGAGCCGTAAATCATGACAGATTGTAGCGTGCATTAAGTTGTAGTTACAGATGGGAGGCTAAAACCACATAGATATTTTCACTGGACAGTGAATAATCCATACAAAGATTAATTTTTCAGTTTTCTACAAAAAAATGTGGAAAGAAAATTAATTCAATCAAGCTTTTCTTTTCTCAACGTCTTGCTTTCCTTGTTACCTTAGTTTAGGTAGAAATTTTTTTAACAATTCCTAGTCTTCACTCTTGAAAGTCCAATGTTCTCTTGTGAAACTATATTGCTGAAAGCAAATGCAAATTTTCTATGAAATGCAACTGAGAAATATATTGGTGATACTGTAACTTAGAAAAGTTGAATTTTAAGTTAATATTAAAGTATTTGGAATCTGAGATGTTTGGACTAACTCAAGGAGAATAAAGTTCTGTGAGAGAAACTCAAGGAAGAAGCTTTTACAAAAAGATTACCAAATGTTTTGCATTTTACGGTCTTACTTGAAAACCATACATTTGGTTTGCTTCATTTTTCCAGGGAATGTTGTGGGACATTGTATATGTAAAGAAAGGGGGGATTTGAACTGGTTAAGTCTGTTTCACCAGAAAGTCAGCTGGTTTGAAAAGTAATGGGAGTTGACACTTGCAGGAGAATTTTCCATCTCCCAAGCTGCCATCTGTTTCTGATTTGAATGGAGAGTTTCCTTTTCTTAAAAGCCATAGGGGTACTGTGTATTTGACTCAGTCTTTGAGTCACCAGTTTTATCATTGTGGGCATAGCATCCATTTACAATTTATGAAACAGCATTAGTAATTGGAACATTGTCATCCTTGGCTGAGGCTAGTATTGCAATCAGACCTTGGTAAACCTGTGGGCTGTGCTATGCAGTGCTTTTGACTGGGTTATGTCAATATCTTTTTCAGAATGGAGCTTTATGAATTTAAATGTATGAGAAAGTCAGAGAAACTTTGAAGCCTATACTCTGATCCAAAAAAATAATAGTTTTAGATTATCTTTGGATGTATAATAATTTTACAGAATACAGAATTATTAGGTTGGAAACAAGCTGTAAGATCATTGTGTCCAACACCTTGAGCAATCGCCACCTTGTCAACTAGACCATGGCACTAAGTGCCATCTCCAGTTGTTTCCTAAACATCACCAGGGATGGCAACTTCATAAACTCCCTGGACAGTCCCTTCCACTGTTTAACAGCCTTTTCTGTGAACAAATTCTTCCTGATGTCCAACCTGAACCACCTCTGGCCCAGTTTGAAATTATGTTCTCTTATCCTGTCACTGGTTGCCTATGGGAAGAGCCAATCACCACCTGGCTACAGCTTCCTTTCAGATAGAAAATATTCTAATATTCTGCTAATATTCTCTGTATTGCTCCAGTTTTAGTATATATGCTTGATAATATCATAAGGTTAATATTATAATGTTAATTTTAAAAGTAATCAGGTTATGCTTGGATATAAGCTGTGTTGAGATGTATATTCAGTGTGGCTGTGCTTCTTTCTGGTTGTGTTTGGGAGCAGAACTTTACATGACCAAGGATGCTGACCCTCCAAAGCTGCAGATCTTGCTAGTGTTTGGGTCCCAAACAAAGTGAAAGTGGGCCACAGAGATCCATTTGTGGATTGAGTCTAGACTGCTAAGTCAATCCTTAGTGACTTATATTTTCAAAGGTATGCTGGTGGCACACCAGGACTCTGATCTGTACCTAACTGGATGGTCAAACAGCTGTGTGGCAAAAACATGTCCTCTGCAGCAGGTTGAGTGATGGCTTCTCATCTCACCTTCTCCTGAACATCTCCAGCATACTCTTTATATGTATCAACTCAAGTCTTGAGTCAAGCTATTCACTCTGAAGAGTATAAAATATATATTGCTCAAATATATAAAAAAATATATTCTGCTCAAACAGAGCAAAATTGAGCAATATTAGATTTTTAGGATGGAAAATTTTATTTGCACTTTAAAATACAAATCAGTAGATTTTTTTTTTCAATTATAAAAGTGTTTATATTTGAGATCATTCTTCAGTCAGAAGTGCTACATGGGTTAGAACAAGCTGTAAGGATAAGTGGCTCACAATTTCTGACTATCACAACTTGTGGCATTTTGGTTTTGAGACAAATGACTCTTGGCAATTGGGGTGAGTTCAGAAGTGTTGGGACCAAACCTTGGACTGATAGGGTTTGGTCTGATTTAATGATAGCTTGAGCAACTGAAATACTTCTGATAAACTCAAATTTATTTACTTTGGGCTGCTTCTAATAAATATATCTTGAACATTGCTGCAGTTCTGGAAGACCAACATCATATCTCTTACAGGAAGCTTGCAGATATAATTCCCATCTTTTTTCCTTGCTCAGTGTAAGTAAATATGTTCCCTTGAAATTCATTAGGTTTTTCTTTAAAGTACAAGAGAATACAGAAATTTTGCCTGCTTATTTGCAGAGATTGAAGGTAAAATGTATCATATAAAGAGTCTCTGCAGTCAATAAAAGATGAAAAGGGGGTTCTCAGAAGGAGATTTATTCCACCAGCAGACAAGAAGACTCTGTTCCCAGACGAGGCAGTCTCTTAGATGTTTACAGTGAAGTGGAGAGAGAGGAAAGCCTCCTGAATTGAGATGTGAAATATCATATTACACTACCAGAGTGTAATATGATATTTCAGATATCTTTCAGATATACTTTCAGAGACTAAACTGTTAGGAAAACAATGGTAATCTTTCCCTCTGACTGAATGTGAGCTGTGTCCATGGCCCATCAGTTGCCACATCTGTGTTAGATCAGCTGACGGACACTAGGGAAGAAGGATCACTGCACACTTGCCTTGTTTTATGTTCTCTTTACTCCATGTGTTCCTGGGCTATGCCCACGTTATCAGCCATTCATGGCTGAGCCTATCCTCTGACTTGCAAAGGTCTCTCATGTATATAAAATTGTTTGCAACTGATCTTATGCAGACATTCATGTTGAAGAGGCTTCTTAGGTGACAAATTTTGAGGAAAAGTCTCGAAAGTTTCAGTCTTCAGCTTCAAATTTGGTTTTGACACAAGCACCAATGAAAGACATCTATCTTTAAACTACAAAATATGATCATAAGATGGTTTTATTGAATCAACTTAATAGTGAACTTGGATTAGATAATTTTTTTACTATAATTTAATTAAACATTAAATAGCTGTGACATTACAAAACTGTATGTATGTAGTGAAAAGAATTACTTTTGAAAAGCTAACACTTTAGTCTTATTGTGTATATTTTGCATAATTATATGCTAAAAAATCTCAGAAATAGATATTTATTTTAACAAACATGATTTATTTCAGTTTATTAGTCTTATCATGAGATCTTACCATATATTTCCAATGTGTACCTTGTGCTCAGCACTGTAAGATCTGTTCTGAACTGACATGCAGAGTTAGGTGGAGTTTCTTCTAAGCAGGTTTTCTTTCTGCTCTGAGCTTCAGGACCAGAGTGAACTACCTTTGCGCCCTTGCTGATGTTATTAAGTTGGTATCCAGGGCTAAACTTTGAACTGGCTCCAGATCTGATGTGATCTCAATACTGTGGTAAAAACTGGGGGTCTGCTCAGTCCCTTTGTCATTTGAGGAGATTTGTTCTGTGTCACTGTGCCCCAGCTTTAGCACAGCATTGAAAAAGACAAAATGCCCAGCAGTTGTCACTCAGTTCCTGAGGCCCATGACTGCTTCCTCGTGAAGTGGATATGCCTTTTCTATGCTAGCTCAGATGATGGGGTGGAGGACTTGTGGTACAAGCCTGCAACTGGGATGCATGCATCTTCCAGGTAGGTACTTCAGACCATGTGTGCTGAGGGGCATCAAATTCTGGGCTTCTGCAGTACTAGAGCTGCTTCTCAGCCCCAGGTTCCCATGTGTGACATACCTCTGACTGATAGATCCATGAAATGCCAGTGGCAGTGCAGGCTTTTGGTGCAGGGGATAAATTACAATACTTCTGTGACTTGCAAGAGAGGGCAGGAGGGAATGTGAAACTGAGCCAATGGAGTGAATATCACAAGTGTGGCACTTGGCAGGTCTGCTAGACAGGGCCAAAGGACTTTCTGAGGAGCTGTGGAAGACCTGTTACATAGGTGTGCTTTCTTTGTGTTTTGGGTTCTTTTTTTCCCCCTATACATTGAGTGAAATGACTTTTGTAAACATCTAGAAAAATTAATGGTAACTTGAAAGAAAAGGGATGACTTTGCACAATTTTCTCTGATGGGATAGTCCCATCAAAATAACATAGGTGAACTGCATAAGTGATCGATCTGTATGAAGACTACAAGCATTCTCTCCATACAGACTTGAGTATAAAAACAGATATCGGATGTAAGCTCAGAATAGGATGTTTGTTCTCTGTTCAACCAGATAGGGTTTGTTTCAAAGGCATAACACAGTTTTAGTGAAACATACTTTTATTTTTCAGAATACCTGTACTGAAAAACAGACCTACTTCATTGTTTGCAAAGGCATTCTGCAGAAAACTGTTACGTAGAAGAGAAAGCAGTTCTAGTGGTTTTGAAAGAGAGAAAGCTGGGGGTTGGCAGGCACTTTTGAGAATAAAGCACTCATTGATTAGAAATTTGTGAAGGTAGCCGCCATCTAGTGATGAGATGTTGAAGATGTTGCTTGGAGAGAAGCGGTTCCCAAACACGAGGCGTCTTTTCTAGCTGTGGCTGAATTCACTCATCGCACTGGCTGCACCCTGAACCACTGGGTTTTTTCATCGTGTGCCCTGTGTCATATGCATGACCTGTACACAGGGCACACTGTGACACCACTGTGACACCCGTGGGTGCTGAGGCTGGGAGAGCTGTGCTGCTTCAGCTGGCAGTGGCTCAGAGGAGCTGCACAAATGGGTGACAGCACCTTTTCACCACGACCCTCCTGAACCAAGTGGCTGTACTTCTGCCACATAACCCAGCCACAGGTATGTCACATTCTGGCTCCCTGTATGTGCGTCGGATCCTGGAGAAGTAACAGAGAAATATGTGGGAACAGGGACAGCTTTCTACTGTAGGATTTTGCTTCCCAAACTCTGCCACTGGGAAGTGACTGGGGAGCAGCTCCATTGACTGAGGTGAAAGTATTGCCGTAGGAAATGATAGTTCTGAGCAAGGTTGTGATGTTTAGTCCAGTGCACATACACATTTCTGAACCCCCTGCAAGCTGCAGGTACTGGAAAGGTCCTGCTAGGACAGAATTACAATAATCAAGCCTTCTGGCCCCAAGTGTGTGTGTTGCTGTTGTTAGGTCACTGCATTACCAAAAAGGGACAGCTTGTGTCTCTGAAATTTGCTGCCTTTCCAAAGCTGATTGCCAGCCACCAGCCAAAATCTGATAACCTTTCTGAGCAAGGAGCATAATCAAAAGTGCCATCAAGATACTTAATCTGATTCATTATCTCAGCATGCATCCCTTAAAAAGCAGGGGCATGAAGGAAAGGAACATCATCATAGCAATGACCTTGACCAATCCACTAGACTTCAGATTTCCCTGAATGAAATTATGCCAACAGCATGCATTACAGCAGTCAAACTCAATTTGTTTTGTATCATTAGTCCAAGTTTATTAGGGTTGACTTGCAGTTCTAAAGGGCCTGTTGCCGAGTCATCTAGTTAAAATATTATGCCAGGGACAAAGCTAAGTGGTACTAAATCTATGAGAGGTCTGAGTATGATGTAGTCTTAGAGCTGTTTTTATAGAAAGACCTCTGGTTTTGTTTTCTGCTGGAGGTCAGCTAAGGAGGTTATACTTTCAATAATACTGAAAAACAGTCTACTTTTTGGGTGAATCAGTGAAAAAGGAGCCAATCCATCCAGCATAGGGACGAATTCTGCAGTCCTTACAAGAATAACTGAGATTTGATAAGGTGAGCAAATATCAAATTGCAAATAGGAACATTGTTGAACCTTGTGGGTTGACAAATCATGATTGTAACCTTGGATGACCAAAGTAAAAGACCCTCCATTTCTTAATGTCCATGGGAAAGCATAAGGACATTTTGATTCTCCAGATACTGACTTGCTAGCAACCTTTCCATTCACAGTGTCTCCTGGGCTGGCCCCACTCAATATTTTCAGTAGTGACTGAAGTGGTATGGTAGTGTTTGCAAGCAGTATTAAGCTGGAAAGGATGCTCAGAATAAGGAGGGACAGAGTCAATTCAAAATTATTTTAATGAATTGGAAAAGTGCTTTGGACAAAAAAAAAAAAAAAAAAAAAAAACCAAACAAAAACAAAACAAAAAAAACCAAAAAAGAAAAAAAACACCAAAAAACCAAAGGAAACCATAAACAGGAAGAACTTCAGTATCATGAAATAGAGGATACCAGAGGAAGGCAAGTACAGAAAGTGATAAAACCCCACATTTGGAAACAACAGGTTAAGTAAGGATGAGAAGCATGGTAAATAAGGACTAGAAGATAATACTGATTCTGCTGGACCACAGCATAGAGATCTAGTGGAGAGAGAAAGTGATGGGAATTATCTGCATACTGTAAAATAGTCATGTCCTCTACTTGGTGTGAGGAAGGCTCTGCTAGAATCCTTGATAAACTGCTAGGGAGGCATCAAAACTTAAGAAGTTAACTGAAAAACCATGAGCCTGGTAATGACAGAATAAACTTTTGTTACTAAATATTGAAGAATTTGGAATTATTTAATCTACAACAAATGGTAAGGGGAACTGGTCTTCAAAGAGATTAAAAAGTTGCAGAACCAGGAAGAAACTATTTTCTACATGCTGTACTGACAGGATAAGAAATTGTGAATTTAAACTGCATCAAACTTAAAGTCAGACAAACTGCAATATTTTTTTATAGTAAATATAAGCACATGTGACTGTTCTTGGAGAAGATAATGCAGTCTAGGGTTTTGAAAACAGATGAGACAAAAATCTATCATGAATGCTTTGGGGACATCTGATTTTAAAGAAAGGGATCAGGGAAATGGAAAAAACCTCTACTTCCTTTAAATTTCTCCCATTCTTATTTTCCTTCATGACATATGTGCTTCTCAGGTAAGCAATATTTTTCCTTCCCTGTAAACTCAGCAGCTCATTGAGAGAGCAGACCATTGTTTCAATATTTTAAACTCAAGGAGAATACAAAGTCTGGCAATCAATTCTTTACATATATATAGCCTCCAAAATGACTCACACTTGCCAAATTTAGCAGCTTTCATTGATGATCATAATCAGGGAAGGTGAGTCATGTTAGGGCATTCCTGTCATGCTCAGATGATAACATGCCTTTCAGGAGCATAACACAGCACATATTCCTGGCCCTCACTATCTGAGTGAAACTTTAGGCTATAGTTCATGGCAGTCATAACTGAAACTGTTTGAAAGTAGCTTGTATATGTTAAACCCAGAGCTTTAAAGAACAATCTACAGCTACAGAATCTTTGATTAAATGTTTCTTCACATCAAACACCCAAAATCTGACATTTGAGATACTGTTGTGGATGCCCCATCCCTGGAGGTGTTCAAGGCCAGGTTGGCTGGGACTCTGAGTAACCTGGCCTAGTGGAAGGTAGGGGTTTGGAAATCAATGCTTCTAAGATCCCTTCCAAACCAAGCCTTTCTGTGATGTTGTGGGGTGCTGGGATGTGGGTGCCTGTGTGCCAGTGGCTGCATTTTGGGCTTAGGAGTTTGTAATACTCTGCTCATTGAGCAGCAACCCATCTTCTGTAACATGTTATTCTACAAAATAAAACAAGAATGCAAAGCAACCACGATGTTAGCTTTGTTAGTGAAGTGGCTTAGATGGAGAGAAGGGTCTCCTGTTCCAGGCCTATTTCCCGTCAGGAGCTTCTCTTGAGGTGTGACACACTGAGCTCCCTCTGCCTGAGGAAACACCTGAACTGAGGCATCCTATTTCTTACAGCCAAAATGGGAGTTTGCTATGTCCAGGTAGGCAGAAATGCCTTGTGGTCTTGTCTTTAAAAGCAGAATAGACCAGAAGGCAATTTTTGGCTGTGAAGCTCAGCTTCATGCTGGCAGAAATGCACTTTTCTTTGCAGTGCTGCTGCCTAGCATCCTGCTGCTCAGCCTCCTGGCTGCTGGGACATTCACAGCTGTACATGACCAACTGCGTGGAGACTGGGGTCCTCAGGTGGTTGTTAGAGCATTTTCTGCCTAAAGTCAATGTCATCCTCAAGCTCTTGTCTTTAGAAAAAACTCTAAAATAAAAGTTTGCTTATGGTTTAAGTGTCTGACCTGAACGCGTGCACTGTTATCTTGGGCACTGTCTCTTTACAGCTTTGCGTCAAAGAAAAATATTTGCTACTGGCTGGGTTTCTGCTGCTTCGGTGACTTTTGGTGGATCGGGTTCAAGGGTTCCTCTAACTTTTCTCTTAGCACTGCATGTAGTTTTTTGAAGTTTCCAATGTGACAAAGACAGCAACAGAGTGGTTTTCTGTATGGTTGACAAGAGTTAGGGCTGTGCTCTGCTTTAAGAACACAATCCCATTTCAGTTTTGCCACTGAAATACAAGAATTGTGGAAGTTAGGAGAACCAGGTGAAGAACTGGGCCATTTAGCCCTTTTTCTTTATGATTGAACCCAGTTTTAAGCAATACCTCTTAGTCAATAATCTTTTGTGGTGTGGGTTGAGTTTAGGTTTTCTGGACTTAAAAGGAGCTAATGCAGTGTTTTTAGCCTTAGCAATCTCTAGATGATGCTAATCCACCCTTAAATTGCAAGACAATTTCACTAAGGTATTGCTATAGTGTATTTTTGATGTTTCGTGTAGCAGGTGCAGTCAAACCACAAACAGCAATGATTTTATTAGTGAAAATATGCATCTGGAAATGCCTGGCACAAAGGTTAGGTTTTACCTCTGTGTTGGCATGCATTTCCACAAAACATCAGAAACTGCATGCAAGTGATTTAGAAGGTATTTGCCACCTGGTTTACATATGAATCCAGGCTTTTTTCTTTTTTGTTTCCTCATTCCCTTCTGACAGATTGAAAGCAATTTCATTATTTTGTGCACTCACTGTTACTTTCATTAAATTTTGACACTTTTTATTGGATTCATTTTGTATAGTGTAGACTCAAATGTTTGTGCCCTCATCTCTTTCCTTTTCAGATGGCAAGAGCTTTTAATATGTTTTCAGGGCGAGGCGTGCCAGAACCTACTACTTAACAGACTGTCTTTTACATGCAAGGCATTCAATCATTTAATTAGGCAATAACACATTAAGCCATTAATGTGTGCTTTGGGTGTGCTGGGAGACACAAGACTAAAGGCAGAGTGACTTCAGTCACCTCAGGAGTGCTTTCATGCTTTGATAATGTGCGTCCTGGAGTGGCCAGTTGCTGTCATAATACGGACTTTCTGTATTTGGAAAAGCTTTTAAATTTTTTAAATGCTTTTCTTTTATGTTTTATTGACTATGTTTCTCTTTTGGAAAAGTAGGTTATTGATGTTGGTCTGTTGAGATGACTGCATGAGTCTACTGACCCTGTCTCTTTCCTCAGTTATTAGAATACAATCCTAACAACCTTTTTGTCAGCTTTGTGTAATTATAAATGGCTATAAGATGCCAGATTGAAAAATTTCTGATGAAAGCAGGGTCACAGTTTGGGGCCTCATTTTTCTCATTTTTTATTGGTTCTGTTAATAATATATAAAAAAATACGATTGAACATATATTGAGATATGCTCTTAATAAATACACACAATATCATTATGTATTAATAAAATGATGCTATTCACACTTGCACTTTTCAAACAGCAGGTGTTTGAGTAGGTCTCACTACTGTATGAAGTAGATAGGAATGCTGTAAACTGAGGTATACAGAAAATAAGGTACTGGTAAACACTAAACTAGGCAGTATTTTGACTGTATGTATTACTTTTCCAAGGCAATAGAGAAAAATGCACATAGGATAATTGAGAATAAGATATTGAGATTATATTTAAGCAGTGCAATGATTCATATAGAACTAAAACCAGAAGGTGTAACTGCTCTGTACCCTGAGGAAGATGTAGTCTACCCTTGTTTCAGTTTAAATCTGTTACTCTTTTCCTACCCCAAGGGGTATATTCTCTATTTGCAGTAACTGCTTACATTTTTGAAGACTGAAGTTCATGACTGCATTTTCTGTTTTCTCTTTCCTAGGGAAAATTGTTACCTCAGGTTATGTTTTCTACACTTCTCTTAATTCTTTTTGCCTCTCTGGACTATATCCATTTGGTTCCCATCTTTTTTGAAGTGCTGTGACCAAAAGTAGACATCACACTCTTGCTGCTGCCTTAGTAGTGCTGAGTAGAGCTGAAGTCCCCGTCAGGCAAGACAGAGTGGCTCACAAAGTACTTCAATCTGTATCAGCTGCCAGCAGTGTCAATAGGCCACTCCAACAGTCAAGACTCACTGAGATGCAAGAGAGTCCTTGTCATGTTCTCCCCTTCACCCCCACTCTTAGCAGCACACCTACCACTATAGAGAAAAGCATTCAGTACTCCTTGATTTCTAACTGTGGATTATTCACAGCACGATGGAGTCAAGGCTGCAGTGATTATCTAGGGCTGACTCATTGTTGCCTTCTTTGAAAAGTGGAAGCGCATCAGTTCTGTCATTCCCAAGTTTCCAACCGTGCTTCCCTCTCTTTGTAATGTCTGTGATTCCTGGAAAGCAATTGGTACATTGATATATGGAGAAACTTAGGCAAAAGAATTCTCTAAGAATGCCTATTTCAAGTAAGTCCCAAACTGCCCCAAACAAGAATCCCTCTCCTACAGTTCAGGGAAGCAAAAGGCCCCTTTTTTTTTTTTTTTTTTTTTTTTTTTTTTTTTTTTTTCCTCCAGCTTAGAAGACCTTTACAACATTCAGGCAAAGTATTTGTCCTGGAGCTTAACCATGTTATAGTCCATTAGTCCATTCTTCAGGGCATTTCTCAAGCCCAGTTCAAACTCTGTGTATATAGTAATTGTACTTTCTGTTCTCTGTATTTGCATGTGATGGTTTCAAGTGGAGTTGTTGAATGTACCAGGAAGGGTAACCTCAAAATGCCTCTGATTTTTAGCTGTTTTATGGACATGAGGTTCATTTATAGCATCCAAGTGGCTAGAGGTTTAGTTGAATATATATGATGTTCAAATCTAAGAAATGTGTGGATATGATTGATTATTAAGTAACTAAAGCTCTTCTGAAAGTTCCTCTAAGGTCTCTAAGCTAGAAAGGCTCCTAACTGTTGCTGTGTGGGGATTCTGGCAGTGCTTCTAACAGGAAGCAGAGCTGAGAAATTTGTTTGCCTAAAATTTCCATTTTCTTCAACATGACCTTGGAAGGTCAGCTGGCCCATGTTATGAATTTGGATGAGGAAGGATTCATTAGACCTCATTCATGTTTGAAAAATGTGTGCACAGGTGTTCTTAGTGACCTCTAATGGCTATCAGTTTTGGGGAGGAATTATTTATGATTTCATATCAGTCAGTGTTCTGATATAATAGAATCGTAGAATCATTTGGGTTGAAACAATCTTAAAGCTCATCTTGTTCCAACACTCCTGCCATGGATAGGGACCTTCACCTTTCACTAGACCAGATTGCTCAGAGCCTTATCCAACCTGGCCTTGAACACTTCCAGCGATGGGGCACCCACAACTTCTCTGGGAAAACTAGATGCAATCTAGAGTCTGCTACAAGAATCCTATGAATTTCATTAGTTAAAATGGTAAAACTCATCAATTTTTTTCTGGGGTTTCCTTTGCAGCATCAGAATCAATCAGACATGGCATTTAAACTGTAAAAAAGTATGCTGAAAATTCCAACTGGGAAATGGACTAATAGCTGTTCCTTCAGGATGCTTACAAATTGTTTACTCTTTTGCTTTGTTTTGGGAGCAGAATGATGTTTCCATGAAAGTCTTAAACTCTTATGAGCTTCCTATGTTTAAAATCTACTTAAACACCTAGTTTGTGCGTGATTTACATTTCCAGTGAAATCATGAGTATTTTTTAAGGTATGTTCTTTCTCCACTGAAAGATGTTCTGTATCTTGACATGATGAGACACAGCCTATTAGAGAGTTTGGAGCTCACACCTGGGTTCAGAGCTCTTATTTGCTGTGGCTGCATTGCAAGAACTGCAAAGGGGATAGTTTTTGAGTCATAGAATGACCTTAAGGATGGTCTAGTTCCAGTCATCCTGATAGTAAGATTGTTCTTGTTATCTGACCTTTAGAGCTCCCTAAGATGCTGAACTTGCTTGGAGTCTCCTAGTACTGTTTAGGGCAAAAATATTTTTCCATCTCATCATCTGTCACGGTTTTGGCTGGCGTAGTGTAAATATTTTTTTTTCCTCAGGAGCTGGTACAGTGCTGTGTTTTGGATTCAGTATGAAGGTAACGTTGATAACACAGTGATGGTTTGGTTGTTGCTGAGAAGTGCTTGCACTAAGTCAGGGACTTTTCAGTGTCTCATGCTCTGCCAAGAAGCAGGTGCATAAGGATCTCTGAGGGAGCATGGCCAGCGGGGTGACCTGAACTCACCAAAAGCATATTCCACACTAGAGAGAATGTCATGCTCGGTGTTAAATGGCCTGGGGAGTGGGTTGAGAGCCGCTGATCGCTGCTCAGGGATGGGCTGGACATCAGTCAGTGCGTGGCGAGCAATTGTACTGTGCATCACTCGTGTGTCTTGAGTTTTATTCCTCCCTCTCCTTCCAATTACAATTATTATTCTTGCTATTATAATATCTTACTTTGCTTCAATTATCAAAACTGTTCCTACCTCAGCCCACGAGGTTTCCTTTCCCCACCATCGATTCACAGTGGGGGTGAGCGGCGGCTGGGATGGGGCTGGGGCAGCACCTCCTGCCTGTCTTCGCGGCCATCCCGCGCCCGCTCCTGCCGGCCAGGCTGTCCCTCCCGGCGCCACCAGATGTCGCCAGCATCCCTCTGGAAAAGCAGCCGGGTGCGGGATGCGGACCATGGGCTGCGGGCTGCGGGCGGACCGGGGCTGGGCAGCCTCGGGGCCGCTGCAGCGCTGCCGCCCGTGGCAGACGGGAGGCGCACCAGGACCTTCCGGGAATTGGAAACGCTCCTGGCCCGGCTGGGACCGGCTGCCGGCGGGGAGGGGGAGCTGGGGGCCGCCGGCTTCAGCGAGTTTCGCTCGTGCAAATCCACACCTGTAGGTTTTGCTGAGGACACGAGTATGGCAAATTTTGAGTAAAATAGTAAAGATTTTGCTTACCATAACCCCGACCACTCTGTGCTCAGCTTGGGACTCTGCTCCAGCCAGTGTGACACAGCGACAGAAGATGAGAACAGAGAGCCCAGCAGGTCATGACCCCAAGGCACTTTATCCCTCAGGAGCCTCCAAGCCCAGGTCCTTTGTTAAATTGTTCCATCCTCCACTGAGGATCAAAATGCTCCCTGAGCATCAATATGCGTTTTTAAAGGATGATCTTTTGCTTTCTCTGCTTTTGTTCTGAAAGTAGGTGGTCACGGACATTAAAGACCCACAGTCCTGAGTCTAAGTCGATGTTCACCTCCTGAATCCCTGTAATTGCTTATTTCTTATTCTGGAATCAAATTCTGTATCCTCAACCTCCAATTTATGGCTTTTTCTTCTTTAGTGCCTATTTCTCAGCTAGCTTTTCATCTTACCTGATGCCTTCATCCTGCTTTTATCACTATTTCTTAACTTTTTAAATTATTATTTTCCTTATCAGGGTTAGTCTGGAATTCTAGATAGGAGCCTTGCCTAGTTTTTTTCTTCTGATCTAAACTTTGGCACAGAGCTAGTGTTAGACCATTTTTCATTAGCTGAGGGAGGGGTTTTCTGTGTTTAATTCCAGAAGCTCTTGCCCCAGTGTTTTTTGTGTCAACTTTTTTCTCTTTAGAAAAATCTAGTTGCAGCAATGAGATATAGAATGCAAATCAGAAGCAGCGTATAATTTTAAATTGTGTAACAGCAAAGAACAGCACCATGCTCAACATTTTCAGTTGCTATAATATGCTTTTTTCCTATGATTTCTTATTAAAAGCTAATATTTAAAAGTGTAAATGGGAGAAAAAATAGATAATGTTTGTTGCTTATCTTTTTCAATATGCAAAACTGGATGGGAACAGAGACAAATACAGATAATTAGATAAATGATTCATTATTGATGCATTAGGATATGACTTCTGCTTAAATAATTCCAGCTGGAATGATGACCGTCTCAGTCACATTGAAAGCAGGAAAAAATGCAGCGGATGAATATCTCACAGTTCTAATTTTGTGCTGATATAAACCATCATCCCAAAGTGCATGTCACTTGAACTTGCTTCTCCTTTCCCCTCAAATTCAAGAGTTCACTGTCTTTTTCCTTAACATGATTTCCTTGACATAAAAGGTTAACTCAAGGAAAAAAAAAAAAAAAAGAAAAGAAGGAAAGGAAAAAACGGGGCTCAAAGACATTGTGTTCTGGCACAACTGTCTGTGGAAAGACTGTGTCTAATTCTATTTTAGGGACCTCTGTAACCTTTGATCACACCTGGATGCAGCACAACCATGTACAGCCCTTCTGCAGCTGACAGCAGCTCTGTGCTGGGCTCAGTGTGTACAAAGTTGTTGGGGTACCAGCCCACACAGCATCACCTGTGCTGGAGGACAGCTGAGCCATCTCCTTCTGCACCCATCAGTCCTGGCAGGAGAGGTGCCTGGGGAAACCTATGGAGCTGCAGCTGAAGCTGCTGAATTTCTGGACAGCACCTTCTGCTGACTGTATAAACAGCCCTATGATGTGTATTTTCTGATCTCTGAATGCTTGAATAGGCTGTTTGAACGTTATTTTAACATGGGGCTTTTTTTGTTTTTTTCTCCTTAATGGAGTATTTATTATACACTCCTGCATCTATTGTGCCTTTAGTTCCACTGTGCTCTGGTGTACAGTGCTTGTTTACTTGTCTTTGTTTGAAATAATATATAAATAAATTAGGCAATGTGCACTGTCAAACAGCAGTGCTCTGTGGTTTGCAATCCTTGCAAATTGTGCCAAATCCCATTATTGAGCTAGAAACCTATAGCTGCTCCTTTTGTCTCCTTTCTGTTACACAACTAGGAACCTGTTCATTGATACTGTTGGATGTCAGAGATGTGGAAGATGTTCAAGGCCAAAGGGTGCTGAGCTTAATATTCACTCCTGAGTGTTGCAGAGATAACATGTCAAAAAGCATTTTGTGTGGGGGGGAAATGCCTTATTCTTTGAAACAGAATGTTTGACAGGACAGGTTGGTTTGAGAGAAGTTATTTAGAAGACAAACAGGTGTGAAAAGCACCTGCAGGCCTTAGGCTTTCAGTATTCAACATGCAGAGCTTCAAGAGACAAGAGTTACAAGGTTTTTGGTCACTGCTCTGTGGTGCTGGAAGTCTTTCAGGCTCAGCTGAGCCCACTCTCATGGGACAGCAGGGAAACAATGAGACTCTTGCCATCAGCCTTTGGACATTCTCAGACCTCCTGAGCCTCCTGGAAGTGCTTACTTCCAGGGTGGCTGAATCAGCACAAATTGGCTGTGTAGCTGGGCTGGATTTCTTAGATTACATGTCAGGTTGACAAAATAAAGTCAAGTCAATAAGGAGGACTGAGGCTAAAACTAAAGCGTTGCTTTACAATTCTGAAATGAAAATGCCCTTAATGCAATACAGACTTGAAGCAATGATGGTCTTCAAAACACCTTATCCTCTCACCATGCTAGGCTCCCTCCTCCTGCAGCATCTCTAGAGAGGAGGTGTCCATGCTCTGCAAACAAAACTGTTTAGCAGGTTCATTCAGTCCTGCTGGGTTGAGCTGGATTTATTCTGTGGTTGAGATTTTAATCTCAGAAAGGTGTGCTGTAGTTGTCCCAAAAGATCTCCTATTCAATGACACTGCAAAGATATCTTCCTATGATAAGCTGAAATAAACCATTATGAGCCAAGAACTACTTTCATGTTATCTATATTTCTGAAGAAAGCTCAAAGAAAATATGTCATCAAACACCTTTATAACAGGGCATCACATAGTCATTGTCTGTGAATGTGTTAATATAATAAATCATCAGTGGAAAGCAAACAGTGCATTGTCCACCTTCATTTTCTGTCTTCTGGAGCTCTAAGAGAATTAAATAAACATTTATTAAATGCTCCTATGAGAAAATTATTCAAAAAAAGTTGAGTGGCTTGTCCCACAGAAACAGGATGGATATTATAGGGCAAAAAATAGCCTTGTGTGTCCTGCACTGTGTCTTAAAACCAGAATTAATCGTACCAGCTATTTCAAACCCTTGATATAGCTTAAACTCTATTCAGAATATTTAAGCATCTTAGTTTCAAATGTATTTTCAGATTGTAAATAGTAGCATGAGATGATGGAAATGCAGGTTTTCCCCCTAAATAAATGGTTCAATGAAATATGCTCTAAGGACACTGAGTTGCTTGAAGAGTTACTGGGCTGTGCCTTGATCTGCAGCAGCTGCTATAGTTAAACATGCTGTATCATGACTTCTGGGGTCTTAGCAATGGGGATAAAGCCAGGCAAGTGATAATAGAAGTATCTGTAAATAAAAACAGACTGGTGGAGGTAGGATCACTGCAAACAGAAGCAATGCATGCTGTTCAGCTGAGCAAATATCTGTCACACAATGCAGCTGACACGAGACTAGCCATAATTAATGAGATTAATAAGGTAATCCAACTGTTAAAATGTAAAATGGTTAATTCCTGTGACGTCTGAATTTGATTTAACCTGTGAATAGCAGTTAAATTTAGAAAAAAACCTTCCATAACAGTGCAGAGTATTTAGGGTAACTCACCAAAACAAGCATTTACTAGTAAATAAAAATAAACAAAAGCAATATTAATTTTCTTTATGCTTCCCCAGTGTCAATATTAAACATGTTCTATTGTTCTGACATCTGGGCCATTAAATAGATAAAGATAATAGGGACTGGAAAAATGGCCAGCCAAGCTACCCACGAAGTTGGGATATTATGAAATACTGATTGCAACTATGATGCCTGAATTTGAATTTGTAATCAAGCCTCTGGAAGTTAAAAAAAAATAAAAAAATCCAACCCAACTGTGACAAAAACCATTCCTTCAAAAAAACCCAATTTCTCCAGAAACTCAGTCAAAAACTGACATCACTGCATAAGAAAAGAGGAATTTGTGCATGCAGTTCTGTATTCCTCAGTATCAGCTTTTGGAGCATAGCAAGTGCATGTGTTTATTTAGTAAACCAAGCCAGATATTTGACTTGGTTCTCACATGAGGTCAGTTCACTTTTGCTGCCCTGTGAAGCGTGTGGGATAAACAGGGCAGCAATAAGCAATGGAGTGGTGAGCTGTGTACATGCATTTCCCACACAGGACAGAATGGATTTCTGCAGGATGTAAATGCTCTTCTGACAATGAGGCTGCTTGATTTCTTTCTCTTTCTTTACTTCAGGGTCTCTATAGAGGCTGCTTGGTTTCTTTCTCTCTCTTTACTTCAGGGTCTCTAAAGAATGCACTAATTTATCCTTATGACCTGTTTTATTATTTTACCACCTATCTTTTTTTTCATTCCTATGCATGTATATGTATGAACATTTCCTTCATACAGTGTTACAAGTGCTTTTGATTCTCTTTGTATCAAGTCCTCCAAAACTCACAACACTAATGTTCAAGGGCACAAGCTTGATAACATCAAAAAGTTACATCACTTTTGATTTTTTTTTTTGTCATTTACATCACTTTCCCAAATAACTTATATTCTCTGGTTGTACCTGAAGTCACAGTAATCAATAAGACTAATTTTATAAAACATACAAAGTCTCTTTGCTTCCATGCATGGGGGTTTCTAAAATGTGAATTACTTCTTTATTGTGTGGAGGACCGCACACTGGAGCAGGTTGTCCAGAGGGGCTGTGGAGTCTCCCTCACTGGAGATATTCAACAACTGTCTGGACACTGTCCTGTGCTGTATGCTCTGGGATGACCCTTCCTGAACAGGGAGGTTGGACCAGGTGACCCCCTGTGGTGCCTTCCAATGTGACCCATTGTGATTCTGTGAAAGACTGGAGCCCCAAGAGGGCTTGAGTCATATACCTACAAATAGGATCTTTTACAGATACATGGAGATGTAGGTAAGCAATCTCACACAGAATATCACGTGTGATGACTGTCATTTTAGCTTTTCACAAGTGTAAGATCTAAGAATTAAGTCTCGGTGTACCATTTCATGCTGTCAGTGCTGTGTCCACAATAAACACCTTGGTGAAGTAATAAGGGTAACATTGAAACTGCTTATTTACACAAGAGAGATTGTATGTGGTATGCAAAAGCATGAGTTTGCAGTGAATCAGACACTCTGTACTAACTCCCATGGTGCTGCTGGTGAGGGCTGCACATCCCTACTCCACTTGCAGAAGTGGGGCCTTTGAGGGGATAGCAGGAGAGACAGACCCTAAGAGGGACTGGGAAAAGGAATACACCTTCAAAAAGAATGCATCTTCACAGTCAGGTCCTGCCAGAATGCCTTTAACACCTGTTAGAGCTGTCACAGTGGAGGCTCCCTGCCTGCACGGGACTCACTGCTAATCCTCAGCTCTCACCGCAGGGCTGGGGCTGGGGCTGCTGTACAGGGATCCCTGGTTCCCACTGCCAGAGCTGTAACAGGCCTCATGCAGCCTGGAGGAAGGGGTTTTGGTTCCTGGATGAAAGTGTAGTTGATTTAAACCTGTTTTGACAAAGCAAAATGTGTTTGTTGTGAAAGCACCTACTAACTGTAATGACAGAGCAGTTAGGTTAATAGTGGAGCCAGTGCAACAGACTTGCTTGATTTGGCTTGATCCGAGAGCCCAATGTACCCACTGAACAAAACAGATGAGAACCTTCCCCCAACCTTCCCCTTTTACCATTTTGGGACTTGGTACATTCTGCTGCTTTATCTCTTCTAAAACCAGTAAGCACCAGTTTAGCTTGAAGTGGACCTTTCTTGCCTACCTGTCTGTAATGGTATTACCTATGGCAAAGTCTAATTTTCTGCTTGTTTCTAAGTTGAGGAATATAGATTATTGTCTCAGTTCCCTGCAAATTCAGTATGTACATTCGATTTAATGCATAAAATAATGACTTAATTAACTCTTAGTTGTTCTTATTTTTTATTTTGCTGGCTTCTCAGAACTTCAATGCTGTTTTTCCATGAACTGTTAATAATTCAATTCTGCCTTTATAAGCTAGTCTTGCAATACAGACAAAAATATTTTCTCAGATGCCGCAGCTATGGCTCATTTTATGCAAAATGTCTGTTGTGCTTATTGTGTGCCCTTCCTTGCACAACCTGGTGCTGCCTTCACTGTGAGGAGAGGAGAGCTGGGCACCACCTTGTTGTGACTCTTCGCTATCAGGACTCAGGCTGGCAGCAGGGAATGGCTGATTGTCACTGGGAAAGTTGTGGTGCTCCTGAAGACAAGCAGTTAGCTCATGGTAATTGAGTTCATGGCACTGTTTGGGGTGTGGTGGCATCAGTTCACAACTAAACAAGAGACTTTGAGTTGTCTGGAGGAGAGGGCTGAAGAAGCTGCTTTTGTCAGAGAAAGGGAGCCTTGGCTAGGAACTGGTGGAACTTGTGAATGAGGTCTGAGAACCTCATCCAGGTAATTGGGTGCTGAAAGCAGACTATTATTGCATGCTGAGCCATGTGCATACCCACCTGGTGTTACACTGATGTGAGCTGCCACCTCACTGAGGGACGAACATGTGCATAATATCATCCCGTTTTGAAAAAGGATGTTGACAGGGCTGTATCTGTTTTGATTTCTTCTAGTGTCTTGAATGTTACAAAATTAGGAGTGCTTTAGCTTTTGGATCAGTTGTATAACAGATGTTTGCTCCTTGGGTGATTGACAGGATTTTTGTTTGCTTACCTCTTTTGTTAATGGTCTGCTTTGCACCCATGACAATATATGGCTAACAGAAGATAAACTGGAATGTAGGCAGCTGGAAAAGTTTTCTTCCTCACCAAGTACCTGGGCCGTAAATGACTGCAAACACTTAATCATGGTGAGTACTCGCTCTGTGCAGCAGCTGATCAGAAGTGTCAGCACAAGTTGACACTTTGTCAGTAACACTGAGCTAACTATTGGTGATAAGATAATGCTCTACTGGTCTTCTCTTCAGGAGGAGGTGTAATGGTACCTCGAGGCACAAAACACAGAGGACATAACTGAGAGGTAACTGGATAGAAGTTTACTGCTCCATGTCATAGTGTTACAGATTCTTATTTGTAACAAACATGAATTCAACTGACCTGATGGCTGAAAGGTATCAAAAGAAGCTAATGACATCTTTGTATAAAGTCATGCCTGTTGTTTTCTGGTCTGGAAATTTTCAAGAAAGAGAGAGGGAAAAATGTCTAAGTAAAAAAATGTGACTGATGTGGAAGAGGACATTTCAGGAAATAGGTGCACCTCAGGTCTGTAAGCTTACCTACTATAGTCTAAAGAAGCATGAATGCCAGGTAATGAAATTTAATGAGAGGTCTGGCCAAACAAAGGCAGGGGCAGAGTAGTTTGCCTGTGGCAGGCACCACCATGAAGATCTGTTTGAGTATATTCAGTTCAGTACTTTATGTAAAAAAATCAGTAGGCTTGTGCCATTATTTTTTTTTACTTTTTTTTTCATTAAAACTTTAAAAAATACTTTAGGAGTGTTTTTCAGGATTGTCATTTGAAACCTTGTACTGATGTGTCTACTGTAAGTCTCTATTAAATTATGGTTGTTTATCTTTTAAAGACAAGCCAAACACAGAAGTGGAGGAGAGAGAGTCAGACAGAGACTAAAATAGGATGATAAATTCATCCCTGTTTTACTTATCATTCTTAATTTTTCATTCAAGTTTGATGTTCACAGAATGTACTTTTCCTATACTTTGCTCTTTCTTTTCATTAACCTGTCAGCACAATGGTGCTCTTCATTAGACATAAGCATACATAAATATTTAATTTGATAGAGAAGACCAGTGCAGTTGCCTGCATTGTCCTGCACTGAAACAAGTCAAAAGATATCTCTATGGGAAAACTTAGAGAGAGTGGAAGCAGCACTGCTGAAAGCAATGTCCTTACCTTCTGGTAACAAAGAACTTATTCCAGATAGTGAGCACAAGGAATAATAAACAGTTTTTTCCTGGATGTCTTCTGAAATACTGAAAGGATTTGCTGGTTTTATGAACTCCTTCTACACAGCTAAAGTTCTGTTTCTCACCTGTACCTGAGATGCTTTGGTGACACAGTCAGTATGGTTATAAAGTGACATATGTATATGGAGAGAGATGTGCCACTGTCCCTGACAGAGAAAATATGCAGGTGGCATTTTTTCTTCAGTGTTTGCTCTTGATGTCCGTTCTTGCTTATTCTTCCATCAGCCACTGTTTTCAGGCTTTGTTTGACCTCCAAGAGTGCTATCTGTCCTGAAACAGTGAACTAATTGTAAACTAATTGCAAATTCCATATTCCCTCCTCCTTCCTTCATTAAATCTGTTTACATCAGACAGGAAAATAAGGAGGTAGTTTTTCTGTAGCTTTGAACTTCTGCAGCTACTATTGGACATTTGGATGTTTGGGCACTCAGCACCTCAGAAAATCCTATTTCAGGTGTTTAAAGTAATCTTTTATTGCTGAGTTGCTTCAAGCTGTGCATAAGCAGATAAACTGAGTGCACATTTTTCAGTAACACTAGGAATTAGTAGATTTAAATACATACCATTTCCACAGCAAGGAAGTTAAATTAAAACATTTTAGGGCCTACGTATATGAGCTTTGAAAAACTGTAAATGTAAGACATAGATAAGTAAAACAAATCTGTCAGGAAAAGAGTCTGTACTATACCTTAGTGTTATGTGAAACACATCAAACAGTTTCTTGCACTGGGACTTTAACATCAGGACCTTAACACTAGTAAATACTCCGCTTTACTAGAAATCAGCTGTTGATTTAATAATTGTGTGATGACCTGCTGCCTGCAGCTAGGCTATTTCCCTTGGCACCACGAAATGCAGACAGCCCTTCCTGTGATGTCTATGCCAGACTACCTGAGGATCCCCAGCTGCCTCACAGCCATTAATGCACCTGTGGAGTAGCCAGTGAATAAGTCATGCTACCTCTGTTTTGAGATGAGGTAGGCATGGGAGACAAAGGTGCCTTAAAGGACATGCTGAAGGACACAGAAAATTTTTGGTTGTGTAGCCAACTGTTCCATTGGCTCCAGCCCCAACATTTCATGATGAGACTCCTCATGGTGAACAGGAAAATGGGCTAGGCACATGGAATCTCATGCTGGTCTGTAATAATACAAATCATTACCCTGTTCTTTCATAGTTGAAAAGGGCTCAAAGTAACAAAATAACTGACTTCTTTTAGTTTGGAACCTCTGTCCTCTTCCTTGGCACTTTCCCAGAGGCAGGGTTACATGACCCTGCTTCCCAGCTTCCAGTACCAACCTGGGCTGAACAGGCAAAGGTTGCATTTCTGTCCCTTGTTTTATTGGCTTCCTTGAAACAGCAGGAAGAACACAAAGTGTGACTCCATGGTAGCAGATTCAATGTTTTGGCATGAGTATGGCAGGAGTATTTTATTGTATTTTATTTTTCAGTGAGATTCCACTTAGGTTGTTTGAATATTTTCTTCTCCTCTGAATTTCTTTAATGTGGTTATTTTAAAATATTCTTTGATCATGCTGCCTTAATGTTGTTTATCTCACAGAGTGTAGCTCTTTGTCTCACAAGAGCAGGTTCACTCCCTCCCTGCCTTGACACATGCTGCTGAACCCAGCTGATTTCTTGCTGTGCAGCAGATCTGTTCCTGGTTTTATGAGTGGACGGGCTGTTTGCCTTGTGGAGTCCAGCAGGGCTAATAGCAGATTTTTTTCCCCTGAGCTATTATCCCATTTGATTACTACCTGCCTTTTTTTACTATTTTGCAGGCTATTTACATGGTCAGCTGGTAAGTGATAGGTAAGCTTATTACTAATTGAATTTCTTTTTTAGGAGTGCAATTTGGGATGGACAGACCCCATATTAGGCAATAAAAATAATTTCCCAGGTATATGTAGGTTCTGACTCACATCAGTTATCAGGTTGTACAGCAAACTCCATGTGCTGTGTAACTTCATACAAAATATTCCCCTCCAAGAAGCAGCACTGTTTTTTATAGCAGAAGGTTCTAGAAAGATGATACAGCCTTGAATAGGGAAGGTAGAGCCGAGGTTGTATATTCACTCAGCTACTCCTCTGTGTCAAAGCACTCAGTTTCCAGGAGCAGACAGCTATAATTTTAACTCTTGACACTTACAATCAAAACCTCTTTACACATTTTTTCCAAGCTTACAATCATCTATGTTTGGTCCCCATTGCTTCCATAGAAAATTTGGGGTAGGAGAGGTACTGATGATAGGCTTTCAGGAAAAAAAAAAAAGGGTTAAAAATGGTTAATCATTATCCAGACACCAACATTAGAGGCAAACTTTAGAAGCTTCTGATAAAGACCCATGTAGCCCCACATTTCCACTGCTGAGTAGGAAGCTTCCTCCACTCATTCACAGCATGTTCAGCAGTGTTTCAGTTAATATTGTTTGATAAATTGTTTGAGTTTTCCTTAATAAAATTACTGACTTCAGACCAGGCAATTGTCACAGGTTGATTCACCTTGTTTTTATGTTTCTACTGTATTTTTAGACTGCACATTCAGACCTCAACTGTCCTAATCCTTGTATTCAAAGCTGAAACTTTGAAACATCCAAGGTTACTCCCAGTGCTTTCTCATAAACCTTTCATCAATGAGGATAATAACATTGAAGAGTTCCTTGGAGGGTGGAATAAACATTATGAGTGCAGGACTTCTGCTGTAGGAGTCTGACCAATATTTGTTTGGCCCATGTCCTATCTACTGACCAATCCAAGATCAATCTCTTTGCTCATCTTGCCCTTTGTATTGAGCTGTTGACTACTGAAAAATAGAAGAAATCTATTTTAATAATTGAAGATGCTCATGGGAAGAAAAGAATAAAAGGGATAGAAAGAAAAAGAATAAAAGGAAAATAAAAATAGAAAGAAAAGAGAGAAAAATTCAGATGGGAGAAACTCATTACTGGGAAAATTTCATTTCATTTCATTTCATTTCATTTCATTTCATTTCATTTCATTTCATTTCATTTCATTTCATTTCATTTCATTATTTCATTTTTTCTTTCTTTTTCCCATCAGAAACATCTCTGAAAATATAATACCAAATTAAGAAGCTCGACAGCTTTTTTAGTTTGGAAGTTTTTACTCTATATCTAAGCAGCAAAAAAGTCTAGATACTATTTTCATTGTATTGGTATTAGTAATGTTTTTAATCTAATTAATAAAATAAATACATCAGGAAAATGAGAAAGAGCATATAGAGTTGCCATGTACCAGCTCCTTTTTGGATTGAGACTTATTCTTTCCAACATGTGCCATGTGTAACGATGTTGGCCAAGGGAAGAGAAACTGTATGAAACACTGGTTCTTTTCTCATCAATGTTTTGCCATGAATTTTAATGGCATAAGATTTCTCTTTGCAGTCCCAGGATTACTGCCTCTCCCAATGTATCTTGTGTCATGTTCTTGTATGAGATGTTGTTTTCTGAGGTGATTCACCATAATTCTAAGTGTTAAAAGCTTGTTCCTCTGAACTTTACAACTGTTTCTACTTGGTTAGCTTCTTGTATCACTGAGGATTGTGCACCAGTGCAGACAATGCTTCTGTTTTTATGCCTTGATTAGTGGTGATGTAATTAACAACAGTGACTGACACAGCTCTGTGATTAGTCACAGAGTTATCAGTCCTTGCAGTGAATGAGGTAGCCTGCATCTCAGAACTGGTGTTTCAGGCTCTCTTCAGATTCAGGAAGACATCTTCAGAATTGCATTATTCAAATAATTTTTTAAAAATTGTTCTTGTGATCTAACCACTTTCTTAGCAAAACAAAGAGGGGAAAGGGTGTAAAAGCCAACCTAACCATCATAGTTTTGTCTTTCTAAAAAGGAGGGAAAGAAAGTGGAAGTTTTAGTGATCAAATCAGATTCTTGCTATAAATGCACACTTTGTGAAAGTATGATTTATGAGCTATAAATATGAATGAAATAAAGACAGAACATAGCTACAGAATAACCTAATCCAGCATCCCTGAGACCAAGAGAAAACAATGAAGCACTGTTGCTTTAATATGAGTTGAAAAAGAAGTAATGTTAATAGTAGAATTGGAAAGGCTATCTTAAAACAGCTGCAATTAGCTGTTGCAATAAACTTGCTGGACAATTTTCTGTCCTTATCTTTTAATTGTTCTTTCAGCCCTTCCTTCCTTTTCTTTTTGCATAGAGAGAAACAATGCAAGACATTTATTTTCAGGATTTTGAAGAGAGCTATTATTCATTTATCCTTAAAGAAAATGTCAGTACTTTGCACAATGAGCTCTTGCTCATTTGCAGAAAAATTTTAGTCCTGTTGAACTGAGAAACTTATCACTATTTTATTAAAAAAACCCAAATAGATCTCATTTTAGTCCTCGAATAAACAGAAATAAACATTTTATTCCTTGCTAAAACATAAATAGCACTGAAAGACTTTGACGCTGGAGAGATGATCCTCTTATTAGTATTCAAATAAATAATTTAGCCTTTGGGAGTTCCTGCATGTGTAGTCTTTATGCATTCGGTTTGGGTAATCTCTTTTGTAAATCAGAACTCATTTTTGGGTCTGAGGCTGAATCTTGTGTTGTGGTCAACAGGAAATTCCTCTCCATGGGACCAAGGTATGGCCAAGATTACATAAAAGCTCTGTGTACAAAGAAATACTTCATGGGAGTTTAAAACCATGGTAATATTTTGTCACCTTGGCCTTCCTTCTTTGGCTCAGATTTTTTTCTAGTCACTAACCCAGCTGCCTCCTGCCTTGCTATCTCATACTCCCTTTGCAGTTCTTTTGCACAATGCTGGCAAAAGGGTTCAGAGTGAATTCATCTTGTTTGAGGTCTCCAGACCTTACTGCTGATGCTCTGCATACTTATTTCTCTTCAGATAGTGTTAATCTAGGACTGCAGCATTCTCCTTCTGAGTGAGGGAAAGAAAACTAAAATTGATGGTCAATTCTCTCTTGTATTTTTAAGAATAACTGCATTATTATTCTCTGCCCCTTGAAACCTGGCTGCTTTTTCTGTATGATGGCAGGTCTAGGATTCAATTTTAGTGTGCTTGCTTTGATAATTGAGCAATTCTCAGGGTAGTTTTCTTTTTGCCAGAGAGCTGCTGCAAGCTGCTGCACAGCTTCTGCTCCTGAAAGAGGCAGTTTTGACCATGAAGATGCAAGAGATAGCAGGAGATGGGTAGGTTCCAGAGAAAGACCACATTGTCCAAATTTGGCAATGATTACCTTTGATCCTGGTATAAATCCTCTGCTATTGGAATGCAATAAAGAGTCTCCACCTGTCCTGATTTTCTAGCTAGAAAAATGGAGATGAAGGTTTGTTGGACTTCTCATTTGAAGACTCTTGGAAAGTTATAATTCAAGGAACTTCCTTCCAGTTAATGAAGTATTTTGAAATGGAACTCCCCAGACCTCCAAGCCAGCTCATTAATTTTTAAATAAGCCATTATAAAAGGTCATAGAATAACTTAGAACAAACAAATTTTAACTTCCCCAAAATTTTCCTCATAAGTAAAATACAAGAGCTGTTATATGCATGGAGAATATGTGAAGAGTGCATAAAAACAAGGACAGTATTTTGAACGTATTTTACATCTGTACCCACAGGCCACTGTTAGTCTGTGTTTGGATGGGCATTTTGAGGAAAAATTTGAAAAAGATCATTTGGGTTGCTTTGTGATCATTCATGCAGGAGTCAACCAAACCATAAAAATTGCAAAAAGCACATAAGAAAAATCACTTGAAAAAAATCTCACACATTTAGGGCAATTGTCTGTTAGAGTGAACAGACATTCCCTTCCTGCTATCAAATAAAAAATACTGGATGTAGTAGACAGACCTGTGGGTTTCCTGAGAACCACTAGATCAAGGCAAGAGAGAAGCTGAGGGCAGCGGAGGGTTTCATTTAGAAGCGCCCTGAACAAAGGGAAAGCTGGGGACATGATGGTTGTTAAGAACAGGGAAAGAGCAGTCATGAGAGAGGGGTCATCAAAATTTGGGCTAAGGAAGACTTTGCTGTATACTTAGCCATCCAGCAATTAGTGTTGCTGGAATGCATTTGCTGGAAGGTACAAGCAGGAGGAAACAAAGCTGTACAGGCTGTTTTTGCACAGTTATTTACAAATAACTGGACTGCCCAGTTATTTACAACTGGGCAGTCACAGGACAGTATCACACTTGCAGAACAGGCTGCATGTGAGATGCATTTTTTATTTCTTCTAGAGTGCAGACCTGAAATATAAGTTTGATTGCCTTCTGTTTAAAGAAACTTATGAGGCTTGAGCACTGGAGTGTCAGCACTCCCTCCCTTTCATTTCCCTGAGATGTGAACATGAGGCTCCAAGCATACATGCTGTCTCCCAGGAAACTAATTTTGGAGAGAGAAAGGAGAGCATGATATGTGGGTCTGTGATTAAAGGTGCCCCCAAATGTTTTATTATTAAATAAACTCATATTCAATAAAGGTATATAGGAAATAGGTAAAGCAACAGTAAGTTTGGTCACATAGGTCTCTGCAGTCACTTCCTTATCCTTTTAGTCTGTGTGCAGCCCACTGAGTCTGGATTTTGCACTCTTCTGTCATGGAAGAAGTGGCTGCACTGTGTTTTCCTGTTTGAGTCCTTTGACCATCAATCCTTCTGCAATATCTGTTGCCCATACAGAGACTGAGAAAGGATTATAGGCATGTAATGCCATGTAGTCAGACAGAAGCAGGTAAATTAAGGTATGTGTGACATGTTTGGTCTCTCTTGTTTACCAGTATTTATCACCCAGTGTTCGTCTGAAATTGCTATGACTGAAACTGCCAAGGATATTCCGAAAGACAGAGGTGTCTGTTTTTCACAATTGCATAATGAAAAGAGCCTCACTTCCCAGAATTTAGAAGTATTTCTTACTGCCCAAAATTTAGAAGTATTTCTTACTGATCTGTTCTCTTCTCAGCAATTTTGTACTGAGTTAGTTTACACAGTGTGCTCAGTTGTTGCTGAAGCTCACTGGTACTGTGATGATGTCCTTAAAGAGCAATACTATGTATTCCTTATGTTGAAATGAGTAAAGGTGCACTTATACACATCTGCAAAAAGAAGTCATGATCTGAATGATGTGAGCACTCTAGACATATCTTAATCTTTGGTTTTGTGTGCTTATCATTTTCTAATACCTTCTTCAAATAATACATTAGTTTAATACCAGCTAGTTACTGTACCCAAAAAGTTTTGTTTTCTTTCTTAAGGAAACTTTAGTTTGTTTGGTTTTGGTTCTGTTTGTTTTTTTTTTTTTAATTTTGTTTTTTAATATGGCAAAGAAAACTGTGCAGAACAATAGGGCACACTTCATTGCATCAAAGCAGTCTCCATTTTTGCCACTAGCATGGTGGCTGCAACTATGCTGAAGCACTCATATGCCATAGGAAAAAGAAAAGGAAAATCTCACCACTGACAGCTGTACAGGGATGATTTTTCACTCATTGGAGAGACTGTCATAACTCACACTCCTAAGAGAGTGCTTGTTTCTCACTGTCACTGGTGAGATAAGCTATATTTAATGCTGTAACATCAAAGCTGCCAATTGTACATTTGCATTGGGTGCTACAGTTATGAATTAAATACACTGCCTGCCTGGTTTTGGTTTGCATAGAGTAAACCAAATTTTGACTTGTATTACATTTTTGATGTAATTACATTAGAAGGAAAAAGGGGCCTACTCAAAAAAAGTTTCAAAATGTGGGGTTTGGCATTTTAGGAACACTAGACAGGTATTGGTTTAAATTATGTGAATTTATATTTTATAAGCAAAGCTACACTAAAATATATGCATGAGTGTATTGAGGTCAGTCTTTTTCTGCAAATTACTATACAGTATCCTTGGATAGCTCAGTGCTAAATGTGAAAGAAAATCAACAACCCATCTGCTGTAACGAGTATTGAAAAAAGGAATTTTTATTATTGGCAATGGAGATGAAATATATATTTGTAACTGTAAGCAATGGCAGGGTATGATTAGAATTAGAATATCCTGGTTGATTATCTGTTTGTTTAAATGAGGAAAAATGCATCAAGTTCCTTTCAGCTGGTGGACTATATAACAAAGTACCGATCAGGATTAAGCGTCACTTCTTATTTTCTTTAAAGGACTAGTGAAGTAATTGAAAAACACTGGATAGAGTCTGTTGTACTAAGACAGCATAAATCTAAAGTACGGGAGACAAACATACAATGGTTACACTTTTTCACTATCCATGTGTCCTATGTCTGAACTATTTATTAACTCAAATGTGAATGGGCAATGAAGGGCCAATTTATATGTTACACCAAGAGATGTATTATAACTGCCTTAGACATTGATTTCCTTCCTTTGCCTATTCTTGATTGGGATATACACACATAGAACAGCAATAATGTGGGGTTTCCTTATCAGATCTTGGATATTTCCCCAGACTGTCTGCAACCATTAACCTTGCATATTATCTGACTTTAGTGATTAGTACAAGCCACATAAAACCGTATTGATGGCCTGCCCTGGGTTAGAATGGTGAGCTGAATTATTGGAGGTTAGATTTTGCTGACTTTGTGATACAAATGATAGTATTATGCTAGTCCTGTGAAATTGCTAATTTGTCATTTCTTTCATGGTGTAGTCAATGATGTGGTACTAATGAATGAGCCACATAATTGTGTGATACCGAACTGCAGCTTCTTGCCTTCTGCGTCTGTGTTAAGAGGGAAGCAAATGTCAAGTCTCTTTGTTCACTCACTAGTTCCTCTTGCATTTCTGTGCCCTTCTGCTAGATGATCAGAAACTGTTTCTACTTAAAGTTGAGGGTATTTCACTTCTGCTCATAAGCCTAATTTTGTTTGGTTGTGTCCTTTACTTTTATGAGAGACTTTTGGTAGGATTCTGTCACTTCATTATTGGTGCCATTCAGCAGTGAGAGGTGCGCGCTGCATCTGCAGTGAACTTCAGCCAATGAAGTCCTGAAACTGTCCAGGATCGTATGGTTGCTGCCGTTCTGAGATCCCCCCAAGAAGGTTTATTTCGGTGCACATCACAGAGACTATCCAGAAAAGTGTGCCTCCAAAAGGACTTGGAAGATAAACTGAAGTGGGTGAATTGGGTCAGTGTTTCAAATGGGTTTTTTTTGTCTACTGTTCCACTTTTCATTAAGTACAAGGAGACCTAACTGAACCAGATGAACACATTGCACTGCTCAAGGAAAATCCTTCTCATCCTTATGACTAGTTTGGTTTTCCTGTATTTTTTTTTTAGTCCCTTCTTCTTATTCTCTAAAAATTTTATTACAAAGAAAAATGAGGATCAGGAGAAAAGGGGGAAATAAGAAAAAAAGCCCCACAAACAAAAGGGGACTAAGTATTTTCTTTTAATTGGTTAAACAGGGTTCATAAGTACAATTCTAGTTTGTGTTATTAAATGCTTTTTAATGCTTACAAAATCATATAATGTTTTATGTTGGAAGGGATATTAAAAATTATCTAGGTCCAAGGCATTGATGAAATAACTGTACAGATACCTGTTTTTTTTCCAACTGGCATCAAAAAGCAGTTGGGTCAGACCTTTAGTTTACTTGTGCAATTGCAGACATCCCTAGTAGCCTGAAGTGAGGCACATTCTCCTGCAGTGAGGGCTGTGGGGCAGCACCAGCTCTGGCACTGCTACCCTCAGGAGCATTATGACAGTCCCATGCCATCTGGTGTTGTACCTAAAGTTCTAGCTTCAGAAAACAAAGTAAATATTGGAGAGTCTCAGCCTGCATTAAAATAAGACAGAGAGATGAATATAGAAAGGGAAATGATATTTATTGTGAGGGATAAAAAGAAAACTAATAATGTTTGTTTGAGGAATTTGAAAAACAGACCCAATTGGATATTGAAGACTTTGAAACCCAAAAAGAGTGTGCAGTCGAGATAGAGCTGAGAGTTTACATTATTATAAATTTTTAAAAATTTAAAAGTTTATGCTATTTAGATGCTTGTAGTAGGCTGTGTTGATGAATTTTACAGATTTGAAGTTCTAAAATCTACTTTAGTGCTGCATGTTTTGGTCTGATGTTAGTCTATTATAACTGAGTTCAAAACAATGGACCCCTGCCCTAGCTGGTCTGAGAATTTTAATCTTGAGAAAATAACTTTGGAAATCAGCTTTTTAGCCTTCTTAATGTAAAATGGAAATATCAAGGTTTGTTAATGTCTGAAAAGTGTTTTTCAGTTTTATGTAAGAATGACTCAGTGTCCAGCTGTTAGTGAATACAACAAAAGTATTCTGCTTCCCCTCCATCAAATTTACAGTGGCAGAAATACACACTGTCCAAATGAAAGTGTCAAGATCCCAATTAATGTGATCTGCTTAGATTTAATTATAAGCACCTTCAGTCTTTTTAGGCTCATAATTCTGTTCCCTGGTTCTTTACGATGTGCAGCTTGTAGTAACGAGTTCTTTACCATGTGCACTGATGCCATAGCTATATTTCTTAAAATTACACCAGTATAAATAATCTTCTTTGGTAACAAACTGGGTATTTTTTGCACTGGTTTTCAAGTCAGTACTCATGCTATTCTAAAATGTATTGTTAACTTATATCTGATATCCTTCTCTTGCTGCCTTGCCTTTCCATGGATAAAGACAAGCAGGAGCTGGACTCTTGAAGACTTGCAGTCATTCTTTCAAGACTAATTCCAATGTTGCTGAGCCCCACCAAGGCAAGCTGAGTCTCATGCTAGCATGAATCATCAGCTGTAGTCTAGGAAACACATAATCTGTATGCTATGTCCCTGCCCTTGGGCATAAACTGCAAAAATTTATCTCTAGAAGTTGCTGAAAGGGTAGCTGGGTCTTTCATGAAATCTGCTCATTCAGACTCTATATGTATTGCTGATGGGTCTTGCTGTTGTGATGGCAGAGGATTCAAAGAAAACTGGCTTGTTAATGGTTTATTCGAATCAAGAAAGGATATTTTTGACCTGAAATATGTGCATTACTTGTTCAACTGATAAAAGAGGTTCCGTTGTAGCTACAAATTATCTATTTTGTCCACAGTAAAATATAAACCACTTCTGTTGAAGGAAAACACTGCACCATAAATAATTAAAACTATTCCAATTGACTTTTTTGATCAGTTTTAATCTGAACTTAAATCACAATGGTCAGCTGTTTTATTTATCTTTTTTAATTACTGATTATTTAGACAGATTTCTCTAAGCAATTACTAGTTAATATCCTTAATAGCCAGTTTTACGTGTAGACCACTGCTATGTTGCTTCTGGCCCTGCTTGAGAAATATAATACACTCAGTATCAGATCACGTCCTGTATGTCCCCAGTATTAAAGAGAGCAAAATGAAAGTAATATGAATTTCACTGATAAGGACCACTTTTCCTATGATTATAGTTCTATCAAAATGCACCAGCTAATATTAAACACAGCTTTACATACCTTTGAAATAATGCAATTATATATGAGAAACCTTGCTTCTGCGATTAAGACAATGAGATCTGCCCCTTGATCTTATAGAGAGAGGTCCACTTTTTTGGATCCAGAGAGGGTTTTTTCCTCTTCTTGATATTATTGAAACTATGTGAGGCAACAGCCCTTTTTTTTCCTGGAGGGTTGCAGTTGTTCTGCCAGTGATACTTGGGTTACATATTAAATGACCTTGTGCAGGTTCCTGTTTTATTGTAATCAACCATTCAGCAGCAGCTGGATGGTATATTTATGCCTCACAGTTAGCTGTTTCACTGACATTAAGGAACTATAGACCTTCTATATGCGTTATTGTTTATCGAACCGCGTTTGAAGAAATTTGTCTACTGCTTTTTATTGATGGGAGTTTCTGGCTAACAGCACTTTAAATAAGTGGAAAATGCTCAGTTATCACCCAATGTGAACAGGATCAATAATAGTTTAGTAGTGTCTGATAATTGCAGTGGCTGTTATATACAAGAGCTTGCATCTTCTTGAGTGACTCTTATCAATCTATTGTCCGTCATCATCTGATAATCAGACTAAAAATATAGTAGGGAATTATCCTTTTTTGAATCAAGCTTGTGAAAAACATTTGAAATAATGGTAAAAAAATTCTCATTGTTCCACTCAGCGGGGAGAAAAATTTAGTATCTGGGTGACTATGGTGAGAAAGGGACAAAAAAAATCCAGTGTGCACTTGCTAAGTAGAAAAATGTGTATAGCACAATTATATGAGGGCAAAATATTTTTGCAACATTTGGAGATGGCCTTAAAATGTTTCCAGTTATATTCTGAAGGAGTCATGACCCTCGGTAGCTCTCGGGACTTTGCTGGTGATTTGAAAAGGAACCACAGGACAAGATGGCAAGAAAGGTATGCTAGAGTGCAGCAGAGTGCAGCTCTTGTTGCTTTGTTCCCGGGGGCAGCAGCATCTTCCCTTCACAGCACAAGCAACCCAATACTGTGACAGTGTGCAGCTTTTTGTGTTCCCTCCTGCTCTTGGAAATAATCTTGCTCTTGGACACAGAGTTCACTTGTAAAGCCAGAAATATTCACCTCCCCACCTCCTCTTCCCATGGCTTTTTTTATACTCTAATCATCTGCCTGTTTATGCTTCTCTCTTCATTTTCCTTTCCCTTTTTTAATTTATGTTTTACCTTGTTACTTGCAAAAACACGTACACAGCCTGACCATCTTTGGTTTCATGGCCTTTCTTCTCTGCTGACAACAGGCAGAATTGCCAGAAATCTGTCTAGGCACAGGTTTTCATATTGCTCTGCCCCGTTAGCTAAGAGAATGCTTTGTCTCTTTTTGCATATTTGTTCTAGGAATTAGGAAAACAAACAAACAAATAAGTAAAGCAGTTAAATTTTATGTGTTTCTGTAGATCAGGGGCTCTACAAGTATGTTGTGTTATTAAAAGGACTTCGTGGTTGCTGTGTTTTCTACCAGCATCATCATGTTTTCTTTGGGATAAGTTTACAGCTTTGGTGTCTGTTTTATCAGGCCACCTCTTTGGCAGACACATAAGCTGGGAGCAGAAGCACAACCTTGCATTCTTGCCCCTTACTGTTGTACTTCTAATTGCAAATAGTAAAAAAAAAAAAAAAAAAAAAAAAAAAAAAAAAAAAAAAAAAAAAATCCTAATTCACAGGAAATCAGAAAGTGTCATATTTCAACTTGTAATTTCCCTCTTAATTTACTACTGTGCATCTCTGAGAACAGTCTGCCTCCATCTGCTCCAAAACCTCCCACTAGGGAGTTGTAGACAGTAATAAGACCTTTACCTTTGTCATCTTAAAGTCAAACAAGCTGGCTCCTTTAGCATCCCCTTGTACATCAGGTGCTCCAGCCAACTGGCCATCTTGGTGTCTTTGTGCTGGAATTGCTCCAGTTATGTCAATGTCATTCTTCTACCACTGATGTGGTCTCGCCTGTGCTGAGTAGAAGGGGCAGACCAGCTCCCTTGACTTGTGAGTTGACCTCTTGCTTGTGCAGCCCAGTATTTAGTTGTTCTTCACTGCAAAGACTAACACCTCAAGTTCAAAGTGAACATGCTGTGTATGATGTGAGGGAATAAATTGTGTTCAATTATATCTAGTCTTTGGCTGCAAGGTTGTGATTTTTGAGAATTTTCCAGAAGTATTAGAACAAGTCATATCCTAGACTACTGTATTCAGAGTATCTCAATTTAGAACTTATTAAATAATTTTGGTAGAAATCTTAAGTAATATTTAAGCCAAAAGCTTCAGTTACCCTGGTTATACTGTCTTTAATAAACTCTTTTGTCTACTTTTGAATAAAAACTTTATTTCTGCTATATGGCTTACAGTATGAAAAGTTAAATACAGTATTTTTGCACCTTGGCATGCAAATACCCTCTCTTCCTTTAATTTATCTAAACGGCAGTTTCAGAATTGAGTGTGGTCTGATCTCTTGGGAAATTCAGAATACAAAGAAATTACAACAACCTCAGTTCCCTGAGAAAGAACTTTTGACTGAGCAAATAGGAAACTTAACCTTCCCTGTTTGACTCAGAAAGATTCCAAACTGATGAGTATGTGTCTTTATTCAGATAGACAGCTTGGCTGCATCCAGACCAGTTAAGTAACTGTTTTACCTAGTCTTTTTATCTTGTAATTGATTTTCCTCTAATGCCTACTGATTACACTAAAATTTCATTTTTCCTCTGCAGCTTTGTCGTGGAAGGTGGGAGTAAGTTCCTTCTGGACCTAGTCTCTGCTCATCCCAGAGCTGCAGAGCAATATTGAGCTTATCTTCTCCCATTTTTAATCAAGGTCTGCTGGTCTGTCCAATGCAACGCATTGAACAATCTGAGCATGAGTATAGGCTTTCAGCATACCCATACAACAAGCTCCCTTCAACCTCTAGGACCAGCCCTTTTTACCATCTTTGTTGTCCAGTATGCTGACAGCCTGATCTCTGATATCCAGAAAGGCAATGGAAGTTGTGCTTTTCTATTTTAAATCTGGATAAGTGGGTGTCAATTGTCAATCTCACAGCTGACCTCCAGGATAAACACTATAATCAAAGAGCATTGAAAGGTTTGCCATTGCTCATGTCCTTCACAGAACCTCCACAAACCACAGAATGGTTAGGTTGGAAGGGATCTTAAAAATCATCTGGTTCTAACCCACCTGCCGTACACAGGGACATCTTCCACAAAACCAGATTGCTCAAACCCCATCCAGCCTGGTCTTGAACACCTCCAGAGATGGGGCATCTACAGCTTGTCTGGGGAACCTGTTCCAGTGCCTCTTCACGGTAAAGAGTTACTTCCTTATATCTAATCTGAACCTGCTCTCAGGTGGAAATCATGCCCCCTTGTCTTATCATTACCTTACAATTATCATGCCCTTGTAAAGTGTTCCTCTCCAGCTTTAGGGCAGAATAGGCTATGCAAGTGACCACAAGACCGCTCTGAGTTAATAGTTTCTCTTTTAAGACATGGTGGAGTTCACAGGGGATGAAGAACAATACAAAAATGCAGCTAAACTAGAATTGGGTAAAGGATTTGATGCTAAAGGGCTAAAGGAAACATCAAATACTCTTAAGGAGCAATTCCAGGTTTTAACAATTTCATCGGGAGTCATGAAAGCAGTGAATGGCAATTTTACAATTATTACTTTTAGAATAGGGATTTCTCCCTGGCACTGGCACCTTTGTTTGTTTGCTTGTTTATTTAGAAATGGGAAGCTCCTTTAACGGAGGTGATGCACAACAGGACAGCAGCTGACATCCAGGTATGTTACAGTCATATATTCTGTCTATAATAAAACTTTCCTTTCAAAACTCATGGTATCCAGTAGAGGTTTTGATGGAAGTTTGTTTAGGTAAGTTTATAGATGTTTATCAGTGAACAAAAATGCATTATATTTAGGTGACTAATCCTTTCAACAACTCTTATGTACATTTTTAGTCTAATCCCCTGAGATATATCATTCATTTATTTCACCTCGTCTAAAGTCTGGTGCAGATTTTTTTTTTTTTTTTTTTTTTTTTTTGCTTTGCTTTGTTTTTAGCATTTGGGAAGCTATGAAACTGCCCCTCATGTTCTTCACATGACTATTATTTGTCACTCATTAATGGTTCATCAGCTCCTATCTTCCAGAGTTGTGTGGGAGTGCACTGGAGGTCTGCTCCCTTACTCATGGCATTTCTGATAGAAGATAGAGTAGCAGTATCTCTATCCAACTTTACTCCAAGTTGGTACTGAAGACTGCCATTTCTTAGGTACCATTCATCATCCAGCTTGGCATCTGCTAAGACAGTTTCCTGCAGCTGCAATTAATATTCTGGTTCATTGATTTATTTATAATTCTGGCTGCTCAACAAATGGCAAGATCAGACAGATTTGCTGTGGAGTCTCCCTGTAAAACACCAATATTATGAAGTTAAATCTGTCCTTGTGTGAGGTTCCACCATAACTAAAGTACTGTGTAGCATTTAGGGCTCACAGAAAACATCACAGACATTTAATTGTTTTGCAAGCAGACTTGTTCAGAGAAAAACTGGGTCTGGATACAACTTCTGTAACTTTTAGTTTTCAGCTGATTTGCAGCAGGGAAATGTGTAACTATCTCAAACAACCATAGGTTAAAAAATTCAAGGAAAACATATTCTGCTTTGTCACACATATTCCATTGATATATGAAGTAACATACCTTTGTGAAGCAGGTGCATACACTAATGGGAGCTTTAACTGTTGATTTCTCTGTTTCTGTCACCATTATATTATTACTTAATCACAGCTTTTTGTGTCAAATTTACCCAAGAGTATTTTTAATAGAAGCATAAAAGAAATTCAGTTCTGGGTATGAAAAGAAAAGGAATTGGGGTCCAGTCTCTTTGGCAAATATTCTATAACAAGGTAATTATTTAAAGGCATTTTACATAGTTCTGAGAGAATAAAACAAATGCATCAGGATAATTCTGGTTTTCAGATAAATATACAGTTAGATATGATTTACATTAGGTGATGTTAGTTTACATATGAAGATACGTGAAGCATTCCCAAGGAGTAAGAACAGATCTGTATAACTAAAGAGACTTTTACCAAGCCCATGCTCCCCCACATTAAATAATAAACCAGAAATAATGTGTGTTAGAGCTTTTGTGATATGTTTGAGAGCCTTTCTTACAAATTATGAATAAAATTAACTGCTACTCATTCTCATGCATGCTATCAAGTTTTTGGACACCAATATATCAAGGTTTTTCACATGACAGCATACTAATACCTGTATATAATTAACATTCACAAGACACAAATGAACATATCTAAGAACAGATAGGTAACTGATTTATGGAAGAGTTAAAAAAGTAAATTGAATCATTATGAATACATCTATTTTTGGATTTGTGAAATAAAAATTAGGAATGTCCTATTAATGAAGTGTGGGAAGAATTTTCTTGCTACATAATTTTATTAAATATAATTTTTATTTGCATACATCACAGAATCATTTAGGATGAAAAAGACCTCCAAGATCTTTGAGTACAACCTTTTACTGATCATTACCTCGTCAACTAGACCATCGCACTAAGTGCCATGTCCAGTTGATTCTTGAGCACTGCCAGGGATGGTGACTCCACCACCTCCCTGGGCAGCACATTCCAAAGTTTAACATACCTTTCTGTGAAGAAATTCTTGCTGATGTCAAACCTCAACCTCCCCTAGTGCTTCTTAAGTCTATGTCCTCTCATCCTGTAATTAGCTGCCTGGAAGAAGAGGCTGAACCCCACCTGGCTACAATCTCTTTTCAGGTGGTTGTAGAGGATTGATAAGGTCTCTTCAGAGTTGTCTGAACAACCCCAGCTCCCTAGATATGTTTATTCCTGGCATCCCTTAATATTGTTTAAGATGCACAAAAGTGGTGGGAACTATAGTAAGTTTGGGTTTTTTTCCTGAAAGGCAGCATAGCAGATAAATGAATGGACAATAGTGAGTCTTCCCAACCCAGTCCAAAAGCCTTTCTTCAATGGATTTGTTCCTTTAATATGAGTGAAGATGTTCCAGGTGAATAAAGACTGTAGGAATGACTCCCCTTTGACAGCAACCTGTCTAAGAGAGTTTTCCCTCAATGCTGCCATAATGAAAATATGGTTTCTTTTTGGCACATCTAATTACCTGTTTATACTTTACAAATCACTCTGAGAGTTTTTTTTTTTTTTTTCTTTATGCTGGCACCAGGGACATTTTTCTAAAAATGTTTAAAACTATGTGCATCTGATTCAGAATATGGATATCATTGGATATGGATATCATTGTGATACAACTCAAAAGTTATGCTCTACAACATGACGTGCATCAGTACATCATAACTTGTGTTTATAATGCAGTCAACCACTCTACCTGGTCTTGACAGTTATGGTTACCACTTCTATTTCAGGCAAACCTGACAGATGAGGTAGGAGCAAGCCTCTTAGCCACTTGCTTCCTGAACTTCATATTTGCAGAAATAAAAGATACAGGGATGTTTGAATTAATGAGATGTCCAGTCTAAACACAATCACTAAAATTAGAAGAAAAACTAGGAATCAGGTATGATATAATGGTCTTTTCTTTTTTTCCCACTTGCTCTCCTGCACTGTCTTGAATGGTTTGTGTAATGAATGATAATTTTATTTTTATTATTAGTATCAGTTTAAATAGAGAAATGGTATTCTCTGCTTATTCATGTGTGTTGTTTATAGGAAAGTGAAACATTCAGGGTTAAAGGTGTCGTCTATGTCTTCAAGATTTCTTGACCAGACATACATATGAATGTATGTGCATTGCTGTAGGTAGGGTCCTCCTCTTTTAAGACATAAAAATTTCTTGATGAGAAGACCAGAAAACCCCCAGAAAAATACAGGACCAAATGGAGGTCTGAGATTTTAAGAGGAGTGTAGTTTCAGATTTTTTTTTTGTACTTCTTTTGTTATAACCACATATACCTGACACAGGTACGGTATTGATTTGCCTACTGGTGGTGAAGCTGGCTTTTTGTTCATCTAGTGGTTGTGTTACCCTAAAGCTGCATGCCAGTTCATCAAAATCAATTCTCTTTTGATTTTTGCAACAACAGAGATGGGTCAGCTAACAAATGACAAAAAGCCCTATTCATGACAAAGTGATTGTTACAAGTACAATTTTGTAGGAATTTAACAAAAAAAAAGCACAAGAACACTATTTTACTGCATCATTTACTGTCTCACATGATTTCTCAGACCTCTCAAATGTCCATAATGCAGTGTTCAGATTAGACTAGTCACCTTCTTAAAGACAAACACACTAGGCTCAATAGTGTATATTTTTTCAGTCAAAAAAAAAGTTCTTAATTTAAATATATTTCCTAAAATTTTGCAATAAATTCAAAACCACCTTAACTGACCAAACAAAACTCACTCCACATTACTCACAATATTATCTTCTATTTATTTTAATTACTTAGAACTAACTATACAGGTGAGGGAGGAGATCACTGATTCAGTATGTCAACTGGTCATATCTTCTGTTGAGCAGCTACAAATTCCCTTTGAAAGGCTGGCTTGACTGTAAAGCTCAGAGAGAATCAAGATCTGCTTGATAATTTTGCTGAGATTTTTACCAGCTCAGTGCTGACAACTGACGCAAATGCATGAATTAGAGGGAGGGTATGAATTAACATTTTCAGGAAACAAAATTTTAAAGCTGACATTTTTTCCTGAATGAGAGTTTGTATTTGAGCAAAACTGAGCTCACACAGACCATAGATGTGTCTCTTTGTAGACATTTATCAGATGAATGGCAAATCTGCACATAAAAATCCAGTTTAAACACTTCAACTTAGACACAAACAAATGTGAAAGTTTTCCTTACTTGTATCCATATGTAGAACATCCTGGACAGTTTTAGCTCTGTTGTGCTGTGATAGTTACACTCAAGTTTGAAAAACAGATGACTTACTGGTTGGAAGCTTTTGTTTTGGAGTAGCTTTTGGATGCCACAGAGTTTAAAGAGTTACCCTTGTGATCTCTGTTTTTAACGGCCTGGTGTAGTGTTTTAGGAAAGCAAGGATTTAGCAAGCTGATTGAGCTAGGTCCTTGTCTCTGATGGTTAACTTTTGTCTCAAGCTGAGATACTGTCGCCTACTGGATAACTAGTAGCTAACTAGTAGCAGAATTGTGCCTAAGACTGACATGCTTGGAAGAGATTTGTGCCTAGGAAGTCCTTTAATCAAGTTTTCTGAGCTTTTTCTCTAGCTGAGCTTTTTTCTTCAAAGAATGATCAATATTTATTTAGCTGTAATGTGGGACAGAAAAGCCTTTCTTTTGATTGACTTGTCTGAGAGCTGTTTGTAGATATTGCCAGGTTGGTGAAGAATACTTTTGGAAGTATTGAAGGGGGAGGCATACAGCTTCTGGCCAGAGGCAGCCTCCAGCTCTGTGGGCTGTTTTGCAAAGTCTTTTCCTTCTCAATATGGTCAAAGGGTTTCCAAGTGCAGATTTAGCTCTTCCCATCTGCACTGGTGGCCAAGACATGTTTCTGGGACATGTAACACGATGGGGGCTGTGGCACCCTTATTGAAACTGGACTGCATCTACCCCAAATGTTCTCTATCTCCAGAAGTGCTAGGATAAGGAAACTATTAGACCACTCTGGGCTTGTTCTTGTCAGGGTTTTTTTAATTGCTGAATAACTCAAAAGAGAAGCAATTGCTGTTCATCAGTCAAAGGGCATAAAAATGCAAACAGTGACAGTATTATGTCTGTATGGATGTATGATTTGCATTTAGATTTATGTAAACAGCTATGGAAATTTTGTTGGCACTTGGCTTTCAGTAGGTTACTGGTATGGCTCAGGGAGTTGCAAAGTTTGAAAAGACATATTTTAGTTAGTTCCTTTAGTCACAGAAGTAACTCTTGCAGCTTAGCCAATGAAATTGGTCACTATTAATTTTATTTTTTTTTTTTGCAAAATGTTAAACAATTTCCCCCAGTTAGATTCTCAAACCTGTTTGGTTTTAGACCCAGTAGTATCAAACATGCAGGTGGCTTTTTGTTATTGTTTTTTCTTTTTTTAATTTTTTTATTTTATTTTTTAATTTTTACATGTGTATATTCTTGCATGTTTTAGTTTATATGCACAGAAACATCAATTTACTGATCTCTTCTTCAGGGGGATTAGGTGTCAGTATCCAGGACCATTTTGGGACAGCCTTTTCACAGGTCTTTAAGCACAGAATAAAAAGCCTTATTGATTCTACTGAAACACATAAGACATGGCTATTATTATTACATATCCATTTATCCTCTGGTGTTACATTTGTCTTATAGACAACTCTCTTTAACCAAGGTGTTGTCCAGACATCCAGCAAAATTCATTACTCTGGAAGATGTGCTACTATTTGTGCACTCTATTTCAATCTTATACCTGATATGAATGGGAATATCACATTAACTTTATTTGCAACAGACTGAGCCTACCAGGCATGATTGAATATATATTTTAATGTTCCTTTGGGAATTGTACAGCTTTGATGTGCCTTTTCCTTAGGACTACTTTAAGGTCATAATATCTACCAGTATTTAATCACAGTCGATGCATTCCCTTTGATTATTAAATATTTTCTGAAATGCTTAATAACATTTGTTTCTTCTCCGATAAAATGTCCAAGTGCCATTCAATCTACTTGGGATCTGCATGGTGCAGACATTCTGGGAGTTTATAAGGGCATTTTTTTTTTCTCCCAGCAGTCTCCTTCTGGGGAGTTTGTCGGTTTGCAAGCTATAATGAGTAGTAGGTTAAAAGAAAAAGGGCATTTTAGTGAAGGAGGGAATTAAAATTCAGCAGCCTAATATCAGCAGTAGTTTATAACAGGGCCTTATAAAAGGCAGCTCTGTGTCTTTTATTTTTGTGTGTGCACTTTTATTTCCTTTGATATCAGCAGGGGAATTTTCTCTGCAAGACCCATTCCCATCTCACTTTTCTGCTTTCAGATCCCTGCTGCTCAGGGTTTTCTCCTTTCATTTTGATATATGTTATATTCTTCAACCTTCCCACTTGAAGATTGTAGGAAGCTCGATATTGCCCTTAAAATAGAGAACACAATTGACGTCAAAACTTCTTCAAGGAGTGGCCCTGTTTTTCATATATGTTGAAAAGAATCCTTCCACTTACTGGGAGGTCTTGGCAGTGGTTGAGGTGAAATCTTCAAGACATTTCACTATGTCTAATGAAAATTGTACTAGAAAGGTTAACTTGCTGCTTGCAGTTTGATTTGTACCATATCTTTAACAAGAATGCATTTGTGTATTGTATAATTACACAATAATAAGACAAAATTATGGGTTTATGTAGATACATCTATCTCTAATGCTGCTATTGATATTTAAAAATATGTTGTAATGAATTGCTGCTCAGCTCTTTGCCTTCCATGCAATGTGGTGAGCTCCCTAGTTTAATTTTAAGTCGGTTCTTTTCTGTATTTGCAAGGGCAGACTAAAAAACCAGGTAATTCTGCAGAAGTGGGGAATTTCTTTCTAGATGCTGATGATAGTGTGATTAACAGGTCACAAACAAAAATGGGTTTTAACCTCCCATGCCAATTCCCTCAAACTATTTTCTGGCTCTTCTTTGGCTTTTTGGTGACTCCAGGGTGGGCTGGGAAGCAGCATGCCGGGGAGGAATGTGGTTATCCCACACAACATCCAGCAGTGGCCTCCTGCATTTCTGGCTGTTACAAATAGATGGCACTTTTGACTTGTACTACAGCAATTCAGTTAGAAGGATGCAATGCCTGAAAAAACCCCACTTGCTGGGGTTTTTGTAAGTCAGGCACATATTTGTTATTACTTATATAGGGGCAAAAGAAACGAGGCAGATTCAAATAGACTGCCATGTATATCTCAGGCAATGAAAGCTTAAAAATACAAAAAACTAAACAGTAGAATGGGCAAATCAAGTACATTTATAACATTTTCAGACTTATCCTCTGGATTTTCAGGGCAAGGTGGAAGAGAATTATCTTTTAATACTGAGTTGCTTTAAACGTGAACAAGGCAATTGCCACAAAAGTCTCTTATTTGCTGCTTTTCTGGTCTACACGTGTGCACACAGAGACACACATACACACAGGGGAAAAAATCAGCCTGTTGTCTTGCAAGTGTTACTTATCATATTAATTAAAATCTGGTGACACGATAACACCAGCAGCTGTGTGGGAAAGCGAGGGAAATTAACAAACGTTTGATTTGTTGTGTTGCTAATGTGACACTTATTATACAGGTCACAGTAAAACAATACCTCAGCCAAAATATGCTAATACTGGTGGAGAACTGTTGCAGTTGTAAAAACATTGATGTTTATTATAATGAGACAAAATAGCACATTACCTTTAGCAGAGTGAATTGCTCCTTCTCAGGGTAAGCATAAAGTATCTCTGAAGGTTTAATAATTAAAAAAACCCCAAAACCACAGAGACAGAATAAAGTGAAATTGTTATACATATAAAGCCAGCAAAAAGAAGGGAACCTCATGTATGAAAATTATGTAAAGCTCTTAGAAAGCAAAATATGCAATTTCTAGTGGACCCAGATTAAATGGAGCATGCCTACAGCTTCTTCATTTAACATTCCAAGGAACTTTATTACAAGAACAAAAGAAAATTGTTTAGTAAGATACAAGTTATGCTATAAAATACCTGTAGAACTGGAAATGTAATTACATTTAAAAATTGATGTATTAACTGCTCTTTTTCCCCTGAGGAAAACTAATATGTAAACTTATTTTAATGGTGGCTTATATCCAATCAACCGATTTGATGACATTTCTAAACAAAGACCTTTGGACTTTAAATAATTATTCCCATGCAATTGTTGGATCACATATAATTGCTTGCTCTTTAGTGCTTCTTCACAAATTTAATTGCACTATAGTCTGGATCTGAAAGCATTTTCTATATATAGATACATAAATAAATTTACAGAATTCAATTCTAAAGTAGGAGAAATTCTTCCTACAACTGAAGTAAAATTAAGACTATGCATTCAGCATTTTGCAGCTATTTACATCTTAACAAGAATCATTTAATTTTTACCTTTTCAAAGGTTTCTTTCATTTTCAGGTTATTTTCTCAAATTTTGTACCGTATTTTTGAGCCCAAGGAAGGATTTTTTTTTTTCTTACTGTTGTTTTGATCATTTTACTGAAATGGGGTGAAGTCAACCATTTGTTTGACAGTCTTTGACAGCAGATTATGTAGATTTTGCCTGACAGAACAGTAGTCATTCGGAACTGAATTCCGAGTGAGCAGTCTAGATCAGAGGTCAGCCTGCAGGGTACAAATGGGGAACAGATATTTCACCTTGCCATATGAAAGGACACAAAAAAGCAGGCAAATCAGGAACTGGTGAGAACTAAAAGGTTAAAGCAGAGTTGATGCAATTACACAATATTTACAGCCTAAGATTGTGCTAAAGTCCTTTTGAACCTCCTGCCCCTCCAGTTCATGGAGGAAGCAGGCTCTGATTTGGAAGCATTCCCTGAAGAAGTGTAAGTGCACTCTTTAGAAATCTGCTCTGTGCCAAAATGCTAAAATATATGTGTCCTCACTTACATTCCCCATCATTCACCTTGGTTTCATTTTCAAATGGGTACCAAAGTACCTATGTGCACATGCCAGAAAATAGTTCCCTATCACTCCCCTTTTTCAGAATGATACCAACAAGGGGGAGAGTGTGGGGGGGGGGCGGAGGGGAGAAGAATGAAGAAAGCTGTCTAGGGCAAAACTCAGGTATAGAACCTGAGGAGAAGACATTTTGACTTTTTAGATGAAAATTGCCATGTTGAAATATACTGAAACATTGATTTAAATTATTAGAGGCCAAAAAAATATTAGTGGAAAAAACCCAAACAAACCCAGAAAAGTGTTCTATATTTAGTCCTAACTGGACCGTGACAGAAATTAAACCGATTTTCAAATATTTTAAGCTCTCAACAATTTTTTTTCCTTTTAGAGATCACTATTAGCAATTACATATACAAAACAAAACTTGCATAAGCCTTTTAGTTAGATTTAAAAAGATAATAAATACTAGATCAAAATGGTCATTTGTTTTCATTTTTTTACTTCTGAATTACTTGTAGTTGGAGATCACTTTCAGAGAAACATTACTGCAACATTTCTTACTTAACCTTATCTATGACAATCATTCTTTTAATAATGTTGGCCAAAATATAGAAGAAGTCAAGGAAGAAGAGGTTAAAGAAATTCCAGAAAGCGATCAAGTTCTGAGGGTTTTTTTGGAGAATCTGTATAAATTAGATGGAGCTTAAGTGAAAATCTCCACCTTATACAAGTATGAAAGGATGTCTTGACATGTTCAGAGAGGTTAAGGATACCTGAATCAATAACAAAGATGCCAAGAGAACAATTTAAATCTACTAAGTAACTAAAATCCTAAAACCATTATGTGGGGAAAAAAGAGAGAGAGAGAGAAAAGAAAACACTTAAGGCTGATGAAATATCAAGGTTTATTATTCTATTAGACTTTGACAATGAAATGAAATACACAGACCTTTAACAATGTTATTAAAATAAAATTTCAAAGCTTGATTTTTCAATCATGCAGTCAAAGAAAGGAAGACATTTTACAGTCATATCCTGTAGAGTATAGGAAAGTTCTCTGTCAAAGCTGTGTAACATTTTGATTAAGTGCTTGATAGATTATAAATATAAGTCAGAGCTAGCAAGACACTGTAATAAATGGATCGTCTAAGAATGACTCGTGATCAATTTCAAATTACAGAAGTATGTAATATACTCATTTCTTCCCTCCATATACTCTTCTTAATGATGTCTTCAATTAAATGTGTGTTGTTTTGCCTGTCTGTAGGTGCTCAGTGTAGAAATGCAGACCTATGCTTGTATAGGTATACATACATGGATATTCACATACATATGTTTGGTCACCCACATCTCCTTATATACAGTTTAAAGTAGAGCCTTCTCTTCCACAAGATTTTTGGTTTGGTTTGGTTTAATTAATATTATTTTGCATGTCATTAGGCTATTTAAATCAGTGGGATCCTGCCATGGATGGCTTTTGGACAAACAGACCTGAAACCCACAAGCAATTCCATAGGAAGTCAGTAGCAAATGCAGCGTTGCAAAAAGAGGAGTGCAGAGCCATTCCTGTTCAATTACAGTGAGGAACAAAACACTCTGCTTTTTACCGCTGTGCCTCATTTCCACTGCAGCATAACTTTGTAAGAATTTTTCTAAGGGAAAAATATTTTGGTGTGAACTGAGCACTAGCTGATTCAGTGCTTTCAACTTTTTTACCAGTACTGTTCATTGAAATAATATAATTTATTGATATAATTTAACGTCTCTCATATGAATTGTTTGAAAGCAACCAGTTCTCTTAAGTACTATTGATCCATGCTCTATCCTGATTTTAATGGTCCCTTTCTCTGGAACCTACTCTATTTGTCCCTAAGTACCTTAATCTAAACAATTACAATTATATTAATTATGAATATACTCCATGTACTACCTAAAAAATTTGACTCTTAGCTAAAATTAACTTGTTGTTGTCTTGTTCTGAACTGGAAGAAATTACTAGAGAAAATAGAGAAAATTTCCAAAGGGTTTATCTAACACTGGAGAGACGGTTTCCAGTGGAAGTTATACCACACAACATGTTTTAAATGCATACATTCAGTACCATAAGTTTACAGTCAATTCTTGATTCATAGGTCACTGGTCACAAATTATAATCTAAAATTACTTTCTTGTGAATAAGCTCCAAAGCAATGCAGTGTTTTCATATATCAGGATCTTTACAGTTCACTGGGAAAGATTCTTTATCAATGCAAGCCTGAGAAATTTGGGAAGTTGTTAACTTTTATTACTAACATTTGTTTGTTTAGTTTACTCTAACATATTGTACAGTGTATTTATAATAAGCATTAGGCCAGCAATAATAGGAACTTTCCTTTTGAAATGTCACGAATGTGCCATTCCCTTTAATTTTTCAGATATATGGGAAGTGCTGATAGAAAGAGGGGGGAGTGCCTTTCAAAATATGCAATTTGGGGTTTAGGAAGAGTTTTTTAAAAGACCAATTTCCATATATCAACACTTCTCAGTGAGTTCCATGAAACATTTTGATATGATTTACCAAAAACAGTTTTTGCATCAGGAACATTACAGTAGCTAATCTGCATCTGTAAAGAGTGGGAAATGGAATCACATTAGATATAAATTTAATGCAAAAAAAAAGAAAAAAAGTTAATGCAACATTATGGAAGGAAATTTAAATGTACAATAGTGAGGATATTCAAAGTTATGGTTCCCACAGCAACAGCAATTCAATTTATTTGCGTTGCAGCTTTATATATGTTTTATTCCTTAAAGGAAAACTGATTTATTTTTTCTCAGCTACATAGGATAACATTTTACATATCAGGTAACATTTGTCTCTGAGATGAAACTCTGAACACCAAAGATACACATTCAGTAAAACTGGGTATTTCTGGCTGTAGCCGGGGAACTACCTTCCTCATTGCAAGGTGAGAGAAATCTGAGAGAAGGGTATTTAAAATAGTGTGCAGTAATTTAGTGCAGTTAACTCTTTAACTGATGACTTATCATGAGACTTGCTGGAAATATTTCACTATTTCAGCTAGAACTCCTTGAATTCTAAACATTAAGCTTTTGCTTAAATATTAAATGCTCTTAGTTATTTTGCATTTAACTTGATTGGAGACTTTTTAATGTGTTTTCTATAGAACTTTTATGCTGGTGGGATCATCCATGATATAACCTTTCAGCAAAAATGGTGAATTGTATTACAAGCTTCAGAAGAACCTGCTAAACTGATTTCATCTCTCTGTTCTAAAGATAACAGATGAGAAATAACCAAAAAGCTAATTATCTGTATTTGGCTGCATGCTTCACCATAATATCAGACGTACAGTAATGAAACAGGAATCTCATTTCCATTTCACTTTCTTTGAACAAAATTAACTCGTTACAAACCTATCGTATCCTGCCGTTAGGCTGCTCCCATGTGTGTCGTTGCTCCAATGTGGACCCTGAACCTTCAGATTCCTCCACTGCAGATTTCTAAGAAGTGGCAGTGCAATTGTTAACCTCTTTTTGGGTACCGATCCCTACAGAGATGCTTGAAGCACTCTTGGCTTCTAAGCTACATTCAGAAATCCCAACTTCTGTCTGTAGCTATGCCACACAGAAGCAGTGCAGCTGTTAGTAACGGGATAACAAAAGTGTTTCCTTTTTAAATATGAAGGTTTGAATTACGAGGCATTTGATTACAGTTTCACCCAGGGGAATTTTGCCTTTACTAGGAAATCCATCATGCTGGAAATGCTGCGATATTTCTTAGGGCAAGATTGGTTAGGGCTTCTTTGGTGTGAGAGAGGTACTAGATGGTGGTGATGTGTTTAGAAATAGAACAAAGCCAAGCCACAGGTTGGGTTGTTGTCCCACCATCAGGTGTAGTATTCACCCTTGCATGGACCAGGGGATAGTACATTCCACAAACTATTCCTAATGGGAACTGTGATGTAGGGGAGGAAAGGTTAACTCCTTAAAGGAGACTTTTGTCATAGCACATGGTCCATTTAACTGTCAGCATAAGCATCTCCTGCTCTCCTAACACACTTAGAGTATCAGAGAAGGTTAGGATCTGTCCATGCTATTAAATTTTGTGTGCTTCTAGAGGTGATTCCTGGTCCTTGGGGCAAGTAAAACACAGCACTTTTTGCCCACCCAAACCCTCTCAGATTTAACTGAGAAATAAGTAGTTGGAGCCCCTATAAAAAAGGTGGGAGATAAAATAACAATTTTGTAGTGTTGACTAGTCCTAGTCCTCACAGTGCTGTAACTAGCAGTGGGCTTGTGTGCTAAGAAGCCCAAGGATGGTGAAAAAAGTGGTGTCATGAAGGTAGTTAGTTGGTGCAAATGGGATTTTCATAGGTCCTGGGGCCTGTGAATTTTGGTGGCTAGCACCTGGTGGCTAGGTGGGCTGTGAAGGAAGAAAAGTGTTGTTCTGAGGCCATCCATCACACAGTAGCTGTCTTGATGTCTGGTCTAATGCTTTAGCATGCTGTGCTAAACTAAGCCCTGGACTTTCTGTGATCTACCTAAAATTGTGTTTGTTCATCATCAGAGTTGTGTCTGTAAATCTTTGTATGCATGTATTCTGACAAATAATATATGAACTGTTCTTTGAGTGTCCTATACACACAATTGAACTGAAATTTCTGGATTGTTTGTTTATATTCTCAGCCCTAAAAGTATTTTTTCCTTGTTAGTAAGACTTCCTTTTTTTAGACCAAAGTAAAAACACATTCATATTTCATTACTCATCATCATACTCCTTAGCAATTTTTCCTACAGAAAACAGTCATTTCACATAGGGATTAAAAAAGATTTTCACTTGAGTTTCAGTCCTGCAGAACGCAAGAAGGAACATTTGGAGGGAGAAATGCAGACTTTTCCACTGGTAAATCAACTCTAAAAATAGCAGACAAGTCTTCTAAGAACCCTGCAACACAGTAATTTTGGAGAAAACAGAATGACATTATGAGTGAAAATCTATGTTTATCTGAGTGTGATAAATTAGAATCATACCCAACTGCATAGTTCTGATTGTTTCCACAGAATGTTTACTAATAATTAAATATCACACACATGATGTGTGATACCATAGGAATATTAGTTGAAAAATCTACTAGGGTGTAACAAAAATGAACACATGTATAATTCTGTTACTTGGTAAGACATTCTAATGACAGTGAAAGTTCATGAAAAATACAATTTTGGAGAAAGACATAACTTCTAAATTAATGTGTCTAGATATTCCTCAACCAGTAATCTTCAAAGTAGACTTAAATCCTTTAAAAATCTGAAGTTGTAGAGATAAACTCTTGAGATAGAGAAATAGTAATAAAATTACTAATTTTAATTCTACAGATTTTACAGAAAACCACTGAAAATGTTATGAGCTACCATGGACTCATTTAAAACATCTTCATGTATATGGCAATATAAAAACATTTGTTATAGTTCTATGAAAGTCACACAACATGTTTCAGAGAAGCAAACATCCATATTATTTTCTGTTTCCTAATAATTTAACTTTACCTGTAAGAGAGAGTTGTGTATTTGTTCCAGCAAAATATCACTTCTGGATTAGACAAATGAGTTGAGACAGAAAATCATGGTTAATCAGTATTAAAAAATAATATTTTTAAAAGTCATATTTTAAAGCTATATTTGGGATTGCTTTCAGACATTTCCACATACATGACATTTCCTTATCTTTGAAGATACCAGTCAAAAAAACATGGATAAAAATACAAGATTGTTCAAATTTCCCTAGTTACAAATAGTGCTATGGTGGGTTTCTGCTTTCCACAGTGCCTTATGAAGGGGAGCTCCTTACAGATAAATTGGTATTGCTGAATTATCTAGCAGGAGTCACACTGTTGACTTCATTCATAAGGAGAGGGAGTGAGTGACCACATCCTCTGGAATGTTAATGCAGAGGATTTGGTTCAGGCTTGCTGGTTCAAGGCAGTTTAGGGAAAGCAAGGAATGTAGAGGGAGCATGCAGAGATCAAGACCCAGGCTTGCCTGGAGCCAGGTGGGGATCCTGGGAGCTGTCACAAGCTGACATTTAAGCAGTGGCACTACCACTATTGCAAAGACTGGGGAGCAAAGGCCAGATGGAGGATTTTGCTTGTTTTCCACAAAAGCTAAAGCAAACAGACTGCCTGCTGGAGATGAGAGAATCACTCCTATTTTTGAAAAGGATAGAAAGGAAAACCCAGGGAACTACAGACTGTGAGACTCACCTCTATGCCTAACAGCTGACAAGGGCAGACTAATCAATGTCATCCAGTTAGATTTTTGCAAAGCCTTCAACATGATCTTATGTGCCATCCTTGTCTCCAAATTGATTTGAATTTGGAGGGTGGACTTTGGTGAATAAGGAGTTGGCTGGCAGCCAGAGAGTTTTGGTCAACAGCCCTATGTCCAGGTGGAGGCCAGTGATAAGCACTCAGGGTCTCTCTTGGTTCTTTTTAATAGCTTCTTCAATAACTAAGACAGTGGGATTGAGTGCACCCTCAGCAAATTTGCAGATGACATGAAGCTGAACAGTGCAGCTGACACAACAGATGGACTGAATGCCATTCAGAGGGATAAACTTGAGCAATGGGCCCACAAGATCCTTCTGAAGTTCAACAAGTCAAAGTGCAAAGTGCTGTGCCCAAGTTGGGGCAATTCCAGACATGAGCACAGACTTGGAGATGAACTCATGTTGCCCAGAGAAATTGTGGATGCTCCATTCCTGGAAGCGTTCAAAGCCAGGTTGGATGGACAGCCTGGTTTAGTGGGTGGTATCCCTGCCATGGTGGGTAGGTTGGAACTAGATCTTCTTTAAGGTCCCTTCCAAACTAAGCCATAGCAAGCAGAATGAGGACAGAGAACAGCATAAGGTTAAAAAAACACCAAACAAACCAAACACACACCATAAAAGTAAAAGAAAGATGATATACCTGTAAAAGTATTGATTTTAGAAGACCAGCTACAGCCCAAGCTCAGAAACTTCAGAGGTAAATTTTGCAGTTTGATACAGGAGATTAGCTGAGAGGTCCATAAGTCTCCATCCTAGAGTTCACATTTCTAGAGGCTGGACTCTAGAAGTAAGTTACACGACTCTCAGCTGCATCACTCCCAGGTGTCATTAATTCTGGACATCTGTTGTCCCAGGGGTTCCTCAGAACAACTTCACTACAGGAAAGATCTGTTTGCTTTGTCAGTGTCTTCTGTATTTCAAAACATAAAGACTTAATCACAGTCAACTGCCGCACTAACTTGCACCAAGCACAGCTGTCCCCCAAGGGTCTCCCTTGAGTCAGGGAAAACCTTGGGTAGATCATGGTCATTCTAAATCTGATCAATCTGGAATATCAGTTGCATTCTCAGTATTGTGATAGCAACACTTAGCACTACAGTGTGTTTACTAGTGTCTAATCATCAGAATCAGAGAAATGAAATGTATAAATTGGCATATGTTTGCTATTGGTTAATTAAAGGTTCAGAAGTTCCCTGGTTAGGCTGGCTATTAGGCTGTTTGTGGTGAATTTAAGTACACTGTAAGACTCTCTGCACAATCAACATCTGGAGAAAGGGTGGGCAGTTTTAGAAGCCTTGATGAATGCCAAGATGAAACTTTTTGTGTATTAATTTCAGGATTCCCAGTTTGCCCTGGGGTGCTCATCTCTGTTGCTGGACAGAAGTGCCTCTTTGCCTGTCTTTAAACTCTTTCAACATATTTCTGCTGAAATACGAGCAAGGTAGCCACTGGTATTTCCCTCATTTGTATGAACACTTTGAAAGCCAAACAAAAAATGTTAACTCTTAGATGAACCAGGAACTCAGTAGTTTTGGATTACACAATCATTATTAGCAGGCAAATCACATATTTGAATTTATCTTTGGAGGTCAGGATAGACAACTCAAATACTTTTGGTAGACGGAAGCAAGTCTATCTTTCTGGTCTTACAGGATTTATTATTAAACACATTTATCTCTAGGTGACTTTTATACTGTTTTGTAATTTCATATTTTCCAGATGGTAGCTATACACTTCAGATTCACTCATCATAATTCCTCCAGATATTTTGTTTTCTTTATCTTTCTGTACTGGCTGTAAGCCCCTGCCTGTGACATGTTAGGAAGGAATATTATCAGTTATACTAAAGACCTTACAGATATTTTGTTTTATATTTTCTATGTTCTTAACCTCCTTTAGGGTCTGGCTCCATGACTTGGTTTAAGGTAACAGTATCTGTCACACTGACTTAAAATTTATTGCTCTGAAATCAGCCATTTCTGAATTTTTTTGGTGGAAATGGTTAACACACTACAAGCACAGGAATAGTGCTTGTCCCATTAAGTTCAACCTGTCCAAAGCACTGGTGAAAATCTAAAGCCAAGAAAACTTTTCTCCTTTCCAGCTATTGTTTAGAACTTGCTGTTGACAGCCCTTTCCAGATATGAAAAAAAATACTCACTTTTCTTGGTTTCATTCCACTGACCATACAATTAACCTACTTGGATAGTGTCTTTTTTTGATTAATAACTTCTTATTTTATCGCTGCAATGCATAATTGTATTTAGTTTCATAGTGTTGGTGGGATTTCCCTTGAAGATATTATGAATTTTTGAAGTCTTTCCAGAGGCAGGAAGGACTTGTCTTTACACATGCATTACATTATAGATATTCTCCCTGTACCCTTTATTTTTGTATGAACTTCTGTGGGCCTCCCAGACTCTTCAGTTCTGAAGCAGCATTTCAGTTTTCACTATCATTTTCTCTTGTCCTTCTAAAAGGAGCTGGATTTCATTTTTGCACGATAAAGATAAGCATCCACTCCCAAACCCATTTTAAACTGATCTGTTAGCCAATTATTAATATATATGTGAGATCTGTACATAAATCTAATGCATCCTGTGCTTTTTACAGCCTATCCAGGTTTGGCTTATTGCAATATTAGAAACTTTAGAGTTCAGATGCAATAAGTTATACACTTGGCTTGGGACAGTGGCTCATAAACAATTAGTTCTAAATTTACACAGTTATTTAAAGGAGCAGACATCTTCCTAGCGTTAATAATTCTGCCCAACATTTAAGATAGAAACATGTTTTTAAACATAGTATGGATATGAATATTTAATTTAAAAACATAATAACAATGTTATATTTCTCCTTTTCAACAATTGTTTTAGCACTTGCTGTTGACAATCCTTTCCAAATTGAAAATATACATATTTTTTGTTTAATTCTACTGACCATACAATTAACCTATTTGGACAGTGTCTGGTGTTGATTAATAACTTCTTATTTTATCACATGGATGAATAATTGTATCTGTATAATTTTAATATGGACCAAAGACAATTGGTCCATATTAAAATACAGTACAATACAAACTTTGATACAATACAATCTTTTATAATAATAGTGATCTTTTTTATATGTCAGCATTTAAAAGAGTATTTAGAATTTCAAGACTTTTTACAGCCCCTAATAACTCATATTAAACCTGTTCATGCACAATGAAAAAGTCAGAAACTGATGATGATAACAAACCAAACTCTTACTTTAAGAGGCAGTAGAAAAACTCCCTTTTATCTTTCATGTTTCAGGTATTTATTTCAAAATGGGTTTAAGAAACTTATACATTGTCACTAGCCTAAATTAAGAAAGGAGTCCTTGAGCAATTGATTTATTTCACAATAAAACAGCTGTAGAAATAGATTCATATATTATTACAAAAAATTGGTAAAATAAAATTCTTTAACATTGATGTGGCATTAAGAAGCAGGCATTATTTATTTGGGCAAATGCACAGGGGGAATCCACTGAAATTGTGCATGACATCTGTAGAAAGCCTACTGTTTATATATCATATTTTACATAAGGAACGTCTAAATAAATTTCAGGTATGAAGAATGATGTTTTTTTCCACACAATGACTGCTGCAGTAGGAAGTTCAGCACCTCTTGGCTATTACCATGTAAAATCTGCATCTTTGAAAACTAGTTTTGAAGTAATTCTGGGGGAGGGTGATATCAGAATGGGCCCACAAAAATGACAGCCAACCTGTGGTAAGACCCTTTCGTTGCCTTTCTAGGAAAAAGAATCAACACCAGTGGTCAAAACATATGCCTGCCAGCTCAATGTACAGACATAAAATATCCTCTCTGAAAATGTAACATTAGTGATAACCTTGAAAACGGTTGTCCAGGCCATTTGGAACTAAACAGTTGTAAAAAAGTGTTTTGTCATCAAAAAGCATTGTAAAATTTCTTCTTGTTTCAGAAACAGTTATTTGTATTCTTTTAAAAACAGCTAATTCATTATTAAAAATTTAAAAATTGTTTTCACTTACAGAGTCAAAGCTGGGCCTACTACTGGTTAGATGATGTTGATAATACTGCCAGGGGCTAGGACATGGAGTCTAAGTGATGGGAAACAGTAGTGGAATTAGTCATGAGACAGGCACATAGTCAAAAGAAATGGTGATGTAAGGGACTAACTCCTTCTCCAACCCAAATTGTAAACCCTGTCTCAATCACTTGTGCATAGAGATCTCATGCCAATGCATTGTTGAGGTGAAATTGGAATATCTGTCTAATACTCAGGGCAATCTCTATTCTAATAATATCATGTATGAAGCATCATGACAGGCACCTCTCATACACGATTAGGTGTGTCGAGTGCAGGCTGGGTGCACATCTGGAATTTAAAAAAAATGAAAGGACCGATGATGCCGAGGAAGTGCAAAACATGTAAGTTCTGAAGAAGTCAGAAAAAATCAGCATCTCAAAACCCCAAAATACAGAATCCTGGAAATAATTTTCTCAAAGCTGACTGAGATATATAGACCAGAAATTGCTTCCAGGCCAGAGAGAGATTTAAGTTGGCTAAAGATATGTGAGTTAAAAACTCACAAAATCATTTTTCTTTAAAAGAGATGTTGGAAGGAAAGTTGAGGAGGAGAGTCTTAGGGTAGACAATAAAGTAACAGCACAAGAGATTCTTAGAGGTAACATTTGAAGAAAGCTGATGAGGGAAATTAGGAGATAAGCCTTACAGACCAAGTCTGTTGCAGGGAGGCTTGTGGATTTTGAGAGAATTTGATGGTGGTAGATAAAAATGTAGAAAGTCAACAATAAGCCACAAGGACTTCTCCCAGCAGTGCTCTAATACTCCAGGCTCATACACATACAACCATGAAAGAAGCCAATCAGTGCTGATGAGGGAGTGTCACTATTCATCCCATGCCTGGAAAGAGAACAAAATGTTGGACCAAAGTAGGTCATTTAGACTTGTCATCAATTAAAATCAAGGAACTTCCACCTCAAACCTTACTAGTCAAGTCTAAAGTGAACTTTAAAGTTTAAACCATAGGAAAGCAGATTCACACAGAGGAGACATCCATGATTTCCATTGATACGCCGTTTTCCAACTGACTGCCTTGTCCTAGTCAAACCTTTTTTTTATGAAGAACTTCCTTGGGATTTCAAATGTGTCTTTTCTGAATAACAGCAGCAGCTCCAGATATCTGCTGAGTGTGCTAATGAAGGTGGCCCTGCTGCACTGGCCTGCCATGCCAACCCTGCAGCTGGCTCTTCCAAAGCAGCAAAGGAGCTGCTTGGAGACGAGGGTGGCACCTCTCATTGTTAGAATGCTTTGCCATTCTCTGAACGTTTCCTATATTTATTGTATTTAACTTGCTGTGGCTGTGATTACTGAGCACATGGAGAAATGAAGCAAGATGAATATTTTCTTCATAGTGGTAGGAATATTATGAAGTAATTTTCTCTTTTGTGTCAGGGGAGTGTGAGTTTTACTCAAGGAGTTTTTTTGTCAACCAAGACAGTGACAGCCACAAAATCTAAATAAGCCTTTCTTCAACCTTTCTTTTTTCCCATCTTTGAAATAACTGTTTCTTTAAGTTTTGAGTAACATCACTGTTCTAAGAGGATGAAGAAGGAATTGGTTCCCACTTCTAACGAGTTCCCAGTTTCTGCTTCCCCCGCCCAGCCACCATGAGACTTTTTCTCTAAAGATCCCAAAGACTATTCTGAAAATAGGGTTTCATCTTGAAACAAAAATATGGGTCTGTATAGGGAGGAAGTAATAAATGAAAATTGGTGGAATTTTTTTTTTCCTTTTAAGTGCCTAATATCCAATATATATTTTTGTGCCCTATGTTTCCTCCTTGTACTTGTTTTTGGAAATTAGCTTCTAGCCCAATATTTATGGTTAGATACAGCTGCCTTTATAGATGATAACAATGCCCTGTGTGCAGCTATCCAGTAGGAGAGCTTTTTTCCCACTGCTTCTGAAGATAGTTGAAACACTCACACACTCTTTGACATTCAGTGCTGAAGAAATTTATAGTGTCCTATGTCAAGACAGAATACAGCAGATGAGCAGCATACTCAAGTCATAAGTGAGCTTGCATGCAATAGAGTAGATGCACTAGAACTGCTTAATTGCAAATTTTAATGTTACATGAGAGGACAAAGAAATAATTTTCATATACAAAATTTTTGGTATTGCTACATTTAACTAATCAAGTCTGTACTTTAGCACTGCTGCCTCTGTTGTGAGGAGGCATTTACAGAGAATGGTAGAAAAGTTTGGGTTGGAGGAGAGCTTCAAAGGCCTTCTATTCTAAACCCCCTGCAATGCACAGGGATATATTTAACTTGATCAGGTTTCTCAGAGCTGTGTTCAACCTGGCCTTTATGCTTACAGGGATGGGGCATCCACCACCTCACTGAGAAACAAGTTCTAGTGTTTCACCACTAGATTTGAAAAAAAAAATTAGGTCATATCTAGCCTAAATCCTCTTTTGGTTAAAAAACTTTACCTGACCTCTTTGCCTGTCACTGCTAAACAGTTTATTCCCATCTTTTTTATAAGCCCATGCTAGGTACTGGTAGGCTGCTATAAGGTCTCTCTGGAGCCTTCTCTTCTCCAGGTGAATAATCCCAACTCTCTCAGCTTGTCTTCATAGGAGAGGTGCTCCAACCTTCTGATTGTATTTGTGGCCTGCTCCAAAAGGTTTGCATCGTTCCTGTGCTGGGGGCCTCAGAGCTGGATGCAGTACTGCAGGTGGGGTCTCACCAGAGAAGAGGAGAAGGGCAGGATCCTCTCCCTCACCCTCTTGGCCACGCTGCTTTGGATGCAGCCCAGGACACAGCTGGCCTCCTGTGCAAGTGCAGGTTGCCAGCTCATATCCAGCTTTTCATTCACCAGCACCCCCAAGTCTTTATTGGCAGGGCTGCTCTCAATCCCTTTGTCCCCATCCTGTATTGATACTTTATTACTGATTTTCTTTTTACTATTCTTTAGTAACTCCCAATTTCTGGGGGAGGAATGGGAGAGTGGAAGAGATGGCAGCAAAAAAGGCCATTTGTCCTGTGGGAGCTTGTTAATGACTCATAGAAATGTGTGCTCTTATTGGGAAAAAGTGCTTTACCTGCAGTTAATCCTACAGAAATGTGGGGTGAAGTCCCAAGACTGCAATACTTATTTTACATAAAACATCAGGTTGTTCCTTAAATAGCAGTCCCAGAAGCGCAAGGCACTTTATTATCCATTAAGTTACTTAGCATCCACTATATTTTTTTTAAGTTATTTTCCCAAGGGGAATTCCTAATATATGGTATTCCAGCACAGAGGAAAAAGAGCAAAGTATCTACGCAAACAATCTTCTGCCAAATTTAATTCTTACAATTTAGGAAGTGTCACAGTCAGCAGCAGGAGTGCTGACAGATCCATACACCTCTCTAAATCTAAGATCTGTTCTGGACCTCTGGATGGAGAATATAGCAGGGTTTTTTTTATGAGAAGGGTAAATACTTATTTCTATGTTTTCCCAGAATGCTTCTATAGTCAGGGTTTTTCTGTATTGGTTTAGAGTGGGCAACTTTAGAGGTAGGCATGTATATCAGAGGAGCAGGTGGGCAGTGGAGAACAGGAGAAGGCAGACCATCTTTACGTCTTTTAAGCAGTGCAGAATCTCTGTGGAGAATCATACTAGAAACCTAATAAAAATGAAGAGATATAGTACTAGATTATTTACCTCAAAAACAAATGGGCATCTTTCCAGTTACTCCTGAAAAAAAAAAAGGTAGGTGGAGAAGTGGTTATTCACATTCCCTCAGATGTCTACCAGAAGTTGTTACTTTCTGTAGATGTCATATTTGGCTGAAATGAGTTCTCTGCTCTGACTTGCCAGGCTCCCTGTGTGGGCTATCTGGTAGACACACAAGTCTGGTTGCTCAAAAGTGGAGAAATCCAGTTTCACAAGATTTCTTCTAAGGCAGAGGTGAGCTCAAAATTCTCATATTTTCCATGATGAAGCAAACAATCTAACATGATGAACAAAATATGAGGGGCAATAAATTCTGGAAAGTAAGAGAATTAGTTATTGATTGTAATGGAGACATAGAGAGAAGAGCCTGAGCTTTACAGAATTAATTGAACAAATGGGAAAATAAAAGCTTCTTCCAAAAGGAGAAGGTGAAACTTAGAAAACTGCTCACTCAGGATCTGGTTATGGACTTGAAGTTAATACCATCACTAACAGCATCTGCAGAAATATTTTTTTTCATTACTGTTAATTTTAATTGATACTATTTAAATTTTAATTAAATTGCCACTTCCCTAACTCTGCTGGCTTTCTGTTGTCGAAATCACCAGTATGCCCAGATTTGCTTTAGTTAATAAAGTGATAATGTATTACAACAGACACACAATAACCAGCTTTCAAGACCTGCTCCAAATTATATGAAGTTCAAAGATAAAGTTGCATATGACCAAAATATGGATTAATTTTCTGGGTTTTGTTGTTGATATTGTTAAAAAAATTATTTCCTCAGCAAAATTTCCTAATATGAAAAGGGGGTTCTGCTGCTACAGAAAGGTATTAGTAAAAATTCATGGTAGCCAAAGGATGCTGTTCTGATTGATAATCTCCTTTTAATCTTTCCTATGCCCCTTTCCTGTCAAACTGACTGGTGCACAAAGGTTAGTGCCTGTGTCTCCCTTTGAACTGTTACAAAGTCTATATGTTGATCTGATTATGCATAACTCAGAGGTTTGTTTACCCTTTTCAAAGATCATGCCTGTAAAACTGATGTCAAGGCAGCAAAGCAGGGATGTTACTGTGCTGTTAATACTCAATCCGCAGATTTCAGTCAACCCTAATTTTAAATCCCTTCTTTTGAAGTTTTGTGGAATGCAGCATTATCAGATCAGTAATCCATGGCGAGAATGTTGTTCTGTTTGTCCCAATAGGAATGATCATATTAAAAAACAAAAAAATGACAGAACAAAGCGCTTCAGCAACTATCCTAAACACTCTCAATGAAGTGAGGCTGCCATGCCTAACATGGCAGGGAGGCTTTTGCCTTCCTTATTTTATTAATGGTTAGAGTTTGAAATGACTCAGTTTAGCACAGTCCATTTCCTTTCAGGTTCATTTCTTCATGATGCTACAGGAAGAATAACTTCCAGCTTCCAGCCACCCACAGAAGATGCAGTGCAGTGCATCTGGTTTATGTGCTTTGTGTACACAGTGGCTGCTGGTTATGTATTATTCACCAACATACTAACTACAAAGGCAGATAGTTGCCATGTTTGATAGGTTAATTTTAAGGGGGTTTTGTTAGCAAACAAGTCTTAGAAACAAAGCAGAAAAATGCCCAAATTTGGTTTCAGCCTCTCCCCCTTTCCCAGGGAGGAGCTACTTGCCTCTTCAACAAGAATTCAAATGAATTGAAAATTCCTTTAGAACTGACAGCCCAAGTGTAAGAATGATAAACGGCTTTGGCCTTGATGATTTTTATTAAGCACTAAATGTCACATTTAACCTGCATTACTGAAAGCAATTACCCATGTATCAACAGTCAAGCAGTGCAGAGCTAGACGCCTGAAGCTGTAGCATTATGCTCCATCTGGGAATAAGGATTTTCAATTAGAAGGCAAATAGCTGGAGAGGGGATCAAGTCCTCCAGTGGCTCCCAAAGGAGGTCTATGAGAAGCAAAGTCTTCATATCCAAGTAATCGCAGGCAATGTCAACAGAGCATTCCAAACCATCTGCTGCCAGAGTAGCGTTTACTTTATCAAATCTCAATATTTACAGAACACTGATCAGCTCATGGGACCAGGATGGCTCACTGCCAGGGTGTTCTGGGAAATTCATTTTAAGGTGTGTTTCAGTAGGCTAATTAATTTACAAGCACCTGTTTCATCACTGGGAGCTGTTAGCACACCAGATGAGCAGCAGCAGGGGAAAGGGACTTTTTATCCTAGCTAAATTGATTTCAATTGATGTTCCTTTACTGATGGCACAGTTGTAGTTTAATGCGAGCATGGCCTAAAGTCTTTTTTTTTATTAATGTGTAAGCAAGTTTACATAGTTTATTATTTACAAATATACTTTGACTTCAGGAGACCTGTGAGATTTTTAAAGTTAAATGTAGCACACACCTTTCTGCAGGAAATAAGAAATTTTGTGTGTGTGTGTGTGAGTGTGTATATATATATATATAAACATATATATAATGTATACATCCTATTCAATTTTGGTTATTTGTGGGATTTTTTCCAATTCTACGTTGTTAAAAAAAAAAAAAAAAAAAACCCAAACCATCTTTTTCTGTTAAAGATGGACCTAAGTTTGTTGGTGCTTTATTCGGAAAGTCTCTGTGAAGAAAACATCACGTTGTAAACTTCTTTGGATCTAACACTGGTAATCATGCCACCTAACTTCAAACTGCTCTGATGTGCTAGATGTTGAGGTTCCTAACTTCTGTCTCAGATTCCTCCATCAACAAAGGAACTAGAATAACTTATTACACTATGCCTTGACATCAGGGAGTCAATTTAGAATTAATTAATTCATGTTTGAATGTCATTTTGCAAATGGAAAGTTCAGGATAGCCTAGTTAAGATGTGACAAGTGGCACAGAGGAGTGATTTGTAAAGGTAAATTAATCTTTTTTGTTTCATAAGTATGTTGTTTGGAATTACGGCTTTTTTCCTGTCTAGCTGCAGATTTTCCACAATCTCTGTGTACCATCCCAGTAACAGCCAAGAGGTACATTATATAGAAGAAGAGCCTTTTTCCAAGTTAGTTGGAGTTTTGGACAGAGTATTTTCACAGAAAACTACTCAGATAATAGTGAAGACACAGAGTGAGTTGCAAACTTTATTTTGCAAAAATTTTAGAGTGATGGGTTTGAGAAAATAAATCAGAGAGTAACTTGAGAACTTGAATTTAAACATCTGGATAAGATTTAAGAGGCTTGGAACATCCTGGAACTCTTAAACTGCCTCTTTGGCTTTCAACAGATCTTTGTCATTCAGGTCTCAGTAAGTAAAATACAATAATATTTGCTGCCCCATCAGCCTTCTTTAGTGTCTATACACTAGGCATTGGTGACTGTGTTTGGCATGTGCTGTTACAGCAGTTTGCAACTTACTGCTCCAGTATCATTTGGTTCCTCTTGACACTGCAGTAATACAAAGCGGGAATTATGATAATTTTTTTGATGGGTCAAGATAACCCAACCCAATTCATATTGGCTTACTCTTATATAGTACAACTACTGTCCTTTTGAATTGCTGGTTTAGATGTTCTTTACACTGTGGGTGTATGGTGCCTGTATGAGGTGGAAAAACCAGGAGAAAGCATGAGTAGCTCAGATGGAAGCTCATCTTAAATAGATTTAGACTAGAAATAAACTATGTAATTTTTCTCATTTTGATAATTATCTAGTCATGAAATATTTGGAGGGGGCTAATGGATTGTAAGTCTTTAGATCAAAACTATTTATATCTCACATACCTTTGCTTGGCTTCAGTAATGAAGACCCTGGTGAGGACATCCTGTGGTCTACTGTGTGCTGAAGACAGAACAAGTGTAGTTGTTTTCTGTTTGCTTTAAAATTCAGGTCCATGCTTCCATGATAAATTTTAGGCTACTTCAATGAACAACAAAAAAATATTTTTAAAAATAATTATTCTTGTATTATGTTACATAATGGCCCATAGATCTGTAGGAGCTTTAATTAGGTTCTATTATGAGAACTCTTAAGGTCCATGTATAGGAAAAACATTTGAAACTAGTTTTCTAGTGAATTAATGGCGGAGTTTTGCTTTAAAATTAATTCAACAATTTTGCATTTCATCCTTTGGAAAGAAGGAGAAAGAGCCTGGGTCTCCTTTCTGTCCTTCTAGTTAGAAGGTGCTCCAAGGAGTGCTCTGAGGCAGCAGTGACCCTTGAGTGTCCATGGCACTTCACAGGACAGGCTTGTCCTTGGCCCATGCACAGGCACATTCCTCTTTGTCAGGAATCTCACTTGGAGTCTTACAGGATAGTCAAAGACATTTGTTTGCCACTGGCTAATTACACAGACTACCACAGACATCTAGAATATGTACCCAAAGGATGAAAATATTGCTGTCTACAAACGTGCAACACTGCTGTAGTATTCATTTTTTCTTTAGGACTACATAACTGTTATATGGCAAAAGTTTTCTTTCAGTGTAAAATGTTCTCATTTGTTTTAAATTTGCTCCTTCCATGGTCCTGAACTGACATACTCCATGTCTCTGGATTCAGTTTGACACAAAAGAGCTTATTTGCACTTGTTTTCCATTAGCTAGAGGGACATGTTTAAGCTTGGAGGTCTTATAAGTTAGCTTGTTTACATTTTGTTGGTGGAGTAAAATGATGGATTGAAAATGCTTGCAGAAAGATGCAAACCTTTTTATGAGCATCAACAGCTTTCAACCTTATGATTATGCCGTAGCCATGATCTTACCCAGTTTCTCAAGTAAAGAGCAGTGTGTTGGGATTTATTTGTCCTTTTCTTATCTTTGTGAGCAGAGAAGGGAATTTGCTGAGTTGTTTTTGTGGTTTTCATGATACAGTGCGGTGGTTTGGGTTCCATTTGGGTTTTAATTTCTGAAACATGTGTCATTGTTCTTCTCATCTCAGGCTGTTTGTGTGCAGTAATAATGGGGTCTTAGGAGTATCCCTCATGTGGAAAATGAAGGAAATTTAGTAATGCCATAAGACACAGAGGGGTCTTAAGTTTGCTGAAGATCTGAGGTACGGATAGCTGAACATGATCATAAATTTGTTGCTTATAGTGTATTAAACAAGTGTTTGGATTTGTGCAAAGCAATAGATGTCACATTTCAAGGAGCTACTGTAGTCTAATTTGCTTTAAACATTGTGCACATTTTATTTTGAATTTCAGAGGACATGTTCATCAAAAAATATCAACATTCCAAGGAAGAGAATGTGACTCTTTAAAAATGAGAAAGCTGTAGTTTTTTCAAGACAGTTGGGATTTGATTTGACTTCTTAAATCAGAAAAAAAACACCTTTAAAGAGGAAATGGCGAATGGGACACATTATCAACATATTAAAAGACTGGTCTGCAGTCCTAAATATATAGCAGTGGTCATTGTAAAATCAATTGTTTATACTTAAAAACAGCCTTTTCTTTCCAGATCCTTCCCAGTTCAGTGAGAAAGAATTATTTATTCTGCAATAATATTTTTCTCCATATTTTAATCAGTGCAGTGATGGATATTTTGCATTTGAAAGAAATTTCAGCAGAGATGTATTTCAGGCAAATTGAGGTAGAGCAAATTGTGACTTTTTAGGATCATTTTGGTATATCTTAGGTCTTCAGAACAAGATGAAATTATTTTCATGCACAAAGAGAGTAGCACCAATCATTTAACATGCACATAAATACCAAGAGGGTAAAATCCTGAACTCTCTGAAGTCAATGGCAAAATGTTTCATAGAATCTAAAATTTTACTCAGTAAGTTTTGAGAAAAGATGTCAAATTTTCTTCTGCAGTATTTATCTTGAAATAATGATTTAAATGTGGTACAGAGACTGCAGAGAATAATGTGGTCAGCCAGCCTGGGGTTGCCAGCCAGCAATTCACAATATCAGAGAGGCATTGTGAATTGCACTTACAGTGCACGTTACAAGTAGTGACAACTACATAGCAGAAAATAGACTGGAAATAGTATTAATTCCCCCAAAACCTGATGGTACCCTACCACTGCAGTCATGGATTTGTGCCAGATATTTTTTGACAAGCATGCTAGCCTGATGATTCCCCTGCACTCTTGTGGTGTTTTATTGCTGTTTGTTTGCATGCAGTGGGACACAGCTTTATTTGCCAGTGAAACTCAAGAAATGTTTCAAATGTTGCGCGTTTAGCACAGCCAATTAAAAACTGTAAGAACAAAGTTCTGTATTTGTTCAGTTTTGCTGTTTATTGTAGTGGAGGTCAGTTCCTTGCAATGCAGAAAATAGATACTCACCCCTTAAATCCTGGACTTTGTGTGGCCATAGACTTGTGCAAAAAGAAGTCACTAAACAGCTTTAATTACTACATATGGAAGTCTGGCTTCATTCTCCCTTGAGACCTAGAGGTGAAAGAATGTATATTTAACTTTTAGCAGAGTCTGTAATCTGTTCACTCCTCATTGTTTGCTCCTGCGTTCTGCTTCAGCACCCTTTCACAGCCTAGCTTCCACAGTGCTCTCTCAAGGGTGATTCAGCTTACTGTAATTTTATTGCTGGTAGTTCTGATTTATTTAATGGGATTTGTTTTACTTTGCAATATTTCTTTAAGCTCTGATCTGTTGTAGGATAAAAATGTTATTATGACAGTGTTAGCTTCTCTGTAAATTACAGTGCCTTGAGGATTGCGTTTTGAGACTGCATGTAAACACTTTACAGAGCTAATAACATAGATAACATATGTAAAGCTTGAAAAATATTTAAATAGGGCACATTTGAAGGAATAAAACAATCAAAAGGCTTTTTGGGGGATAATGCAGATTACACTGAATTGTTTAGACTCAATGTACAGCTCTTAAAACATAACCCATGTACCATCATCCATTTTCCCTTTTTTTCCTTCTTACCTACAATTTATTTGAACTATTCTAATATGTTTCCAGCAGAATTCCTTTACAGTAATTGACGAGATCTCTGGAATAATGTCTTTGGAACAATAACCTTTCATTTAATGCAACAATCATGAGTCATTTTTATTAACTGGCTTGCCTAGAAGAAAAACAAAAATTCTATGAAAATGAAAACAAACAAGCTAGTTAGCCATTTAGACAGAAATGTACCACCTTCTCTGCTGGCAGTAATATTGCCTCAATGTTTTTGTTGACTCCAAATGGGGTGTTTTAATCCCTTTGCAAGGAAAACAGCTACAAGGTTGCAGTTGGTAGTTTGAGTTACAGCAAAACTGAAGTCATCAGGGGTTACTACTAATATAATATTTTTGGTATAAGACTTTCTTTGGAAACTGAAACACAAGCCCAACTTTTGATCACTCGATCTTGGAGGTCTTTAGTAACCTTAATGATTACGTGATTCCCTTATCCTAATGCAAAGGTAATTTTCCTGAGGAATTAATTCTGAACTTAATGGTGTTACTTGTTTGAGTAAATGACTCTCCCTCCAGGTGCCCGCACCGGCAGGGCCTGGTACTGCAGCTCTGAGAAAAGGCACCTGGAGATCAGGGACAAATTGCTTGCACATTGTTTTGGTGACCCTATCTGAGCACTCTCACTTAAATCCACCTCCTCACATCTACCTCTATATTTTCTTTGTTCCCAAGTCTATTTCTTGCTGTCAAGGAATCTGAAGACTTAGAACTAGAGCCTGAATCATCAGAAAATGGCACACACTGTGTTACTGTCCTTCTCCAGCATGAGGCTGAATGGCTCTGTGGTTTCCTATATAAAAAATGTCTTTTGTGAGATTGCCTCTTTGTTTAAACAAAAAGAGAGAGAGGGAGAGAATGAAATATACTATGGAATACTCAAGCAGATGCTTGGCATTATATTAACACATGTATTATGGCGTATCATGTAATGGTACACTGTGGGGAATAGTAATGAATAGTTTGGAGCACAATAATGTGCATTGTTGATGTTTGTTAAAATAAAGATATTCAATTTATAATAAAAGGGATTAAAAGCTTAATTCATGACTATGTTAATATTTGTCTGTAAGTACACAGATAAATGGTAACGTACCTTATCACATTAAACACCTGCACGTACAAGTTCCCCTGCTGAGATCTCCATGGGATTGTATGTTTTACAGAGCTTAAACTTTCATTTCCCAAAATAATGATATCATTCATTTACAGATATAGATAGGCTCTTCTTACTCAAACTCTATCCTGAAATGAGAATTGTTACTTCAACTACAAAAATGTGGGATTAATTACCACAGTGATTGCCTGCTGCATCATCTGATGGTATTTGTATATAGAATTTATATATTTTGCAACAATCTGATTGCCTGACAGAAGTGAATTAAGACTTTCTAAAATACACTGCTGTTAAAGGTAAATGATACCTCCAAAACAGATGTGATGAGCCAGGCGGTGGTGGCAAATAGATCTCATTTCGACACAGATCTCCCAATGCCTTTCCCATATTTCCCACATGCCATCCTCTGTGAACAACAGAAAAGAATGCATGTTTGTGAAGAAAATGCATAATTAAGGAGGGTGATTGATGTCTGAACTATTTAATTGTTTAGCTCTGCAGTGCAAGTGTTTACAGGCATGCTCGATGCCTGTGCTGTCTCAGTGTATATACTCAAAAGTTTCCAAAGGACAAAATGTCAGCAGAAGTACCCACCATATTCCTCTCCAGGAGAAACATAATCCAAAATAAAATGGTGATAATTCAGATTCTCTTTGCTTGCCAACTTTTCTAAAAGAAGGAACAGAAAAGGAAAACTGCTGGGTAAGGCGAACTAGAAGGGAGATGGAACTATTCTGGGCAAAGTCACCAAATTGGGCACTTGGAAGGATTTGGCTGCATGAAGACAGTTCAAGGAAGTCCTGTAGACACCAAACATGAACATCTTTCTAGAGACGGAAAAATAATTTTGGAAATCGAAAGAGGTAGCCAGAGATCAAACAGGGCCTTATATTTCCATCTGAATGCTGTGCTAAAGTATGCAAAAGAAATAATTTCAAAATTATATTTCCTGAATTTTTTTAAAGGTTTCCTCTTATTCTTTAGATGAAACCAGTACATCAAGTAAGTACTAAACACAATCATAGCTGCTTATGAAGTAAGAATTTTATTTAAAGGTTTGGTATGAAAGACATTTTCCGGGCTGTATCATATAGTCAAAATATCCTGGCTAACATAGGTACAGCAAAACTGTGTAAGACTCTTGATGTTGCTATCTTTTCCTCTCTTCAGGTCTCACAGACAACATGTGGCTTCTAATCCTCTCTTCAGTGTCTTGTGTCTCTTCTACAGAACCATATCCTCCATCCCACTTTTTATCCCCCACACACGCTTGTTTCAACTTGCGCCTACCAGGCACACTGTTCAACACATTTACTATTGATTAACAGTTAAATAATAAGTACAGTTTATTAATTGACTGTCCCTTTTAGTACATCCTTTGCTTTTGATTCTGCAAGTATATTCTCAAAGAAAAGGAAGAATCTGTGGTTAAAATCTTTTTTTCAGCATGCATTTAAGTGTTGGATGCTAAAGCACAATGGAGAGATTGTGACGATCTTGGCTGTGTCAGATGCAGTTGTTTGGAATATAGCCAAAGTCAGAATTTTAGTTCATGTTGTGCTGTGAAAAATAAGTCTCTCCAAGTGTGCTTTGTGCATGTGTGTCCATGGTTTGTGTGAAGGAATGACCATGTTATGAAACAGGAGAACCAGGGAGTTTATCATTTGAGTGTCACCTTGTACCTCCTGAACTAGCTGTTTATTTCAGGAGCACTTTGGATATGTTTACAAATACATGTGTTAGAAGGCATTTTGCATAGCCAAAGGTGTATGAGACACTCATCCTGGACTGGAAGATGACAGCTGGACCTGGTAGACTCTTTGGAATGACAGCAGGTGGCTGGGAAAAACAAATTTGAGGGTTTAGAGTTGTATTGTCACTTCTATTCCAGCAACTGCCTCTTACTCTTGGTATCCACCCATTAAAAAGAGAAATTAAAGAATAATTCAATTTAATTAAACCTGCATTCCTCTGACTAGTGCAATACCAAAGGTCTTTTTTCTACAGTTTTTTGTCTCCTGCCTTGCTCCTGGAGGCCATGGTGATGGTCCTCCATGTCCTTCCTCTCTCCTGACTCAGTGGTACATTAGTAAGGAGATTACTACTGCTGACACCCTGGTCTTGAGCTTGTGGGGATTTCCTGTGTGTCAGACTTAAAAGTTCATTGCCATTTTCCAGAGGGTTAGAAGGAACGGAAGAGGACAAGGAGGCACAGCACAGATTTTGTCTTAGGAAAGACAAAATCTACTGGTTAACCTGGTCCAGCAGATCCCCCTGCCATGGCTAGTTACAATGCTCAGCTTCTTTATTTTTAGCATCTCACAAAACTCAGCATTTTCCTATACTTGTATATGCATACTTCATAGACTTGTAAAAAGAAGTCTTCTCATTAAGTCTCCATTTTGTATCTTAGATACATTTCATTAAAACATTTGAGCAAAGCAAGCTTTGTTTTTTTCACATTCTCTCTCCAGTTCATGCTCTTCTGAGCATTCTTTCTTCTGGCTATGCCTAGTAACTAGAATCTGCTCCCATTCTCAGTGGGGTGATGCCTTTGAGATCCCGCGTAAACCAGAAACCTGTTAGCAATAACTGAGAAGCAAGAAACTGATAAATCTAAGTTGAGCTCTGAGTCTTGCTCTTGCTGTTTATTAAAAGATTTGAATCTATTTGTAGATACAGATTTTAAAAAGTGTCCCTCACCTGAGAATTAATATACTATAAAAACGCTGATACCTGTTATTTCATCAGCATCTCTTTAGATGAAGTGACATTACCCTCACAGTTCCTGCACAGGGCAGCTGACAAAGGCCCACTGTGAGCTGGGAACTTGGGATAAACAGTCTGAGCACCATTAGGAGAGCTCCCTGTCTTAGAGAGAGTGGGCTGACTAGGGAAACACTACAGAAAACACTTGATTAAAAAAATCAGTATTTATCCCTGGTTTTTTATGTATTTGAGAGATAAAACTAATAAAATACCTTTTTTTGCTAAATTAAACACCTCCACTAATTTACAGATATGTTAAATAAAAATTGATTTTCTCAATAGTTATATTTTCACATAAATTTATTTCTTTTTCAGAAATAAAACTGTGTACATTAATTTTAATTTTCAGTTATTTTAAATTTCTCTTTGTCTTTTAAAAATTTGTATGTCCAAATTTTAATTAAAATTCTTTAATTAGAGTGTCATTTATGTCTGATAAACTGGGGGAATGATGCTGGAGACATTTTCAAATCATATTCTATTAAAAATAGATATGTTTCTGAGTGTTAAAAAACTGTTAAAACCTCCTTATTTACTCCTGTATTTTAGATCTTTCTCTGAATGTATGTCTTTTAAGATACCTACTGTTGTTTGGAGGAAGATCCGTTTCTTTCCCCCCCCCCCCCCCCCCCCCCCCCCGCCTTATTTCTGCAGAATGACTTTCTTTTTAAACACTGGGACTTTTGTTATGTTAATCAGTCAGGGAACATTTCCAATTCAATTTTACCTGAGCGCTGGTCAGCTAGAGTTTCCTTTGTTTGATGTCCCTTGAGTCTTCCCTTGTCTTTTAAACTGTAATTTAGTTGGAGCTGCTGTCAATTTACTCCGTCCATTACATTTGCAGTGATATTCCAGACATTGTCTTCTATTCAGTCCTAGAGAAGTTTCTTGACCTAAACAAAGTGTGCAGGGTAAAATCCTATAGAAACTGGAAGTACAAGCACAGAACTCCTGTTTGCCTCTGTGCAATACATGCATACAAATAAAATTGTAGCTACCTACCAAGATTATTGTAATTTTTTTTTAATCTAACAGATCCTTACACTCAAGACAGCTACCAAATGGTAATTAATTAGGATTTGCAATGAAGTGGACATGTCCCATACAACTAGGGAGCCAGCTTTCTCTCTGCTCTGCCTTGCCTCTGTATTAGGGGGATTTTAAACCCTGCTACTTTGTAACTCCACAGAGCAGACCTTAATATTAAGAGGTGAGGGTTTTTTATACTAATTACTAGCTGTCATGGAGTTCAACAAATAGAGCAATTTTCTTGCCCTTAGTCCACATCATCAAGGTGTGCCAGGTGGGAAATTGTTGCTTTGAGCAGTGGCTTTCAGTGGGACAAGAAGAGCAAAAGCCCCAGAAAAAGGGTGTTAGAGTCAATTGACTGAACTACCTCAACTGAGGGTGATGCCAATGTCTGTGACAGCAGAAAGGGAAAGTTTTGCCTACATGAGCTTCCATGTGAGCCTCTGAAAGCTGTGATGTATGACTGGAGAGATCAAAGGTAAAACACTGGAGTGCTATATCCTTTCCTGCAGTTAAATGACAAATAAGAGAATAAAACTTCCAGCCCATGGAAGAAGAGAGAGTAGGGACTTTGTGAAGCTCAAGAGAGAAGGAAGCAGGTGGAAGTATGTCATACATGTCCCTCTGTGGCTCTACAGGCTTTACAAAGAAGCTGAATTGTCTTTTCTACAAAGCTTCTTAGCCTGGCTAGGGTAGCTCTTAGAGAACCCTGCTTTGCTGGCATTGTGCTCCCACACCTTGGATGGACAGCAGGTGCTGTGTTGGCACCTGAATACTCTGAGGAAGGTTCCTGAGAAACCTGAGGTCTGGGATATTTGGTGAGTCAGGGGCCAAACCACATTCCTCCAGCAGAGCTCTCTGGGAAGTTCTGCGCTGGCATCATCCAGGTGTTTCTGTCATTCTGAATCCAGTCCATTTGAGGGACTATCAATCTATCCCCAAAAGGCTACTGGTCCACATTCACCAGGAACAGGAGTCTCCCATTTCAAACAACAGTAGTCTGGCCTGATCGTGCATTGCCTGGTCACATGTAATTCCTCTTGTGCTGAAATTGGTTCTAAGGTACAGTACACTTGGCTTCTTGGAGCCAAGGGAGGTTGCATTTATCTGCATTAACTGAAGAATAAAGAGAGGTCATTCAGTTTCAGAAATGTTTCAGTGTTTCCAGATATTCTGCTCGGAATCTCTGCTTTTCCCATTTGGATTTATATGTACATCTGTAGGCAGCTTTTCCCCTTGAGGATAGGCTTTGGGAATGTCTTTAGGACAGCCAAATAATTAAGCTGTCAATTTATTCCATTGCCACTGGTGTGAAGCTTAAAAATAGGAAGTGATCAATAGTTAATGACAGAGAGGATGGAAGAGCAGGAGCTGCCTAGCTTCTGGCAACAGGCTTGACAAGGTGACTGTTCTGACAGTGTGCAGACACTTGTACTACCCTAACCTTCATCAGCATTGCTTGTTGCAATTAACATGGGTCTTCACCAGTATTTACCTTCCATCACTCACTCAACAAAAACAATTCTCAGATTTTCTTCATTGCAAATTGTACTTGGTACCTGAAATTTGAAAAGAATTTGAAAGGGCTGAGTTGTGGATTTCTTTTTCTGACCTGTTGGATTGGTTTGGGTTTTTCTTTTAATAATGATGGGAAATGGTCTGTGTGCTCGGTTTAATTGCATTCAGTCTCAGGAACAGATACACGTGTTCTGTACATGCTGCATATTTGAACTATGTCTGGATTTGCATTTCATTCTGTGTACAGTCAATGAAACTTACTTTAAAAGCCACCTCAAAACAGGCGAGCAGTTTCTGTAGACTGATTCTCTACATAGAACAGGTAACATATTGCAGTGCAGAAGCTGAGCAGTAGGTCTCAGGGATACCCTTCAGCCTAGATGAACTGGGAGGTTCCCTGCATCCACAGACTTTCTGCAGGGGATCTGTGAGCTAAGGTAATTTGTTGTATTGTGTTATTTGGTTTGTCCCTGTTTTTCCCTCGTTTATGGTTTCATCCCAAGTTGTCTCCCCTTCCCTAAATGTCAATCCCATCCCCAATCCTCCCAAATCCCTAGAAATTTCCTTGTCAATCCCCATATCCCCTCCCTGGCACCTTGTCTGTCACTTGACTCTCCAGCCCGTCTCTCTAGAAGCTTCCATGAAGGGCATCGAGTGATTGGCCAAGGGCCAGGGGTCCTCCCTTTCAGCTCCCTGATGTGTTGTCCTGCTTGTCAATTACTTCATGTCCCACTACCCCCTCTCTCCCCCTGTTGGTGGATAGCCAAACCCCTCCCTTTTTCTATCCCTTAAGAAAAGGGGCTGCTCCAGTCTCCTTGGGGGATCCCTTGAGGCCAGGAGCTACCAATAAGCCTTGGGTTTATACCACACGGATGGTCTCCTCGCAGCTCCCTCACCATCGCCGACAGTGCCTTCTGAGGAAAGGGCTCACAGCCCTTAGCCGCTCTTCCGCACTCCTGAGCATGGAAGGGTGGCCCCCGCAGCCACTGCGTCGGAGCTAGCAGGGAAGCACCAAGAAGACTCTTGGTGGACACTGCGGCAGTAATTCATCCGTGCCTTGGTGTGACTGGGGTCTGTAACTGGGAAGGCCAAATGCATAACCAGGCCTAACCTTGGTCAATGGGAATTTTGTGATTGACTTCGGCTAAGCCAGGTTTAAGCAGTTCTATTTAAGGGAAGCTCACATCCCAATGGTGTCAGATGTTTACTGTCCAAGGCCAGCATTGGTCATTGTCTGGGCTTCACATATCCTTGAAAATTGATTATGTGCTGGTTGCTGCACAAACAGTAGAGGCTGGTTACTTACAGGGAACAGTTACTTACGTGTGGAGAGTAATTCTACACCAAAGAGATTATTTATTTCTATTTCACCATTTATCTGGGCAATAAAGTGTAGTAATTATTTTATTCCTTACAGCATACTTTGTGATGTAAATACATGCTGGATGTATGTGAGGTTTTAACAATACAATTTAAATGTATATTGTCTAGTATTTTTTCTGCTGCTTCCACAAACATCAAGAAAGGTGGTTTTTTGTCTTTCAAACCTGACAGTACTACCAACATTTATGTGTCAAAGAAAAGATAAAATACATAATTATAACAAAAATAATTAGTATTAAACCAGTTTATCTTCAATAATATGGGCTTTTTTGGCAAGGTGAACTGGGAAGTACTATCAATGCTGTTTATGTATCAAATTCTAAATAAAGGGAAAGGGTTTGTCACACAGGCCTCAAATGTTGTTAATATGTAGTATGCCTGTAAAAAAATTTTGAAATATGGTTAATATTTATTGGGTGGCCTATTTAAAAACATCAGTGGAAGGAAATCGCATTTTAGGTTAGTACAGAAGGAAAATAAGTTTGATTTTCTGGGGGGAAAAAATCATCTCTGCTGAAACTTAAGATTTAGTGCACCCTGTTGATTTTGGCAAAATGAGTGTTGTTACCTTTTTTCAAAACGATTCAAGTTATATTTCAGAATAAAGACTGTTAAAAAAATCAGTTGGGATCAGTTTTGCCTCCCTTGTTGTGTTTGCTGAATTTCATCTGAACTGATGACAAAGACTGTTTCAGCAATGACACCTGCTCAGCTCTCTTTGTAATTAAATCTATAAGCTTCTGCCATGCCTCTGTATCAGCCTTTCCTAGAACTCACTGGGATCATATGTTGGGAAGAGGCAGCTATGGCAGCACAAAAGTAGAGGGCAGGCTGTGATATAGATACTCCTGGTAAATGCCGCATTTGCCTGGCACTGACGGCTGCTCAAGGAATCTAATGGCTGGCTTTGCCCTTATGTTCCTCTTGTCCTCTTCTTCAGCTGTTTCTTCATCCTGCCAACAGCTCTTGCTTTATCATTTGTATAATTATCATATCATAATTAGAGTTATTTCTCTCATTCTAACCTTGCTGAGGTGGTATTTTCCCAAAATTGCTTTTCCTAGTATTCCTTCAAGCTTTCATCTCAGTGTTCCTGTCATTGCCAGCAAAGAAGCAAAGCTGGATTTAACTGTGGTGGTGCGTCTAGTGCATCCCAGAATCCTGGTTCCTTAAGCAGATAGAGGTACTCTGGATAGTATATGAGTATGCTGAACAATCAGCCCTCTGACTGTGTGCCAGACTTATATTTGGTGGACAACAGAGTGTTAGAAGAGAAGGGGAAATCTGAGTTTATCAAGTAGTGGATCACAGCATAAAAGAGCACTGAGATGCATTTTGGGCCTGTAAACTCTTGCATCCCTCAATTCATATTTAAGGACAGTTATCAAGGGTCATTTCAGGACATCCTTGGATGTGTTATTTCAGTTGTTTTGGTGTCAAATGTTTGGTCTTCACAAAATGAAAACATTCTGGAAATTATGTTTCTTATCATGAGTGAATGGGTCCTCTTAGTCTCACTGTGACTGAATCAAAAGAAGAGTCCTTCCTGTATGATTTTTTTGTCACTTGGCAAGGGTTTGGAAAAGCTGATATGGTTCAGAAAATAAAGAAATTCCTGTTTAACAGACGAACCAAAACATACAAGCTATCTGAATTTCTTCCTAGTGTACATCTACAGGTGTTCTCTATCAGAAAATAGCAATTATTTTACACAAGATGTACAATGACATCAGGGAAAAAAATGTTCCTTGTGCTGCCCAATAGAACATGTTGGAACACCTGTTTCATATCATGAAACCATTTACAATTGCTACCAAAGAAGTGAGAGCTGAAATGTCATCATTAAATCTACTTCTGCCACTCATGTCTTTGTTGGAAAAAAATCCCTAGGGAGGAGAAATAAAACATATAAAAACCACATTCATTCATTTTCCAGTATTTTAAATCTTTGAGCCATAGAAACAAGCAAATATTGATACTGTGCATAGTCAAAGAGCTGATAGTTACTTCCATGACTCTACTCTGACAAATAGTCATTAAATAGCCTTTTTTTTCATCTGAAAGATGATAACACAGTGATATTTTTTAAAAAATCTCACATTGCTCTATTACCTGTCTTGGGCTCTACTCCTTGTAAAAAAAAAAGCACGTCTTGTATTTTTTAATTGTTTCTATGTCAGTAGCTTTTGAAGCTCTTTTGTGCTTTAGGGTACTTAAATGGCCCTTACGTGTCCACCTTTGACTATAACTAGATGGAATTTGTGCCTCAGGCTTTCATGCAGCCTGGACAAGGGAAACCATGTACTCAGGAAATCCATGCTTTGCTATTTTGCATTTCATCAAATTTTGGTTTGAGAGAAAATACCACTGGAAACTCATTATTGGGAAAACCCCCCCAGTAACATAACTGTCTCTGAGGCACCTTTATGTAGCAGTGAAGCAGGGCCAGACTTGCAGATCAGTGGAGCCATCTCGTACCTCTGTCTGCATTAAAAGAGTACGGTATGGTCTGAGCTGCTTTAAACACAAGGCCTGGTACAACTGCAGTGAATGCACAGAAGTTCTTTTTCTTAGGGCACATAATCTTATCCCTAGTTTAGAAAGAATTAGTTCCACATTGTCTGCACAAAGTATTTCAAAGACATTACCTTGGTTGTCCAAAGCTGTCCATGGGAGTGATCTTTAGCTCCTTGAGAGGGCAATTCCTCCAGCCATGGTCCCTCCATCCTGCTCTCAATATATTTAAAGTGGGCAGAAGGATGATGCTTAATCCCAGGCCACATTTTCATAAGTTGGGAGTATGGTATTTGTCTCCCAAACAGTAACAATACATCTCACCACTTCTGCTGCTGACTGGCAAACTTACGCTTTCAATGGATTTTGTTCCTGTTATTTCTATGAAGAGGGGAATGTACAGAATATGACATTTCTGTTTCTGTACATTAAAGGAGTGCTGAAATACTGTAACATTTAAACCACATGTTGCACCTTAACAGGTATCAGTTGGCTAAATAACAGATTGGACTAAGGAGGTGATGCACAGCTATAAAAGGGGTGAATTTGACATGACTGGAAAGGTAAGCTAACAAAAAAGTTTCCTAGTGGGTGATGGCTTCACAATTGCAGGCTAAACCCACTGTTCTAGAAAGTGCTAGGAAAGCTTGGTGAGAGACTTGGAAGAGAGCTCCAGAGCTGGTGTCCATGACTGGGTCTTCTAATCTTAAATGACATGGGAAACAGAGGACAAGTGGGTAAATCTAAAATGAAGACCTCCCATGTGGCAGAAAGGCTAGCAATAAAATGTACAAAAGATGAGGTTTGAGAAAATTTTTGAGTGATAGTTTTGGAGTTATTTTGAAGGGAGTTTGTGCAGTGTTTGCTGTTTACACTGTTTGAACAGGACTGTTTGCTGATAACCCAAATTTACCCCCTAAATTTTCTGCTGAATCCTAAAACTGTTTTTTATTCTGCTGCTTAATTGAGAAACAATTATTGCCACCAATAGCAAAGGCCATATATAAGTTTGCTATTTTCTTTCTAGGGGCAGGCGGTTACCATTTTTTTCCCTTCAAGCCAGTCCTTCTATGGTGAAACAGAGGGGGAAACATGATGATTCTTATGACCACCATGGAAAGCTCATTAAGAAGTAAATTTTCTCCTGTCATCATCCTTCTGTAGTGTTCTAAAGCTCCACTGCTGCCTTGGCTATCTTGTGGCAGGGCATGGTCCCATTATTGCCGAGGCAGCACGGGGACAGGTACAGAGAGCCACACGCCAGGGGTCATGAGCCAGTTTCTGGTGCAAAGGTATGCAGTCATTTTAGCAGCATTGATGGGAAGCATGGCTCTGCTGCCCTGGGTTGGTGTGTGATCTTGTGCTGCTGGCACAGAGGAGTTGTGTTTTATTGTGGCTCAGGAGCACGTGTTTGAGACCATCAGCCTTTTGACTCCAAGTAATGCACTGTGGTTCCCATTGCAGAGCAGCCTCCTGGTATGTGGATTATTTTTGGATTAAACTAGAAGGTGCATTCTGGGAATCACCTAATGCACTCCAATTGCTAATAGGCATGTTGTGTCTGGGAACAGAAGAGACCCCGTCTGAAATAAAACCACCTGAAAAATGCAGATTTCAGGTTCCCAGCACCAGCTGCTTTCCCTAAGAAATCTTCACCCTGCTTGCTCAATAATCACAGTTTGTGTGATCAGCAGGGGAAGGAGCAACACATGGATTTTTTCTGTAAAGGTGTCACAGTGTATTTAGCAAAGTGCTATCTTAGCTGCACCAACACATTACAGTTAGCTGCCTATTGTGTTTTCTGTAGCTGTGCTTGGTACACAATGGATGAGCATTTTATGGTTATATGCATATGTGTGTAAGTCTGTATGTATATATAAACATATACAAACCTACTGTTTGGATGTTTTATAACATAAGGTACCAAATTTTTAATCACAACATCCCTTTGTCATAATGCAAAACAAATTGGAGGTCAAAGTTGTAACAATAAAACATCCATCCTGGAGCTTTTTAGAGGAACCTGTTTAAAAAGGTTAAAGTAAGCAATTATCACAACCCTAATTTACAACTACTTGGCAATAAGAATTGCTTTTCAATGAACCATTTATTCATGATCTGCTGCTTCACACTGCAGGATTCTTCTTGACTAGGTTAGAAAATGTAATTAATAAATGATAGGATTATTTATGGTTCACGGTGCCAGATTGGAAAATACAATGATATACAGAATGAACTAAAAACTATTCTTACAGGAAGCATCTTGGTTTTTAATCCATGGATTGGATTGTCACATTACTTGATATGCTGTGGTGAACTCCTGATGGTATTCATGGGACATTATTTTGTCATCCTAGCTGCTCTGTGTGACAATAAAAATGGACATGCTCCTTTGAGAACAGACTTAATGAACACTGACATGCTAATCTTTTTCTAGTTGAGGTAGGGTGGCATTTGTTGTTTTGCTTAGTTTGACTGTGTTAGTGATTATCTCAAAGCCCCAGTAGAACCTGGAAAATGTTTATATTTCATAAACATAAAATGATCCTCTTCAAGATTTTATTCTATTAATGCTAGTTAAGGAAACACACCTGCTAAATACAGATAGGCTTTCTCAATTTCAAGTAGCAAAATTATGCTAAAATGGAATGATGTCAGCTCTAATGTCTTTATTCATGGGCAAAGTGCCTGGCTGTGTGTGACTGAAGCTGAAATTTTGCTATGACCTTCAAAACCTGTAGGTTTCCTCTTACGTCCAGGCCTAAGAGGAAAAGCATCCCAACTGATATTTAATTTAATTATTGTTATTAATTATTAAAGTTCACAAGGAGAAAAATATTTTATGTACTGATTTATACACAGTCCAATAAAAAAACAGTAAAAAATCTGAATATGAGGTGCAGTGGCTCTCTGCCATAATTCCTACTGGTAATGTACTGGAGCTAATCAGTGAAATTCTAGAGTTTAGCTCTAGGTTGAAATGTACTGAGGATTGGTTCAATTTCTGTTTATTCTCAGATTCCTTTTAAAATGCTTTCCTGTAGTAATTAGGATTGCCAACAGTGATTCTAGAATATATGTGCATGTAGTTGATACTTCCATAAGTGCCCTACTAAGATAATTTAAAAATGCCTTTAGGTTTTGATGATGATTTGAATCCCATGGCTTTAGAATTTCAAATGTCAACACAGGATATGTGAATAATGGATGAAACCCAGGAGATTTACAGAATCACAGAAGGGTTGAGGTTGGAGTTCATCTCTGGAGGTCATTAAGTGCAGGCCCCCTGTTCAAGCAGTGTCAGCTACAGCAGGTTGCCCAGGACCACTTCCAGATAGGTTTTGTATGTCTTCAAGATTGATATTCCTCTGTGGATATTCTCAGTTCAGTCAGAGAGAAAAAGAGAGGGTTTTCTAGCCAGGTGAGAGCCTGGGAGACAGTTGGGACAGAATGTAAATAATTCTCTAATCTATCTTGTTGTTCACATTGTTTATAGATATGTTCTGCCACCGTGCATCATTCAGAGCGCACCAATGGTGTGAGATGTTTTTACTCTAAGACAAATGAAATTAGTCCGCACAATGTTCTCTATGTATAGAGCGGTGCATTTGAAATAAATCAGAGTTCATTCTCTAGCCTTTGACTTGGAGTAATTTTAATTCCCGTCCTGCTCTATGGTGACATTCCTCAGCTCCTCTGGACAACCTCTTCCAGGACAAATTAATACAGATTTAATCATCACAACAACATTCATTTTAAATATAGGTAAATTTATGCTTTCCTATGTGTACATTTGCACACAGATGCATATGTTAAAATACTGGAATTTTATTTTTGTTCTTACACTGAAATCAATTTATTATAGCATTGCTCGGTTATAGTTCTAAAAACTAATTTGAGGTCAGGTGCTGCTTCTTCTGTTGGAAGCAATGTTACCTCAATTTACTCCTAAGTGTCCTGTGATTTTGTTTTAGATCAAAAGTAAAATTTGAAATGCAAAATGGGTGCTTGAATTTATGCACAAATATACAATAGAAAATGTCAAAAAAATATAAAGGATTAAAAAATGTAGGTGAAATAACAAATCTTGATGAAATGGGGAAAATACATTGTGTTTTTTCTTTAAGCTTCAAAAAATTAAAAAAAATGAAACACAGGTTACTTTGTACAGTTTCCTCAAGAGGTTATTCCTCTTTATCTGCTGTCTATTCTATATACCAAACATGAGATGAATAGGTAAAAATGTTCTACCTTTTGCAAATATTGCTCTTGGACTCTGCAGGCAATTTCAACTTTGTCATGCCATGTTCCCCTTTATCCCAAGGTTTTTGCATTTTTTTTTTGTAATCTAGAAGGATATACACTTCGGCTTCTGTGATATGGGGTGTTCCATGGAGAACCAGCTATTTTCCAGCCTTCTCCAATGTCTGCAAGGAGTTTCTTTCCTTGCTAAATTGTAGTCTTTTCAGTATTCACCAAAAATTTCTCTCTCATGTACTGCTATTTGAGCTTTGCTGTTTTTGTAATGCTTCAAGCATTCATAGTTTAGGCTTACATTTTCTTTCTTGTTTGTACCTGGGGTTTTTTCAGTCCTCCTTTTGAATTGACCCAGTTTTTGGGAAACAGTGAATTAATCCAAAAGCCTTTGAATTAGCTCTTCTGGATACATACGTAATTATAATTTTCCCTTTTATAAAGAAGTAGAAAATCTATTGTTCTTCTTAGCCTGTCTTCCCAGACTTCAAAGAGCAATGAGGAACATAAGAGAGAGGAAAGTTTGGATTATTTTTTCATTGCAAGAACTTGGAGTAGGAGAAGCTGCTGTATTCCAACACTCAGAGAAAGCATGCGAAGGAAAGCGTCTCCTCTACTTGTCCAAAGAAAATAAGATGAAGAGTGTCTTTCTTCAGATATCTTCTATTTCTTCCTACATTTCATAAAGAGGAAGGTGAAGATCCCACATAAAGTGTGAAAATGTTTTATTTTGCATAGTAATTGTCAAATTATTATCTTTGAGCTTTGTTTGAATCAGGTGATATCTGGTCTGTGAAAAACAGGAATATTTTTCCTGTTTGGTTAAAAAGTATGATTCGATTCAGACTTTTTTTTCTTTTTTTCTTCTATTTCTTTGCGGTTGGAAGTGGTCAAAAGCATAGCCTTCCAACAGTTTCTGCCTCAATATTGTGCTCTCTTCATATATGTCCTTTTCCTCCAAGTTTTGACATCATTCTCCTTCATTCAGCCATAATGTAAAACCCCTTTATGGGCAGATACAGGATACCTTTACCTTTGGTATCTTTACTTTGCTTCCAGCATTTGCAACTTTTCTCTTTGTGACCTTATTTCTATCAGTATATTTTTCTTTTTGACTCCATTTTTTATTTCTAATTTAGTTTGCCTCATCTCAGATTGCCTAGTCCCCTGCATGGCTGCATGAGGAAGAGGTAGTCTAATGTTATTTTTAGTGGTGGATGAATAGTCTTCTATTTTTAATCAGACAGTTTTCATGTTCCATATCAGGAGAGGGCTAATGCACCCTCTCATAAATACATTAATTCCTACTCCCTCATCCCTGTGAACACACACACCTGCATAAGTGTCAATTTAGGCTTGACATTTCAAAAGATGTTAGATGGTTTAAACCAGCCTATTCTTTGGAAATTGCAGGGCATTTGTCCTTTGGTACATCAGTGCAGTGATCAAAATCACTAGTCACCTCTGAAATTAGGCCAAAAGATGCCATTTTTGAAGCATAAGAGAGAATGGAAGTGCTTTGCTCCACCCTGGGCTCTGAGAGATGCTGAGCCTGTTGGGCTGCAGTTGTTATTTCCACAATTGCACGAGGGTTTATGCGATAAAGGACAGTTTGGGGCAAATGAGATGAAAGAGTGCAAGCAGCCTGCCTTCTATATGGGCGGGGGTTGGAATGGTACTTTAAACTTCTTCACGTGCTCCAACTGCTGCTGGGGTACCCTGGAAGCTACAGCGTGTGCACTGGTGACATGTAACTTTCCCTCTCTCCTGTGGCTGCACTGCAGACAGAAGAAGCATTGCTCACAAAGTGATGCAAACTTGAGGCTGTCATGAGACAGCTCATGAGATGATTTTTGATCTTCCTGCAAGATTAAGCCTTTATTTTTCCAGTCCTCAGTAACCCAGCTCCTTTCTGCTTTCCTTTCCTTGACATTATGCAGTTCAGCTTCTTTTGAGCTTGAGTATAGTAATTTCTCAAGCTATTGTATCAGCTGCAAGTCTTTTATTCTTCCTAGGAGTATGTGGCACCTCATCTGCAGAGGACTCTGTCTCTAGAGGTGCTCTGTACACCCCTGTTGCTGTTCATATGCACAATCCCTGCCTGACAGCAGCCTGCCTCTCTTAGCCCCAAGGCACGGGAGGTAAGGGGACTTAGCTTCACAACCTGTGTGACTGACAGAGGATCAGCAGAATGAATTGGCTGTGCTCCTGTGAGCAATCTGACCATCCCAAATAGACTTGCAGTACCATGACATCATATATTGTCTCTGCCTCTTCCTTTCCTTCTCACTTAATCATCCGTGGAATGAGGACACACAATAGTGTGTTTGTGTATCCTTTGGGATCAGCAACCAAGTCACCTGTGAATTATACAGGTCAACAGAAATGGAGGTTAAGATTTGGTCTACACGCTTTCTTCTCGTGCCACCAGAGATTACAGACAAAACAAACAGGGATACACCATTGACATTTAGTAAATGTTATTAGAAATGCTTTATTGTAGGGAGAATGAGAAAAGGAGGGATTATATCTATGAATGCAAAGCTTTTTTACTCTGATCCCGAGTCATCAGAGAGGCTGTTTTAATTGACATAAAACAACTTGTCTCAGTATAAACATGCCACAGGAAAAAACTGTCAAGTCCTGGTGCTTTGCAAGCATAGGAAATGTTTAGTATCAATGAAAAAATGAGAATTTCTCTTTAAAAGGGCTCCTAAAACGTTTTAGTGGACTTCCAGAGTGCGCAAACATGGACAGTGATTTTTTTTCTGGTTTTCCCTGAAATTCACCCCTTCCGGGTCAATTGCCATTGCATTTTCTTTTATTCTTCTGAGTAGACTATTATTTTGCAACCTGTGTTACCCAGTTTCAGGATTCCTGCCTTTAGAACTGTATTTACAACTGCAGTATGTCTGTGCATCCATTTCCCACCAGTCCTTTCCTTAGCTGCTGCCTGTGGTATACTTTTTGGGTTATTTTCCTTTTTCTCTAGGAGATTCTTTCACTTGATGGTTAAATTTTCGGCAAGGTATCATCACAGGTCAAAACTGAAGAAACACAGGATTATAGTTTAGCTCAATGTTTTCTGATTTTGTTCAGCATATAAAATAAAGCAAAAAGTGTAATTCTGGGAAGAAAAGAAATTAGAAGCATTAATATGTCAAAATGACCCAAGCAATGGATTATGGGCTTGGAAACATTTTTTCCTAAGTGCGACATTTAGGCTAATTAATGACATTACTCCTCCCTGTAAACCCTGCCATTTAAAGTGCTTATAGATGAGTGAGAATTAGACTCAAGTAGGAAGCACCAAAGATATTTTGAAGTAAAGAAGGCATCCTATCTGTAACTGCAACCTGCTGAGACAGATAATCAGACTGTATACTGGCAAGATATAAAGAAGCTTTGAAAAAAGTGGTTCTGAGCATACAGGCAATGAAGGCAGAGAAAAAAAATGAATGTGATCATCCAACACAGCCACTAAGGGCTAGAGAAAAGTCAGAATGAAAAATTACTATTGGATATTTGAAACTGGGGAGGGGAACACTTGCTCTTAACAAATACAGAAAAATATCAATAACAGCAGAAAGTAAATGAGAGAAATTAAATTATGTAGCTCTGCCATCTACACCCTAATCAAAACAGAGAGTACATTGGATCTGGTTCTCACAACATCAAATTCTGCTTTGTTAAGGAAATGAGTGAGTCAGACTGGTATGTTTAGCTTTTTCTATTTTAATTTCTGTAACATGCCAAGGAAACTATCCATTATATTCTGCAACAAGCTATTACACATTTTCACTTCATCTTACTGTGTATGATTTCACTGTTTATGGTATGCTGTGTTTATGTTTAATGTTGTTGAGCATTTTCTGTACAGTTTTCAACTATGAAGAAAGTAGACTCTCTGTAAGCCTCTTAGCTTGAATCTACCATTCCAAAGATGGTGGGATCCACTCTCTTTATTAATGGAAATAAATAAAACATTCCTAATGCAATTCTGATGCAGAAAAACAGTATTCCAATAGAGGAACTGTTTACTGAAAGGCTCTCGGGAAAGATTGTTGAAACCATTACAGAGGGAGGTTGTAAACTTACCTTTTAGCAAAAATATCTCTCATTTAAATTACTACACAAGCACAAGGAAGAAGCAGTCTAACTACTGGAATTAACTCTCTTACCTCTACACACATTATTTAAAAATAATTTTTAGACTCTCTTAATACAAACATATTGAGAGATTTGTCATAAATACTTCACTGATTATTATTACTATGAACAATCTCTTCATTGCATTACTGGTATCTGAAATGGAAAGACCAATTAGACCTGTTAACCCATCTTTTTGTCAGTAAGTTGATTGGGAATTACTGAAGCGTAACAATTCTAAGTGGCTTTTCATGTGAATGCCAAGCTAAAATGGATATTCAGAGATGCATTAAGCATTTTTACCTGGCTCTGCATTCTTCATTTAAAGATCTACATGTTAATTTGGAGAAGTGCAACATAAACATGGTGAGACATGGCTTCTGTGCATGCTCTTTCCAATATTTGTAAACATGTAAGTGTTGAATAATAAAATTGTAGGCGAAAGGTTGTAAGGACTAGAGTAAAGAAAATATGAATTATTTGGGCATATTGCTTTAAGAGTAATACATCTGGCAGGCATTGTAAGACTGAATCAGGGATTTGACTTCAACAATCACAGGCAAAAATTTTTGTTATGTTTTTATTGGAATGCATTTAATAGAGGGAAATTTTTGTACAATCAAGACAGCAGTTTTTAATGCTCAGCTTTATTTCAGAAAATGGCTTACCTGACCTCATAGGGGTTCTGAAAACAGCAGTCATTGAAAGATAACCACATGAATTACCCATGGGAATGATACTTGAGATGGACAGCAAACAAGATACATAAAAAAGAGTATGTTTCTTTTACTTTATGATGTAATCTTGTCAATACATAGCTAATACGGTCAGAAAATTCTTTGGCAAATAAAACTGCAGAGATGGCTGAAGAATTATTGCAAAATTCTTTGGAATTTGGTGTTCTTTGGAGATCAAATCACTCCTTTGAGATGGCTGGAATAAGGTCAAGTGCCTGAAAAGAAAGATTGTTGTCACAGAGCCCTGATACCTCCCCAGCCTGAGCTTCCTACATGTGAGGCTGGGAGGCAAATTGCAAGAAGGTCTGTCCCACTGCTGGTGGCATCAATTTACTTTTCATTAAGATCCACTAAAATGCATAATCTTATTCTGAACCAAAATAAAACCACATTTCCCTAACAAAATCTGTCAATCAGTTGGAATTATGTATTCTTGTGCAATTCGGCTTTTGTGGCTCCTTTAAAAAGGAAATTATGCTGAAACATAAGTTCCCTTTCATAGCCTATCTCAGTAACTCACTGCCTGCTCTTCTCTGTGCCAGCCTGGGAAGGGTAACATGGTGGTGCTGAGTGTCAGATCCACCGGCAGTACCTGAAGCCCAGTTCAGCAGCACATTTACTTCCTACTTTAAGAAAGTTCAGACACAATTTTCCACTGTCACTAGTGTAGTTTTCTTCTCTCCCTGGGGCATAAAATGCATTTCCTTGATACTTGGACTATTCAGAGGTGATCTGCCAAAGAGATCTTTCCCTCCATGTGGGGAGAGCCAGTACCCTTACTTTAGTAGAGATAAACAGGAAGAACAAAATGTGTTAAGATAAGGGACTGACCCAGGAGTTACAGATGTAAAATTGATGTATGTATATAACACAGAACTACCATAACAGAAATACCATGTTCTGAGGAGGCAAAATCTGTCTGACCAAGACAGTCATAGAAATCTGTGATTCAGCTAAGTTTCTGAGATACATTTGATACAAATTTGTCAGGCAGATGCTTTTAAGATATCCTTAAGGTCTGCTCATGAACTGAGAAGATGTTGTGGGAGAGTTATCTCTTCTGAGGTGAAATTTTAGCCAGTTGTTTTGCAATCATACAGGGAAAGAAAGCAAATTCAGCCTTAATACCAACAGTAATAGAGCTATGCATGAGCATTTTATAGCTTGTCTCTTTGTAAGCCATTCAGGTTAGAATTCAGAACATGACCCCATCTGCAAACTTTAGGAGAGGGGAAAAAAAGCCCAAATGCAACTAATAAGGCCAGCTGAAATATGCTGTATGTTAAAACTTTGTATTTCACCCAGAAATGAATTCCAGTATTACACTTAGTGTGTAAAATATTTATTTGGATTCAGGCCAACATTTCCATGTCTTTAGTGTAAATAAGACATCTCTATGGCAATTTTGAAGTCAGACAGCTCTATACAAAATGGCAGCAGCATTAATTAAGCATATACTTTTCTAACCCCTCAGGATTCTCTGCCTATTAATCACATGTCAGAATGGTTCCTATTTTGCTGGGGATTCATCAGAGCAGTCCTGTCCCCCACTTTTACTTTGGCTGTAAAGTCAAATATTTAAAAGGCGTTAGTGGAGCTGGAGAGGAGCACTGAATGGAATGGTAATTTATTACCTTTATCAGGCCTGGTTTTCTGTCTCATCAGGTAGAAGCATACTGAGTTTAAGTAATTCCTGGCATGTTCAAAATGTAGATGCTGAACTGATTACTTGCTGTGACTCACCCGACTCTGGTGTTACTTGCAAGTTTGAAAGTGTAGGTGTGGAAGAGAAGATATATTTAAAATAGATGTAGAGCTGAAATACTGACCCTGACTGGGTACAAGGTTGTTTTACCTAGTCACATCATTTGCAAGACATTTTAATTGCTCTTGTTTCCCAGGATAGATTTTTTTCCAGTAATATTTGTGACATTTATTTCTGTGGATAAATATAAAATCACAATATTGTAATGAATTGTCTACTATTTTGAAACATTGTATAAATATTAATTCTTTTAAAAATTCTTTATTATTTTGCCTCTTGAAAATCCTGCATCTCTTAATTTACTAGTTATCTGTGCTTCTTAGTCCTTTCAGCAGCAAGTATATTATTTGGACTCAGATTTTGTATGCAATAGGTTAGCATAAAAGCATTATGGTATGTTCAGCCATCTTGGCATTGTCATTTGAGGTTTTTTAATTAAAAGTCTGCCTTGGAGTATGTCAAGTGCTCCTGTATTTTTGCCATTCTTCTTATCTCTATGGCAACAAAAATATTTCAACATTTACATGGGCATCATATTCTTTGCTAATGTACTATCTGAACTGTTTGTATGCTGAGAAGGGGAGCAGCAGAGATTGGCTTCTGCAGTCTGGGATGCAGGAGTTGTCAAGACAACCAAGAGGCCTAAGGATGTCCTTACTAGTAGCATTAAATTGAAGCTTTAAATTAATTCACCCTCATGTGTTTTTGTAGCTTATGCTGTTAATTGAAATAATAGGAGTGACCTTCCCTGTACATTCAGAGCACCTGTCCTATTAAAATTGCATGTGCTGTTTACTTAAGTACACTCATCTATCAGACAAATCTAGCGTGAAATAGGGGAAAATGGAAGACACTTATATTGTACTGCTATGTATTGACTCGTAGTAGTAATAGGAGGAGCAAGCTTTTCTTGTATCTAGCTTGAGAGAGTTGTAATGAACATTTTACTCTGAAACTTCATTTATTTCTGCTTTCCACTCAAGGGCCTTAAGTCTGCATAACTCCAGACACTACAATTTATTATATAGTGCTGAATGTAATTGAAATGAATAGTTAAATTTCTTTTTTTTTTCTTTTTTTTTTTTTTTTTTTTTTTTTTTGCTGTAATACATTTGAAGAAGCCAAGAATCATGTTTTCATGTATGCAAGAGACTGCTTTTTCCTTCACAGCAGAAAAAAACCCAAAACAGTAGTAAACCATTACTTTTTTGTTCAAATTGTAATCTTGCACTGACTTAATTTGTGGAGCTACTTTTAATTTTTTAAAAAAAAAAGAATTCTATAGACAAACCGGTTGAAGTTTCTTTACCCAGTCTTTTAGATTCTAACAGCCAAATGCATATCCCCATAAGAGTCAAAACATTAGATAATTATATGTACATTTGGTTTCCTTATTAAAAGGAAAAAAATCTGCAATCTGCTCTTTTGATGAAATTCATTAGTTTAATTTTGATGGTCAAAAACGTCAAATCTTCAATTATTTTTATCCAGGGCAATGGTGGACAAGAATGCACAAGTTCTTAAAGGACTGAAACTGTTTCATCCTCCCCTGCAACTGATTCAAAACGCAAGTCTCTACCCTGTATCCTGGAATACTTTTCATCTCCTAAAGAGGGAAATGCACTCTTATTTGCCATAGCTTTTATGCTGTTTGGGAGATAATAAATCTATAGAAAATTTGGGAATATATTTGCCAGTACTATATTCATTGATGCACAAAACCATTTAAATATACTGATGTACACCAGCTGAGAGTCAAACCAGTAGGCTAATGAACCCTTGAAGCATGTTTTCTGGGGAAAACATGTTTAGTAGTTTTTCTTCAAAGCCTAGGAAACAGAGATGAATGCTTTATGTATTACTGCAGGATTGCCAGGAGTGCTGATGGTGATTTGATCTCCCTGCATTTGAGGGCACAAGTGAAGTTTCTTGCAGACTCCTAAACACGAATACTACAGCATGAACTAGAAGTGCTATAAATTCACTTTTGTCTTGGTGAAGGACAGATTATTGGGAGAGGGCAGGAGGGTGACAGGCACCCTTTCTAGTTCCTTATTAATCTCTTCAAGATCAGTACCATCTCCATGGCATGTGACAGGAATGCATCAGTCTCCATATCAATACTGTGGCTGCAGCCAGTTTACTGTATACATGTTAATGTTTGCTCCCTCTGGTATTTGAAACACCTGTGAGTGCTCAGCACATCTGAAAATCAGACCATTTAATTCTAGGCACTTTAAACATAGATTAAGGGTCTTAAATTTAGGCATGAAGGTTTGAATGTTTTGGATCAAACCTCTCCATTAGCCTGCAATCAACAGTGCTATATAGAAATGATATTGCAGAATAAGATGCAATCAGGTCAGATTTTTTTTTTTTTTTTAAGCAAACCCATAACATCAGCATTTAGTTCACTTCAAAATATAGTCCTTAGAGTGTTGCTGCATACAATACATTCTACTAAACTTGAACTGATAACTCCATGTCTAATGATAATGGGTCTATAGCTAAAAGAAAAGCATTATTCTTTGTACTGCATGCAGATTAAAAAGACCTGTTTGTTCCTATCACAGTTTGTCTGTGCACTAAATTACTGTTGGTAACACCAAATCCATCTTACTTTGCCAAGATGTACAGTTGAAAGCATAGGGCTGTGGACCAGAACAGCTTGTCACTGTTTCTCTGTCTTCAGCACTTGTGGATACTTCACTGACACCCAGGATCTCCTTTCACAGTCTCTTTCTTGGTGTATGCCAAGGAGCTGGAAGGCTGCTTGCTCCCTTGTTGTTGTGTCATTAGCTGGGCTGAACAGTAACGATGCCAACATAAGGGGGTAGTTTGGTCAATTGAAAATAACCCACCTAATTTCTGGACAACCTAGAAAAGGATGAGTGCTTCACTTTACCAGTCAAAGAGCTGTAGGGATCAGTATGAATGACTTGAACCTACAATGTAACTTTTCCTCTATTTTGAAATTTGAAGGGATCTTAAGTTAGGAAACAGGTGAGGTTGAAATTTGATGGAAAGGAGAGGTTATGCCACAGTACCAATTGGACCATCATCACTTTCCTTCTCTAAAAGAAAAAGGCAGAGGAAGAGAGGCAGGACAATATCTAGAACATCTCTAGGATTGGCATCAGACTGGTAACAGTCCCAGAATTTGTAAGAGACTATGATGGATTCTAGCCCACATCCTTCCCCATCTGTCATTGAGGAGCTACAGACTGATAGCAGGAAAGTCTCACTAGAGGTGGTCCTTAACCACAGCATTCTTTAAGGTAAAAATGTCTCATGATTTCCATGAGAAATTATCTCACTGTGTATTTTGGGGGTACTAGGCTTTGCAGCCATTTCAGTAGTACAGTAGAGGCTGACAGGGACCAAAAATCAAGCACAGCAGAGAAAATTGTCTGTCACAGTAGGTCAGGCATTTCAGATGGCATTTGAATGAAAGGATCTGCAATGTCATGTGGAAGTTCCTTGCAGCCAGGAGAAAAGTGTGCTGGGTTGAATTAAATTCTTCCAGGGCCCTAGGCATCTGGATTTGTTTTTGCAGTTTGGACCTATGTCCATATTTCCTGCAAGAGGAACTAGCCTGTGCAACAGTCAGCATAACCATATCATGGAATATAAATCTTCATATAGAGGTCTAAACTAGCAACAACTTTACTGGATCTCCATCATCTGTTAAAATAAGATACAATGCTATTTTCATCATTTAGCCTCATGTATAATGTCTTTAAAATGCTCTGTAATACCTCCAGTAGCTGGGTCTTGAAATGTCAGCATGGATAAACAGTATACAGACCTTTAGATGTTTCCTGAGTATTTATATTTAAATTTTGTAGCCAGTACATACAACCTCCCTTTTCTTCCTATCTTGCCTTCCCATAGTTTTGCTCCATTTTTTTAGAGCCAGGATATGTGCAACAGAATTCCTCTATTAAAGCAGCTTGCCAATGTTTTCTCTGTCTTCAGCACCGTGGGGTATTTCATTGACACTCAGGTTCTCCTTCAATATTCTCTCTCTGTCTCTCTTGACATTTTTGCAAGGAGGGAGAAAGAGGCTGGGGGAAGGTGCATATAATGCTTCCACTGCTGAGCAGTATGAATTATATCTGCTGGAGTAATAGTGTGAAGTGGCAGGGATCCGTTTTGATGAATCTCATGCTGATTTGTAGCCCCAATTCTAGCTGTAGGTAACACTGAACACCTGTTTGGAGTACTAGAGAGATGGAATAAAGCTCTGTACAGTAAATATTCTGTGTACTGTAGCTGCTTGTTTATTGTCATACAGTAATTAATTTGCAATTATATTTCAAAACATACCAGAAGAGAAGTGCACTATAATTCCTACCACTCAGAAAGAGGCTCAGCAGTGACACTTGTTAAACTGAGCTGGCTGATTCTCTCTTTTCTCATCACTGATTGCTTTTTTCTTTTGTCTCAGCACAAAACAGAAAGTTACAAAAGACACTTTTGTAAAGATTTGTGCCTGGATAGTAATGGCTCTGTGCTACTCTAAAACAGTATGTCTTAGAAACAAACACACACATACATATGAAAGAGGGGGTGTGAATATCTATCTGACTTTGTGTCTATCATCCCTTGCTGTACCACATCATTCACAGTGTTCCACCACAGGAGGAGTTTGTGAGCCCCATTCTTAACTTCCTACCTGTGAAATCCTTGTCTTTTCATCCATAAGCCTCCTTTGCTTCTGTTTAGACCATTCAGAATCATCTGCTAAGACATTTGATGAAGAGATTCATTGTTCTGTGTGTCTCTGAGTCTGGTGATACCTCCTATGTAAAGTACACCCTTACCCTCAGTCTAAAAAATTCTCACAAGCCCATCACTGGTTTTAAATTACTCCTGTGTTTTATTGCATCCCTCTGCAATAAGCTCCTTATGAACAATTCCTTTCAGAAATTTCTCCATAATTTCTTTCAATACGTCTTGCATAGCTAGAAATCAGGCTTTTCAAAAGTAGACCCCAAATTTTGGTTTCTGCTAGCACACTTGAACAGAGGAGTCAGATGTTCCTGTTTGCCTTCAATGCCAGAGTATTATTGCAAGAAAACAGACGTTGCTGTATTAGATACTGCAGCAAGTGTTTTCAATGCAAGCTTACTACCTGGTGTTTGGTTACTTTGACAGTTTTTAGAAATAGCTTTCAATTGGATTCACAGCAATTTGCTTGTTTTTTCCCTGCCTTCTTCCCTGCCTTTCCCTAAAAGTGATGTGTCTATTCTCAGGTCCATGCTTGATACTAATATTTCTTTCCTCCCCTGTTTTTCTAATAGTCCTGTTATCCATTTTCTTTCATCTTTTTACTAGTATTTCCAGGTTTGAAGAGTTGATCCTGAGATATTGTAAAGATTTGTGTATAGGGTTAAATTCAAAATCTAAATTTGAAAGTAGATCCTTAATATTTCATTAAAACTTAAAGCTTAAATGCATGATTCTGTTTCTCTTGTAACTGTCCCACGGTTGCACAAAAATAAGTGTTCTCCACTGTGCACATTGAGGTTTGCTTGTAGCTGAGAATATTGATCTTAAAATGGTAGAGACTGACTTGTCTTATACAAAATTATGATCAACTCTATATATGTGGAGTATGTAAACAAAAATCCTTTGACACTAAAATAAGAAATAAATCAATATGCCTCAGAGAGAGTGCTAACTTTATTTGCAATTATGTCAAGTAAGGAAAAAAAAGAGAAAAATACTGTCTTCCTCTGAAAATTTTTGCAAATACTATATTTCTTTGACATTTCACATATACTGAAAAGTTACACCTGAGGAATTCATTTCCATTGCTTTCACTTGGTGTCCTATGGTGACTGATATAAATATTTTATTAGGCAAACCTGCAGGTTTCTGAAGATTATATGTCTTATCAAGTTGACCCTTATAATTATGTTGTCTTCTGTAACTGTGGGATCTCTTTTAATTTTGTAGTCTTTTTGTAAATATTGAACCATAAAAAATATACAACCACAAGCAAAATCTGACTGTGAATAAGAAAATGTGTAAACAAGCCTCTTCTTGCTCAGGAAGATTCCCATTCTCCTTGTTGCTGCAGAGACAATGCCTTAATTATATGTTAGTAGCTGGACACTGAGCAGCATATCCTCAGCTTGTGAAAAATCTGTTTTCCCAGACTGTTTTTCTTTGCTTCTCTTTTAAAGTAATCTCTTTTAAAGTCTTTTTTTTATCCTCATCTTCTTTCCTGGAAAATGAAAGGAAAGTGTGGAAAAGTTTCAGTTGCTCCATTTTATGCACAAAGCAGACAATGAGGGTTTGCAGTCCTGTCAAATTGAGTTGAAGATTTTACATACAGAGGAAAATGTTTGCATTTGATACAGAAATATTTTATATTTCTTTTTTTTTCCTGGAAATGTGTTCTTATTTACATACTTCTGTGGCCTTCTATGGTTGCAGTTATTAAAACATTGCTTCTGTTTTTCTCTGCCTCTGTTTTCTGCAATTATTTATTTAGGAAAGACTTTGACTGTTCTTTTCCTGGGCAGCAGCAGAAACCATACACAAGTCCTATGAAAGAAGAGGTTGAGAGGTTCTGTGTAGGTATTTACAGGCCTTTGTAAAGGCGTGTAAATCAGTTTGATGCCCCGTGTATTCTAGTTTATCAGTTCCTAAAGATGAGCTAAGTATTGGCCCAGCTACTTAATGCAGATGGGGGTTTTGGCTAACATTCATCCCATTTAAATTTAGCACGCAGCTGACTTACCTAATTTAAGGCAATATTCCTTCTTATGCAGTGGAGAAAAATGTACTGTTTCAGAAGGTGATTCAGGTTTTAAATTAACTGAATCATCCCCTTGAACCATCTTTTTCCATACATTACAGGGACAGCTACAACCCTAATTAAGACACTGTAATTCAATGTCAGCATTCATTTGGGATAGACTTTTGCCCATTTTGCAGTGGGTGTTGTTTTGAGGCTGCCATGTTGTGGTGGGATTTGTTACAGGCAATGCAGGAGGCAGCAGATTATTTCTAGAGTTCTGCCTTTTCTGCTTCTGCAGGCTGTCTCCTCTTTGTCTGGAGTTCTCTGCCAGGGTAGGATCTACACTTCCAAAAATAGCCACTAAGACAGAGGGCATCTATTTCTAATTTCTTACTGTTTAAAAATATAAAACCAAGGGGAAGTCTACTTGTGTGACACAGAATATAGTCACAGAGCTTATAATCAGTGATATGATCTACAAGATTACAACATTTTATTAAGATTTACTTAAGAATTTTGAAAGGATGTTTTATAAGAATTGTTGACAATGAGCAAAAGCTTGAATAAGTCTTGGATAGAAGGTAAAGAAGTAGGAGCTCAAAAGAAGACAATACTTCTTTTATACCTCTAGGTCTCTCTAGAGAAGAATTGATGTGCCTTTTGAATTTCTGCTGGAATGACTTGCAGATAGAAAAGGGTTGTGTGGCTCCAGTTTCTCAGTAGACCTGGAAAGACTTGCCCAAATGTATGATGGTCATGCACTGACAGTCCTTCTGGCTTGGGCATGCAAAAGAGAAGATCATCAGGAGTAGCCAGCATGGATTCACCATGAGGAAATCATGCCTTACCAACGTCATAACCATGTGATGACATGGCAGGATAGGTTGATGAGGGGAGAGCAGTGGAAGTTGCCTACCTTGACTTTTGCAAGGCTTTTGCCTTTTCTCCCATAACATCCTTGTAGGTAAGACAGGAGATGTGGGGTGTGAGGATGGTGAGGTGGATCGAGAACTGGCAGAGCTCAGAGGGTCATGATCAGTGGAGTATAGAATCCAGCTGGAGGCCTGTAGTCTGTGGCATTCCCCAGGGATCAATAATGGGTCCAGTCTTATTGCATATCAGTGAGCTGGATGAAGGGATAGAATGTACCCCCAGCAAGTTTGCTGGCAATATGAAACTGGGGCAGTGGCTGATAGTCCTGATGGCTGCGCTGCCATTCAGTGGGACCTTGATCGTCTGAGAATTGAGCAGAGACAAACCTAATGGGGTTCAACAAGAGCAAATGTAGGAGGGGCCTGCACCTGGGGAGGAGTAACCCCAAGTACCAGCACAGACTGGGAGCTGATCTACAAAGCAGCTCTGCAGAGAAGGACCTGGGAGTATCAGGGAATAGCAAGTCAATATGAGCTGGCAGTTTCCTTGCAACCATGAGGGCCAATGGTATCTTGGGGGACATTGGGAGGAGTGTGGCCAGCAGGTCAAGAGAGTTGATCCTGCTCTTCCATGTGGCCCTGCTGCGGCCATATCTGGAGCATTGTGTCCAATTCTGGTCTCCTCAGCACAAGAAAGACAAGAAGCTACTGGAGAGAGTCCAGCAATGGGTCACAAAGATGATAAGGGGTCTAGAGCACCTCTCCTATAAGGAAAGAACGTGGGAGCTGATCCTGTTCAGTGTAGAGAAGAGAAGAGAAAACTCAATGTGTATAAATGTCTCAAAAGCAGGTGTCAAGAAGAAGGTACCGGCTCTTTTCAGTGGTGCCCAGCAACAGGACAAGGAGAAATCATTCAGGAAAACTAAAAAGGGTAGGGAGAACTAAGATGAGACCTAGCAATTGAGCAATGAGGGAAACCAGGATTCTGGTTTTAAGCTGTCTCCTAAGTCTTCTTTTATTTAATTGAAAGCATCCCTAAGGAGCTGGACACAAGCAAAAATTTCTTATTTATTCCTACCCAGCAGTTTTCTATTTTGATAATGTGTGAATGCATATGTTTCCCTCTTCACAGCCCCTCTACAATGAAATGACCTTGCTGTAGACCAGGGTTTCTAAATGTTGATGTTTCTAAAAGCAGTGTCAGGAGGACCAAAGGCATCCTGAGAATCCAAGAGATTCCTCTGCATCTCTATGGAGTGGCCAAGAGTCAGAAGTTACTGACATTATTGGCAGTAATGGTATCTCTGTATTTTTATATTCAAACAAGACCTGTCCACTTCAATACAGGGTTGATGAGCTACTATAATTTAATTTCTACAGAGCTTTGATTTCTAACAACAAGGTATGAAGTGATAAAACAGTATTTCTTATATTGTTCCAAGAAGTGTAGGTTTATACTTGAAACTGATTCAAAAACAACAAATACTGAAGAGGTGCATTTCAATAGAAACTTCGAAAAGTTCTTGAAAAGAGACAGCCGCTTGCCTGTGAGCACAATGCAGTGAGAGGTGTGGGATCAGAGAGTGTGCACTGCATGCCTTACAGACAAGAGGAACCCCTGGGAAATGGAGGAACTAAGGCAAAATCATAGTATCATACAGTACCAGTCTGGAAGGGAATCTCAATGATCACCTTGTCCAAACTTTCTCAGTAAAAGCAGGGTCTAGACAAAATGGCCCAGATCCCCATCCAGACAAATCCAGTGTTAAAGAATCCAACTCTTCACTAAGATTATTTCAATGGCTGATCATTCTCATTGTGAAAATTTTGCCTCTTGTGTCTGGTTAGAATCTCCCCTGGAGTAACCTGTACCCATTACCCCATGTCTTTTCCATGTGACTTCTTGTAAAAAGGGAGTTTCTGCTTTTTCTTTTTGTAAGCCACTCTTTATATGCTAGAACACAGTGATAAGGTCTCCCTTAAGTCTTCCTTTCTCAAGACTGACTGGCTTCTTTATCTCTGCTGGTGCATCCCCTCTTGATCCAATCCAGCATCCTGTTGGCTTTCTTTGCTGCAGAATCACACTCTTTCACTAATATGGAACTTCTTGTCCACCAGAAAACCCAGTTTTCTTTCCACAAACATCTTCCCTGCTGGGTAGGTCCCAGCCTGTGCTGCACACCTTAAGTTTTCACAGGTACAAGACCTTACACTTGTTTTTGTTGACTTTCCTAAGGTTCTTGTTAACCCACTCTTCCAGCCTATGCAGGTCTTTCTTTAGGGTGGCTCTCCCTTCTGAAGTGTTCACTTCCCCACTCAGTTTAATATCATCAGCAAACTTTGTCAGGGTACACTTGACCTCATCATCCAGATCACTTATAAAGGCACTAAGCAGTGTTGGACCCATTGTTGACCCATGGAGGACCCCACTTGTGACAGGCTGTCAGTTTGGGAGCTATTTGTCACCACTCTTTGGGTGCAGCCTGTCAGCCAGTGCTCCACGCCTCACATGGACCACTTGTCCAGACCACAACACATCTGCTTCTCTAGGAGGTGGCAAACCATGCCAAAAGCCTTGAAGAAATCCAGGTAGACAATGACCACCCCTCATCTGCTGAGCAGCTTACTTTGTCATAGAAGGTGATCAGGTTTGTCAAGCACAATTTGCCTTTGGTGAATCAAAACAAGGAATAAAGATTCAGACGGTGGCTGATACTGCATGGGTTCAATTTGTCACTGTCATGGTTTAGGAGTGATATCCCCCAATTTAGTGTCCCCACTGACACACTCTAATCCACGCACTGTTTGCTCACTGCCCCCTGCCCTCTGTTTCCCCCTGTGGTGGGATGGAAAGGGGAATTGGAGACACAAAAGGCAAAGATCATGGGCTGAGATAAGAACAATTTACTGGAAAGAGCAATAAGAATTTTAAAAATGAACAATAACAGCAACAATACTACAAGAAACAAACTATGCACAAGTGTTCACCCCCAAAAAGACCCAACTGCTCCCTCTGCCACACTACCTGACCTGGGATGGATCCCTTCCCTTATCCTTGGAAAATGACCTGAGGTGATATAGAATAACCTCTGAGTCCTAGCCATGCCCCCTCCTGCGTACTGCAAAAAATTAACACTGTCCTGGCCAGAACCAGGACAGTCACTGTCCCTGCAATCCTAAAACTACAACAGTGTGAGTGAAAGACCTGCTTCAAGGTCCTTTTTGAAAGACTGTGACACTTAAATTCCTAAGCATCCTCATTGCATAGCTCATTGCACAGGTTAGGAGGACTTGGCTAATAAGCATTATAACTTGTCTTGATGGAAAATGGTTTAGAACCACAAGTGTGGTAAATCTTGACAGTATTAATTGAAATCTGCTGTGTTTCTCCCGAGTATTGTAAAGCTCTCTCACTTCCTAAAAGACCCCATGAAGTTGTGTGCATAAGAACTGACAAGTGATAGCTGTGGCTGTGATTACACTGGGCTTTGTGGTTACTTGAGGTTACAGAAAAGTGTGCTTTTTTCACTTGGATAGTAATTTTGTGTAATATCCTGTAGCACACAATGGAGAAAAAACTCACCAAAAATTATAATCTTACAGAGCAAACTAAATCTGCACTGTCAAAAAAAAAAACAAAACAAAAAAAAAAAAAAAAAAAAAAAAAAAAAAAAACAAACAAAAAAAACCAAAAAACCAGAAACCAACTAAGTAAATGCTCTGTTTTCACTCTTCACTCTTCTCATTTTGTGTACTGAAGGAGCTGGGGACCATGTAGGCTGTATCCTAATGCTGCCCATGTTGCAGTGAAAGGAGGCCCACTTTAGATAAACACTGAATCCAATTTCAGTCAGCTCTATATCTCTCAGCTGCAATTTATTTTTCTTTAAATATGCAGAATGAGATTCAGAGCTTTTCATTTCTTAAGAGATGAACAACTGGAGAACTACGACACATTTATATAATGCTTAATTTCAGAAGCGAAGAAATTAGACAAATGGATATATTGAGCCCAGAATTTAGATCAGGGTTCAGCTTCTGAGCTTAATGTGGTATATTAGCCTTTTAAATGATGTTCCTTTTTTGATGTAGTCTCTATCACCATTCCACTCCCTTCCCATTGATGTTTTTCATTGTGCATCTGTTACAAGTTCTCAGTGACTTGTGGGGGAGGGTGAAGTTAATTAGATTGTTGCTGGTGATAGTAAAACATATCCATTGCAACTTTTTCCTGCATGTCTGGGAAAAGGTAGGTTGTTAGCTTAGATTCCTTTCCTCATGGGAAAAGTCCCAAAAAGTACATGTTAGATGCAGGAATTCATACTGTGGTGAAGAAGAAAAGGAATGAGAAAACTGCAGCTCCGTGTTATCAGCCCTCCACTGAGGGTGGTAAGAAGTATTGGAGAGTATTCTGTGACATTAAACAGGATTTATATAGTAACACAGAGCTAAAACTTGTGTATGCTGCAGCATCTATAATTTTTGCAATTACTTTTCTTCAAGTTCAATACGATTCTTCCCTCAGACTGAGGTGTTTTTTTTTCCCTTTAATTAAGCAGACTTTTTTATTCACATTTCCAATTTGAATCAAACAAGTTGAAAACAGATATTCTAGGGTTCAGGCAGTGAACTAAATACTGAGTGACTACTATGCCATCAGTCTTTTTTAATGCTGGTTATTTTCTGACTGTACACAAATGGCTTTCCCCCAGGTCTACTCTGTCTTTAGAATGAGTCTAGAAGAGCTCTCAGTTCCAAAGCACACCAGTTTTACCACAAAAGTCTCAGGAAGCAGGAAGTTAACTTCAAACAGAGAGGCAGACACCCTCAGAGGAGAGCAGACAACCACATCAGCTATTTTGGGTCTGTAATTAAGGTGGAATTCAGAACTATTACTTTTAGAACTTAAGTTCCTTTAGGGGCTAAAATTAGCTGTGAGTCTTTAGAGGATGGTGAGAGCAGCCACACTGCTTGCTTGAAGTGAAGCTGAGTATCTCGGGTGAGAAAGCAGGTCCATGCTGAAAGATGAATAGAGGCTTACATGTGCTGCTGACCAGTGCACGTAGCTTAGTCTGCTGCAGCATCAGAGCTTTGTGGTCAGGAAGACGCAAAGCACCCTTTGCTAGAGGTCCTTTGTCCTTGCAATAAATTACATTAATGAAATTTAGATACAGTTGCAGTAAAATATTTTCTTTTTGCAGTCTTTTATGAATTGAAAAATTCAAAATTGTTGAGTTTATAAAAGTTCATTTGATATACAACAAAAGCTATCTACTCTAAGAAATTTTTGTTTCTTTATCAGCTGTCCTTTCATGAGAGTTTCTCCTATTAACTAATGTTTGCATTGTGCTTTGAAGATGAAAGCATTAAGTGCTTCATGTTATTACTGCTATTACAGAGCATGTTATAGGTATGTGGAATGGAATTTTTCATGGAAAGTAGTTATTTCACCTACTCACACTGAAACAACTTGGTGTATGTTTATCCCTGGTGTACATTGAATGAGGGCAGTAGAAATTTATCAGAGTTGAAACTGCTCCTTTATGGTTTTATCTGTAACACATCTTATATAAAATCAAGTTTAAGTCACACTAGAATCTGTTTCTGAAAAAAAATATATCTGCAAAATCACTGAAACAGTCTGGGAGTCAGTCTTCAATGTCACCCATATCCCCCCAAGTGCTTTCCTCATTCAAAAGCTTACCATTAAAAAAGTCCTCCTTTTTTCAATTTATTGCATCAGAGGAAATGTTTTAAAGCTGTCATCTCCCACAGAAAGGCACTACAGTATTGACTTTCAAAGAGCATGAGTCATTTATAAACGTGGGGCTTAGACATGTAAGTTACTCAAGATTGTGTCCTTTCCAGTAATATGAAATAGTTGTGCACCTTTGGATATCATAATGAAAGCTTCATGCATCACTACCCAGTAGTTTACTTGAAGAGTGAATAAAAGGATGAAAAAAGAGAGTAGAGAAATTAGTAGGCAAGGCTGGAGGAGCAGAGCTGGAAATCATCTGATTCAACCCCCCCTCAGGCAGAACAGGGCAGACAGAATAAAGTGTGTTCCTTTTTAAACAAAAAATATATTCTAAAACTCTAGGAAGATTAATTGTGCAAAACCAGATGGGTTTCTTTCCCCTAATTTCAGTGGCCTCTCCCAGCTTCCCAGGGCTTAAGACACAAAGCAGGTAAAATATCCAGCTTGTTGTGCAAAACATTTGGGAGTACTCTGTCCTGGAAGAGGATTCTGTGCTACAGGATCTTACCTGTACTTCAGTAATACATTAGAAGTTTGCCTTTTCTAGTAAAACCATGACCAAAATCCCACATGAGTGAGGTAGACACAGTGCTCAGAATGAGCTCCTTCTGAGATTTTAGAAAGGGTAGGGGACTAATTTATGACTCAATAACACTGGCAATTCCAGTTACTTAAAATCCAAATATAAGGGAGACTACATCCATCTCCCTTTGTCAAATCTTGCCTAATAAAGCCTTCAAAGCACAATAATAACTAGCAGGAAAGAAAAGTACTTCTGGATTGATTAAGCTGTATTTTTCTTAACTTAAATGTGGGTACTAGCCTCATCTGTAGTGTGATGCATAGAGGAATTTGTGTTTGCTCTACAGATCTGAACCTATGGGTATTCTCAGTTCAGTCAGAGAGAAATGTTTTCTAACCAGGCGAGAGCCTGGGGAACAGTTGGAAAGGAATGTAAATAATTCACTATCTCTTGTTGTTCACATTGTTTACAGATATGTTCTGCCACTGTGCATCATTCAGAGTGCACCAATGGTGTGAGATGTTTTTACTTTAAGACCAATGAAATTAGTCTGCATGATGTTCTCTATATATAGAGCAGAGCGTTTGAAATAAATCAATTCTTTCTTGCCTTCTGATATTGGAGTCATTCTGTTCCCGTCCTGCCTCAACGGTGACATGAACCCTTCTCACATTTACAGCAAAGCTATCAAGAAGTTTCCCAGCTGTTTAGGTTTTTCCACCTTGAGGATGATAACTCCACCTTTCCCTTAGCAGAAACAACCATCCCCAAGACTGCAGCATGGGTCATGTAGTGCTGTTGGCATTAAGGAGATAAACAACCCTCCTGATTGTACTAGGTTTGTGTAGGCAGGTTTGGGGGATGTGGGGGGAGGAGGGGAAATGTGCTACAGGATGACTTCTGTGAGAAGCTGACAGAAGCTTTCCCCACATCCAACAGAGCCAAATGTCAGCCAGCTCCAAGATGGATGTGATGCTGGCCAAGGCCAAACCTATGAGAGATGTAGTCATGGAGCCTCTGAGATAACATATTTGAGAAGGAAAAAAAAAGTTATTGAGCAGTTGTAATTGTGCTCAGAGAAGAGCAGAGTGAGAATGTCTGAGAAGAACAGCCCTGCAGACACCAAGGACAGTGGAGAAGGAGGGGCAGGAGGTGCCCCAGGTGTTGGACCTGAGGTTACCCTGCAATTCACAGTGCAGACCATGGTGAGACAACTCTGCCCCTGCAGCCCATGGAGGACCATGGGAATGAGGAGATCCACCTGCAGCCCCATGGAGGAAACCCATTTGAGAGGAGGTGGATGTCCAAAAGAACCCATGGACGCTCCTAGCGGGGTCCTGTGGACCCGTGGAGAGAGGAGCCCATGTTGGAGCAGGTTTCACAGTGCAATTTGTGACCCTGTGGGGAACCCATGCTGGAGCAGGCTTTTCCTGTGGAAAGAAACCCACATTAGAGCAGTTTGTAGCCCATGGGAAGGACTTATGCTGGAGAAATTCATGAAGAGCTGTCTCCCTTGGGATGGATCCCACACTGGAGCAGGGGAGCCACTCTCTTCCCTGAGCAGAGTCAGGAACAACATGCAATGAACTGACCAAAAACTCCATTCCCCATCTTCCTGCATCACTGAAGTGGAGGCGGTAGAGCCCAAGAAGAAGAGAGGGGTGGGGTAAAATGTTTTTCAGATTCTTTTTATTTATGATTATGATCCTGCTCTGATTTTGACTGGCAATGAATTCATTTCCCCGCGCTGAGTCTGTTTTGCCAGTGACAGTAGTCAATAAGTGATTTCTCCCTGTCCTTATCTCAACTCTTAAACCTTTCACTATATTTCCTCTCCTCTGTCCGTTTGCAGAGCCGGGTGATAGAGCAGCTTTGGTGGGTACCTAGCATCCAGCCAGGATCAACACACCACACCAGTGTTAACCTATTCCTGAAGTTACTCTCCGCTACTATGCCAGCAAATATGAAAATAATGATGCACATTTAAAACAAATTCTTAAAAATATTTAGGCTCAAAGTAGAACTAGAATCTTAGACACAAATGAAATGGAGACATCAAAACAAGTTTACAGAGAGTTTGCGTAGGCAGTGAACTGGGTGCAGAATTTTGGAAAATTTGGAGTTGATAGTTATAGGGAGGAATGCAATCTAATTATGAAAAGAATTGTCCAATTTAAAACAATAGTTTTACAGTTACTGAATTCATGGTAATTAAATCACAGGGTTTTAAAGATTGGCAGCACAGTTCTTGTAATCCTCTTCTGATCTTCTCAGGGCATCAGGACTGTGGTTTATTGACATGTAATTAGATCAGGATGTCACTACATCAATGTCAGTGTAAACATCACTAAGTAAGTAGCTGATCCTTACAAGATCAGCAACCTAATCTCCTCTGGGATGCCAACAGTCTTTGTTAACACTTAGGCTTAGGATTGTATCTGTTCTTTTAATGCCAGGCTCCCAACAACTCTGGGAACTTTGACATCCCAAGTCAACAAGCATCTGAAGTTCAACTAGTCATGCTGAGGTTCTGGCAATTGCAATACCTTGTCTGCTAATAGATTTTATTGCAACAAACAAATAATGAAATCTCACTGTTCACATGACAGGCAGGGGACAAGCATGGACGATGAAGTTTATTTTTTTAAGCTGAGTGTGAGTTACCTAATTGTTAGGTAGCTGAAATTGCTGACTTTTAGAAAAACTTCTGTAGTAGCTTATTTTTTACAGGCCCTATTCACAGCTTTAAAAATTTGCAATTGCAATTTAAAGAAATCTTATAAAATTATATGTTAAAAGATTAATCATAAATTGTATTTTAAATTGCTAGCAGTACAATCAAAGGAAATTTTTTCATGGAATGGAGGTTTGAAATAAATGTTACAATGCTAAAACCTTTTTTTAAATGGAGAAAAATATCCATATATTTATTTTATTTTGAGGAAACAGAAAATATATCTTATTTTGGATCACTTTGGTTTATCTGTTTTGTCAACAAACTATAAATGTAGTTCTATGGTCATAAGATTGTCAGCCTTTCTTAAACTGAGAATATTATAACATTTTTCAATGGACTCATGTGCAGTCGATGTCTATGGAAACAGTCTTTCAAATGCACTTTGGAAATACAGTGTAGGCCATAGGGCTTCATCAGCACAGTTTGAAAAGCACAGGTTGTGTTCCATATTTGAGCAAAATTTTTGTTGGCTCTAGTCAAAATTAAGATGTCAAGTTTTTACCATAGATTTTTCTAAAAGATTAAAATATAACTGCGAAACAAAGGAAAAAAAGGTGTTGATGTTGATGTCTAAAACCCTGCCTATATTGAATTGTTAGCCACCATGGGTGTATTTTCAGGTTTATGGGAGTATTTGGGGAGGTGGGGAGAATGTATTTTGTCAAACATTTGATTATATGACATTCACCACTGTAAATATGTGTAGGTGTTTAGACACAATTATGTAAAATGAGGAGGAGTTTGAGCATCTAAACAACAGTGATTGCAACAGTGATCAGTGCTGAGCTGATATCCATTTTAGATAGGCTATAGAAATATGCGTTCATTTTACATACTTACCAGGAAAGTTAGCAAATGGATACTTCCAAAGATTTAGGAATATTTGAGACTATAAATAACCCAAAAGCTATCAGCAGAATTCAGAACCTAAATGTTTTAGCACTTGCCTCTGGATTTATTTGTTATCTGAGTATCTGGTAGTTTTGTGAGCAATGAATGTGAGTGGTCATTTCTCTATTATGTCATTTCTCTAAGCTAGTGCACACCTTTAAAACAGTGGGGGAAAAAAACCTAACCACAAAAAAAAAAAAAAAAGAAAAAGAAAAAGAAAAAGAAAAAGAAAAAGAAAAAGAAAAAGAAAAAGAAAAAGAAAAACCTTGCTAGCTTTTGTGTGGGGATGTATGTCCCTGTGGGGAACTGCAGCGCTGAGAATCACAAGTCTACTGCTATTATGCCTGCAGGGTTGAAGCTGGACAGCTGCTCTTTGTGTCCTTTGTGCTCAAGGGCTTGGACTTTTCATGGATCTGTTTGCTCTGACCTGCATACATATCAGAAAAACTTGGAGAAAGGACAAACCTAGAATATATCCAGAGGATGTACATGGTAGAACGCTTATTGATGAAGCCAGTCAAAATTCATGCATATGACTATTTTAAAACACTTTTCCCTGGGGACTGGCAGATGTCATAGAATTTAAAGTATTTCCCACTTTTGAAACTTCACATCTGAATTAAAATGGATAACAATTTGTTTTAAGCTAAAAAGCTGTTAGCATTTTAGAGTTGCTGTCACTGGAAATTGGGGGAGGGGGGAAGCCTCTGTACAAAGTTAGAAGTAATTGCCTTTTCCTGCCCTTGGTCTCAGTCAGATTGAACCTTTCTTACAAGCAGAGATTTAGGGAAGTTGTGAATGGTCTTGCTACAAAGTGAAATGTTTATATTTGGTAACACCTATGAGGATATACCGGAATGTAGAAAGTTGGGGCCTCCTCCTAAAAGAGGAATTCCAGGGTAATTTATTCATGCTTGCTCTCTGCACCTGAATAATTGCCATATAAACAGACCAGTAATCATGTTAAAACACAAATTGGTAGGCAAGGGAAACCCTTTTTAAACATGCAAAGAACATGCCTTTCAAGAATGACTTGATTTTTATCCAACTTTAGAAATTATTTCTTGACATGAGACAAATGCACTGTTTAACACCTGAGTGCAAATTAAAAAACCTGTTTCCTTTTGCAGGTAACACATTTAATGGGATCTTTCAGAGAAAGAGCTTATTGTATTGAAGGTTAGGCAGAGGTTAGGGTCATTTTGTGGAACAAAGTAAAGGTTTTCATGGTTTCCCCAGTTGTTAATCCTTTAAACATTACTTCATAAAACAAAAATTAATTTCATTTTAAAATATGCACTTTTTCTACTTTTGAAGTGAGCACAGTACTGCAAACATATCAGCCCCTTTTCTATTTGTCTAAGTAAACCGGCTTATGTGAATAAGGCAAACTGAACAAGACCTCTTCCAAAAACACTCCACCAGTCAAAGCTGGAAAGGTCAAATTGTTTGAAAATAACTAATGATTAGTTTATAATTCCTTTATATGCAGGTTCCATAACAATGGAATTAATCTTTAGAGGAAAAACATTAGAAGGTAGTTTACTCCCAAGGGAGACACGCTGGGGTTTTGTACTAATAGTTATGATGAGCACTCATCAGGACAGACAGCAAAACCCCAGGATGTCTCATTGTTTAATCAGTTCGGGTAATATCAAGTTGATTAATCAGCTGCGCTTCCTTCTGAGAGAAGCTGTTCTGTTTGCAGCAGTGGCAGCATCCCACTCTGCCCATCTCAGAGTGCAGCGAGCTCTCGGGAACTCCAGTCTCTGACTCTGGGCAGAAAGAGAAACGTTTCACTAATTTTTTTCGAATTTTCCTTCTTGTTGAGGTTTGGGGGAGTTTTTCCGTGCATTTTGGGGGTTTGGAGTGTGCTTCTTTTGAGCAGGAAAATGCTTTGGAATGAAATCCTAGAAGCATTTTTAATGGGTTGTGACTAATTCTAGTATCTTGAATATGGCTTCGGTGATTTTGTTAAAGATAGACCTTCCCCTTGAGTACCTTGAGGAGAGGATTTCACTGTTTAAGTGGAATCTGTCTTAGTTTCTCTAATAAAGATTGGTTTTGAGCACTACTAGAGGTGTGAGGGAAAATTAAGAAGGACATGATAGCCTTCTGCATTTCCCATCCACAGCACACCCCAATCCTGCTGAGCAAATATAGGGCTGTTTTGGTGCATACCAAACCAGGGGGTGTGCTCCTTTCACTCAGGGATGATAATGATAATCTCCATGGCTTTCCTCCTTTCTGTGTGTAAACCTTGTTGGCACCCTGAAACACACGTTTGCACACAAATAAATGATGCAGTGTACTTTCATTTATCTGCTTGTGCATTATGCTGTATTTAAGGACAGGCATATATGATTGAGAGATAGGTGCATAGGCTGCCATTTGGATAAATCATTGCATGTGTGAAATCCTGTTCCCAAACTGCACTCCAGGGGCTAAACTTAGTGCAAAGGACAGGTATTCTACTAAATTTATTTGTAAGCATTACAGGAGTTGTGATTCAGTCATAAGAAAAGTGGTACACAGGAGTATCCTTTGAAGTTTGTACAGTTCAGGAATGCATAGTTATAGATGGAGCTGAAACATGATGGGCTGTGACAAATTCCTACATGATACAACTATCTATGAGTCAAAATCCTGAGCTTCATACAATGCAATGAGCCTGAAACTCTAATAAAAGACAATTCCAGTTTTAATTTGCAGTAAGCTAAATTCAATAACATACAAGATGTGCTGTGTGTACGTATAGTTGGAGTGTTGCAGTAGATCAAAACAATGCTTCTTTGAAGTGAAAACCATTTAAAATTATTTTATCAATTTTGATTTATACTATCTGTTCTAAAACCCTGAAAATGCTCATTTCTCTATTTTGCAAACACAAAAGAGAATTATGAAATGGCAATAATGACCAGTGAGATTTTATAAAGCCATTTACTATTACTACCCAATAATGCACTCTAAAGTGTCCTTTCATGACAGCTTTGAAGCAGATCACTGGTGCTTACTAGCATTTAAGTGCTTCCTTTTTAAAATACGTTGTTGTACATTTTACGTGCCTGTACTAGGACATCATACTTTCTTTTTGCTCTGTATGAGGTGAAGGATTTAAGGAAAGGGCAAAAAAAAAAGCTATTTAAGTAATGCCATATATAATATTTGGTTTTGGATTTCTTTGAAAGGGTGAATTTGAGAAATATGTGGACTATAAATGGAATTTTGGGTAGTCTAGAGAAAAGAATCCTATATTATTTGATATCATAGTCTTCTGTCCTCTCCATTTGCCTGTCTCTGTGTGTGTCTTCTTTTGTCTAATTGCACAATAATCATAAAGTGATAATGTTTGCAACTTGCAATTCTTATAAAATTGTGACTAAAAGAACAAATGCATGTGCATTAGTATGTGCTATTATCCCATTAGGGATGGAAAGAGAAACATATTTTTGAATTTCAAAGACCTTCAACTTCATTGCATTAAATTGGAATCAGTCATTTAATGGACAGAGATGGGAGAAGAAAAGATATATCTTTTTTATGTCTTCCCATCTTTTTTTTTATTTAAAAATTACTACAATAGAATACTGTGAGAAAATTCAAGAGTTTAAGAACATCTGCAGGTGTAACTTGAAAGTATCAGTTGCTGCAGAGGTGGAATTTCCACGGACTACAGTTTGTGGCTTCTTGTTAAATTTCTGAGAAATTAATCTAATTTAGCTAGCTACCTCAAATCCTGAAGTACATGAAGACCATTTAATTCTTTTAAGAAAGAAAAAAGGATTAATTTTCTTGGTGTACTTGTTTCAGCTGATTAAGATATACTGAAGTCACAGTGGTCAGAACTTATGGGTAGATGGGGAAATTTCACTTTTCCCAGGGTTACTTTGGACCAATTTTCTCTCCTTTTTTGCTCTTTTTAATCAACTGATGCTGTAGTCAGATATTTGGTCGCTACCTTCTGTCAGGTTTTCATAGGTAAGCTTTAAGTGTGTAGTCATTTCTGGTCAAAAAGGCAAAAAAAGATAACATCAGATGCCAGCCTAACATTTTCCAGTTTAACCTGCCAGAGGACATCAAACCTGAATATTTTACTTCAGATACATCTCTAGAATAATCCGACACTTTACTTTCTATTGAGAAACAAATATTAGGCCTTGTTTTTGTAAGCACACTGTATGAACTGGTGGGGAACAACTGCATATTATTCAGATATTCTTAAAAATCCACTTTTAGAATAACTTATTTCCACTCATAATGAGGGGATGTCCTACACAGCAAGCTTGCCCTGTGGAGTGGCAGTATGTGTAAAGTAAGATGAATGCAAAAAAGGAGTGAATGATGCAGAGAGCTGTTATTTTTTTTCTGTCTCATAAGCAATATGCACATCCCCTGCAAAGGGAAAATTCATAAAGAAAAAATGCTACTGATTGAGCTGTACAAATCATGAATAGCTGATTCATAACAAGTTCTCCCTGTGCTTTAGAGGGATTTGCTATAAACATTTTACTTTCCCTCTATATATAAAGAGATAACCTTAAAGGTATGGTACAAAGGCCATTCAGGTTGATGGATGCCTCTACACTGGCTTCAGTAGGCTTTCAGCCAGGCCATACTGCAAGATTTGTGGTGCTTCCAGTGTTCAAGGGGCAACATTTTTTCAGAAATGCATTTCCATTAAAAACTTCAATTTTGAAGAGTCATTAGTCATCTGGTTTAACTCAGATGGAGCAAGCTATAACTTGCTAGTTGTGGTCTTAACATAGATGCAATTTTAAAGAGTAATTTTAGGTAGGTTTCTGGGAACTTAGTAGACATACAGCAATGCAAAAGGGAGGCAGGTAATGTACATTTGAAAGCCAGAAAATGGGTATGTCTTCCTTTTGTCTTAATATTTATTATAAGCTCTATGTTTATAGAACCCTCTTAGGACATTGATCTTACAAACTTTTAAACTGCAGCTTTCTATTCCTGGTCTGAAGTCAGATTTTTGAGATTTATTGATTAAATTTTGAAGACTGTCTTGCTGTCTGTACTATCTGAGCTATGTGAAAGAAAACATAGGTTAGGAATACTGAATATGTACTGGAAAGTCTAACCAGGGACATTAAATCAGCATGGAGGTAAAAATGGAAAAAGCTGCAAATCCTTGCATATTTTTACACCTATTAAAAGACAGCTCTTCTATTACAGTGTACAGACATGTTTATACTTTTTCTTCCTAGTAGGGCAAACCCAGGATAAGGTCAATCAGAAATTTTGCACTTCTGAGGAACACTACTCTTGTATGGATGAGAGTCAGAGTCCAGAAGGAGAATTCTGGGAATATAAAATAGCTTTAGAAAAGATTTTAGGTTAGTCTGAGGAAGCCTGTCACTATACTTCCCTGGACTGGACTTGGTACTCAAGAGTGTCATTGGAAAGTGCCAGGTTTGCTCACTATCCCATGATAAATCGTCCTACAAATCAAGGTGCTGAAACCAATTATGAAAAAATCGCTAGTTTTAGTTTTGTGATTTGACATATTTTGTCTGATTAAGGGAAATATGAGTAACATTTTAAACTTTTCATTCAGGACTATGTTCTTGCCTGTTTTTTTTTTAACTAAGCTGAGATAGTCAGGTAATCGCTTCCATTCTGAGCTTTAAGAGAGAAAACAACACTAAACATCACAAGATGCAGAATGACATCCTGAAAATGGGCAGCCTTGCAACTTACATGGATTCTTGAGGCTGCAGGGCCAAGAGTTGGACTTTGATGACCATTGTGGGTCCTTTCCAACCCAGAATACTCTGTGATTCTGTGATCATAAATCTCTCATTGAAGCACATATATGACACAATTTTCTATAAACACCATTACCTTTCCTAAATTTTTCTGATGCTGCGGTTGTCAGTTTTTGCTTTTTAGCTATCCTTCCCACTGTACTATCCTGTCTTTGAATGACAGGGTGGAGAGCTGCCCTCATAAGTCATACATGGCTGAATTGACCCCATAGTTCACTTAGGAAAACTATGTACCTGAAATGCAAAACTGGGATAATTCTTCCACTTTGCTGGAGAGGACTAAGTAATGTGTGTAATGTGGGAGGGAGACAACTCTTCTTTCCTTTACTTCATGTTTTTGGTGTTATCCTGCCCAGTTACCCACCAGATGTACTGCTTTCTAGATCCGCTGACAGCTAATCCTGAAGGTTGCTGGCATATCCCTGTTAAATGTTACAGGCATTAGTCAGGTTGGTGGCAAAAAGTACAAGTAGGTCCAAGTTGCTACAATCCCAAGCAGCAAATGAAACATGTTGGGACAGTCCTCTGGCGCTGAGGACAAGAGCTGCAGAGCTACCCATATTTGTGGCATTAAGTCCGGATCAGGGTGGCCACGTGCAAACCAGTGCCTGCTGGTGCTGGGCTCAGGAGGGTACTGGGACCTCAGACTACAGAACCCAGGCATAGCTGGAAGCAGACCAGATAGAAAGCCTGGGCCAATGCCATGCCAGAAACCTGTCACATTGCCTAGCAGTGCAGAGAATTGAGCTCCATTGCCCATTCCCCAGCATGGGGGCAGGCTGTACATCAGCCTAATTGGGCTAATTGCTCCTGTCTTGTGAGGCACATCTCCTCATTGCTTCCCTCAGACCACCTAGCAGACATGCAGAAAAGAAGTTATGAGAGAACTGGCATGCACCTTTCTCTGCCTCTGAGGGCAGTATGCTGCACGTGTCCTGCCCCAGGATGCCCCAGGATGCCCTCATCCTAATGAGGATGCTGCCTATTTCAGCTCTCTTAGCTGGATACTAGGTTTACTTTTAAAGTATTTACTTGATGTTATTATTTGTGCATATAGTTAATATATGTGCATTGATTTGAGGGATGGATTTAACGATAGGGAAGGGAAAGGGAAGCATTTCTTTTAGGCCGAGGTACATTTGACGGGCTGGGTGTGTCAGGCCAGAGAAGTGTGCACTTACTGCAGGGTCTGTGGTGCTCCAGGCATGCTCCTGCCTGACAACAGTGTCTTTAAAAAATGCAAATGCTTTGGGTTTAGGATGGCACATAAACAGGGAAAAAGGGATTCATGCAAGGATTTTCAAGGAAGCAGAAAGGCAAGGTGAGCATCTCATATAGTGTGTGTCGGGAAAGGAAGCCAGTTCCCCTTAAACTTCTCATGCATGTGTCTATGTGTGCATTTCACACACCCTGAGAAGGGTGTCCTTGCTTGGATGGCAAGAGGAATCCATACAGCACAGGATAGTAAGTCAGCACCCAAGGAAGAAGACCCATAGTGTCTTGGATCAATCTTAATAGTATCTTGATTTGAGTGTCTTGATTCCTGATTTTTGAGAATTCCCACAAAGGTCAGGCCCTTTTGGGACCATTCTGGTGGAAAATAAAGCTAAGGACTGGTAGATATTGTAATTGGATGGAGAAATAATTTCCTTTATAAGAAGTAGTGATTAATATTAGCAGACAAGGCACCAATCTGTGTGTGAGTTTATGTGTCTGTCTGTGTGAATGCACAAATACATACACATGTGTGTATCAGTATATGTAAATATATATAAGTATATGTAAATGTCAGTGCATATATAAATAGGTTAATAGAGAGAGAAATTAGTATACATAAGTACATATATTATAAGTGTGTGTGCTTGGATTATTCAAGAGAACAGAAATTTAACGATACCGTTTAGGTATTCAGCTATGTAGCTCAACTGGATAAACATCCAAAGAAGAGCTGGTAAAAATATCATATAACAACCAATAACCATAAAATGCTAATTAACAATCTAATTTACGTGAATTTAAGCTGAATAAATAGCACACTGGTATTTTTCATCACAAATCTTGCAAAAGTTCTGTAAAGTTGCAAATTTGCAGTGAAACCTGTTTATGTGTTGCACCAATTCAGGCTGGAAATAAAAAGACAGGTTTAGGACAACCAGCTTCCAAGCAGATCCCAAAATAAATGATTATGTGTCAAAAAGCATAATCAGTCATGATTTAGCAAAAACTAGAAAAACATAATTAAAGATGAAAAAATATTAAAGACCACTCGAAATTTACTGAAGTAATTGTGAACTATTGGCCTTTGACATATCGCCATCCTTACTTTATAAATTTTTCTCAACTATAAGATTATCTTTTTATCAACATGTTTCCTAAGACCTCCAGGATTTGTGATGATAAATAGCCTGCATTTCCAATCCAGCCTGATAATAATTGCAAAGAAAATCTCAAGCCTGAATGCTGATTTTGTATCTGATATCATAAATTATACAATATATCTGAGAATAATTTTGATACTTCACCTCTACACTAACTTCACAACTCTCCATATTAGTGGCATTTTTTAGAATATTCCCTCTGAAAAATTTACATTTATTCCAAGCAAATGTACCACATTTGTTATATTATGCACAGTATTACCCTTCAGCTGTCTAAATCATGTCTGGAAGTCATATCTTTAGTAGAAATGCCTTTCTGCATGATGTACAAAACTGCATCAATTTGTGCTTGGTATATTCAGTGGAGATGAAACCATATTCTTAGTTTTCTTGAATAATTTTACTGTTTTCTGGATCTTGGACTTTCAGAAGTGTTTCATTGTCCCCATATGGTAGAATAATGAAGGATAAAATAATTAGGCTAGATTCTGTAAAACTACAGCAAAAATACTTTATTTTTGCATTTTGGAGCAAAAATCTTTAAAAGCTTAGTTTGTGAATGGAAATATTACACGTACATCTCTAGTTGTTTTTAGGAATTGTGGCAGGAATGGACTTCAAGCCTGTTTCATGATCATGACTGTGCATTTCAGTACTTCCCAAGGAATTTTATTTCCCTTTACATTTTCTGGATTTTCATTATTAATTTTCATTAGTATATGTATATGGCTTTTTCTCCCTTAGTTACAAGTTAGTATTAGCTACTGAATAGGTTTTGCTTTTTTCTGGAATGGTGGAGACAGAAAAATACGTAGTAACTTTCCAAGTTTCCTTACCTTACACCCAAGTTGAATTCAATATAAGTCAGCAGTTAGCATCATCAGAAGCAATCAGCTGAGGTACTGCTTCTACTCTGCCCCAGAGCAAAAAAAAAAAGGTGGAACAACAAGCAGAAAAATCCTCCTCTATTTTGTCAATAACAAGCCATACTTGGCCTTCTTGAAAAAGAAGCTATGGTTTCAAATAGCTGGAAATTGAAGGGCCATTTCAGTAAAGGCTGGTGTAAGTAGACAACTTCATTTTGTAGACCTGTCACTCAGATCACTTCCATCAGGAGTAAACTGATTCTTAGGAAACCCCCACTTACACAGCAGTGCTTGTGGCTTAGGGAACTGGGGTTGTTTAGCCTGAAGAAAAGGAGGCTCAGGGAAGACCTTATCACTCTCTACAGCTGCCTGAAAGGAGGCTGTAGGCAGATGAGAGTCAGCCTTTTCTCCCAAATAACAAGTGATATGGGATGAGAGGAAACAATCTCAAGTTGTGCCAGAGGAGGTTTAGACTGAGTAACAGGAAAAGTTTCTTCCCTAAAGGTCTTCTAAGTATTGGAACAGGCTGTCAAGGGACATGGTGAGTCACCATCCCTGGAGGTATTTACATGGATATACCTGGAGGTATTTACAAAGTGTGTCTGTGTGACACTTAGGGGCATGGTTTAGTGGTGGACTTGGCAGAGTTAGGTTAATTGTTGGACTCAATGATCTTAAGAGTCTTTTCCAACCTAAACAATTCAATGATTTTAACTACAAACAATACATAGAGGCTTGTCTCTTTCTTGAGGCCAGGGTGCCACAGTGTGCCGTGTTACTCTGGAAAAGGTCAGGCATTCATGTCTAGGTTACTCCCAGTCAAAGTTAGGCTCAGAAGCTAATGCTAGTGTGTTTGTCACAGATTTCATGACTGCCCATGGAGAATATGGTTCACCTTCAGAAGAAGACTCAGATTACTGTCAGACTGAAGGCTTTCTTCTTCACCAGCTCTACAGGGAAATGAGTTTGGCAAGCTCCTAACTCAGCTCTTCAATGTTACATCTAAAGTTAGGTTGGTTTTATTAGAAAGCAGATAAAGCTTTTTCACTTTAGCTGGTTAATTAATTTTGCAGCAGCTGTAACTCAGCATGTCCTCCTTGATGCTCCTAATATTACTCTGAAATCATATTGGAGAAAAGCAGTTTAAACAGCTTTCTACCTCTCCTCAAGTCCTGAGCAGAGCACAGTTTGTGTCACTGAAATTTGTTTGCCTGGTTTTGCATTGAGACTATGCCCACTAAGTTGTACAGCAACACCAGAAAGTAAATCATGTTAACTTGGTGTAGTGCCAGTGATATAATATCAAGAAAAAATTAAAGGTACTATATCAAGCTGATCCTCACATCTTCAAGTAAAAAAATCATGTAGTTATGCTGACTGAGGTCCATTTTATCCTCTGCCCATGAAGACTGACAGTTACATTCTTTCTTTACGGAAATAACCTTTGAACCTGACTTGGCCAATTCTAAATTCAAAAGTTTCTATACAAACATCATAAACAGCGAGATAAAGGAGCAGTTTTTACCCACTGTCAAAAGGATCCTATTAAATTCCCTCCAAAAAAAAAAAAAAAAAAAAAAAAAAAAAGGTCAGTGAATATGTCTTAAGCATAGAAAAAGTGTGAAATAAATCAAGGGCGGGGTGGGGAAAGAGTTATGTGATGCAAGGATTTAAATGTCATTCCTGGGAGGATCTAAGGACATATTTGAAAAAGCATACTAGGATCACGTTTCCATAGCACAAAAGCCAACTATATATGAAGACTTCTGTATTTCATTACACAGCAATCACAGCTAGCACGTAACTATGACAGAGCTGCTAAGCTACAAGAATGATTGTGAAATTCCAGGGACTTGGAACCTTAGAGTGGTTATTTTTATTTCTCTATATAAATGTCCATCCTCTGTAAATAGTTTTTATTTAGAAAGTCTTAGTTTTGCATCGAGTTTATATGGTTATTTTTAGCAAAATGTTTAATTTTAAGATGTTCTAGTGTCTGCCAAAAAATCATGAAAATCCCATGGCTATGTTTTTTTTTCTCCTTCTTATTCTCTGATTAGTACAAGTCACCTACAGTGCATTTTCAATCATTATTTTGGAGACTAAAATGTGTATAAGTAATGACTGGATCCTAAAAGGAAAAAGGGAAGCTTGTTTAAAAAGTGCTCCTTACCCTATTCACTGAGCACAGAATTGGGCCCTTATTGTAACATTACCCTTCTAGGGCTATAGGGTACAAATACAGCAAGCATACCAGATCTCATTTTGCAGGCTGAAAAAGGCAATGGATTTTCTTATCTGAAAGAGATGCAGGTGAAATATTTATGTTATTTTCTGTATTTCTTTTTCTCTTTTTCTGATAAAGGACAAAGCTCACATCAGGTACAACATATTTTACAGAAAAAAAAATACTGTTGTATCTCTAAAATTAAATCTCCAAATAAATTGGCTGAATCTCTGCTTGTAGCAACCCATATATAGCTGAATGGCAAGTTGGTAACAACCCTGATCAGACTGACCAAAATTCTGCTGGCCCATTTCAATCTGATTTCCAGTCCTCTCTGTTTTGCTAAGAGCATATTTAACACATGAATGTACAGCTCCCACACAACTCTCTACTAAGTCTTTCTCCATTGTTCTCAAGGGTCACAACTATTAATAATTATTCCTGAAGAAGAAGTTTCCCGTGTGATGAGTTAAACCTAAAAACAAGCCCCAAAGAGTAGTACAATCCCCTCAGGACAGCATTATCCAGTTTTAAATTGCTCCCACTAGAAGACTTAGAATTTTACACATATCCAGAATTGCTTTTGTAATAAAAATTAAATGTTCTATAAGTGACAGTATCAGGGGAATATCAACAGTACTGGCATAAGACTAGTCAATTCTGAGAGAGAAGCCAGAATTCCTTGAGCTCCTTTTTCTTCCTTTTTCTTTTCATGCAGCTTCCGGAGTCACCACCAGTTCCCAGCTTAGCTTTATTTTTCAGCACCCATTGTTTGATAGATTCTATTTTAATTCCATTCAGCTTCTTTAAATGTTTGTTCTTCTGGAATAGGAATTCACCTCTGCTGACATGCCTCTGCCAATATTAAGAACATTAATTGCTTTTAATCTGGAGTATTCTCAAAGTCTGTACTCACTCTGTTCTGTATACTTACAAAAGGAGATTTTCTTTTTTTCCTTTTGACATTTATGACCTGTTCTATTTTTCAGTCAATATTTGATCTATCTATGCGGTGATTCTTTGCTAATTACAAAGTAAGTATTGCTATAAAGATGACATTCTTTCCTAGGAAAGGTATTGTTGCCCGGAGGACATGGTGTACAGCCATTCCACACTTTACTATTCTCTATCTAGTATCCAAAATGAAGAAACAATACTGTAGGACAAAGCAAATGGGAGTGATACATTATAGGTGAGAAACAAAGATTGTAAACAGCTGTAAAGCACCTTCTCTTGCCTTGAAGAGGCTATATTTTTTCCATGCATGTGGTGTGTGTACTATCAAAACTGTGGCTTTTGATGCAACTCTGGCAAGTCTAATGGTATCCATCCTCTTACGTTAAAATGCAGATAAAACCTGTAGTGGTTAAAATCAATACCATGGCAATCTTGTCCCAGTCCCTCCCGTTGTTGATTTTAAACAAAGAAATGTAAAAATGAGAGCAAATGCTTAAATAGTAAAAAAGGCATAAAAATAAGCACAGAATGAATTAATCAGGTGTATTTAATCCCAATGTCCTTCTTCTTTAGTCAGGGAAGCATGAACAAAAATATTTGTTAATCTCAGGATAAAAATGTAGCTTTTAAAAAATACCTTAGGTGCATGGTGGGGAAATACATTTAAGGCTGGTATGTGGAGGAAAGTAGTGTAAAGCACTCTCCTGGACAAAGCAGGTGGCACAGCATTTCTATGATGTTTTAAAGATTGTATCTATTGCAACAGGCAAGTTCGCTTCTAGTTATTTGCAGAAGCTTCTTGAGATGTAGAACTGGAGAACGTAGATTTTGTGTTCACTCCAGCTAAAGTTAGAATTCCTGCCGCTTTATGTGCAGCCAGGAGTGCTGACCGTACAGGTTTGTACGGTCAAAGGCACATTTGCTCAGAACCATGCAGGGCACTTTGCTTGGTCCCTTTCTTTAATTTCTTTACTTTGCGTTGTTGAGAGGGTTTGAGCAGATTTTTGGTTCACATAAAAGTGTACAGTGTTAACTAGGTGACATATGGGTGGATGAAACATTACTGATTGTCCACTGCAGCCAGGGAGGCCGAGTTTCCATAGAGATAAGAAGGAAAAGTGCTCCATGCAACCTAATTGGTATGCATCTCCAGATCAGGTTCATTGTGCTTTTGCTAATGACAGGGTTGTCTCAGTAATAAGGATGGTGCACTGGAGAAATTTGCTGCCTTGGTATATTTTTCCCTGGCAGAAAACTACTTAGAGACTGTAGTCAGTAAGAAGAGTGACTGGCAGGCTGAAGGGGCTGCTTAGCAGCATATGGGGGAAGGCTGGCGCTCTGTGCCACATGCATATGGCTGCCATTAAACTCCAGCTTTGCGCTTTGTGTATTTCTGGTCCCATGCCAGTAAGCCCACCTGCTGCAAGAATACTTGTAAAGCACAACTCAAAAGTGATTGAAAAGCTACTAGAATAAACTGTAATAACACAGTGCTTCACAGATGGGACATAATTGCAAGCTAAAGTGTACAGCCTCTGCAGTAATGAAAACACGAGCCATTAAATTAAAATCATAAGGGAAAAAACTATAAAAGTCTGTTGATTTTTTTTTTTTTAGTTTTATTGCAAAACTTCAATTTTCTTGCCCTCATTAATCAAATACCATAAAACTACAGTGCTGCTTTGTCTGAGTGAAGATTCAGGCAATTAAAATGATGAATGTAGATTAAAATGATGTAACTTTTGTAATTTACTTGGATAACTTAAGCTTTGGGCAGTGTTAGGAATGGAAAGCTGACATGAATATGTCAATTTGCAGATTAAGGTATGGTTGGGACTTTACACTTAGAATTCACTTGCAAAAAGTTGGCTTTCAGGAGAAAAGTGACAGTATAGATTTTACTTCCTCAATGTGTTATTTTCACCCTTTCAGAAATACCAATTCGATTTTTCTAAAAAAAAAAAAAATTCAAAAAAACAGACTTTAAAACTATGTAAACACACAAAACTACTTGAGAAATATCAAAGCAGTTTTAATTAGTGGTAGTGTGGTAATAATGAAATCGCTAATCTGACATGTAATTAGTTGTACGGTGTGTATGAGTGTTATGTGAAGCTGAATGGGCTCAGCAGGGCCCTAATACATTCTGGCCTCTCAAGGCGTTCTCTAGTGGAAAGAGGCCTGACAGAGCCATCTTTGTTCTGTTCCTTTTCTGTGGGTGGGCGATGCATGGAGAAAGAAACATTTGTTTCACAGTAGTCACCGAAGTAAACAGGCTCTAAAAGCCTTTTTCATTTTTAATTATGCATTGCTCCAGCACCCATCATAGCAAAGTCCAAAGGACAGCTTTTAAACATGCCTGATTATGCCTGACTGGTTAAAAATATATATAAGGGTCCGATTAAAGGAATATTTATAAACCTAAAAATTTAGTTCATCCTCACAAGAGGGTGTTTTCTCCCCTTAAAATGACAGGCACTTTCCTAAAGATAAAATTTATACTCAATTTATGCAGTAGTTGCATTTGATCAAGACTGGCAGACACTAGAGGTGCCAATGAGCTACCCGTAAATATTTGATCCCATCTCCTTTCAGCAATGAAACTGGACTCAAAAAAAACCCAAGAAAAACCCCCCAAAAGAAACAAAACAAAAACCAAACCAAACCAAAAAAAAAACAAAAAAAAACAAGCCACTGAAAAGATAGCATCCATTCATTAGCTGTATGAGAGCTCATAGCAATATCAGATGACTGGCATTTCTTAATATACTGCCATTCAAAAGAAAATTATTTTTCTAAAAGACTTGCCAAGAGTAAGGTATAATGCCAAGATGTCTTCAGGCTGTGGATTACTAACAGACTTCCTAGAAGTGTAGAAAAATGTAGCTGTAACCCAAAATAATCTGGACAATTATTCAGGTAAGTACCATAGGGACAACTGAAATAAAATGGTCAGCTTTATTTACTTTTACAGAGTTGATTTTTTTCCTGTCAGGCGAGGCAACCAGACAACTTTTTTCTGTATGAGATCTGTTTGTACTTGAGTAAACAGAACATAGCATGTTTTGCTCACACTTGGTAAATTTAAAGTTTGCTTGAGTGATTAGAATCCAATTATTGCCAAGCAGCAATATCCAGGTGCAGACAAATAAACACTGAAGACAAAATGCTTATAATCAGCTGCTGCTTATTATTACACAAGTCAGGCTCTAATGTTAGTGTTTATTACACATTACAGGTATCTTCTCTGAATCAGATAATTTAATCATTACTCTCCCACTGGTGCTCTAATGCTTGTAAATTTTTTTTGTTTTTTGTAACAAATATTCTTATTAACTTTTTATTATGGTTATAAGACCATCAATGTCCTTTTTTTTCTCTTAGGACTGTAGCTCTGATGTGGTGTTTGTACATCATGACAGATATACCAGATAGTGAGAACTTTGGAAAATTTGTTCATCTGTGCTGTCTCAGAGGGTATTTATTTATTTAGTTAGTTATTTACTGCAAGGATAACATGAGACCATCAAGGACATTTGAATGGGGAATTTTCTATGTAGATGTTGCTTTTATCTTCTTTAATGAAGCTCATCTCCAGAAAAATTGATTAATGTCCAACTATGCAATTTTACCTCAGCAACCGCCATCCATCTTTTAAGCAATGGCCCCAGTATTGTGGGCTGGGAATCAATAGGAATATCTGCATATAAAATATCTATATTTACATAAATGGGGTTGTGCTCCCACCTTTTAATGCTTGTGCTCATTCATACTAGGTTGTACTTGTTTATAAGAGGGAGCAGCAGTGACAGCTTCTGGATTGCAAACAGGCCAGGGGTTTGTGCTTTTCAGTCCCAGAATTAAAGTCAGGCAAGTGTAATGACACCATAATGGAGCACCAGTAGTGCTGGCCATGGGTAGCTGCCACATTGCAACTGAAAAATCTCCAAAATCTGAATGATTATGTGGTCCTTTGAAGATGTGAAGGTGTTAATTATATTTTTCATCTGACAACAATGACCTCATTTTATAGGCTTTAATTGTTGAGCTGTTGAAAACTTACTCGTGTTTTGAAGTGAAACACAGGTAGTCTCAACATTTTTCAGATGTTTTCAAACAGAGTAACTTTAGCACCTCTTTAGGAAGCTGAGCCCCCTATCTTGACTACAAAATTTCTCTGTCTGGACAGAGAAAAGCATTCACTACCAGGTGTTGCACATCAATTTCTGTTGAGATCATGCCAATCCTGGCACAGCATGCTCTTCAGTACATCTAAGGCTAACAGAATTTGGCACTGTGTAAGATTTAAAGAAGAAAAGAACTGTGTTGGTGGAAAGCAACAGCTTCCTTACAGTGAAACAATTAAAAAAATATATATAGATAACAGCAAATTCTTCACTAAATAATATGATATAATGCCCTTAGGACATTGTTCAGCATTTGTAGAAAGAACCTGAAGGATAACGCCTAGTGATCATAAGATGGTTAGGATGCTCCTTCTACCCTGAATGCAGTGGGAACTGAGAATATCCAATAGCAGTTCATGGGGTAGCAATCAACAGTCACTGCACCAAACTCGTAACCTCTAATTTCTGAGAACTCAGTTAAGCAGGGGACATATCCAAGACACAAGACCTATTGTTAGTCACCCTCTACCCCCATACTGACAAACAGCTTGGCTTGAGGAGATAATAACATCACTGTACACTAAAAATTTTTACTCCCAATCAGCAAGGAAAAGCCACATTTCAGCTCTTTATCTTTGTATAAGCTGCCAGAGATGGACAAAAATATTTTTTCCATACTATGAAAATTTTAAAAACTAAAAAAAAAAAAATCCATTCCATTCTGATCTTAAAGTTGATATTCCAGTTTTGAAAGCCCATCCAGACATTATTTTGAATTCAATGAATTAAAAAGTTTGGCTGCAATAATTTCATATGTTTTATCTTTCATCTTTTTGTTATCTTTTAACATGCATATATTCCACCCAATATACAATTGTGTGCTGTAGTACTGTATGTATGCTACATATAAAATTGCATGCGCCACTAGATATTTTGCATTATGATATTTCAAGCAGGAAAATAATTTTCTCCTTGGAAAATGTCAACATTTTGACAATTTCAAAGTATTTTTTGAAGTTTTATTGAACTGGGAAATGTTTCTGAATTTATATTTTGACACAGAGTTTTGACTTAGTTGGAGAATTCCCAACTACCTCTAGGAAGCATGTGGGAGGGACTTGCTGGTGCAAGTGTGTACAGACTAAGCCTCATAATCTGGAAGAGGAAAGAGCACACAGTGATGAATTGACTTGGCACTTGCTGCTGAGCAAGATTGTAGGAGAGCTCAGCATAATATTGAGGGTTACAACTCAAACTTTATTAAAGGCCCTGAGAGTTTTATCTCTGAAATCAACTGGATCATGATTTTCTCATTAGTCCTGGCATTGCCACAGACCCTGATAAAATGAAGTATAAAGGAAGAAGACATATAACTTAAAAGAGCTTGGATGCTAAAAGATCTAAAAATATGGAACTAAAATGAATGTAATTTATAATAAGAAGAAAAAGAATGAGATTTGGTTAATGTAAGTCTTACTTCAGGACCATTCATAGTATGGTAGGCCAAGTGGAAGGCAACCCTTTATCCCTTGTTAGTCCACTGATCACACAGGTTCAAATATATCTTTCACTCAATCTCTGCAGCCCAGTCAGATATGTCACACGCTGTCCCTGGGTGCACACCACCCATCTTTGTGTCTTGTTAGGGAGCTTTAGGTAGCTCCTGTCTAGAAAGGTTAGGCAGTGTGGCGCTAAAGGCTGAGGAGGGGTTGTTTTAGAACATGGTTCATGTGTTACTCGATCCAGTGTACAGCAGTATCTCTTCTTAATGCTCATTTAAATGTTTGCTAATTATTGAACTAATTTAGCGCATTTGTGTTTATCAGTCCCATCCTGTTGTTTGTGCCCAGTCATTGCTGACTGTAGATCCATAAACACTAGTCTGCTTCTAGATCATGGAATCCAGGCTAACTTTTGAGGATTGAATTGACTCAGTGTCAGCACCCATTTCTGTTCAGTTTTAACTCTGCCCATACCTCCATGGGTCTCAGTAAGTAAACTTTTAGGGCTGAGCTTGAAAGATACAGATCTGGTATGGATGCTCATTGCCATAAGCAAGGACCACTCTGAAAGCAGAGGAAGGAGTTTGTTAAGATTTCATAGAGAATATAGTTTGTCAAAATTCTCTGAATTACAGAAATTTGCTTCAAAGTGTTCAAATTGTGTCTTTTAACATATTTGCAAGTTTTCATTAATTTGGAGAATTTTTATGATTGGAGATAGCTATATTTTCTATTTGTGGGTTTTTTTCTGTTTGTGCTTTGCAAAAACAGTATTCATGGGAAAAATAAATAAGGAAGTAAAAATATGCTTTTTGCTTTTGACAAATGTGGGAGCTGCAAATTACTGGTGGAAAATGAATATTTCCATCTTTGTGTGATCTTGGTGAAAAGCCAACATCTTCCACACAGCTGCAGAGGTGCAGGGCCAAATTAATTCTTGGTGCAATTCAATGTACTTCTATGAAATGACATCAGTAGGAGTTTAGTCCCCATGCAAAAAAAAAAAAAAAAAAAAAGGGTATATAAAATTCTTATAGTGGTAAGTAGTTGATTAAGTGTGGTAGGAATAGAAGCTGATGTAATCCACATTTCATTTGAGTTGAATGGATACCAAAGCACATAAAGAAGCCAATAAACTTCTTTTACTTACAGCTCTTTAATTATTGTTAGTCCTTGTTTAATGGTGTGTACTTGCTCCATTTATAGTTAAGCCTGCTCCATAAACAGTTAAGTCTTCATTCCCTTTTTTGTTACATAGGTAAAAAACCTCATATGATATACTACTGCAGTTTGCCTGAAGACTTGTCACTGCTGTGTTTTAAACTGTAAAGGCTCTACCTACTCATTCTCTGGTGCATTGCATCACCTTATTATTAATCAGAGACACACCTGGAGTTACACAGATGTGACTGCTGGTACACCCTACCTGGGATATAAAGCCTTGTTTCCCTTTGGAAAGAACAGACAGGAGAGGAGACTTGCACATACCTATATTGTGTCCCAACCTCTAATAGAGCTCTTTACAAACTGGTTAAGCATTGTCAGATTTACCTTTAATTCTGTTCTGATTTAAGATTGCATGGTTCTTTTCTATCTCTAGAGTGTAGAAGTGACTAAAATACATTCACTTTTGCTTTCTATGGTGCAGAGGTACAGCAACGATGGTTCTGAGGGATGTGATGTTGTTGAGAGAAGAGGAGGCTCAGGGGAGATCTTACTGCTGTCTACAACTACCTAACAGGAGGTTGTAGGTGGGTAGATATTGGCCTCTTCTCCCAAGTAACTGCTTATAGATTAAGAGGAAATGGTGTCATCTTGCACCTGGTGAGATTTAGCTAGGAGAGTAAGAAAGAATTCTTCATGGAAATGAAGATGCTGCAATTGCCCTCTGAACATGAGGAACCTCTACTGGCCTACTGTCATTCATGTATGAATTTGCATGCCACAGTGATCCTAGGAAGATTTTGAGGTGGGGCTGGTAGTAGGTACTTCATCTGGACAAAGCTCACATTTTTCTGTGGTGAGATTTTGCCTAGCTGTATTATATTGTCACATCTAAGAAAGTGGCATATTATGGTCTGCATCTTTCTTATGCGGATGCTACCCCAGCAAACACACAAGCCTCATATTCACAGCAAACAGGCATGGTCCATGCAGAATCCCAGTGTTTGTTTTATATCAGCCAGTCTATTAGAAATTACTTCATTTTACTGTATCTTGTGAGGTTTACAAGGGCAACTAACTCTCCTTTCTCACGTACAGTTCTCAGTTCTCAGGATTACTCTCTTGTCCTTTAAGTTTTCTTCCATACAATATGGGATAACTAAAACCAAGATTTCCACTTCATATATACCCTTCCAAAAATACCACATTTACTGAACTCCAAATTTTGTTCTTTTTGAGAGTTCCAGTGTTTCCAATTAGAACTGAGTTTATTAGTCTAATAGCTTTTATTCATATTAGAATACCAGTAAGACATGGAAAATTAGTTTTACACTTTTTCAGCATACTTGGAGACTGTGGGTCAATTTTAGGCAGCACTAATTAAATTCCATCATTAACTCACAAAGGCTTTTTAGACCTTTACTTTGTCCCTTGGAAGTGAGTTTACATGTAGAAAATTCATTTCACAAGAAATAATTTTTAAAGCACACCAAAAGGTGTTAATAATTATGGTTATTTTATATTGGACCTTAGTGACATGGCACAGATGGCTTTGATGTCTAATCAGTAGCTCTGCTTCCCAGATTATTTTCATTAGTGATTAACCTTGACTTATTATGTAACAGAAGAACATAAGACAGATTCTGAGAGTATTTCCCTTGCTATAGCTGCGATTGCTGTGAAATTTTGCCTTATTTTCGAAGAAAAGTAAATCCAAAGCTGATTACCGCTTATGAATGATCACACATGGACTTTCATTCACTATCCCAGTTCAAATATAAAAATGTGACATTTGTGTATCCAAATTAGATGCTGCTGAGCTGTCAACCAGTGCTTATGTGAAATGTTTAATGGGAATATACTTTTATTTTAGAATTATAAAGCCTCTTTTTTTTTTAAGAGGAAGCACAGAGATTCAAAATTTTTTGAAAAAAAAAAACCCAATAGGTATGCTAAACTGTGCAAGCTAATGAAGCCTATGTTATATCTAGTATGGGTTGGTGTCTTCATAGAAAATCCTTTTGCACTGGTTTTTAGATTTCCCCCCACCTTAAAAAAAGATTTAAAGAGCAAGACATCTGAGGTACTGCACTGCTCCCTAATTACGACAAAAGATGCCTGTCAATGGACTTCTTTCTCTGCCACTCTGGGATTACCTGTGTGAGTGAGTCAGGACCAAAATGCTTAGATGAATGAAAAGTAGATGTCAGAGAAAAAATTATAAGATACATTTTCCTGACTAATATTAAATGTCATGCAAGAAAGTATCGTGTGCCTCACAGTGCAAAATGTTTGTTTAACTCAGAATTCAAGGCTTTGGCCTTGAAACTTAATTTCTTATGTTTTGAGGACTGTTGATTCTCAACAATGTTGTTGTGTTCAAGATGGACCCCTGGGTCACAAGGTAGAACTATCTGATTTCAATATCAGAAGATGTCTAAAAGCTGAATGTAGTGCTCTCCTTCCCCCCCTGTAACAGAATAATGCCATGAAAGAAATTGCTAGCTGTCCCTACACCCATAAGTAAAAACAGAGAGAGACCTAGAATAGGCTATATAGCAACTATATTTCTCAAAAAACATTACAGTAACTCAAGCTACTGAACTTTTAGGCTACCACTTAGTCTAAAGTCACTTTTCTCAGTAACATGGCTGAGGACCAGCATAAGTATAATTTATTGTCATTCATGAAATGTCAGTAGCACCAATCAAACTCAAATCCAAGGCATAGTACAGAAACATCACATCCATGCTTATTCCTTACAGATAAGGTACACCATAACCTTTTTTCTTTCTTTGGCAACTGAATAAAAGTATCCCAGTCCACAAGTGGCAGAAGAGGTTCAACAGAAGTATCTTTTCTTCCTTGTTTTCATAAAAGTGCAATGGGTTGCTTTGCTGTCATATTTATTCATGCCAACAGAAAATGAATTCTTTTAGAGTGTTAAAAATCTAAATAGAGATATTGGAAAAACACAGATCAAGTCAAAAGCAGTGGGCATCTACTTCTTCATAACCCCCTTGTGAACTTTAGTTTGTACATCGCTTAACAAAGTCATCTTGCACTTTTTCATTGCCTAGCCAAAACTGTTACTGAGATTAAAACTAGCAAGTTACAGATGAGTTCAGGGATAGCTCTCACAATAACTTGCTTACTTCAGTGTGTCTCCCACTGTTCAGAGGATCTTCCTTGAGTCTCCTAAATTGCTTCCTCACTTAGTAGGAATCTTATGGACTTTCGGAGGCTTCTCAATGTCCTGACACTTCTTCCACCAAAAAATTTCTGACTTTTCATCTGCAGTTTTGCTGTGTCTGAACTGATGTTTGGCCCTACTGTCTTACATAATTGACTTCAGGGACTGAGTGTTTCATTTCAATATATTTGGAATGAAACAGAACACCTTGGAAAGAATTTCAACCAATTGAGGAACTGCCTGCTTGACAACAAAAGTCAATTCTGAACATATCTGAGGGTTCAGTTTTCAGCTGAATTCTGATCCATGGTTTAAGGTCCCTTTCTGATTTTTACAGTTTGTCCATGAGATTGCTCTTACCTCTTTCAGCATGTGTTCTCCTCTCTGTCTTATGAAGAGAAAACTGTTGTGACAGACTTGATCCATTAGAATCAAAAGAACTGTAAGGGAAAGTAACAAAAATGAGAGCTTGAATGATAAAAAAATCATAGGCTTGAACATCTGGAGAATAAAATACAAAACACTAAATTTTCTGCTTGGTTTTCATTCACTTTGGCATCAATGCATATAGTCAAGGTTTTTTGATTTTTCCTTTTTTTTTCCCTTCTGTATATCTTTTATCTTTTGTGTGTGAGTTCATCATATCCCAGGATGTGACTAGAGGAGCTCCAAACAGAAAACTGAGAAGACTAGTAAATGTTCTAGTTTTAGAAGAAGTTTAGGTTAGATGTGAGTAAATACTTCAATTGTTGCTCATACACTGTCTCTCTATACTTCATAATTACCTAGACAATCCATCATTTATCTGCAGATCTCACACAGGTAAGGCAGCCTTGAAGAATAGTATCTTTGCTTCATTTGATTATGAAGCCAAACACTCAATTGGGTGCAGGAACAGGATCTTACAATATAGCCATTTTAATGTTTGGGCTAAATAAGATTAGATTTAAAGCCCCAGGTGCTTCAGAAATTCAAATGTTAAAGGCAAGTTGCCACATCTTGCAGTGTCCCTGGTTTCCTAAAGCCCTAAACACACATAAATGTGTAATCCTTCCTGGTAAACATGACATTTGTCACCCAAAATCCCTTCAGCAACGGTGTGTAGTGATTCTGCCACTTCATTTCAGATCTATTTTTCATTGTAAAGAGCACAGCATTTTTTATTAGGATGCAATCTTGCATCTAAAGAGACAATCATAAGTTAAAACAAGCAAAACACACATATGGACTAACCATATGGATGACAATACCAATTAGTAGAGATTTTGTGGGGTTTTTTTTATATTTTGAGCACAGGGTGAGACCTGCCTTTTTCCAGCAAGTGGCAAATTTGAATGTGAAATGTCATTAGTGCTGTTTTTCACTAATACAATTTCTTTTCTGAATAACAAAAAACACATCAGTGTTATTTTTAATAAAAAAATCCACCCTTTAATTTACATACATTTAGGGTGAAGTAAATGAAAATGCATTATGTTACCACTGTGCTATTGAATAATGAGCCTATAGGGTTCTAAATGGGAAGGAAAGTTGTTTTTCAAGCCCTGTACCCACTGTTCTCTTTACAAAGGCGCCTTTGTGACCAGGATACAAGAACTGGGTTTCTAACAGTAAAGATCCACCTTCTGGCTGAGAGACTGGGAAATAAAGCACCCCAGTAAGTCACCACTTCAGCAGGAGGAGCTGAACTAACGAAGGAAGGACAGGTGGAACTGGTCCCTTGGCCTTTCAGTGACATTTACAGCCTCTCTGCAAGGACATGCTCTTTTCTTTCTGTTTCTATTTTCTCCAGTTAATCAGGTGACTTGAAAAGAAGCTAGATAAGGGTATTGTTTGCAATGACAACATCCTGATGATACTGTCAGAGGAGATCACAGGAAAATGTTCCCTTTTTGAACCAATAGAGTCATTAGGGAGAGTACTCATCACTTGAGTGCATCTAGGTTAATTACCATGGAAAATCTGGTACTGGCAGCTATAATTTTTCTGAAGAAAGTACTGCTATTTTTACTCCTGATGCTACAGAATGTCTCTTAAAGTACCTCGTAGGACCCCATTTTACAGTTCAATGGTAAAATAATTTTAGAAATGTAGCTTTCTGGCTGAAATTAGTGGGACACTCTCCATGGAAATTTATGGAAAGTGCAAACTGCGAGTTATGTACTATATGAATGAAATTCAACTCCATTTGCCAGGACTTATTACTCTCCTTCCCATAAATGAGCAAGCATATTTCTCTATTGCAGTGTCACTTTGGAAAAGAGAAAAGTGTCAGGTTGAGATGAATGACTTATCGCAGCACAGATGTAGCAAACTGTCACATGCCTGATTCTGTTTGCTATGGTACATTATGGCACAGATTAGCCAAAAACCCTGCAGCATGAGACAAACACAGAATGCTGTTTTTGGATCAGCATCAAAGCACATGCAGTGGATGCCTTTTTAGGAAAACAGAGACATGGTGTAGTTTTAACCCACCCAGTATTCAATGAATGCTTACAAACCCTAGCAATGTTCATGATGTTTAAAAAGCCTCAAACAATAAAAGGAAGTCGTTTGAGTGTGCTGAATACTTATTCAACTAATAATTCTTAGAGTATTTATTCTGTGCTGCCTGTTCTCTAAGGATCAGAATACTGAGTGCTTTTTTCAGCCTAATTTTTTCTTTTCAAAAATTATTTGTGGCCAGGAATGCTTTGTGGCGTTTGGCTATCTCTGATACAAGGCACGTGACTTGTCTATCATGTCTAACAGGTTATCAAGCTGGAGAAGGCAGAGGAACTTGGAAAGTTGCTTGCATTCAGTAGCATAAGCAGGACCCAAATGGAAACTTGCTCTCATGGGTTGAATCTGTGGGCAGTTAAATGGATCATGTAATGAATCTCATGTACTGTTCTCCCCTTCCAGTTTACCTTTTTGCTGTGGTAAAATTATGAGAATATCCACTGTAAGATATTCTTGAGAACTGTTTTGATTCTGTGATAGTTACTTGGGAATTGACTAACAGATTTCCTGTCTGATGTTAGTTATTTTCTATAAAAAGTGAATTATTTGGATGTACTGTCTTCTGTAAGCAGCTACCACATATAAACTATGAATGCTTTGACCCGTTCCACTTAAATCTAACTGAGGAAATGAAGGTTTCAACAGATGAAATTCTGTCAAGTTTCTTGAAAATGACATCCACAGTAAGGAAAACCACCAGCTAAAACCTATTATTAGACTTCATAGAGTCTCCATTGGACAGAAGAAATTGAGCCACAGTTTTGCAAACACTCCCTGGTCACAAAACAACTTATTTATTTATAAAATTTTGGTTTAGACCCATTTCTAAATCCATGAGAGAATGAGGTGACAATAACTGTTTCAATAGGGAAAAAATATTTCTGGTTTCCAAAGCAAACATTTTAGTAATTGCCCCTCATTTATTTGTATTTTCTAATTTGCTTTACATACTACAGGGAATCCTGCAATTACCCATAGAATGTACTGTCTGTACCTTCCTGATTGAACTGCCACCTCCCCTACACTTTGTTAGAGCTGCCATTCACTGCAGCTCTGCTTCAGACTCGAGGGAATAGCCTTGACACAATGCACTGAAGGCAATATTTGCAGAGAAAAGGGATAATCGCTGAACAGCAGCCTATCTCCACGTTTCCATGTCCCATGACCTCTTTTCTCTCCAGCCTTGGCATGAGAACTTAGTATAACTCCCTAGGACTCTGCTGTCCCCTTTGATGATCTCTTACCCTCAGGCACAGTTTGCAAGTACTTCTGACAGGTTAATATGTTTCACATGAAGAGAACAGGGAAATAACACAGTCTGTTTCTAGTAAGGTTTCAGAGAAAATAGTGTGAAGTCTTTATCTGCTAATATTTGCATCATCACCTCTACCTGCACGCATGCCCAGTAAAACAAACTTAAAAATGAAACTCAATATGTCTATCTTTTTTTCTTTTTCTCTCCATTCAGGATTATTATTCATTCTTAATGACATTACTTTTCCCTCAGGCTCTGTTCAGTTTTCAAAAATCTCATTTTCACATCATTTTAGGAAAAATATTTAATGTAAGCTTACCCTTAGATTCAACTGTCCTTAAAAAAAATCAGTTTCCTTTGCGGTGTCGAGCTGCAGGATCTTTCTTCGATTAGATGCCAGTATGTAAGAAAGAAAAGTTGTCAAAGCACTGATGAAAATATAAATTGCATAAAATACTGGTGACAGTATACCAAAGTCACAACTCAACATTTACAATCTGGGGTTTTTAGCATTATGATAATAGGACTGTGTTTTATTCATGCAGTACTATAGATTTCCATGATGCTTTGTAAAGAAAATATCTAAGTTACTGTTTGCTAGTGCATTTTTCTGCTTCAGGCACAGTACAGCACTGCACAAAAGGATTTTGTATGAGAATGGAAATACTTTAACAGGGGAAAATAATCTAAATCTTCAAATTCTTACCTAAAATCTGCTATTTTCATGTAACAAGTTGAAAATGTCTGCAATGCAGCTTAGTTACATCTCAGTCTAATGAATTTGCTTTGTGTTACCCTGATTTTCAGGAGGATGATATTTCATGTTTCAGCCTCTGCACTACCTTTACTCTGAAAGGGAATAGTGAATTACCAGAAGTGTGTGTACTTTTGAATAGTCCTCGCTACAGAATTCCCAGTCTTGGGGAGGGAAATTTTATATCTGCCTTCATCTGGTTATCAAAGATTATTTGCAAGTGATCACTACAGTCACTTTTGCTTGACACGTGGCTTTCAGAAAATGTCAGCTGATGGTATTGACTACAGCTCTGGCATGGCAAGGATGCAGTAAAATTGAAGGTTCATGAAGATGTTACATTTATATCATTATTACCTACATCAGCTGAACGTGTCTTGTGTGTCAGCTCTTTGCTGGAGCTGTGCTTGTGGCAGTATATATGTACACTAGAGATGTGTCCCTTTCCTTAGGTCATGACTGTATCTACATGAAAGAACGACATGAATGTAAACTTTGCAGGCTGCTGCTTACATTGTTCATGCTGTGCAGCTACCTATTCAAATCTTACCTACTTTGGCTTTGTACACTTTGTCAGAAGATAAAAAAGGCAAGTCTAGAAATTGGATTTGCTGGGACATCAGTCTGTGTATGAGACAAGCTCAGGGGAGAGGGAGAAGGGAAACGTTATTATTGTCTTGCCTTTTTTCCTTAAAAGAAAGAGTTCAAAAGAGGCAGTATAGAATAAAAGAAGCAAGCTAAAACTGGCCAAAAACAAACCCCATAAATTTTCTGGCTAAACCTCAGAAATTCACAGTAGAAATCCTTCTGAATGCTGCAGCTGGGCTTCTTGGACAGGCAGTGTAACTCCCACGATGCACAGCAGCCTCATCAGGCAGGGACTCACTGTCATGCACAACAAGAAGCCCCTGGCCACAGGCCTTCAAGGACCAGCTACTGGGACCAGTCTGCAGGGCAGGTGCACCTTGCATGCCATAACTCCCATAAAGCATCTCACAGGTGTATTTTATTGTCAAGTACAGTAAAATTATGTTATACAAATGTAAATAAAAAGGTAAATATCAATACATTGTGGGTGTCTTCATGTGGATCTTTAGACAAATTGAGTTCAAGTTAAATGCACATTTTAATGAAAAATTTACATTGATTAAAAGCTGGCCACGTTTAAAAGTTTGACTGGCCAACACTACAATCCTTTTAATTCCAAATTCACTTCTGCCAAATACAAGTTTGTTTTGCCTATGTAATATTTTTTTCTGTGTACTCCTCAGCCTGCCAGAAATTAGCATTGCAAAGAGAGGTGAGACAGGTCAAAAAGCTTATAATATCTAGCACCATAAACCCTATAGGCATTTTTTTTAAAACTTCTAACAGCTTTCATGTGATTGCTGTACACAATGCAATTTGTTTATTTTATTGACCTTTAGGCATTTCAGTAAAAGTAGCAATTTAATTTCCTTGTCATTCAGCACAGATCTCTCATTTTCATAATTCTTAGAATAATGGAAGTAATTAAAGCATTTTAATTTTTGAATTACTTCTTATGAACTTCTAGGTCCTTTTTGAGGAAGTGAAAAATGAAAGAAATTTGAGGCAATCTATCCCTACTACACACCCTTCCTGTTATATTAACATGACAATGGTTAGACAAAAACGTGATTCTGGACATCATCAAAATCTTCTGAGAATGATAAAATAAATCTCTGATACAATCTCAACCACTCACTTTGAATTTATTTATTTACAGTATTAGGAGAAGCTAACCAGAAAATCTTATAAATATATAGTTAAGTCTATGTATACATTTGATTTTTTTATAATGAAATCTCTTTGTGGCCTTTCTGATTTTTGGCACACAAAAACCAGGCCCTATAATACTCCCTTTAATACTGATTTTCAACTGGAATTACTGGAAGTTTTCACCACTGAAGCCCAGTCAGAGCCCTTGTAATTGTATAACTGAAAGAGGCATTCGTGTCCTACATACCAGCAGGTTACCTAGGAGAGATGGAAGCAAAACAATAATTATATGTATCAGTTACAGAGTTATGTTATTAAGAATCATTGGTGGAAACAGTATGTACAGGATATTCTTAACTATTCTTTCACTTTGGTAGCACATTTAAAGCACTGGCAGTAATCTGTGTTTCCCTCTCCTTTACCCCCTGTCAGCTTCCGCCAACATATTTTTGATTAGTGCTGTTCTAATTCAGTGTATCTAGCCAATGTTATTTTTATGTCTTTCAAGACATATTTTCTGTATAATACTATATGAGATGATATTACTTATAAATTTCTTCAAAATTGTATAATAGCTTGAATTTTTACATATTTTAAAGTTAATAAGATAATTAACATTTTCATTCTATCCTGAAAATACGGACACTTCAAAGCAAAGGTAACACTTATTATCCTGCTTCATTGCTTAATTGTGTTGGAAAGTAGGAACTCACTTTATCAAAGGCTAATTTACTGTAAAGTTCATCTTTGGAGTACTTCAGTTAAAACCCTTTCCCACAGTAAGATATGAGAGGACTGTTCTCTTCCTAAAATATTTTCAGAAATATATCGCCACCAGTACTGCTGACTGGAGGCAATTGCTTTTGACTTCTACTGAGGTTGGCAGTATGTTGTCTCCTGTGCTCGAGTCAGCAGTTATTGCATAATTTATTTTATAATTGCTCAAGAGACCTTCAAATTGTTAAGTTCTCAGAGACAGCAAGGTGAACTAGTATAATAGAGTTTATCTTCCTAGAACCTGTTCAACAGGTGGAGCTGTATGCTGCAAAATAGAGTTCAGAAGTGAAATCCTTATAATGAGATGTTTGTTGAATCCTTTTCAAAGTTATAGAGAATAATATAACTGTATCAAACACACATTCTTTCAAGTTATAGGAAGAATATTTCTGCAGTCACTCCAGATTGGGTAAATAAAAATATATCTTAAAAAGGGTTGTTTTGATTTTCAGTGTATTTGTTGGTGGGCAGAAGTCCAGTAAGCTTTGCTCCACTCTTCCTCAGAAACTTAAGATGTAATAAATGTAGCTGGGAATCCTTGGATGTCACAGAGCTGATGCTCAGCTTTGTATTACTGGTAAAGCAGAAAGCTACATCAAATATTTATTAATCAGCACTCCTTATGACATTTCTTCTTGCTATTAGTGAAAGCAGTTTGGGTGACAAAAAACTCACAAAAAACAGTCTAATGAAAGTGAGGAGATGCTACAGAATTTATTAAAAAGCATCCTTCTTTCTCTGTCTCTTTCCTTTATTGCCAGTTCTGACCAGTGCCCCTTTGAATGACAAGAGCAAGATCTCTGACTGTTCATCTGCAGCTGCCAATTGTCCTTTCATCCTCCCTAGAAAAGAGTACTATTTTCCTGAATTTTCTAGTTCTATTAGAACACACTGAAATGCAGCTTTGGAAAATGAGTGAGCTGTATTGATAGTCCTCATTCATTCATATCTACTGTTAGTGGTACATCAGAAGGTGTTTGATTTGCTCATGTCAGAGGACAGAGTATGATCTAGTGCATGACCTAGTGCCATCCTCAGTTTCCACATCACTTTTACAGAGATAAAGTATTTTTCAGTAGCAGGAGATACCAAAGACCTACTGTAACACATAAATGTATAAATAAGTGATAAATGTATCTAGGAAGGAAAAGATAGTTATTTATCACCTGTTCTTTGACAGTATTATACCAGTACAGTGTACAGTGTCATACTACATCTGTTTACAAAAATCCATATGAATATTATCAAGCAGTAAAATGGTGGCTAGTAGAGGACTCTTTTATTCACAACCAGAATAATTTTTTGTCATAAATTAGTTGCCACTGTTCAACCTTTAGCAATTTTTCTTCACTTCATTAGTAATTTTCCCCTTCATTATTGCAGACTATGCCAGATTTTCTTGCATTTCCTCAGGCTAAAGGAACTTGTGCCAGGTTTCTTGGAAATGTATCCTACCCAAAATGACAAAGGTGCAGAACCATGTCTTATCATTTAATACTCTTAATTAGCTATCTTTATTAGGTTAGGTACTTGAGAATTGTATTCATTGATGCCACAGTTGCAAAGCTTTATTCATGCCATGCAAGGTATTTCAGTTGATTAAGAGGGCCAGTGCTCCTCTTTTCCCTATAATTTTGGATTTCTGGACTTGCACAGTTCGAGGGTTTTCTGTCACTTCTGGTAAATTATCTTATAATGCCAAGTTATATTACCTGTAAAGGCCTTGTGTAAGATCTGTGTAAGCACACAGAAACCAAAAGTCCAGCTGTAAATCCCCTAAGGCTCAGGCAGGCAGTGATAATGAGCAGATAGCTGGATGGAGTGCTGCAGCTGAGTAACAAGAGGTTTTGCATGCATGAAGGTGGTTTCTTGTGCACGAGAGAGCAACAGTTTCCAGATGTTTCCTCTGAGCTTGCTAGGAAGAATATTGATATGGGCTGCATTAACCTATACAACTGACCATCAAGTAGGACCAAAACACCCATCCCTGTTCAGCTGACCATTTTAATGTTTTAATATAGGGCTTCATGAAATATTATATGAGTAGGTGTGAAGAGGAAGGAGAGAGAGAAGTAGAAGATATGGCATAAACCAGGAAGGAAAATCCAAGGCATTGGCCAGGTGGGCCAAGAGAAATATTGAGATAAATCTGTTTTGGTCTGGGAAATCATCGAAGTGGCACTGGGTCTGGGAGAAGGAGAGCCATCTGTCTTCAACAACCCCACCTCTCCTGACTTCTGGAGAGAAGATTTAGATCCATCTGTGTGACAAGTAAAAGACTGCATCCAAGAAATGCTCAACTCAGTGTCACACAATTTCTGAAATTGTTAAAATAAGTAGTTGCACACATTTGCCCTCATCTCCCATGTAAGGACAGTTCATGGGGGGTTTGCCCAACATCAGACAGGAGTAACTGTGTTGTTCAAGAGTGAAATGAGCAACTCCTCTGGTTCCCAGATGTCTTCCTATTCAGTTGTGACATCTACTAATGTGATTTCTCATGATGAATACATGTTTAACTGGTTAATATAGGGTAAACTAGCTGTATGACTAGCAAGTATCTAATGAACATGGGGCCACTTTTTGACTTTAAATAAAATAATTTGCTTCCAGGATATTATTTTAAGTTGATGAAATGACTAGGGACACTTAGTTAAAAGAAGATTTATCTCAACAGTAGAGAAAGAGTAATATTTCTTTCATGTCTTTTTTTCTTTGTCAGGTTTTTGCCTGATTTTTCCTTCAAAACAAAAGTATCTAGAGGTTTTACTTCTCTTTTGGCCAGCAATTTCATATGGTTCCCTGGAACAAAGTTGTAGAATTTACTCATCTGATTTTTTTACTCATTTTTTCTGGGTAATATATTAGTAAATTGGATTTGCTGTCATAATGACTGATCTTTGCTTTCTATGATTCCAAGTTCTTTGAAATGAAATGATCACCCAAAAGAAGTTTCAAAAATCACAATAAAATTATAGGCTGGTTCACACAAACTGTCTGTATGGGTTAGTCTCAATTTTTAAAAAGATCATTTTTAATGAGCTTCTCTTGGCATCTCTCAGTATAAGCAGAAAAAAATTGAACTTGAGATTGCAAATCAAAAATATTAAAAAATTAACTAAATCTATAAAAATGAAACTAATATCAACTTTTGCAGGACTGGCAGTAATATGAATGCAACTATAAAAATAACTTGTGAATCTGAACTGAAAATATTAAATGTATAAGACATGCTGTAGAAAATAATTTTGAATTTTCAGGGTTTGTCTCTTTTTTTTTTTTTTTTGGTGGGTGAAACTGTTAATGGCATGCAAGTTGCAAGTACAATTGACTTGTCAGAAACTATTTTTCACTGTTATTTTTTGGTCATGAAAGTGATTTGTTGCTTCAAAAATTGCTAAACAAATCTTGTCCATTGCTCTTTTTAAGAATTTCATAAGTATTCATTTGAAATTAGTTAAATTCTGTACAAGAACTTGGATTTTCATGTAAAGGGTTGGACTGAGAATGAAATAAAATCAAAATGAAAGATGATGTATCTTTTTTTTTATTATTGAATCATCAGTCTATTTTTCAGAATTAAGAACTTGCTTATTACTAGATTCTATTGTGGATAGTCATCACTTACACTGATAGGATTTTTTAATTATCATTTCAGAGTGAAATGAGCATTCATTATAGTACAAAATAGGGGAAAAAATCACTAAGCAACATCATCATCATTTTTAAACTGATTAGCTTAAAAGATACACCCGTCACAATAACAAAAAGTAGCATGGAGAACACAGTTGAGTTCAAGCACATATGGTATTAATCTCAGGTAATGAGCTTTGCTTCAGTTGGCAGGAGAAACTAGACTAAATAGATGCTAAGCTACAATGGGCTTCCTAAAAATCATGGCACTTGACTTTAATTTGTCCTCTGCATCAGTTTTTTATATTTAAGAACTCTTATTATTAGGTCTTCTTGCTGTGCTCCCCTCTGTTCCATGCTACTAATTGGTTGTGAGTGAGTCTGGTGTTCTCTAATACATCTTCCTCTGCTGCCACTAAGTCCGCTGGAATTGCCACCACCCACTGTCCTCCAAGTGCTGTAACAACTGCATTTATTACACCATATAACAACTCTTTTGTAGTATTTTCTAGTAATCTCTTTTGAGCCAAAAGGTATTCTTGATGAGATTTTGGCATTTGTATTCATATTACATGCTTTATATTTTATAGGGTAAAATTAAAATCAGCTAAATTTTTTTAACCTCTGTGTTTATCAGGTTTGAATTTCATTAATGCTAGAATATGAGGCTTTTTTGCTGTATTCACTGATGTTCATATATGTGGACATGAGTATTCTGCATGCATCTAGGGACATTCGCTTATATGTGTATTGAATAGAATCTTCTTGTAGGCAATAAATAGATCTTTAAATATGTATTGGTGAGGCCAGATGCAGAGAGATATATGGTCACCTGACTGTTTTGCAAGCTGGGCATGTTCCCAAAGGGGTTTATCAGCTTGGGCATGGAGCCATGCTTGCACAGCTATACAAGTCGTGGGACAGAGCTTGTTCACATGCAGCCAGCTGAGAGCAAGAGCAAGACAAGGCAAATTTCTGCATCCAGATGTACCCCAAAATCTTCTAAAAAGCATTGTTTGTGCATTCCTTCATTTTTTTCTGATCGTATCAGATACCAGACAGACAGAATGTCCTGCTTTTGTAACTGAATTGTAAGATTTGACACTTGACACACGGGGTAGGGGTGCAGGGGGTGGTGGTAAAAAAATAAATTTAGGTCTGAAGGTAAGATAAAGTTTTTCCTACATCTTTAACTCCAGCCTGTTTTCTTTGCTTACAAATATTGGGGAGAATCAGTATTGTTTTCTCTGAGCAATTGAGTCCTCTTGCTGCTTCCTCCTTCAAGTAGGACCCATTCTTTCACATAATGCAAAAGATTAAATTAATGCATTGTGGAGCTGAGGCTCCCAGCTAACCCTGAATTTCTTTCAGCCATTTTGGGGAGCAGCTGTGATCAAAGCTAGTAGCCTTGTAAGACAGTGACCATTGCCATCACCATAAAAATCAGGAAGGGCTGCCCTGTGCAGTCTCGTATATGCCACAGAACATTAGAATCCATCAGAATCACAGAATCCTGAGTTGGAAGGGACCCACAAAGATCATCAAGTCCTACTCTTAAATGAATGGCCTGTCCAGGGGTGGAACCAGCAACCTAGGCTTTATGAATTCTTCTCCACCATCAATCAAGGTAGGAGACAGAGCTTTTATTAAGAATTGGGAAAGTGCCATTCTAAAATTGCTTGTTTCATAAGAAGATGAGGAAGAAAGTGGTCAGTCTGGGCAGTCTTAAAATATTTTGATTTAACATCTGAGGAGGAGATGCTTAGAACTAATATTGCAGTATTGATTTGCATGCAGTATTGTTCTGTGTCACTTTCAAACCATTTTTAGAACTGGCCAGAATTTCTCATTTGTTTTTTCATGGAGAATGTTTACTCTTACTAAGATTTCCTGTTTGCATGGATTAGAAAAATGCCAAAGTTTCTATCTGTAAGTGTTTTTGAGATATTTAAAGCATTTCTTGAAATATTTTCTTGGACAAGAATTAAACATTGAGTCCTTAATAAAATGAAACATTTTGATGAATTTCTATTAAGGGATATCAATAAAGAATATGTTCCCATGAAACACTTCTGTGCTTTCTGATATATTTCTAGCAATTTTGACCAGTTATAGTAATTGATGAAAAGATAATTTTACTGTAATCACTTCTAGTTCCTTGGGCTTACACATATGCCCACCACACAGAATTAAATTAGGTACCTCCTGCTGTATCTTGAAATCTGTTGTTCCCCTAGATCTAGTGACCTGAAATTATTATTTTTTTCCTAAGAGGCATCATTGGGTGTTTGAATAATGGAAAAGATATATTCTACACATATCCATAAAACATGTTTCTTTTTTTGTCAGTAGATAAGCTTCTTCACAGCTTTCTAACAGATTTTTTTCATCAGATAACACAAATAGTCTATCATAGCCGAGAACATGCAAAGTATGGCACCAAGAACAGTTAAGGCATTTTTAGTTTCTTGCCAAAGGATAGTTTTTAATGTGATATTTTTGTGTGCTAAGTACTCCATATAGTTGGAGTCTATTGTATTCTCTTTAAATACTTCTTCTATGTTGACATTTCTGCTGTGGAACACATTCCCGAATATCCCTCATTTAGCTCTCCTGGTTACAAGAACCTTTCAGCCACCAAATGGAATCTCTGAAAGAAACATTGTTTCAAATTCAGTTCATCTTTTACAACTTGCTGTACAGAAATTTGTAGGAATGACTCTTAGCACCTTACAGGACACTGATACAAACATGCACTTAGTATGAATTATACAAGTGGTCTGAAAGTTGGTAGAACTATTCATATGCTTAGGCAGGCAAGTGCCAGAGCCCTTAATTGAACTGAGGCTTAGGAAATTGGCATTATATAGTAGAGCAGTGTATGAACCCTTCCTTTCCAATAGGTCATTTAAAATTCCTTGCAATACAATCTTTTAACCTTTTGTTTCCATAGGTGAAGTTTGGTATCCTTGTTCACACTTCAGGAAACAGATTTTTTTATTAATTTGCCCTCTTAGGAATGAAAGAGATGGGAACAAAAGGCATTTTTCTGATCTGAAATCATCTCTGGCACTGTCTTTTGAACTGCTGTGGCATATATATGTGATAAATTGCATAAATTAGCAGTGTTGTCCCTTCTTGGTGGCTACCTCATTTTGTAACTGTCTGTGACCAACCTCTGACCACGGAGTGGATGTTTAGAACCCAGAGCTCTAAGCATCTGTGCCAGCCCTGTTCCTTACCTGCATCAAGAACACTCTGTCTTATTCCTGCAGCTGATTGCTGAGATTATTTCCTTCTTCTAGCCAAGGAAGTGGTAGAGGACTTTTCAGATTCCAAAACAGTCTGAATCACCAGTGTTCAAGATACTAATTCATGCACTGATGAGTTGATTGCCTCCAAAGTTCACCTTCTTCTTCCACTTACAGACCTTCTGTGTTACATGTGCTGTGAGGTCACCAAATAGCAGGGACTGTCAAAGTTGTTCAGGCCACTCATGGTTAGGGACTGAATTTGCAAGGCCAGGTTAACAGCTTGATCATCCTCTGTCATTATGCAGTACCTGCAGAAGGACTGAATCTGGCCCATGTCAGTTGGTCATCATCAGCTATCAGCCCTGCATAGGCACCCTAAGGGAAACCAGCCAGCTGTCTTATCTCTTTACAGCTCTGCAAATGGTCTAAACCTGAATGCTGCAAAACCTCACACCCTCACTAGTACCAAATTACTCTGTGAATATTTCTGAGATGCTTCTGTCTCCCAGACTGATTCAACTAGTACTGGTTACACACAAGTTGTATTTTCTAAATTACTTTGCAAGAAGGATGGCTATGCATTTTTCTTTTGCTGTGGAAATTTGAATTGCAAGATATTTTGAAAATTTAAATTTGCAAGGATGAATTCAACTACCAAGGACCTCTAACATTATGTAATTCAGGTGCTTGAATACAAGATACTTGCAGTAGGATGTCAGATGTAACTTGGCTTCTGTAGGTGATGTCTGCCATTTTAGAATGGCACTTGGAGGCTAAGGTGGATCTCAAAGGCGAACCATGTTTGTCAGCTATATCTTTTCTCCAGTACTTCCAAGAGAACAGGCTCTGGTTATAATTCCATGCTAAAATAATGCCCATGGCAGTGCCAACTGCTCTAGGACTAGAAGTGTTCAAGCCTGCAAATTATTTTGCTTTGTCTCTCCTCCACACCCATTTTGGAGTTAGAAAATACCAAGTTCATTCTGATGCTTCATGATGGTAGAGGTATACTGTGAAGGCTGCTGCATTTGTACCTTAGTGCGTGGAGGATGTACCTTAGTGTGAATTGATGTGAATAAAGACCACTTAAAAAAACAAAAAAAAGCTGATATACCAGCAGTTAAATGAATATTGCTAGTCTGCTAGTGAATGGTAAAAAAGTTGTTATAGAAGAGTCAGCAGCATTTTTTAGGTTTTATTTGCAGTAGGAACAGTTTGAAGGGAGCATCACTGCTTTACAAAGAATGTGAATAGTCATAGAATGAGACCATGGGTAAACAACTTTGAACTGATTCACTTGTACATTTATATGTTAAAATAAAAGTTAGGATATCACGGGTTTTTTTGTATATGTACTTGGAAATATGCAAAATCTTTCATATTGGGGGGTCTTGGATTTTGAGTAAGTTAAATAAGCATCTTTATATTGCCTCTCCATCATGCTCAAAATGTACCTTTTAAAAGTACAAGGTGTCATGAAAAGTAGTCAGACTGGGGGTTTGTTCAGTGAGTGGAACAATCTTTTTAACCTGAAGTTTATTTGTGATCTCATGCCTATGAATTAGCATGCAAAGCCACAAAAACCTTGTAGAGACAGTGGAGGAAGCCAGCATTAGGAAAGAGCAGCAGCCAGAGAGGGAGAGAGCTGGCTGCTGGAGGAGGGGAACACAAAAAAAAAAGTATAGAAAGCAGCTTCCAAAAGCGAGGGAAATGGGAAAGAGGAGGGCAGCAGCAACAGTGTGGAAGGGTGAAGGTGAAGAGGGAAGAACAACTGTTTTTCCCTCTCACATCCTGACTGAGTTTTTCTCTGAAATACCCATTTTTTGAGCATATTGATTCTGTGACCCTCTTTAGCTGTTTGAACTCTCTATTGGAAAGAATCAAATTCAATCCACGTCTTTTTCTGGGATCTGTATTATTTTGCATTCCCATGAGGCCTGAAGGAAACGGTAAAGACAAATGGTGTGATAATCAAAGACCACACAAGAAATAAAACCAAATAGGGGTGAAACAGCCTGGGAGAGAGGTCTGATTTTAAGGGACTGACAATGTGATGGTCAAATTTCTTCACATGTAATTTAATATGTCCTTCTGAGCTCTGCAGTGGTGGTGATAAAAATGCACTTCTTTGGTATATGGAACGGAGTGATTTGTTTCAATTATTGTTTTCAGCACACCTTTCATAATACCAAAAATGTTTTTCATTCAAAAAAATCCCAAACACAACAACAACAACAACAACAACAACAACAACAACAACAACAACAACAACAAACCAAAGAGCACAAATGTAGAATCTAAAATTGAAAAGAAGATGTTTGAAAGACAAGGACAGGGTCAGTAATTTAATAAAACCCTGCAAACATATACAATAACATTAACAAATCTTAGCTCTATAACTTTTTGCAGGCAAGTTATTTTTCCCATGCATTTTGTAAAAAGTTTGTCTTGGCACCTTTAGGTGACAGCTCCTGAAGATTTGTGTAGTTGAACACTTTTGTCCACCTGAATTCTGAGACCTCAGATCCCACAGCTATATATGAATATATGACGATTATGTATCAGTCTGTGCTAAACAACTACTTGGGAATGGCATCTAGGGTTGGGTACCTCAGTACAGCTGTGAATTGTAACTGATCCAGAGAGGAGGAGTGAACTCCTATGGAACTAAAATACATTAGCACAGCAGAGCCATTTAAATGTGAGTGCAGTGTAAATAACAAAATGTTTCTAGGAGAGGACACTCAAAAGAAGCTAGACTAACTTGTAAAGGGAAATGAATGTTGATTTAATTGGCTATTTAACGATTATCTGTTTTCTTCTTTTTCTTTTTCTTCTTCCCTTTTTTTTAATCCAAACAGAAAGGTTAATCTAACTATACATTTAAGGCTTTTAAAGGCTCCATTACAAGACTTATTATGCTAAAAGAAACATACCTGGCATGCTGCAGTTTTCTAAATGTATCAGCGATGCATGTAATGATTCACTTAAACCATCATGGTCAGAATTCTTTTACATTATTTCTATGTAAATTGGATGCTTCATGATTACTATAATATGTGTGAAATTCCACTTATTATTTCTTTTAACATGAAAACTTTTATCACTTAACTTCAACTCACTGGACAGAATATTTGAACCATTTGCAGTCATTAGAGCATTTTTGTTTGGTCAAAACCCTTGTGGGATTATACTTTGGAAAAATAGCATGAATTACATTCAATGCAGCTGAATGGCAATTTTAAATATATAAGGGGCATCAGGAGTGCTCATCATTATACTTAGAATTCAACATTGTATTTTATCTGTTATGGACTTGTTTTTACATTTTCTTCTTTTATCTTCAAGAGAATTTTTCAGCCTATAGCATTAAAAAAATAAAATCTATATAGAAAAGGCCATCTGATGATGTACACCTACTTTTTCATGCTCTGGAAGACCAATTTAAAATAGAGGCTTGGGTCAGAAGGTTTTTATTTTCACCTTAGTACTAGAAAGATATTTTCCCATATCCTAGGAAACACTGGGTGAAATGGTGCAGCAGGAAGTCTCCTCTAGCAAAACTGATGATGATGATCTTCTCTACTAGTCTTGAGACTTGGCACTGGATGTCTCAAAACTGTCTAAGTTTCCAGAATTCCAAACTACATCAAGATGAAGAAAGCAGAAGAGAAAAGAAGGATTTCAGAGCAGCCAACAGCCTCATAATCCAGGCAATTAGGAATTGTAGGAAACTCTGTTTTGAACTGCTTTGCCATTCTCCCAAAGACAATCTAGCCTACTCTGTTGGATGGATCTCTCTGGCAACATCTGTTTATTGTTATTAGGACTTGAAGTTCAGACGTCTTGAAGTTGTTCCAACAACCTCTCTTGGGGAAGAATATTTATTAACTTTAAATAGGCCCCAAGAGTTTTGGCACTAGAGAGAGGCAGAAATCTAGAACACCCAAGAGACTTTGCAGGAGGTGGTACAGGTGCATGTCTTCCATAGTCTAGAGCAGTAGGACATTTGCCTGTTCTGGGAACCTTTGCCTGTTCTGGGAACCTTTCCTTAATGGTTTTTCTTCCATTGCCTTTCAAACCAAGTACATTGAGCAGTCATTTTAAAAGAATTAGCATCTTCTATCTCTGTTTCTTGTGGCTTTAAGCCTTCTCGATCTGTATATATTTTAACCACACTTGATAACATTTTTCCAGAAAAGAGTTAACTGAAATTAGTAGATTTTAGTAAGATACTGGGGTTTGGTTTTTTGTTTGTTTATCATGTGAAGATGCCATTTTTGAGACAAACTGATGGAACAGGTTATGATCGCAATGCTTTAGCTTTTATTTCAGTAAACTCTGCTTCTCATCTCTCAGTGAAGCTCTTTGGTTTTAATTGGAGTCAAAATGCCTCCAGTTAAAAATATCCATCCCGACTTGAAGGATAAGTGCTCTAAGCCTTCCTTACACTAATCTTACACCTTTCATTTCCAGAAATGACAGTACTTGATGCTACATAGTTCTGTGACTTTAATTTCAGCATCAAAACACAGAAGACATTTTATAAACATTTATTTTACAGGAAAGTTGAAAAATCATATCCTGGGCCGTGGCACGAGGGTGCTGGTCTGCTGCGTTATATTTGATGTTTGAACTTCTGTGGCATTAGGCAAATAAAAAATTGCCTCAGTTTCTGTTAAAGCAAAGGTATTACACAGGGTGATAAAAGCTTTCTTTTTTTTTGCTATGACAGGTATCAGGCAATAATTTTCATTCAATTAGTTAGACAATTCTTTCCTTCACAACAACATGGATACAGACAGTGAAAAATAAGCTTAACATAATCAACATAGTTCTTTTTCTTTACTTTAAATAAAAGCATTATTTTTTAATTTGAATTTTCATTTTCAATACAATTTTTTGGCCAGTTTTATAAGTGTTCTGAAGAATATATATTGAATTTTCTAGGCTTTATGTTTTGTATATTACAGTTTAACTTACATAAATAACTGTAATATGTAAACAAATATCTATAACTTCATATGTTATGCATACTGCAATTTTTAAAATATGTATTTAAACTTTATGTGGCTAATATAATCCAGGACAGATTAGCCAAATGATTTTTAAGACTGTTTCCTCCACACCTACACCTTAGCTGCTCTAAATGTCTATTATTTTAGATGTGGCATTATTTTAGATATGTGCACATGGATTTAAAAATTAACTATTCTTCTAAATATTTGCTTCCTCTATTCATTATGTTTGTACCTCACTCATTAAAATGCTTACTTTAGACTATTCTTTTGAAACTAAGCAATCTGGGAAATATATTGTAATCTATCTCTCCCCAGTGCACCCATAAGATATTTAAACAGGTATAGCTAAAAATGGTTAAGATTTAAGGTTTCATCATAAGTCATATTAGAATTAATGACTCTGCTCACAGACATTGGTTTGGAAGACAGAGACTGAACATTGCCATTACAGAGAATAAGCCACTGGCAAGTCAAGCAATTCACTGAGGACAGAATGATTAGCCACAAGGAGCACTTGCAATGTGCACTGGTAATTTAGGTAATTGTATTGTAGGGTCTGTAGACCCATGAATTACAGAGATCTTTTTAAAAATATATCTTGTGCAATTTGAACAGACCCTGAAACAGACACCAAGAAGAAACAGTTATCAAGTCATCCAGATAAGATAAAGCATCACTTATATATAGTATTTTAGTATTGGGGAAAACATATAGAAGTCAACGTACAGTAAAACAATAGCATATATATTTATCATAATAATTTATTCACTAGAATGCTAGGTATTTAAAAACCAAAAACCCCACAAATTTCCTGCAGAAAATTAAAAGCAAACAGAAGAGGCGGGGGAGAACCTCTAGAAGTAGGTGATTTCACTGGAAATACAATGTTAGGTTGATTTCTATATCATTTCTAAATGTATGCTATAGTCATACCTAATCTAGCATAAAAATCCTTATATTTACTCCCTTTTTTTTCCACTGTATATTTTCAAAGACCTCCTATAGTTAACATTATAATATAGTTAGTTGCTACAAATAATCTGCACTGATTATAGGAAAACTGTCAGTGTCTGTTCAAGGTCTGAAAAGGCTGCAGCAAATAGCTTTTCTCTTTGCCATGGAGACTGGGGTCTGTTTTTACGGTTACTCTGGTAACCAAAGCCTTTCTGGTGCTAGTCCTTTTCAGTTACCTTAGCTATTAAACCCTCTGGTTGAGACAAAAGGAAGGCAGTATGCAGATACTTCCCCATAAAGCAAATCTCAGGGTTAAAATTTAGCAAAACCTGTAATAAAAGAAATAAAAGCAGCTTCTAATCAGCTGGTTACATAGTAGCTGTGAGGTGTTTGCGTGCTTGCCTACATGTGGGAAGCTAAGACTTGGTGTGTTTGAATATTAATCTGATTACTAAGGGACGAGAAAATGGATTAGGCATCTTCAGTGCTGCTTCAAGGAACAGTCTCTCAAACCTATGAGCCTCATAGTGCTAAAGGCATCAGTTTTTCAAAGTTATCATCTGGGAAGAGTTTCTTTTTTTTAAGATGAGGATTTTGACATTGCTTGGAGCAATATATATTAAGATAATTCTAAGTAGGGATTACAGAATGCTGCCCCAAAGTCATGGGTTTGTTGCATGGCATTAATGATGGGATCTTCACAGTGCCTGGGATCTTTTAGCAAACAAAGCCAAAAAATGGATTCTAACCTGAAAGCTTATTAACATCACAATAATAAAATACCCAATTCAGTGATCAATGTCATGAAGGTGAGTACAGAAGACTGGCAACAGAAACATCATAAATATAGAAGGCTGAGTAGTAAAATATTTAACTGCTGAGATGGTAGTAAGTGTCACTTTTGCTTGGAATCAGTAAGTGTAGGCAGACTCCCAGATTATCTTGTTTTTCAAAACAGTAATGTTTTCACCTTAGGTAAGGGGTTATTATGGCAAGCTTTTACCGTCCCTACACATTTTGGTTTGAGCTTTCTACTCCAAACGAAGAGGATTTTTCTCTAGAAGAAACAGCCAACTAAATAGGCAACAAATAATATGCTTCACGACTGAACAATCCATTCTTGCTTTAACATGGTCAAACTAAGTAACTCTAAACATTGCAATACCCATGGTGATAAACCACTTTTGAGCTGCAAAGTATTCAATTATTTTTCATTTGAACTATTAAATATGTCACAGAGAAATTCCCCATTGCTGTTTTCACCGACATAGATTAGCATGTTTAAAAGAAAGGATAACTTTGTCCTATCAGAAGACAGTTCAAATTAAAACACCACAACACAGCAACTAAATTAAGATGGATTGGTATTTGTTAACAGAGAGGAAAACACCTGCAGTATTAAAAAACCTAAAGTATCTGTTCATCCATAAATTAAGTGCAGCATCAGAATACTGGACTAATCTCAGCTGAATCAGATTTGTGCATTTCAATAGAGAATGCTCATTTAAATGAGCCACTGTTTGATGTCAGCATCACTACTCAAAAGGGCAAGTACCGATCCCTGATACCAGGTGTGTAACTAATATCCAGGTGTTCCCATGCTAAGAAATAAAATATATTAAATACTCTCTTTGTTCCATTTCCTGGAGAAGACAGGTGTTATAAGGAGGGAAACATATGTCTATAGAATGGCTGGCATCAGAAGAAAGTTGACTCTGGATTCACTGTAGTAAGCGAACACGGAATTTATGTACATTTGTGCTAAAAATAGCTCCTGCCATTTAACATGGTTTTGCATGATGTTTCCAGAATTAGTGGGTTCAATGCAAAACTATGGGCCAAATCTGTCCCCAGGCTTTCCACCACATTAGATATATTTCTGGTTTTGAAGAAGTGGAGGTTATTCATGATAAAATACTGATCTTGCATATTCATATGTGTGAAAAAATACATATATATTTGGTAAATGGAAGATGGAAGGTTTGTGACAGTCATATGCAATTACTAAGCTAAACACAGCAAGCTCTTGACACAAGAAGATTTTATCACCATACTTATCTCTAGCTTCTTTTACTAATTCCTCATGTTGTTATTTTATTTCCCAGGAAATCCTCTATTGCAAATGGCATCAGTGGGGTGTATGGACTATAACCCGTCAGGTCCCCATAGCAGAATGATCCAGAAAAATCAGACTTCTTTTTACCTGAGATAGCAGATAAAATGCAGGTCAAACTCTGACCTGTTAGCATTGGTTTCCCATGCCTACACCCAGGAATTTTATCCCTCTAACTCCCCTGCTATCCCTATAGCTCCCCTTTAAATCAATTACCCAATGCTAATGCTGCAGGCAGATGCATTTTTGTGGTAACTCTGTCTGGCTGAAGAGTTGAGGATTTCCTTGCAAAGCACTGCATGAAGTGCATCTGGTGTCTCATACTCCTACTTTGCAGAGCCAGGCACAGAGACCTGCAACTACTGCTTTTGCCCTTCCGGTAGAAGGGGACAGAGATCCTCACTGCAAACTGTGCAGCCTGGAGAAAAGAAGGTTGTCTGGAGACCTCCTAGCAGCCTTCCAGTATCTAAAGGGGGCCTACAAGGAAGCCAGACATGGACTCCTTGCCAGGAACTGTAGTGATAAGTTCAGTTCTTGTAGAACAAGAAGTAATGGATGCAAACTGAAAGAGGGCAGGTATTGGGAAGAAATTTTTTTTTCTCTGAGGGTGGTGAGACACTGGAACCAGTTGTCCAGAGAAGCCCTAGGAGTTGTCCAGATGCCCTGTCACTGGAAGTGTTCAAGGCTAGGTTGGATGGGGCATTGAGCAAACTGGTCTCATGAGTGGTGTCCCTGCCTATGGCAGGGTGGTTGGAATTAGAAGAACTTTTAAGAAGATACCTTTCAACACAAACCATTCTATGATTCTGCATATGATGATAAGCAATCTTCAGTCCTTCGTGGCATTTTGCCCATAGGGAAAAAAAGTCATTATTCCCATTTGACAGCTGAGGAAGCTGAGATTGAGGCTGAGTGACAGCTACAACTAGAATTTAAACATGAGCTCTGGGATCCTAAACCCGGTGTTGAACTGAAAACTTCATAGCAAACAGCTTAGATAAAATCCTCAGGTATGCTTGAGACACATTCATCTGAGGTAAAAGCCTTTCTGAACTGAAGAAAAGCAGTTCAGATTGAACTGAAAGCCCACGTGTGTGTCCCAATTTGGACATCACATGTCTCAGATGGAGTGCCAAAACAGAAACCACAAGATATAATCATCTACCCAAGGGTAAAAGATACATAGGTAAATGAGGAGGATTTATTGATTTTATACAGATGTACTGACACATAGAATGTTTGGAGTGGCACATTTATCTCTAGGGGATGAGCAAAAGCCTCAAAAAAACATGTGTTAATGCATACCTGGAATCCTCAGCCCAGGATAAGATGCTTTATTTTATATCTTTGAAATTTATTTTGTCAAACAAAAACAGAGGTGTGTGTTTGTCAGACCTTTCACACTAGCTCAGGACTGTGCACAAGTGTCCTCAAGGATGATCTGTGGCAAAGCTTCTAAGAACCTTCTAGCCCTGCTACTCTTTTGTAGGATTAAAAGACAAGGAGCATCAGTACTTGACCTGTGACTTCTGGGAGTGCATGGATTTGTGGTAAGATTCAGAGGAAGCTTTAGGCTGTAGGTTTTTAGACAGGATATCTTCTAAAATGAATGTGTGATGTCTGAGAGGGCAGAGATAAAACAGAAAAAAAGAACACTATTACTTGTGAAAAAGGATATTAACAATGACTCAGTACAGTGACAAGCTGCTGTATGCATTTTGTTTCCCACAATTAAGTAGGTACTCTGTCCTCATACAGTTGTACAGGATGTTTGGGGAAGGTCCACACTTTTAATGTCATTTCTTGGCTGCAGCAAAGTTCTTTTTTGTTATATAATGATCAACTTTGCAAATATAGTTCCAATTTCAAGGAAGACCTGTTGATGCAAAATAATATTTCATCATGAGCTATGTTTAAGTGCAGACAACTTTTATAAAACATCTTGCAGCAGTCTCAGAAAAGAAGCAACATTCTGAAGTATAATTTAACTGTTATGAAATCAGAGCCTTGAAAATATTTTCCTGAAAAGTCTTGCATTAGTTTGAAAGTCATGAAACATAACTCCTGAACCTGCTGTTATGTGAGTCTGGACAAGTCATTTGACTTCTGCAATCTACAGCTACCTCCTCTGCGGGAAAACTATTTAGGACCTAGTTGTGCTAAATCAAATATATAGAACAAACCAAATGTGGAATTTTAGCAATTACAGATTTTTTGTAGTGGGTTTATTCAAGTGAACAGGAACCTTACACATATAGGTAGTGCTCAGAGCCATTAGCAAGCAGCACTCAGCAGCAAAGACTGGATTAGAAGATACATTGCAATGGTTGGCAATCTTGTGACCTTGCTTCAGTTGCTTAAACCTGGACATTTACAACCATTTGAGACAACCCATTTTTCCTGACACATCCTTATGATGCTGCCAGGTACAATTTCAGGACATATGGAACACCAGCACTGCTCTGGACTCATGATTGAGAGGCAGCCTGGATGCCCTCACCTATCTCAGAGTAGTTGCTTGTTAAGGCAAGTAAGGCAACTAAGTTTACCTGTTTAAGCAATTATATCACACATGCAAGTGGTTAGCAAGAATAATCCCTGCAGCTTTTGCAGACTTATGATCTCATGTAGCACACAGCTTTTTTTTCTGCAAGAGATGACCATAATAGAGTCCAAAGAACATCCTTGAACATACCTTGAAAATATTCCTCCAACCAAAAAAAAAAAATTACTTTTGGAATAAAATTTATAAAGTTGTTCTAGTTCAAAGGATACTGTACAAATAAGCATCTTTCTCTCTGTCAAAACCAGAATAAATCAAAGCAACCTCCAACCAATTTTCTTTCAAACACTTAATGCCACCCTTTTAGTAGATACGTGAGGCCCTATTGAGGTGCTAGACAGTTAATAAATATGTTACTGGTGAGAATCTATACATTAAAACTGTTAAAACAGGTTTTAGTTGAGTGTGGACTTAAGTATCATTCCAATGTTTTTTGTTTCAACACTTCCTGGATTTCTTTTTATTTTTACTTGTTAATTTTAACAGATTTTTTTTCTATGCCATTATCAATTCATGCATTTGCTAGGGTTACTTTTTAAATTGTTCCTGTTTCCCTGCATATTTTTAATTCATCACTTCCCAGCATCCTGCCCATAGCTCCAGCTTGGCAGGCAACCTCATCACGAGCATCATAATTGTTTTTTCTATGTCACAGCCCCTGAATGCGAGAGCTCTATGACCATATAAGCTTTTCAACTTTTCATCAAAACAATAGGATTTTTTACCTTTTACTTGCACACCATCATTTAAGTGTGAGAGGTTTATAAACCAGATGGAATGCTCTACTACCTTTACAATGCCTTCTCAAGGTTTTATGGGTGGTCATGTTTTCATCAGCCTTGTGTTGACCTTGCCTAATGCTGAGAATGGATTCCCTGCTGTACATACTCTATCCAAGCTTCCTTTAAACAGCTGAGGTGAAAAACTTCCTGGAAAATCTAGATTTTCATTGAGAAATGGAAGACCATGACTACTTGTTGGGTTTCACTTAGCTGAAGATGGAGAGGTCTGTTTTCAGTTTGTAGGTGGCAGAAGCAGCTCCCCATGGAGGAATGTGGGCAATAACACATCTCAGTTGGAAAGCCAGCACACACAGGGCAGTGCATCCCTCACACCACATTTGACACCTCTCTCCCCAAAATTTTCATCTTGCCAGCTAACGTAACATGTCTGAGGAACTGACTAGAAGCTGATGCCACAGAGAAAGCTCGCTCTTCTGATATGCCAAAGATCATGACCCATGAACATGTACATCAGGGCAAAGGAATATGAGTCATAAAATACGTTTCAATGTTATTATGCATCTGTTTAAGATTCTTCTTCTCCTACCATTGAAATTTTCTTCACCACTTTCTGCTGAAAGCAGTACTAGTTTCATATACCTGCTTTGAGAGATGTGAACACATGTAGATAAATTTTTGGTAGGGGACAATACTAACTTATAAATTTCTGTTTACTCCATGCTTGTCTTGAAGAAATAGCTATTTACTATTTAAGTATATTGGAAATCTTTTACCAATATACAGTAGCACTGTCTTCAAGATTATTATTTTCCATTTGTAAATCAGGACATTTTGTCAACATGTACTCTTCGGCCAAGACAATGTGATGTCTTTGTTGGAGCCACACATAAATTATTACTTTGGCTATTGTAAATCTTTAACAACTTATTCAAATGCAGCATGTACCCTCAAGCTTCATACATGTTCCAAATGTTGTAGAGCCAAAATGCATGTAGAGGATTGATTAAGCTTTGATTTATTTAGCTACCTACACTTGTGCCTAATTTTACCACAGGAATAATGTGTGACCTTACAGAACTCAAATTTAAGTCCTCTAGGCCTCAGAACAAAGTTATTTGACCATAACTTTTTAAAAGCACAAATAACTAATTTTGTGCAAGCCTGGAGTCAATACTGCTAACATTATTCCTGCCAAGTACCATCTCATTCCACAAGATATATTGGCAAAACTGCCCTTCAGTTTTGATCTTCAGATACAGTGCAGTACAAATAAGTGTAGCAGTGTGCATTTTTGTGGATAAATGGTTTCTCAGTTTAATTGTTGTTTTGGACTCTGATTTTGGTTGATTGCTACTTCTATGTGCAACCAGCTCAGCCTTTTGAAAGATGAGTAGATATAAAGTTTTTGATTTATGTTTACATTCTCTGTATTCCCAGTGACTGAATATTTTGAGACAGTTTGTTTCATTAGCAGTTTTCCCAGTTAATATTTTATTTAAGTATATATATAACCTATAATCTGTGGGCTTTTCTATTAGTAAAAATACTAGCAGTCCTCCGCAAGCTCTTGTGCTATGTTTCTAAAAAGAGATGACTTCAGAGATCACTTACTTCAGTATCATATAATAAACACAGTGTTCCTGTAGTCATATGACTGTTCAGAAGTTAATGCAGACTTGTTACATTTTAAGCATCATTCTGTATTTTATCTGTTTATTTTGTTTTAAAACATCTAAACGCTACCAGGAAATATATTGCAGTGAAGGAAAAAGAATTAGTTATACATCTGAGAAAGCTAATCTGTATACTTTAATGGAAGAAACAATAAAAATACATAAGGCATTTAAATCCAGGAATGAGAATAAATGTATTTTTCCATATCCTATAATCTATTACCTCAGTGTAATGACTTTAGCTCTCAAAAGTATCTGAATTAATTACTCTGTAATCAATTTTTTATCAATTTAACTCTTTGAATCTTAATCAATTACATATTAGTTGGGAGGGGTGTTGAACTTTAATTGTTTGCTCTTTATCCCTACAACTTGCTTATTCCTTTAAGAAAAAATATATGGCCCCTTTTAGGTCAAGGTTAATAGAAAATACTATTAGCTTTTTATCCCAGAATTAACAGAACAGATACATCCATACCTCAACACAAAATAGAATGATTATATAAACATAATGTAAGTGTATAAACCAATGTAAGTGGAGGAAATGAATACCTCCACTTACATTGGTTAGAAGGCTTGCACATCATGTTCTGTCTTCTAGTACAGAATTTCAACAGGTACATAAAGGCCTGGCTATCTCACCATGTTTCATCTCACTGCTACTCCTTTAACCAAATGTGATTCATCACTGGTAATTCCTAAGAGCTTGCTTTGTCTTTTTCAGTAACTGTCACTTTTAACTGACGCATCTCTGGAAAGAGGAAACTTGGTATTTTCTTAGAATATCTTGACTTGTCTTGACTTTGCAAAATGTCCTCTTTAGAATCAAGCTCTGTCAGTCCCCATCAGTACTGTAAAATCAAGCAGTTTTATGGGGTGGGCGTCCTCAATATTCTCCATGTCTTTGACTTGAGCATCTTTCAGCAGAATGGACCTTCTGCACCAGGCTTCCAGATGGAAGCCTGAAATGCCAGGGGCAGTTTCTTTGGGATGTTTATCCAATGATACATGACCTATGTCTCGAGTTATTTTGTTTCTTTGTTGATTTTCCAAAAATGTAAAATACTCCACATTCTCTGCACAGTTGCACCTCAACAAATCTGCAATTTTATGCAAAGAAAGAAAAAAACATGTTAAGGAAATCCTAGCCATTGGAGAAATTATTTGAGTGTACCTATTTGTTTTTATTTAGGTGACCTATATGATGTTGCATGTTGTCCCTCCTAAGAAGACCAAAAGCTTTGGAAATGTCAGTGCCTTTTATAGCTCTATACGGTTATGTCTGTTGTGTGTATACACACACACACACTCTCACGTACATAGAAGAAAGGAAGTCATTTTATTTTACCCAAATCAGCTACTTAAGTAAATTGAGATATATAGAATTTACCAATGAAATGAGTGATTTGATGTGAATAAAAGAGGTGGTGTGTTGTAAATCAGTACTGACAGCCAAATGGGAAAAATTGACAGAGCACTGTAATCACTCCCAACATCCACTGAAGTTATTGATCCAAAACCTCTATAATCCCCTTCACATAACACAAGCAATTTCATATAATACCTGTAATAACAGTGCATTCAAACTCAAGTAGCCATCAGAAGCTTTGTATCTAATGGCAAAGCAGGCCTCTGCTGAGTAAGTGTAACAACTAGAGCACAAAAACGCCGATGACTCTTGCCTTTCATAGGTAGCGGCCTGCGATAAGAGCTAGTTCAGAAGATAAACAGTTCCCAACACCAAGGAAAATGAGCTATTAATTGCCCTCTTGCTAAAGACATCATAAAGGCCCTAAAGCCCTGGGTGCAAAACAGGGAGAAGGTAAGCAGGATTTGGGGACTGATAACACCCCGGGTGCCATCCACGCAGCAGCGATCTGATGTCAATTACAAGAGGGGAAGGACGGCTGAGAGGTATTTAGCTGCTGGGTCATTACATCCTTCCCAGGTGTTTTTCCCATGAAATGTTCCACCAGTTTTACAAGCTCCTTCTCTGGCTGATGGATTATTCCACTGCCTTATCAAAGCTTTGCCAGCTCCTCATTAATATATAGAGCGAGCGGCGCGGTTCTATATATCATTGTCTTCTTCTCGGGGAGGGCTAATCAGTCAGGCATTATCAGCCCGTCAGCAGAAGGCAGGCAATCAGGCCTGACAGCGGAGAATCATGGGAGAGCAGGGAAGGTTAAATGAGGCTGACAGTTGTGATAATGATGATTATACTATAAATTAAGATATGATGATAAAGGAGAATAAAAGACACAATCTGAAGCAATATTTGGTTTAACATGTCTCTCTTTTTCGGTACTGTTAAATGGCCATAACATTTATCACGCCGAACAAGAATGGACATTTAACTACCATGATAAAATAGGACAGCATCAGATTGAAAACCCAACAAGTTGTGATTATTGTGTCAGGCACTTTTCCACTGGTTGAAAAAACTGGAGATAGAGCATATGTTATAATCATTCATGCATTATTCTGCAGAATGAAAAGAAAATAGATCTATTTTAGAAATGTCTTCCAGACTTCTAGATAAAAAAAATCCAAAAGGAAAAAATTAATATATTCCCCTGCTTCCATGATCGTTTTTATCAATGAAACTATAAGAACATAAGTGATAGTTCTTCCCTGCCACCTCCTCATAATGAATGCATGTATTTATTAGTAGCTGATTTGAAGGATTTGTAATTGTTTCAGTGTTAGTTTCTTATTAAGCAAAACACTGTAAATGAAATTACAGCATCAACATGTCATTTTCAAAGATCACTCTTGTCAGGTGGTAAAATTAAGTATGTTCACGCAGGTGAAATCAAACAAGAACTGGCATGGTATGACTGTAGGAACATATGTAATACAGTGGATGTCATGAAACTATTGGTTATTTGCTTAGACAGATGGACTACATATGTATCGTTTGTTTATGATGTTTGTGTTTAGGGTGCTTAACAATCCTAAATAAATATCATCAGACTATGAGAATGAGAATTATGCTCATTAGCAGTTTATGCAGTGTCCCAGGCCCTGTGCACTGACATGAGCAGCCAGACCAAGCTGAGTAGAGAGCGCTTTGTCCCTGGATGTGCTTACCGTGAAGAGAAAGAAAAGTTTGGGAGAAGAAGCGCACAACCTCCTTATTGGAAAACCACATATTTTAGAACAAGTTGAACAGAAACACTATGCTTCCTGCAGATATGCTAAAGAAATTATTATCTATAATTATAAAGATCTTTATAGAAAACAGATGTTTATGGTTTGCACAAATATATAATTTTTGTGTCCATAGAGCTGACCATGATCCTATTGCCAAGGAAAAGCCTCAGACTAAGCCAATAGCCTAAAGCTATAACCTTAATAACTGTTTTGTACATGAATACTTAAGTATATTTTTGTGTAATGCACTCATATGTCATGCATCTCTATCCATGATACTCTTGCAAATATGAGATAATTTGATAAATCACTGTATTATTTATTGCCACTTGATCTGTGCAAATGGTGCTTTTTTGCTAAATATGAAAGAAGAAAAAACTTCAATTAGTGTATGCTGTATTAAAGTGATAGTGCAGGAGAGAGAAACGAATATTTTAAAAATTCTCATCTTTATTTTCTCCATCTCTCCTTTATTGCATCAGATTGGGAATCATTCACATTAAAAAAACTGATTATTAATTGTAGAAGTGGTTGAGTTGACTGCACAAGTCCGAGGCAAAATTATTTGCTTTATAAATTAAACAAAGTTAGTCCACCACAAGCCTTCCATGAAACATGACTTCCCTGGAATCTGCTCAGACTATGGTGATGGCAGTCACTAAAGAGCCTTAGACAAACAGAAATCTTTGCTGTGATTATAGTGATTACCTTTTCTGCAGTGACTGACTCAATGGAAATAAAACCACATCTATTTTGTAGCAGGTAAAAAAAAAAAAAAAGAAAAGGAAAAAAACCACAAAAAAAACCAAAAAAAACAAACCCCACACAACCAAAAAAAAGCCACCTTGAAACAACTGCTGCAGTATTGTTTTTCACTGGAAATGGCCTATTGTCTAATGCACTTTAGAAGAGTATTTTTATTATTTGACCAATTTGATTTACCAGATCCACGAAAATTGCACACATTCCTCTCATACAGATGTAAAGCAAGGAACACAGATGAGTTTATAAACCTGACAACCTGTAATGGAAATGCTTATGCAACCAGCACTCTCTGGCTGTGCAGTCTGTGCTTCAGAAAAACCCAAAGATATTCATTACTAGAGGACAAGAGCATGGAAAAATACAAAGAAAATGTGATCAAATGGAATATCCTAATGCATCATCCTAGGCTTTATTTGTGTTTCTTTTCTGTAATGATACACAGCACTTTGCCTTGTTTCAATTTGAAATGTGCTATTGCATCTGAATAAAATCACTAGTGTTTTTCATGAAGATAAGGATTTTGTTTTGCTATTTATCCTCTCTAAGATCAGGATTTTATTAAAGGAGCAATGCTGCTTCAGAGACTTTCTCCCTAGCTTGTTCCATCAATTCAAATGCACACTGAAGATATATTTACAGGACCTCAGTCCAACAAACCAGGATGTTTTAGTCTGACAATATATTTCTTCTAAGAGACAGAGAGAGGGTAAGTCTGGAGCATTCAGGAAAGAGGAAGGATCCCAGTGCAAAGATTATGACAACATATTTTAGGGAGATCCACTGCTGGAGTCAAAACACTCTGTGTATGATCAGATTGAACTAAGATTCTTAGTAAATGGTGATAAAATATAACATTCCCCTCCACCATTTCCACCCCAGCTGTAGCTACTCTCTAAATAAACTGAAGTTATTAGGAAATGTCTGTTAAAAAAAAAAAAAAAAAAAAGGTTGCTTTCAAAGCTTTTATTCATTTGCAAGTTGTGGAGCTCATAATATATGTTGAGATAAGCATCACTGAGTTTAGATGTTCCATACAGACAATGACCAAACTGAGATCCAATTCAAGACATATCAAGTTAAATTTCAAATTTCTTATTGGGAAATAGTGACTCCACTGAATTCAGCTGGGATTTTGCAATTCACTGGATTTCTTCTGTGGAGACTAATTCATGCAGACATGCATCATTGGGACCTAGATACAAAGGTTCAAGAAAAGGGATCCTTTGTCTTCCTTCCAACTTTTTTCCTCTCCTTCCCAGCTACACCCCTTAATGGCCCAGGTATGTAGAGCGTACCCCCACAGTAGATGGCCACTGCTAAGGCCAGCCAAGTCTGAAATGCTTGGCTGAGGCTCATTAGTCCTGTTATAAAAACCCAACTGGAAGTGTGGTTTATCATTTGGAGTTAAGGTTCTAATTTTGGTGCACAGGAGGCTGCAGACAGGAAAATATCTTGTTCCTTATTCCATTTTATTAACTTTGTTTTGTTCGCTTGAGCCCAGTACTGTGTAAGACTTTGAATAATCACAGCTGTACAGGTAGCTCCAGTGGAGTGAATGAGAGGCTTTTTCAAGGGCTCTGCTCCCTGCAGAAATGATTTGTACCTCTGCCTGATTGTCACTAACAGAAAATGAGAAATAGGAACATTCAATGCAAAGTAATGTGTTCTGTACAATTACTGGATTAATAATTTTATTCCATTACTGTGTGGGGAGAGAGGACATCAGGTTGAAGATCTGCAATTCTAGTATATTTCTAAGCGTCCTGTTAAGAGAGTGAGCAAGGGTCAGGAAACTTAATTATGCCATAACTAGATAGAAATTGCCAAGTGATAAAAAGAAACATCCAGCCAGATTCAGCAGGAAATTACAGCTTTAATAATATAGCATAATGCCTACTTCTATACAATTATTGGAGAGACCCTGAATGATTTTAAATAACAGGCTTGGTTTTCCAGTAACGACAGGGGGAAAAAAAATCTGAAAATGACATTCTGCATTTTGCTGTAAATATTTTTCTGAGGTTTTGGGGGTGTTTTTTTTTAAGACTGAATTATTAAAAATCTCATATTTACTCTTGGTTATGTGGAAATGCTATTATTCTGAATGAGAAAAAGGTTATATTTATGGAGGAATTTGTATTTGTGGAAATTAAGCCTGTGGAATCACTCTTTTAGTGAATTGTGCTTATTGTATTTCTAATTTTGAAATGAAAAAGCAAAGTGCACTGAAATTTATATTAAAAACTCAGGACTGGGTATTTTTGTTTTACAGTTCCAGTTTTTTCCACACTCTGCCCATGTTAGTTCCAAAATCTCCCCAGTATTCTTTTGGTAAAATTTTTATGAACAGATTAAAGATTTCCTTGCTTGCTGATACAGTATTTCCTTATAATTTTGTAATCTTTATGAAAGATTAAAAAAATACTGTTTTAGCATAAAGAAAACTCTTCATCCTAACGAGAAGCAGCTCTTTTTTTCTTTCCCTTCTCAGATGAAATAGGATATTTTAAATATTAAACTCTTATCACCTTTTGTAAACACTGCATGTGATATTAAGGCCTTTTGCAATATACGTGTATGTGTTTGTCCATTTATTTCTAATGTAAGAAAGAAAAGTCATTTCTGGTACTACCCAGGAGAGCCCAGCATTTCATTTTGTATTCTGAGGATGCAGATTAATCAACCTGACTCTCTTACCCAGGGCTAGCCATTCTGCCTAGAAATCTGCATATCTGCATATTACTGTTCTTCCCTGAATTTAATTTCCTACAGGAGCTGATATTAATCACCCTGTTTAAACAGAGGGGATTTGGGGTCTATACAAATATGACATTTTTTTATGGAAGTTGTAGAATATTTTCTCCTTTTTCATTATTATTTAAAGAGACAATAGCATGGTACTTTAAAGCAAACTACAGGAGATTATTTTTGTTTATTTGAGTTCATATATATTTCCTTTAGATTTTAATCATAACATATGGCACACCAAGAAAGCTGTTCTATGTTTTTCTCTCCAGATTCTGCCTTCCCTGCCAAGAAAATTCCTCTAGATTTCAATGCATATGATGAAAGGGAGTTGGGCCATATACATCTCAAATACATCCTAGCTGAGAAAGTTTATTTGAACCTTTATTTAAAATGTGCACCAGGTTCATTGCTTGAATATCAAGGATTACACAAGCAGGCAAGCATTTGTGTACTTCTGTTTTGCAACTGGTGAACCCAGGAAGAGAAACTTTGTTGATTTGTCAGATCAACACTGATATCCATAAGGCAGACATGGCTTCTTTTGTGGATTTCAGTGGCCCCACGTCCTCAGCAGGCACCAGGGGAAGTACTTGAGGAGCTATGACACTGTCACTGAGGGGTGGGAGGAGGAAACAAGCTTGGTTGTCTCCCCATTCTTTGCCAGGTAAATATGTATCTATACAGGGCTTCTGGACCTGTCTGCACACAGTCACAACATTTGGTCAAACAGGGAATCCTCATGGCTAACTGTTGTCTCCAGGTGAGAGCAAAAGAAATTTCAGGAAGGCAGTGGCAGCAATGCTTTCACCATCCTACCTTAAAGCCCCTCCATATTTTGTGTTTGAAAGTGGAGAACAATGAACTGTCACCGTGTGACTCCACCAATGTCAAGCGCATTGTACTAGGCAGGAATTCAGCCCAATCCGTCTGTCCCTCAGCCAGTATTACTTGGCATATTTTATTTTGGCTGCCGAGACTGCAGTTATGGTCCAAGCACAAACAACTCAGAAGAGCAACATGCTTGGAAATATGTGCCTGCATACCCCAAGAGCCTGTGCCAGCTGGAAAAACAGAGCATACATCAGTTACTGACTAGATATACTGCCTATGTTAAAAAATGAGGCTGCTATCCAGATTTTTGTTTAAATTTACCCCTGGCCTATTGTGGCACTCCAGGTTAATTTGGATTGGCACCTCCTTTACAGAGCTCTCTGATGCAGCTCTGAAAAATATCAGAGTTCCTTTTTCTTTTTCAGGAAGGTTGAGCTCTTTCACAGCCTTCTATCAAAGGAGTGCTTTTTCTGTCTCTTATTAATGTAACCCAAAACTTCATGAAGAGAAATTCAGCATTTCATCCTTCTTGCTTTCTCAGTCAATACATACATGCTTTGAGTTGGGAAAAATTAAAACACAGTACTGTTGACTGTTTTCCAGTCAATGCAAGTATAGAACAGGTAAAATAATGAGTAAATTTTCACATAAGATGTGACATGAACCTGTCCCTTTATTTGCAAATTTTTTACCAGATATGGTCTAGTTTCTATTCAAGCTCCTGGTTCTGTAAATTGTATTGCAAATTCCAGAGAGGTTATATTGCCAACATTTTCAGTGGGTTTGCTTGGGCAAATAGATTGAGCTGCCACAATGTATAATCAAGGCAGATATTTGTGACTTTGATAAATAGTCATAGTGATTTTATTTTTAATTTGTAACTCAAAACTGAATGTGAGGTTGATATAAATACTTTATTCTTTTCTTTTTCTACAAATTTCATCTTTCCTCTTCATCTTCCAGAAATTCTTTTCTTTTTGAGAAAACTTTTATAATAAGGTAAAAAAAAATACCTTTTTTGACTAACATGAGATTTTCTGGGGGATTTGTTATCAGAGGTCTTGGCATCAGTCTGAAGAGATTGCTGGTGTTCATGTCGTTCTTCCTGAACACCTAGGCTACTATATCTTCATTGCCTGTTACATATCACAAGGGTATCGCCCCAGGCAAATAACAGCTTAGCATGTTTATCTGTCTGTGCTAATAGCATTTCATTTGAAGTATTAAAAGTCACAAGTGGCTTAAAAGGGCACTATTACATGACTTCACATTTTATTGCAAAATAACAAGGTCCATTTTCATTTGTTCTGCTTTGAAGTGTTCTTGTCCCTTGGCTGCCTGACTGCAGCCTTTTTCTATTCAAACTTGGAGCACAATCCCCTTGAACCAAGATATGTCTTCTCTAGACAACAGGGAGAACTTCACTTGTAAAAATACCATTTTCAAGCTTAGTTGTTTGCCTTCTACTCTTTTGATATTATGCACTGTTATTTGCTTTAGTGCTAGCTTGCCTGTAAAGGAAAAGATTATGTAAAATTACGGTTTTGTAATTAACATACAGTACTTGTCTGTATTCATATGGAAGCTAGAACTGAAAATTATTTAAAAACATGAAAATAGTGTTCTGTATCCTTGTAGAAACACAAAAACGTGTGTAAAGGTGAGAGTCTGAACTGACTATAGTCTTCCAGACATTTGATAATCTTTATTTAATTTAAACTAAAAATGTTTTCATCTTTAAAATTGTGTACCTGAACTGTTTTGTGGGCAATACAAAATGCAAAATAGAGCACAGTCAATATATATAAATACAGGCAGATACTGATGAAGCTTGCTGAATCGCACCAAAGACAAATGTGTATTTTACTTTTTTTCTGTCAAAGGTCTTTTGAGACAGGATTAGAAGCACTAGAAAAAGACCCACTCTCATCTAAGGGTAAAATCATGTCATATCTCTAGAGGCAAATAATAATAGAGAACTCGTTCTGATGCAAATCTAAAGTCTTTTCATGCAATTATAGCAACTGTAAACTTGGTTCACATAGTTCCTTACAGGTCAGCTGTACGCTACACCTAACTTCTGAGCATGCTGTGAGTGCTGCATGCTGATTTGGAATGGAAGTGTTTAAGTTTTGTGAACTTCAGCCTAATCACACAGTAAGAAATCTCAATATTTAGGAAAAAATCCTCACGTTCTACTTGTGCTTATTGGAGCAAATTTTATAACACATATTTTACTTTGTACAAGAGTAAAAAGACAGAACTGGCACACTAAATTTAATTTCAAAGTATTTTAATCACAGAATTAATTTTCACAGTGCTTTTAGCAGAAAGAATCCTCTGGTATCATATAAGTGGTGTGAACAAATGCATCTATATTCTAGGTACAAAACAAATGCCAACATTTTGTTTCATAGCAAATATTGTCAACTGAAAATATACCTGACTGAGGTTAACATGCTTACACCACGATTTTGCAATAGCAGGTATGAGATTTTCTGTAAATAAATCCATCAAAAAGTAAAAAGGGAAGGAATTGTTCTGAATCAAATGATTATACCTGTAGAGCTTGTAACAAGGAGATATCTTACTGATCTTTAAGAAACATGAAGCAGTGAGATAAGAGGCAATGACAGGAATATTTTTTATTTGAGTCTTCTTCTATAACCAGATTCTTATTTATTTTACTGAAATCAGAAAAGTGTTCCGATCTGCAAGAACTTGAGTGGGGGAGATGTATGTCAGAAGAAAAGATAATTGATGGTAAACGTCAAATATTAAATCTTGATCTGGTTATTACCCAGCATATTAGCTATGTAAGAAGCTTAACAATTACAGCTATGATTGACTAGGTGGGATCCAAAATTCTAAATATCAACTGCCAGAAGGGATAATTATAACACATTAGCACCTGCGTGCTTAGACAAGATTGACAACTCCAGTCTAACATCTGCTTAATATCACTTTCATACTTTTCATTTTTTTTCTTTTCGAAAGGAATAACAAAGATTTTCTTGAAGCATAACAATAATTCAGCATCCATGTTACACATTCAGTTTATTATAGTTGCTTGTTGTCTTTGGTCATGTTTTGCACTGACACGTTTAAAATTAAACAAAGCCTTTTTGGGATTAGACAGACACAGTTGTGGTATATTTTAGACAAAATGTACCTGTCAGAATAATTTGAAGAAATCCCAACAAGTGGGCTGCTCTTCAATCAGCTGGGGTGGCCAATGCAATTTAACAACAAAATGAAATTGGGCTGGAAAAGAAAGGCCTCGCTTTCCCACAACAGGAGCAAGAGAGAGAAGGAAATTCAGCATTCAGTATGAGCAGCTCCGTGAAGATGCCCTGCTGGGCTCTTTGCAGGGGCAAGGCGAAGCGCTCCCCTCCGGGCACAAGGCCTGGCCGTGCCCGCCCTGGGGCCCGCGCTGTGAGCTGGAGGCACCAGGGCTCTGCCTCCGGGCCTGCCCTGGGGCCGGCCTGGCTCCGCAGCCTCCGGCAGCTCCCCTCAGCTCCTCCGCCCAAACCAGCCCAGAACTGGGCTGCAGGGGGGCCCTGCCAGGCCCCAGGAATTGCAGGGTGCCAGGACCCCCTTCAGGGTTGCTCCAGTTTTGGGGGAACCCTCCCAGTGAAACTCTCCAGCATATTCTGCCCAAAGGCAGGTGTTGCCTTTGTGGCGTTTGCTCCCCAGTGCATTTACCCGAGCAGTAACACCAGCTGCCCTGGTTCTGCAATGCACAAACTTTCCTGAGTGGGAGCTGGACTTTGGCCTCATATAAGGGGGAGTGGTGACAGTGGTCCCATGATGGCAGAAGTGTGACTAAGCACAGACAGCTTAGCCACCCCTCTGTCCTTCTGGGCAGAGATGGCATTCCTCAGCTGGCGATCTACAGACCCCTCCTGACCCTGCGTGTTTCTGTGCTGGGGAGCTCAGCAGCAGAGGCTGCTCTTGGACTCGTTGAGAATTCCATGGAAATTTTCATTGAAGCAGGCAGAAATTTCTCATGGAAAAATATATAAGTGTTCAAAGGAATACACTGGGTAAAAATTTATTGGAAAAGGGCAAAAATCTCATTCCCTGTGGGCTTAGCTTTATGGTAGCAGAGGACTGACTAATTTTATATTAAATCCTTCACTGCCTTGAGTGAGCTGTGAAGCTTTAAGGCCATGTAACTCTGCCCATTTCTTGAGGTACAATCCAAGGTTGTTTTTTAAGTTTAGAAAGGGTAGTTCAGGTATACACTGCACAGACCTGATGCCATGGAAGACTAACTCACCCAGCAGTGCCAGCAAAACTACATAAAGAGGCAGAAGTCTTCTCAGGGTGCACCTGCTGAGTATTTGGGCAAGCTCTGTTGAAAAAATAAATTATTTTGCTGCTACAACCACCTCTTAACATCTTAGGTGAGCTTTCTCCCTTATCAATTCCTCCATTCTTTACTTTGGTCTGATGAGATATTTATTTCAGTTAGCACAGCTTTCACACTGTTCCCCAGCCATGGGTGCAAACAGATTGAAGAAGCAGAAGGGGAAGGCTCTGCCTAAGTCCATGCACATATTTGGCAACTTAGCATCATGCAAGAATTACCTACTGCCTTTATTTGTGAAAGCGGTGCAAAAATCCAGTTCTTCACAGGCTTCTAATGCATCTGAACATAAACCTAAGTCTTGCTGGACTTGATGGTGCTAATTGTAAAATTTTTTTCTATTTTCACCATGAGAACAGTCAAACCCTTGAACAGGCTGCCCAGGGAGGTTATGCAGTCTTCATTATGGGTCATTTTCAAGATCCAGCAAGATAAAATCCTGAGCAACTTGATACAAGCACATAGCTGACTCCTCTTTATGGATGAAGATGGACTAGATGTCTCATAAGGTTTCCTCTAAACTGTATTTTCCTATTATTCCAATTTCTGAAAAGAGTAATGAAAAATTTTGGTAACATCTATATGCTAGAGAGGCTTAGAAAGTTGTCACATGAATGTTTGTCTAATTCAACCTGATAATATTAACTATTTTTAAACTCCAAACTATTATGCATCTCTCAGAATGTTTTTAAGCTGTTAACATCAATGTCCTACACTGTTGGGGGAACTGAAGCATTTTACATCACATTTTGATACCACTGCTGTATTATTGCTTTGTTAAAGTTCATATTAATAGCAGGTTTCAACCAAAGATGGTGCAGAACTGAATTTTGCACTCACAAAGCAACAGTAATATCCTGATTTTTAGACATCTTTCAATATGCTGGGTGCTGTTCTTTATAATTTTTGGAGCATTAAGGAATACATGAGAAGAACATGACCAAAAATGGTTATTTTGCATGCATTATCTTTGCTAGTTATAATGCATTAATTTGCATTTAATTTGAAGAAGTGGTTATTAAAGTTTAAGTGGCAAATGTAACAATTTAAAATTGTCTTTTAACTCCTAAGTAAACATCACTACCAATGAAAATGCCCAACAGATCTGGACTATTCAGGTTGGTATTAAAATTGTTTTCATTTTTGTGCCAGGACAAAAGAGACAGCATAAATCACATAACATCGTTTTGCATGTGGCATATTTAGGAGAGATAATTTATGGCTCATTTGAAGGAACACCATCCAAAAGAGCGTCCTAAAATTTATACTGAGATATTTGTTTGGTGCTGCATGAAAGTGAAATTGTTCTGTCCAGAATTATTGTTCCTCACCTTCAAATCCTGATACAGCATCTCTATTGATGAAATATAATGAGTTAATAATACATGTACACAACTAAATGATGTCAGTCAAGATGGTCAATCCTGAAAGGGAGGAAACTTCAGTAATTTTTCATTTCTACATTTTCAAAACCATTGTTTGAGAAGGGAGAAAGAGAGGAAGGCTACCATTCACTCCTTTGGTTGGTCATTTTCATTTCTTCCTTTCAGAAGAGGCTAAGATGACAACTTTTCAGTATAGAAGCTGCCATTCCTTTACAGTCTAATACTCTTTTACATTTTGTCATATTCCTTCCATTAATAAACACTTCAAATGAGGTCATGGTATCTAAAATAGACTTATTTCTAATATCTTGCCATCATTAAGCAGATAAAATTATATATATGTTCCACAGTGATAACAGTTACATAAATTCATGGTTTTTCAGGTTAGGAATTGCATATATGAGTGCCTTGCTCATACTCTTGAAGTTAACAGTTGTTTTGATGCCTGAATCATTACATGATCAAAACTTTGCAGGTATATTAAAAGTAGGCTATAAAAATGAGGGAGATTTTTATTATTCATCTAAAGTTGATGTCTTATACTGTGTTTATTTACTAGGTACTCTGGCTTCATAAAATTTAGCACAGTTAGATTTGGGAGAAATTTTTACACATAGTTGATGGGGCTCTTTAATATAAGAAGATTGTTCCCTTCTTACAGCATCCTGAATAAGGGCCAGGTCCTTTGCTGCTTTGAAATGATCAAGGACTTCAGTTCATTTGAAGTTCATTTATAACTCCATAACATGTATAAAAGCTAAATCAGCATTTCCACTATGTGTAAATATTCTTATTTTATGCTCATGTGAGATGCTATCAGAGTGCAGTCAACACAGAAAAATGAATGTGCTTCCTTATTCATCAAATATAACTCAAAATATATCTGGTGGAAGAAGAGTTTTCTCATCTGTTACTCTATTATATAGTCACATAATTTCCCAGATTCTCTATCAATCCACATTGGATCTAAATTTTTTAAATTTTGTTTCACATACAAATATCATCACTTTACCCTATATTCCTGTCTAGATCATTATTTTACCTTACACAGCCTTAAATAATTTATATTTTGAAACTGAAATATTGGGTATTGTTATTTGTCCATTTTCTACATCAGAGCACATTACTTTTTTTTTTTTTTCAATTTTGAGGTTTTATTCATTGTCCCTTTTGAAAAAAAACATTATTGTAAATTTCACTGACTACCAAACCCACCATATTTTTGGTGCTTTATTCATAATTTCCTGACTTCTGCAAATACTGGTATATTGAAGATGCATGATTTCTCTTTACATCAGCCATCCTGGTTTGTCCCTGACACATTTGAGCATTTGATGGACAACATTTTTCTCAGACATTTTTCTCAGACAACATAAATAAATAGAATTCTTATCTAAATGGCAAGATGCTGTGTAATGATAAAGGCAATCAGATCTCCTTCTCCAGGCTGTTAGATGATAACAGATAGAGCAGTAGTGTTTGCAAGCTTCCCCACCAATAGGTAGAGCAAATAATTCCCTATGAATAATGCATCCAATGAGTTTAGCTTCTCTGTCTGATTGTGGTGCATGAACGAGCAGACCATCATTTTGTCTAATGTGTTCATTATTCAAAGTATTTGATTAGTTTGTGGTGGGCTTTTTAAACTCTATGCACCATTTTTTATGAGTTTACACAAATTCATTTGCTTTAGTTATTTGTGATTGATCAGACACATAATGAAGTCAATGCATTGTTTTGTAGAACATATTTGTGTGACACATTTGTCAGTAGTTTGTAAAAGTAATTTTCAGCAAAGAAGACTGTAACTTTTTAAAACTAGGACCCTGCTGAGATTGTTAAAAATCTTACCTACTGTGAGCTATTTTAATTACCAACAGGGCCTATGTAATAAATACAGGAAAGGGACTTCAGCTTGAAGCCAGCTAAATTGTAACGTTTTATTTTGACCAACTGGAGTATGACTTGATATATGCAACTACTGAAGCTTATGAAGGACAACACCATTCAGATTCATCATCAGTCAACCATGGTGTAATAAATGCTTTCATTCATTGATCACCTCTAATCTATGTCAACTCTATTATTTGATACTTGTCCTCTATTTCCATTCAGCATTGAATGTTTTTTTTCCTCAGAAATACATCTCGTTTTAGCAATTAATCCATAAATTCCTTCACTTAAGGATGGAATTCTTCACTCTTCAATTTCATTATTGCCTTCAAATGCTGTTGGGTTCATCAGGGCTGCTTGACTACATTTGTCTGTGAAAAGCGTGTGTGACATTAAAAATGCTGTCATATTTATGTCTAGAGCAAATGACACTGTGATATTCACAGTCTCTTCCGTTTCAAAATACAATGTATTAAAATCCTTTCAGAAACATTGAAGTGGCATTGCCAGTGCATCAAACTTCACAAAAGCCTGTAATGTCAGCGATTGCTGGATACAATTCTCCTGTTAATGCTGTTCCATTTTTTTAAGTAGTTAGACATTTTTTTAACTGCCAGCTGGTACATGTTTTAACGTAAGATTGGTCCAATTATTCTGGGTTTTGACCACAAAATATAATTGTGAGCAAGATTATATAAGATTATTATGCTTCTGTTGGGTCTTTTTAAACTTGCAGTCAAGAAAATCTCAGAAAACTGCACCAGATTTAAATTTTAAGGCACATCTAAGAACCTGAGTTTGTACTTACTCCATGTGATTGTGTTGGACTTGAAGCCCACATTTTACCCACAGAAATTGCTGACACAGCACTCCCATGCCACCCCAGGAAAGCACTGGTCTTGTAGGAAGACTAGGCTGCACCAAGAATTTTCACTTCTCACCCCTGTTCTTGGGTGCCAAACTCATGCAAGGGACAGCCCTGACCTCTGACAGCAGTGCTTCAGGCCAGTGCAGGAGTTTGCCTTCCAAGAGGGGAGCAGAGGACAGCAACTCAAGCTGGCAGTGCTTTTGGCTGAGCAGACACATTTATTAGCTGCCTCTTCCCAGACAGTAAACGCAAACCTTGTCCCCTCTCCTCTCTCCTGGGATACAGTGTTGCCCCACATCATGATAGACTGAGAGAAAACAATAGGTTTCCCTACTGCCTTTTCTCTATATAGGTGGTGAATAAATTCTCACACCAAAATAATGTGCGAAACACCTCTTTGTATTTGCAGATAGAAGAAGACTTAGCATGGAATTATATTGGATAATATTATGGAACAATTTAGATTTCATTTTAATCTGTTACTGCCTGCATTACTTCCTACTAATTATAGACTTTCAAGTATTGGGTAGAAATTGGGAATAGATTATATTGATGGAAAAATTAAGTTAAATGCCAGTTTCAAGGTTCAAACTGTAGGACAGTTGTTTAATCTGTTAGATCTGCTTACATCACTCTATGAAGGAAGGAAATTGTATCATCCGTGTACAATACAGATAGCAACTGTTTTCACTTTTCAGGTGGCAACTATTGATCACTTTTACATTTTTAGACTAAACAGGCAAATAGCTCGAAATCAAGATCTTTGTACTCAAGTATATGTATTTGTTAATATATACATTAATTGAAGCAGAATGGGAGTAGAAGTGCCTGTGACTCACCAAAAGAGATACAGAGAGATATAGTCATCAAAGAAGTCCTTGATGACTGTGTTGGAGAGACAGTATTGCAAGTTACAACTTTATAGTCATTATTTACTGTTTCAGTACAATAAAAAATGAGGATTGGGGAAAGGTCATTCTAATGGAGCCTTGATAAAGGTCCACCCCTACTTGTCATGTGATCTGCACACATGGAATAAGCTCCAGAAGCCCTGAGATCTTACAGCAAGCAAGGTGTGGACAAAAATGAAGAGAAGTTGATATTGGCAATCTCCTTCTAGTAATTTTTTCGCAGTATGACAAAGAAGGTCAATTTTTTTCCCAGTAGTTGTTTCCTGAAGAATTTACTTAAATACAAGAGACACCAGCCTGAAGCAACCTTTGTGGGGGGAGGGGTTTTGGGGGCTGTTCATTGTTTGTTCATTTTGGGGCTGTCTTGTTTGTTCATTTTTTAATCTTTATTATTCCCCTTTTTTTTTTTTTTAGACTTGGTAACATCAAGTATATCCACAGTTAAGTACAGACCTGAGAGAATCATTGTGGGTTCAAATTTTCACCACTGCTTCATGGTTATAACTTAAAATAAATGTAACAAAGACAGACCCTATTTAAAGTCCAAAATACAGAAAAGAACAAGGATGATGGTCTTTCTATGCTACCACTCACAGTAGTGGACTTTACTTCAATTATTTTATTGCGCAAAATGTCATTTATCTGTTGCTCTTTGTTTACTTTTAGAAGGTGTTTTCTACCAAGTCGCACCTTCATCAGCAATGTGCCTTAAATCTATATTTTCTCCAGAGAGATCCTCCTACACTGCTAAGCTTCTCCAAAACCAATTGCACTTGTCTGCATTTGAGGAAATATTTTAATTCATCCCAAACTATTTGGCACATCTCTTTAAAGACAATATTGCTGAACACTGAAGCTTTACTTCATTTTAAAGTTTTGTGGTTCATGCAAAGTTTGATCCCTTTTTCAACACTGATGTAGTTTTAGAAAACTGTTTAGTTTTCTGCCTCTGTCTTTTTTGACATTGTTCTGTAAGTGCTGTCTTGTTAAGAATAATGTTTCTTCTGTCATGGGTATTCCACTATCGTTTCTCCATCTCCAAATATGTTTTTTCCACATCCACATGTCAATCAATAGCTTGCCTTAAACTAGCAAATGATAGTCAGTGTAACGCAAATTGAAGATAAAGGTTTTTATGCTGAAACTTAACCACTGATGACAGAATAGACAGTATCCATCATTTCATGGGAACAAACACAACTCCAGCACTGGGTCTCAACTACTGCTTGAGTAGGTCACGTGAAACAGATGTGTTGTATATCCTACAGCAGTGCTCCACAAAAACAACTGCCCATTTCTGACACATGCTGTACCGCTTTGCACAGGTAAAGACCAGTGAACCAACAAACATGGCAGCAATAATACCTCCTCGTAGTGACTGTATTAAAGCCAACTATTACCATATGCCTATGCACAAAACAAAGAACTGAAATTAAGTCCACTGAAGGGGGTAAAATGATGACTGCTGACCCTACAGAATCACAGAATCACAGGATGTCTAAGTGTCATGGTTTGACATGGAAGTGAATTTTTTCAGGAAGTTGAGTCAAACCAATCAGTGGTCAGGTTTGGATATTGGCACCTGGAGTGACCACTGAAGGTATGGACACGCCTCTGAGAACACAGGGGATTAAAAGTGAGAACTGCGAGGTGAGCTCTCTCTTTGGTTCCGGTCAGGGTGCAGTGCAGATCTCCCCCGCCCAGCCACGGGCTGGGTGGGGGAGGGGAAGCCATGCGACCTGGGAGAGGTGAGCTGAAGGGTCTGAAGGACTGGAACAGAGCCAGCTCCTGTGGACGGAAGGGTGGAGAGAAACGGAGATTCCTTTGTTCTCCCTCCCCTCCCTCCCCCCCAGAGGAAAGTGACAGAGAGTCCGGACTGCACCTGTAAATTTGCCAGCAGAGGAGAAGGAGAAGGGGGGGAGGTGCCCAGCCTTGGCCTTGGGAATTGGCTTCTGAGAAGAGATTTCAACCGTTTGGGGGAGTCTGAACTTTTAACCCTTCCCTGGGAAATGAAGGCTTTGTAAAATATTACTCCTCCTCGATTTGAAGTAGAAGAGAGACAGTCTGGGATCTGAGATGTTGGAAGAGGACATTTTTGGGTGGAAGGAGATGATGGAGTGGCTTGTGGCTGGACTTTTCTTGTTAGCCATAGACTGAACCAAATTCTCCTGCAATAGAAACTGCATTTTAGGGGGATGCAGTGGTGAACAAATGAGACCTGCTTCAGCAACCACCAGTGCAGAAATGGAGAGAACAGAGGAAAGCTGAGAAGGAATGGTGATGCCCTCTGTCTTCAGGAAGAAGATGATCTCTGTTCTTGGACCCTTGGCCCCAGGGGGAAAATGGGGAGGGACTGTAGTCCCAAGATGAGATGCTGAACTGTTGTCTCTTTTGGTCCATGGCAAAGCATCCTTAAAGGAGCCCTATGAGCAGTCTGTCCATGCACGGTGGTGAGAGCACTGTGACATGGAAAGGAGAGTGTCACCATGGCAGATTTTCTCCGGGCGGTTGCCATGTGTGACATGGAAACACAAGGGTGGCAATTGTGTTTCCTGGGGGAGTCTGTGATGCAAGAGAGACTTCTCTCTCCTTTGAGGGACCGAGTATTGATTATCTGAAGGGTGGCAACTTCATTAGGAATCCTGGGTGGTGTCTCACTGTGGCTTTGTTTGGAAATTGGGTGAGAGGAGGAGGAGTGTTTTGGAGGGTCTTCATCCTGGATTTAGTGTCTGTGTTTTTTTTATAGTAGTAATAGTTTAATAAAGATTTTTTTTTCCTTTGTTATCAAGTTTGGGCCTGCTCTGCTGTGTTCCTGATCACTTCTCACAACAATTATTTGGGAAGGTGCATTTTCATGGGGGTGCTGGCATTGCGCCAGTGTCAAACCATGACACTAAGGTTTGAAGGAACCACTGGAGGACATTTAGTCCAACCCCCTGCTCAAGCAATGAAAGTTACTTTGGATTTCCCTTAAGGAAAATTACTCAGGACTGTGCCCAGACAATTTTTGACCATCTCCACTGATGGAGACTTCACAGCCTCTCTGGGCAACCTGTTCCAGTGCTCGGTCACCCTCAGGGTGAAGAGGTTCTTTCTCATGCTCAGGTGAAACTTCCCATGCATCCGTTTCTTCCAATTGCCTCTTGTCCTATTCATTGATACTACTGAGAAAAGCCTGGCTCCATCCTTTTGACACCCTCCCTTGAAATAATTATTGATAAAATCCCCTCTCAGTCTTGCTTCATGTAGCTTTGGATCCAGATTAAAGTGTAGTAAATGTCTGCTGCAGTCTGTGGTCTGTGACCACACCATTGCAGATTTTCATCATCTGTAATATATTAGCAACTTCTGTTATCGTCTACTATACATTTTCAAGTGTGTATCTATGAGTGCATATCTATTGAAAAAGTGCGTGCATTTATGTATACATATACTGTTCTCATTATCTTCTATTTGCTTTTATTATGTTTTCCATTCTGTGTCCTCCTGTTTGTCATGTCATTTATATGAAGTTTATTTCCTCTTTTATGAGTGTAATTCTTCCCATTTCTCACACATATTTTCAGTCTTTCTTCAGGACCTATAGGTACCACAATGTCATTTTGTTATGAGATAAATTATCACATAATGATTGCTGCGCCTGTGATATATATTTTGATAAATGTGATCGTACAAAAAAAAACCCCATACTAAATCAGTTTTACTCCTCAGCCTTTTTATTACCTGTATTTTTAGACATTAAATTCTTATGACCATCATATTCTCAGAAATGCTTTTAATGTACTCAACAGGCTGAGACCTTGATCCTAAGAGGAAGTTCTTGGTGAGTTTGTATTGCAAAAATCTTGTGCACTGGTTTAAATACCTGTTCTGACAATACTAGTTTAAAAACATTTTTCCCCATGATGGAACAAACCATCTTGACATGCTCAAAAGCCCATCTTGTTTTTAATTTACTGCTTGTGGCAAACTAAAACTAAACTAAATTTAAATTCAGGCATCAATTTCAAATGTTTGAGCACCTCTCCTCTTTGACCTGTTCAAATAAATGTTCTATTGATGGCAGCCTGAAGAGAAAAGTATATGTTTAAAAGCTTTAAAATATTTTTTTTTTCTGATAGAACATAGGTCTCAAATGTTAGTTCAAAGTAGATTGTGGCATATATGAATCTCAAGAGGCAGCAAAATTGCTGAAGAAAAGCAGATGACATAACTTTGTGTCACCTGAGTATAATAAAAAAAAATCAAAATGCAATTACCTTGTTTTTGATCTCTAATACATGACAATAAGTAATAATAATGATATATGATATAAAGCAATAGCTTTGATTGTCAACACTTTTATTTTCCTGGTATTTTAATATTTATGCTATGATCAGCTGCTGTCACTCATTAGCCCCAAACTGCCTCTTTATGCTCCCAGCTTTCAAACTGCAAAGTGAATGCTCCTCATTCCCTTCAGATGAAATACAGCACCCAAATTTTCGTGATAGGTGGACTGGTGATTAGTGTTTTACCACAACAGCAAAGCACCAGATTTTTGATTTTATATCCTACTTGCCAAAGTGAAAGGTACTTCCCTGATGGAAGCATTTCAGTGCCTTCGAGGAGAGGAGAGGGGAGGCTTCCTGCAGGAGGGAGATCGCATGGGATGAGGTGTGGAAATCATCCTCACACTTTCAGGCTGCTGAACCTAAACTCTTTCATGAGGGCTTCTTTCTCTCTCAAAAGCACCACAAGAATCTCTCTCTTTATATAAACATTTTCATGACTCCTTCATTCAGCCACTATTGCTCATGTGTGCCTGTGGAGACTGGCATTCAGACTTCAAAATTTTTATATAAAGCATTTACAGAGTTAAAGCATTTAGAGTTAAAGCATATGTTAAAATAGACTTTGATTAGTTGCCTTCACAGATTGCTATGAAGTCTATATATGTTATAGCCCTCCTGAACATCAGAGAGGCAACATTTTCTGCCTCTTGATTTAGCAATGCTTAGAAAATAGGCACAGTAATAAAAACATATAAAGTACAAATATATGACAAAACCATACCAAATGCTGCTACCTATTATGAAGACTGCAAAAAGGCTGGAAAATTCTGAAGCTGCTAAAAAATAGAGGAAGTAAAGTAATTCCACTTGAAAATTGATAAATCAGCACTTCTCATATTCTTCCATATAAAAGTTATTATTTAACTTGAAGGGTCAATTCAGCAGTATCTTCTAAAGAAATGGCCTTTAGGCATGTAAAATCAACCAGTTTGAATTTATTTTGGCAATAATGTTGGTTGGTTGGTTTCTCCCTTCATTTGTTATTACTGTGATCTGTAATTTGAAGAGATTTTCAATCTCTATGTAGCTCATAAAAAAAGGTATATGGAAAAAAATGCCAAACTGTTACACCCTAAGTTTCAGGGCTTTAAAGAAATCAGTCACAAGATAAAAACTCAGTGGAATTTAAATTTTTAGTAACAAAGTTATAGAAGGGACTTTGCTCCCACAGATTTTGGTGGGACCATATCCTTGCACGGTCTCAAGATTCTGGTCTGTATACATTAAAAATACTATCCCTTTCCATTGTCAGCATTTTATTGAATTGATTAAGAAGCAAATCCATTTGAGCATCCTGTGTTTATGGCGCATATTATTGTGTTGCAATACTGTAATTATATTATAATGGTGTAAATATAGAATAATCTGAAAATAAGTGCCAAATCTATGAAAACTAGTCATAACCTGGAATGTCAGAAATTCATATTATGATACAGGCTCCAGTGGAAAAAATTATATCAATAAAATCAGCAAACACAAATTGAACCAGTTCATATTATTTTGATTGCCAGAAAGCAGAGGTTGGAATTCTCTTATTGCTATAAAGAGAGTTGGAGCTCAAGCAATTTAAAACTTAAGTGGCAATTTATTAGCAACAAAAATACATTTGCCACCTGTTATGCTGGGTTTGTGTTGATATCAAGCATATGGTTCTTCCTAGCCTGTGAAAAAGGAGCAGCTGTTCCAATATGTCCAGGCTGTAAGTTGAAAGGATGACAAAAAGCAGTGAAGAAACACCACTCCAGTAATCCTTAGGCTTTCAAACTAAAAACAGAAGTGAAGCTGGCACTAGATGAAAGGTGAGACAGAATGCACATGTGCCCTCAGCTAACAGAAGTACAGATATACACACGTGCATGTGCTCATACAGACAGACACCCTCTGATGGGCTCAGAGGTAAATCTATAAAGAGAGTTCAGGAGTTCTTGGATCTGCAAGACCTCTCTGATCTACTATATTGAGCTGGGTTGTTCAGGCCTCTACCAGGGGATTGTTTGATAGCTCAGGAGAGACACAAATAAGCTACCTGAGGTCAGCATAGAGCCAGTATGAAAACACTGCAGATGAGGTGAATCTCTCATTTTATCAAGTGTTGCTCAAGGCGACATGTAACCAAACCTTTCCATTCCCTGGGCATTCACAATCCACCCCTACTAAAGGTAGGCTTGCAGACTGATTTCCTTGCAGGTTCATTTTTTGCCTTTCAAACTTGGCTGGCAGAGCCACTGTGATAAAATTTTTATATCATTATTAGGTGACTTTGAAAATCAATGAGGAAATTAGAAGTTATTTTGGTGCATTTGAATCTTCTCATGAAGATTTATTCTAAGCATTGGTACATAGGACAATTACCATCACTCAGGCTTAATTTGTGACCTTATTAATGAAGGAATGAAAAATTTACTAGAAGGGACTAAAAGGGACAAGGACTGCTGTCTAGCCATCACCTGAGCAGGAGAGAATTTTAGCTCTGATCGATCCTCCTAGTCCTTTCTCTCCTAGATTAAATGGAATTGACTCAGAATAATATACATTATTTCTAGAGACTGGAAGCACTACCAATCCTACTTTTTAAATCCTTCTGAGGCCCCTTCCTGAACAGCGATGGACTTCCTCAGGATGAGAGCTTATAAGCGCAAGGTTAGGACATGTGGGAGGTGGTACTTTTCATCCTCTCATGAAAGAAGAGAGCACTAATCCTGCATCTTCCCTATGTGTAGGTTTTCTATCTGGACAGCTGTGAAGTAAAAAGAGGAAAGTGGCAATGTTTTAGAAGAAAAAACATGAGTGCAACTACACACAGTAGGGAGTGTGCACAAGTAAATGGATCTCAAAGATTTTGTTCCTGGACCCCAGCTGCAGTAAAGCATGGTCGTGCTATGCAGTTTCATATAACCCAAGTACATTTGGCCCATTTAAAGGGAAATTTTAAGTTTTAAAGATGATGTCAGCAGAATTCAAGCACTTCCAAAGTCAAGAGACAGCTCAGTCTGTCTTCAGGATTGTGATTCTTATGACAGACACTTGCCTAACATTGAAAATCTAGCCCTAGTACTTAAGCAATTTTTGAAACCTACATTTATGATATCAAAATGTAGGCAACATACAAACTTTCCTGAGTTACATGCAGTCATATATATTGGCTCAATATTTATTTAATGGTGAGAGAAAGGAATATTTAGAGAATGAGGTAGTCCACCTAGAATTCAGTCTTTTAAAAAATATTAGCTACTTAAAGTTAGACAGAAAAGAAATCTCAGCTGGGTAACAAATTCTGGGGAATTATGCTTATTCCTATTGCTTCAGCTGTCTACTTGGACAACATATTCCATTTACTAACTATACTCCATTCTATGTTTTTTCCAATTTCATTTTGATTGTTTCCAACCATGCTTTTCACTCTTCTACTTATTAGTAGATCAATTAGTAGTAAAATTTCTTCTGTTTCCACTGAAATTTTCCAGACCACATATTCCTCAGTAAAATCCATTTTGTTTCACCTCTGCAAAGACTGCAGGCAATTTTGTTTTGTTCTCTGACCTTTATGAATAATTAAGTTTGCTGTCTACCTGATTCTATTGTCCAGTCCCCTTTGCCTCTGCTATTTTCATAAGGCATAGAGAACTCCTCATAGTATGCAAATGCAGCTTTTTTCATAAATCCCTCATGCAAGAGCTGGAATAACTTCATCTCTGATGTTATTGTTACCTCTCTGAACCAAAACAGTAACATTTTATATTACTGTTAACCACTGTCCTGAAGCTTTTTGAGCTCAGTCTGTCTCCAGATCCTGCTTCTAGTCACTTTTTTGTACCACATGATTACCTAGGGCATAAGCACTTTCTCTTATTTTGTGCCCCTAATCTCATTATCTCACACCTGTATACATTTAATTGCGTAAGGCATTTGTCTTCCTTAGGGCACTGTCTGTTAAGAATCATCTTGACTTTTTTCCTTCTATTTTTTTTATTGATTGCTCCTTCCTACTATGTATCATCAACAAATTTCATTACTTAGGTGTTCCTCTCTCCTCCTGGTTAAAGAAAATTCTAGTACAGAACTAAATGGTGTGGCAGAACATACTCGCTTTAGAAAAAATTGTTACTCTCCCTTACATACTTTCCCTCTCTGGTTTCATAACTATTGTTTAAGCACATATGTGTCTGTGTTTATGACACATTTAATGACCTTCTGCCATAAGTTTTGGTGACATGCTAACTATGAAACTCTACTCATGTTCTTTTGACTCTTCTGGTTCCCTGTTCTTGACTGAGCCACAGATTATTGCTGCTTATCTTCAACATCATCCGAGGAAACTTTGGCTGTATTCTTCTTCAGCATCATTACAATTAAGATCAGCTTGATGGAAATGAAGCAAGAACACAGAAAATATATCTGATTTGAAATGAGAAACACACCAATATGTCTGAATTATAGGAATGTTTATAACATAGAAATTACTGCTATTACATTCTATATAAAGGTTTAAAACTAATACTGTATAAATGTTTTATCAACATACTGGAATGCCAGTATTGTTCATGACTAATTTTGGCTAATTAATACTAATTTGTTGATTTAGTAAAAGTCCTGCAGGTTTTCCTTTGTATACCTTTAACTTTCTTATGCATTTCAAATATTTTCTTGTTCTATCTCATTCAGAGATTTAGTTTTACAGACCATTTGTAACTAGGTTCTCTTTTTATATCATTACAGAAGCATCATCTGCAGCCACTCAATAATTTGTCTTTATGCATTCAAAAATGCTTTCCTCATCATTTATCTTTACATGTGCAAAGAAGCTATTTTGTCTTCTTCCCACTCCTTATAAATAAATAAATTTATTAATAAATAAAAAGCTAAAAGATCATTCTCTTATTCTGGTGTTACATTAAAGTCTAAAAATTCTCTGAAATTGACAGCATGGAATTAACCATTATGTGAAATTTCTTGGGGGTGAATAGGGAAAACTCCATGAAAGGAGCTATTTTCTTGTAATAATTAACAATCATTTAACAATCTCATGGGTTTGGGCTCTCAGCTGATATAGATTGCTCTGCTGGTTTAAACCAGCTGAGAGTCTGACACGTCAACACTTTCCTCTATTGCTTATTATTTTATACTGAATCAAAATTACATTTTGCATTTGTGCAGTCAGAGGGAATTGAAGGGATGGGAAAGAAGCAAACATTTTAATGTTTATAGCTTCTCTTCTGTGTTTCCATGATCCTTTTCTTTCTGTGCCTGCTTTAGTTAGTTACCACCTTATAGTTTGTATGTACTTGCCAAAGCCCTCATTATTACTCTAATTCTTCTTTCTTTGAAGTGACTAGAAATTTAAACACTGACTTTAGATTGAGTAGATTTAGGAAAAAGATAAGTACCTTAGGGAGTAGTTACTTATATCAACACATAAATTAATAAATAGGAAGTGATTAGGTTATACACTTAGCTCTAATGCAGGGTAACCATGAAAGCAGGTTTCTCCTATAATACAGATCCCAGGCAATGTGGAGATCTTCCATATAGACATGTTCCCCCCAACCATTTTTATTTACTCATTTTTAAAATGTGCAGGTAATAATCTAAAAGATTCTACTTCTCTTTACCATGGCTCATATGTCAGTACTTTAAGGTCAGTTTACTATCTGCTTATTAAACACTGTCTTGTTCTTCAATTTTTAAAACATTGCTATCACAGATATCATCAGGTCTCCTTCAGCTATGGAAATGCTCTTTTTAAGTGCTGATATTACAGGATTAAAATTTAAGCACTCATGTTGTAAGAGATTAAAACAAGGTATTCAATGATTTACCCTCCTTTTCCCTTCCTATTGCAATGGACTCAGCCTGTAAGTTCACACTGTGCAGATTAATGTCAACACTGCCAGCTTTCCAATATTCAAGGAAATTATAGTACACACACATTGAAAACCTCAATGTCTTTTTGAAAGCCTTTTCTAAAGCATAATTGCTCATAAAGTAATTTGTAATTTAGAATTGTACAGACTAAGTTCCTATGAATGCCCTCTGGTTTTGTGCTTATAGTAATATATTGAAAGGAGCAAACAAACTCTTTTCAAGGTATCAGTTGAGCTCTGTCTATCCCCTCTGACTTCCCTGTTAACTCTGAGAATTTTCATTGTTAAATAATTCCTGAAGATTTGTCACATAGTCCACTCTGGGATTTGGTACTAAAACTAAACACACTCAGGAGCAGCAGGAGCTGTGTGAGGGAATCAGGCGAAGCTGTGTAGCTGCTCCCATCCACACAACTAGGCAGGCTGCATGTGGCATTGCTTTTTGAGATCTGGGATGAGAGAGATGATTGGTTCTGGGAGGTCTTCCATCTGCCTCAGCAGTGTATGCCTTAACAGACACTCCAACCTTTCCACCCAGCTGATGGTAGATGGGTTTTCCCTGTAAATGTAAATTCCTCCGAGTTAGCCCACATCTGAGACTGCAGTGCTTTCTCTGAACACTGAAAAAGTCTGAGGGAAACCAATTCAGAACTTACAGCTGCCCCTTCTGTAAACATATTCAATGAAGGAAAACATACTAGCTAATGTAAATCCTCCGGTCTGTGCATGAGTAAGGCCACTGCAGCTTGGAGCCTTCTCCTTTATAATAGCTTGTGAAAAGATGAGATTTGAGATCATTGCTTTTAGCAATTTCCTCTGAAGAAAAAAAAAAATATGCTTTTTCCTCTTGAAATTTTCTATAATTAATCTTTATTTCATAATTATATTGCTGGCTCAAATTTTACAGGCTTTGACTGTAAATAACAACTGTGAAAAATAATTCAGGACTGAAATGAATGAGACATAAAGCTAATTCCTATCAGCCTTCTTCATGACACACTGCTTCTTGAAACTGACTGCATTTACACTGTGTGGGAGAGGATGCCACTTTAGGGGGACATCTGCATTCATATCATCCTGAAGCCTGCAAGCTTTGTTTTGGAGCAGGAGACTCAGCTTGGGCTGCAGCCTGAATCCTTACCATCTTGTCAGGTTCAGACCCTGACACATGGTGTCACCTTTTCCATAATGCCCACATTCCTTGTTGGGGGAAAAAGCTGAAAGCAAGCCCAAGAGCCAGATAAACTTCTGCACAGGCAGTCAGGAGACCATGGTTTGGATTGCACTGGAAGTTGAAATGCTTAACACCAGAGGGGGAAACCAGTGTAGATTCTTAAGAAGTGAATACCAATAAAGTGTCATCATCTTGCCATGACTAACTGAACTTAACTAAGAAATTTAAGTTTTGTTGTAGCTGAATTGGACTTCATCATGGACAAATGCAGACACACAGGAACCTTTCTCTGGGAGTTGCTCAAACTCTTATGACAGAGACTTCAGACTCTTCTGACTGAACTCCTGGTGCTGGCTCTCAAGTGGAGTGGCTCACACTGGGTAATATTCATTCTATTAATGCCTGAACACAGACCAGAATTTTTACAGGAGAAAAATGTTCACAGAAGGCTTTTTTACTAATACTGTATCTTCTGTGTGTGAAGATAAAGAGGGACATAAGACATAAGAGGGAGAGGCTTGAATGCTTTAGGAGCATTTTCCTAACAAAGTTTGAAACAGTGTCTGAAATTAGGGAAGTCTGCATGGTATGACTTTCCAAATGAGAATGTTGTGTTAGCCTGTAACCATTTTTCAGTTTCAGCATGTTCTCTTACTATCCTTTTAAGTGGTTTTAGTTGAAAAGTAGTGTTATCTAATAGAAAGAAATTGTTTCTTGAAAACCAGAGCATTTCTTTCCAATGTATGTTTCTGTGATAATTTACTTTTAAAATTAATTATACAATAAATGCAGTTTACAAACATTCTTTATAACCACTGGAAAATCCAAATAGGAGAGATGTGACAAATTCTCAAAATATACAGAAGTTTGAGGTTTGTGGTCTGTGCCTTAACAAAAACATGAAAATCTACCCAGAATAGAAATCTTAACTGGGAAGCAGATTGCCTAGTGTTCATTAATTGCACAGAGGAGACTTTACAGAGAGCAGGAACCATCCTTCTCTATTTCTGTTTCCATATAACCTGTAGCTCTGAGATCTGTAATCTTTACCAAACTTGATTGAAACTGGCCAAAGTTTAAAAAGTCTTTGGGCAGGCAGTGATAGCTGTACAAAAACAGTTGAGCATGTCTGCATGCATGCAGACACACATTTTGTATTCTATGAGAGGAATCTCAAGCTTTAAGGGCCTGCATTGTTATGCCCAAAGGGATAAACATTTGTATTAATTATTAAGATAAGAAATTTCATATTGGAAATGTTTAAAGAAAATAGATCCAGTAGCACTGTGTATAGAGCCTCTGATTGCTTTTCATGTTGCTGAAAGTTGAGGTAGTCTCTAGGTACTCAATGACCTGCCAGCTGGCATCTGTAACAAACATTTCTTCATCCATATCCCTTCAGCAGCTTGCACCACTAGTTGAACTACTACAAAATATGCAGTCATGTGAGAACTAATGTACTTTTTTGTTTTAGACACATCAACATTAAATTTTTACGCAACATTCCACAACAGGCTGATGTGATAGAATTAAATATTTGTATTGAAGTTTGTATAATAGAAGGAAGAAGAAGATCTGTATAGTACATTAAAAGACAGCCTTTTGGCTGTGGCTGTGAACCTGAGGCATTACCTCCATGTCTGGATGTGCTAGAATGAGTTGCTTACTCCTTTTTACTTAGGTCAGCAGCTGGTAAAGGTCCTTGGGTGAGATATGTAAAACCTCAGCAGTTCTTTGAAAAGGCATATGTGGTTCATTCAGCTGGTTCAGATTGCAGTGACAACTAACATTCACTTATCATTGGCATACATTTTTCTTTGCTGGATGTATAACACTGATCTGAGCAAGAATGAACACAGGAACATCAGGGAGAACTGTCTGATTAGAGACTAACTCCACTATACTGTATACCATTCCAGTGCCTTCCCTTCCCTTCCCTTCCCTTCCCTTCCCTTCCCTTCCCTTCCCTTCCCTTCCCTTCCCTTCCCTTCCCTTCCCTTCCCTTCCCTTCCCTTCCCTTCCCTTCCCTTCCCTTCCCTTCCCTTCCCTTCCCTTCCCTTCCCTTCCCTTCCCTTCCCTTCCCTTCCCTTCCCTTCCCTTCCCTTCCCTTCCCTTCCCTTCCCTTCCCTTCCCTTCCCTTCCCTTCCCTTCCCTTCCCTTCCCTTCCCTTCCCTTCCTTTCCCCTTTTTCTCTTTCTCTTTCTTATCTTTCCAAAGGCCAGTAATTTAAAACAGACAGTGCTTTTCAAAGATGCCTGGTTTCTTCTCTAATGCTGCAGCAGATCATTATCTCTTGCAATGGCATATTGACCTGGTTTTGTTCTATACATCTCTATTCTGGTAAACAGGCAAATCCAGCAAGTTCTGTGCTGTATATTCGATTTTACTTCTTTCTTGAGGTCTTCTGTGACTAGTAGCAGGTTACCTAGATAAACAAATTATTCCTTTCTCTGTATGGCATTTTTTTTCTTGACCAAGGGGTTTCAAGTGTACTTGTTTTGGTTTTGAATGCTTCATAAGTCACAGCATCTTGAATAGTTTGTTTAGATCTTAAATTTATATGAATGTGGTCAGTCTCTTTGAAAGATAAAAAGAGCAGAGGTTTGCAGTATCCTGGGATTTTCTCTCTGTCTGGCAAATTTCATGTTCGTTTTATATTTGCCACTTTAGGAGAAAAAGGTTACTTATGAGAATACAGTAAGACACAAAATACAGTATCAAGGTCCCTTGGATTTGGTTGATAACGTCCCTCTGCCAGACTTCCCTGCTGCTCATTCCATTCTTTAGTTGTCACATCTACTTTGGCATTAATGTCATCCATCACAAAGTGTAAGTTGTGTTTTGGTATTCTGTCAATCACACTTTTGAGACAATTGTAGAATTTGTCCTAGTCACTGTGTTCTTCTGTCAGAAAACATCTTTGCATGATTGACATCTTTAGGAACTTGGTTTGGAATCTGGCATATATGATGTGCTGGCTGATAGCTCCCCAACCAAAATGTGATTTTTCCACAAAATCTGTCCTGGTGAATGTTTTCCAGTTTGCATTTTCTTTGTCACACAGATGGTTCAGCTTTCAGTGGGGTTCAGAGATGAGTCCCCAGTTTTTATCTTTAGCAAGGATCATGACGGGAGTAAAGAAAAGAACGTCAATACCCCTTACAGGGGTAAGCACATGGAAGGATAGGTAAAAGAACATTTCCCTGAAAATCCTCAGGACAAACCACAATCTCTGCATGTTTACCTTGTTCCAGAAGTTCCTATTCCCATGAGCAGAAGTAGATAATCATACAGCAATTCTATTAAATAGCTGGTCAGATTATCCAGGGTGGTGTAAATATTTCCTTGCTTTCTGAGTGACTGCACTCCTGCAAAGCTCTCAAAGATGGTACAAGCTCCTCATCTACCAGTACTAGTCTTAGAAATGCAAACTGCCAAAACAAAGGAACAATGAAAGAACCGTATAGACCCTGAAAACATTGGCATGATATGGAAATAATATGAAATTTGTCTTAGGAAAATGTCACTGATTGCACTGTAAGTAATTATAATTTGAGAGGTATGACTCAATACGCAGGACAAACACAGAAAGTGCTAATACTGAAAAAAACCCCGAGCCATAGAGTGGAAGGTGTAGTGATGAACACTTTGTTGCTATAGTGATGGGATCATACTGAATACTACTTTGGACTGTCTACTGAAAGGCATCCTTTTTCCAAAGGAACTTCTGTGAATCTTTCTGGAAAACTCAAGTCAATTCTGGCCATCACTTAGCAAGAAAGATACTACTAATCTAAAGGGAATTTGGAAGAGCAACAAAACTGATTAAAAGATTGGTTGGACTGAGGTATAAATATAAATATATAAACTACTGCTGGATTAAGCCATGACTAAGGTGATACAGCGAGTGGAGGAAAATCAGGGAATGGAATAACATTAGCATACCCATTGATATGGCTATAGATATCCAATAAGTGTCTCTTGTGGTTTCTGTTCATTTTGTAATTCACATTATAAATAAAACACTTTAAATGGCTATTGCAAGGAATATTCTCACTTTTATTAGGCTGTGAAAAAGAAAATTATAAAAACACTAAAAAGTGAAAAGTTTCCAGCACTGGCAAAAATATAGAGTAGATAATCTCACAGTTGCAGGGAAACCGATTGGATGATCTTTGATCTCTTTCCTTTCCCTTGTTTCAGATTCTGGTACCAATGCATATTTAGTATTAGACTGATTAGTTTTCTCTTCTCATTGTGGTAATCTTTCACCTGCTTTGCTTTCAGAGTAGGAACTCATGTAACACATTCATTATCAATGCAATATTTAGCTAAACTTCTTCTTATGCTGTGAACTGTTTCTTCAGATTACAAAATAAAGAATGTCTTTAAAACTGTAAAAAAAAGTATTGTTTGGAAGCCAACAATGGAAATAAATTATCCATCTTACTATTTTATGTTAGCTGTGAAATATTTCTGGCTTTCCTTAGTTATATACTTTATACTTTTAAAATAAATAACACTCAAAGAACTCCAAGAAAAGCTGCTTGTCTAAAAAGATAGACTAGTTTATTTCAGAAGATATGGAAATCACATAAATACAATGTCCATTATAGTCTCTTCAGCTGGCAAGAACAAAAATGATACAGTCTTTCATTATTTTTGTCACTATTAATATAACTGACTAGGGGACAGGGTAATCTAACAGCAACAGCTTTGGCACGTTACAGTGAAGCCAAAAAATTGGAGTAGTTAGTAAATATCCTCAGCCTAACCTTCGTATAATCGCATTACCTCCAGAACCTCTGTCACTCATGACAGATGTCCAGGGAGAATTTGGTTGTGAGAGGATGAGCAAGAGGATGAGTGAGACTCTGGTCTGCAGCTCAGCAAAGCCACAGACATCTTCCATGGACATGGGGATATTGCACTGCCAGTGGTTTATCTCTCTTGCCTCTGAATGGTTCATAATAATTCTGCCTTCTCTCCATCCTGAAACACCATCTTTCTACTTTTTCTGAGCAAAAGCTGTGTTCATAAATGCACCCAAAACACCTGCCAACAGCTGGATCAAATCCACTGGCTGGCAATTAGCATGTTTTGTTGGGGACAGAGCAGCACTGGCTCTGTCTGCCAGTGCTGTGATGTGCCTGCCAGCAGCCAGTGTCATGGGAAGGTGTGAAAGCATCACAGCCACCACCACTCCTGCCCCACAATTTAGCAGGTACCCTGTGGTTTCTGAACTGAGAAGCCTTATGCTTTCCCTGAAAAATATATATTGTCTTACTGTAATGTTTTTGTGTCACTGTAGCTGGGACCAGTACAGCTAAAAGGAGAGAACAAATGTATGCTCTGCAGTTTGCATTGTTCCCCTAGATTCTATATCTGACACCTAATAAGGATTTCAATAGGATTAGCAAAATTTTAGAATAAAGCATTTCTTTTCTCAAGCCCATCTTTTAGACATTATTTGTGGTGACCTGCAATACCTTGTTTTGCATCCATTTTGGCAAACACTGATGCTGATGTTTGTTTGGTTTGCTGTATTTCATTTTAAATGAAAATGTGCAAAGTTCTGCAGCCTGAGTTCAATGTGAGGTGAGGGGCAGAAATGCCCCTTTTCTGATTATCTACCAAGACAACTTCAATCAGTCATGATTCACATCTTCAGATTCACTCTCCAGACTCTAGCTAACCAAAATGCTAATGCCCATTTAAATTACGCACCTCGCCTTCCTACTTTTCAGGTCTTTCTGACATCGTGTCAGGAGGGAGGAGAGAGCATGCTGGAGTAAAGCTCACATTAATAAACAAAATAAGTTTTATAACTGCTTGAATGAAATTTAGTGATATTTTGAGCCTTATCCATAACTGCTTTACTGGTATTATATGATCGTAAAGATTCAATATTGGAACAAGACCTGGCATACAAATATTTCAAAATATAAGTTATATTAATTGGGTTCTACATTGTGTATCAAAAATAAGGAACTGTTACTGTAGTTAGAAGGATTTGTGCATTACTAGGGATGCTATTATATGTGTAAACTACATGCAGAATGTTTTTTATTGCTGTTTCCATATTGACTTTAGGTGAAAGCACAGCTGGGTGCGGAGGAAGCAGGCATTTAAATATTCAACTCCCACTTTTTGAAAATTGCACTGCAATTTGGAAAGTGCATTCTCTCTTGGGAAAATTAGGCCTTAAAGTCCTGCTGCAGATGACTGACAGTGCCAGCTCTCCATCACTCCCTCCATTCCTGTGATCACTGGTTAATTCTCCATTTAGATGGCATGACTGAATTTCATATTGCCTGCTCACACAGCGAGGAAATGTATTGCTTGCACTGTCTTTGTAGAGATATTAAACAGAAAAATGTCTTTTGCGTTAAAGACCATTTTTCCCCAAGATCACACTTGTGCTCAGTGATGTCAGTAGCAGTGGCCGAAGGACCAAGTTATAAAAAAATCTTGGGTCTTGAGAAACAGAGCAGAGCATGACACTGGAATTTGGTCTGTTTTAAGAGAGATAATGGCTTCCTCAGCTATTGTCTTGTAAAGGACCCAGGTTAATTAACATTTTTTTGTAACTACAGAATACAGTTACCTAAGTTTAGTGATCAACTATGGCTATAATTCCACTGAAGAAGCAGTTCTCCTTATCATTGCTCCTGACTGGACATCTGTATATCTTACGCCAGCTGTGTTCTCCTCTTTATGCAAGGAACCACACAGCTGCCCATGAAAACATGACATATTAAAATTACCTAGCAAAAAAGTTCAGAGAAGTTTTGTGATCCTCTCCATGTCATGGCTACAAAAAGCCACCTGTGCAGATAATAAGGGAGGGTCCATGACCATGCAGCTACATTTGGAAGGAAGTGCAGCTACATCTTTTAGTAGAGGCTTGGATTTAAACTGTCTTCATCTGACCATGAAGCCTTCAATGGTGCAATTTCATACCATGCTTGCTATTATCTAATGGTAGAAAGGATGGCATTGTACCCATTTCCCTTCCGCCCACTTCCAAGATTTCTGATCCATTGAATGACCATGTGGTGGCCTGGATCATTTTGTTGAGTTACTGGAAAACTGATCAGCCATTCATGGTTGGACCACAGCATAGCTGCACAGCCCTGGGAAGAGCCATTGGATGGGAAAAAGTTGCAATTGGTCTGGTCAGCAGTAGCTGCGCTTGAAATAGATTTGCACAAAGTTGAATAGAAACCTTGAAAAGCAAAGATGGGTTCAACTTGTTTCTGCAGAGAGTGACATCTACCCCAAAAATGTTCTAGAGGTTCACCACATCTCCCTTTTTGTTATTTGTCCAGCAGGGTTTTGTGCTGGCTTCATTTTGTCATGGAGCCACTTACTAGAGTTTTAGATGTACTTGATCTCCTAAGATGCTAAATTATATTTACATGCACTTTAAGGCCATTTTAAGCTTACTGGAACAGTGCTTCTGAGGCCCAGTAGAAAACAGATATACTTATTTCCCAGCTGTGTTCCTCTATAGATGTCCAGATAAATTTTGGTTCTTTACTCCTTTTTTTTATTTCATGTTGAGTTCAGTGGGAACTTGGGGAGCCTCATATGTCTCTTGTTCTCCTCTAGAGGGGAGTAATAATTTTTTTTAAGGGAATCAGTACGAGGATTCATATCAATAAATATTTCTAAAATTCATGAAGGTGACAAACTTCAGCTGAAGAGATTCTCTTTATTGACAGAGAGTGCAAGCAGTGGGCACCAAAGTCTCAGTAAATAAATGCCTGGTAATTGACTTTCAGGAAAAAAAGTCAGCCTTTTAATAAGTTGTATCATTAGCAATGCAAAACCAGTCCTTGATGTTATTGTTACAGAGATTTTTTTGCTTGTTTTTCCCTTCCTGTTTCCTAGTTCTAATTAAATCTTTATTATTTTGTAAGATTTTGCCAACAGAAAAAGCCTCCGTACATCAGTGGGAAGTGAGTGGCTGGGATGAGGTTCTGTCAAGGGAGAGAATGGGATACTTGGCATTAGGAGGAAGTACTGTGTACTTAGAGATGAACAGTTTTATTTTAATCTTTTCATCTACTTTAGCTCCTTTTTGTTTCAGCTGCCATAAACACTTGCTGTGGAGCCAATGTTCAGTACTAAAAAGATTTTTTTTTTATGTGTGTTCCTCTCATTTCTGTTGAAACATGACACTCAAATTGGAGATAGGAGCAGAGATCAACAAACCCTGTCAGCTCTTGTCAACCCAGGTGTGACAGTGTGATCTTCTTAAATTGCTTCTAATCTGCCAAAGATCTCTTTATCTGCAGTCTCCATCATGCTGTTTGCTCACATTTGGTTAACACTTTAAATTTCCCTTTTGGAGGTGTCACTGTTTGCCATTTAGCAACTAAGAAGAACTGTGAGAGCAGCTTAAAGCACATGGATTTGGGAAGCTAGAAAAGCTGATTAGCTATTCAGGGAGAATAATCTTATTGAAAGTAGTAAGAGCTGTATAAAGAATGCTTTTCCCTTTCCTTGTAACAATCTTCTAATTATGTTGTCAAGCTTGCTGTCGTGTTCTCCCCCTGTGCCATTAAGAAACCGTTTTCTAAGTTAAGAAAGAGATTTCCAGCTTGTGATGATGTTTGCTCATTTTTTTTTTATTATTGTTTAAAGAATCTGTGTGTATTAAGCCAAACATTAAAAAATTATTCATGTGCAGTGTAATTACCTGAGATGAGGCGCTCAAGGCTGTGGTGGGGGCAAGAGAGGCAAGGGGGGGCTTGGCAGGTGGGGGTTATTCTTCCATATGCCAGGGGATCTCACCTCTCTGACTGGGATCTCAGTCTAGGAGGAACCTTTGTAAGTAAAATATGATCACAAATCGATAGGTGCTCAAGAGGTCAGAAGCAAAGCCAACAGATATCTGCAGCTGCAGATTTACAAACCCCAATATTTCTTGGTAGTGGATGAACAAGTCCAGCTGTGCCCAAATCCACTCCTTTATTTTTCCTGTTGTTCATATTTTGATGAAAAGAATAGGAGCCAAACTTTTAAATATTCCTTTCAAATTGGATGTCTGATAAGTCAATGGCTCAGTATGGATCCATTCACTGATATCAGCATGTTGGTGGACATACAATGTCATATAATTAAAATAAAATATATTAGTTGCCAGCCAAACCCAGACCTGCTCAACTGTCTTCCTGTTTCTGATTAATGACATAAACACCACCTATCCTGTGGCTTTAACTTTAATATTTTCCAATTAAAAATGCAGTCATTTGACCAAACAAGATATCAGAAGTACTCATTAATTTGCTTTTGCTGCTGAGTGTCCAAATGACAGTTGAAGTTCATACTAATAGCTGGTAGGATTAGGTGTATCACATTGTTAAAACCATACCACAGATGAGGAAAAATCTGCAGAATAACTATCTTTATCAAAATTACTAACTACAGTGTCAGTTCTGACACTGTGCATTGTGTTTTGTTATTGAGACACAATGACTTATTTCTCCCTCACAGTTAGTGACTAAAGGTGTGTAGAAGGTGTTACTGAGCAAATACAGTGCCCTGTGTAAGTTGTTTCTTTGAAAGTATAATGGTATGCCATCACATATTTCAATTTTCTGGATGTTTCCCAGAGTCAAATTTCTTCTTCTCCCATTTGCCATTGTGTGACTCCATTTTAGTCAGCAAAATTACTTTTTATTTCAACAGCAAGCAAAAAGAATTTGGCTACAAAATTTTCCATATACAAAACAGTTGCTATCTGAGTGAAGATAGCTCTACTCGACTGGTGCAATTCACCAAAATCTAACCATTTTTCTTTATAACAAAGTAACAGTCACTTTAGAAGTGTTTTTGGGTTTTTTTTAATCTCATTATGTTTTTACCATGTGACACACGGATCCATTATCTTTCTTAGGTACTCCAACTGAATTTTTTAGTCGCTTTCTCATAACATAAATAAGTAATTTATACACACTCACACACACATATAGATATATATAGGGAGATACATACATACATATATACATACAACAAATTCTTCTGAAGACTGCCAAGTAGGCTGACAGAAATTATGAACATTTCTATCAGAAACTTATTTTATTTGCACTTTAATTAAAAGGGAAATATTTATGTACAATATTTTTGAGTTGACAGATCTGCAGTTTCAGATGAAATCATAAGAGTATTTTCCAAAATGAGGAAGAAATCACTTTTCCTTCAAACAGACACATGCTATGTACTGTATTAGCAAGGACAATATGTTCTAGTCTGTAAACAAATCCTCACCATGCTGAATTTTATAGGAAAGATAACACTACTACCTAACACAGAATTTGCCTCTATGAATGGAAAGCCAGATGTGCCTCAAGGATTTGACAAGTGGGAAGAAGTTGATATATATTTCATATATACATATGCATATTTCTTTTAGTGGATAGAGCTAAACTTTGCTCTCATAAAGTATGCATCTACAGTAAGAATCTATTTCTCCTATGTGAGATTGTCCTTTTTTTGGCCTTCTCAGACATATAATCACAATGGAAACCCTGTAAAAATTATGGCTGTTCCCAGACCCAATGTCATTTTAAGAGAGTATGAATGGTGTGTAGTTTTTTTGGTCAGTGTTAGATTTGACAAGACTCTCAATAAGCCAACTCTGCCACATACTCTTCCAGCACATGACCCCCCACACCTATGGGGCCCATCTTTTCTCTTCGGGGAAAGTTTTACCAGACAGAGCAAGTTTATGATCTGTACCTAGCCTGGCATTCTCCCACAATCACATGGGATTGACCTTCATTTCCTATCTTCCTTTCAATGGCGAAAACCAGTATTCTTTCCAGAAAAGTAATCTCAATTTTTTTACTTACCATATGAATGTTTAACATGAGGAATTATGTCAGATTCTGCTGTTTAAACCTCAGGAAATACAGGAAAGGAATGTGCCACGATCTGATTGCAAGAGATAGCTGAAGGGTGCATAAACTAGGAAATACTGCAGATTGCCAGTGCAAATTTTCATAGGGTCTTTTGGCCATACTGCCTGCTAGGATCACTCAGGTGCAGCAGTAGTGTAACAGGTGTATGTCAGCCTACAGACAATTTGACACTGGAGGGCATGGGAAGCATCTTTCAAGCTGATAGATGCATTGGCTGCCTTCCATTCAGGGTAAGACAAATAATTGTATTATTTCTTGGAGTTGTAACAGAGATACCACATTTGGTGCTCATTCTTTTTCAAAACTTTTATGCACTAAACAGGCTGCCACACAAAGGTGTAGTATCTTCTTCCTACTTCACATTTCATTTGTTTTCTCTGCCTCCCTCTTCAGTGCCACTACTGAGAGCTCTTCCTGCAGAGGATGGTACAAGCTTGTTCTGGTCGTTCTAGTATTCTGATCATTCACAAGCTGTATCATTCTTGACCCAGAGTATATAATTAATTCTGATTATTCACCGTTTATGAATGCCTCCAATGAATCATAACTTTTATACATAACCTCAGTTTTTCACAATTATTGCTATCCCAGTCCCCAAGATATAGGAGGATGCAGTGTCTGATTTGAAGAGCTTACTTTCTAATTTGATCCAAGACACAGGTGAGCATAAATGAGGACAGAAGAAGAGAAAGAAAGAAAGAATAGCGGGTTCCTATTCATTACATAGGTTAGTAATGTCGCAGCTTGATGATTCTGAATAATTTTCAAGTATCCCTTTTATAAATCAATAAATAATGATTGCTGTCATTACAGAACTGTTTAACCACTATTTTTTGGCTGATTCTTTTAAGTATCACTTTCAGAAGTGGCTTATGAAGAGCAAAAGAATAGGGTAGAGAAGAAAAACAGAACTGTTTCCATGTGTGTGGAATTGCACAGATAAACAGTGTAGAGAAGAGTCTTCCTAAGAACCCGTCCATGAACTACTTGCTTCAGTTTTCCTGGCAGAACAAAGACCAGCTTAATAGTCTGAAGTGACAGAAGACAGCAACAGAGGGACTGAACAAAGGCAAGATGGTTAAAGAAAAAGACACATTATGCATTTATAGCTGCACTCAAACCCTGCACATGTGAATGAAATCAAGGTAAAATGCCAGAAGGAGGAAGACTGGGTGGCAGAAAGGATTAAGTTAACTACATAACAGATTACTTCTAAAGGTTGAGCTGGGAGCTAAGAACAATTGTTGTCTCTAGATATATGCTTGTGGACAAGGTTATTATCAAGCTTAACTGTAAAGAAGATTAATTTCAACTGAGTTCTTGCCATCCAGAAGTCAACTGTCCAGTCCAAAGTCCAGAGACTAGCAGCAGCCCTTCCAGAGCAATATTTACATGCTCTTGCAAGAAGGTGGTAGTCATCAAGAGCAGAACTGAACCATGCACCAACAGAATCCTCTGTTTCTGCAGGATAAACTACTTAAATGTGCATGTGCGAGTGATTGCTTTCATTCTTGTAAGGCCCATTTTCTTTCCATGTCAAGCAAGGAAGTGTAAGAAGTGTGCTGTGTTTCAGATTTTAGGGTTTGGGTTTTTGGGGTTTTTTAACACTATGACACTATGTAGAGTCCATCCAAGTGGTAGTTGTTTTAGACACAGCTGCAAAAAAAATCTCTTCCCACTTCTTGTGGTTAAAATCACTCACTGCAGCAGGTCTTCATATAGTGAAAGTTCACTGTTTAGGAGCATAGCATTCTATCCCCATCAGGAATATAGTCTTATTAATATGAAGTACATGAATGAGCTGTAAATAAATAATTAACCAGTTTATGTAAAGGTCATATGTTTTCTAGCTGATGGGAAAAAAAGAAAAGCAATCATCTTAATTTTTCTTAACTTTCTAGTTCCACTGTTCAAAACTAGAGCTATAAACCCAAGTCTTCTTGCCTTCTTATCAGTCCTTTCTCTACAAGTGTTTGCCTCTAGGATAGAAAAAACTCCAGATTCAGAGTATTGTAGACATAGATGAGATGCAGTCTAGAATCTAGGTCACCTAAAAATGACAAGTACATTGTTCACCCAAAGCATTGTCTAGGCTCTTTTGACTGCACATCCTATGTACAACAAGAGCTTAAACTCCTTCCTCCCATGTAGACTTTTGCATTGCAGACACCCACAGGTAGGTGCCTGACTGTAACGTTACTGAACATTACTCATGAATTTCAAAAATAGTCTCCAACTTTTCTTGTAGCTGCTGCAGGTAATTGATCTACCTGGGTGAGATGGAGAATATTTTCTCCAAGCTGTTTCTCTTATTGCTTCTTGATATCGTGACATGAACTGGAGAAAGCAGTTATGCCTATTCAACTTCATGAAAAATAAGCCTTCATGCTTTGGTTTTGGTCAGGTTTTCTCATAGAAGTAGAATCAAGTTTGTAAACATGAACCAAAATAAAACTGACATTTCAAAGGAACAGCACATACCTCTTCAAGGCTTTTCTTCATTTCCAGTTGAATTTTGCTACCCAGCCACAAGGCAGGTCTGTGTACAGCAGGAAAGGTTTTGGTGGCTGAACTTTCTTACTAAGTGGAGTGTTGAACATTATAGAAGCACTGAAAGAAGGATGAGAGAGCAATAAAATTTGAATTAAGTTGGTGTATCCAAAATGTCTTCTAATTGCATACCTGTACCAAACTAAAATGTTCATAACTTTCTAATGGCACAAGTGTGCCCAGTGTGTATGTTTATGTACTAGTTTGTCATTTCTCTTCACTAGGCCTAGATCCCCAAGATAATTAGATAATAAGATGCATATGAAGTATCTACACAGCGTTGTCCAGAGTCACATTAATCTGTGTACTGAATTTCTCTTTGGAATGTCCTCTTGGTAATTGTATTCAGAAATGCATTTTTACTCTTGCTCCTCAGTGTCTTTGATTTGCTGTTCTTCCCTTGCTTCTTTGCTTAAGGACCTGGACTTACCCTGGCTGGAGAGCCACAAGTATTTGCTTTGTTCTTTTAGAAGTGGAAGAAGTAGAGTCTGCATAATGTATTTTCAAGTATACTATTTAAAAGTCAGTTCAGGGTAAATGAACTACAGCAACACTTTAAGGACAACAACAATGAGAGTGAAATGTTTTTTTTTTGCTCTCTCCCTTCCCACAATTTCTATAATCCATTAGTTAAAACTAAATTATATCCTTGCTCAAAGTCATGTTTATTAACAAGAGTTTTCTTTCTTAGGTATTTTTCACAGGCCCTTTGAGAGGAGCCCACAAACACCACACCAAAGCGAATGGCTTTTTTCCCAGGAGGAATGGGAGCCCCTGGTGCTGAGAGTTAAAAAGCATCCTAGATTCCTATGGAAAGGATGGGAAACACTAATCATGGTGGGAAAGGCAGAAGAGGGGTATGAGTGGCATGAGGGGTATGAATGCTTTACTGCTAACTGCTTAACTGCTAAATGTCTGTCAACACCCACAGCAAGAAAACCTGACAACCATACAGGAAGTGTTCACAAGAAGGGACTCTCTCCTTATAGCTGAAGAGCCGGTTACAGGCAATAGCAATATCTGGCAGACAATGGTGCCACTTCATCTCAGATATCATCAAGGTGTCTCAAATTTATAAGCCTGGTTTTAAAGAAATGGTAGGAAAGCAAATGAGTCTGCAGCAAATGTCAGTGAGCCCTGCCTGAACTGGACTATCTCAAAATTTAACGCCCTCCCTGCCCCCCAAAAAAGAAAAAGTCTTTCTGAATTTTATTCCCTCGTTCAAAAATCCATAGACTGAGAGCAGAAAGAAATGCTGCAGTATTTGGCTGGATTGCCTGTTCATAAAGGACACAGTATCTTTCCTAGAAATAGAAACACAACCTATCTTGTGCAAAGAGACCATTTTAAAGACTCAGGAGATTAACAAGGTTGCTACCTTCCCTGGTAAGAAGCTGAAGCATTTATTTACCTTTACTTCTAGGGATTTTTTATTTTCCAGTTTAACTTTATGTTCCAGCTTTTGTTATACATTTGTCTGAAACAGTGAATAGCTTCTCCCTACAGAATATCTTTTGCATATCTGATAATTTAACGAGAGTGATCAAGTTGCATATCAACCCTTTTGCTTAAAGAGTGGATAGACTTTCCTGAGAATGACACTACATGGATTTTTTTTCCATCTTTGAAATATTTCTGTGCTTCCATGTTTTAACTCTTTGGAGTGTTGTCCACCCCCACTTCTAAGCTGAACACAAGGGTTTAATAGAAGTCTCATCAAGGAAAAAAATCAGTTCTTGGGTTTTAGTTCATATTTCTAATTAGCGAGGGCTACACTCGTCACAGCATCACAAGTAAAACTCAGGATTAGGCAGTTATTGAAGGCAACACTAATCTCCTCAGAATTTTACAAGACAGGTTTCCACACTATAGATAGAACTTGTTAATATAGAAACATTAATTCCTAGATTTCCAAATACTATGTTTATTTCTAAATGTGCGCATTCCACATAAAGCGCATAGCAGTGGATTACACTTTATTCCACTCTCTGATAATGTACTAAAACAATTGTTTCACTTTATCTAAAATGGCAGCAACCAAATTTGGGTTCTAGTGGTGCTGCAACAGTTAAACAAGGGCATGGGTATGTGAGAGAATAATGAGTAGAGGAACCAACCCTGCAACCCTTTTTTTTCTGTACCAGGAAGTATTTGTGATTCTGAGTGAAACAGAAAGCCACAAACAGAAAAGTTTGGGAACTACTTACCTACGTAAATGATTAAAATAATTTGATTCATTGAGACCAAGGACCATGCCCTAGAAGCTCTATCAGTAATGCTCATTGATGCCTTCCTATTAGCAATCACATTTTAAGACCTGTCCCCGAACCAATTTTTAATCCATCCAACTTGCACCTGTAACCTAAGATTTTTTAATCATGCACTACTGTGTCAAATGCCTTGGAGAAATCCATGTAAACTATGTCAGCACAGTTGCCTTTATCAAGCAGACCCATAATCTTGTCAAAAAAAGCTATCAGGTTTTTTTTGACAAGACATACTTTTCATGATACCATACTGACTGGCATTAATTAGATTTTTAATCTCTAGGTCTGTGTTCACAGAATCACAAATTAACTTTGTCATGAAACAAGTGAATTTACCCTGCTATCCCAGGAAACAGACCAGACTCCTCTAAATAATCAGATTCCATTGCAGGTCTCATTCTTTTGGGGCTCCCCAAATTTTAATATGTTTGCTTTAAGTACCTGCAGTTAGACAATTCTTATGGTATCTTCTCTAAGTCTTTTTCAAGACTTGTATGCGAGTTTCTAATTACGAAGATGTCATCAACACATATCACAATTTGAAAACAAAAAATACCTGGCTTCACTGTTTTTAACTAAATATTATTAATGCATCAGCATTATTCAGCTACATCATTGGAATTACTTCTGTTCTAAAAGAAAATTAAATGCCCAAAACAATAACTCAAGGGGGCATAATTTTTCCTAAATCCCTCCGGATGTGTGTGAGTTCCTCCTTTAACATCAGGTACAATTCATTACAACACATTTCCCATGACAGACCAAGAAATTAAAGAAGTGGTTACTTAAAGATGACAACAATAAGAGAAAAATTTCTGCAGTTTTCCGTGCAGCTCAGCACTCATGAAGTCCCTTCTGTAATACTAATTGGTCTTTCATTAACATGGTTCAGAAAAGATTTGGACCAAAAGCAGATAGTCAAGCAGAGCAGCAATGGAGAGGCAAAACCTGTGAAAATATAATTTTTTTAAATGGGTTGAAATTTGGTAAACTCTGGTAGAAAGGATGACGGGGGAAGAAGCCTTCAAGTACGTGAAACATACCTGCACAGCAAAAATATGAGTATCTGTTCACCTTAGCCCTTAAATGAATTGGAGACAAAGGCTGAATATGCAGAAGACCTTCTGAAAACAGGGGCAGCAAGGCCTTGCAGCTGGTGCTCTGGAGACAGTGGTGTCTTTCACTGCATGTTTTTCTGCCTTAGGCCATGAAGTAAATGGATTGGCCCTCCAGGTGTCTTCCAGTCCTGACAGTCTGTGTCATGGCTATCAGGAACAGGGCTTTTCTGCCCAGGGTCTATCATGAGACTGAAGGTGTAAAAAAGCCTCTTTGTTTCAGTAACTCTCCTTCCAGTTAGGAGGTTCTTCCTCTGTGCAGGTTTGTGGTGGGGTTTTTTCCTACAAATCCTTAAAAAAAGACAGTCTGACATTCTCATCATCATAACATGGAGTCATTTCCATTGTTATGAGCAATGAGTTAAGAAGTGAGGTAGATACCTTTGTCACTGTAATTTGCCTCTATTTGTCAGGCTGTATTAAATGTTCACTTACGAGTTATTTTATAATTTTTAAATTATCTTGGCATTTATTTTATTTACTAATAGCAAGATTTTGTGTGGGCTGCATGTAGCAGCAGGCAGCAGCATAACAGTGATTCTGCACAGCTGCTAATGCCTCTTCTTCAGGGAGAGTGAGTGGGAAGAGCGAGGAAATGAGTGGAGATTTGGCTTCTTCCCTTTGGTGTGCCAGCTAGCACAGTTGAATCATCACAGTAGGGAAAATGTAAAACTGTGTAACAGCAACAGATGACTTTCCCTTGGAGCACGAGAGCAGTGTTATATACTTTTAGGTACTTCTCCATAAAAAATGTGTTAGATGGTACAGTGCATACCAAACACTGATGATCAACTTAGCCTTGAGTGAGTTGGTTCAGGCAGGAGATGTCAGGCAGACACATCAGTGTGGTATCCCACCTTGGCTAATTTGCCTCAAATTAGTGGTATTTCTCAAGACCTCTATTGTGCTACATTGAAATCTTAGTGAGACTCAGGCAAGGTTTGGATTTCTAAGCTCCAAATCTCTTCAGATGACCACTGAGCTGCCAACTGGAAATGCTTCTTAATATATTTGGCAAGAAAATTGTCTTAGATGTGTCTTGTGTGTGTGTGTCTGTGTGTGTGTGTGTGTATGTGTGTGTGTGTGCCTGTATCTAGCAGGGCATCACTATGGACACCAAATGCTTAAGCCCCCATATTCTACCACCTAGGTATTTCTTTCCTTCTTGAAGCTGACTCCTAAGAGATCCATGTCAGTCAGTAAAAGCTCTTCGAAATCACCTTTTGGAGCAAGTGCTACATAAGATACAGGGGCAATTACATTCTATTAAATAACTTGATAACATTGGATGCCTCGTGCTCAGAAATATGATTTCCTCTTAAAGACTGTGCCCTGAAAAAGAGATCAGTACACCCTAGAGGATGACTTTTTGCCTAGGGGCTGGTCAGTCTCATATCATTGTCCTGAAAGAGTCCTAGGAACTCTATAGTTTACTGTTGGGAATTGTGTTCATGTCATAGATAGATATGGTCTTTTTATAAAATATTTTTTTTAAAAACAGTTGAATGGAGATTAAAAGCCAGGTATATGCCCTTCTTATATGAGCTGCTTATCAGACAGTCTACGCTTTTCTCAATGTACTTGTAAAATATCCCTTTAGATTAATCCCATTAATATCTTCCACCAGTGGTTTCTACACACCTTTAGGGTTTTTTTTTTTTTCTTCTTGCTTTAAAGGTTCTGTCACCTTGGTTGTTGCTAAAAGACTATGATGATGTTTAAATAGTTACCCTGTTAGCTGCATCCGCTTTCTTTTCATACTTCTCCTTCCAAGGTGTAAGGGCAGTCACTGGGCATTAAACCATGTAGCTCAAAGAAATAGCTCACAAACTGCTAGCTAAACATTGTGCTGTAACAAGAAAAGGATAAGAACAACCACCCCATTTCTTCAATATTTCCTGGGTTTTAATTCTTACCTGTGCAACTTTAACAATAATTTACAGAACTCTAGCAAATAAACAGCCAGATGTGCCCTGCTTTAGGATCCTGTCAGGACATACTCAATTGGAGTAAGTCATCCTGCTAAATTTTGTATATCTATGTACCTTGCTGAGCTGAAACAATATTGGCTTCCTTAAAATAGGTTCAGATTTTTGTCCTGTAAATCTGATGGGATTCTTTCAGTTTTATCTGGGAATCAAAAGTCTCGCCATTAGTTTAATAGTTAAGGAAGAACTTAAGGTGTAGTATTCTGGAAATTGACAAATCAAAATGGCATGGCACTTTTTTCACCGTGTTTCAGTGTCAGAAAAATGGAGCATTTTTCTTTTCTGAACTTGACAGTTCTTTCAAAGCTCCTTCAAATTCATAATCAAAGCATTTTATTTCATTTTTATTTTATTTGCAAAATTCAATTAATCTTAAAAGAAAATACCTGGTTAGATGCATGTAGACATACTAGTTAAGCTGTTTATCTTCATTTTTTCCACTTCAGTGATTGAGACTGTGTAGAATAGACCATAAAAACTGCACCAAAGAACATTTTCTCTTTTTATTGCTTGTCAAATTATTTCTGTGACATCCATAGTTAGTAGTGAAACATTGTGAACCACTGTTAGCAACAAAAAAACAGAGTGTGAGTTGCTCATTGAGTTTAGGTAATGTACCATAAAACATTGCATGAAAACACTAATTTTGTCAATATATATTAGTAGACAGAAACAGTGTTTACCAACGAGAAGCTGAAGATGGTTTTAAACATAGTTTATTTATCTGAAGGGTTTTTTTAAGCTCTACTTAATCACTTTATGTTGAAGGAGCAGAGTCTGCAATTTGACCTGTGTTAGTCAGTCCCTGGGAGATGTTATACCTGACAAATGATGACATTTTTACAGTGAGCGACAAATGCATCATATCTTTGACATTGAGCTATCAGTTAAGGCATCAGTGGTGTTACACCAGCCATGTTTTGTCATTTTAATCTTTCCCATGTTATTTTGATTAGTCTCCCTTTGTATTTGACATACATGCAACATACAGGAAATTTGTAGGTCATCACTTCAGTCCTTCTGGTATTTTTCTCTTTGGAAGTCTAAAGACAGCACCTGACATTAGCTCCTTCCTCACAGACCTGCTCTGACTTTGGATATCTTACTGAAGATGATCCTGAGACTATTGTTACAGTGTGGCTTTAGGAGCTGTACAGATAAGAGCTAGTTTTATTTAATTTATCTGAACTGTATAAAGAGAATCATAAAACCCACTATTGTCAACCTTTAATAATACTACCATTGAAACCTTTCATTATCTTAATATCAGTGTATTCAAGAAGAGGTTCTTTGTCTCTGTCCTTTTTCTTAAGATGCCTGTTTCTCAGTGTTAAGTAGCAATTGTTGGTTAAGACCAGCAGAGGGGAAAGCATTATTTCTTGGATAGCAAAACAGTTGATCTAAGCACATCGTAATAAACTTTATAACGTGGCAAACATTGCAGGTCATAGATTTCTCCATTAACTTTTCTCAGTCTTTCCCCATAAGGTTTATTTTCTATGTAGCTTCTTATACTGCTTCTGCAGTTCTAGGTGATGAGCTCTGATGAGAACAACTTTTGTTGCGCGTTTCATTCTCTGTCCTGTCACCTTCCAGGGGAAGAATTGTGAATGTGGTAGATTTGGCTTTGCAAGCAGACTAGGGAGGGACTATCAGACCCTATACACTGCAGAAAGATGTGCAGTGTAGATTCAACCTAGGAGACTTCCCCAGGCCACTTACTCAACAGGACATAAAGCACTGCCTCACCACAAAAAAACCCAAGGCCTTTCCAGCTAGGTTCTTGCTGCCAGTGCCTAAGCATCAAAACTGTTTCTCTTCAGGAAAGCCAGGGGCAAGACACCCCAGAGAGCAGGCAGTGTGAATCTGTCACCGCTCTCCTGAAATCCAGTGGCACAAGAGTCATGATGACAAGGCACATGAGGAAAGCTGACTAACAGTAGTACAGAAATAGAAACTGTAGCGTAAATGATCAGCAGCCACAAAAGCCATGCCTCGCCACTAGAAACAAAAGGTAATGATCTCAGGATAGTCAATATCCTATGCTACATGTTGTCAGTTATGCAGACATCACAGGAAGTGGACCACACCTCAGGAGAAAACAAAAAGTATTGATAAACCTTATCAGTCCTGTTAGGAGAAAATGTTCCTTCTGGACTATAAAAGTCAGCCATTAACATCAGCTTGTGAGCAAAACATGACGGATGACCATGGAGAGCTCTTCATGGAGTATCATGATGGCCTAATCTATGCCAGGTCACACAGTGAGCATCTTCCAGTTCTTCTTACAGACCTCATACTGGAGAAAAACTCCATAGGATACTGTTCCCCTGTTACTTGTATCGTGATTTCTACACAGGCAAAGCACTGACCTGCAACCCAGATGTGAATAGAACAAAAATGTCCCACAAAGGTGTTAGTCTGGATAAGCAGGAGACTAGGACCTCTGAACATGTCATGGCATAAATTCATGGCAACACAAATAGTCCAGAACAGTCCAGAACCAAATTCCATCTCTGATACCACCATCTACTCAGAGTTTGTGCTTTGGTGAGGCCTAACTCCAAAACTTCAAAGAAGGACAATTCTTCTGCTTCCCTACCACCACTACTGAAAAGCAGTCCATCCTGGAGGAAGAACTCCTCTGTGGCTTTTGTTCATGGAAAGCCAGAAGTGTAAAGATGGATATTCTTTTATCAGCTGATGAATGGCAATTAAATTTCTTTTCAGCTTCCTCCAAAAAATCAAACCCCTCAGGTATCTCAACACCTGAAGCTTCTCTATTTTTTATGCATTTTATAGTCACTGATATGTCATGGTTCTCATCAGAAAAAAAGTGACAACCTGATATAACAGCATTATTCCTTTAATCTAAGTCAGATTAAACAAGCAATGCTTTTAATGAGTTTTGCATATAAACAAATTATTTGTTTTCTTTGGCTTTGTAAATCGCATTTACTCATTCATTCTCAGAAGATTTTATTAACTCTGTCTTCATTATTTGAATTCCATATTAAAGGTATGGGAATGAGCCAGACCTTTTATCTTACCATAATAAACATCTTGTAATGTAAAAATGAACACAGATCAACCAAAGCGTATGGCTGGTATTCCCTTCATGTACTCTAACACCTGGCAAAATTATTCATTAATTCAACAGCCACATTTAAAAGCAACAGTTCAAAGGCCTGTGAATGGTAAAATAACGTGTTCAGAACTGAAGAGCTCTTCAGCAGCAGCAGTGTCAGAGTTTAGAGAAAGAATCATTTCCTGTGAGATGGAGGGCTAGGGAGAGCGAAATAGCAGTTAGGAGGATCTCCACTCTGTAAACTTGTTTCTTCAGAGTCTGGCAAGGGCAGCAGATATTAGATGACATGCATTTGAGAAGAGAATTTTCCACACTAAAGTTTACTTATAAAAAACACTTCAGTGGGTTATGTGATTTGTTTTGTCTCTGGTCAGCAGTTAGTCACCAGGCAAAAAGTGACTCATGAAGTAAACAGAAAACACACAAAGGAGAAGGAGGATTAGGACTTTGGTGCAATACTTTTAGATATGTTAGAAGATGATTGGTATGTCATTTCACTTCTATCAGCTGAAAAGTGCAACATGTGCTAGTCACACAGAGCTATTTACAGAGTTATTTTGTGTGTTTGTAGCAGATGTAATGCACCCTACGCAAGAAGCTGTCCCAAACTGGATTTGCTGCACCTCAAATGCCTTCAACCTTGAGAAGCATTTTTGCCAAAGATTGATTCCTACTTCTTTTTGGTAGCTCTATATTTAGATTTGGAGAGTATGTTCAGTTCTTCATGGAAGCCAGTAATTCCCAAGCTTTGATCTTTTGGATGCTTTTACATAGGGAATTTGTATGAACTCAGGGCATAAAGAGTTGGGCTTGTGCCATCCTTAACACGATCCCAAACACCCATAAATATCTGCAGCTTGGAAGAGCCACACTTAAACATGACTGCCCACACTTACTCAGATCACTACATGCCCAAGACTGCCTTCTAGGGACAAAAATGTCAAATCCATGACAGAGCAGCCCATGCAAGACCCTATTTATTCATTCATGCTGCTGCATAGAAAAAGGTGCTATTAGGTTTGTAATCTACTGACCCACAGATGTTCCAAGTCTTGCAATGTAAATGCACATTGTAGGATGTGGAGCATGTGACAGATGAAGAAGGCCATGTACCTACCCATGTCCACCAAAGAGTTTAAAGAGCCCCTCTAAAGCTGTTCACTTCAAAGATTTTTGCTTTTGATGTGACCAATGTGTTCATTTCAGGGTGCCTGCTTCTGTGCAGGAGTGCTACAGACTTGAGCTTCAGGAGCTGATATATCTTTTATAACAATTTATTTCTCTCCTGTAAAATTATACCATCATAAGAGGCCTCACGCAAGCTTACTGAAGTCCACTGACATCTTTCAATGAGAATAAAATCTCCCATAGACTGCAGTGGACACTGAATCAAACCTTAGGTAAGGTGGTCTTTACAGGGCTCAGAAATTATTTTGTCTTTATCTCACAATTTTCTTCCCTTTGGTGATGGTATAGTTCTTATACAATAAATTACTGAAACATGGACTCTCATTTACATCCTAAGACACTATCTCCAGAGGATGAAAGCAATTATTCCATAGCACCTTTCACCTTCTTCAGTCTATGTAATTTTAAATGCCTCCATCCATTAAGTGATTTTAAATTGATCTTCTCCCTTAAATCCCCAATCTTTCCTTTCAAGGTTATTCAATTATATGTGTTGTATTGGGTAGCGTTCCATTAAAGGTTTTCATGTTTTTGATCCAGTAATAAGTGCAAGCCTTGGGTGAAGGAGAGGCAGCTGATGGTCTTCTGCTTTTATTTTGAGACCTATTTTTTTCTGCATTAAATTGTACAGACAGAAAATTCAGGTATTTTTAAAAATCTGGGATTTTTACTTTATTATTTAAACTGTTTGTTTTATCCACCCTCTAAGATGCTGAGGTCAGATTAGTTTTATATAGATATTTTCTTAATAATTAAAAAATTAGAAATTAATTCAAGTCTAAATTTCCAAAAAAGTAGTTTTTAAATGAAAATTGTGCATTTCTAAGTCACATAAAATAAGAGAGCTGCATCAAATTTGCTGAACTCCTGTAAATCACCACTGATCTCAGAAGGAACAACAACTACTTAAGTATGAAACTTTGAAGTCACACTTCTACACACATTACTTTGAAAACACAATCCCTCATTTCAGTTTCCCACTGTACAGCAAGGACAGACCTCTTGATATGGAAATGTATTCTTTCCTAAAGATTTACCCTGTTTTTTAACTAAGTCAGAGCAAGATCAGCTCAATATGCAAAGATAATGTTAAGATAGTGTAAACATAAACATAATATGCTGGAATCAAAATAGACACCTTATGAACCACATTTGCAGACAGGTCAAAGGGAAATCATATTCAGATAATACAGGAAGGAAAAATTCTGTCATTACTATTTTCCCATGAATTTCACAAGTGGCTGACAGTAAATAGAAGCAGTTAACATTGTCCTCTCCTTGCCTTGAAATGGAACAGCAGATGATGTGTCATTTGGCACTGTGACCTGTTTCAGATGTCTGTCACTCTGTAATGTGTTGAGTTTCTGTACGAAAAACATAACAAGGAATCCACTGTGGGAGCAGAGGTGACAGATTGCAAGAGCTCACCTTACAACAGGTGCTGATCCAGGGATACAACCACTGTGTCACGCTGAGCCATGTGTCGGCCCCATTAACACTGACGTAATGAAGGAAGACAAATGCCTCTGTAGTAGATTATGAGTGGATTGAGTGTACATGCTTGTACCACTTTCCATTTGGATCACAGGTACATTGCAAGGCTGCATTGTGTTACAGGTAGGTAAACTGAGGGAACAGCTCTTCTCTCACCCATGATTTTTGCCTAACAGAATATAGCTGAACACATCCATCCTCAACTCCAGTGGATTTTTTACTGGGTCATGTCACTGACTTCCAGTTAATTTATTCTGATTAAATGAGAGCTGCATGTGGACTGTAGTATGTCTAGGTTACATGTATTCAGCCATTCAATCCTCTTTAGTTTTGGGGTTTATGACTGCAAATATCAAAAGTGATGATAGCCTTGGCCAGTGGTCAACTAGGTGTTTCATAGGATCATGGAATGGCCTAGGTTGGAAGGGACCTTAAATATCACCTAGTTTAAAACTCCCTGTTGTGGGCAGGGACACCTTTCTCTAGACCAGGTTGCTCAAAGCCCCATCCAGACTGACCTTGAGCAGGTCCGGGGATGGGGCATCCATGGCTCCTCTGGGCAACTTGTTTCAGTATCTCACCACCCTTCCAGTGGATGCTTTAATTGTTGCAGGAAACAGACCCCTTGTTCCGCTAGTTTACGTGAGGCGACATCCTATTCCTTAGGAAGTCTTTGATTATAAAGCTCTGGCAAGCTTCATTGACCTCAGCTGACATGTAAGTAGTGCAAACTGCCTAAAGCATATCAAAGATCCATTGAATCAGTGAAAGTATCTCTCACACAAATCAAGCTTAGGTTTCCCAGTAGCCAGTCATCATCCACAGCAGCCTTTACCTAACATAATCTCAGGGTCACTATCTATGTGCCTGCTTCTCAAGTCATAATGGTAGCATATTCATATAGTGTTTCCACTTTTTTTTTCTTTTGGCCCTTTCTTGCAGCTGCTGGTTAGTAGCATTTTCCTCTCATTTTGTTCCATGCAACCTCTTTGCACTGAATCCCAGATGCATGTGAAATGGCCACAAAAGAACTATCTGGGTTAAATGAGTACTAAACAGGTTTAAAATTAGTGCTTATTGTTTGGAAGCAGATGCAAGCTTCAAACAAATGCAAAACATCGATGCAAATGCAAAAAGGAGAGCAATTTGAAAATCAGATTCTAAGTACTTGATTCTATAGGTTGTTTTTTCTAGTAGTAATACCCAGAACAGTTCTGTTAATGTAATGGAAGCTCATTGAATAACTACTCTACCAGCATTTGTGTCTGCAGAGTTCATGAATCAGCAAAATAACTCAGGTTCCCTGCTATTCTCATTTTAATGAACTGTTAACTCTACAAAGCTACTCTTTTAGTAGCTAGCAAGCACTGTTACATGTGTCTATGTGTTATATTCTGCAGAAATTATTATTAGCTTACAGTTATTTTCACTGTTTGTTTTTCTTTACCTTTTACAGTATTTTTGAGGGATACTTGTATTTAGAATCAGTCCTGAAGATCTACAATGCTGAAGTTTAATGAGTTTTATCTGTCCATACTACATGCAAATTGATGGCAGCATATGATGGGAAATGTCTGTGACAAATTTCTTCAACCACACCACTGATAAAATTCCTATCTTCTGATTTTTCATTCTTTATCCTGCTGTGCAATTTGAAGCAAAACCAAGGAGTCTATTTGTGATAGCATTTGAGGCAATGCCATGGAGGGGGTTTGCTCTAGGTGTAAGCAAAACAGCAAGTTCCTAGCATGGCACATGAATAACAGTGACAAAATCATGGTTTCAACTGACCAGGGCTGGCAGGGAGGCTGCTTACAGCCAGGCACAGAATGCGACTCACTCCCTAGGCAGTGTGGAAATGGCTGCTTGCCTTAGGAGCAGAAATACTCTGTTTCCCAAATTTGGTGCCCTGAAATTCATTTATAAATTTATTTGTCATACGTCATTTTCATACCATTTCTTGAATTTCATTTGGTTTTGGCCTTGTGAAGCCTTGAACTGGCTCTAAGAATTGATAAGCGATGAACTCTGGAAATATCATGGTGTGTGAGAGGCAGGAGCCACCCAGAATATCACCCCTAGAAATTCAAGTTCCCTCTGCAAAGAACAGTTGAAATGTATAAACTTCTCCAAGCAACCTTCACTGCCAGTATGGTCCAGCTGTGACTCAGTGGATTTTCCTCTGTGTTGTATGCCTTCTCTATAAGGAGCAGTTACAAAACTACTTTGCATAGAAAAATAAACAGCTTTCAAGTTACAACACACTGCCAGTTGGATTGGTCACTGGAACACCTCAACAAACTAGTTAGATTCTGCAGGACTGCTTGATCATCTATCCTGAAAGACTTTTTAAGACCTGCTCTTAGAAATTACTTTAAATTGTCACTTGGATGAAGTGTAGTGTTGAGAGGGACATTAACTTTCCGTAAGTTTCTATGAAGTGCACCACAAGTCTGTCACTGTATGCCAATTAAAATAGCAGTGATTTTGGTGTAGATACCCGATCACTCTCTATTGGTGTAGATACCCCACCAATCAGAACAGGGACATAGTTTCAGACATGGTTCTGAACATACAGTAGATGTAATGGCTTTTCACAATGGTTTTTATATAATGACAGCATTTGGGGAGAGATGGAGTAGAAAACCATGGAAATGAAATGGCCATTATTTCCCAAAGTATTGTTGCCAGCAACCTTTTGTGGCTTACAGTAAACAGTAGATGCTCACTGGGATTCTCTTTCGTTGCAAGTGACATCCACTTCTTCACATTATCCGTGTCACTGCACTTTCAAGTGCCTCTAATTTTACTTCTGTTGCCTGCTTATTTGGGCTCATTCAAACTGGTTGGAAACTATTACATTTTGTACAATTTTAACTGGTTAGAATATTATAAATATTACTTTTTTGCATGCATCATCTTTTTCTGTATTGGTAAATATCAGAGGTGTGAACAGATGTGGAAGGTGGAGGATGAAGAACATATTTTCCTTTAAAATATGTACTTGGGACATGAATAAAATAGACATATTTGACAGGATGGCTTATGCTCATTTTAAAAGCACAGAGGCTGCTCTTGCATGCCATAATAGCACTGCAGAGTAGGGTGCTTTATCTTGGTCCCTGGAGCCACAAAGACAATAAAAATTGCAAGTTAGTGCTGACATTTGTGGTTTCAGGAATGAGGAAATGTCCCTTCCCCACCAGCTGGAATTATTTTTGGGTACCTGACCTTAGTGGAACTTTCTCAATGTGTTCCTAGAAACCACCTGAACTCAATTTTCTTTTACCTCCATGGTATTTTTTGAAATAAACACCAAAAATACTTTGATATCTCTCTTTATCATCACCTAACCCTTGAACTCTGCAGCAAGATTTTTCTGCATGCCAGCAGGTTACAGCTATGAATCCTCACATATTTCTGCCTCCATCCCCAGCCCATGCTTCAGGCTTTGGGCAGGCAAAAGGCTATCACAAAAATACATGTTTCTCCAGGCATTGAGTCATTACTGTCATTAAGGTGAGGTAAAGGCAGATGCTGATCTTAAACCTGTATCAAGAACTGTAGGACAGTCCTGGAGACACTCAGATTGTGACAGTGAGAATTAGTGCCGCTGTGACAACACTGAGAAGAGCGACAGACCAAAAGACAGTTTGGACTTTCTTGCAATCCACATAGTTGCACTAAAAGTATTTTTAGTACCCAACTGCTGACTATTAGTCATAAATACCTGTTTTGTCTTATAAATAAGTTCTAATAATTTTATATTAAATTTGTTTTTTTCAGATTTCATTACTTCTACAGAGATGTGAGGTTCTAGGAATCTATCCATGGATAGTTTATATGTGGGTGTTGTGAAGCTCAGCAATATCCAACTAGAAGCCACCAGAATGATTCACAAAGTATTTATCATCACAATACACACTACGAAACAAATTTCTATACTATAACTTAACCTCCTGTTTGCTGGAAAACAGAACCCTCCTGCTGTGTCTGAAATCTTTAAATGTTGCCTTTGTGCTCACCACTTATTTCAAGGGGAAAAAGTGAAGGCACACTTTTTGCTAGATTCAAATCATTCCTGCTGAAACGAAGGTAGACTATAATACTTTACAAGTTGCTTCAAATGATGGTTGTAGGAGCCATCTACAAATCAATAATTCCTCAGAACTTATTAGAACATGGTGTTCACACATGTGAACAAACTGAATTGGTTCTGCTAGAGAAGAATAGCTTTGAGTCATGACTTCCAAAGCAGACTGACAACAGCTTTCTAGACTGCATGACCTCTATCAAATTTACAGCAATATTACAGTGTTTGTCTTTTTATGAAGCATAATACAAACCCTCCCCTCTCAAGAACCTTTACTACATCACTGAGAGATATCCCACAAAATACCACTTCAGCCTATACAAATGAGCCTCTACAAATATGATAGATATATTTTATGTATTATACATAGATAGAGAGAGGAAGGGAGAGGGACCTTCTGAACCTTATTTCTGTGCAGATGGAAAAAACCAAATACAAACAAAGGGAATTGGGGGAAAAAGTAAAGGAATAGTTACTCTCTGAGAATATAGTGAAATTATTTTAAAAGGAAGCTTGCATCATAGTGAGACAAAAAAGTTTCGGTAGGAACAAAACCTACACCCATTCCTAGAGATAACAGAAAGTGAAGGAAAAGAATGGTTAGTGAGCAAGCTCTTAATTCAGTGTTTTGCAGGTGTACAAATACATTTCCCATTATGACCTAAAGATTATGATTTTCATATTTCTGTATATTCAGATGAGTGTGTTAATTAGGTAGCATTAACTATAAAGGAAAGAATTCTAAGAGAAGCAAATTAAAATAGTAGCCATTCAGACATTATCATGAATAAATATGTCAAAGAAGGAAAATTGGAACTGACTCTACTTGAATAACTGGGGAAGGTCACAGATGTGATTTTCTTCTTCCATTTTTAGCATTATGGAACATAAAATCTGAAGTAAGAAATTAAAAAAGGAAAAGAATAAGCAGCATCAAGACACCAGTATTTGTCAAGACCTCTGGCATGTGCTGTGGACCTGTCCAGCCATGGTAAGAGCTGTGTGTCCTTAGAGTTGCGCAGCAGTTGCATGTCCGGTAACAAACTATATGTTTAGGGGAAATCAGGCTTGGACCTTAAGTCTTCAGAGCATTACAATACATCTGAGCAAGGAACATGGACTTCGGAGAAATACTTTCTTACATACACACGGACCTCTTAGAAGCCTCCAGTTTCCAGTGCTGAAGAAGGGAACAGCAAGAACAGAGCTTGCAACTGACATTTGCTTACCAAAATAACATAAGCAAGGTATCTGTGCTGGGGAAAAGTCTTCTTGTAGGAAACTAAAATATCAGATAACAAGATTAGGAAGGTGGCACAAGGGGAATAGAACTGTAGAAAATACAAGAGGCAACCAGAGACATTCTAACAGAAGGGAAGGAAAGTAATTGTCATGAAGGAAGTGGGTGGGCACTGGCACAGGTGCCACAGAACCTGTGGAATCTCCATCCTTGGAGATACTTACTACATTGCTAGACAAGCCCCTGAGCAACAAGTTCTAGCCACAAAGTCAGGCCTGCTTCAAACTTTGGGCTAAGCAGATGGCCTCCAGAAGTCACTCTCAACCTTATTACTAAATTACTGTTAGGATTATCTGAAATGCCAGGAGGAAGACTTTTTCACATATGTGAAATAAATCTCTCTCCCATGAAGTAAAAATAAAACAGCAATGCTATATTTGTTTATACTTCTGAGGTATTCAAAACACACAAGAAGCTCGTATATCCATCGATCTATCATGTATCCATCAACAAGCAATATTTACCTCAGAAATACTGCAGTCTGAAGTAGAGACAAAGACAGGTGAGAAGTATTGGAAAAGAACTAGATTAGGGCATAATATCCAAGCAGAGAAGATCACTCCAGATAATGAGACTATAGTATGACAGCATGGTTATTATTTGCACTGCTCATCCATGTGGAAACAATGGGACACAAAACTCAATGACAGTATACTTATATCTCTCACAGGTCTTAAAAAATAAACGCAGCTATCTGCTGTGTTTACTGGCTGAAATTATCTTTTTTTAAGACCGAGATATACCACAAAGTGTTTGGAAAAGCTGAAGAAATATTACAAAAGCAAAAACATACAGTGTGAGTGTTACATGGCTTAGTATGATCAACATTTAACATTGGGCTCAGTGGTTCAGAAGTCACAACACTAAAAATTAAAGTGAGATTTGCCATATTTCTAAGTATGATAATATAACCATTTAAGTGAATAATCATACATTAAATGTCTTCATTTATTTTTCTTCAGTTTCAGTCTCTCATCATTTCATGTGTGAACTCTCTCAAGGTGTGAATTTAATTGAAAGCATTGAAAGAGTACTTTGCTTGTTCATGTTGTGAACACAAGTTTATAGGGTGCAGGCCTGGATCCAAAATACTGATGGTCAAAATTGTTGCAAATCTCAAAAGCATTACATTTATGTACACACACCAGAGAAGTCCCAAAGGTGCCTTCATCCCTATTTCTACACATATATCTGTGCAGGCAAGGCAGAAGTAGCACAGACCAGTTAGGCATCATGATTCTGTTTAAGCCCTCATGGGCTTTGCAAAAGAGAGGCCTATCTCACCCACAAGGCCCAAACCCAAATTAATAAAAAAAAAAAAAAAAAAAACAAAAAAACCAAAACAAACAATCCAAAACACTAATCTGGCAGTGCCAGAAAACAAATGAATGCCACCATTTTCCCCTTTTGTCTGAAGTCTTGTCTGTACAGAAAGCTGGCATCAGCTTTTTCCTCTGTATGAAAAGGCAAGATTATCTATCTTTCACAGATGCAGAAAAGAGATTGCCCTCTAAAAGATAGGGTATTCTTGGAAATGGGATACCTCTCTCTCCATGTCTTTTTTACTAAACAGTTCTGTAATTTTGGAGTTAATAAGACTTTTTACTGAGAAACTATATAATAACTCACTACCTTAGGAATTTAGATATTTATACAGAAAGGAATGTGGAATCCATCTAGTTTCTTAGTGAGATGAAGTTTTATATGTAAAGTGGAAATATCTCATCAGAAGATGCTGGGACACAACAACCCTGAACTCAGAGCCTGGATCATGACATAGTTGAAGTTGGTTCAAGGTCCTTATCACTGAGTTTATTATTATTTGTAAGGGAGGCAAGGGATAGGAAAAGGTGGTTGTTGTAGACAATTGATTTCAGAAGAAGATTTACAACAGAGGCTTAGGGAGCCCTTCTTTGCAACATTGAGCCTTCATGAGAACAGCAGACTTTTCAATTTCAAACTTAGACAGCACCATTCTCAGTTGATCTGCTTTGGCAATAAGGAACATCCATGCCAGCCTCTGGCTAAAGACAGTTCACTGTACATTGAAGGACACCAAATGAAAGCAAATATGCTGAGGGAACAAAATCATGTATTGCCAAGAGAAGTGTCAGGGACAATTCTCCATTTTTCCATTGAAAAGTTTTTCCTTGAAAATTTCTGATCAGATGAGGCCCTGCTGCAGGCCTGTGTAAGACCCTTGGCACCCTCACCCTACCTGCTGTGGTAGCCCAGCTACCTTGAGGGACAGTGCTGGGTTGAAGGGCACCTGCTGGCCTCAGCCATCAGCACTGACACACTTGTCTTTTCACAGATTTAACACATACCTGTAGTGGAGAACACAGATGCTCTGTGAATAGAAATATTTTCTTCAAGCAGTGTTTCTCATCATGTATGACAGTGAAAAGAAACACTAAAAGAATAATTCCAAAATGTCACCTACATACAGGTAAATCAGGAAGCCAAGCCTATGTCTATATCTGAACACTGGAGACCGTGAAAGTGATTTTTTTTAAGGTTATGACATCATAGAATCATTTAAAAAAACAAAACATGAAAAGAAATGGGGTTTGCCATGAAGGGCATTTTCATAACTAATGCATTTATCCAAATATCTTTGCCTTAAACATCTTAATAGGAGTGATGCTATTCTCTACCTAATGATTCTATGGTCATGTGATCAAGCCAGTCTTGAAATCAAGATGTGTTTCAGGTCATCCAAGCAATATTAATCACACTAAGATCCTTGAATCACTAGATATGCTATATTTGACTTCTATATTTGTAGCAAATACAAGAATACTGGAATGTATTAAAAGACCTAAATAGCCCATTTTCTCTACTTCAGTCACTACTCACAGGCTCTTCACTTATATATAGGAAACTAATGAAAACTGCAAAGCAGGAGGGATTGCTATCTAAATAATCATACACTAGCATACACTAGTGTTTGTACATACCATACCCTGATGCTGCAGTTTTGGACAGGATTGGACCATCTGCTTTGGATAGAACATTAACTCATGCTGACCTAAAGCTACTCAGAGTGAAAACTGAGATTACAATTTTTAAAAAAAAAAACAAATCTGTGTTTATTCAAATTTAATTCTACCTAATTTTATGTGGTATGGTAAGAGTGAGCAAATGTAAAATCAGCAATGGTAACCATTAAGTGTATTCTGATTGATTAACAGAAAGAACAGATAACTAAACCAAAGAGGAATTAAAAAGGAAAATTGAAGGAAAAAAAAAGTTTACGTGGCAGGTTTTAAGATTGTTATTCTATCAGAGACATGTCCTTTGGGGAAAGAAATTCAAACCAAATTGAAGACAAAAGCACAATTTATAAGAGGTTAAAGACAGGACAGGAATTTGGAAAGCTGAGAGGGAATTTCAGGAGTAGGTATGGAAAGACAGAGACACCAAAGAATGCATTACCTAAATACCAGTGGAGCAGGATGGTTTTGAAAGAATCAGTGGTTCCACAAAGCCTTCTGGATGTGAAAAGATCAGTAAATGGGAAAGAAGTCACCACATCTGTCAAAAGTTCTTTTTGCTTCAAGATTGTCAGGGAAAATGTCTATTCTCCTTATCATATAAAGAAGAAGCACTGTTAGAAATTAACGCTTTGGGGTTTTTATTTAAGAGCTTTTATAGCAAAACACTTTATTTAGTCTTGAATCACCAAAGAACTAAACCTTGATTCATGAGAACATTAGTGAGTTTAATTGCTGTCTCATCACCATTCTCAGAAATAAGTAATTCAGACATTAGACCCTTGCAGTTTTGATCCACAAGGTGTACTCAGGACTCTGGATATTGTGCAAGGAAACTTCCCAGTCCTGAGCATGCTGAGTTCCTCAGTGGTATGGTGTGCTTTTTGTAAGAAAGCTGCTCTCTGACCATCCCTCACAGACCCCTTGCTGCTTCTTCTAAATATCACACCTTGCAGGGGCCACTCCCAGACCAGGATTGTGGTTAGGCTACTAAGGAATTGTCTCTGTTCTTCTGCTACATCAAAGGAAGGCTCTATTTTTGTACTGTCTGTTTGACTGACACTGGGACGAGCTTTCAGCCCATGAGAGAGATGTCACGAGGTTTTTTTGAAACAATAGCAGTTCAGAAAAGTATGTGGACTGAGGGACACCTACTCAATATCAGACTCATCTGCTGAACTATCTCGTGGCTGATCATGGATTTTGGCCATGGAATCTGGAACATCCATTTTAGATTAGACTATGAAACTCCCTAATGTGCCCTGTATTTCCAGTTTATATAATTCTAATATGAATTCAAATAGGGAAAAAGCTATTCTTATAGAATAAACAAACACTGTTTCTTGGTCTGTGTCAGTTTAGATCAAGGAAGACTTGGGCACAAGATCTCTGGTCCCTTGCCATCAGTGGGAGAGGAAGGTGCTGAGTTACCTCCAGGGGGTCTGAACCCGCTGAAGAGTCAGCTCCTCCCACAGCAAAATGAATGCTGGATAAAAGCTTTTTTTCTTTTGTTAACCTGCACTCTGGTGGAGTTACCTTCCTCTTGGTTTGTAAGAGGTGATGGTTGCAGGTTTACTACTCTTCTGTCAGACAGAGGGAGGGAGCATTCAGTGTTTGTTCTTCTGACACTGGTAATTTGGGCAATCTTTCTAAGGATGCCTTTCTAACCCTGGCAGCAGACTTTCTCTGCCAGTGCAAGTATTTCACCTCTCCATCTTCTTCATTAAGTAAAGAGCCTGTGGTTGCTTCATCAGTGAACTAGACATAACAGTTGTCCACAGTGTGAACTGTTTCCTTTGGGTGGAAATGCATGTAAAACTAATGTCCTATTTCTTTCAGCATGAAGTATGTTTTACCAGTTTAAGATGCTGGAATACTTTCAGGAGTTGTGACATCATATTTCTCATTTTAGTGAAATTTCCAGTATTGAAATGAAAATAATCACAGAGCAAGACTGTGAAGCAAATTGATACAGATGCATATCTATGTGTTTCATGTGACTGTGTTACAGAAATAAACATTAGCGAAGGCTCATCTTATGTAAAAACAAGAAATTCACTCTCCAGTTTGAAAAACTCAAACATCCTACAAGAATGTTCAACAATGAAAGATAACAATGGTTTGGTTGGTTTCATTTACCTTCCCTCCACCCAAATCTCCACTTACATGCAGGAATAAGTTTCTTACGTTTTTATCACTGAAGCTCTTTTTGTCTACTCTCTACTGATAATTTAAAGTGTTTGTTAGTTATAGACATCCTTATTTCCTCACATCAATAGGCAGCATTATGAAGCACTCTATGAATTGCCATTGGGAGCAAAACAAACACCACCAGGCCTTGTTCTGATTCTGGTGAAAACCAGCTGCTAGCTTTTGATTTCTCAGTTGTCAGCTCTGGCAATTGTATTTGCCAAGGCAGCTGGTTATTCCTTCCTTTCTCTGAACTTCTCATGGGCATTGGCTTCTAGGGGTCTTCTACTTAATCACTAAGGAAGATCTTTACTTTTAGAAGTGTGGTTTTGAGTGGAAAATCAGCCCACTGTTTTGGGGTGTACTGGCGAAATTGCCAGGGTGGGGACGAGATAGATAAGGGAAAACTAAACTAAAAACTACACTCAAAAACTCAATTTGTTACAGAAAAAAGTTGAACTTTCATTCTAGTAAGCCAGTAAAACAATAAAGAATAAAACTAATATTTACAAGGCTATAAATGGGCTTCAAAGTAAACAGTCCATTAAGATGAATGGCAAAGTTTGCATTCCTCTTAGAACTATTGATTCAGTCTGGACACCAGAAGATTCATGAAAATAGAACTGCAACATCCACGTTTTATATTTTCTTTCTACCAAGAAGTGTCATCTTTCAAAACAAAATAAAAGTTTGAAATTATGGAAGGCAATTGTCAGAAGCTGCTCCACATATTTTCAGCTTTATGTTATTAAATGATGTGATTTTTTTCCAGTAGTAAGATTTTGACACTTAAGTAACAGAAACAATATTGAAAAAAGGCATAAAATTAAATCAGCTTGGCATAAAAATCATGGTCCCATTTAAAGGTACTGTCTTCCTCTCTAACAGGCCACCTTGTGAGCAGTTTTGAGAACATTCTGTTGGCAGCAGACATTTCTACTATAATTTTTATGCATATAACCCTTTCCTTATTATTGTTACTTGTGGAATAGCAGAATCCATTGATCATAAAATATGTCCTTTAATGCAAGTCTGGGTTTTGTTTTTCCAAAAGATAATTTTGTGTTCCAAAAGCTCATTAAAAATTTGGGGTATTTGTATCTGGAAAGAAAGTTCTGGAGGAGACATTTTTCCTCCATCAATTAGATAAATGATTCACACACGGCCTTTTTCACAGTGGACCTAAAGCCAGGTAAAATGAATACAGACACTGCATTCTGCCTGTAGGAACATTGTCCAATTGCAAGTTCTTTTTTGATAATCCACACTACTAACATTCAAATATATCACTGATAGGTTAGAGATAGTAATTTCCAAAACCACAACTTTTTTTTCACAGAGCATGAACTTCAGGAGTTGATGGAATTTCCTTTTCTTTTTTTCTTCTAACAAGCAGACATTTGTTTCAACCATTGCAGTCCTTCATGGAGACAAATTCTGAAGTGGCAGGATACATTATTTAGTTAATATTTTCCATGGGTGCTAGACCATCACTTCTTATATTTTGAACACATTGGCATACTGTTTACCATCTAGACTACATATAGATGCACAGGGAGGGTCTTCAAAGAATGAGAAGGTCTATTTTTTAATTTTGAAAAAATTTGAGATTGTCCATAAAGTAAGATATGACTAATGCCAATTTTTACACAACAAAATCCAGGCTGAGATCCCTTGAATCCAGACAATGACAAGAAGTTATTGTTATTATCCAATAGCAAACTGGAAGTAGGACATCCCCTGTGTTTGCTGGAGTGGCAGACCCTGATGAAGGGATCTGTCACACTCAATTAAATAAACTTACACAGTCACTGGAATATTTTTTAATGTCTCATGTACTCAAATGGTTTCCAGAGGCACACTTCTCTCAGGTTTCTCTGCCTGGATGTTATGGTTTAATGACAGCTGGCAGCTAAGCACAATGCACTCACTCCCCCTTTCCTCACCAAGTGGGGAAAAAAAGTAGAACCAACAGTTTGAGATAGGAACAGTTTTATTATTATTATATGAAAAAGAGAGAGAGGCATAAAACCCAAGACAGACAAGTGATGCACAATACAATTGCTGATCACCCACCAACAGGTGCCCAGCCTTCCCCGAGCATGGAATGATTTGAGCCAATCCCCCCCAGTTTATATACCAAGCATGACATTCTATACTACAAAATGCCCTTTTGGCCAGATCAGGTCAGCCTTCCTGGCCAAGATCCCTCACGGCATTTTGTCTTGCTCCTCACCGGCAGAATATGGAAAACTGAAGAGTCCTTGACTTAGGGTAAATACTACTTAGCAGAAAACCAGCATGTTATCAACATTATTCTCATACTAAATCCAAAACCCAACACTGTACCAGCTACTAAGAAGAAAGTTAACCCTATGTCACCTGAAACTAGGACACTGGATCTAACTGTTCTCCTATGAATTGCATCAGTCTTAATTTATTCTTGGTACCTATTCTGTGGTTTTGTAGTGTTTTCTCCTGCTAGGAAGAGTATAAACCTGGTCAAGCATTACCAGTGTTCTTACATGTTCCACATGGCTTGTATCAAAAGGCCCTTTCTTGAGGACCTGTGCTTTTTTCTGTAGTTGTCAGCATTATTCTTCTATATGTGATTGAAAGAAAGCAAGGTGATTCAAGAATGTAGAGGATTGAATACAATATGGTCTTAGGCAGCAGTGAGAGTGTCCTGACAGTGGACTGGAAGGAACAAGATCACTTCTTTCTGCTGCAAGATAGATAGGTTTGAGCAAGATAGATAGGTTTGTATTGCCATCTCACTGGCAATACACTGGAGGACATTCCAGTAGTGTTTACTGAACTCTACCATACTTTTTTTAAACATTTGTCCAGAATATTTTATTCTGTCCAACACATGTGGTTCATGAGCCCTGAGTGTGTGAACCCAGTGGTTTTCTTATCTGTGGATATTATTAATCCACATGAAAAATTACACTTATTCCATTTACTTCTGGAGACTCAGATGCAGAGTATCAACATTATCCTAAGCAAATGCCTTCCGATGTGACAGTAGCATCTTGAACATAACAAAAGGAGACATTCTCTCCCAGAGGGTTTGCCTTTTGTAATTTACAATGCAAATCTTCATTTCTGTCCTAAAATGTTCCCTTTAAAACCTTACACTGACTGGCTTTGCAAAACAGAGCAATTCATGCCTGACTGTATGGTACAGGCATTTAAAGGCACTGCTGAAGAACAGGGCAAGCACACCCCAGACATCGAGCTCTCTGGGATTTAGAAATTTCCACTGTCTAACAGAAAGTGTGGCAGAAATTCGTCTTGGAAGAATATGGTAGATATCCTTCCCCTAGGAATGCTGCTTGCAGTTTTCTCAACTTTTGGTGATTTTTTAAAGTATGTTGATAAGGAAGTCCTTACGGGGATCATGGACATATAAACACTGTGTTCTGCTAATGGAACTTCAAGGATGTTGCTTTGCATCTTGTCTAAGAGGCCAAATGCATCAGTTTTATAATATACTCAACCTGTAAAAGCATTTGTCCTTAAAACTCCAGTCTCCTCACAAAGACGGGTCTCCTATTAATGGAATCAATTAGTAGAGTTCAACATACCAGCGAATGAGAGCAAACAAAGCCAAACCAAATCCTTTTTTTGCTTTAGATTTATTTTTTTATGAAACCTATTGGCTTTTGCCTTTCAGACCCATCCCCCTTTACTTGCTGATTGTTTCATTGCCATTATGTCTAAATTAATGATGTGTTTGGCAGTCAGACAACTGATCCAATTGGCTGCAATGTCACATCTGAACATGCTCATCAGTTCTGCAGCCTACTCATTTTTTACGACTGACATGAACACAGCCATTGAACAGTGTGCTTGCTCCCACTCTCCCCACACACTCAGCATACAAACAGCAACGTTTACATTAATTTGGTGAATATGCAGCCATGCTTATTGAGTGTGGGGAATTTCATTGTAGAGGAGTGGAGAGTAGAGGATTCCAGCAACCTTTGCTGGAGATAAAAAAAAAGTGACTCTGCACCTCACTCTGGGAGACTAGCCTGGGGTTGTCCAAATATCTTCTAGAATAAGGCAGGGTGTAATTTGCAGAGGAGAAGCTCTCTTAAGTGGGCAAGCTACATAATTTTATTTCCAACTACTTGGCTGAGGAAAGAAGGCAGAAAAAACAAAGATATGTCTCTCTGGCACAGACTCAACAAAAGGATTTACATGTCTTGCAGTGCTAAAAAGGACATTCATCTCTTCCATCATCCAGGTTATTAACAACACTGTCAGATAGTACAACAACCAGGACAGACTTCTGTGAAAGTCCATATGATGTAGCCTTCCATTTTGATAGTGAAGCATCACTAACTATTGTCTCAGTACACTTTTCAAACTCATTTTCTATATGTCCATTAATTTCTTTGTCATTAATTTTTTTTTTTCCTTTGCTTGTTTGTGTAAATATCATGTAAGACAGTGTCAGTTTTACTAAGATCTGGAAAAGATAACATTTGTTGTTTCTTCCCAGTGAGCTAGCTCTGTTACCCACTTTGAGAAATAAATTATATTTGTTTCATGTTGTTTGTTCTTGCCAAATCAATGGGGACCATTCCTCATCTCATTATTTCTCAGGTGCATAGAAATAATTCATTTGATTGCTCATTTCTTTTAGAAATTGAAGTCACTCAGGTGGTCTGTAATTTCTAAATACCATTTATTTTAAAGATAGAAACTATAGCTGTTCAGAGACAATTTCCTGGCAATTCATTCTCCCTTCCAAAGTTCTCTGAACAGCCATATGATTCATCTGTCAGTTCTTTTAGTATCTTCAGAAGAAATTAATCAGGTTTAGCTGATTGAACATCTCTCATTTATGTTCCTTCTCTTTAAGAGGCTGAGATCCTGCTTACTTTTTTGCAACTGGAATTAATTGACTACTTGCCACTTCAAAACTGACCTCTTTAATGAAGGGCAATATAGAAAAACTTAGTTCAGTATATTTTTCTAGAAAAAATCTCTCATACAGGTGTCATAAGCATTACAGCTAAAACCATTTTCCCCTAGATGAAGTGGAAAAAAATCTTGGAAAATAATAAAGAAACATTTTTCCTTTTTAATTTGTTATCCTTCATTCTGAGCTGATTTTTTTCCTTAAACTTTCAGTATGGCTACACATTTGTAGCAGTATTTTCAAGTATATTGAGTTCTAATTAGTCTCACTATGTCACTCTGGCTTGTAGGTAAAAGAATTTCTTTTCCCTAGCCAAGAAAAAGTTAACAATTAAAGCACTCACAGTGGAATTCTTATCTATATATCAATAGAATTATGGCTGATAAATAATTTTAATCATAGAACAGTGCAATCCTCTGAACCAGTAATTCCAAAAGTATTCAATAACAATACAAGATGTAGCAGATTAAAGGCAATGAGTATCCTTCTCTGAAGCTACTATTAGTTTCTTTTAAGTGTATAATTTATTGGCTCCTCCAATATACCAATTCCTTCTACATTGTTAGCAACAGCATCTGATCAAATATTCTTTGCTTCAGGACTGTAGCTGTACTAACCATGTAATGGCAAGACTAAACAGTTCTCTGACAACTGCTTCACAAAGCAAGGAAAAGGCTGAGAACAGTGAATGAGACCACCCATGCTTCACACTCAAGTTTGAGAGCTCTGCAATAACAAAGCTCACTTTCTTACTTTAAACCCTACATTGCCACTCAGTTTTGCTATGCAAATCAGGGCTTATAGAGGACAAGCAGAAACTAATATGAGAATTAAATGCATTAGTTCTAAGACAATTTTTACTACTTTATACGTCTGCTCATTTAGAATGCATGTCAAATTTCAATTGACCATGTGAACCAAAGGTAGTCTGAGTTATGTGTCTGAAAAGTTTTCTAATTGCAAAAAAAGTCTTCAAACTTCTGAATCACAAAAAAGTTGTATGCTTTAAAGGCCTCTGGGAGAAATATTTTAGCCTTCTTTTAAAAATATACTTAGTTATCTCCAGTTTTTGTAAATATCTATATTTATTTTTTATAACTGATTGTGCTTTTCAAAATAAATGTATTTTGTAAACTTAGGGAACTTTCTTGAAGTATTCTTGGATAAGCAACTCTGAGAACAGAACTGTCAAAGATCTGGCAGCTATTGAACCGTGTTACATGAACAGCACAATGTCAGAAATGCCAATGTGGAAGGAAGTAGGAAGAAGAGCAAGATGAGACTACAGAGTCCTTCAAAAACCAAAAGACAAATAGGAAAAGCAAAATGAGACTACAGGTATTGCAGCACCACTTTTGTGTTTCACTGTAGAAATGGTTTACACTAACCCACCCGGTGTAGCACCGTGACAAATTAGGAACGTGCCAGCTATGGCGGCAGAAACCTCCACCAGTGGGATGGTAATGAAGAGTAAGGGGGTCTTTCAAACACTCTGGTAAAATAAATTAAACACCTTTATCTATACCCATAGGAAGCATATAATCAGGCAATATAAGCATGGAGAATAAAATTAGAAGTGTTAAAGTGCAAAATTAATTAATACCAATAAGGACATGCATTTGAAATCAGAGGGAGCTAAAAGAAAGTATAGGTTCACCATTTAATGGGGGAGGACAGCAAATAACAGGCACTGAGAAAGCCAAATCTTCCCATTGTGCTTCAATCTTCACAAAAAAGATTCATTGAGAGCAAGTGTTACTGCAATTCATTTAAAAGATAAGGGTATGAAGACCAGAACAGAGAAAGGGTAGGCTCAGTACCATTTAGTTATTTCAAATACATTTAAGTTCATTCATCACTGAGAACCTAAAGATTCACTCAAAGCAATCCCTGAGGCATTAGAATTATCTTTGACAACTTCAGGAGGGGGAGGAAAGAATTCAAAATACTGCAGAGAAGTCAGCATAGTATCTATCATTAAAAAGGAGGAATAGGAGACCATAGCCTCATTCAGTGTCCAGAAGCAACATTAGACAAAGAATCAAATAATCAGCATATAAACATCTTTAGGATATGAATGTGATTAAAACTGCTGACAAAGGCTTGTCAGGAGTAAATCACATCAAATCAATCTACTCACCCCTTTCAGAAGGACAGTAATATCTGTGATATAACTATATTTTGAAATATTTCTTTGAGTTTCTTTGGTATTATCTTGCCATAAACACATTGCAGAAATATAGGCTAAATAAAATCCCCATAAAACAGCTGAAAGTGCATTTAAACCAAAAAGTCCCAAATACATTATCGGTGTAGGTATAATTCAAGCAAGATTCTGCACTGAACTGTCCTAGATCCAGTTTGAGTCAATGTGTTCATGAATTTCTCTGGTGATAAAATAGAGAATACACTTAAGGTGCTTGTGATGACATAATGTTAAGCCCATAAGGGAAGACAGTATCAGAAAACTAATTGATCTTGATACACTGGATGTCAAACTTGAAATTCAATAAAGACAAATGCAGAGCACTACACCAAAAAGAAAAAGACAACAGATACACAATTACAAAATGAAAACCTGAAGAGGCAGCAATCCATCAGAAAGGGACCTGCTGTTGCAGCAGTTTGCTGAGTGAATATGAGTAGAAGTTATGATGCTCCTGGAGAAAAAAAATTAAGACAAATCGAATTCTGGAGGAAACTCAGAGGAATAACACGATAGGAAACAACAAGTTGATTCTGATCGGCTTCCAGTCAGTCAGGCTTCCACTGCACCTCAATGCCCCATCTGCTCAACACACTTCACACCAAAAACAATTGAAGGTGAAGCCAGCAGACAAAGACACAGGAATGAAAGACCAAGTTAAGGAAGAAACACAGCAGTCCTTCAACATGCAAATGCAGAGAGAGTTCTGTGATGGGTAAACAGAGGAGGCTGGAGGCAGCTGAATGGCCCTTGGCTACTCCCAGGGCTGTGACAGTATCCTAGAAAGCCAGGCTGCCAACTGCTGTCACTGCCACCAAGAAAAGGGTTTTGATGAGTAGACTTATAGCTGTTTTGGGGAGGAAGAGGAGATCCCAGAAGCAAGAGTCACAATGCAGGACTGGAATAGGAGCAGCAATGTCAGTTTTTTACATCTTGCAAGCACAGTCTGAATTTAGCCTTTCTCCTTGGAAGCTGTTAACTTTCAGTACTGCCTACACTGTTGAGAGGCCTTGAGCTGTGCTGTAGAAGGCATGCACAGAGAGCATGGGAATCAGTTTGTGATGTCCACCAAAGGAAGAACAACAAGAATTTGATAACTTTACAGCAGAATGGCTTTAGCAGAGATATTAGCAGGAAAGTCTTGAAGAGAAGCTCTAGAACATTACAAACATTACATTGCTCAGAACATTACAAAACTTTATTTGATACAAGGACGAAGAGCTATTAGGGGAAAAAACACATTAAAAAGCAGGTGTGTTTGTTGTCTCCCTGTGAAGGAAGACAAAAAAAAAGTGACCCTCTGAGGGGCATTTCCATTATCTCACTTCTGATTAATTACATTTCACTACGCCTGTGTTTTACCGGGAAAAACTGTGGAAGCAGTACATGAAAATCTGTGCTAATGGCAACTTTCAGAGCCCCTCTTATAACCCTGGGACAAATGACTGGTAAGATAAGCTCCAGCATAATTTTTAGCTTCAATTATTTGGTGTGTGACATCAGCCCATAGAAATTGTTTCTGGCTTCGCTCTCTGGCATCAGTGAGCAAGTGCTAAGTCATACATCTGTTTGGGAATGCAATCACATTATTATCTCCTGACAGAGAACATAATCAACTAATTTCAGCCCTGGTATAAATGGATAACCATTTATTATAAATGGATAACCATTCCCAGTTACCCTCTGAAGAAGCCTCCTTGTCTCTATTACTGCTGTATAGGTAAATTAAACTCCTTAATTTATGTGCTCCAAATTAGTTAAAATAATTTAAAGTAGATGGAGTTAACCGCTTGGAAGTTATTTCTCAATAACTAAGCTAATCATTCCTAGGGCTCTTTATAATCAATGCTGAATTGTTTCTCAGTGAATATGCACATCACCTTGCTATTACTTCAGTGGAGTAATGCTGAGTCAAACCAGCTGAGGATTTGGCCCACAATATCTCAAGGGTACTTACTTTTAATTTAGTAATAATTACACTCTCTGCTAATATACTAGAAGGTCTTTGGTCTTCGAGTTAATGAAATAATACCCAAATGAACCCCAGAATCTATTTCTTCAGCAAAGAGGAAAATTATTATTTCATAAACAGGAAGTAACCTCAATTTCTTATAATAAACTTCATTTTGCATACAAAAAGATAAAGAAAAAAAAAGACAGAGGAGAAGAACAAATTAGAAGATACATTTTAATATGATTTTCTGTGGTTTTTATTTCTCTAATTTTTTATAACCCAAATCAAAAGTGTAAACCATGGATGCACACACATGTGTGCACACAAACATATTAAATTAATCCCTATATCACCACCCACTAAAGGTCTCAGAGAATTATGACGAATGTTACAGAGAGATGAGAAGCCATATGTTCTACCACACCCAGGAAGGATTATATCTCAGACTAGATTAATAACAACCTGTGAATGTTTGTCTTCCATCCTCACAGTGAACTAGTAAGGAGATTGAACATGTGGTCTCAGACTAAAAACCTAAAGAGGTGATGGCAGGTCTTCTAAATATCTCAAAGAAAATACATTACATCTCTGTCTCCTATGCAGCGTTTCTTTCTTCATCTTTTTTTTTTAACCCTCTCACACTGAGCTAATTTCACTATCACACAATCATATTATCTTAAAGTTTCACAGAGAGAGGATCAGATCCTGCCAAAACCAAAGGATACTACTGGAGTCTTTTTCCTTACACACTCTATCTGAAAGGAGAGTTACAGTGGATAGATTTTTAACATTTTAGTCAAATAAAACAATTGTTTCATACAGTAAGTTTTATCTCCCACAGCAGGGAGCTGGAACTAGATGAGCTTCAAGGTCCCATTCCAACCCAAGCTGTTCTATAATTCCATGATCCCTATGGCAATTATTTATATTTCATATCTGTTCACACCTGAGCAGTTTACTATAGGTTTTTGCAGTACAGCTGTAGAAGCAGAATTGTGGTCAAAGCTTTACCTAAATAGTCCTTCCCTGTTCTGTGTGAAAATGTTTACCACTCTTCCAAAGCATAATTTTGTGAAGAATCTAATAAAATTTGAAATTTGAAAATACAACAAACCATATTTCTATAGTTAGACCACCAAACTAGAGTAACACTGTGTTGCAAATTACAGTTGCACTCTGACAAGGCATGTAATCATTGAAGAGGTCCCATCTTTAAAGTCCCTTCCATCCTAAGCCTTTCTATGATTTTAAGTTGGAAATATCCTGGAGGCATGTTTTAAGCAACAGAGAGTTCCTAGAATTCTCCTGGGATTTTACAATTCTACATAATGTAAAATGGTTTGATAATGATTAGCAGGTAAGCTCCAAGGAAAGTTTTAGGCTCAAAAGAAGTTTAAAATAAAGCCCTGTTAAAGCTGCAAACATACAACACATAGTGTTTCGAAAATCAGCTGATAGCCTGAAAATACTCTGTATTAATTCTTTTTAAAAGTAATCTGTGTCACTCTTTAATCTTTTTGATACTCTGACTAATGCCCAAATAACAAGAGGATTGTGTCCTAATAAATGCTCTATTTAGTCCTGTTAAATGCTGCAGTAACACAGACAATATTAAGACTGTGAAAAAGGTTTTGCTGAAGTTTGTGCTGAGTTAGTAAAATAAATATTGAGGAAACCATAAAACATGTTCCTTTTGATCATCTCTTTATCAAATCTACCATCATGTTTTCAAATCCAGAGCTGATATCATAAAATGTTCCTAGTTTGGCTTGCATTGAAGGTTCTGCAGCCTTGCATAACCTGCTGATGGGATGTATTGGGAAAGGTAGGGATTCGCTGCCAAATCTGATTTCTTGACAAACACATATTGTCCTAGAAGCATCAGTTATGCATTCCATAGAGACTTACTTCTCTGGGGTGCAATAAGGTCCTTTATCCAGATGTTCAAAGCATATGGTGGTATTACAACTCTGTGAACTCTTCTTAACTGATAGCACATTTTAAAGGTACAGAGTTACACTGGGTCATTTTATTACTGTGTGCTACTTTTCTTCTGGGACAGTGACCTTTGTGTTCTTTCCTACCTGGTGACTGCATGAACACTGCACCATTTTTCTTTCCCCCCTTCCCTCCATTCCACTTTGCTCTGGATACTATGGGCACTTACCTGAAGGGTCACTGAGGAAAGACAGAAACCTCTCAGACTGTGGCAGTATCTGCCATGAGGCTTTGAATTTTACAGAAGAACTTGTCTCTAATCTAAAAGTTACTTGAGCTCTTTACAGACAGACAGTCCAGGATGGTTTGTCTTGACTTTTCTTGACTTGCTGCAGGTGATGCTGACTCTCCCCCTCCATACTGTAATTTGGACTCTGATTTGGAAACTACAAAACTGAATTTTTTATATTGTCACTAGCTTATCCTGTGAATTGGTTCTTCCCATGTCAAAAATCAAAATTTTCTGGAAATCACAGGGACACATGAATTTCTGTGGAAAAGCAGATAAAACTTTATAATAGAAAATATTAAATATGAGGCTTGCCAGAATTCCCTTCTTCTTACCATATAAATCAGACTTCCCAATCTAGTGAAGCCCAATTTCTTTCCTTGTGCTGTACTTCAGAGGTAGCTTACAGAACATTAAAGAAGTTACAGAATGAAATTGGTGTGAATGACAAGGGAGTTGGCCATTCAAGTGTGTATTTCAAACCTTACACTCTCAATATGGAAGAAGCGAGAAAATGTTGTGAAGCTATTGTTGTCATTGTTGCAGAACACAGAAGTCGGTTTTTAAGGAAACTAAGTTTCCTATAGAAACTGTGCAGAGGATGCAGAGGACACAAGTATTTCACCTTATTTTAAAAGTTCTCTATAATTTTAGAGTATGTGACATTTACAATTCCCCTATTTCAAGCAAGTGAAGCTCTACTCTTTGTCTCATTGAGCAACAGTGGAGTGGAAATTGTAGTTAGTTACAATTAATTTCTAATAGCCTTGTGTTGTCTTCAAGGCATATTTGAAATAATATATATGAGGTTGGAGCAGCTGTTAAACTTGCATTTATGTATTACCAATTTGAAGGAAATAATTAATTTTAACATTGTTACAGTCTCTGTATCAGTTTCTTAAAATAACTAGCTGTGATTAATAGACCATGATAAGAATTTTGATCAATGATATTATGTTTCTTCATTAAAAAAGGAAGGATTTATTGCACATTACAATTTTTTTTAATTGTATAGATTTCAATCTTGTCTGAAAATGCAATCTTCATCCACTCTGTGACACAAGAAGTTAGTTTCCTCTACTCAAACATTGAGAAACCGTGCCTCCATCCCCTTTCCTCATGTCATTATTTCATTTAATTTCATATGGTTTAAATGAATTATTTTTTTTCAACAGTTTTTGAGTGCTTCAGATAGCAATATTTCATTCTGGAATAAAAGCTAATGATCCATAAATACTTAATGCCATATTTTTATGGCCAGTAAATTAGTCTTAAATGAGTTCAGTAGGTTCTCTGACGCATGTCATTAATTGCTAATGGTGTTTTAACTAGATAATTGTTGTAAAAGGTTGTTTATCATCACCATTGGTGGGTGACTCCTCCTCGTAATCTGTCCCACCTGGTACTGCTGAACTTTCTCTGTCTACCATTGTGTATAGCAAAGAGATCAGGGGACTGTGAAGCATAATTTAAATAGCAAATTCAAACACATCTAGTGGACAATGAACCTACAGATCATCAGACTTAGTAAGATCAGATTGCTTTTTGTTTTTTGAACAGAAACACATGTGTATTGTATCATCGTGCCCCTTACACATGGCATAAATGAGTTATAGACCAATCCTGACTAAGTAGTAAAAATGCCTAAGCTTAGATCCAAGCCGATTCAGGTATTAAATTACCTAAAGATTATGCTATGCAATGACTTGGTGACATGAGTAGCAAGCGAAGCTTGGACAGTCATTAGTGGTTTCTGCTTAGGATAAAGAGATAGTATTACCTTAATGACATGCAGTAATTAGAGAGAAAGTTCACTAAGTGCTAAGCAAAGTGAACTTTTCAATACACAAGAGCAAGATGCCAGTAAAAGTGAATTGAATTGAAAAGTAAAAGAATTGAATCTCCTCTTTGCACTTGAATCCTTGACCAGTATTATGCCTTCAAAGGCTGTCACCACCATGTTAATTATCAAGCAAACAGATATCTTTGGTAAGGTCAGATCTAGCCACAAAGAAGAGTAATACAAAGTCTTGTTTAAGTAAACACAAGAGGCCCTAAGTATCCAGAGGCAAGGCCTTTGCTTGCTATTTCAAGTCGCTGGGTTGTCCTCATTCCTAAAAACACACATAAACTTTTGTCCTTGCTCTCAAAAGTAGGTTTTCTTAAGGTATTGCTATAAATATTGCACTTTGGTGTCTTTGGGTCCTCTTTTCACATTTTCTCTGTGATTTTTTGGCCTCCCCACTATTTTTCTCTGACACACAGCTCCCTCAGAGGAGTCCTGTCCCATTACACTTCCTTTCCAGTTTTAGTACACTGACTGGCCAGATGCATAGTGTGATTCCGAGCTGGTTAGAGTATGGACTGTTCATTTGACCCAGTTTGCCTGTTCTCCAATCCATGCAACTTTCATATAGACTTAACCTAAAAGCGAGGTAGTTGACCTAAATTTTAGAACAGAATTTTTAGGTTAATATTTACTCAATCTTAGGAGAGCAATGTGGGCAGAATCACCGGAGATCAGCCCCTGGGTCATATCTGCTGTCCTTTCCCCTCCTCTTTTGCCTGAAGTTACATAGAGCCCCATGGTCAGTATGGGCAGAGATTGAGGTTTGACTGTGTAACTAGGGGCTAGTGGAAGTGTATTACATGCCAGCTCTAAGTCCTCCCAGGAATGACTAGGTGTTTCTTAAGGGAGGGTGCCTAACACTGCCAACAGTTCTGTCTAATCCCTGATATAGCAGGGAGGTCATAAGGGTTTGGAGAGTTTTGTTTGCCTTGCCTCTATGTGTAACTAGCATGTGTAAGCTGTGTATGCACCACACAGAATGGACAAATGCAAATTATAGTGACTTGTTTGATGTGCAATGGTATGATGAGGCTGGAGTGCTGTATTCTGCCAAGAAAATCAGGTACAAGGGCATATGTTGTGCTCATGCTATATATCACAATATTTTACCCATCTCATTGGCTGCTACATTCCCCCATTTCTTTATGCCCTTTAACTAGTAACATGTTGTAACCATTTACCAGCCTTACATGACTGAAAAATCCTGCCAGGCACTGCCTCGTCTAAGGAGTTTGTCAGGTGGCTCACTGGGAGAAGTGAAGACAAGCTTTTCTCCCTCAGAATGTCAGCCTCCTCAAGGCAGGCAGGATGCGCCATCCCCAGCAAAACAGCACTGATGATAGTCGGGCTCGCTGTGCTGGGATCACCTAGAAACACCTTGCCCTCCAACCACCATGACCACATCTCCCAGCAATGCTCTTTCAGCATCATCCCTTGCCTGCTACCACATTTAGAAAGCTTCTGCTCTATTCCCATGTTCTTCACCACCACTGTAAGAACAGGTAGGTACAAGTTTTAAGGTGCTGTGATCAGAAACTGCTGCCTTTACCAGCTCACTCAGTGCTTGTCCTATTTTCCCCTCGAAAGTAGGTCTAAAAACAGAGGAAGAAACATTCTCATTCTTTAAAATGTGGAGCCAGAAGATGCTTTTATTGCCATTACAAGGTGAAAAACAGTGGTGGTTAGAGAATGCACTTCAAAATGTGGCAAAAGCCAATCCGGAAAAAGGACATACCATGGGAATACAAGTATCTATGGAGTGAATGTAGGAAGTGGGAGGAATTCTCTCTAGTTTCCCAGTTGAAGCAGCTCCTTTGTACAAGTAATATTAAAAGATTAACTGAGAAGGCGTGCAGGAGTGAACAAGGAATATTATAGGAGACAGAAAACTTGATTGCCAGTCTCTGATCTTGCATGGTCTTATACAGTCTTGTATTTTACCTACACCCAGCATTGGATAAGAGGCACAAGCAAACCTTGGGACCTTGGGATTTAGTCTGTTCAAGAGCAAGCTGCACCCATGGGCTCAGAAAGCCATGCTCAGTCCTGTTCCTTGGTTCTGCCACGAAGGCATTCCACACAGAAAAGCACCCTCAGCAAACTGGATGGGAGAGGCAGGGAAGCAAAGCAGCCATACCTCACCAAGGTAAAATGGATTTGGGTAGAAAAGGGAATTGGCTCGTGTCCCACATCATAGGTCAACCTTCAAGCCACCCAGTTGTTGAACAAAAACTGAGATGCACCACCAGGTTTTAGGGGCCAACATCAGCCCTGAAATTGCCTGCCAGACCAAAACATCTGCTGCAGATGAGAGAAAATGCACATGTTTAAGGAGCCAGCAGGGCTTATGCATAAGAGACATGATAAACTGCTTTTGAAAATGCATAATCAAACTGAAACTTCTGAAAATGAAAATTCTCTGAAACTCTTAGCCTGAAAAAGCAAGTGAAGCTCCATTTTTAAGGAGCTGAATTGGCAACAATTACATTTAATTTTATAGTTACAGCACTGTCAAGTAATGTTTCTGCCTGTACTGGGAGCGCCACTGTACATAAAGATCACTTTCCGAAGTTGCATTATGAAATGTTTGGAGAATTTCAAGGGTTCTTCAGCTTACTGAAGTGAACTCATTGCAAAAATTGAGTTAAACTCCTTTGGGGTGACCTCCTTTGGATATCTGGGGTGTTTTTTATAAAATCCATTATTTTACTGTGCATAAATTTCAAGAAACAAGTCAGCCATTATTGCAGCCCAGGACTCCAGTTTCTACTCTTGCTTTTGCCCCTCTCACAAGAGCTTACCATAATCCTCTTACTAACTATGTGTTCTGTTTACAATACTTTGGGCAATATCAACCCTAAGACATTTTTTTTCAGTTGTTTAACGAAGATTAGATTAATTTCACTAGCATTCAAAGAGTGTTCTTTTCTGGTGTTCAGTCATAGTTCTGCTGGGATTTTTTAAAAAGTCTAAGGGAGATGGTCATCCAAATACCAGTGAATTTCCATGAGAACAGGTTACATAGCAGAGGCCACTGAAGAATCCTAGCTTTAATCATATTGCATTACTCAGGTTAGCTCCTGAAATACATTTTGCATGTCTGCACACTCACTTGGTGCTGTGTCATACTACCAAAAAACAAAAAAAAAAATTGAAAATTAAAGAGGCATGTGTCTGATTTTAAAAAGGGGGAAAAAAATGTCAAGCCTCATATGGTGTCATGTATGGGCTGAGGGTGACATGTTATGTGAGCAAAAAGGGATTTGGGCAGGGCAGTACCTGCCTTGTTAGTGCTGCTCTAAAGTCTCAAAAGCAGAGTTTTTCACCTTTGATCTCATCCCTTTTCTTCTCTTTATCCCACTCTAAACCTTCATACTGAAACAGATCCTTAGGATTCAGCCAGTGGGAAAGTTCACCTCTCCAAGGATTTCCCAGCTATGAATATGTTTTGTTTGCATCCACTAACTGTCTAAAACTGGCAGAAATCTCTTTACATGGAGGGCTATAATAATTTCTGTCCCCTACAGAGCTTGCAGAAACCTCAGCATCAAAGCCAGTCTCAGAAAATACATTAAATAGCATGTTAGGCAAAAAAGTGCACCCAACACAGATCTTAGGCTAAATAACTGGCAAGATGTTTCCCAGCCCTGTGATTCCACAATTTTTTGGGAACGACTGGTTCTCATGTAAAGGATGTGAATGAATACAAACTTCTCAGAAACACTGACTTTAAACGATTCTTAGCCCCACTGGCTATTGCTCCTCTTTTGACAGGTGATTATTAACACTGCTCTTGACCTCCTCTCTTCCCTGTGGAGACTCAGTTCAGGAAGTCACTGATGTTTCCCCATGCTGAGAAGGTGGGAGGAGCTGCACTTTCCCAAAGCACTGTTGGCAGGGAGGACAGAGAAAGACCTAGAGTGTTCTGACTTCCTTTAATCATTGAATACAAATGACCTAAAAATGACCCTAAGAGTAATCCACCTCCAAAATAAAAAGAAAATAAAAAATGAGGCAAGCAGGGAGAAGGGAAAATTATGAAGACATTGCTTTGATAAACTCTGCCCCTTTACAAAGGCTGGAGGGCAGAATTTGAAGATACAAGTGGTGATGGTAAAGGTGGCAGCTTTCCAATATCAATGTTGTCAGTTTATCCTGAAAAGTTAACCTTTTTAAACCAGCACCGAATCTTTTCTTCTTCTGTATAACAGCATTTTGCCTTTTTGTGGAAACAGTTCTCTAATAGGCTTTCTTGCGGCCATTTATTACACATCGGGCACTGGGTTTGGTTTCTAATAGTTCCTTTTCATCTAGCTGCCTACTGCTGACTGTGGAAAGTGTAGGTTTGGCTCCACTGATGGCTCTCTGTAATGGCTGTGATTACACCCTCTGCATCTTCTTCACAGTGCCAGCCTTTCAATTGAAAGCACATTATGCCTGGATAAAACTCAAAGAGCAGCTTAATATCAGGGTTCTCTGGAGCTATAATAACTGGTTCAAGATTGAACAGATAAAACCGCATCAATATTTCTGTATGGTCCATGACGTAAAACACAACAAGCTTGCATATGTCTATCCATGAGTTAAAGCTGTATTTCACCATCACTCTGGGGGAAGAGAGGTGAAAATAAACCAATGTCATCAGAAGGTCCAGAGAACAGCATGTAAACAGCATCCTATCACCTGCTGCATGCATCAGCAGCATAGTCTCTTCATGTCAGACCCAACAGATCATTTTGCAAGTCACCATTCTTATGCAGGTATCCCTTAAAACTTGAGAAAATGTGTTTCTGCAAAATATTTCACTATCACTCAACTCAGTTATTTCCAGGGAATCTACTAAAATGTTGCTGTGCTTTCAAAGGTGGGGGGTGGGCAGGGTAGAGACCTGGGAAGAGGCTGGGTATGAAACAGAACTGTTTGTGCATTTTTAAACTTTAAAAATTTGCTATTCTGTTTTGTGATCCTGGAAACTTAAGGAAGCAGGTCCAAAATAGAAAAGAAAATAAAAAAGGAGTCCTTCATTCACTATTGGTTCTTTAGAGTTTACATTTTGAATTTTTTCTGTGCACAGGTAAAGATTTAAAACAGAATTTTTTAACAGAAGTTCAGTTCTGCTGCATTTCGCTGATTCTCAAAACGGGGAAGCAGCTTTAAAAAAACCAACAAATTTCTCAAGAATTTGACATGAAGGGAGAAAGAATGGGGGCAGAACTGTTATCAATAATTGTATTCAAACTTTGCTTCAGCAGCAATGCACTTACCCAGCAAATACACTTACAGCAAATAGACTTACCCCAAAACTCAATTAGTTTAGACAGGCTGTAGTGGTGTTTGCGTGAAAAGCCAAGAAAATGTTGCTTTTAGTGTTCACAAAGTGTTGAACTATGGGCCCTTTTTGTCACAGCAGTCTTTTGGACTATGCTGTTCACAGGACCAGACTGATACAGGTGTGCCCTTTCGGCAAGCAGTGTGGCTGAGCAGGAGTGGGCCTCTGCGGAGTAATTAGTCTTGAGGGCCAGATGTTCTCTAGGTGCACATTTCAGAGTGGGAGTTTAGAGGGAGGTCACTTCAGACTATCTGTCCTTTGCCTATTTGTGATTAGAAGCCTCTAGGTGTACATCTGGCACAGATGTTTCAGTTTAGTTTCATTTGAAAGGAAACCAGTTCATTTACTCTGAGACTGCTTCATGATGCAAAACAAAGTGGAAGTGGAGGCAACTGGGAGATTTACTTCAGTAACACACTACTGCTCTGAATTCAAGTGGGAATATAGTGCACCCTCAACCTCCAAGAAGAATTTACTGTCTGAATGGCTCAATGTTGGGAAGTGCTGAAGTGGTATGTAGGACTGGACTTCATTTAAATATCCAGTTTATAGGTTCATTAAAATATCTCTGTTCTTAGCTTTCCACTGTAGAACAACTCATTAAAATGTATTCTTCAAAACACTAAGTGTGTCTTACAGTGTGGACCAAATCCTGACATTTATGCACTAAAGCTGTACGTGCCATATAGGTACCTTTCAAGACACTGTCTATTTTATATGACAAAGTTTCCACTTGTCCCCAAGCCATTAATCTTCCCATTTCAATACCAAATTTAACTTCACTTATATCTTTACAAGGCCCTATCTGCACTGAAATAACTGCTGGTGTGTGGAACCACAGAGGGGCACCATGACTGTTCAGCAGAGCCAAAGTTATCCACTTGTTTTTCCATCTCCCACCAGCAAGGACCTGGATCTGACAACAGCCAGAGAAACCACACAAGTTCTGTTCCTCCCAGGCTGCTCTGTTCCCTGGAGTTTGCTGTCTTACTGAGGCAGGCACTTAGTGAAACTGCCATCAGAGAGATCAGGAGTGACAGATGCAAATTTCCAAGGATCCCTAAAAATCTCATGTCGCTTTTAAGCAAAACTGGCTTAGAACTTTTTTTTTACTTTTTTTAAGGGGCTCTGGCAATCTTACTGGAGCTGACATGAATTACCCAGCTGAAGCCTGAGATTTAGAATGTAAGTGAAAGTGCTCCCACGAAAAACACACTGGTGTTATGTGTCTAGTTCCCAGAACTCTGATGCCTCCCTTTGCGTCCACCATCAGCAATGCAATCATTCAAATAAGCTGAAATCAATCATATAATGAGCCCCACCATATGATACTTATTTCTGAGGGGAATGAATAAATCATTGTGCCTTTGACAGGGTATTTATGCCATGAATTGACCTAGGAAGTGGAATGGCAACACTTTGATAGTCATGTCACTTTGATAGTGACAATTTAGGAAAGAATACATCTTTGTACTTTGACCAGTTCGAGTCCTGGCACCTGTTGAAACTAAAACTGCAGAGGGGAAAAGTCTTGCTGCTAATTGAGATGTTGGAAACAAAATGGTGAGCTGCCAGAGGAAAATGTAGACAAGGCTTGATGCATAACCCCCCTGCCAGGAGGAAACCTACCTGGGAGCAACAGGAAACTGATAAGCTTCTTTCTCTTCCGTGTCAGAGCAAAGCTTGCAGGTCTGAGCTGAGGGCAATCGCTGGGATTCACCTTTCAGCCAAGCCATGTTTTGCAGCAAGGAGTGCTCTCAACCTGATCACATTCCTCCTTTGGACATCTCTCCATTTCTCACTGCTCTCTGTCCACACACGGCAGGCTTCTCATTTATAATTAATATTTTCATAAATAATGCAGCCAGAAAACAAAGATTTGCCATAGAATGGCCAAGTCTGTCTTTTCTGGCCAGTATCAAGTAGTCTCTACTTACACATGATTGTTATGAAGGGTTAGAATCAAGCTCTATTTGCTGAGAATAAACTAAAACTGAACATGAAGGTGGCTCCCTTTAGCTTGGATTTGGTATTTTTGTATCTACCACCTGCAAGCTTTGTGTCCTGAACAATATGATACTGAAGATATCAAATGCTGAATGAAATCAGCCTGTCAATCTTTATTCTTGTTGTAGTGATTTTTAGTTCTCAACCCATTATTTTTAAGACAATACTGGAAGTGTGAACAAACCATTATATTAGATTTTCATGGGTTCTGGAAACTTTAGTCAGTATTTGTGAGGCACAGTCACTAGTTTTAAGAAAATCTATTATAAACAAGTTTATATCATAACTACTAGAGTATATATAAAATGCACAATATTCTTCATATAAAGAAGAATATTCTTCATATAAATAGAATTTATTCTATTCTTCATATAAATAGAATTAAGATATTGTGTATTATCAATACACAATATATTCTTCATATTGTATTCTTCATATTCTTCATAATAAATAGAATTAATTCTATTAATTATTCTTCATATAAATAGAATTAAGATATTGTGTATTATCAAATTATAAAGCTAAGGCATAGAATTGGATATTAACATAGGGCATCTATGTTCTAGAACTGGATTCAAAGATGCCTTCAGAACCATCAAATGAAATCCCTCTTCTCACAGCTGATTGCATTGCAGATGTTATTGCATGAACTGATCACTGTCTCTGTCTGCAAAGTGGCTGGGATTTTTTGCCCAGACAGCCTTTTGGAAGATTGTTCCCAAGTCCTACAGGTCTGATGTTTCCAACTGTTTTCTAATTTCTAGCCTAAGTGTATTCCTAGCTAGTTTACTGCCTTTTATTCTTATGTCAATATTGTTCTTTAGTTAAATACTTTCCCTCTTCTCTGATGTTTATTCTCTTGACATATCTGTAGAGCATAATAAATTCCCTCTCTCGACCTTTGTTTTCTTTGGCTAAACAAACAAAGCTCTTTTTTTCTTCTTGCAAAGTAGGCTGTCCTTTCATGATTACTGTAGAAAACCTGTGTATCTGCTAAGACTTGAACTCAGGTCATTTAACATAGGTTCTTTATCACAGAAATATCTTGTTCAATTACATTCATCATTTCCATCTCTACTCAAAACCTATAACCTTACAGGTAGAATAATATTTGTCTTTTTTTTTTCTTGGTTGCATCATAAAGGTAACTTAAAGACTTTCCGTATACCCTCCCTTCTATACAAGGCTCCCTTGTAACTTAATAGACATCATCTCTGCTTCTAACAGGTCTGGCTCCTTGCTATATAGCTGAGAAAATCTGGTTATTTGTATGCATTGTGCACATGGTCTTGCATTGTTCCAGTTAGATTTCATCCTGTCCCTAGGAATTAATCTGATTTATGCTGTAACCTAACTAAGTAAGCTTTCTCCCTGACATTGGTCTTCTGTCAACAAATATGGTAACTTGCTTCCACTTCTTGTGATTGTCCATCAAAAAAAAAAAATACTGAACATGTTATTGTTAGCCCTATCCTGAAGAATTCTGCCCATTATTTCTCTTCAGCCTCATACTTCTAAGTGGGTGAGAGCCAACACAATCTACTGGGTAGAAAATCTACTATGCTAGACACTGTGTCCCTCTGAATTTTGTCTCTTTTTCCATTATTTACAAATCTTTCTTGAAGACTTTCCCGAAAGCTGTAATGACAGTTGAAGCTATTCTTCAAAGAGTATCTTTGAAGAGCATGGTCTTCTCTTGAGCCATCCCTCAAGCAATCTTTACCATGTCCACTGCTCTTACTTCTGTAACTGCCTTCAGACAACATCCCCTCAGTTCTCATTACTCCTTGATTTGATGCCAGTGCCAGTGTACTGCTCGAATCAATATTTTTGATGTTCAGAACCCTACCTAAGCAGCTGATAAATGCATAGAGGGGCACTGTGGCTAATCTGCTGGTAGCAGTTCACACCTTCAGTCATGTGACTTTCCTCTTGGTCAAACTGGATGCTCATCCTGTGTTGGCAAATGAATCAGTGGGACCCTTTGAGTTCCTGGACTGAACTGGCCATCTGGGTGAATGGATTCCATTTGTATCCCATTGCAGACCTCTCAGATTCTTACCAGTGTTGTGAACTTCTGATTTTGAAAGAGTGCTGACTTTAGCTTCTTTCTAACATGATTCATGATCTAGGATAATAAATGTTTAGGAAATGTAGGATATTACTTCAGGTTTGTTTAAATCTTTCTTTTTTTTTCTTTTCTTTTCTGGTCCAACTGGGCAGACTGCATCTTGGTGTTTTAAATGTTTCAAAGATGCTCAGGCTTCCACAGATGTGCAGAAAATATGGAATTATCATTCCTGTGAATTACTTTATTCTTTTTCATCCTTTCTTTTGCATGTTTCTTAATGACCTCCTCTCATTGCACAAATGGAAACCCTCTATGTCCACTCAAAGATGTGAAGATGATAGTATAGCACTCTGTTATGGAAATAATTTTGAACATTATAGGAGTGGACCCTTGCACAATGGATAAACCATGTAATAATATCCTCGGTCATCAAAGAAGGTACTGTCTTATTTTCAGTGACTACATCTGCACGTCAGTAGTCTCAGAGGATACACATGGAGAGTCTATATCAAGCATGTTGTCTTCTTGGCATATTCTTTATTCAGATATTTCTTATCTTGGGCTGCTGAACAAGGACAGCATTGCCAGCTCTCCTGCCTTCCTTAGAAGAAGGTACATTGTGATCAAATGTATCATCAATTTGATGGAGCCTGCTGCTTTAATATCCTGCTGTGAGGGCCAAACTATAGAAACCACAGTTTATAACTGGGTGGGAAATTATGAATTACAGGAGATCTTGTGTTCCCTGGATTGCATACAAGAGGTCTTCTGTTGTTCATTAGAATTAATACTGTTTCCTTGTGCATCAGCAACATAAAATCTGAGATCATGAGAACATTTTTATGGTGCAGTATTTCTGGGAGTGCATTGCAGCTGACTCCACAATTTACCTGGATTCAAACTGGTGTTTGACAAAAGAGAATATCTAAAAAGTTGCAGCCTTCTTGCAGTGTTCTGTCCTCAGAATCTAATTCAACATCTTTTTCTTCCACTACTGCTCTCAATTTATTGTTAAAAAAACCAAAAGCAAGCAAACAAGCAGACCTAGTGTTTCAAACACTATTCCTACTGAGCATGTCTGTCTTACTTTTTATCTTCTGTCCTCTTGTGATGATAAAACATCTATAAATTATTTTTCTGTTTCATCTTTCATATCCATTTCTGATGCAGATATGATCCCTGATTCTTAGCTTCTACAAGGATTTAAATCTGTAATTTCCAGTGGTTTAGGTCCTTCCATTCTCATAATCATGCTTTCTCCTTTGCTGAGAAAGGTCTAAATGGACGAGGTAACCTAATGATCACTCAGACCACAACTCCAGCATGGTGATGGCCATACCTAGACCTCCTTCCTCTCCTCCCTTTTAATGCTGCACCCACTCATGCTTTGCATGGCAATGTCAGCCTTATGCAAGTTATTGTTATTCAGCCATACCTAGTCTGTAGTATCTAGTATCTCTTCATGTGTTCATGGGTAACCACCTCTGCTTTGGACATCTAGCACCAGTTAAGCTAAGCACCTCTGCTTTCTCTAGACTCTATCTCTATCTTGCTCCTTTTTTAACTACCTGAGCCACTTCAGGCTATGTTACATGGCAGGCTTCATTATTACACTACAGTAAAGATGTAAAATGATCAAAACCAGAGCTTCTGCATGACTTTTTTGTGTCATTATCAACAGAAAGGCACTGGAGGACAGCCATGCTTCCCATGGACTTAGAACTCCACTTCTGGATTCAAAGGACAGCTGTTTACTGATGCTGCCTTTTCTGGAGCTGCAGCATGGTCTTTGAGTTGGATAGAGCTTCGACTATATTCTAACTGCCCCAGGCTTACTGGCTGGAGTAAAGAAAATGGAGATTTGGCGTGTTGGACGAATCTCTTGTACTGTCAGCAAGCTTAGCAACCACTTTTTGGCCCTTTTGATCCTAACATAAAAAAGGGACTATGAGGCAGTGGTGAGGAGGATTAAAGCACTAGCCTTCTCACTGGGGTCACTTGCTCCCATGCAGAGAAGGTGTCAAATGCTCACAGGTCAGAATACAGCATTTTATACCTGGGAGACTTCAGAAAACAATTAAAATTCAAGCCCTACAGTCTCCAATCAGTCCTTGTTTGACTCCAGTTCTTTGCCAGAGTAATTTCACTAAAATCAGGTGAATTACTTCAGTATTATGCTGCATGAGCAAGTCCATCACTTTAAATGGAATTATGCTGGCATAGAAGTGGTGTAACGTGGGTGACATGAATCAGGCCTCGTGTTTGCAGCAGCCTTGAATACACCAGTATTGAGAGGACCTTTGGAGCTCGGCCCAAAGCACTCACAAAGGGAGCTCCTGCTGTTATTCCAACCCATAGGCAGTTTGCTGAACAAAGACCAATTATCTGAGCTTTGTGTGAAGGGGGTAGGGGACATGCACCAATATTCATAAATTAGGCAAGGCTGGTGTTTACTAAAGTGGAGCGCCTTCATTCCAATTAAAATCTGTCTCCATTCCTTCTGTGAATTCTTAATTTCCTTTCTATGTGATATTTGTCGGTTTTCACTTGTATATTATGAAGTACTTTAAAGATGAAACGAAATATCATTGCTCATTTACAGATAGGGAAACCAAGGCATAAAAAAGTAAAATTACTTACCCAAGAGAATAGCTCCAAGGTCATTTGCTACCTAAGGTAAGGTTTTGCCCACATGCTGCCTCCTATTAACAATTCTGCTCACTTCTTCAAGTGGTATACAATAAAAAGAATGGAAATCAGAATTTTTCAAAGGCTTTCTTGCGCCACACCTTAAAAAGAGCTGTTGCATTTTTCTATTTTCATTAAAAAAACCTAAAAGAGTAAATAGCCATGAAATTACCAAGGCTTTAATAAAGCTTTAAACCTATATGTTTGACTTTAAAGGATTCACAAAGAATATTATAAAGCATTTAAAATAATTTCTCTTATATGAAAAGGCCAATTAAAAAGGAGAAAACTTCAGAAGAAATTTTGATAATATCATTACATACAGTATAATAACAAGATCATTATAAGTTGTAAATATCATGTCATTATCCATTGTAAGTATCTGATTACATTCACTTACATTAACTTTGTAATTAGATGTAATTTCACACTTATCAAGTAAAATCATTTTTAACACTCATGGTAGTACAGCTCCATCTTTCTGTGTCTCTCTGACCTGATCCCAGAAGATAGGAGGATGGAGAATTTCTGAGTGAATGGTCCTTCCTCAGGATTGCAACAGGAGATGTTACCATATGTGAGGAAAAAAACAAAAAATATCCTTTTTTACCAGAAGGATAAAGATCTTGAGAATTAACTCAGAGAACGGAGAGGTAAATGATCCTGTGAAATGAGCAAAAACCCATAAATTATAGTAGAGAAATATGTCATTTTAACACAAGGCTAACCCTACATTGCATCATCTAGTTAAGTGACAGATTTTATTTATGAACATATTATTTAGAGAATGTAAAACTCTGTATAAAGGGATAGTATCAGCTACACTCCCAAATTCTCTTGATTCTTTGTCTTTTCTGACAAACTTTCATGACTGCTTTTCTACTTACCTGAAGGTACCTCATCACCATATCAAAAGCATTACAGCTAGAGCAGTGCCACTGCAGGTGCAGAGATTGAAAATAGCTGTACTGGATCAGCCTGAGGGACTCTGGAGGAGGACCCTGCTTCCAACAATGACTGTCTTCCCAAAGCTCTTACCCTTCTCCCTCTCAGAGACCAAACAAGTCCCCAAGACCATCCCATCACTGCCTCCTGGCCTCAGCCAAGCTGGCCTTTCATACCATCAGCAGAAGGAAGTTTGGGAAGGAACAATTTCTCTTCCCTTTTCTTACTGGGCCTGCAGAGAGGGTAACATCCATTTCTACCTCAGATATGCTCAAGGAGCAGTGGGAACTGTCAAGCCTCCTTCTAGTTTCCCAGTTGCACACTTTTGAGCCTGTGATCTGCACCTTGCATTTTCTCATCTGTCAATCCCACTGTTTTCTCCTTGTTTTCCTCTTCCTGCAGCCCTTTCTTTCTAAGGCCAGGGGAACTCAAACAGAGTTCATATCCTCATACCTCTCAGAAATCACAGTCTCAGAGGTAGCTTAAGGCAGAGGAGGTATTCTCAAATGTAATTCCCCAGGACAAATTATCCTTTTGCCATTTTATCTAATCCTTGAAGCCAAAGACCTTTTGCATACCTACATTTTCTGTGCATTCCACTCTTTTGCTCTACTAGTTAATTCTACAATTAATTTCTTCCTTGCTTACTTTGAACTTATTCCCAGACCTTCTATTTGTTTCCTCCTAGCTTGTGTATAAAAAGAAATAGAGAATAGTAATTTTCCATTTATCTTCTTTATTTCACTCAATATCCATAAACCCCTTGAATCACCTCTTTCTCAAGCAAAAGAGCTCTAGTCTATTTAACCTCTCCTTGTACAAAGCTATGTTCCTGTCATCCTTGTCCACCTTCTCTCTCTCCTATTCCTACAAGATCCTTTGGGAAAGCAGTTCTTCACTACTCTCACATTGCACCAAGGCAGTTCTGCCTCTTGATTTGGCTTCCCTATTCACTTGTCTAACCTCCTGAGATCTGCCTGTCAAGGAGAGGTCTGGAGTGTGAAGTCCTTAGTCCTGGAATCTCCTGGGAGACAGTTACACAGTTCAGTCTTGGCCATGATAGGCATGGCTGGCCAAGTGTAAACACTTTGGAAATATCAGTTTCAGTGAAAATCCAGTCTCTTTCTCCCTCCCAGGAGAAACTACAAGAGTCTGAGGCAACCCAGACGTGTCTCACCTCTGCACACAGCACTTTCCCCCTTTACCTGAGCAATTCAAGAAAACAGATATCAAACACAGACACAGACCAAACCCTTCATAACAGTGAGATGATTTCTAGAAAGAGTTGCAGGAAAAATCCTGGCAAAAAGGTTTACCTTTGAAGCTAGCACCTAGCAACAATATTAAACAGTGGAAAAGTAAGTGGCAAATTTATTTTAAACTTCAAATAATAAATTCCCTTCAGTTAAAGAAATTTCTTCACACTAGTGACACACCTGGGAATTTGACACGTGTTACACATCTTTCAAAGTCAGAAGGGGAGGTGATTCAGGCGGTCTTGATGGAGACCTGGAGAGAGCCTGACATCGTCAGATCTTAATTGTCACCTAATGGTGCCTTTCCCTCTACTTTTGTGCCCCTCTGTCCATTATTCTCATGAATTTGTAACCAGTAGCACTTCCTCGGTATAGCAGTTTTCAAATCTCACTCCAGCAAAAGAATGCTGGGGATGATGCCGGCTGAATCTTCTTATATCACAGAAAATAAATTCACTTTATAGAGCTCCAGTCCAAAGCAATTACATGAATCTTTAAACTTATACATCTGAATTGTCTCAACAAAGTAAGTAAAACAATAAAAAACATAAAGTAAAGCACCTACTTAAGTGGTTTGGTACTGCAAGCATACAGTCTATGTAGGCTGATGATAGCAGCTAATGTGTCTATTTGCAAGAAATTTGCCAACACACTGGTCTAGGAGCCTTTTCATTCTTTTGTCAAATGAAATTGAAATGCACTGATTGTTCAAATGAATCACTTCCCTCTCCCTGTTTTGGATTGCACATTCTTTTTTTTTCACCTCACATCTTCCTTGCTCTTGAAGGCAAAGCTAACGTCATAGCAGACAGAACTAGCCCAAGATTTCCCTAAGTGATATTTCTGAAGCAGAGCAGGTGCAGATGAAGAAAAGGGATCAGTCAATTTTTAAGAAGTCAGATGGCATTGTGCAGCAAACAGAAGGCAAAGGACTGATTTCAAAGCACAAAATCAGGTCCTTTTATTTATGTAGAATGCACCAATTCAAGGAATTTGAAATGGCTGGTTACAGAAATGTATACATTTGATCATAGTTTAATCCTCCATGGGCTGCAATACCTAAATCAGGAGAGCTGTGAACATGGCATACAGGTTGATTCATTTCATAGAGTCACCTGGAGTTTCTTACATGAGATACATGGCATATGTGATTCATATTATCCAGCAAGAAATCTTATAATGAAATTTATTCTTAGGATTATCTCTAGCTAGGAGGGGTTGGGGGCAGGGGGAGGAGAGGGATACAAGTAATTTTATCATAAGCATTTTTTACATATTTTGCCCTGAGTTGAGTTTTCCGTCTCCCTGTAAATTTAGCAAATTACACAGAAATGAGATACTCAGGTCTTCATGCTTCTTTTGTAGTATCTGTCCTAAAAGACAAGAAGGCTTACTAAAATTAGAATATCAGTAACAGTAAAGCATAAAGCTTGTAACTTCTTCAAGACCTTATAGAGTGGTTTCACAGAAATCTCATGTTTTAATTACTGTGTGATCAGTGACATCACACAAAGATCCAAAATGGCTCCAAATTTTCACACAATCCTTTACTCTTCAGTAGTAATCAGACAACACTGATTAAATAACAATTAAAAATTTGAAGGTTTTTTTAATAAAATTACCTGCTATTTAAAAGAATGCATTTTTAGTTCTTCATTGATCAGCAAAATGTTGTGGTTGTATGGAAAACCAGCTTACCTGCATCTATGTGTGTGCGTGTGTGAATATATGGGGATAAACTTCTAATTAACTCCTCAAGGCATAATTGCTATCAGAAAATATAGTGATAAGCAGACCATGATAGCTACATGTCCTAAAACACTTCTGCAACTGGAAAAGTTGTAAATTGAACCTAATAACCACAAGATTCATTTCTACAAGTTATATCAAAGTAGAACTATAAAATTATGACTAGATATTAGTGAGGAGATCCTATCTCAGTGATGTCAGTGGCAAAGCTAATGCCATCTTCCATGGAGTCAGGGCTTCATACAGGATTTAATAACTCGGTCTTTCTAATTATTTATTCTTTTTTTTCTTCAAAGCAAAGAGAAATAGGTAATTGCAAAGCCTTCTGGTCTTTCTCTCCTGGTGCTAATTTGAAATATTAAGATAATTATGCTCCAAGAAAGTATGTGGTTTCTGCTGATTCATTCCTGTGGTTAAAACAGAGCTACAGTGTTTAACAGAGGTGGAAGCAGCATAATTCAGAGCCCTTCACATCAAAACCTATCTCTGGAATGATTTGTCACAGCATGCACTAGAACCATGCAATCATCCCAGCCTCCCACATCCCTCGGGCAGCTCCTGAGGGCAGAACTTGCTTTCATCAGCTACCAGAGGCCTTCTCAAACAGTTGCTCCACTGTTCCCATCTCCAGCAGCTCCCCTGACTGGTGGATATTTCATCCATGTGTTACCTCCGAAAGAAATGTCCCCAAGACAGTGGCATTTTTTCAGAATGACACCAGGGGAGGTTGTGCCTGACTGTCTCAGAGATAAGGTGGACTGTTACCAATGGAATTACCGTGAACCCTCTGCCACACATATCTGCAGATTTTATCCACACATTTATTGTCCAATTTGTACTCAACATTGCAGTCCTGAGCAGAGCAGATGAAAAGTGCTATCCCTAAGATAATGTCAGAGAACTCTGAGGAGCAGAGAGGGGAAACTGTTTGTTACATCAAATAACCACAGTGATAACCATTTCACTCTTCAGCTGGCCACATGCAACACATATATTTTTAAAAGACAATCTTGTGACAAGATCGTGATGACAAAAGGTTACCAAAATATACGACCAATCCAAATGTATCTTTCTCCTCATTCAGGGGTCCCACCTACACTGAAATAAATTATTTTCATTTTCCTTTTTATTTTCCTTTTGGCAAACTGAGGATAGCTCCTTTTTAGTTTTCACTGTCTATGAATTGCTTCTCTTCATCACTTGGTAAGCCCCAAGCACACAGGCACACTTAGTGATTTTACTGCCACTTTTCTTCTGTACCTCTTCAAGGCCTCCTGTAATGTTCCCAATTCCAGTCTGAGGATGAGCTCTTCAAAGATGAACAACATGGCATTTAGGCAGGTTCCAATCCATCAGTCTCATGAGCTGTTTGGCAGCCATAATGTCTAGCAAAATCAGAGATTATTGCATCCACAGGTAAAACATACAAAAGCAAGCATTCAGCAGAGAATTCACTTAATTTCCAAAAAAAAAGCTGCCACATAGTCTTCAGTAAACTGTCCCAATGTCTCAGTGAAGATTTGAATACTGGCAAGCTTAAATACATGAAGCATAGTGTGTGCATTCACAACACACTCATGCATCTCTTCATACAGAGACATGAGAACACTTCCACAAAGAAATGTTACTTTTCATTTCATTCTGATTTTTTTATAGACCAGTTCACCTGGTCTATTCAAGAATAGACCTTTTGACTGTGTATCCTTTCAGAAGCAGAAATTAAATGTTAACAGAGAAGAGTCATGGCATGAAAACAAAATTAATTCAGTGTTCCCTAAGTCCAAGGCTGTTCTTTCATGCAGAAATAAAGACATCCTGGTTGTTAAGGGTTAATCAAAATCTGGATGGGAAAGAGAAGAAACTGTTTAGTGGGGTTTTCCTCTGACAACCCATTTCTATTCCCATTGCCAGTTTTTAAACTGACTCTGCACCAAAAGATTTTACAGTGGTATCCCATGCCTTCTGATGCTCCTTGTATTCTAGCTCCTGGACTTATAAGATTATCTGAGAATCTCATTTAATATTACAACACAAGTAGAAATTTAAGAGAAAAAAAAAACATTCTAAAAAGACTATTTTAGCTTGGTTAAGCCACTCTCCTTAAGATTGATTTAGAGACTTCCAGAGATAAAAGACTAATTTTAGCTGCAATAAATTTGGATCAGCAGCACATTTTGGAAACTGTCAGCAAGATATTGCCATAAGTTTGGCACTGCTAGGAGTAATATACCAGACCTTGCCTTACTGGGATGGGATAAAGATGTGCAGATATGGGAAACAGCTGTTCTGTTTGCAATAGGAAAACTTTATAATTTCCCCTAGGTTTGGGGTTTTTTTCATATGTCTGATGTACAGAACAGACAAAATGGGGGTAAAGGAAAGAAAAGAAAAAATGCTTTCTATACAATTATCTCCCACAATAAACAACAAAATGTTATTTATTTCTATAGCATTTCAATCAGATGCCAATCACCAAGCATTTAAAATCAGTATCTTATTTTAAAACTCGTGATAGTAGCAAACTGTAATTCTTGCAGACATATCTTTCTTTTTAAAAATAAATAATAATGGCATTTTCTGCTTCAACAGTACAATATTTTTAGTGTTTTAGAGACATGTCAACAAGCAAAAGCTGCACTTAAATATTTCAGCTCAATACCATAACTGGTGCTAGATATATTTGTCACTGCTTCAGAAAAATGCATGTGTATAGAGAGTTCATAAATATATATGTTAGCACTTGCTGTGTGCTATCTAAAACACACATAATAGTTTTTGCTATGGAAGGGGTAAAAAAACCCAAACCAATCACTTTAAATTTTATGTTTTAACTGAGACAGTAAAAATGAGAACCCAAGCAAAAGCAACAAGGTTTGCAGGAGGAAAGGAAAGATTAGCAGCAGGACAAACCTTCAAGTGGAAATTCAGATCTGCAAGTTTTTATGCAATGCCCATTTCCCTTAACTAGATCTCCTGGGGTCTGTTTTCCATAGTAAATCCCAGAGACTGCCTGGATACACTACTGCTGGTAGACACTGTAGAGAACCACAGCTCCATAGGCAGATAGGCCTTTTTGCCCGCTACACCAGATTCTCAGCTCTGCTGAAAGGTGCCCATATAATTGATAATAAAGCAGACACAGCTCCAACTTATGATGCACAGCAAAACCTTTTTACATTGCTTTGTCAGCAAAACATACTCATGAAATGGATGTCATTTCCTCTCATTTGATGATTGCATTACTCTGCAAGTGGAAGGCAAATGGCACAAGTAAATGAGCATTTGTCTATTGAAAGAGGAAAAGATCTGGATTTATCCATAAAATAGGGCCATTCTGGTCTGAATTAAAGGTGGGGAGCTGACCAAACTCAGCTAGGTGTCATTTCAGCAACAGTTCTTGTACAGAAAGCAGTCTGCTGCCTAAACAGTATTCACAAGGTCATACTGCAAATGGTGTTGTAGATGACAACAATGTATGAGTCAACAAGGAAAAGAAAAAAGTGTGGGGAAAACAAGTGGAAAATAGCTGTAAGGTAGGATGGATAATGAAAGCAAAATGATCTTCCAGCAGATCACCAAAACTGCCCAGTGCCATCTTTGGAAAACTGGGTAGGAGTGCATAAGAGCAGCATATTACTGAAGCTGGCATTAGTTTGCCTCTGCTGGAATGGCCCAATTTGTAATCACGATTCAAGGAGTGGTTCCCAGAAAAAGGACAAGAACCACTTAAAAGCTGAAAAACACATCTTAAAAGTGAGAATCTCCATCTAAAGGGGGCTTTAATGTGCCTTCCTGAACAAGGTGCAACTCCTATGGACTTCAAAAGTAGCAGTGACCAAGCTGCAGGCACGGGTTTTGTGTGTGAAAATGAAGGGAAAAGGTCTCCTCTGGCAAATTGTCCTTCAGTTATCTGCAGTATTTAGGGAAAAAAAGTACAAAACTGATGAATACCAGCACAGATATTCAGAGAGAGAAAAGGAAAATGCTTTTGTTCTTATCCTCCCTAGTACCTTTTTTAGTTATCCAATTAGTACAATTGAATGGTTCCTGTGGGATGTGGGAGCTGCTGCTCCGTCCCCTGAGCTGGGCCATGGGATTTCTGTGGCCAGGCCATGGATATGTGCACACGTGAGGAGAGAATGAGCTTTCTAGCTGAAGACACTGCTGGGTGAGACAGCAGTGGGAGCAGGGGCATATTACAGTCACTTTAGTCTCTTGGCTGGTTGCCAGCAGTACAGAAGTTGAGAAATCATTTGTCACAAGGATAAAAGCCAAATACATTGCTCTGGGTGAGATGTAACCTGACAAACAGTCTCCTGTGACTGATGCATTTGAACTACTAATACACTCTATATAATGACTTTTTTTCTGACAGCTAGCAGTCATATTTTTTGCTTAGTTTTTCTGCTTGTTCATGCTGAGCTTTCTGAGTTCCTATATATCAGATTTCATGGCAAGGAACACAGGGCAGGAGGATAGTTTTCTGTCATGCTAGTTTCATACTACAAGTTCAGAAAGAAACAAGCTACAAAATAATTAGAAATATATTTTTTTTAAATTACTATTTGCTAATATCTCTCTCTATTTTTCCTTTTTTTTTTAAAGCCACAAAGTCAGCTGGTCAGCGGGAACTTCATTTATAACTGTCAATTTAACAGTTCATTTACTTCACTGAAGCAGTGAGACACAACAGGGGTGTGGTAACCATGAGATAATCACACCTCTGGGGTCTTATGAGGCAAGGAGAAACAGCCAATTCCTTCTAATCCCACAGTGGTGCGATTAGTGCTCCTGATAGCTACAGCCAAGGAGGTTATGAGATAAATTGAGCATTTCATGTTCTCGGAAAAGAATTAAATTAAATGTTTAACCAGTCTCATTTAAGTTCTGCAATTCATCTTGATTATAGATATGTATGCTCATGAACACTGACCCACATACATTTGTCTACTTTGAAATGTTTGACAGACAACAGGAATAGCCATTTGGTTTGAGAACTATACTATACATAGAAGCTGTAGCCTATTAGCTGCCTGTCTTGTCTACAAGCCCTACTGGCAGGGATCCATCATCATGCTATCCAAAAGCTCCTCTGGGTATGCAATCCTTACCTGCAGAACTATAAAAAATAAATTGAACTCAGTTGCAAATAAACTGCCTTTTTCCTAGTCATTGTTGGGATGGGAGTCCTGTTAATCAGTTTCATTAAACACTCCTCTAATATCTCTGTCTGCTATGGGAGGTCCATTCATATCTTACTTATGATGGTTCCACTAGAAAACATATAATGGGTATTTGGCAGACAGAAAATGACATCATGGAGGGCTGGGGAATGAGAGGCTGCAGAGCAGTGCCATGGAAAGGGACCTGGAGGTCCTGGTCGATGGCAAGTTGAACATGAGCCAGCAGTGCCCTGGCAGCCAGAAGGGCCAGCCCTGTCCTGGGGAGCATCAGGGACAGCATGGGCAGCCAGGCAAGGGAGGGGATTGTCCTGCTCTGCTCTGAGCTGGGGCAGCTTCACCTCGAGTGCTGGGGAAAGTTTTGGGTGCCACAATAAAAGAAAGACATTGAACTGTTGGAGAGTGTCCAAAGGAGGCCATGTAGATTAGATGGTGAAGGGCCTTGAGGGGAAGGCGTGCGAGGAGCAGCTGAGGTCACTTGGTCTGTTCAGTGCAGAGAAGAGGAGACTGAGGGGAGACCTCATTGCAGTTACAGATTCCTCATGAAGTGAAGAGGAAGGGCAGACACTCATCTCTTCTCTGTGGTGACCATTGGCCTGAAATTGTGTCAGGGGAGGTTTAGGTTGGATATTAGAAAAAGATTCTTCACCCAAAGGGCAATTGGGCACTGGAACAGGCTCCCCAGGGAAGTGGTCACAACACCAAGCCTGAGAGAGTTTAAGAAGTGTTAGGACAATGCTCTCAGGCACAGGGTGTGGTTCTTGCGGATGGCCCTGTGCTGGGCCGGGAGTTAGACTCAATGATCCTTTTGGGTTCTTTCCAGCTCAGCATATTCTGTGATTCTGTGACAGAAATTACAGAATTAATGAATCTCATCTATTAGATCATATTGCTCATTTACATTCTTCAGTGTTGTGGTCCACATTTTAAAATGTTCTATTTTAAAGAACACTTTTTATGATTGTTCTAAAGACTGAATTCCTTTATTGTAGGCACTGGCATATGAAAGAGTGTGTCAATGTATGACTGGTTCCCCTCGCTGCTTCTTTCTCCTGAAATCTAGACTGAAGAAATGATGGCGCACCCTTGAGGTCCTCTTCCACTTCTCCAAGAGTATTCATTGCCCTGGGGAGTTGCTGTGGGTTTACCTTGGCTGGATGCCAAGTTCCCAGCAAGCTGCTACATTAGTCCCCTTAACCAGCAGGACAGGGGAGAAAATAAAAGAGGGGAAATAAAACACACATGAACAAAAAAAAATCCCAAGCAAACCAAACCAAAACCAAACCAAAATACAAACATGTAGGTTGAGATAAAGGCAATTCAGAAACAGAAAGCATTTTGGAGGTGACTGGACTGTCTCTGACATCGGGACAGATCCTGGTGTCTTCTCATAGTAGTCATCTCTACGCCCCCCACTCCAACATAGAAACCTAATAAAGAGTCTAATAAAGACTTGAGTACTAGTATCAGCCATGGTACAGTGCCTGGTACTAGCCCATGCTAGAGCTGACAGTCAAATAGTTCAACTTGCCTTCCTGGGCAACTAGGATGTGGCAACATCCAACGGGCAGCTCTATCAAAGCGCAGATCCTGCAAAACTTTGAGGATCTTCAAGGTTTGCTGTCTCTGTGCAGTGACATAGGTGTTTTCAGGCAGACAGTATGCATTTCTGACTCAGGCTGTTGTGCTGCAGGCATCCAAAGGATAGGGAAATAGATATCTATTGGGTTTGCATAGCAAGGTAGTGGGTGGGCTACAGGGGTGGCTTCTGTAAGGAGCTGCTTGAAACTTCCTCATGTCCAAAAGAGCCAATTTCAGCCATCTCCAAGTCAGGCCTGGCACTGGCTAAGGCCAAGCCCATCAGCAGCAGTGGAAGCATGTCTGAAACAACAAATTTAAGAAAAAAACTGTTGTGCAGCCGCAACTGAAGAGAGAAGCAAGAATATGTGAGAACAACAATTCTGTGCACAACAAGGTCAGTGAAGAAGGAAGGGGGAGGAGGTGTTCCAGGCACTGGAGCAGAGATTCCCCTTCAGTCTGTGGTGAAGACCATGGTGAGGCAGGCTGTGTGCCTGCAAGCTCACAGAGGTTCATATTGGAGCAGAGATCCACCTGCAGTCTGTGAAGGACTCCACACCAGAGCAGGTGGATGCACAAAGAAGGCTGTAACCCCATGGGAAGCCCTTGCTGGAGCAGGCTCCTGGCAGGACATGTGGACCCATGTAGAGAAGAGCCTGGACTGAGCAGGTTTGGTGGCAGGACCTATGACCCCACTGAGCACCTACACTGGAACAGTCTGTTCCTAAGGACTGTGTCCCATGGGAAGGACCACACTGGAACAATTTGAAGAACTGCAGTCCATGGGAAGGACTCACATTGGAGAAGTTTGTGGAGGGTCCCCACAATGGAGCAGGGGAAAGATGAAGAGGAAGGAGCAGCAGAGACAAGGTGTGAGGAACTAACCACAGCCCCCATTCCCCATCCTCCTGCACTGCTGGAGGTAGAAGGTAGAGAATTGTGAGCAAAGTTAAGCCCAGGAAACAGGCAGAGGTGGGAGGAAAGTGTTTTTAAGATTTTGTTTTATTTCTCATTATCCTACTCTGATTTGATTTGTAATAAATTCAATTAACTTCCCCAAGTCGAGTCTGTTTTGCCAATGGCAGTAACTGGTGGGTGACTCTCCCTCTCGATCCACGAGCCTTTTGTTATATTTTCTTTCCTATCCAGGTTAGGAGGGGAGTGATAGAGAGGCTTGGGTGGTACTTGGCATCCAGCCAGAGTCAACCCGCCACAAGATATTAAAATTCCTTCAGCAATTTCAGTTGTCAAAGTCTGATATAACACCCTTAAAATCTTTTTAGCAAGTGCACTTGAACAGGAAAGAGGAAGTGTGATTTGTGTACCCTCAGTAATCCTTGAACATTTTGACTAGTTTTTCCTGTTCTTCCTTTTTTCTTAATAGACCTACCTGTACAAGAGAGAAGAATGAATAATGGCTTACTTCACAGAGTTTTCTTTAACACATACAAAATGCCACATAGGTTTCTCCCAGGGTACTGAACCTAACTCCAGCTACACTCTTGTTTTACAGAACAGATAAAATCAGAGTTCTACATCAAAAGAAGGCTACAGTCAGCTGAGGCATTTCCTAGTTAACCCTATTTTAGATGCAAGAGGTCTGTTTTCTCTGCTGATGATAATACAAACTTTGCAATCTCAAAAACAAAAATAACACCAAAAAAAAAAAAATTCAGAATTTATTTTAATGTCATTGTTCATCAAGCAGGAAGTTAGCTATTGTTAAAATTATCCAAAATTATAGCTGTTAGTTTAAGTGACTGCTAAAAGCCCTCAGTCACTGCTTTCAATGGTCTTGGAGTCAGCTTTTCATGGCTATGAACAAATGGGATGCAGATGTATCATTTTCACCATTTCATCATAACTGCAGTCCAGTTCTGGGCCTTCTTGCAAAGGAGATGGTCAGCTAACAGGATGAAATTTCTTAAACCTCAGCGAGAAATACCAAGCACGCCATCCTCACTGGATCTGCGGTCTTAATTTTGGTTTTTCCCCCTCTCAGCTCAACAGTGCTGCCACCTCTTCACAGAGCAGAGCCGCTGCAGAAATGTGAAACAAACAGCAGTCTATGTAAGTCACCTGGAGTGCTGTAATGAAAATGTATGTGAAACATGTGGCTCCCCCTTCAAACAATATTTTGGTGATTATTTGGATACTTCTGGGCTAATCTTAATAGTCAGGCTGAGCCTGACTGGAAGAACATTTGCCTGCTCTAACAATGATGGAAACCCCAGCTGCAGTATTTCTGCAAGAAGGAATGCTTTTGAGCAATACTGGCGTATTTCTATTGAAGGCAGGTTTGGAAGAACCAACACTTTGATACCTGGGGCACTCAGCAAAAAATTAAAAGACTTTTTAAAAAATTATTCTTCTTTTAAAATGCAAGAGAATTATAACCCTTTTGTCCTAATGATAGGGAAAGGGTTTTAAATTCCTGAGTGTTCCCTCCCTCTAGCCCCAAAATTTTTGTAGCTGTGGCACTGAATGCAGTCCCATTATTTTTAATGATATATCAGGACTGCGTAGAAGAATAGCATACCATATTTCAAAAGCTACACCCTTGGAAATCACAGAGCTCTTCAAGAAGCCACCAACGGGTTAAATGGTGACCTGACCAATTTGCTATGGTTCATTTGGTCTATGCTAATTGTTTTAAATGCTCACTTTGTGGCATATTCTTTACCGTGCTGATGGGAAGTGAGGCATATTTCTTTAGAGTAGGGATTCAAGTATTCATTTATATTGGAGAGACTTTTTCAGAAAGGTACAGGCACACCTCAGTAGTGCTATGTAAATAGGAATTAAGCTTCATCTTTTATCCAGTTTAAAGAAATACATGAAATAAATATTTTTCAAGTCCTTTTGCTTTGCTTGATTTTTCAATAACACGCTTTTTTCTCTATTCTTCTGCAATGCTTAAAATCAGATTGCTTCTTTCCCATTACCAAGCTCTTCTGTCTGCTTCTGTGGTGAGTGGTTTTTTGGTTTTTTATTCCTCTGGACCCTGACCTGGTAGTCATTGTTTTGTCTTTTCATCTTTGGGGTTTTTTTATTAGACTAGTCAGCCTTGATATTAGTCTTCCCAAAGCTACTATCCATTACACTGTCAGGAAAGCAAGCTGCCTTACAGTAGGCCAAGTGTCAACAGAAGGTGAGGCAGAAAATCAGCCACAATCTAAAGCTAATTACCCTGCCTAGAAGTTAATTAAATACTTGTTAGGAGCAGCAGGGTAGATCCTAATTAAACTTGTCTAATAACAGTATGCTGACATACTCTGACACTGGGAATTCCTACAGGGTTTAAATAATTGTACAAAGGGCAATAATACCTGTCACATCATGGTGTGCAGGCAAACCCTGAAGATGCACATTTCTCAGTATTTTCTGTATTAATTTGCCACATATTGTGCACTTCACGCGTGTTTAATTTACACATGTTTTAATTTTGGTGCCCTGGTTCCTTTTAAATGACTTTGCTGTTGCTGATCTAAGTGTAACCACTGCAAAGGGAGATGGTCATTAGTATTTCATTGTATCATTTAATACACTAAACCTGATAAAATCCTGCTGATTGTGACACCTCCAGGGTTACTTAAATACAGCTGGGGCCCCTTTATTCAGATTTTAAGACAGTAGTGATTTTAGTTGGAAATGAAGAGGAGCGGAGAACACGGCACACCTTGCTAGCCTTCCCACATCCGGGAAGGACCAAACTCTGACCAGCTACAGGCCGGTAATTTTACCAGCTGCAATTTCCATTCACTGAGTGCCACTGACAGAGACCTTTACCTCCACTGATAAGTGTGTCTTTAAGCAACATCTCTTTAAGCCATCAGATCTTCATTTTCATTCAAAACAAAAGGAAGGTGAAACAGCTAATAGGTGTAACTGCCAGACAAATTTAAGGGAAAAGGAGAGGAGAGGTGAAAACTAGAAGAAGCTGATAACAGAAACGAATCTCTGTCTTCTGATTATTTCCAGCCTTTCGACGGGCTGGAAATATTTTTGTTCCCAGACAGGAAAACACAATTTACCATCATTTCAAATAAATGAGGGTTCCCCACAAACCACAGCAGGGCTTTTGTCTAGTTTGTTTTAAGGGATTGTCTATGCCAGCGGTTTTAATACTGATTTAAAAGCTGCCGTTTGACCAGGTTCTGTTTTTCAACTGATGAGTTGTCACACTGCCTCGCGTGAGGGTTAATCCCCCATTGTGTTGCCAATGCCACCGCAAAGAAGGACTGTGACAGCAATTGCTGATAAAGCTTGTCTCTTCTCGAAAAGCCCGGACAGGCTGTGTCGCATGCTGATGGTTGTTTACCGCAGCAAAATGCTGAATGCCAATTTTAGGAGAGCGATGTTTCAAAACTTTTTGCCTTTTCTCCCAGTAAATTCAATTTTTCAGTGTTCCTTTCCTACCCTTGACTCAAGCACCCTTTTTAATAGGGGGTTAGGGCTCTTGGGTTGTAACCAGCAATGGATGCTTGACAGTAGATTTGCTGTTCCCATCATTAGAACCCTACTTGAAATGCCATGTCAGTGAAACTAATGAAATGGAGTGCCGTGATGTGAAACTAATCAGACATGGTAAAACTTTAGGGAGGGGGGAAATAAGAAACCTGCAAAGATTTAAGCCAATAGTAGTACTCTCATTTTGCACCCTCTCCCTGAACAGCAAGGATTAATGGAAAGATGTAAGAGCTCTGATCTTTTCTGGCAAGACTGTTGTAGAAATAATCAATTAACCTTGGGAGATCAAATTGACAGAGCTTAAGAGTGAAGTTATTTAAAATGCCAGATTATCTAGGCAGATGAATACATTTGTTGCAATACTAAAAGGAAAATGAAAGTCTTTTTCCAAACTTCGTTTTTCTGAACTGATTTAACATTATTTCCCCAGGAGTCAACTCTGCCTTTTTCAGTGTGCACTTTAACACATTAGAACAAAATGAGATTTGATGTACTCTATAAAGAGACTAGTGATTTTTCTCTCTTTTTTCAAGGAGTAGGAGGGTTATTATAGAAAATAGCTTATAGTAACCTCATGCTTTTAGCTCTTTACTTTTATTTATTTGACAATTTGATTATTTGGGTTCCTGTCCTCTGTGGTGATTTTGGTTGGTTTGCATTCTGGCTAAATCATCTGCTGCTTCTTTCATGGAGTAAGAATTCCTTCTTGCCTTAAAAATACAAAGAATGTAAAATATTTTATAATATCAGTTATTTTTAAGGAATAAAAGAATCCCATTACATATTCTTTAAATAATCAATTTAACCTCATTTGGTTTGAAGACATTAACATTTTATTTTATTAAAATGCTTTGGGCTGTGTTATTCAGACTGATAACCTCTCTACTATTTTATTGTATTAAGAAGAGGACAACATAAAGTTATAGCAGCATCAGGTTGTGACTAGACTCGGTGCTGCATGCTGCAGCTGTGTTCCTGCATATAATATGCCCAATGTAAGCATTCAAGCAACAACAATGCTGGTATTCTTGAAGGTAAGCATTCATTCACAAACAGTCTTAAGTCTTTCCTTCAAAGAGAATTTGTGATCAACTCATTGATTAAATTGGTACATAATCTATAATTTCAAGAGTAGCACATATTTCCCCTCATGAATTTTAAATCTATTGCTTTGTTAAATTGGAAAAGTTGTCTCCATTTCATTCCTTCATTCATACTATCATGCATTTAATCTCTGTTACTTTTTCTTTCTTCATTTATTTACAGTGCTGTAGGAGTTTATATCAAATACAGCAATTCAATTTGAGAATATACTAGAACTTAACCTTATTTTTATTATCTGAATATATACACTTAACTCCAAACTAGACCAAAAAATACAAATACTTTTAAGCCAGTAAGAAAACATTTGCACACAAAAACATTCAGGCTGAATTGTAAAGGTATAATGTATAAACCAGTTTAGATTGACCAAATTCATCCAGATGCCCTTTGCCAGCAGCCACACCAGTTTCAGAGACTGCCATCCCCAAAGTTATGTTTCCACACCAGCACAAGAGGTGACATAGTGAAATCAGGTAAAGTATGTGCATCCTAATCCCAGGCAAACTGAGACAGGTTATTTTAGTCAGCGCTAGCTGACTAAATCTTGAACTAACTTCATTCTCTCTGCCTGAGGCAGCGACATCCACTGAGCTCTTCTCCTGAGCTGCAATTCAACTGGCAGACAAGCAGTTGAGAGTGCTGTGATCAATCACTTCAGCTGGCTCCAGAAGAGCATCTCTCCATGCTCTCCTTCTTCCATTCCTTGACTATGTGGCCTCTCCTAACTCAGTCTTCCTCCAGACCATGATGCTATCAGACTAAGAAGGGAAGTGAGAAGAGGAAGCTCTTTTGGCGACTGGAACAGAAGACTAAAGGAATGGGGAACAGATAGAATGTAAAAAACAATGTATGAAGAAGGGGCTAGTTATGAAATAGATGTTTGGGGAAATTATTCTTTCAACTCAGAAGAACTGAGAGGAAAAGTCCTTTGCAAGGTCTTGAGTTTTTACATATGGACAGAAGTGCTAGAAACTGTCAGAGAAGGGATAGCTTTTATGGACAAGGAGTCATTAAAATGATGACTACACATCGCAGAAGTCACAAACTATTGGTCAATCCCTCATTAAAGATACTCAACACTCAGCCAAATGCTTTCTTAATATATTTCACAGTGAGTGCGGGTCCTTTCTCAAAGTTCAAGACAGTGCATCAAACATGAATGACACTTTTTGAAGTCTTTCAAATAGCAGGATTCTTTTACAACATAGTCTGGACAGGACATTCAAGGCAGCTTAAAATTAGTGGGTGTCTTAAAATTGTAAAAAATCTGCCCTGAAGATGAAAATGGGTTAGCAGCAAATGACAGTTCTTCCATAAGATAGAGCTAGAAGATCATTTGAAGATTAGAATTCTCCATACTTGAAAAAACTATCTTGGAAAAGACTTAAGGGTCGTGATGGATAGCAAACTGAACAGAAACTCTCAGTCCACTACTAAATTTAATTACTAGTACATACCTTCAATTCATAAAGAAATTAAAGTAGAAAGTAGGACCGCTGGATTGCTTTTCATATCCTCTGCTTGGTTGTCATGTCCTCGATTCAAGAGAAAGGAGAACAAATTAGAGGGAATTTAAGGAACTACAAGAATATTTTAAAACTTGGAAACAGGATTTAGAGTAAGAGAAATTCAACTAGTTTAATTGAAAAAAAGGAGGTTAAGAAGTGACTTGATGACAGTTTGAAAGCATAAACACAAGAAGATAAAATATGGTAGTGGAGAACTCTTCCAACTACAATACCAGTGTACAAAGTTAAAGGGTGACAAATAGTTTAGGAACAGCATATTTGTCCTCATAGCTAGTGCCTCAAACAATCTATAGCTATGGCTGATTCTCTGGTGCTGGATATTTTTACTTAAGACTTGACACATTATGAAATATTATCTACCTCACCAAATAAAACTTATTCTACAAAGAATGACCTCCTGTGCTATACCAGTTGTCATAACACCTGACTGCAATAGCTCTTTCTGGGTTTAAAATGCATGATGTTTCTAATCAATGACTGTAGCAAAGGTAAACTTAATAGAACACATTCTAGAAAAAAAAAAGGAATTACATGACCTTTTTTTTTTAAAAGTCCTTTATTGCCATCACTTGCCCCTGATTTTTAAAATTCACTTCTCCACCAACCACAGCCACTTGTGTATTGAAACCTTGTTGCCTAGCAATTGGCACTATTACAGGTTTTTTTTCTTTTCCAACTCCAGCTTTAAGATAATACAACAGAAATTATGGTTCTTGTGCCTCTCCTGGATAATCTGTATAAAACAATCTCCAGTCACTGCCAACATGGCTCCAGAAAGGAAGAGAATTGCTGCAAGTCCACGGTGTGTCAGTAGCACAGAGTGCTCTGGGTGATTGGTCCACTGGTCCTTACTCAGCAAAACCACTGTTTCACAGCCCACCTTTACAGGAATTCTTGGCCTTCACTATTCTTGACAAATAGCCACTAGAGGCAGGTGCCACGGAGTCTGCCAGAAAGGACAGTAATGACTCAGGGAACTCTGCAAATTTTTAAAGCAAGAAGGTACATCTCTAGCATGTACCACAGTCTTAGAGAGGGAATTCCAAATAGTATATATAGCAGAGTTTGAAGCCCCACAACTTGAAGGACTGAGTTTCTTCTATGCACATAAGAGGAAAACCAATGTCCAGAAAACATACCCATGTTTTGAAAGGAATGCTTGCTGCTTGCTTCCTGTCTTTTCTGTGCAAAGATGAGACAAGGCAGACCATGGAAACCAAACTGTGTTTTCTCTGCAAGAATCCACTCTAAATGCACCACAGCAGACCTTAAACTGTATGCACAGTTATCTCAGCCTAATGAGTAGTAGCCTTACTAAAACCATCAACATTACATTGCTGCTTCAATGTATACACTGATTAATTGCAGTCAAATCCTTAGATGCATCCTCAGCTGCCTACCTTTCTTTGACTATTACCATCTATTACAGCCTCAGGGAAGTGCAACCTGCCATCACATTTGCCCAGTGCAGGACTAATGGGTTTTGCCCCAGTAGATTCCTTTGGGATTGTATTTAACAATTTAGTATTTCTAATGATGCAAAGTGGTTATTTTTCCCAAAGTAAATATAGTTTAAGGAGACGGGGAATTATACAATTGTTCTGTTTTCCCATAAAAATAACTTTTAGTGTTTTTACCTTTGTTTTTCTCTTATGTAACACCAGAGCAGGTGATGTGTAAGAGAGAAAATTCTCATTCTAGAAAAGACAACTAACATAAATAGCAAAAGAATAAATGGGGGAAAAAACTGCAACAGCATAGTGAAATACATAGATGCAAACATCTACCCTCTGCCCTCAGACACTGAAGGACAATCTGTACAAGTCAAATCTGTCTAGAAATGACTGCTACTCCAAATTTCAGGTCTAGGGACATCTCCCATAAATCCACATTTTTAACTCACTTGTGACTGCATTTAAAAGCAGTAAAATTACTCAGAAGTACATCAGGCTAGGCAGGTGCTACCTGTGGCAGATTTGGCTTTTTTTTTAAGACCAGTGTGGGGTCAAACACAGTTAGAATAGGAATTTAGGACAGAAAATTCCCTCCTGCTAGGTTCTTATATAATCTGAGTTCTCATGTCAAGAAAGGTAATACTTGTTGCACTTACTTTTACCCATCTACATAAAAATACCTGGGAGAAAAGTATCTTGTAAGTGAAAAATGTTATAATCCTCAGTTTCATTTACAGTTACTAATTTGCTTTACTTTTGTATTATAGGAAGTAAGGAATCAGTCTTCTTGTGGAAGAGATTTGAAAACTTGCTCACATTAGTTCAGCAGCCAGTAACATTCAGACATTTCATAAGCAAACGTAATGTTTTTTTCAAACAAGAATCTAACAAATAGAGCATACAAGGTAGCATTAATACTTACCTGTCACATTTTTACTACAGGAAATTGGGTTTGGATGATGAGGAAAGAATACAGAAAACTAAAGGATAAGTAAAAGGAATTTAAAAAATGAGAAAAAATGGAGCAGGGGGAGAAAATAGACGGTTAAAATAGAAAAATGCTTTGCAAGGATATAAAATTAAAGTAAGGTAACAGCTACTTATTGAATAAAAGCACAAGAATCCACATTCTGTAATAAAGAAAGGATGAATTGAAGCAGCAATAGAAAGGATTAGAACAGAGATGCTTTAATATAATGCAGCTAGGAAAGAACGAAAGAACATTATAAAAAACTTTATAAAACAGTGGCAGACAGAAGGGAATTAGGGGAGACAGAAGAGATGAAAACAAAACAAAAAAAATTGAATGGCATACGTCCATTTACAAGGCAGCTCAGTGAAGGATGGAGGACTGGCCAAGTTTGCTCCATCTATTATTCTGTTTTACTGGAGGTCAAAAAATTATAAAGACAGAGTTAAAATGAGATGAGAAACAAGTGGATAGAAGATGGTGCACTTAATAGCCTCAAATTCTCTCTACCTATTAAGAGGATTGGAGCCTGGATTCCTAAAATGAGTAGCTTTATGCATCCATCTCCCTTTCATCTTTACTAGCTTTTGCCAAGTCTAACCAAGAGTGTCTTGGAGATATCTAATTTTTCTTGTTTCAAGGAACGCAGCCACTATGAAGAGGCAAGAAATCCAAATCAATCCCTACCCACCCATGACAGAAGATTGCGGCATATGCACAGATGTTCTCTCTTCAGAAAACAGTAAATAAACACTGTGAAGTTAATAAGCACAGATGCAGCACAGAAAAACCCACACGATGTGCTGCCTCTTGTTCAGCTGGTAGTTGGAGACAGAAGAGGGAACTGAAGAAACTGGTGATTTGTAGAAGGTTTATCATAGACCTTAAAAAATCTGGGATATTGTGTAGCATTTTAAGAAATGCTGGAGGGAGGTCAATGTATAGTAAAAGTGAGTTTGTGGAGAAGAACTGGATGCAGACAAGGGGAAGGAGATTCCTCGAGGACCTGGGGGGGAGCTAAGGCCACTGTGGAGGGGAAGTCACAGGACACAGGAAGGAAAAGCAGACTCCTTACAGCATGGTGCTCTAGGAATGTAGGATAGGAATCCATGGGAAGCCAGATTTTCACCCAGTCACTCCTCCTGAAACTACTTGTCTCCTCAGTATGCATAGTGTCTTCACCTGTGTGCTGATAAAAACTATACAGAATGAAATGCCATTAGACCATTAAATGCTTACTTAGAACAGTGTTTGAGGAAATTGTTCATGAAGTACAAATTTACAAAGGAAAACAAGTGGAAGCTGTATCAACTCTGAGGTGAAAAGACACTTTTCTAAGCTTAGTTACACTGATATAAATCAGAAATATTACCAGTTTGACATGATGCAAGAAGTTTTATAAACACTGGCAAAAGATAAAACATGCTTTTTCTGTGCAATGATGTCCACATTTTATTATTTTAGCTATGTCAAGAATTCTGGATATTCGTTTATAAAGAATAGCTTCCACTAGCACTGTAAAAAACCGTAACCAGAAGGTCATCAACAAGGGAGCTGAGAGAATAATATATCATGAATAATGTATTAAATTATTTCAGTCTTTATCTATTAATGAATTATTTTCAATCATCTTATAATTTTCTTGAATGTATTTGTAATTCAAAAGTAATCCCCAAGCAATTTCTCAAAAAAATTATTTCTCTAAATTTTTCCTGGTCTTTTTGTAGATAGAAAGTAGCTGAAATTTGAATTAAATTATTTTGGTTTTGATTTCTGTTCCCTGACAAACATATTTCTATCTAAGAACCAGGTTACCTATACAGCCTTAAAATCTTCACCATGAAATGTCTTCCTCTAATATTTTCTCCAAACATTACATTTCCACCAGTACCCTAATACGATGTTCATTGTGCTAGGGCAGTCACTGAAATTCAGCATTTAGAATCTACTGCCGTTCTCAGCACAATTTTTTCTTCCTAAAAGAACAACTGCTATGGGTTTTCACTTGCGTCTTTTAATTTAATTCATAAAAAGAATGTTGTCTTTCAGAACATATTGAGTGGTAGTGATGTAGTAGCTGATCAGATTTTTTTTCTCTGTACCAGGTTATAGTTAATTCATTATACCTTAACAGGAATCTTTGGTGGTCCAAAATAAACACAACTAATTTTCATTCTTCTTTCCAGAACAGCAAATAATACCTAGTTCCACTGACAATTTTTAGATATTGTGAGTTGGTTTAATCTTTATTTCTAATATGTTAAGCTATAATAGTGATGACTATATCTGCATTGGAATCCTGCAGTCATAATATAAGTGACTGGAAAATAGATTATTTTTCATTTTCATAGCATAGCCACAGATAAAAATATATACTGACATGCCAAATAAAAATAACCTATTTGTATAGATACTTAGCTCATACTTATTCCTTCTAGTGTGCAGAAATGTGCATAGGTCCCTTCTGTGTGAAGACTCAGCAGCCTTTTCTGAAATATCTAGGGGTGACAGATTTAGAAAATATTGGCAAAGGCTGTCTTATTTTGAAATTCAATTTTTCATCACTGATCGTGATAAGTGTCTGACAAGTCTGTATTACTTGTCCAAATTCTATGACCTCTAAAGACACACCTGTGTCTTCAAAAATAACGTTTTGGCCCTCATTTTGAGGTGTCCAGTTGGCAACTGTTAGTCTAACAATCTCTCAGTGTCCTAGTTTCAACTGGGATGGAGTTAATTTTCTTCCTAGTATCTGTTACAGTGCTGTGTTTTGGATTTAGCACAAGAATGATGTTGATAACATGCTGATGTTTTGGTTGTTGCTGAGTAGTTTTCAGTTTCCTGTGCTCTGCTACTGAGGAGCTGCACAAGAAGCCAGGAGGGAGCACAGCCAGGACACCTGACCTGAACTGGCCAGAGGGATATTCCATACCAGAGAATGCCAAGCTTGGTACATAAACTGGGCTTAACTGGCTGGGAGCCACTGATCACTGGTTGAAAATAGGCTGGGCACCAGTCAGTGGGTCGTGAGCAATTGTATTGTGCATCACTTGTTTGTCTTGAGTTCTAGTCCTCTTTTTTTTATCTTCCTTTTCATTACAATTAGTAGTAGTAGTACTAATAGTAGCATATTTTACTTAATTTCAAATTTTAAGCTGTTCTTATCTTAACCTATCAGTTTTATGTTTGTTCCAATTCTCTCCTTCCCATCCTATTGCAGGGGGGGCAGTAAACAAGAGGCTGCATGGTACTCAGTTGCCAACTGGTGTTAAACCACAACACTCTGGAATGGAAGGTTTGCCTACCTGAGGCACTGAGTAAAGAACACTCAAAAAATTGTGAATTTCCACACGTATATCATTGCTCTGTGTTTTTAAATGTCACTTAAAGTCGATTTCTAATAGACAAAATTTGTCCATCTGCATCTCTTAATTTACAACACAAAATGATGTAATTTCTATCAGGCTGACAAGAGAACATACCTTCTGAAAGGTAGTGAGTCTGTCCAGGTCTTCTTCAAGTTCCAAGCTCTTTTCTTTTGATCACTCACCCTTCACTCTTTTTTTTTTTTTTTTTTTTTTTTTTGGCACACCCTTTTTTTTTTCCCACTTCTCTAGCCATATGCAATGCCACTACCTACTCTGCCTAGGACCTGCTGCTATGCAAGGGAATTCATGAAGTGCACTGACAGACTTTGGATCAAGCTCTGACTATGGTACTACATCAGCTGCAAATTCTTTCTAACAGCTTCAACTGTTGCTAACCTGCTTCTCACGAGAAAAACCTTAGTGGGAGGACACAAACATCTGTAATGAAGGCTGACATCTAAGCACAGTCACTAAAATATTTTGGGTTTCTTGGCATCAGTTCTGACAGACAGCAGCTCTCAGTGAAAACATGGTATTTACTGGGATTCTTTCCTGGAAACATCAAACATACTTTAATCCAAGTACTAGTTTCTTGTGAATAGAATCAAAGAATTTAGGAAAGTGCTCAGGGACACAGACTTTCCAGATTCTATTTTAATTAAAGACTATAAATACTCACAAAAAGAGGCTTGCATTCAGCTTTAGGGATCAAGCTGAGTAATCCTCATTGGAAGCCTTCTTATATTTGTATGATCATGTTAGATCTAGATAAGACAGTGACTTATCTAAGGCAGAAAGTTGCAAAATCTCCATCACATTGTAAGAAAGCACATTCTGCCAGACTTTTTAATTCCAAAACAGGTCAGGTAGGCTCCTGTCCAGATGGCTCCCAAACCAACTAGAACCCTCCCTCAGCTCCCAAAGGACTCTACTGGAGAATACCAGTGACTTCAAACAGGTGTGAAATCCTGCCTGGCCCCAGCTGTATTGAGCACAAAACAGCCATCAGACAAAACCAAATATGCAATTCCTAATCTGGTTGCTGGAACTCAATCAGTGATCACCCATGGTGAGCAATATGAGCAAATGCAACAGGACTGACAAAAAAAAAAAAAAAAAGCAAGCAAAGGCAGACTGGTCCCTTTGCCCTACTCACGCAAATCCCTCCAAATGCAACCAAGGAGTGTGATGTGCAGCAGATACGCTGTATCACACAGACACAGGCTTTGCCTGCATGAATCAGAAAGACTGGATCCTGTGAGTAGTTTCAGCACGTGAGCCTTTATGTGACAGCAGAAAATATAAAGGGAGGGAGAGGAGCTAGTGATCATAAAACTTCCTGGCATCAACTGACACAGCAAGGGCAGAAAGGACACATCTAATTTTAATATTTCCTCCACAGGAGTGGTTTTGTCTTCCCCTCAGACAAAGTGAAGAGGCCTTCTCTGACCGTAAACTGTTCAGCAGTGACAATGCCTGACTTAGTAAAGGCAATTTATGATCATCTGGCAAAGTTTCCAATTTCCAATCTCCTTTTGCAGGATTAGACAGTCTTTGCAGCCTAGCAAACAGGGCACAATGGTGGGAAAAGAAGGATAGACTCCAGTCCATACAAAGAATGCCCCTTCCAGTAACATATCTTTATCCAGGTAGGTCAGATCCTGACCACCTCGGCCTCCTTATCAGCTTTTGCTGCTGCTGTTTTAAGCCATTTTGGCTCTGTGCATCAAGCACTCACCTCCACAGCCACCACACAGACCCTCTTTCAGACAGTCTTCTCCAGAGGCCACATAATCCCATTGGGAATGACCTCCAAAACTTGACAGCAATCCCTGTTTTAGATTGCTTCAAAGATCACTTTTCCACAGGAGTATACAAAAGTATGACCAGATCTGTGTTTTATATATATAAATTGTTAGCCTAACCCAAAATGTGTTCACTGGATTTGAAGAGAGAACTCCCATTTTACCTTCACAATGGTGCTGGAATGGTTGAATAAAGTGTTGCCCTGCTGCCCATATGCCATTCAGCTTCTGTCTGTCTTTTTGTTTACACTGGGAATACAATAGGAACTATAGTCCTTCCAATGCATCATTTATAAGTGTATTCTACCTCTGAATGTACAGACAGAACTGGCTCTGTGAATGAGCTCTGTGAATATTGCCAAGACACTGTGCTTTGTTCAGCATTATTCTTCACAATAGATACCACACTTTGGAAGTAATTTTAAAAAGGGAATCAAAATAGTGGTACTTTTAGCCTTTGTTTCTTTTATACCACACTGCATTCTCTGTCTCTCACTCAGCTGCTTCTATTATACTGACAAATTAAATAAACCACTCCATTGCTAAAGAGGCTTGGGCGGGCTGGGCTTCGGTACACTGCCGCACGAGGAAGTCGAAATAAACATTTATACCAGTTTTATTCTTAACAAATTTAAGCTAACTTTAGTCGAGCATCCTTTTTTGTTGGTTTTTACTTTTTTTTTAAGAATGAACGAAAGAAAGAAAGAAAAAGGGAATGGGGGAAAAAAAAGGAAGGAGTACTTCAAATTTTTGAGCCGATCTGCAGAATCAAGGGATGTGGCATCTGAAGCAATGAAGTAATGAGGAGCCATGTGTCCAGGTAATGAGCCTGATTTTTTTAGTGCTCCAGTATTTAGAAGCGCGTGCAAGTTCATTCCTGCTGTGGGGCCTCTGGGAGAGTGACTCGGTGAGTTATGGGCAAAGTGGTGTGGTACAAACAGGGTCCCTTGCAGAGGCTCGCTGTATGCAGCTCGCAAACTTCTGCAGTAAACTTTCCACTCGATCTGGGATCTACCTCTCCTGCTGCAGGCATAGCTCTGTTTTGGAAGGCGTTTGTTCGCATGCTCTTCAGCATACAGAAATAAGGGCAGGTGGGCGAGTGCTGAGAAAAGTGTGTTGGATGGCAAGAGCAGGTTGCGCTGATTACAGGTGTGTATTTGTAGACAGAGAGATGGAAAGTAGAAAAATGTCTTGGTTTGTAATTTGGCTATAGAACTATATTCCCACTGCACCTTTCGTAAAAAAGAGAAATAAGAAAATGCAGAAAGAGTGGCAATGTGGCCTTTACCTGCTTCAAGATGCTTTCTGACTCTTGGCTCTTTTCTTCAGCAGGCAGTAAACAGAGAGGAGAACTGGAGAGCAACTTGTGGTGGTCTGCTTGTGTGTAGATTAAGTGTGAAAGGTCATCTTCCACATTTGCAAGCGCTGGTGCAATGATGAGGATGTACGCTGTTTATAGAGGCTTGTCCGTATAGTCCAGTATTTTCGAAAATACTGTCAAACAAACAGCGTTATTTTCCCAAATGAGATCAGAGTAATGAGCACAATGTTGCCTGGGTTAGGTCTGAAAGCTCTCCCTGTACTCCTGGACTAGCTGTGTGTGAATAATGCAGGACGAGTCTCACTCTGCCAGCGCCTTTCCCCTCCTCTCCTAACAAAGCAGAGAACTTACAGGCAGGAGTCTGAGCTAGAAAGGGAACTCTTTTTTTTCCTTTTTTTTTTCTTTCTTTTTTTTTTTTTTTTGGAGCGGGGGGGGTTGTTTGTTTTAAAGGACCTTAGAAGTGGTCAACTTCATTCTGAAATCGGCACCAAATGCCAGCCATGGGCTGTGAAAAGCTGAGGTTCCTTTCCGAGGCAGGGAGGCTGCAAAACAGCCTGGGACCGCTCCAGCAGGGATGGCCTTTGGCGGTCAGGTCAGGCAGGGAGCACTTGGCAAGGAGTGATCAGGGCTTATTTTTTATTACTATAGAAAGACTTTTTAAAAGGGGGAAGGAAAGAAAACCCTTCAGGTGAAATTTCCTTCTATTGCCTAGCAAAATTCCCTTTAATTTGTCCCCAGGGCCATCCAGCCGCCTTGCAATTCCCCACTCCCGCCTCTGTCAACGCCAGCGGCGGGGGGGAGCTCCCTAGAGAAGGGAGCGGGAAAGCTGAAGGTCAGGGTTACCCACTGTGGCATGACTTTTAAGCTAAAGGGGGTTTTATTTCTCTTGTTGCCGTGTCAGGTTTAATTTGGCCTGCATTATTCCAAAAGGGTGGGCCTGCTCATGACAGGAGGGGGTTAAATGGGATTACAAGCTTTAGAGGTTGTCAGCAGCCACTGCTGCCTGGGGATGTAAAATTGCGATTTAATGGTCAGCTCTATCTGTATAGTATCAGTGGAAATCTGCTGTTTTCAGCAACTTAATAGGCACTGTGTTTTCAGGAAGGGCCGGTTTTGGGGGAGAGGGAGGCGGCGGGGAGAGCTGGCGCGGGCAGCCCCTCCAGCGGGCTGCGGTCAGCGGCTGGGCTGCCAGCACCCACAAGGGGCTCAGCTTCCCGATGGAAGCGGGCAGCTCCGCGCCTCGGCCCGGGCGAGGGCACACACGGCCAGGGGAGCGCCGGGGGGCGGCTGCGGGGACGGGTGGGCCAGGCAGGGAGGGGCGGCGGCCGCCAGAGGAGCCGCGGGCCGGGGGTGTCCGTGTGTGGGCTGTGCCGGGGCCGGGGCCGGGGGGTGAAACATGCTGAGGGCAGGCGGAGGGGCCCGGCCGGCGGACAGCGGCATTGTCTGCTCGCCAACGAGGGGTCAGCCCGGAAAGTTCAGGATTAGTAAATCTAATATCCTGTCAAAATTCTCATGGTAATGAGCCCCGGCCGGCGGAGCAGCCCGGCCCGGCGCTCCCCGCCAGCCATGTATGAGCAGGAGGCTGTGCTGCGCTGGCCCGGGCCGGGCCGGGCCGGAGAGCGGCGGGGCCGGCTCCAGGTCCTCTCCAGGGCTCTTGCTCGTTCCCAAACCCCCCTGCAGCAGCTTGGCCGCAGTGACAGCAATGGTCTGCGTTTGGATTTTCGTCTCCCTTGCAGGATATCCCCCGCACCCGGGGTTTCTGGCGTTAAAAATAAGGGAAGAGAGGCGAAATTATGATTGACCATACACATATTGTGTTATGTTTTTCGAAGGGCTTTTCTCTCATTTGCAGGGACGGTAAGTTTAAAACGGCAGACAGGAGGAGATAGGAAGAAAAGAAACCACTGTGCAAACCAGTAGGATTGCAATAAATAATAAACTGTGGGCCACAACAGTATTTTTTTGAGCTCACAGATAATATAAAAATACAGTTCCTAAGCAAGTAACAAAAAAGATGGGGGGAGGAGGGAGAGGAGGGGAAAAAAAGAAGGAGGGGGGAGAGAAAGTTCCTGTGCACTTTGTTCAAGGTTCTGCACCTCTCTAAGCAGCTGTCACATCCGTACATTATGGTACATTGAATCTGAATGAGGCTCTCCACATCAAAACCTTGCATCCATTATGATATCATCTCCTGCTCTAAGCTGTAATGCTTATTAATTCTGCACCCATACTCTCCAAGCTTCAGCAAATGTATTCCATCAGCCTAGCATTTAATTTAATTAGTACAGCTGGGCTCTCATTCTCCTTTCTGTGTCAGAGGTATTGTCAGCACGTTCTGCTATAACACAATTACTGATTGCTTTTAGATAGGCAGAAATATGATTAGGGTATTGGGTGACTGTATCATAAGCCTTATTAGATTCATTTGAAATCTGGAGATAAATAGGAAACTTTTATTTGCAGTGTAATGAGATTATGCTTATTAGGCCAAGGCCTCACAACCTTTTGCAAAGAACATAGTGTATCACTAGGATTATACTCTGGAACCACACTTTTTGCTCATAGCATCCAAGCAATTTCTCAGCAGCTTTGAGATTTAACTGTTGTAATCCTGTACACATTTTAGAATTGTTTTCTGGCTCAGTGGCTTTCTCCTTTCATAGAGTGCATGCACCTTCCACCATGTGTTTTCTTCTGCCTAAACCAAAAAATCAGGATGATGTTTTGCTCAAGAGAGGAAGGGTGTTTTGGTGAGCTTTGAACATGTATGGATGAGTAAACATGCGAATGCACTGAGGAGAAAAGTTTTTGCCAATATCAGTCTTTTTTCTTTTTTTTTTTTCAACTCTTTTTCCTTCAGTAGAAAGCTACAAAAAACATTTAATGTGCAGCAGTTTTCAGAAGGTAAAAAACATTGCTCTTGAGATACTTTGGAGATTGACTCTTGAGATAGAAATAATGAGTTAATTTTCTTGTGTAAAAACAATGGAAAGGCTGCACATTTCATGTCACTTCCAGAGAGTGCATTTAAATCTTAATGTATACATCACAACCTTTTGTGTTACACTAGCCTGACAAAGCATATGACACAGTGTTTAAGAAGCAAGAATTACATTTTTTAAAGTTCATTTATTACATGGATTCAGAATTCTGATCTGGTAATTTCTCTGTAACAATCAAAGGTACAAACAACCTATCACTGACTTGACAGGTTACAGAAAGGAGTCCATCAGTTTTAACATTGGTGTCAAATTTAGGTTTCATTCTCTTTCTGTGTAAGTTTTGCTGCAAACTCCAGTGGGAGTAAGATTAGGCTCTTACTGGATCCCTTTCCTTTCTGAGTGGTATTACCCAGCATGGAAGCATTTTGTAACTTGAGTGTCACAAAACCCCGAACCTAGTTTTGTATTCCTTGTTACATCACTTGCTCTGCAATTAAGATAAAAGAATTTGTCAGGCTGTCGGTGTCTCAGGCTAAGATCAGACTTGGAGAGGAAAATGTGGATTTGTGCTGTCATGGTATTTTTACTTGTGTTCGCCTAGCATTGAAAGCATGTTGCAAAGGCTGGCTTGTTTCTGTCATTAGCAAGTTCCATGTTACATTGTTTATCCCGAACATTTGTGGTATTTTAAAACTGGCATGGGGATAAGCTTTAAAGAGTCCAGGAGAAAGTTCTTAAAGATGACATTTCTGTATTTCTCATCTAGTTACTAAGGGAGCATCCAGAGAGTAGAGCTGTTGCCACAGCCCAGTGGACTCCTGAGTGTGATGTTCCTAGCCCTGCCTCCACTAGTACTTCTGCTGGCACATCATTGTGCAGGTCTTTGTGGTTCTCTAACTGGAGAATCTCATGCCGTAGCTACACTTTTAACTTTCCTGGGTAGGAATATGGATCAGTGTGCAATGGCTACTGACTTGCCTCAGGAGCCACAGTATGTGCCTAAGCAACAACAGCAAAAAGTTATTCCAGAGGAATGCTTCTTTAATTGGGAGACCTCAGTGTTTTGGAAAAAGAGAGGGATCATGCTCTTCATGTTAGGTGCAGGCAAGCTGAGGTACAAAACAGTGAATTGCTTCTAATTACGTATCAGCAGCATTGCTAGTGCCAAGTCTACTAAAAAGTAAAATAGTGAAAATCTTGCATTTGCACTACACATAAGAAACAGTTTATTATTGTATAGCTCAATAGAGATGCCACTTTATGTCAGGTGTAATTTGGAAATAGATGATTTTTCATGTAGTTTTAGAGGACTGAATATCTAGTTTCTTTCTGAAAAAAAAAAAAAAAATGGCAGCCCTGGTTTATAGTAGCTCCAAAAGGAGCAGAGATGATAAATGCCACAATTTTCCAGTATGTTGCTTCAAGAAAATATTTTAAAGTGTGTTATAATTGCTGTATGTGAGAATGAACTGGTGGTCCTGTTCATTTTTCCCCCGTCACTATCATCCTGATTTGCAGTGAGCAACAAGGTTATTCACATGTTCAGATTACACACATGCTTCGGTGCTCTGCTGGATCAAGGCCTAATTGACACCCTAATTGACAGGCTCAGTTGAGAGACTGAAGACTAAATTGGGCTTGGAAGCTGAAATGTGATGTATGTTTTTACCCTCAGAGGTGGTTTGTCCAGGCCGTATTTGAGATGTGTTACCAAATAATGTGTTCCACCTTCTGCTGTAGCTTTTGTTGCATTTCTTTTGTCGCCAGATAGAGGACTTCAGCTGCTGGGCAGAAAACCCAAATAAATAAGTTAGACCAAACTAAATGACATGGTGGATGCTAAATCGAAAAAAACAATTTTGTCTTTGGTCTTTCTAAAACAAGTTTGTTAAAAGAAATACAAACAGCCATTTATTTAAAACCAGATGATTAAATTAGTGTAACTAATTGTTAGATTTTTTTTATATAGGCTCAAAGGTAGAATCACAACAGAAGTAATTAGGGTAATTATTAAGGTCTTTGTTTTTCAAAGCCTCAGAGAATATTGCATGTTCATTCAAGTGATCTATATTTCCTATTTAAAAATATAGCATTTTCTCAAAGCTTTCATTTACAGGTATGTTTTTGGTAGTGTCATTTTATATTGTATCATGTCATCTTGCTCTCTTTCTACTTTGACGGTGTTTGTTATTCACAATGATGGCAATCAAAGGGGAAATGTTACTGGTAATTTCTGTGTGCACTTCTAACCCCCAAATATTTGTAGCAGTCATTTTCCTAAGGCGTTAGAGAATTTGAAGATGGGGCATGAATTTGCCTTGATCTCTTAGCAGAATGAGCTGTGTACATTAAGATACCAAAGCTAAGCATATTTATATACTCCTAAAGAAAATGCAGTGAGACATTATTTATAGAGTAACTGAAAAATTGAAGCAGCGCTTGTACCCTTTTAGTGACAAGGAAGGAAGAAAAATCTAGCTCTGTTTCATACTTTTTTCTTATTAAGACTAGTCTTTATAAAATGCAAAGAAAATCTACAAAGAAAATGTGAGCTTTACTGTGGAGAGGTTCTCAAAGGCTGTAAACTGAAAAATGAATTTGTACCAGAGAATTCTGAGGGAAAAAGAAGAACCAGCTTTGTGGACCCAGTTCTTACATGTTACTAATCACACAGGACACAGAGTGGCAGGATGGCTTCCAATATTTGTTGCTGGCACATTACACACACCATCTTTACAGGGCAATTGGACTGGTGTGGTCTCCTCCTGGATGGATTTAATGCTTGGATTTAAATCCAGATTCTTGTCTTGGTAAAGCCAGGTGTTTCTCTTGAATTCCTAAAATGCAAAATTGTGTTGTTCAGACAGAAAATAATGTTGCTTGCTAAATTAGCAAGTACCATTTCTCCTTCTTGTATTTTGATACTGCTGTAGCACTCAAAGAGTATGCACTGTATGTGTATTTAATGGAAACAAACACAAATGGGACCAAAATTCTCCCATCCAGATCCCTTACCACTCTAATGATGATCAACTGGAATATTGTTGGTGCCATTGTTTTAATAGGTACTTTCCACACTAGAATTAAAAATAGCCATTACATTTTTTATTTTCTTTTTTATTACTGCAAAAATGCACTAGTGATGATAGTAATACCTAATTCTTAATTTACTTGTACAATGGTAGATGCATAATGCATCCAGCTGTTATGGTCTGATGATGGCCTGCCTTTCTAAGTTACAAAAAGTTGATGCACTATGCAGCTGGCCAAACAACTGAGTGGAGAGAAAACAAGTTGATACAGTCATAAATAATGGAATGAACACAAGTTATCACATCACAACTGGAATAATTACAGCTCTGTATTTTAAAGTCACATCTGCATATATGTTAAAGTTTACATTTTACCCCCTTGGGCAAAATTTTTTTTCCCCACAAATTGTTATAGCCCTTCTTATTTGTGACCATTTAAGTGGACATTGATAAAGGTGAAATAATGCAGGCTCATTGCTGAACCACTGGGAGTATTGAGATGATGTAGATGTCTGCTAGAAGACCGAAAACAAAGGGTTACTCTGCTGAAACCTTTTGGCCAAATGACTGCACAAGCACTGTGCTCATGTGTTAGGACTCATCATTTTGTTGCTTGTCCACAATTGCAAAAACTAACTAGAGAAAATATAAACCTTCTTATTTTTGACTGAGTTTGATAAGCCTTGCTCTCTCTGTAGTACTCTTCCATGCTTCTAGCAATTATCCTAGGACAGCTAGGCAGGACTAGCTCTGCTGATGTTGATAAAAATCTTCCTTCTAGATCCTGTTTCTTCCACCCTCCCTTCCAAAAACGGTGCACCTTTTCCACATTTAAAATTACCAGTGGCTTTATGAAAAGGTGCTGTGAGAAGTTGCAATGCAGCAGAATTTAATCCCCTCCTTCTTGCAATATAGTCAGGATCTTATTCAGCTTTAGGGTGGGTATTTCCTAACCTGGTAGTCCATTACTTTACAAATTTGTGTGAAACTGATTTCAGAAGAAAGGGCTCACGTCTTAATAGACTTGGTCTTCTCTTCTATCATGTCATGGCACTGAATTGATATCCTGTGTCACGGAGTCTTATAGAGTTACCAGATTCATTTCTAAGGGTGAAAGAGTTGTTGGTCATATCCATAATATAAAATGCCTTTGCCTTCAGGCATTTTTGAAATGCATGCACTTTTCCATGGGCAAAGAAAATGTGAAAACTTGCATTAAAAATTATTAAATTCTGTAAAATTACTGTTAACTCTTACCTGCCTTCAGTTTCTGTTATGTACCAGCTGACATTCAAATAATGCATGACAACTCTTCTTGTTTTTTTGGTTTTTTTTTTTTTTTCCTTTCAAGATCCTTTTCTAATTATTGGCTTCTCTGCAGTGGTTTTTTTGGGTTTTTTTTTTTGGGATGGACTATGCCATTAATATTCCTACTAACCCTCTGCAGGTTCAAGCTTAGTGTATTTGAGCCCCTACTGTTAGACTTTTTCCTTGCCCAATGCAGCAGCAGCAGCCTGAAAATCTATGCTGATGGAGGTCATGTGTTGTGTTACATGCATTTTCTCTGCTCCTTCTCTCCACTTCAGTATTTATATATATTAATTTCTTTCCTGTTGTCTGCCACCATTTTTTATACTTGCAGAATATTATGGGGGCTGATGGTGAATACTTCTCTTCCCAGCTGCTTTCCTGTGTGCAATATGGAAAACAAACAGGAGAGTTAAGACTGTATTTCTCACTTCCAGTAACTGAGTCCTGGATTCTGTTGCTGAGACTGAATAGAACAGGGTACATGGTGAGTTTATTTCTGAGCATAGAGCTGCAGTAACTACATCTTGATTAAGAAATGCCACTAAAAGCCAGACGACTTAGATTTTATTCCAGTCTCTGATTTTTATTTTCCCTTTAGCGTGGACAGGAGTTCTGAAAAATGACTGCTGATTTGTTTAGAAATCTTACCAACACTTGAATGGGTCTTCTGGGATGGATGTCTTGTTGAGTTGTGTTGCAAAACTACCTGAGTATAGCTGCTGCTTATGTTAGCCAGTGTTCATAACCCAATTCCCCAACAAAGTACACTTTATTAAAGATGGATTTGTTGGTATTAATGTGCATATGCATAGAAACAAAATCCTAATCCAGAGCAAAATTTAGTGTCAGCTCTTTTCTCTACAATGTCTGGTAGCATCCATCTTCTGGGTAGTCTCTGTCCAATGACCCAATGCAAGCATGTGGGGACCTGTGGGTTTCACTTTGGAAAGTGTCAAATGTCTACCACTAAAACACTATCTCTTCCATCAGCCTGTTCTGAGATTAAATTAATTGTTTTTAACATAACATGCAAGTGTTTAAGAGACTCTGTATAACTATTGGTCAAAATTTCCCCAAATTTACATTTTTCAAAAGTTTGCAATTAAAACCCTATTTTTATTACAAACCTTCTAAAATTTGCAATGATGAATACAACAATTTTGTCACACTTGTGACTGGAGAATTTTCATAATGAAAAAAATGGGACACACTGGCATTTTACAAAATAACAAGGTAATAGAAAATTTTCTGTGGCATGTTTTTAACATATTTTAGTAATTATTGTTTCAGGTACCTCATGTTGTTAAATAATATTGTGGCCACTTTTTTGAATAAAACTGTATTGATGAAAATCAGATTCCAGATAAATTATCAGAAGTTACAGGAAGTCAAATGTTGAGAATAGTGATCAACATGATACATACAGATGTAGGTATGTAGGGCAGTATAAAAGGATCAGATATAGTGAATAGATATGGTAAAAAATTGGACATATAGAGTAAAAATTTAGAGTTTGGTTAGACTAAAGCCATTGAGAAGAAGAAAATGACCCAGGGAAAGCAAAAAGGGACAGAAAGGATGCTTTGGAGAAATGGTTGGGCAATGGAAAAATGTATGATTGGGAGCTGATGGGATGGAAAAAAGATAAAGATCAGAAAACACTATGCCTTGTGCTAGAGGAAAGAAACGGAAATCTGTGTTTCATGGGTTGAATCTGAACCATGCTGCATTTTGTTGTATCACCATAACTCTTCATGTAAGTCTGCAACATCAGGAAACTTAATTACTGTAGCATCTGCTGCTTATCTAGGAGGAAAAGTGTTTGACTTGGCATTCCTTGGGGTCTTTTGATGCATTAAAAGATGTTGGAGCAAGTCCAGAGGAGGGCTGTGAAGATAATTGGAGGGATGAAGCAATTCTCCTGGAGGAAAGGCTGAGTGAATTAGGATTGTTCAGCCTGGAAGAGAGAAGGCTTCAGGGTGACCTAATTGCAGTCTTCCAGTATCTGAAGGGAGCCTACAAGAAAGATGAAGAGGGACTTTTTACAGGGCATGTAGTAACAGGACAAGAGGGAATCAAATAAAAATTGAAAGAGAACAGATTTAGATTGGATATTAGGAAATAATTCCTTACTGTGAGGGCAGAAAGTCAATGGAACAAGTTGCCCAGAGAAGCTGTGGATACTCCATCCCTGGAAGTGTTCAAGGTCAGGCTGAATGGAGCACTGAGGAACCTGAAAGGTGTCCCTGCCCATGGCAGGGCTGTTGGAACTAGATGATCTTTAAGTCCCCTTCCAACACAAACCATTTTATGTTCTACAATATGTAACATAAGGAACTAAAATACAGTTCTCACTGGCATTTGCTTCAGTAGCTATTCTTGGTCATTGTGAAGAAACCCCAAAAGTCTGAGGAGTTCTTCTGGGACTTCCTGTTGAGACCAAACCTGAATCCTGCTAAGAGGAAGGTAGAACAAAGAAAGGCCATTAAACCCTGCAGTGAATTGAGCCATGTCTTTGTTATCAGATTCTGAATTGTTCTCAAGTTCTTGGATTTCATCTTCATGCTGGCTGTGTCTAGACCCTATCTAGAGGAAAGCCAGGTATGCACCAAACTTAACCTTTACATCTCTGCATCCAGATGTCCATAAATGTATGGAAAACCATAGTGTTTTCTAATTGGTATGTCAATAGGTCAGTCCATCAAATGCAGACTTAAGCAAAGAAAATCAGATCCCTACAACTGTAAGAGTTGCTTAGGTTTTTGTTTTTGTTGGTTTGTTTTTTGTTTTTTTTTCTGGCAGGAATCTTAAGTATTAGTGATTTCTAAGAGTTTTCTGATGTCTCTTTGGACATTCTGCTAGTTTTACTGCCATCAGACAATAAAATTAGCTTACTTACATATGTCTAAATTTCAACTAGTAATGTAGTAGCAAGATTTTGTGCACTTTTCAAGTTAATATGGACAAGGTCCTGATTTCATTAATTTATGTGAATACCTTATGACTAAAATTACAGTATGATACCTGTTTTTCCCTGCTTTGCGTATGATATATATGTAAGACCACTGCAGAGTCTAGAGGTAAACGAATGTAGTTTGGACATTTTTTTACGTATCAGTAGGATTGTGGTACTGGGACCTTCTGAATGATACCAACCACAAAACCTCTCTAGCAATTGCTGGTTTCATTCTAGTAACATACTGGACCCACTACACACATATAATTTTTTTTTTTTTTTTTTTTTAATGAATTACCCAATATTGAAGTTAAAACTTCAGGCTGTTTCTTAAAGTGAGGAAGGATGTGTAGCATGATCACTGGGTCATATAGTGAATCTCTAACTCAATTATTGATGATAACAATGAGAGTAAATATTATGTTTTATTAGGTGTGTAGGCCTAACAGAAACAACACCACTCAGCCTCTACTTATGTTTGCCACTTTCAGTCCCCAGAAAGAAAAACGTGAATTAAAACTGATGAGAAATGCATTCACTGGGGTATATGTCGCACAGCTGCAGTAGGGATAATTGGAAGCTTAAACCCTAATCCTGCAAACACTTAAGCGGTGCTACTTCAGTGCATGCAGGTTGACTTAAATGCAATTACTCATTTTTTCAAAAGCACACCTGCTAAATCATATGATAGAGAGGGGCAGAAATGGGGCTTTATTTAGCATGAACTACTGAAACTCTGTGCAAGGAAACAGACCGGTGGAATTACAGTTGACTCATACAACATTTTCACATACCTGTGCATACATTATTCATTTCTCCAATATTCTTCAAGATGTTGAAATTTTTTGATGGAGTAGTATACTTATATTCAAAAAGAACAAAATAAGTAGCAATCCCATAGCAAAAAGAGGTATGCTTAAATTAATCTATGTGTATCCATGTGTACAGGCATATGCCTTTGGTATAATGATTTGTCAGTGAAGAATGTTGGATAGATGTAGTTATTAGTGTTTGTGCCTGTCATGAACTCACTCTCAGCAAGCTCTGAGGTCTTTAGTGTTATGGTATTATTTACTTTTACTCTTTTAATCTGAAAGAGCAGCCTGAGATCAGTAAGGGTATGGTTTTATCTTAATCTTCACTCCTTTCTTCATAAACATGCAGATGTTCAGCCTTCTAGTAACACCAATGATGACTTTTTGATGCATGAGGACAATAGAATAAAGTAATTTCACCTTAAACACTATTAAAACTGATAGTCTGGATATATTAATACCAGAAGGAAATACTGCTTGTGCCTTTTTGGACATTGGAAAAATATCACAATAGAGTTTGGAGTGAGGTTGCTTTTTCCTCCTTTTACTCCCTAGTGACAGAGTGTGACATGTTGCTGGGCTTTTCTAGAAGGATATGTTTGAATTTACTTTTCTTAGCTCAACTATGATCAATAGAATTGGCAGTTTGAGATATCCTCATTTTGCCTAGTGGGAAGTTCCTAACCAATACTGCTTCCGGGAAAACACTGATGGAATTTCTTAAGTTTTTATCCTCCATGTATGTTAAAGGTTTTCAGTTATGGGTTTCATATGTAATGTATGTAAAACATTTTAGTATTCGAAAGATATTCTAATTTAGTGAACTTTTGACTACACCTGATAGAAAACATGAACCTCTTGGAATATGGGGGAAACTATCTTATGTTTGTTTTCTTAATTTCCTTATCTGGGGTGCCAGAGGAGATGAGTATGTCAGCAGTAAGAATAATGCAGAGGAAGCTTGTTGATTGAGGGATGAATAGGTGGCAAAAGCAGTTTTGCCCAGCCTGTATTTGACACCTGGAAGTGTTTCTCTGTTTCTGCATCTGGATGCATCTTCTGGCTGTATCTCAGTCCTAGGGGTAGATGAGAAGGTGCCACGTTTCTTGTCAAGTCACGTAAAATTCTCCTGTTGATCTCAGAGGGCAAAGTGTGACATTGGCACTAATGTTACAGTTGGTTTGTTTTTTTTTTTAACTGATATTAACAGAGATTTTTCTTCCTCCATACCAGTAACTCATCTCCATCATGTTCTGGGTTTCACTGGATGGAAGGACACGCATGCACCTGGCTGGATACCACTGAATAATCTGGCCAGGCCTCCATCTGGATGATTTGAGGGCAGTAGAACTGTATGGTACAATGTGAGCATACATTCCAACAGCTAGACAATGCCTGTGCATGCACAGGTGAGACTCTGCCATTTTTAGGATATCCTAGACAAAGGCATGCCATTCATTGTGTACTGCCATCTAGTTGGGATACAGGCTACCAAAACATTTTCTGAGGTACACATGAGCTAGGCCAAAATAAAGTAAGGGCCTTCATAGACTAAGCAGCATGAAAAAAAGTCGCCATTCTTGTGCTTTTGTAATTAAAATGATCCAGACTCTTGTGTTTTGCAATGACTTCGGCAGTTCTGCTGTGCATTGTCTACTATTTCAGACTTACACAGGTTTTTGACATATCTGTTCCTGCTCCAAAGTCATTTGAAAAGACAGTTAAGAAGTATATGAACCACTTCTAGACCATGAAAGCTTCTCTGTATGTCTAGGGAACTTTGTGGTCCTGAAACACAGGCAGTGCTTGACTTTGCAGAGTCACCTAGTAGGAGATGTTTGAGGGCAGGCAGAGGGGCAGCATCAGGAATTCTCCTCATCAGTGAGCTCTCCTCATCATGTCCTCATTCTTTGTACTGCCAGTGGACAGGGATAGGCACACTTGTAGCACACAAGCTGGCCAAACGGATTGAAACATCCAGTCAGGGTTTGAGTGTCTCCAAGCAAGTAACAGACTCCATAACTTCTCTGGGCTATCCACCAAGGGTGAGCTAAATTGTGCCTTTAGAAGTACCTGTTCCACATGAAGAAAACCTAGATGATCATTCAGTTGGAGGCATCTGATTGAGGTGTAATAAGGCCTGCCCCTATGATCACTTAAACTAAGACTTAGGCAGCATAGAGGTGGCATAGATTTGGCTCTCTTTCATCATATTCCATTCCCTTGCCTGTACTTGTCCTTTATTTGGAGGTAATTTTAGGGATGTGTATAATATTAATTATGCAATTACTGCAATTACTTTCTATCCTCATGATGCAAAATCAAAAATTGTATTAACCAGTCCAGGTCATCCATGAGCCTTTACCCAAAACACAAAATAACTTCTTTTAAAGTTGAAAATCAGTCTGAACTGCTATTCTTTTTGTGGGAGACATTTTTCAGTTCGTCTATGACAGTATGTGTACAAGTATGCTTTGTTCAGCTTGTTAATCTAAAATTGACATATTTGTAAATATTGCATAGAGTAGTTTGAATTACTTGTTGTTTGTGTTGCATTACAAGTAGCTTTGGGCTCCTGAATGATCTTGGCATAGTTTCATGTGATCTAAGATCTAATACCTTTTGTCTTGTAGTTTAAGAGTATAGCAGTGAAATTTCTGTCATGCTCTGAAATTTAATGGAATAGATTTGTAGCCAAATGGCTAGTAAAGATGTCTGAAAACTTTTAGGAATGTGTGAGCAAAATGTTTGGCACTAGTGTTACTATAATTTGTGTGAGTTGTATGTGTATACTTTAGGTATATATGCACATACACTGTATATGAACACATAGATATGTGTATGACTTGCTGATCTAAAAATCTTTAAGATTACTTTAATATAGGGATTTTTTAATCCTGGAATTCTATCTTGTCATCAACAGGAAATATGATCACTCTTAACTGGAATTCTTTCCTTGATGAGATTGTATTTGTATCTGAAGGAGTGTATCTAGTACTATTTAAGGTCAAAGCAGACAAAGGTAGTACTCTTATAATTACTTTGTTTTCACTAAAAGGGGGCACAAAGAAGCAATGATACTTGCCAAACTAATATTGGAAGTCTGTAGAAATTAAATCTGATTCAACCATGAGCACATTATATATTTACCTGATGAGGGAGGGAAATGTTCATACCTGTTGGTCAAGTAGATACATGAGTTTGGGATTTGTTTTCCTTTTTTTTTTTTTTTCCTATTTTTTACCCAGATTTTAATTTAGATGAAGAGGAATGAGAGTGTCTTTGTGGTGTCTGTGTAGTGTATTGATTTCAATGTTGTACCTTAAAGGGCTAATTTACCATGTGTATCTTATCTATATGAGTATGTCCTTCATGTCCAGTCTAATAAATGTTAAGTTCCTGGGTGTTTTTAGTGGGACTGGGATAAATCAATCTTTTTTGTATCCCCAGGGCATTTTTCTCTGCATCACAGAGTTGCCCTTTTACCTGTTCAGTGTAATTTAACCTGAGTCAGGAAATCAGTTTAATCTGTGTCTGGAAAACAAACAAATCTAAGAAGTAAATGCTCCTCCAATCCCTGAGGATTTAATATTTTCCATCACAGTCATGTAACTCAGTAAATTAAGCTCCAAAAACCAAAGTAAATAAAAGAAGTAATTCTGTCCCAAGTCCTCAGGGACAACCTAGATTATTAAAACCAGTTTGGTGAAAGTCTGTGTGATGAAGTTGACTTTTTTTCCTATCTACCTGTGTTTAATCATTCTCCAAAACATTTTTGTTCTCCAGTTACATAAATCTTGGTAAATTTGAGGTAGGGAAGTAGAATAAATCCTGAGTTCTCCACTCTCCTGTGAATGAGCTCTTAAGCCTCAAAGTGTAGCATGGCCAAAGAACAGGACTTTATCTCTGAACTAGTTTCAGATAAATAAGAAGGAACCTTTTACTCTTATTCTTCATAGAAGACTTGGTTTCAATCTATGCCAGAAGTCTTTGAGAAAAAACGTACTTGAAAAGGTGATTCTAGCCTTATATCTTGGCAAAATAGCTGCAAATCCCAGTTGCTTTCCTTTAGACTTTAGCCTAGTTGTAGTTACTCTTCTGAATTACTCATGCATAATGAAAAAGATGTGTCATCTTAAACTTTGCAAATCATAACCATTGCAAATTTGTAGGGTTAGGAATGGGGAAGAATTACCTATGGATTTCTTTGAATATCAGTCAGGTTTGACATTGAAGTTTATGCTGTTATTTGTAGCAATAGTAACAATAGCAATTAGAGTTCAACAGGTTTCATCCATAGGTGCAACATTTGCATTTCAAGGGCAGTGTGTGGTGAGTGCCTTTAATACAGTCACTCCCCAGTGAAAACAGCAGTGGTGGTGGCAGTATTAAAGTGGTTAGTAAGGATGCCTCAGCCCAGGCCACCACATAGCAACCACTAGGTTTCTAAGGACAAATAGCTCTTGCCTGCCCTAAGCAACTCAGTGAGAACATCAAAACATGCCTTGTGAGAGACCTCTAATACCCATTAGTGGTAGCAACTGTTACCTCAATCATGAATGACACAGCCCTAATTATTAAGGTAATTAGAAGTTATAACACTGGCAATATTAAAGGGAGAACTTCTAAAGCCCATTAACAATGTTACTTTAAGTGATCTAGCTGTGAACTGTTCAAATCTCTAATTACATTATATGTCTGTCTTAAAGGGTGATGTAATTAAGTGATGGGAGAGGGAATGAATATATAGAGACTCCTATACTATACTTTGTAAGTACTATTTTCACAGAAACCAACCTCAGTAATGTCATTATGTCATTTAGGGGTAGGGTTTTTTGTTTGACTCTATACCACATGTAGCTAAAAAATCTTTAGAATATATAAAAATTATATATCATGGTGTGGTATAGTGATATTATCAAAATGAATTTGGATTGGATACATTACTCAGGCATGACAAAACCATCAATGCAGTCGCTTTGTTCATATGACCTCAAACAGCTCTACATTTCAACATCACCCATGTAAGTGGGTAAATACTCATGTCCTTTATATCCTGCACGGAGGAAACAATTTTAAATATTTTAGAAGAAAATACATAAAATGTTATAAAAATGAGTCAAGTTTATTAAAAGCTAACAACAGTTATGCCTGCGTAAGAACTGATGACAGACTTCTGCATTTTGACCTTTAGGTGTTCACAAATTTAAATTGAGGACCAGAGAACAGAGGAAGCTTAGCACCAATCCCTTCTTTTCAGATTGGAAAGAAAGTTAGAAAAAAAAAGGGAGTATAGTGGAAAACAGAGTTGGATGGATAGAGGATATTGTAATTCTCCAGTCTTTGGTGAGTTTTCAGATTGCTTTCCATGAATTACAAGAAGTAGAGGATTAGTGCTTTCCCACATTCAGTAAAATATTCATTATCTCAGCAAAGAGAAACAAAATCAAGTAATTCCCTCTTCCTGGTTCCTTTTGTTTAGAAATTGGCTATTTTTTTCTGAGCATGAGACCTCCAAATTCTCAGAAACTGGATCCAAGTGCTTCTGCCTTTGCCAAAACCTCACCATCTGTATGCATATGCAGCCATAGTAGCAAAATTCATTGTCAAGTTAGATGATTACATTTTTTAAATGTTTCTCCTAAATTCAGTGAAAGTAGAAAAGGTCTGTATACAACAAAGCAAATTAAAATCTATGCTCTTTTATTCTGCTCATCTTTTCGCATTTGATATCCCATCATGAGCTGACAACTCTGATTAATCATCATTTTAGAGATGATTAGTGGATGATCCTTCTACTCTTCCTCCAAATTCTATGGGGTGTCTGAAGTGAGGAAAATTTGTCAGCATACTTGAGCATAACAAGGTCTGACTGTCACTTTTGTGTGGGGACACTGGCCCACATTCAGCCCTCTGTGAATGCTCCCCTGCTTGTACCACAAGAATCACAGAATACTAGAAGGGTTTGGGTTGAAAGTCCAAGCAGTTTTCGCAAAGACTTGGAACAAGCATTTGTGAACACCTGATCAAATGTAGTTTTCCAGGATCTGACTCGAGTTGGATGTAGAGCCCAATCAGAGCAAGGCAAGTCAAAGGCAATAGAAGGGTAAAGATACACAAGACAAGCATATAGGCAAGACCTGGGATCAGAAGCTAAGCCAAAGGGCAGGAAACTCGGTACAGATGTACCAAGTTGAAGGGCAAAACAAGAGAGAGGTCAGAGGCAACAGTCTGGAAGCCAAGGAATTACAATGCAAAGCAGAGCATAGGAAGGAGAGCAAGACACAAGAGGAGCCAAAGGCAGATTAAGCAGTTAGGATGTGATTATTCCTTTGACACCCTGGGCAAAGAAGCAGCCAGGTTCAGCTGTTTGTGTTTATCAGGGCTTCAGGGGTCAACAAAGGCTGGAAAAGAGAGGCCTGGCAGGTCCCTGGAGCTAGAACAAGCTGGAAGTTTCTTTCTGCTTTCTAGTACCCAGTCAAACATAAGGCTTAAACATTTCAGCCTGCAAATAGCCATTATTAAACGACTGTTTTGAGATGAGCAAGGAAAGGATTTAAATAAATTCTGTGCATATGTGCCTGATTTACTCAGGGGCATGTGTGGAGACATGGATATTGAAATAGGCAGTGACCTGACCTTGGTCCCCAGACTTCACAGGATATGGCACCCAAGTTATTTGTGTCACTGGTGAGCATAGGTTAAGTATTTCTATGAAAATATACTACAACAGTAGGGATAAAAGTGAGAAAATGAGGTGTGATACCTTACTGTGTTTGATTTGATGATTATGAAAGTAGGTTTTTAAGGTTAAAGGAAAGGAGATACCTTCAGCAGGTAGTATAACATCACATAGCAAGGTGTATATTCATGAAGTCTATTCAAAGTTTTCTGTATTTTAGAATACATTTTGAAAGAAAAGTCACTCCATAAAGTTAATTACAGAAATATTATGATGATGCTTAAATTGTACTCGAATTGATGCTGAAAGTCTGGAGATTATATAGTGAATGATTTTTTCCTAGAGAAAGACATCCAAGCTCCCAGATGTCAGAGGGCAATCGAGCCTTTCATTCTCAGTCGTATCTTAATCCTCACTGTCTTTTCTAATTCTGAGGTGCTGATTCTGAGAGGAGCTCCATGACCTCATAATTTAAGCTTTTTCTTACCTTCCATGCACATTATAGTACAGTCCTTAATTTCACAATTGCTTATCTAGTCTCAAATCAAACAACATAAACTACATTATTTCTATGAACACCTTTAATAACAGCTAGAAATGTTCAGTCATTCTGTTCTCCCTTTTGCTTCCACATGGAGAGTAATATGAACATTACTACTGATGTGTGGGGGTTTTTTTAACTGAAGCTTCTCAAAGATTATGAGAACATTGTCTACAAGGTCAAAATGCTCTACGAAAATAAAATACATACAGTACAGGTGGTTTTGATCATATGACTAATCAAGAGTTGTGTAATAAATTGAAGCCATACCTCTCTTCTCTTTGAAGTAGAAAGAGGGGAAGAGGGCAAATGAGTGAAGTTCTGGCACAAAGATAAGGCAGAACTGTTGTTCACCAAATTCCACATTATATGAAGTAGAGGCTACTCAATGAAAACAGTAGGAAACTGAGTTAAAACAAAAAAGCCGACAATCCTTTTACCTACTGTACAGTGAATTTCCAGAACTTGCTACCACAAGAGATTGCAGATGCAGTCCCTCAGAGGGTCTTCAACACAGGAATCAGAAAAATTGATGGATGAGTCCATAAAGTGATTAGAAGGACTAGACAGGGAGGTGCCCTCTGAAATCCCTGGTGTAATTATTTGTGTGCTAAGGGAATACAGAAGAAATGGACTTCAAATAATTACTAGGCTCACATGCTGTCCATGAATGACATCTCCTTTTGCCATTGAGACAAAATAATGGACTACAACACAGTAGCTTCATGTTCTCATGCATTTTGCTGCTTGTGGCTTTGGGTCACCTTGCCAATATACTATCTGCTAATTCATTCCTTTTGAAGCAGTTTCAGCGACTCTTTTCCACCATACACTGAGATTTTATCTGTTGACTGGCCGTAAGGTATCTCTTGTAAAACAGTTGTTTGGATGTAGGTGATGAGGTGACTATTTGACTAAGTAATCTGGGAAGACAGAGTGCACATCAAGACTAAATGGTGCTCTGTACAAATTAAGTGTGAACAGCTTGTCAGAGAAATAAAGACGTAGAGAGGGAAAGACCATTTACTCAACCTTGGGATAACTACATTAAACCTGATTTTATTCTGTCTTCAAGGGTCTTCATTATTCTTTCTAAATATGTGGTGAAGTTGGAATTTTGTAACAAAAAAAAAAAAAAAAAAGAGGAAAGAAAATTGTGGTTGTTTCTAGACTAGCAACTTACAAACTTGCAGTAAGGGTAATATACTGACTAACTGGTACACAGCAAAGAACAACATTCCTAAGGGTGAGATGGTAACAAAAGCTGAAATACTGGAGTATTTCTGAAGTTCCTAGCGATGGGGGCCATTTTTTGCACAGGCTGGCTTGAGCACTGATGCTGCCAGCATCTCCCTGACAGAGGCACCTTCCTGAAAACATATTTAGACAAATAAATTCCTTTAGCTGTGGTAGGATAATGGAACTGAGACTTTATGGGATTTGTAGCAGCAGTGTGCAAAATCAGCACAGGTATGTGAATTCTTAATGTTGCCCTTAACTGACTGCTTGGTCCCAGTTCAAATTTTGTCATGTTTTCACATTGATCATATATTCCTAGCTGGGAATTTATATTACATCCATTAACCAAGAGAATTCAGTCACAGGTCTTCTCTAAGCTGAACAAAGTCTATAGGAGTGAGCAGGAAATGCAACTCACTGCAGATGGTTCTTGAGTGGGAATCTGGGACTCTTAATCCTTGTTTTTCTATCAGTGTGGCAAGTCACTTCACTACCAGCTTCAGTCCTGCTTGTTTTCTTTAAACTAGAAGAGGGAGATCATAACATAGGAAGTGTGACTCGATGTTACCTATTATTCTTTAGAGTTTGGCTGAGACCCTTTTCTGATTCAGCATTCAAATTCTTGTGTTAAGATAGGTGGTTCACATGCTATGTTTCTGCCTCCTGCTAGGGACAGGGAAGTACTTAGGAAAAAATAAACTTCTTCTTGCTAAGAACTTATTTTAGGAAATATTTTGCCACATATATTTAATTATATTTTATTTAATTAGTTCTATTCTTGCTAACAAACTTGATTATATGAGCATTTTTAGAAGAAAAAGTATATAGGCCTAAAAACATAAGAAAAGCCACTTAAAATACAAATATTTGTGGGCATCTTCTGTGGCTACAGTGTTTAGTTTTCATTATTATCCCATTCCTGGCAAGCATAAAAAATTTGGGACTACAAACTTCAAAATTATAAAACCTTTCAGTTAAAGCTGTGTCTGTAGGGTGGAGCCCATGGTCTGGTGTGCATTAATGGACCAGTCTGCACAATGTATTGTGGCTCGTTTCCTCTGGTGAGTGAGAATTTTTTTATTTATGTAACAGAGACTCCCATTTTTTGATCCATGTGACTCCAACTCCCATTTTCTTATTAAACAGGCTTCTGCAATAACAAACATGATATAAACTTAGAGCCATGGTAAAAGCAACTTGTACTACTTAATGTAGACATTGTCCTTGTATGTTTTATTTTATTAGAATTTTAGATAAGTTTAATATTAAACATTTATCAGAAGACTATAGAGTTTATGTAAAAAGTATATCCTCTTACTAAAACCTTGATTCACCTGAAGAGTTCTGATAACACATATAAATCACTCAAATTCCATTTTTGTTTGGTTATTTAAACATCAGATCCCCAGTTGAACCAATCCTGCTTCTGCATTATCCCATATTAAATTTTTAAGCTTCCAGCTTAATATTGTTCCTCCTTACTGTTTATCAAGTGGATAACTGGCAAAGTGTTCCCTTTTTTTATTGTGATTTATATGCACTGTAAATACTTCAATCCATTTTCTCTCAAAGTTTCTTGCAATACTAAGTTGAAAAGCCAATTGAAATTCACTCACTGAAGGTGCTTTGTTGAACTGCCTCAGCTTTTTCCCTAAACCATGTGTTGCTTCTCTTTGAAATCACTGCAACAAGCTTTTCAGGGCTCATCTGCCAGTGCTACACACAATAAACTGGCAAATCCCAGAAAAGTAAGGGAAGGAATTTCATATCTTCTGATGGGGTACAGCAATTTCTCTTCCTGGTTAGAGATCACCTTAACCATTCTCCTTAGTACTGTACATAAAATGTGGTAGCCTTTGCTCTGGCCGTCTGTCCCTCTTTTGCCCTCCCCTATCATGTCAGGTTCTTTGTTAGTTTTTGCCGACAATAAGTAGTTGCAGACATTTTCTGTAGGCATTCGTTATGTTGCAAAAGTGTAATTTGGTGAAGGGGCATTTGCACAAAAGAGAAAATGGAAGATTGATTTCAGTAGTAGGGGGCCAAGTGATTATGAGGCAGAAAGAGTTTATGTTAGTTCCAAACCAGTGTAAGGTCTACCAAAAAAACCCCAAAATACAGTCTATTATTCCAGGATACTGTCTGTGTAGGAACACAGAGATTTACACAAGCAGTAGCTGCTGCAGCATTATAATTTTACAGCCGTAGTTCTGCCGTAGTTAATTTCCTCACATGCACAAACCCTCACATTTTTACTTGCAAAGTCTCACCAAGAATTCTTATTCAGGATTGCCTTCATGAATGCCTGGCTTCTTTTTAAAAATGTATTGCTTTTTAAAACATCAGTTGTTGTAAGAGCTATGAATTCTTCCCCAGGCATCACAATGTCTTTGAAGCACTGTGCAGATTTTTAAATGCCCAAAATACACTATTCCATTTTGTCATTTAAATGCTATGCAGACGTTACAAACCCCTGAGATGAATGAACCTGACAGCATTTAATAATAACAGCAAGTGCAAAAATTAGTATGGCTGCTAATTGCTCTTTAGGCATTAGGCCCATCGTAAGGAGTTGCGACACCAAAATGAAGGTATAAGGTTAAGAATAGCGGTCTGAAGGCTGAAACAATGCTTAGATAGCCAGGCTGGCAGTTCCATGGAAAAACATCTTAATGACCTGTGTGAGGAATGTTGCATGAATGTCTTTCTCAACCAAAAGCTATGGAAGGGAGGAAATAGGAGAGCACCACATTGCCACTCTAGCTACACAGGTATGCTGCTCTTCTGGGCTGGGCAGCAATATGCACTCACACATAAAGGGGTAAGCTGTCTCTCATGCAAACCACTGGCTACGAAACTAGTATATTTATGTAGTTATCCAAATCAGTTAGTTTGACCTAGGTAGTGGTAGCCTATGACTGGAATTATTGGAAGGCCATGCCTGTGTAGGAGTGTATGCAAACTGCACTGAATCTCTGCATTTACTTATGCTGTACAGCTGGGGCACCCTCATCCCCTTGTTGTTGTTGGACTTTATTTTTTCTTGCATATGGTGAGTGTTTTGTTCTGTTAGTGATAGGAAGACAGAGTATGGCCTTGCTAAAAGCCAGCCTTATTTTGAAATATATAATCTACTATTGAAGACAATTGTTAACAACCTGGATCCAAGAGGGAAAGCCATGAGGTTCTATTGTAAACATCCTAAATAAACAGGAGTAAATGCCCACATAACCCTGATAGTACAACTGTAAAAAGTGTTTTCACAGTATTCTCAGGTGACTTCACAGGCTCTTCAAAGAGCCTCCCTTTTTTCTGCTTCACTGGATTTTGTTACAGTTCAAGGGCAAATGTGTATTTGCTTCACTTAAAGCTCTGATGCATTCTCCTGTTACATTAGGGCCAAATTTTCAAATGGGGACAGCCTTTGTATCAGAGATAACCAGCTTGAGTGTCTTCAGGGATCTTCACTGTCAGAAGGTGAGTTCTCAGGCTCTTTCAGTCACCCCACCTGCTAGCACCAGCTACCATCATCAGGTGTCACTGCAAATGGAAGCTATTCTTGAGCTTTTAGGCTTATTTTTCAGTAATACTTAGCTTTATAAAAACTTCCTGCTTCAAGCCAGCTCCATCAGTGAGAACATTCATTGTATTAGTAATCACTTACCCTATCCTGATCCACTGGTTATTATTGTGGATTTGAGCACAGCAGAAAAATGAGCTATTTCCTTGAAATTGTGTCTCCTTATGTTTATGAATAGGATCATGTGTGTGGAGGCAGCTATACAGAGTAATAAACCTAATGATAAACTAAAAGGTCATTTCAAATGCTGTTACTACCAAGAGAATAAAAAGATAAATCAAGAACCATGCTAGCTTCAATCCATGATCCCCAAAGAAAGGTTGAGGACAAACTAGTCTGTAAGGATAATGATCTGTCTCAATGGCATTGCTTTTATTAGGCTGAAACAAGCTCTGTAAGGTGCACTGACTTTGAAGTCTGTTTTGCCTACCTTAGTTAAAATGTTTTGCACTGTATCTCCTTTGCTGGGTGAACAGTGTTTCCCCCACTGTTTTATGTCATTATTCTGGGTAAAATTCAGAACAATTTAAGTAATTTTATAACTTGTCTGTCACAAAATAGAAGCTGGGAATTTGGCAGGGGGAAAAATAATTTTCCATTGTAAATTCCTGGACAACAAAGTCAAAGTTGCACTGCTGTTGCTTGGTGCCTTGGAGAAGCAGACTACGGAGTGTCCTGGAATTATTCTATGTGTAATCAATGTGTACTCTATTTAAAATTGCCAGTCTTAAACAACCTGTCACAATCCCTTGGCCAGTAAAATACCCTCATCTACTTTACCTCATTGAAATAAGAAGGTCAAAATTTTGTGATTTGTAGACCTGCTAAAAATACATGGGTTTTCCATCTTTAACAGCATTCCTGAGATAGAGATTGATTTTTCTTTCTTGTGGTTTTACGGTGGAGGAGGGAGATAGGGTTACATAAACTATTCAAATAGGAAACTGCTTATTTTTTAAGTTCTGGTTTCAGATCCACAACTTACTGATGTGGTGGGAGTTGTAGTGCCAGAGCTAAAGTTTGAGTTTGACAGTTCACATTTATTTCACTTCCAGTGTTCCAGATAAAGACTATTTTACTTGCAGACACTGTTCCAGATAAAGACTTCTGGGAAGACAACAAAAGTCCCACAGTGTGGTGTAAAGCTGACAAAACAGGAGAAAATGAGAGGAGAATAATATCAGAGCTCATAGGCCTCTAGTTTTAACAGTTCCACTCCTAATGCTTTCTTCCTTTATTTAAGCTTCCAGTAAAGTCTCCCTGTGTTTACCTCTAATTTAACAAACTGTCCCTTAATCCCATCCCTTCCTATTCTCTGTCATCCTGTTGTTACTTCCTTCCTCTTATCTTTTAAAAGCTTGCTCACTCGCTCTCCACCCCCACCCTGGCTTATTCCTTCCATATTAATAATAAACTTAGTACTGAGCACTTATATCGCTCTCTACATGTTCAAAGTGCTGTACAAACCTTGGCTAATTAATCCTCACAACACACTCCCCTCCCTCTGTAAGATAGGTAAGTATTATTATCTCAGTTTTACAGATGGGGAAATTGTCGCAATGACTCAGTGGCAGAGACACAAGCACAGTAACCTTGTTCTTGCAACCTCTATTTTGAAAATACCTTCTCCAGCCCAGCTTGCCTCTATAAATACATCCCCATCTCCTTTGTCTCCTAAATCATCAAGACAAATCCTCTGCCTACTCCTGCTGCCACAGCTCCCTTAATTGTTGCCATCTTTTGCTCCCTCAGACACCTCCAGCAGGAGCTTTGCCAGTGCATTGCTCCGATGCCTCTTTGAATATCTTCCTATTACATGTGCAATTTTCATCTCATTTCCCCCAGCAAGATGAAAGTAACCCCTTGCCAGCCTCACTGGTCCATGGCTCTTCTTTGTTTCGGTCCCTGGATTCCATCAAAATCAAGGCATAAGTGCCTGACTCAATGCTGCACATTAGGAATCTGGATCAAGATGACCTGAACTCCTTCTACATCTTTTCCTAGTACCTTGGCATTTCTGAAGGCATCCTGTTCAAGTAGGAAAACAGCAGATCTATTTTTGTCGGTAGAATTTCTTCCCTCTGTATACGTGCAGCTCCAAAACAGGTCCCAGTGCTCCTGCTCAGGACATTGGTTGAGGTGCAGTCCACTGCTTTGTGGTTTCTCTCAGTGAGCTGCAAGTTCACCCCATAGGCAAAGACCACTTGACCATTGAAGATGCTTGACCTCTCCCAGCTGACAGCTTTGTGTGGCCTGAACCACCTTCCTAGAATCTGGCATTTTGATACTTAAGAAAGCTTCTTGAAGTAGATGTGCTGAATCTGGCCTTGAGGATGGATTCTTAAATTTACAAAAGAGGATATTCTTAAATTTACAAAAGAAGTGTCCACATGTACTTATTTACATAAGTAAGCCCATCCAGGATTTAACCGCCTCTGTACCTGTTGTGATGCTTCCTTGTCCTGGTACGTTGTAAATGGGTTGTAAATGGGTGTCATGTTTGTGTGGTCACAGAATATGTGTGACACAGTGGACCTAACTACTAATTACTTAGATATTATCCCTGATTTGCTCTCTATGTGGTGGTGCTGCTGGTCTTATCTGACCAACGAGTAACAATAAATTCTGATACTGTATTTCACTGAGGATCTTGCTTAGCTGCAACCATAAGTATTGTCAGTCTCTTGTTTCAGATTAATTAATTAGACATGACTACATGAATTTGCTCTTTACAAGATTCTGCCCTAATGTCATGCCCTGTCAGGAACAATCTGTTTAATGGATCAGTGCTCATTTTGTTATTTTGTGTTCATGTGACAAAGTATCATACTTTTGCAGGTGAGCTATCAGTATCTATGGTGCTGTAGTGAAGATTTTTTTTTCAGATACCTTTGAAGACTTCTAATAAGACTCCACAGCAAGTTCTTACTCATTCTTATACTAATGAAATCTTAATAATGATGAACTGAACATGAAGGCACATCTGTTTTTTTCATCAGCTATATGCATTAGTGTCATGGAGGTCAGAGACTTGGAGAAAGAAATTGCCGGAATTTTGCAGCTAAGTTTTGTTGACCCATACCCACTTCTACTGCTACCCTTTTTCATTATTTTATGTCAGCTTAGGTTGTACACATACTATCAGTCCATTACTTTGTTGTACATTGGGTCCTCACCTTCTGCAAAGAGTGAGCAAGGAAGTTGGCCAGCCTTGGCAAATGTTCTCTGGGAGTTGAGTCTCTGTGTCAAATGTTATTTACTTAATGTTGGGCTTGGTACCCGCAGTTCAGGTGATGGACCAGTGTGTGTACCTGGATGGGCTGCTTATGTGTTAGTTCAGGTTTAACGAGGTCTCTGTTATGCTAGGTTTCGGGGACGGAAGATATGACATCACTGAACAATTTGCATAAGTGTGTGTTCTCAAAAACACTTGCAATTTTTGATACCCCCTTCCTGGATTATGCCTTCCATCTTCTGCTAAAAATTTATGCTAGAGGGCATAACCCACAAACCTCTCATCTCTCCAGAGCTCATTCACTTTGGTTAGGGTTGACATCACTTGCAGACACAAATATTCTTCCCAGTTTACCATCTGTACCTCTCTGTACCTCTGTGTCTCACGGTACCTCTGAGACCAAGTGACCTTGAGTACTAGCTCCAACTTCAGCTCTTCCCCCACCCTAACCTTCTTTCTGACTCTAACTTTTCTAAGGGAAAGTAGAAAACAGCTGCTTAGGTTGCCAAATACCTGGGTTGTTTGCCTGAGGGATGGGAGAGACTGTTTTTCCTAAGGACTAGTATTGGGTCTTCATGGCAGGGTTTTAGTAATGGGGGGGCTACAGGGGTGACTTCTATGTCAAGCTCCTAAAAGCTTCCCCCATGTCTGATAGAGCAAATGTCAGAAGACTCCAAGTCAAAGCCAAGCAGTGACAGCTGTAGCACCTCTGTGATAAATGTATTTAAGAAGGGGCAAAAGTTACTGCAAATGCAGCTGAGTGAGAATATGTGAGACAAACTGTCCTGCTGACCCCAAGGTCATTGAAGAAGAAGGAGGAGGAGGAAGTCCAGGTGCTGATGAGATTCCCCTGAAGCCTGTGGTGAAGACCATGGGGAGGTAGGCTGTCACCCTGCAGCCCAGGGAGTTCCAGAGTGGAGAGATATCCACCTGGACAGCCCCACACCAGAGCAGCTGGATGACCAAAGGAGGTTGTGACTCTGTGGGAAGCCTACCCTGAAGCAGGCTTCTGACAAGACATGTGGATTCATGGAGAGAGAAACCCACACTGGAGTAGATGTCAGGACCTATGACCTCATGGAGCAAGCTGTTCCTGAAGAACCGTGTCACGTGGAAGGAGCCACACTGGAGCAGTTTGTGAAGAACTGAAGCCTGTTGAAGGACTCCATGTTGGAAAAGTTAATGGGGGACTTGACTCCCCTTGCAGGGACCCCATGCTTAAGCAGGGAAGCATGTGAGGACTTCTCTTGAGGAGAAAGGAGCAGCAGAGACAGCATGTGATTAACTGACCGCTGCCCTCATTCTCCATCCCCCATTCTCCATCCCCCTGCATCACTGGGAGGATGATGTAGAGGAACTGGGTATGAAGCTGAGCCTGGGATGAAGGGAGAGGAGTGGAGGAGTTGGTTTTAAGATTTGTTTTTATTTCTCATTATTCCATTCTGATTTGAGTGGTAATAATTTTTTTCCCCAAGTCTATCTGTTTTGTCCATGACAGTAACTGGTGAATTATCTTTCCCTGCTCTTATCTCTACTCACGAGGCTTTCATTATATTTTTTCTCTCTCCTAACTCCCAGCTTTCTCTCTCTCCCTAACTCCACAGGAGGGTAGTGATAGAGCAGCTTTGGTGGGCATCTGGCAGCCTGCCAGAGTCAATCCACAACAGTTTATTCAGTGGCCTTAAAACCTTTTAAGCCTGCATCTGGAAAACTGCATTATTTTCTGAGATCTGGGGCAACCATTTGTGGCTCTGGGAAGTTGTCTTGCCCAGTGGCAAGTGCAAAGATCCTTGGTCTTTACTAAGCCTGGTTCTGACCTCAGCATTCAGTATATTCATTGTGCTGTATCACTACTCTGTGGAAAACCTAATTATGAGAAGAGCAGTCAGGAACCAAATGAGCTCAGCACAAGGCCCAGGGAAAGAGAATACTCCAGGCATTTGAATGCTGGTTCAGGCACCAGCCCCCATGCCTTCAGCCATTTCAATGGAATAATTTTTTTTTCTGCCTTTCTTTCCTACCTAACAGAAAATAATTAATGGAATTGTGGTTTTAGTGCATGTGTATGTGCTTACCCATCTCTATTAGCCATGAGTATAACTACTGCTGCCTGGCAGAGTGGGTCCAGGGCCTTCTAGATGCTCATTCAGCAAGGCGGCTGTAAATCCCATTGGAAAACAGTGACTGAGTGAAACTTGTTCATTGCTGGACTTTTTTGATTATGTTCTCACAGGGAATTGTATGTGGTATTTCACTGGAAAGCTCTGTTCTCTAGAGTAGAGTTAATGGGAAATATAGATTATCTCTAAAATTTGTCCCTTTTTCTATTTGCAGTGAATATTTTCCTTTTTTATTTAATTTTTCTAAATTCAATGAGTACATTACTGAAACCAAGCTAAATGTTTATTAAAGTCAAATGTGAAGTAACAGAGAGAATCACATGCTTTCAGGGCTACTATAAATACTTTATTTTGAACAATAATGACAGTAGCTACATCTCCTTATTCCACCTGTATTCTTCCTGGGTGTCTAAAAGTGCCCTGTGCACTGGTGCTGGTGTTTTTACTGATTTATTTACAGCCAAAAACATTGGCTGGTGTTTTTACTGATTTCTTATCAGCAGTATTTACCTCTCAAAGTACTGAATGCTTCATTCCAAAAAGGTGCAGTGGTTAAGGATTTTGATCTTTGCCAGCTTCTTTCATAGCAGAAATAATTTCTTACATTATTTGCTAGCAAAGTAGAGAGTCTCTACATTTTTTAAACAGCAAAATTTATCTAAAAGGTTATATATTATGACCAAAACATTAACATTTCATTCAGTTAGTTTGTTAGCCTACATAAGCAGTCTTTCAGGCTACAAACTGATGTTTAAATAGCAAACAAAGTAAAAAAAAAACAGTCTAGAGAGGTCAGTGCTTTGTATCTAATATGCTTTTGCAGTTTACTTTTGTTCTGGTAAGCAGATTAAAAACTGTTCAGGTGCAGTTCAGGCAGAGGTCAGTCGGGCCAGTCACTATATAATGCAAAGATCCAAATCAATATCCTATGAAAGGAGGCTCAGCACCTCCTGCCTAAAAAAATATCTAGAATAGACTCATGCTGTCCTGGGGGATTTCCTTCTTGTTCCCACTGGAGGAGTCCATCATCATATTGCAGTAATTGGTAATATTTTAACCACCTAGCCATGTGGTAAATTTCATGATGTAAGGAAGCATATTGATAACCAGCCTTTGCTTTTTAGTACATAAATGTTAGGGTGCCAGGCTTATATTTTCCACATAAAAGTTCAGCAACTATTACCTGCAAAAGGTGGTTATTAGGGACTAAGACTGGAATTCATCATAGTAAGTATGGTTATTTACTTTATACATTTATGCAGTGTATCAGCCACAGCTTTGACAGTGCTCTGCAATTTTTTTTTTTCACATGAAGGCATTCAAAGCTGAGAAATATATTCATACCTGCTGTCAACAAGTGCAACTCCCTTGGAAAGCTCTGAGCCAATTTCAGCAGTGACGTGAACAGCAGCATAAATTTTAGTTCTAAATTAGTCAGAAAATAAGTGAAAGTGGGCATAATTTGCATGCTGAGGACTGAAAAGGGAAGAGTAGCTAGCAAAAAAAGTGTGCAATTAAGTGGGGGGGAGAGGAAATAGAGGATCTACTGGCATGAGTGTAGTGTGTCAAATTTGCTTCTGAATTCAGACAACTACAAGCAAATGTAAATGTTATACTTAATGCAACTAGCCATTTATAGTGGAGTGAACATGCTTTCTCTACCTGTTAAGCTCATTGCTATGCTAATGGATGGCCTGGAGAATGTCATGCCTAGGCTGGCATTCAGCACATGCCTGTATGTATGTGTTGAATGCATTTCTCAGTTCCCCAGTGAGCTCAGGAGTATGATTGCAAATATACTGGCTCATTATGGAAGGGAAATATTGAGAAATTAAAACAAATTACCTTGAATCAGGGGTCTTCAGGGGTCCTTTGCTTAAAGCAGCCTTTCCTGTATTCCAGCCTACTGAGATAGATCGTGGAAGATGAGGGAGATATGTCATTGAAGCACCACTTCTTTTGTACCTGCTCAAAGGAAATGGCTAAGAACTGTGTCATGAAGTGAAGGCAGTATTTGAACTATCAACAGGAACTGCTCAGCTTGGGTGCTGTCATGCTTCCAGGCAGCACCTGGCCCAGCAGGATGATTCAGAGCCTCTAAGACAGACATCTCCATTCCAAATACAATGGGTGGGGAAAGGTGACCACTTCTGAAATAATTCAAAGCAGCTAGGAACCTTTCTTTCTCCACTGTCTGAGCAGGTCACTGAAACTCCCACCTACCAATCACCTGGGAAACCTCTCAGTTTTGATCTGAACAAGTGTTGAACCTCAATCACCTTCTTCCACTTGAAATGCAGAGCACTGAGTCGTCTCTTGAGAGCAAGCAGCTAATGATGGAGGAGGAAGAGGCAGCAACCACTTCAGAATAACTTCATTGTTTGAACACTCTTACAAGAAGTGGGAAACATGGATTTTAAGCCTTTCTTGGACTGAAGGGGTTTGAACCGCAATTCCCTTTTCCTCAGAGTTTATCCTACCCATCAGGCTAGAGAAGTTCTTCATTCTGCTCGCTGTGTGAGGCTGTGGAGCACAGAAAGAATAGGTAAGAGGGAGCTTGATTTTTCAGCCCATTGGTGAGGGCAGGCATGAGAGAGTCCTGAGTCTTGGTCCCAGCTGTCACTGCTGTTTAAGTATTCTTTACTGTTAATTTGTAATACAGGCACTCATACAGTCAAGTAGGTATGGTTGACAGACTGTAGAGACTGCAGTGTTTAATTCTGCCTGAATTTGTACTATGCACCAAAAACATGTGAACATATTTCCTGACTTTTCACACCCAGTGATAAGCACCTGAGACTAGCAGCAGAGTTGCCTAGTTAGGAGCAGAGTTGTTCAAGGCCTTCTGCAAAGGTAGTTGAGAAAGAAAGGAAATTGATGAAGGAAAAGTGAGACCATTCTTCATTCAAATCACATCCTGGAAGTGCCTGTTCTTCTCTGTTGATTACAAAGTGAGCCTAGAATGATAATGTTCCCCAAATAAAACTCTTGGTTGAATTTAGTATTCCCAAATCAAGGAATGTGATTTTTTTTTCTCTGTTGTTTTTCAGTTTATTGCTGCTGGTTTCCTTTGTGTTCACCTCAGAGTGGTGTACACCTCAGAATAGTGTACACCTTTGGAGAAAGTTACAATTGATTTGTCTAAATGCATCCTAAGTGCCAAGACTGCTATCTAGCACCAACCTGTCAGGGTGAAGTGTGGGAGATTTTAAACCTTCCCTTTGCCCCAGGAAATTTATGTACAGCAGAGCCTTAATGCACAAAACCGGCACACAAAGAACAGACCCCATTGGAAATATACACTCAATACTCAGTCCTGAAATGTTACGCCAGTCAGCAGTTTACCATCTTTAATCTTCTTTAGCATCATTAAATGCATCTTCTCCATCAAAACAATGTGCAGTTTCAAAAAATAAAATGCATTCATTATGTTGGGATTGTTTTCACCTCAGAACATTTTTCTTTTTCCGAACAGTGGCTCTCCTAAAAAATGAGAAGCCCTAAAAAGGTAGTGACAAGATATGCAACATTGCTGTACTGCTGGTGTAGTTTGTGGAGGAATCTGTAGTAAAGAATCCCAGAAATCCCATTTGAGGTTCCATCTTAGTTATTTTCAGTATTTCATGATCTATCAGGAACACCCCTTTTCTTATTAATGTGCTTCTATAAGAAAGGTTGTTCACACAAGAGAGGAAGAAACTCATTGCTCTGAGAGTTTAAACTGGAAGAGTACCATTTAGCTAAAGGTTTCTTCAAGTGCAAGTATTTCAAAGGGAGCTCTATATTGCACACTTGGACCCTGTAGGTAATTCTGGGACCATGAGGTCTTTGGTGGCAAGTAGTGCATCTTCTTATGTTTCCAAAAGATGTTATTTATGTCTGGGGCCTTATGTTGTTATTGTAATATTAATGACAGCAAAATCAAAATTAGGCCACTATAGATTATTTTCATTTTTTTCTGAGAGATACTTCCTAGGAGGTTTGAGTGGAGGAACAATGTTTTGTAACTGTAATCCAGAATATACACAATTAGACCCTGTCCCAAACAAAAGATTTTTCTAAATCAGATGTCTTCAGTCCTCACCAGTGGTCTAAATGGCCTGTCTTTCCAGCAGTGGAGCTGAAGGGAAAATATGGCTTTGTAGAGATATTTTTTAAATAACAGCCATAACAATTGCAGGGAAAATGGTGGCTGGTGATAAAGACTGTGTTAACTTTGGGTTAGCCAGTTTCAGCAAACTAGCAGAGAAAATGCAAACACTTGCCACTTTTGTTTGGAAAAGGCTTCAGTAATAATGTCACCGAAATGACTCACCAGCCTTTATATCTCTCTGTGCAGTGTTTTTCACCTTTTTCATTCCAAGGGTATGTTAACTTGTTAGTGAAAATTGGATAAAGGTCACATAATGGGAGTTCTCTGATGGTATTCACATATTCATCACCATCCTTCATAACCATAATGATCCAGAGTAAATTATACACACCTTAACTGGCCCAGGGAAGCTTCTGGAGGAGCAGGTTACAACTCAGCTACCATCTCCCTGCAGGTAGTCTGCCATGTACCAGCACTTCTACTACAGTCTGAAAACAAAATTTGAGACTTTTTCATCTCTGGTGCCTTTAGGACTTAGGAGTTGTGCTTTCAACAAATTTTCCTAGGATGATATATATCTTTGTAACATTTAGACTGACTGCGTATTTTCCCCAAAACTATTCCAATCCTTGAAATATCTTTTTTTGCTGATGAGTTCAAAAGACATGGTAAAGGTGTTTCCCTGCTAATTTCACTGTATTAATTGACTTTATTCCAAAAATGAGTAGCACTGACTGGAGAGAAAGTGCTAGGGAAGAAGCAAGAATGTATTTATTTGATCTATAACATAGCTCTTGTTATGGATGAAGAAAACACAGATGCTCTTTTTGATTTACCATCTCCTTCTGTGTTACCTTTAAAAACCTTCAAGACCATGAGGATAAGAAACTAGGGCTAATATTTTCCCTCCTGTGCTATCTAATTTAAATGTGATTTTGAACAGTTATTTGCATTAATAAGTCGGAGTTAAATCTACCAGGCTTGCCAGAAAAGTCAGAGAAACAGCAAAGTCGCCAGCTGAACACAATTCTAAATAGGCAACTTCTCCTACAGCTTTCCTCTCATTTGAGATCTCTTTCATACTGGTAGGGATGATTTAGCCTACAGATTCTGGCAGCTTCCCTTCTGATTGGTAGTTTGGTTTTTTTTGGGTTTTTTTGGGTTTTTTTTGTGCCAGTGTGTTATGGAAATTTTTTATTTAATTTAGCAGGTCTTGTGTCCTGTTACCTGTACAGTAACTAACATATCACCTTCTGTGCAGAGTGTTGAAAAGTTTACATTTTAACTGCTAGGATCAAATCAGAAAGAGACTTTCTCTCTCTGAGAATAGCTATTCCAAAAAGGTACACTGAAGTTATCAATAATTTAGTAGCTTGTGTGCTAATTCAGACTGTGCTTTCGTCTCTATTATGATTGCTGTCACTGCTATTAAACACTATGGTTGCTTTCTGCTGCTTTCTTTATGGTACTTAGGTGTCATAGCCTCTGGCATCTCTGTGAATAAGCTTCACTCTCCCAATCCCATAAAATTCGATGTCTCTTCCCACTCTGTTCTAAACTGTCCTGGCACTGGACCTCCTATCAGAGTTCCATCCCTACAGCTGCTCCACTCACATCCTGGGGACACCAGCAGGGCTGTGCCTGGCCGGACGCGCTCAGGCAGGGAGGATGCTGTGAAGAACCCAGAGCCGGCTCCTGCTGCAACGAGGGCTGTTCTTGCAGGTTCAGAAGACAGGGAGCAGGCAGGGTTATGCCAGCAGCCTCAGGGTCACTGCAAAGGCAGTAAAATCCTAAAGCCAGTCATATGTTTGTTGGTGTCAGGATTTAATCCAAAGTCTTTCTTTGGCTGGCTTCCACACAGGGGTTCTGAAGCAGAGGTCTGTACTGAGGCAAGATCTGACATGTGATCTTTCCCATTCAGAAAGTTTGTGTTAATGAAATCTATGGGTTTTTTCTAGCTGCAAGGTCACTCCCACACCACTTCTGTCAGTCTGATCGCTCCATATGGCTAAGTGTCTCACAAAAAATGTCCTGTTTCATGATGCCGTTGTGCAATACAGATTATAGGTTCTCCACTGCCTGGCCAATTGGTTTTTGATTTTAGGCGTCCCAGTGCATGGACATTTACATGAATTTTATATTTATCTACATACCAGTGTTTATTTAGCATTTTTATTTGATATTATTATTTTTTTACATCCTTCCCCCTGTTATCCACATCACATGCTCTTTAGGTCTTGTATGAGCTTCAAAGGGTTACTTTTGTATTCCTCAGTCTGTCTGTAATTGTTACAGCTTTTATCCTTGGGTGTCACCTATTCTGGAAAACACTGCTAACTTTGAATATCAAACAGATGTCTTAATAGAACCTCAGCGCTTCTCAGAACCTGTTTCTTCCCACTCCTTGTTTAAGTAAGCACACTTAGTCTTCCGAGCCAGTAATCTGGTTTCATTTTTGTTAGGCAAAAATCTAACCTTGCTGTACAGGTGTTCTCTCTTAAAGAGAAGCCCAAATGCCTTACAATATAGTTCTGTTCTCTTTCTACCACATTCACTCTTTAAGTGAGCATTTTGACATCTGTCCTTATCATCCCATTATATGATCCTTTGCAGAGAACTGCTGGAGAAAACTGCCTGAAGGCCTGCAGCATCACTGTATGATAATATGAGCTTAACTCCTAGATCCCTAAATTCCTGTCATTAGCATCAATCTATATCTAAGAGCAGAGATACCTGCTCTGTCTATAAATCTAGACATTAACTGAGATCCATAGCCTGCATAGTCACAGAAGTACTGGTATTTCTACTAAAATCCCTATTTTAAAAATTCATCTTTAGCAGGACTCTTTCTTGGAAAGTCCATTTTAAGATAGAAGCACACTTGCTTTCTTTTCTCTGTCCCTTCAAGTGGGCTAGTTTCTTGTGTATGCCTATGGCCCTCTTTCACCATGGAGAAAAGGGGATCTTTGGGATCAGCAGATTGAGAGCCCTGGTTTTACATGCATCATGCAAAAACCTTTCAGGGACTATTTACAAAGCCAAGACTTTTAGATCATGTGGGAATAAATGAGTGTGAAGATTCAGTAAATTAAAAAGTAAATTCAGTATATCGAGAGACATAAACCAGTAGTTTTTTCGCAGAAGACTTTTTTAAAGCTTCTTTTGCCCAAAGAGAGTGTCAAATCAGTTCAAATTTCTTAGACTTGATTGGAAGAATTTCAATGCCTGTATCAACAGTATTTTCCCAATCCAGTTAAATTTGTAACAGCATTATAACCATTCTGTAACATTTGATCATGTCACAGCATTAGTATATGATAAAGATAATAAATTAACTGAGTTAGACAGTAAACAAGCTAGATGAAGCAAATAATCAAAAGCTGGGCTGCAATTTTTAGGTATCTTCAACAATGACATAGAATTAAGATACCATAGCACAGATGAGACATATGCCAGATTCTGTGTGCTTAAGTGGAAGCAAAAGGGGGAACTTTACCTACATAAATTGACACAATTGACAGCATATGAAATTGTGACATTTGTAGGCATTTGTTCACTAGAGAAAATAAAGAATAAGAAGTATTCTTGCCCCAAGATAGCACTGGAGATTTGATAGAAAAAAGGTAAGAGTTGGGTTTTACTGCAGGGTGGAGAACGAGTCTTTATGCATGTTGGTGGATTGATGGGGAACAAGATGCTGAAGGGAGGAGAATATGTTGTTCAGCTGAAGAGAGGCCTAACCTTCTATTTTGTACTTGTGAAAGAGCCTTTTCAATTTCATGATCACAGTATAAATACATGAATATTTATCTGAACACTTGCACTCTCACCTACCTGTTTGCTCATGGCCGTGGCCTGGGAAAGCAGGCTGGTGCTCAAGAGTGAATTGTGAGTGCAAAGCATTAACATTTCAAATACCCAAAGAGCTGAAAATCACAGTGGAAAAATATTTTGGTAATACTGCAAATTACAAAGCACAGTGTTACAGTGCATTCCCCAGATCAAAAGAAGTGCAATAAAATCAGCAGGACATATAAACTTCTAAATAAACACCTCCAAAGCCTAACTTGAAAACAATTGAAGGCGTTTGGGAGTCTGTGAAGTAGATTTGTCTTCAAGGAAGCTTATGACCAGCTCTATCTACAAACAATGGCTTCATCTTCACATATATTTTTGAGTCAACGATAAAAGCAAGACTAAGGCTTCTTAGAACTAAAGATTTGTGGTCCTACTCCAGCTGCTTTATGCATCACTTATATTGCTTCCTGAGGATTTCTCCTTTCAAGACTGTCAAGAGTTTGATGCAGACTGTCAGTTTAGTACTTCATACAGGAAGTTTGATTTAGAAATAGAATCGTGAAACAAGGGTCTTCTAACTTCAGAACCACAGTATATAGTCAGTATATACTCTATAAAACCACGGACTGGAACAATTGCTAAGTTTGTGTAGTGTCATTGGACAGTCTTGAAGTTCCCTGCTGAAGATCTAGTGTGGCAGCATTTGGTAGGTAGCCAAGGCTGTTACTCCCTTGTCCCACCTACACTGCTAATGGTTTTCCAGCATCAGATATGCCTTTGGTAGGATTTCTGTCCTCTAGTTTTAAATGTTCACATCTTGAACTTGTTGCCTCCAGGTCTCTTCATTTCCAGTGAAGAAAAATATGTGTACTTCTAGAGAACTACATTTTAAATTATATTTCTTTAGTAAGAAACCATTTGTTTCCACTGTCTTTAGAGGGTGTTCAGATGACCAGCTCAGGTACAGACTTGGAGAACACAGGCTTCTGGCACTCATTTTTTTCTGTATGAATTGTCAATCATAGAACCATCTGCAACCTCAATTACTTGAAAATAAGAAAATGGTATGTCATTTTTCATTTTCTTCAATGCAGGTCACCCATATGTCTGTTCTTTTGCAGCTATTTCACTTCCAACCGTTGCTCACCATGGTACTGTTAAATTGAGCACAATCCTTTCTCTTCATTGACCTACTAGCAATTAACTGTCTCTCTTTATTACACCCTATTTTAATGTCAACAGTTTTATACTAGAGTTCAATCACTTGGACACTCAAATGATTTCACAGGAGACTAAGAATGATAAAGAAGTCCCTTTAATATATTTAGATTAGAATTATAGTAGATAATTAACTTTGAAACACATTTGTATAAGTGAGATTTACTAAGTACAAACAAACCAAACACAATTGAAGTTATTCCATTCATTACTTGAACCGTGTTTTTACTTTCTGTGTTGTCTAAGATATGCAATTGATTTTCATAAGATAACTTTTTAGCTTTTATTTCCAAGCCACACCAACAGGGAAAACAAAGGCATGGAGATGAGGGTCTCTCAATTCCTAAAGATTCTCCATGTACTCCCATCTCTTTAGGAAATACCTGGTTTCACTTTGAGGATCAGAGCTTAACACATAAACTATCTTTGGAAGTGTAGAGAGAAATGGAAGAATAGAAATGGAGGTTAAGAATTACCATATTTTGAATAAGATTCCTTTCTCATTAGTGGATATCAGCCACTTCTGGCTGCTCAAAGGAATCACAAACTTTTTGTTATTGTGAGGCTTTAGATAAATAAAATGCAAAGATACTTCTCACTTATTTTGGTGTCTTCAAATAAATACCATGAAAATTATGAACAAGCACAGTGTTCCCTGTAGCTAACCTAGTGTCCCTTCCATGCTTTTGTATTTTTTCTGGTATTTGCTGGACATAGATGGAATGAATTTATATTTTTCTTCATGGACTTTGCCTGAAATAAAGCACCCAAAGGGAAGTGCATTAAAACAAAACAAACAAAAACTATCTTAAAATCTTCTTGTGGACCAATAGTATATTATACTATCTCTAGTACTGGCTTTCACCTTCTCCTCAAGAGAATATTAACTTCATTCTAGATGTATTCTAGTATACTCCATCCACTCATGCCATTGTTTTCTCCCATTTAACTTTCTTGTGCATCCAACAGGTGTTCTGAGGGAAAAAAGACTGATAAATCAGGACCATAAAAGCCATTTTATGATTTGGGAAATATCTTTTCTTCTGAGATTTCCATCTCAATTCCTGTCCACGGACATTTATTTGGGCTTAAATTGTGTTTTCTTTGCCCCCTGGATAAATTACACTGTCCAGGTAACACTGGCAGCAGCATTTTACAGGTACAGCCAGAGGTGGTATTTAATGCAGAGGTAGTCTTGAGGACATGAATATCTCTTGGTCTTGTTGGAAATTCAGTTAACAGAGCACCTGTGTAGCAGCTTTCATGGCTAACCTTCAGAAAGAAGTAGGCTTTCCTTAACTGACAGTTTAACAGCATATAAGCTTTGGTGAGTTTGTTTGTAATCTTGGCTCAGCAAACAGTGTCTATTTTGATACAAATTTATGTTGATGCTCCCTTTTATTACTAAGCCATAGTACATTCACAAAACAGACTTCCTTATAAAAATCAAGCATGAAATTATATATTTGTTCTTCTACCACGGACAAGAGATAGAATATTGCCCCTTGTTGTTCCTGAACAATGCCAGTGTGGCTTTTTGTAACTTTATGCTGGTCACAGAAAGAAACCCTTTGGTTTTAAGACAAACCCAGTGCAAGCTATTTTCTTTTAAAATCATATATACCATGTCACTTAGATCCGTACATTCTATCATCCAATAAATATTTCAATAAACAAAAATATGTACCCTCCCTTTAAAAAAATTTAAAATAGTTATTAAAATGCACAGAAAGCTGCACAACAGGTGTTCTAGACTTTTGTAATAAAATATATTCTGGGAGAGATAAGATAAAACATAACATAATTAGTTTTCTTTATGGTAGCTTTGGGGGTTTTTTTTAAGAGACAAAATGAGCTGAGCTAATAAAATCATTAAAATCTTGTTTAATCACTTAGAATTTTTATCATGTTAATTTCTACATTTTGAAACATTTAAAAGTTATTTTTATGTAAATTTTTATTTGTCTGAGTAAATGCACATAAGTTCTCTACCAATGCTCATGCCCCTGTTGAGCAACTGGCAAGTTGTTTTTCTCATGTAAGTAGCATTTAAGCATCTTAAAATATATATCCTAATGTGGCAAAACAAACACTTAAAGCTGTACCCTTTTATATGAACACTAAACAAAATACTCGTCAATGCTGTCTCTTGCTTCTCATAACCTCAATTAAAACAGCAGGGTTGTGTGGAGGGGGGAAAAAAAAAGCACAGGAAAAAAAAAAGGTTACCAGTAGGTAGGCAGGGTAGAACTGTCACTGTTTGTGACTCAAAAATCTTAAATGATGAGAATTTAATTAATGTGATTTGTGTTGCACACAGGTATGTGAGTAGCTTGTTAGCCACCGTAATTAGCAGGACTGGAGAGCTGGTTGCTTTGTGGCAAACAGCAGTGTGAGGCAGCAGCAGTGGGGAGCAGGAGCAGGGCACAGTCCTCGCTGCACCTTGGGGCCCAGCACTCAGGTGGGCTGCAAACTCCACGCCTGCCCTCCCTTCCCCTCCCATAGATCTGCCTCCAGGGAAAACCTGGCCAAGGCAGCCCATTGCACAGAAAGGGTTAGCTGCAGACAGCTGTTCAGAGAATTCCAGAATCTTTGATTTACTGTGATCAATTGCATTATTAGGCTGCATGTCATTGAGGGTGGTGATTATCTAATGGGGACACTGTGATCTCTGTTGCAAAGAAGCTCTGCTGGGGAGGAAAAATTCGCAGAAGACATCAATATGCATGTATACAAAATATCTTGGGGCATCTTTGCAATGAACAGACTATAAATTAAAAGAGCTTTTTCTCTGTTAATCCAGTGAAGGAGACATGCTTGCATTAGATTTATGTCAGAAAGTGAATCTTAGTGTTAGTGGTTTTCTTTGAGCTAATGCATTTAGCCACACTAAGGTATGAATTCAGTCACTGAGCTATTTGGGAGGTATCAAGCACAGACATTAAACAGGATTATGCAACAGCCATCTGCACTTGCTAATTAAAATGTGGAAAACAGCCAGTATCAAATTATTTTGTTTAGACAATTCATGGCTGGGTTAAGTAGTTCAGCTTGTATGCAGTGGTTTTGCTCTTTGTTAAGACTTTTACAATTTCACGATGACCTGTATCATTCCAATATACAGACTCTAAGTACAGCCAATATCATTGTGCCCAAAAAGAAACTTTAAACTTTTGTACTGAAGTAGTATTTTTAATAAATAATTGTCATTTTATTTGTGTAGTTTGGAAAATATATTGAACACAATTTATAGCATCTGCACACTATAAATTATGTTCACCAGTAGCTTCAGGTACCAATTTCACCTACATTTCAACTAAATTAGGGTCAATTCTTGCTTTTAGAAGATTTTCCTTTAGTTTAAAAGAAAAATAATGAGCCATGATTTTGCTTTTAAATGGGCTCCCATGAATCCTAGAGAATTTGCTTTCTAATGGTACCTTATTCCAGCAAAATTTCCTTTTGCAAGACTGAGTTCTAATCTCAAGTTGCACTGATGTACTTTGCATGTATCCAGCAAGCAAGATCTAGAAAAATATTAATTCAATCCTGCAGCCTATTCCTGCGACCCACCAGCTTGCCCCAGCAAGGGAGCTGTAATCTGAATGAGTTGTTCTGGCAGTGTGTGTCCTCTAGCTTTTTCCCCAGTGCCCCAGTGCACACCCCTGTGTGGCAAGCACATATACTTACCACACCCCTGCTACCCTGATAACACCAAAAATTCATCTCTTTCACACACACACTGCCTGCAGCCCCTGCTAAATGCCACATACATGTGGGAATGCAACATGCTACAGGCACCACCTTCCTTTGTGTTTTTTTGTTGCACATTCTCCCACATCCTCATGTGGCTGGAGCTGTGTCCCTGTAGGATGTTGTAGGATGCCCAAAAACCATGAATCTCAGTGTTTTAGATGAGGGGACTCACTGCCATACATGCCACAGCTCTTTGCCAGTATATCTGAAAAAAAAAACTGAACACAGAGATTGGGTGGTGTGTATGTCAATCTACCCCTGTCATGGAGCTAGGGAATGTCTGAGTTGTCTCGCCAAAGCAAAGGGGTAGGAAAGCACTCCTACATTCTTCAGTGTGACACAGCTCATGTGGCCCACTGTAACCAAAATTTCAGGCCCTCCTTTATTAGAGCTTGAAAGGTCAGTATATGCCATCTCTCCATCTTGTCAGTTGAGTGAAACGCCAAAGGAACCCTAGTGCAAGAGCACATGTGACCATAGGGAGGGTTATGATAACCATTGTAGTTGCTTCAGTGACCAGTGTAGGAGGTCTGGCTCATCTGTTCTTCTCACAGTTGTTTTGTTGGATCCCAAATTCCTTGTTCCTCTAAAGAAATCATCCATTGCAGCTAGTTTTCTTCTCAAGCGACCCTTTGTCCAACTCAGAATTCAAGCAAGATTAGTAGGTTTGTGCATTCATTAGAAACAACACTGAAATGATCAACATAGGAGCACAGCTTAAAAAAATACATTTATATTGTCACTATAATAGTTTAGAGCCAACACCTGCTACAGATGAAGAGAACTTCTGCCCTACTAGACTTCCATCTGCACTTCCCTTGCACTATCATGAAGAGATGGTTTTGCATCCTTCTAACATTTTGACAGTTACCATTAACAACCCAAGTGTTAAAAACTTTTTGAACTAAACCTTGAATTTCACTTCGCTGTTTTGTGCCAAAGTCAATTCAGTGACAAAATTGCAGCCCCTGCAAAGGAGTAAAAGGAAGCTGGAGTTCTTCAAACTTATGAGTTAGAAGAAAAGATGGTTTGAATAACTCTTCTGACAAAACAATCTGAGTTTTAAGCAACACAGATTCAAAAGGGAATCTTAAAATCAATGAGCAGCATGCTTTAAGAACTTCCTCAGCCACTGTTTTTCTCCTTGCATGAAAATGACTCATTAAAAGGACACATCAAATTGCTTTCCATGTCTGTGAAAGCAAACACCAACACAATTGGAGAATTTGCTAAACTGTTATATTGAATGTGATATATAACAAGAGGGTTAGGAAGCTGCTCCATTTACATGTGGGAGATGATAAGAGAAAAACACAAATGTCGATGTAAGAATAGGCAGGAAATTCCAATTTGCAATTATGCTTTAGTTTTTCTTAGCAGACGTTGCAGTTTGTAAAACAGAAAGAAGCTTAGTTTTGTAGTTCATGCTCCCAATTTTCAATATAATTTTAATGTATGTGTACAAAATGTTTGGTTTCATGCTTTAGGTTTGTTTAGGTTTTGTTGTAGTATTTTTGCCCTGCATCCTACACAGAGCACTCATGACATTCATCTGTCTCAGCTGGAAACAGAACCACATTTTTAGGCCCACATATAGACATAAAGTGAGAGTTTATGTTTATACTTAGTGATAATAGATTGCTAAATGTAGAGACTTTGTAGTAAAGAAGTCTTTTAAATGAAGTGTTTTATTAATCAAAGAAAATTCTACCCATCCTTCTGTAGGTAAACCCTTAATAGAGCCAAGTGTCAGAAAACTGGACTGTAAAAAGAAGAAAACAAAAAAATCTGCCTGTCTCTCCTAAAATCACAAAGTCCCAAAGGGACAAGGGGTTGTTTTTTGGGGTTTTTTTGGGGGTTTTTTTGGCTGAAAAATAAGTTGTACTGTGCTTGGATTTGAGACATGGGCAGGAGCATGGCAAGCACATTGAAGAATGTCATTGCTTGATAGTCAAACACTATCAGAGAATTCACATCAGCTGCATCCATGAAGCTTCTCTGTCCTTCAAAAAGTGCCATCTAAATCATCTAGATGAGGATCAAGCAGAGGTTTCACTTTCCCAAGCCAAAAATATTTCCCCTTCAAGCATGCGGAATTCATATAAAATACAGCGTGATTTCTTTGAAAAAGCCACAAAATATTCACATTGCTCCACAGACTAATAGGATGAACGCCCCTTGGGGTCTTGCCCCACAGACTGTGGAAAGAGACTTCTCCAGACCTTCCTCTCACCACTAGTCCACTTGGCAACTTTTGTTTCAGTCTCTTGGTCAGTGAAAAGGGAGTGAGCTCACAAGGACTTGAAGACAAATGGAATCAATAGGAAATCCTGGAAGGGTGCCACCCCTTGAAAACATTGAAAGCTTGTATTTATGGACATGATTTCACACTCTGTTTGGAAGGTGTAAACCTTGTGAGACTCGGAGCAGTTGTTCTTATTATTATGTCTAGCTGAAAGCAGCAGTTGAATCAATGTTTTAGCAGAAAAGGCTGTTCACTCTGGTAATTAAGGGGACTTGAACAGTTAACCTATCAATAAAAGCTGTGCCAGTCAATTCAATAGATCTCATTTTCATAAGGAATTCAGATAGAATACTCTGCATGCTATTCTGCTCCAGAAAATAATCTAGTAATACTGCATTAAAAATGCATATGTCTTGAAGAAAATATTTCATTATAATGACCTATCTGACCACATTTATGATAATATTTTTCATAACACAATAATACCAGTGAATTTTACGACTTGCCAAGGGAGACATATTACTGTCAGGATGCATCCCAAATGTGTTCAGATAGTTCAGCTCAGAGGAAACAATGAAACTTATAGACATGGTAGGCTACCATTCAAGCTGGCAAAGTTCCCATTACAAATATTCCTTCTTTTCAATATCTCTTGCCATCCAAGTCCTACGTGATGCATATAATTTGAGCATTCTCCTTAATGAATGACAAATGAAGAGCAATGTCTACAAGGGAGTTTCAGGGGAGGTGTGAGTAGGGTCATGTCTTACACTGAGTGAGCATCTTCAGAGCAGGCAGTGAGAGTAGAGGCCCCAGTCCAGAGATTCTTGGTGGGAATATGACCAAAGAAAGTTTTGGATCTAGCCCAAACAGGGCACAACACCTCTCCAGGGGTGTTTAACTGCCAGTAGGATAAAACTTCAGATAAGTGTAGATAAAACTAGAGAACTTTATGTGTATTTTGACATTTAAGGATAGTACTGTAGAGCTTGACAAAACGAGCTTTGTCTGATTAAAGAGAACGGCATGGCACCCTAAATTACCAAAAATAAAATATGTATTGTTATATATTGCTACTATATTTTTTCTACAGTTTGTATATGAGAAAGTATGATTAAAAGTCGATGAGAGACTGTTTATAAATTTTGATTGCTTCATAATTTTAACTCTGAGCAACATTTTTATCATAATTATAGGCTTTCTTAAAGCATTTATGCAGATTGTTTTATTCAAAAGGGGTTTATTCCATATAAACTCCACTCTTTTATCTCTCCATAAAATCAGTGTGTGAATTCCCAGCAACCACAACTCCACTAGACAGTCATCACATTAGTAGCAGAGATATTTTCAAATAAGACAATATTCCTCAGATTTTTCTAAACATTATCTCCCACTTTCCCAGCCAGTGAGTGTCATGGTGATAAATAGTAATGATAATCCTGAGTAGATTTGTTACCTCTTTATGTCTCTTTAAAAGTATTAGCAAGTTTGTTCTCATAATTCCCCTGTGATGTTCCTGTGTGCTATAGTAGCCAGTGTATCTGTGGCTCAGTGGAGGCTCAGGGAGATCAAGCCAGAGATCTCATGTCTTCAGATCAAGGATATATAAGTCTAGGGATTTAGATGCAGAGCTTATTTCATTTCAGTGACAATTTTGTGTCTAAATATCCTGGAGCTCTAAAAATACTGAAATCTAAAGGACTTACCAGGGACCTTAGGCTGTTTCTTAATCATTATTAATAGCCAGTTGATTGCCCTGTTTCAATACATGTCCATGGCTCCCATCTCAGATTGGCTCATATCCATATTTTGCCTTTGAGAAGAGGCTCCAGAGAAAACCATCCTCTCTCCTTCCTCCAGGTTTTCTCACAAAGGATATGAGATCCCAGCCAAAAGCCCAGGATTTCTGCAGTAGCAACAACCAGAGCATCGGGACACTTTGCTGGAACATAAGGCAACAAACTGATGGCACAGTTGGACCTTATGCAACAGAAAAGCAATCTAACCCCCTGAGTGACCCAGGGACAGTCCTGGTAAAGCAGCAAAAATGAATCATCCTCACTGGACTAGGAGCTGAAAGGTCTGGATAGTTTCATAGCAGTCACTCTCTCAGCAAGCTATGCCTCATTGTGATCTACTCATCCCAAAGATATGAGAAGGAGCTTCTCCAGTACTGGAACACCTGAAAACAGACGAAAATATATACCCCACATTTTGCATATACTGCTGGGACAAAATATGTGAAAACATTTCTTCCATTGCCATAAAAATATGATCTTTTAGTATATGTGCTTGGATACTTGGAAAGAAACTGATTTTTTAAAGCTGTAACATGTTCTGGTGGGTTCATGACAATGATGACAGTCTCTAAACACTTCAATGAGGAGTGTTAGGTTGCCTCAGTCTCTTTGTAGCTAAGCCTGATGCTAAGCCATGCTCCATTTTAAAGCACTACCTCCAACTTTGATGATTTCATCAAATGACTGGATTGCATTGCAGTGGGATAACCTAATCTTCACTCTGTACTTTCTACTCATAAGCCACTTGAAAAACTGTTTTGCACTTTGGTCTTAGAATATATATTCTGCACTTGAATGGTGTGGTTTCTACTTCAGACCCTAAATAATAATAAATCTAAGACCTAACCACCTTCACAGCCCCTCCAAAAAAAAAAAAAAAAAAAAAAAAAACACACTGAGAAAACAATTCCATTACTGTCTACTGCTTTAAAATTAAATGACAGAAGGAACACAAACAAGCAATTAGATTTCCCCTGTTTTTTATAGCTTGCATATTACAGAAGTTGTAGCCTCCCCCTGATTTCACTCCAGTATGGATCAGGCATCATTCCACAGCAATCACAGGACCCAAACCCATGGGAGACACAATTTTTGTGAACTTTGTTTTTCCTGTCTACAACACAAACCCCATTTAACCCCACAACACTAAAATTAGAATCATCTTTGTTTACTTTTCCAATGTCATTTTAGTGATTTCCCAGATCTATCATTTGAATTTGTTCAATGATATTTCCAACTTGAAAACATGCTAATATTAACATTTGAAGTAATGGAATAAATACAAGTTGAGTGCCTGGATTTCCCATGACACTGTTGTTGGAGAGGGTGCTGATCTGTATTCCAGAGCAATTGTAGGACAAGCAGGTTGTCACTGGACTTAATTTCAAGACTTGATAAGATAAAACTGCTGCATTTATGAAAAAATATTTAGCTGTGTCAATTATATTTTGACTTCTGAGGCTTGCAACTGTTTCATGGCAGAATGCTGAAAAAGAGACAGCTATGTCTATGATGGAAAGCACTCATATAAGTATATTGGTTAAAAAAGCAAACACATTAGAGGTAACAGAATGTCCATTTTCAAGCAGCAAAAGAGGACTTTTAATATCTATCAAGGATGTCAATAATTTTTTTTCCAGATTTCTTGGTCACTTACTTGTTTGAAAATAAGGGTCATGTTCTGCCATAGCTTTCTTTGCAGGCAAATGGGCTGGATAACAGCTACAGGCATTCTTCTGCATGAGGAAATTGAATAAAGACAGTCCAGGCTCCTTTCTGGAGCCAGGGACCAGCCACAGAGCCAGCCACACTGCCCATCAAAGTTGCAGCTACAATTGATTTAAAATAACTCAGCGGCAATTATTCCAGAATAAAACCTTATTTCTTCTTTGACGAAGTGATCTGATACTAGGCTGTAGTTAGTGTTGTCAAGTGTTAGTGCAAGAGACCTTACTTCGGGTCTGGTGCTTGGAACCCGAGGAGTCCCCAGTGCTCTCAGCGTGGGGCACTCCAGGAGAACCACTGGGGCGATTTTAATATATTTTTTAAAATCTGGGGTTTCTGAAGCGACAACTTTCAGGTTAGACCCAGCAACAGAGTGTCTACTGTATTGACCCAAGAGCCCTGGCAGGGGCTGGGGAAGGCTCCGAGCCCCTCTCCGGCAGCCCCGGGGGGCGAACTGCAGCCCCGCAGTTGCGGCCGGGGGCCGCTGCCCGCCGCCCGCAGAGCGGGGACACCTCCCGCCGGGCGCGGGGCTGCGGACATCCCCTTCTCCCCGTGCCTCCCGAGCACCTGCGGCAGGATTGGCCAGTCTCAGGCATTCATTGCCGTTCTGCAAACTAAGTGTCGAAAGCTCCTGCAAAGCAACAAACAAAAACCTGCAAAGGGGAAAAGGCTGTAGTCAAGCAGCAGAGCTTTGGGGATTTGGAGACGAGCTGGAGTTCGGATCAAATGGGACTTAAATGTAAACAGCAGTAACTGCATATGATCAATAATCACCCCGTGGGCATTCCTCTACTCATTTAATATCAGCTAGGACAGTGCAAATATTGCAAGTGAGTACTCGACAAGGAAATCAGCTGAGCATGTGTTTAAACTGTAGTTAATTATTAATATGAACAATTCTTTTCAATTAAATGTTTCGTTTAATCCCCTCATATCGACTTGTCTAGGAAGCTACATGTCTAGCTTCCAAAACGATAATGTGGCTGCAGACTTATTCTGAGGAATTTGATATAATCCATATAATAGCATTCATGCAATGAATTATCATCTTTAGTCTTCTTGCTTTGTCCTAACCAACTGAGGCAACGAACAATTTTTTGTGTAAATACTTATGACAGTTTTTAGATGCTAAAAGGAATTTTGTCAGAAAGGTCCCTCAAAGTATAGGGGAAAACCACATCTCGGTGAAGATACGAGTCTTGAAAATGTGAGTTCAAAAGGAAAAGCAGCTCATGTTTCTAATAGTAACTTTCAAAGAAATTAATTGTGACTAATATTTTCCTGCTACCGCTCATAATATCTTGCCATGTCCTGGGCGGGTGCCCTCCACCCTTTGCAGTGGGTCTGGCCACCTCATTGCATGGTCCGTCGTTCACCCTACGGAGTCTGTGCTTCTGCAGCTGCCTGCTCCCTGCATCTGCGGTCTTTTCTTCCCCTACCGCCTTCTCCGAAATCAAATCCCTCGGGTCCCGCTGTAGAAAACAGTCCCTGAAACCTCTGAACCTGCAAAGCCCTTCCTTTCCTTCTTTCCTTCTTTCCTTCTTTCCTTTTTCCTTTTTCCTTTTTCCTTTTTCCTTTTTCCTTTTTCCTTTTTCCTTTTTCCTTTTTCCTTTTTCCTTTTTCCTTTTTCCTTCCTTCCTTCCTTCCTTCCTTCCTTCCTTCCTTCCTTCCTTCCTTCCTTCCTTCCTTCCTTCCTTCCTTCCTTCCTTCCTTCCTTCCTTCCTTCTCTTCAGATTTGGAGAAGTGACAAGAAGTTTAATCAATTAAGAGCCTTGGTTTCTCCATACACACGGCACTCAGACCCTTTCAACAAGCCATTATATTTGTCCTTAATTTCGACTTTCCCAAGCACTGTTGTCATATTCCACTGTTTGAAATGTAGGAAAATTTAGCATAATTTGGAGGTCAGATTTCTAAATAAGCCTGCTTTAAGTAACAAGCCCACACGGGAGATTGTCAGTATCTTTATTTTGTATACAGTTTACACACTAGCACCGCTTTTTAAAACCCTATATGTGGGTTAAAACTCAATTTTACAACCCCCATTTATATGAGATGTAGGTTTGACATCTGTTTGCCAGAGTGTTTTGCACTTAGCCTAACACCCACTATTAAATGACAAAATTGTGGCAGGCTGTCAAAGCCAGCTGACTGACAGCTGCTCTACTTTACAAAAAAAGCCCCATTCAAATATTTGCAGGGTTGAAGCTTTCTGTAACGCTGTCGCCATTCTCCCCGTTATTTAGCATGTAAAATATAAGTCAAAGTTTTAAAGCTGCTTTCCAAAATGTTGCCATTTTTCCATATAAAAAGAGCGAGCGGTGGCTGCTGGCGGGGATCCAGCACCAAACGCATTGGGTGGATATTTCGCCGGGTCCCCGCGTTCCTCCTATCTGCACAAACCCGATAAAACTGTCATTTAGCAGCGTTTCTTAATATTGCAGCTAATTAGAGCCGGCGTGTTATTGAAGTGAGAGCAAAAATCCACTTAAAAGAGAGGGGAGGGAGGGGGGTGGAAAAAGAAGGGAGGGGAATTTTCCGTGCAGGCAGAGGTACGCAGCCGGGCACGGCTCACAGCGAGACCCCCCCGGGAAAAGGGACGGGCTCTGGGGAGGGGACACCGAGGGCATCCCGGCACTCCCGCAGCAGTCGTCCCCCGTTTTTTGCCCTCACCTCCAGGGGTCCCTCTGGGCAGCTCTGGAAGGACGTACAAGGATCGGCTCTAGCGGAGGGCGAGCGCTGAGCCTTGGCGGAGATGTCTCCCACTTCTAGCGCCACGGATGAGGATGTAACGTTTAATTCAGGTCGTTAATACACGCCCGTCCGTTGCCCTGTTCCCCTTCCGAGCGTCAATACGAGTCTATAAAGGGCAACGGTAGTCTAAACTTAAAAGCAATCTGCTTTTTATTCCAACATCTCTAGTGATTGTATGTGACTGAGCACCTCAAAAGAGCTGACGAGGTAATCCCTGAATGCTAAGGAGTCTTTGCAGCAATTGCTGGGGTTTATTTGAAACTCGGGCACTTCCCGCAGCTTTTGCGAGACAAGCAAGGCTCCGGCTGGCAACCGAATCGGAGGTTAATGGTGGGGGTGAGGGGGTGTATGTATTAGTTTATTTTTTGAATGAGGACTAGACCCACCCCCTAATAAGAGAAGGAGACAGTCCGGCCGTGGGAAGACGGCTGCTCGCGGTGTCCGTTCCCAGCGCTCCGGCCCCGGCTCCGTTGGTCCCCCCGCAAGGCTCAAGCCCGGCAGCCACGACCCGCCTGGATGCTAAAGCCGGCTCCACGGGCGGCCAAAGCCATCCCGCTATTCCCCTCCTCCCTCCCTCCCCGCCGCACATCCTCGGCACAGACGGGCAGGCACACACCCGCGCAGCCGGAGCAGAACGGAAAATGGGGCACTCCCAGCTTTACCTGAAAACCTTTAGCTGACCCGTGTCCATTTTAATTACCTCTATCGACTTTCTTTCATAGAGCGGTTTTCATATTGGCAAAAGGGACTGGAAAAGAGTGTTTTAGGGAGGGAAGAAAAAAATGCAAGAAGAAAACTAACGGCGCTGTCTAGGAAAAGGGAAGTGATGGCAATGAGCGGTACAGGGCGGAGGAAGAGCGGACCCTCCGCAGCGATCCTGAGCGGAGAGGGGGAGGTTGACAAAGCCCAGCTCCATCCCGAGGGAAGGCCGGGAGAGGGGGAGTGAGCGGGCGGAGGGGGACTCTGAGCCTCCCTGTGAAATCCAAGTTTATTGTCAACAAAGGACGGTCTGGCAGGGCGCGGAGCCTCCGCTGTCCCGAGCTGTCGGAGGCAGAGTACGGCGGGGGGGCGCGGGAGCGGGGTCCCTGGGTGGCCGGGGGTACGGCGGGGAGGGCGGGAGCGGGGTCCCAGGCGGCCGAGGCAGACGCGGTGAGGGTCGGGAGGAGGCGCGGGGAGGCCCGCGGCTCCACACAGGTGCGGGAAGGAGCACCTAGGGGTGGCTCTACCCTTCCAGGAGGCATCTCTCCCAGAGGAAGGGGCAGGGGACAGTGGCCCAGCAGGAGCGGAGAGGCAGAAATGCAAGGTTAGAGGAGAAAGTGCGTGTGAGAAAAGGAAAGGGGAAGAGAAAGAGGACGAAGGCTCCGGGCTCCACCTCCCCGCTCGGTGCGGCGCTCCAGCTGCTCTCAAACCAACTGCTCAATTCTATTCACTGCCGCGACGGAACAAAAAAGTGGCTATTTATTAGAATACTTGTTTGGTATTGTTCAGTGCCACACAAAAGGCGTTTCATTATGTTGGGGTGGGGAGAAAAGCCCCTCTCCTTTTTTTTCTCCTTTCCTTTTCTTTTTTTTTTTCTTTTCTCTGCAGACCGAAACAATAAGTTGAAATTGTCTTTAAAGTCTTTTCTATCAATAATAAATTTCATTTTCTTCTCTGTCTCCGCTCTCCCTCTCTCCCCCTCTCCTGTGCGGTGTGTATGTGTGTGCGTGCGCGTGTGTGTGTGAGGGGGAGAGAGAGAGAGCGAGTGAGCGAGAGAGCGCGAATGGTGAGTGTGCGTGTGTCGCCGGGCACTCGTGGCTCGGGCACAGCCGCCTGGGAGCTGCGGCTGGGCGAGGGGCGAGGAGGAGACCGCCGGCTCCGTGTCGTGTTGCCCTGCACCTGCGGGCACGGTCGGAGGAAGGTGTGAGCCAGGCTAGAGCAGAGGGAAAAAAAAAAAGAAAAAAAAAAAAAAAAAAAGTAATAACAATAAGGCTGCCCCTTCAGATGATATGTTGGGAAGAGGCTGGAGCTGGAAGAGCAACTGTAAGTGTGCCTCTAACTTTTGAGGGGGTCTTCACCCTGTCTTGGGAATGGAGGAGGGGAAGCCGGCGAGGGGAGGGCTTCCAAGTTACTTTTGCTTCAAGGAGGGAAGAACCGGTTGCAATCACTGGGTTATCGCCTGTGACACTGATTTGGGGGTTGCGGGTGTGGTGTGACAGCGTTTTGGGCTGCCCCCCTCCGCCTTCTGGGGAAGACGCCTCACTGGGTTTTGAGGCGGGGGAGGAAAGCGGCGGCCGGGCAGGGGCAGGGGGCTGCAAGAGGGCTGGGGCGGGGAGGACGCCGGGGGCGGTGGCGCTGCCTCCCGAGCGCGCAGCGCCCGCTCCGCTTACACGTTCCAAAATTAACATGTCGGTGCGCGGGTGCCATTTAGTGAAAGGTGTCTTGGGCAAAGAATCAATTTCGCTGTGACTGACCGGCGGGCTTGGCTGTATTAATACTGCCAAAAAAGGGGAAATCAATAGGCAGAGCAGCCCTCAGCTATTACAACTAATGCCTGCTTAATCTCTCCCCCTGGGAGAAAAGAATCCACATGGGCTCCCAGCACTGCTACTGCGGCCGGGCTGAGCTCGGCTCGATCTTCCCAAGGAAAGGGGATCCCCGAATCCGGTCCTCTGTGAAAGTGACAGCTGCCGGGACCTCTCGACAGTAAGGTTGTGCCCAGCCTCTCGAAGCCAAGTCCCAGCCCGGAGGTTAACGCTATCTGACGTGGTCCCACCCAGGGTCTTACTCTCCCTCCCCAGCTCCAAAGTGGCTGTAGAGTTTCTCACTATTGCTATAAAGTATTGGGATATTAAAAAAGGTGAAATGGATTTTCCCCCTCATAATTGAGGGTGGTATTTGAGGTCGATCAACAGGCAGTGCAGCAAGGTTATACATCTATCGATCAGGGAGGGGACGCGTTTTGGCTGAATCTCTTTTCAGAAACAGGTGTTTAAACATGATAGCGTCTCCAGTCAATTAACCCATTAAAACCCCGTTTTATCACATTGATTCTGCAGGCTGCCATAAAAGGTTATGTTTTGAAAGCCTCTTTGTTAAGGGGGGGGGGGGGGGGGGGCCTTGAGGGATGGATGGATGGATGGATGGATGGATGGATGGATGGATGGATGGATGGGGATAGAGAGAGTGGTTGCAAATTGTCCCCAAACGCACAGTATCGAGCAGTGAGTCGTTTCTTCCCAGCAAGCCAGGCTGCCCCAGCGTCTCAGCGCGCCCTGTCTTTGCCCGCCGCTCCTGGTCCCGGCTCCATGGAGGGGCAGAACGGCCGCTGCGGGCCCGGGGGGCTGACACCATCCCCTCCCCGCCGTGGGTCGCCCGATTGCGCTGACCCTGCGGCAAAAATTGGCACATCCACCTCGAGAAAATCATCTCCCGTGAGGGCTGCACTTCCCACCCGCGGAGGAGGGGTCCGGCCGGGGGCGGGGGCTACCGCCCTGCACCGGCTGCGGGCTGGGTCAGGCTGTGGGTGCAGCTGAACTGTAGCCCCAGCTATTTGCAAGAGCTGTTATTCCTAAAACAGGACAGTCTATGAACAACCTGCCTCCCTCCCCCATCCCCTCCGCTCCAGCACCTTTTTCAGGTTTGCCGGTCTTTGCTGTAAATTACATATTTGCTAGAGGTGTCAGTAGCGGTTTGTTTACTATCCCGCTTTACGATGGCTACTAGGGAATCCGTTTAAGGACAGTGTGAAGTAAGTCAGTAATTTGCTGAAAAACAGATGACAAACACCCCTTTTCCAGAAGGCAAATAAAGACGGGATCCAAACATCGACCAAGTAACCGGTATCTCCCTTTGGTGGGAAAGAAACTGGGTTTTTCTCTTCCCTTCACTGGGGCTCGCTATCCGCCTTCCCATGGCCAGAATGCTGCACTGGATGGAGCAAGAGGATCATGTATTTCCTCTGGGTACCTTTAATTTCCAGACCAGCAGTCTGAGATTATTTAGATGCTTCTAGTTTTGCCCTTGTTTGTTGTTTTCCTAAGTAAGCACTGAATGCGCCACCGAAAACGTTTGAAACCGTGTCAAAGTGATGTTTTAATTTCATTGAAAGGTGTATTAAACGAGAAGATGTAATTTGTGTAGGATGTTTCGATGAAAGGAGAGATTGGAGTGGATGATACTTTCGCTCTCCTGTGAACCTCATGTCATGTTTATATTGAAGCCTGTGTAGCTAATCTAATTTGCAGTAACAGGATGGCCTGCAAGAAAGAAGCTTCTGTATTATTTAGGGTTTTTTCTTTCCTCGTTTATTTTTTTACACAAATTCATTCTGACTTGCCCTGAATGATCCTTTGCAGTTTGGGGATAACTGACGAGGATACAAACCAGAAATACTACCTTTATGGTGCTCTGAGCGACGCGCCACAGACATAACTATCCAGGTTGCCCTGCTGTAAATGGGATGCCGCATTTGGGCTTAAGAAGCTCTTTTTCCGTGACTGACATTTCAGCAGCGCAATTTCAAAGATTAACTACGTAATAATTCCGCATGTCGTTCTAGTCCGACAGACTCTCCACCCCCACAGTTCTTCCTTTTCATTTACAAGTTTACAGTTACAAAACTAAACTTTTAAAATATTTTTCTTTCGGTTGAAAGTAAATTGCTGGGTATGTTTTCTGTTCGTGGGGGTTTTTTTTGTTTTTTGATGTGAGGTATTTTTGTCTAAAGGACCACTCGATAACTCCACTATAAAAAGTAAATGGTCTGGCTATCCTTTTAGGTGGAAACCCCAAACCGTGAAAAATAGGATAGTGCAAACCCTCATCTCCCGCGAGATGCTGTGCCATCTGATCAGCACATATTCCCGGCGTGTGCCTTAGTAATAACTATTTTTAAAGAAATTTTAAAATTTGAACAGACTTGAAAAGTACAACTTTTGTGTAATGTTAGAAGGTGTATTCAACCTGTTAATCACAGGGAGTGGTGTCATTGGAATGTTATCAATTACTTGTTCGATTTTACTGTAATTACTAACAAAATTAGACAAGGATGGATCACAATACAGGATGTTCTTCTTTCGGAACAATATTGTGCTGGAAGTCGAGCTGATGCGTAGCATAAACAAACATTTTAGAAAATGTTCCTGCTAACAAAACTTCGTAGAGACACGATTCTGGTTTTTCTACCGACACGAAAGTTCCACCGGGGGAAGGATTGGGGCCGTTCCAAGGCGAGGAGACACGCAGAATGTCCTGCGGGAAAAGGAGGGGGGAAAAAAATCTCTGTTTAGACGCGGTCTGACCGTCCCGCCGTCCCACCGAGGTGTGCCGCGCCTTTCCCTTGGCAATGCCGGACACCCCCGGCACACCCGCCCGCCGAGATCCGCTGTCGCCCTGGGGCAGCCGTCGGCTGCTGCGGAGATCAGACGTGCGGGAGATCGATACTATTTCTTTTAGGTGCAACGGAAATATAAAGCTTATTTTCAACGCCAGTAAAAACTAGAAAGGAAGGAGAGAAAATAGAAAGACTGGGATACACAAACTCTTCGGGAAGGGGCAATTTATCGACACTGTGGAGAGAGAGGTGATGCAGAATTCTTTTAGAAAAGTGGCTTCAGCCGCCCTTTTATCTGACACAATAAATACATAAATAAATGGCCGTACATGGAGAGCAGCCTGCCCTCTGGCCGCTTTGATTTTGCCCGGAGCGGGCTGGCCCTGAGCACACCCCCGTGCTCCGTGTCGCGCCTCCTGCCCAGCACCCGCGCCCCGCAGGGCGGGCAGCTCCCGGCAGCCGAGCCGAGCCCGCCCGGCTGTGCAGGGCAGCTGCCTGTTCTCAATATGACTTCAGAAACCTTTCGGTCCCGTCCCGTACCACCCTCGGCGTTCCCCCGCCGTGCTCCGACTTTGCCCAGGGGCACCCCCGCAGGATAGTCTCAGTGCTGGTGGCCCTGTTGCCCCCTACCCGCGTGCTCCCAGCGTGGCGGTGGGCGACACGTTGGTTGGGGTGGAGACAGAGAGAAAGCGGCCTGTGAGGCACTGACCCCCGCCCAAGGCGCTCCGGGGAGCCGCAGCGAGGTCCCGCAGCGGGGCCGCCTCTCGGGTCCCGCTGGTGTCTCAGCAGTCTGGGCTGTCTGGGAGCGGCGGCCGGGAGCGGGGCGCGCCGAGGCGGCGGCAGGACAGCCCTTACTCTCCTCACGCTTCCAGTTGGTTGGCACGGCTCTCTTGGGCGAAGGGGGGAGACATTTCTCGTCAGGGAATTTTAGCCCTTTCCTCCCCCCCCCCCCCCTTTCTTTTTCTCCCTTCCCTTTCATTCATAAACCTGGTGGCTATAGACGCAGCTTGAATATTGACGTCTCTTCCCCCAACTGCTCCTCCGTTAACCCAATTACAGAATTCATCAAGAACTGTGTTGAATTATCTCTTTCCATACAGTATCAGCATTAGCCTAATTAAAAGCTATAATGTCTGATATAATGATTAAATCGTTAGCTCTGCTGTAGGGAAGCAATATTTTGTTTTCCCTTCAATTAGAAGCTGATTGAGGTTTTCAGAGCAGGTCAGCTGTGAAATTTGAATTATATGTGTGAGTACCGTTCACAGGGTGAGCCCCTACTCGAAAGCTCCAGAGATTCTCCATACGCTTTTACCCAGCAAGCTGAGAAAAGACAACAAAACACAGAGAGAGCCCGTAGCTGATTTGGGACTGGTGCTGTAGGATGGCACAGAACAGTTGTTAAGGCTGGAAAAGAAAGAGGGACTTTATTCAGGCACCCTTTTTCCAGCCGTTCCATCTCGACTGGGTAGAAAGCTGTGATTCCGGAGTCGCCAAGTCACCGAGGCAGGAAAATGCTTCCTCTCTCTCCTTTGCCCGCCCTTCCTGCTCCCTCCCGGTTTGCTCGCTTTGGCCCAGTAACGGCACCCCAGTAGCGAGGGAGTGTTTTGCATTTCCTTCTGGATAGTGGGTTTTAGAGTGAAGTGCCAGAGGAGCTGCAAGCGATCCCACTCCCTCCCTGCCTAACGTTTCAGACAGGGCTGGCGAGGGATCAGGCAGCCCTCACGAGCATCCCCCACGGCATCGCCTCGGCGCGGGCTGCCGCTCGCCGGCCCCGACCCGGGCCGAGGGCAAGGGAGGCACGGCGGCAGCCAGCAGACGGCGATCGCCGCCTGCTCCGGGGCGCCCGGCTCGGCCCCGCCGCCCCGCTGCCCCCTCCTCGTCTGCGAGGCACAGCGGGCACAGCGTCGGCCGGGCCCGCGGCGGGTGACCCCCGCCCCGAGGGGGCGGCTCTCCAGGCGCAGCCGGCCGCGGGGAGAGGCACAGCCCGCCGAGGCGCGTCCCACCTCGCGGCGCGGAGGCTGGGGGGAGCCGTGGTCGGGGGAGGCACTCATACTCATCACTGCGACCGGCCTGTGAGAACGGTACCTGCCGCTACCTGTCCCTTCCGCGGGCCCGGCGGACGACAGGGGCCGGGGCCGGGGCCGGAGCCGACCTTTTGCACGCCCTGGTCCTGCTCCCAGTGCGCGTCCTCCTCTCCTCCTCCCTTCTGACTTCCCTGCAGCGTTTACCCAGCACACACCACACCCCCGGCCGCCCCCACCTATTCCCTCCACAACCCGACTCCTGGTTCTTTGCAACCCCACTTTCTGCAGGGGGAAGTACGAGGACCTCTCATCTCCAGGCGCAGCCCCGGCCTGCATTACCCCAGCCCCGCAGCCCTGTCAAACGACACTCGCCAAAGTGCTTGACCTCGTTCCTAGTCCCGTGAATCGGGATCTTCACTACCTTTACCACGGAAGAAAAGCCCTTGGCTGCCCCCTCGAACTGGCTTTTACACCTTCCTCCCGCCCGTTCAATCGATAGACACCCCCTGGCCGAAGGTGAGCGGGTGCACCTGTGCCAGAGGCACTCACGGCACCAGCATATCCTCGCTCCCTGCTCTCTGTCCGCGTTTCTCCCCGCTACCGTGTTCGTGTGAGTTCGGCTGCTTCTAGAGGAAGGAAGGGGCATTCTATGTTTATCTGCCAGGGATCAGGGGAAAAGGAGTAAATCCCACACCGGGAAAAAGTCCAGGAGGGGGTAGGCCCCGGGAGGGTGTGGATTAGCAGTTGCCTCTGCACCAGAGAAGGAAAAGTTCAGCCTCTGGCACAGTTTCCCTGAACGTGAGGGGGAGAGAAGCTGGTGTGTATCCCCAGTTCCCAGGGATAAGGGTGTGTTCCCACGGGGTCCACTGGCTGGCAAGATGCATATGACTCATCAGGAAAAGATTGCCCCACAGCGATTCGACACATTTATTTGTCAAGGAGGCCCTTAGGTGCCTTTCTATCAAATTTCAGGGAAAAATACCACTACGGCCTTGGGTGGATAATTTGCAAGCCATGCCATCTTATCTCGCAGTTTTTACTCTTCATACCTTCATTTGTCCATCCAAGTGGAAATGTGCCTTTCTGCAGTAACCTTCTTCCCCCCTTCTATCCCAACCAGTAGTATTTTGAATACATAATTTAGCAATCACTAGAGCTTCCCTTGTTTTGCCATGGCAAATATGGCAACTTAAGAAACTATCAGCTGGAGAAGCGCGGGTCCATTCCTGCACCGTGTCCCCTGCCCTCTTTGCACCCTTAGGGCAGACTAGGAGAGAATAATGTCCTCCCAAAAGCATCGGCACCCGAGTTAACAGCAGCACTCAGATTGAGCTCAAAGGCTAGAAGCAGGCTGAGCCTTCGGCCACCAGAAGTGGAGCCGCGCTTTCCTCTCCCCATCAAACCCATATTATCATGACGAGTCATTGGAAATGAGAAAAAAAGTCTAATCCTAGCTCAGTGCCTAGGACCAGTGCTTTGTGCACAGTGCATATTCCTCCTGCAGAAAACTTCTGGTGGTAATAACAGTAATTGGGGGAGTTGCAGCGTGATTCCAGCCTTGGATGGCCACTAGGGTCAGGAAAATTAACACGGACCGTGAAAAGAGCAGGCACACTGTGTGTGCCTTTCTCCACCTGGCAAAAGATTATGGGGGTGGCCGTTTATACGTGCATGGGCATTTGTGCGATGGACTTGCCATTCCTATGGCTGCAATTAAAGACTGCAGCATGAATTTCCATGTGGACTATTTTCTCCCCCCTATAAAAATAACTATAATCTCACAGGACAGCCAGGGCACAAAGGTAGTCTTTTAATGTTTTCAAGGGAAAAAAAAAATCATACACCTGTACTTACTATATACAAAGATAACATGTTTCCGTATACCTTCTTTAGTCGCAGGTGCTTTTAACTCCCCTAGGACTAAGTGAAAAACGACTGCGTCCTGCCTCTTTCGCATGCCTGGGCCTGGCAGCAGTTTTAACACCTGGGAGAGACGTCTGAGGGGGCTCCGGAGAAATGTCCAGAACGAAGTCCCGCGGAAAAGGCACGTTTACCTGCCGCTCGCACGGCTGCGGTAGCGGGGCGGACAGCCTGGGGCGCCTCAGCCCCCCTAAATACTGCTCGACGGTCGCCTCAGCGATGGGTGCGCCCGGCGGGGACGGGGCGGCCCGCGGCTCGAGGGCTCCCTGCGGCGACGCCCGGCGGGGACGGAGGGGTGGCCGGGGGCCGAGGGGTGTCCCCGCCTCGGGAGCGCCGTCGGGGGCCGGGGCCGGGGCCGGGGCCGGGGCCGGGGCCGGGGCCGGGGCCGGGGCCGGGGCCGGGACGCGGCCCCTCCGCCCGCCCCCCGAGCGCGGCGCGCCCCGGCGCACGTCACCGCTCGGCGCGCGCCATATGCAAATGAGCGCCCGCCGGCGCGCCCCCATTGGCCGCCGTCAGGCGATTTAAGGCGGGCTCGGCGCGCGCCGTATGGCTGCGGCGCCGCTCGCCCGCGCGCCCGGCGGCTCCTCCTCCTCCTCCTCCTCCTCCTGTGCCGGCCCCGGCCCGGCCCTGCCCGGCCCGTCCCGCCCGGGCCGCGGGAGGGAGACCACCGCCAGCAAATTACTGTGCCGCCGGCCCCGGCCGCCGGGCTCGGCGCGTGTTTTGGTTGGGCTCCTTCCCCCACCCCCTCCCTCCCCCGATCCTCCTCCTGCTTTTTTTTTTTTTTTTTTTCCAGTTAACGTTGAAATACTTTTTTTTTTCCGCCTCCTTTTTGCGTGGCGGTGGGTTCTCCTCTCTTCTTCTTCGTTCACCTGCGATCAGCGGATGCAAGTCACACACGCTCCCTCCCCTCCCTCCCTCTCTCTCTCCAAGTTAGCAGCAAAGAACAAAAAAAAAATAGCTCCGTTAAGGATAAGAGCGGGAGCGGAGGGGTGTGCGCGCGTCTGCCGGGGAGCGCCGGCGAGCGGAGGACACCGCCGACGGCTCCGCACACTCCTCCCGCCGCGCCAAGTGAAGCAGCAAGTTTGCCGTGCACCTGTTTGAGCAGCTCGAACCCCCGTCGCCGCCGAGCCCCGAAAGTGATTTGCGAAAGGGAGAAAGTTTTTTTTTTTTTCGCCGGCAGGGTCGCCGATCGCTCTCCTCGCGGTTTTCTTCTCCTCCTCTTTTTTTTTTTTTTTTTTTTTTTTTTTTTTTTTTTTTTTTTCGCACGGCGGTCGCTACCTAGATACAAACGGGTTTCGCCTCGCTCGCTCCCCGGCCTCCCGGGCTTCTCTATGTTTGATTCATTTTTCACGTCTGGCACCGGTGGAAAATAAAAAAGCTATTTGAATGTACAGCATGATGATGGAGACGGACTTGCACTCCCCTGGCGGAGCCCAGGCCCCCACGAACCTCTCGGGGCAGACCGGAGCGGGAGGCGGCGGAGGCGGCGGCGGCGGCGGGGGGAACAAAGCGAACCAGGACCGGGTCAAGAGACCCATGAACGCCTTCATGGTGTGGTCGCGGGGCCAGCGGCGGAAGATGGCCCAGGAGAACCCCAAAATGCACAACTCGGAGATCAGCAAGCGCCTGGGGGCCGAGTGGAAAGTCATGTCGGAGGCCGAGAAGAGACCGTTCATCGACGAGGCGAAGCGGCTGCGAGCGCTGCACATGAAGGAGCACCCGGATTATAAATACCGGCCACGGCGGAAGACCAAGACCCTGCTCAAGAAGGACAAGTACTCGCTGGCCGGGGGGCTGCTGAGCGCCGGCTCTGCCGGGGGAGGCCCGGCCGGCGTCGGCGTGGGCATGGGCGTCGGCGTCAGCCCGGGCAGCGTCGGGCAGCGGCTGGAGAGCCCCGGCGGCACGGCCAGCGGCGGCTACGCGCACATGAACGGCTGGGCCAACGGCGCCTACCCGGGCTCGGTGGCGGCGGCGGCGGCGGCGGCGGCGATGATGCAGGAGGCGCAGCTCGCCTACAGCCAGCACCCGGGCAGCGGGGGGCACCCGCACCACCCGCACCCACATCACCCGCACCACCCGCACAACCCGCAGCCCATGCACCGCTACGACATGGGTGCCCTGCAGTACAGCCCCATCTCCAACTCGCAGGGCTACATGAGCGCCTCGCCCTCGGGCTACGGCGCCCTGCCCTACGGCTCCCAGCCCCACCAGAACTCGGCGGCGGCGGCGGCGGCAGCGGCGGCGGCGGCGGCCGCCTCCTCGGGTGCGCTGGGCGCCCTGGGCTCTCTGGTGAAGTCGGAGCCCAGCGTGAGCCCGCCCGTCACCTCTCACTCGCGGGCCCCGTGCCCCGGGGACCTGCGGGAGATGATCAGCATGTACTTACCGGCCGGGGAAGGCGGGGATCCGGCGGCCGCTGCCGCCCAGAGCCGGCTCCACTCCCTGCCCCAGCACTACCAGAGCGCCAGCACGGGGGTGAACGGCACCGTTCCCTTGACGCACATCTGAGCCCCCGCCAGCACCGGAGCGCCGGAGGCAGGCACGGACGCGGGCAGCGGCTCGGCCACCGCCCCCGGGCCGGCCTGCAGGACTGCGCGCCCCGCCGCTGCCACCGCACGCTCAGCCCCGGCCGCCTGCCCGCGCCCCGGCCCCGCGCCGCTCCTGCCCCGCTCCCAGGTTCCCCCCTCTTATTTTTGCCTCTCGCGCTCCTTCCCTCCCGCCCTCCCCCGCCTTTCTTTTTTTTTTTTTTTCTTTCTTCCTTCCTTTTTGTACAGAAATGTTTTGATGTTCTTGTAATAATAATAATAAATAATAATAATAATAACGAGAGAGAGAAAAGGTAACAGTTGCTTTACTTACCTTTTTTTAGAAGGACTAGTTTATGAAACTAGTTTTAGACTGAACTTCTGTGCTTTATCGAGACTTTTTGTACAGTATTTATCATTCACTCAAGAGACATAGAGCGTTTATTTGCAAAAGAGGAGAAAGAAAGAGAGAAAGGGGGAAAACGGCGAAGAAAAGAAAAAATACCAGTAATAAACACACAAAGTTGTAGGTGATGCCAACTTTTATACCGTGCGGAACAGCTACAATTTCAGTCACGGATCGCTTCTTGCGAAGATTTTTTATTGACTAATTAACTCGAAGTTGATGAGGAAACAGTTCTCATTTATTACTCATGTACTAAGACAAATCCAAAAGAACACTTAAAAGTTTTTTGTAGATATTCTCGAGGGTTTTTTGGGTTGGGGTTGGGGTTTTTTTTCGTTACTTGTTTGTTTATTTATAAAACTTTTTTTGTTTTGGAAGCTCCATATTTTTCCGGGGTTCGTAAAACTCTATTGTATCTGGATATTTTTGTTTGTTTGTTTTCTCTTTGATTTTGTTTTCTTTTTGTATCATTTCTTGTAAATGCATTGTGAAATAATTTTTATTTAGGCGGTACGAATGAAATCAGATTGTGTATATAGTTTACTAAAAAGCCTTTCTGGTAAACGGAAATACTAAGGATGCGGTCCTTTTTTTTTTTTTTTTTTTTTTTTTTCCCTATTTTGATTAAATGAATTTCAAAGCTGAAAAATTCCCCTGTATAGAAAGAAAAGCTTACTGGCGAACATAGTGGTGTTTACCATGGTAAGCCTGGAAACACAGCAGGGAAACCTAGATTTTGGGAAGGAAGTTTTAAGTAGCAGCGGCAAACAGAATGAAGTGCAATCTGCAGTAAATGTCGATGTTCCCTAACCTATGTAAATCAGAAGGGATGAAGGTAGATTTATTTTATTACTCATTCCCTACTGCAAGGGAAGGCAGTTTACTGCGTTACTCTTCTAGCCGTGAACGTTCATTTTGTGGATTTTATGGCTGGGCTGGTGGTCCGGACCTTGCCAGAGCCTTGACTTTTCCCCTGGGGGGTGATCGGGCGCTGCCTGCCCCTCGGGCCCCCACTCGGCCGGGAGTTCTCGGCGGCCCGGGGAACACCCACCTCCCCGGGAAACAAGAAGACACCGTCCAGCGCGGCAATTCCCCTCTAATTAACACCATGGAAAGTGAAAACGCTTCTTTTTGCTCGTCACGAAAAGACAAGCGACCTCTAAACCTCACTCCCGAAAAGCAGTCCCATCCACCTGGAGCATTCCGGGGGGCGAGCGGGGAGCGGTGAGGTCACACCTTTCTCCCCCTTCCCCATCCCCCCCGCCTCCCATTTTTAGCGACTGGTGCGAAAGCTGTCGAGCAAAACGATGCGTGTCATTTCATTGCAGAATGTTGTTTAATGCTTTGAGATCTAATTTAAATTTTTTTTCTAGCTGTTGAGAGATACTTTTCTATATGTTAGAATTAAAAGTTTGCTGTAAACTACTGTAGCAAATTAATTTTTTAGGTAGTCATAACTGCTTAAACAAAAGGAAAAATAATTAGCTTCCAGGACTTCAATGTCGATCCCAGCAGGCTGTAGGACTGTTCATCTTTTAGCTCTGGTGAATAAGTACTGCATCCGTCCAGGAGTGGGGAAGTTTCAGTTAGCTAATGAGGAGCGGGTTTGGTCCGTCTTAGAGATTGCACTTCTATAATGCTGACATGTCAATTGACATACATAACTCTTCGGTCTCCTGTCGATAATTTTGTATAAATCACTCATACTGAAGGCAAAATTTTCATGGAAGCTGTCCATTGATTTCAGCCCAAACTTTTTTTTTTTTCCCTTTTCTTTTCTTAACTATTCGAGCCTTTGTTAAAATGGAGGAGTGTGCGGGTTCAGACAGTTAGCAGACGGCTTTTGGAAATGCTCAGCGACCAAAGAGTGCACACAGAAAACAGGAACCTGTGGGAAACTTTCTGCGGTGTTGATCACCTCCAGCCAAACACAGTCTTGGATGAAATTTTAAAAGTTAATAGCTGTACCTTTAGGTATGCAGATTAAGCTGGGTACCTGTTGAACTGTTTCTTGAAACGTGTTGTCCTTCATGTGCATATACTCGTAAATATCTATCGTACACACCGTAGATAGCATCGTGACCGAAGAGAAGTGTGTGTGTGTACATGTGCACATGCAGACACATATACGTTTGATGCACCCTTGTTACGTGCCTTTTTCTTTAAGGGTCATAGCTATTGAAAATCACATTTAATGACAATATAGAATAGGAAAAGTCCTGTATCGCTGAACACTGATGGAACAGGATTGGAGTGGTCAAGAGAGAAAATCAAATAAACATCTGTTCATTTGCGTCCAAACAGCAGAAATACTATGGGGAAGTGCTTTTTTTTTAATTAAAAAAAAATTATAGCTCTCTAAATTAGTTCCTTTTAATGTGTTTTCCCTCCTACCATCACAATTTAGCGACTCAATGGCATTATGCCTAGAATAATGGGAATACCTGCACTTTCAACACAAGGGGATTAAAGAGACCCAATGTCGGCTATATTCAAATAAGCTTCAAACACCCTCAGCTCGCTTTTCAATGTAATGCAGTTCGCTCTGCAAATGTCCACCCTCCAAAAAAAAAAAAAAAAAAAAAAAAACCAAACCAAAAAAAAGCAAACATTAAAAAAAACCAAACCAAAACAAAACAAACAAAAGAAAAAGAAAAAAAAAACTAGCAACAACCAAAAAAAAAAAAAAAAAAAGAAAAACAAACCAAAAAAACTTCCGATCTCCACGAAATACCAAAAAACTATCCACCATCTCACCCCCCTAAGAAATCATGGGGCTCTAATTTATTTGCTTTTCGTGGTCTATTGCTTGGTTTGGCAGTTCAGTTTAATTTGAGTTAAACTTCACGTTTGGATATTTAAACAAAACAACTTTCCTAGGCAGATGAGTTGGGGTTAGGTACAGTAACATAATTATGTCTTCGGGTTTTTGCTATGAGTTATATATAAGAGAATAATTGAATATGCAGAACTAAGAATAGGTTTAAACGATTTATGGTTTAAGTACATTACATCTAAAATTGTATGAAATGTTCCTCCTATAGCATGATTGACAGAGCTATTAAAATCACGTATGTGGAAGAATTAAAGCAAAAAGTCATCTCGTTTTCAGTAAAAGGAAGGAAAATCCAGGGAGTAAGTCGAATGCGAGCGGGGCCGAGGTGCCTTCTCTGCACAGTTAGGCTGTGTGTAACGTGGGGAGCTTGGGGTCAAGGCCCTCCGTGGGCCAGACCCCACCCCCGGTCACCGCTCTGCCGGGGAGTCCCTGTGCCCCTGGAGGGGGACAGCGGCAGAGGGGCCACAAGGACAGGAGACACAGAGAGATAACAGGTTTGATCCGCTCCGAACTTCGAGCCAAAACACAAACTTGGCTTGAACTCCACAGCTCTTTTCCCAACGGTTCTCCTTTTTAAAAAAACATTTTTCCCACTCCTCCTCTCCACCGTGCGTGGCTCACTGAGCTCGTAGGAGTGGCGTTGGGGCCCGGGGAAATGCCGTTCCCTCCAGTTCCACTCCCCCGCGCTCTCAACCGGAGTCACAGCGCAACAAGCCCGGGGCGGGGGGAGCATCGGTGGGACGGCTCCGAGCCCCTGGGACCAACGGAGCGCAGGAGGAGGGCACACCAAATTGTCCATGAAGATAAAAAGAGGGACGATTTCAGAAATCAGACCCAAGGCGCCCGTAAGGCCACAGCGGGACAAGAAGCTCCGCGAAATGCTCCTTGGTAGGGCGGGGTGGGGGGTGGGGAGGACCCTCCCTCCCAGCTGCGCCACATGCAGGCGACATCAGGCCGGGTCACCTGAACGTCTGACGCGGTTACAGCATTTTATTATTACGTGTAAACTACCACGGAAGGAAAAAAAAAATATAAAAGAAAAAAGCACCACAGCATCACACGGACACGCTCGCCCGCCGAAAACCAAACCAAAAGGCTGATCTAAGCATTGTTGTAAAGTAAAACGGAGCTAAAAGACGCGAACTGGCAGGTGTCTATGGGTTTGATGGGTTATCTGGACGGGATGCTCTCTCGGGCCTGGCGCCGACGCTCTCCCACGCCCCACGATTTACCCGCCTTTCCCGGGCACTCACCGAGTCTCCCGAGCCCTTTTCTGCCCCTCCCTCCCCCTTCTCGCACGCTTTCTGTCAGCTCGCCCCAGTAATCTCCAGATCTCCCCTTCCCTCCTACATGTGGAGAGCGCCGGGACGGAACAGTCCTGTGGGGGCGGACAGCGTCAGTGTCCGCCCCGCGTCCGTGTGTCCGTGTGTCCGTGTCAGTGTGCAGGGGGCTGATCTTGCAGGAAGGGCCCTCCTTGCTAAACCAATCCCCCCGGAGTCGTGGAGCAGTGGGCCTGGGGGATGTTGTTTGCGGGGTGCGAATAGGTCTCTGCGAGCTGCAGCCCCAGGAAGCGAGATGCCCCCGATACGGTCAGAGAGGGTGCAGATGAATGATGCAAGAGGAAAACGGGGGTGGCAGAAGGGGAGAGGGGTGAGAGAAAGGGAGGGAGAGCGTGGGGAGGGAGGAGGGGGGGCGGTGTTTGGAGAGCGAGGGATTAGCGAGGAGAGTCCTGACCCCGAGATCAACGGCCAGTCAAACCCGTTTACAATCACCCGGCGGAAAACCGACGGCTCCCGCTGCACGCCAGCGGCCGGCCGGGCAGCCAGCGAGACCAGACCCCCCCCTTGGAGCGAGTGGGGTCTGGTGGGGGAGGGCCCGGCCCTACTGAGGGAAGGGAGACGCCACAGTCGGGAAGGAGTGAGAGGAGAGGTCCCAGAGGGAGGTCGAAAGGCTGCCCGGGGTGCGGTGGGGGGAATGCTGCAGTGCGCCCCATCTCCCGACCGCAGCCTTCGAGTCCCTCATGGACGAGTAGGGGAAGAAGGGAAGGAAGGAGAGTTCCAGGCTGAGGGGCGGGGCCGGGTCGAGATATCTGGGAAAAACAAGCGCATTGCTGTCAGCCGGGAAAGGCCGCTTTTGAACTCCACACGGGACCCTCCCGGGCTGGGCGGCACCAAAGCCCGGCTTCAGTCATGCGTTCACCGGCGGGCGGGTGCCCTCCCGGACCGCGAGCCATCTGCTGTGCGGCTACCGGGGGCGGGGGATGGCACGGAGCGGGGGAGAGGGCCCCCTGACGGGCCGCCGAGCGGGGCCAGCACTGGGCGCCTCAGCTGCCGGTCCGCGTCCCGCAGAACCGGCGGGGAACCGGCGCCGCCGCTCCGCGCACACAGACACCGCACAGGGTGGGGAGACGACACAAGTTATCTCCCTTTTTTCTGGTGGGGGGGGGGAGTGATGGAGAGTGAAGCAAGCTGTCCCGCCACCTCACGGCATTTTGGCTCCTCCTCTTCCAGAAAACTCAGCACCCCAAAAAGCGAGGATGCTGGGTGATTCGGCGCTACTCCACAAGCAGCACTGAGCATCTCCGTGGATATCGTCAGAACCGAAGGGGATCTGAGGCCAGCGGGCCGGGCCCGGTTCGGAGTCATCCCTTGTGAAAGTGCAGAGTGAAGCCCCAGGCACCTGCGGCCACGTGTGGCCCCACTCTGCAAAACGCGGCGCCGTCGCGCCCCGCTGCCCTTCCGTCTCCCCAGCGCCTCGGGACTCACGCAGCTCCGCAGAGGGCTGCCGCCCGGGACAGCCAGGCTGGGACCGATCACGGGTACCAGGAGGGTACCGGTCACGACTAAGCGGCTCTCCCTCTGTTTGTTCTGAGATTGGGGGTGGATGCTGCTTTCCGTGGAGAAACTGAAGTCTGAGGCAAGAGGTTTCACACGGCCGAGGCATAGAAGAGCCAGACAGACTCCTTAGCTGAAAAGTAACTTCCGAAGACACGAGGCCAAAAGACAGAGGAGACAAAACAAAAAAGGTGGCAGGACATGGTCTTGCAGAGCTCCGAACCGGGAGGCTGGTGTGAACGGAGTATCTGCAGCGAGGGGTGTGGGGGAACAGTGGGACCGGACCCTCTGCCCGGGTGGTAGGAAGGATAACAGATTGTGGGTGCGGAGCGGACAGGGCCGTGCCTGCCTGCTTGCTGGCTCCAGCCCCGCCATGCCTCTGCTTAATAATGTCAGGAAAAGCTGGAACACTAGGGCAGCCCTGAGTAGCAGGACAGCTGGCAGAAGAGCTGGGCAACCTGGTGTGCAGGTACAGATGTAATGGGAGGCTTTCTTCAGAGGCTGAAGCAAAAGCCCATTGGCTTTTGCATGCACTGAACCATTCTACTGTTGGAGGAAACTTTGCAAAAGTAAAGATTAACAGACTAGATTTTGGAGGATCTTGAGGATCTTCGATGTAACAGCAGTGTAATATATGGGGTCCACTCCTGTAGCTGCATGGCCAAAATGCTAGCAGGAAACCTGGAAGTCCTTCCCAGTCTTTATGTCTAAAACCAGGACACACCAGGAGATACCTCTGTAGGATAGACTAGAAATTGATAGCTGACTGAGGTGAACCACACCACTGTATGTGCCGTCAAAAAGTCTGGAAGTTCCAAAGTGAAAACCCCATTCGTTTACATGTCCGGAGCTTGTGGTGAGTGAGGGGCAGCCCTCAAGGTAAAGCACATTGGTCCCTGACTTTGGAGTGGAAGCAGTGGTGCTTTGTGACAAAGGACACACACCCCACCCCCAATTTACAAAGCCTTGGGGTGCCCCTGTGCAGTTTCATGCCTATCTTTCCTAGATGGTGTATTTCTCTGAAGGGAGGAGCCTTCAGAAAGGTCTCATTTCAAGAAAGTCATTCAAATGCTTTAGCACGGCCTGTCAGGACGGGTTTGGGGGTAATATGCTTCATGCTCGGTAAAATCCCATTGTCCACGCTTTCAGCCCCGGACACCTCTCATTGATTTGGAGAAGACGTGTGCCACGGTTAGCTGCGGCTCTCAGATAGAGGGACTGTCCCTCAGAAACCTTAAAAAAAATAAAATGAAGGACAATAAAACCGATGAGAAGCAGGGGAGCATCTGTCCGTGGTCAAACAATTGGGCAAGTGCTAGAGGGTGAGCTGAGATCCGAGTGGGAAAACGCGGCTTTAGCCCGGGGCAGGCCAGCGTGGGCTGAGGAAGTGCGAGCGACACGGGGGGGAAGGACCAGAGTCTGCAAAGTGTGCATTTAGGAAAAGAATAGCTTTCACCGGGAGGAGGTGAAGTATAGTTTACCAAGGCGTAAAACTCCATAGCAACTATGAACTAGTGGTGAACAAAGGCACCATACATCGAAGGAGGGGGGTGAAGTTGCAGGAGGGGTGCAGAGGGAGTAGGGAGAAGTTTATTCCCTACCCCAAAATTGTCTCGCACAGATTTCAGAACAGTTTGTTTTGTGTGGTGGTTTTGGGTTATTGTTGCTTTTGGTTTTGTTTAGGTGTTTTTTTTTTTTTGGTTTGTTTTTTTTTTTTTGTTTTTTTTTTTTTTTTTAATCTCTCCAATGCAGAAAAGGTCTATAGGAAGATTGTCTTGCTAAAACCACTGGTGAGTGGATAGTTCAATCCTAATCAGATTAGAAGAATTAATGGCTGTTCAGTTTTGGAGCTACGAACACAAGTAGCCCAAGGCCAGGAAAGACCTAAAACCCCAAGCACAGGAGTTCAAAACGAAGTATAGACACGAAAACACAATTCCTACCCGGTGAGGAAAGCTCTGAAACCATCTACAGTGCTTCCGACTTATATACACCTCAAATATGGTCTCTCCTTCTTTTCTTGCTCACTGGGTATCTTTATCTTTTGGAAAAATCTTGAGTAATTCCTTGATCAGTTGATCATATTAACGTTACGTATTACCTTTTATTTTACCTGTAGGTAGCAGAAGAGAAAAATCTTGAGTAATTCCTTGATCAGTTGATCATATTAACGTTCCGTATTACCTTTTATTTTACCTGTAGGTAGCAGAAGAGAGAAAGAGGGTTTGCTTTTGTTATAAATTATCTGTGCCTTCGTGCATTATCAGTCTTACCTTCCCCTAAATGGCTTTTCAGTCACAGGGCAGGTGAAAGCTTCATGGTGTGTCATCGTCCCCCTCCCTCCTTGGTGATAGAATATAGGAAATAATGCAAGACGTTGTGCAATTGAGTCACAGTGAACATGTGCATTTTCTACCTTGAAGAACCATAAAAAGTGTTTGTGTGCACTTAACTAAGTTTATTTAAACTTTTAAAATACACAGCTGTAGGTGAGCTCAAACCTACATGTTTTAGGACAGAGTACGACTAAGAGAAGCATGGAATTTAGCCTAAAAACTCTTCAGCAGTATTTTGAACATCCATAAGAGTGAAGAGGAGGGATATGGACATGTATTGTGTTATCCAAACGGGAAATTTCTATGCTTTCATGCCACATAATTACTTACGTGTTTTATGGAACAGTCGAGAACGAAGTAATGAGAGTAGAACATGCCTGTCTTCCACCAAAATCGCTTCCTGTGTTAATCTGCCTCAGTTTCTAACTTTCTAGCAAGGCTGAGGAAGTTTCTGCTACACCTCCAACCAAAATGTCCTTTAGCCGACTGAGTTTGGGTCACAACATAGGAACAAATAATCTCCTATTCGGTTTTTTGTTGTTGTTGTTGTTGTTGTTGGGGCGCTTTTTTTTTTTTTTTTTTTTTTTTTCTTTTTCCTAAACAGCTGCAGGGAAAAGTTCAGCCTGATTTTCTCGAATATCCGAATATAGCAACATCTCAGTCTTAGGGGTCAGAGACCAAAGCTGACTAGATAAGTGGGACAAACTGATCATGATGAATGTGCCATATATCCACATATATAAGATTAGGAAAGTAACGAAATGGCATTATTGCAAAAGGCATCCTTCTGTGACCAAATGAGCCCAGTTTTGTACAACCTGGTAGAAGCTTGCTATGTAGCTTTACTATTCAGTGGGTAGTTTCAGGTAGATAAACTGTGTATGTGCGTCGCAGACATGTTTTATATTTTTTTATATTTATATTTCATAATGTCTAAACTATGTATTCATGTTTTCACGGTTAAGCGTTCCTATTTAGACATCTGGATTTATCACCCGCCTTAGGGGAGACTTAGATGTTCAGTAAGAGAAAATACTGCATTTGAAAGGTAAGCCTATTGTCATGAAAACATGAACTCAGAGTCCGTTGTTTAAAACACGGTCTTTGCTCCTCAGGATATTCTCGTTGATCTCCTTTAACAAGGAGACACAATAAAAAAGAAAAAAATCTGCAATAAAAATCAGTGTCTGCTTCACAAATATATGCAATGACGTCATGTCCTTGGGAACATCCCATCATACTTTCCAGAGGTTTGCTGCAGAATCAAGTCCATCTCCATACTTACATGGCTGCACACCAGATTCAGGTACCGTCGAACCGAGGTGTCTTGTCACACCTTCTAATTTTAGTATAATATTCTCATTGCCTAACAGGAAGAGAACTTGCTACAGGCACGAAAATTGAGTGGAAGTATGGAGAAAATCAGAGCTAAAATTCACAGAGAATCGTGTTTATCTTTGTGGTGCACGACATAATAATTTCTATAAAATGAAGAACATGCAGAAAAAGTATTACAGAAGCTCCATTTCTATTCTGTGAAAGAGTTGGACAACATCTGGAACGGAGCTCTTTCCCTCGATGATCATCAAATAGTAAGCGCAGCCACAAAACCCTTGAAAGGGAAACTTCGGCATTCCCTCCGCCGGTGCGCACGCCTCGCTTAGCGAGAACACCGGGCTTACAGGGATTCCCCATGTCTCTGGAGACGACAAACGGAACTCTGAAATGCTGATTTTAACAAAACTCTTAGAGTTTGCGGTGGAAGACATCTGCCTTTTCCCTACGAACAGGGAGAGAAAGATCTTTCTTACGGAAAGGAGGGTTGGAGGCAGCTGCAGCAGAGCTTCCTGCCGCTCTGCCTCCAGCCAAAGGGGCTGCAGATTCAAACCGGGCCGGATTTGAGGGGCCTTTACGGCCAAAATCCGCTCGATTAGACAAGCTAGTGCCAAAAGTCATTTAATGAAGCCCAGGACCCGGCTATCCCGTGTACACCCCTCTCGCCCCCCCGATAGCGGGGGGTTTGTTACAGAAGGGGGTGTGAGCGGCCCCTTCGGCCCCGCCGCGGCCCCGCCACCCGCGGGGCACCGGCCGCTGCCCTGGCGCTTCTGCTGAGCCGGCCCAGGGCTCCCCCAGGCCCACCCACATTCCGCGTGGGAAGCGGCATTCTGCCCCTCCGCGGGGGGAGGCGGCCCGCCACGGGGTGTGGGGACTGGCAGGGGGAGAGCAGGAGGTCGGGTCGTGGCAGCCAGGATGCGAGTGGGGAGCCCCACGTCCCCGGGGAGCAGCTCCGGGGCCGGGCTGCGGCGTTGCCGAGGAGATAAACGCCTCTTGTCCCTGGAGAGGGGACACGGGACAAAGGTTCACCTGACTTGGGTCAGGAAACCGGCGGCACCCAGGCTGCGAGGGCCTGCACTCTGAGCTTCTTGAGTGGGACAGGTGGGACCGGCCCCTGGTGGATTTCAGAGGGGGGTGAATCGGGATCCGGGCATTCCCTGTCCAGAGAGCCCGGGAGTGTCTCATGGGTCAGAACCGACTGCGGGGGGACAACCCCAGAGCCAGGTTTGTCCCCAGGCTGTCATGCTCTACATCCTTGCTCCACTCCCTGTGTCCTTTATTTTTGTCCACTAGTGACCAAATGGCAACTTCTGTGACCTAAGTTGCAGTCTGTCTGCTTGCCTACCTTCCTTCCCTAACGATGTGTTTCAGGTCATTTTGAGGGAAGTCAGCTTCTTATGGGAATTTGAAAAAGCGTGACTGCCCTTAGAAAAATTTTTAGGAAACCTGTGAAAATGCTCAGCTTGGTACTGCAGTATTTTTGCCCCTGCACAAAACACAAAATATGAACCAATTTAAAGGAATACCTCAGAAAGGAAGAGAAATAAATCCACAATCATTCAGCAGTAAAACAAGAAGTCAGCAAATTTTCTCCTCTTAAACGAGTAGTCACGGAAGAAATGTCTTTTCAGATATCAAAGAAGAGATATTTTAAAGAGTGTTCCTAATGGAAGAGCCTTTGTATTTTCTGCTCCAACAGCAGGGTTCTGTATTTTGTGGAGTACCCTTGTACCACCAACACAGGGAAAATACCATTCGAGAAGCCAGGAATGTTGACACACAATTCAAGAGTGAATTTTTAAAGAACGGTTTACCTCCACCTGACAATAAGGTGCTAATAGAAACAACATTTAGAATTTTGCCACTGTACAGAATACTTTCTGAACTTGTAAATAAAAAATAAACTCAATAAATATTATTCTCATTTTGGAATCTTTACAATACAATTACTGCAGACTGCTAAGATCACTCCACTGACCCTCAACCATACTACACAGATACTGCCAAACTGAATTCCCTTATTATTTCTCAGAGCCAACACTTGTTAAAAAGGGGAATGCAGAGTCACTGATTTAAATGTTAGCTTCTGAGGGGAAAAAAAAAAAAAAAGAAAAAAGAAATGGGAGAGAAAGAGGAAGCGAGGAAAATGGTGGTAAGCTGGCTTTTAAAATTAAATAAATTTAAGAAGTCTGTAGGAAAATGGCCTAGGGGTGGCTAGACTAGTGTTGTCGCTTCTTCAGCCTACGAGTCTTCTGCAGGTTATTTTTCTCCAGTATAAATGTAATTTAATAGCCGAGATGGATATTGTTTCACTTTCAGTTATCTGCTCTATACTCCGGTCTCATTCTACATTAGATGATTACCTTACTGTCCTATATGCACAATTTAAAGGGAATTACCTATTACTTCAATTATTTGTTTCTTATCAACTGATGTTACACTACAAGGATTTGCATTGAAAGGACACAAAGAAAGAGCAAGTCATGGCACATTGCCAAATAAAAGAGTAATGTTCTGGTGAATTTAGCCCAAATAATTTACTGCTATATAAAAGTGGAAAAGTGGAAGGTGAACCCTTTGACCAATAAATCTCTTCTGCATGTGAAACCCTTATCTTGTCCCCTCCAATATATTCCACACTAGGAAGCCATCATCATTGGCTCTGGTTTGTTATTTGTAAACCTTGATCTTCTGCACTCGGTGTCCTAAATATGGATAATTAGCATCAGTTTATCACGCCTCTGCATATTTTCTCTTCTCTCCAAACATGCATGCTTCTATTGGCTGCCATTCTGTCACAGAAGATTATGGAGACAGATTGCAGAGAATGAATGTGCTAAACGAGATTAGGAAGGAATAGAAATAGCAACTTGGCCAATAAATTCCTCGTGAGAGCCTTATCATACAATTACACGTTGACTTGTTTCACACTCTCCCAGCCTCTTAATCCAACGCCCCCACCAAGAATAAAATTTCACTAATTTCTGAATTACTGCATATCCTCATGACTTGTCACTGAGAATGGTTGGAAGGAGCAACACGGTCGAAAATAGCACATCAAACTTCCAAAAAGAAAAGAAACTTTACAGACAGAAAGAGATGTGGCTTTAAACCGTTTGTGGCCGTATGTAGAAGTTTTTGTGCAGCAGTAGTTGGAAGGGTCAGAACTTAAGCATCAAAACACGGTCCTCTGCGCTTTTGCTCCCTAACTCTTTACATCGGAGGTTACCTTATCCTGAGAGGGACTTGGGGACCAGAATACAGCGCGTTGATGCTGCTAAACTATTCACCCACTGTGCAAGAGACTCTCCAATGAGCCCTATAAACTCGTCAGAAAGCAATGGCGAAAACACCTACCGCCGTCATCAGTTTCTGGGACATTCCTGAAAAATGCGGTAATTGAGAAGACACCAAAAACATGACAGCAAAGCGAGACAAAATCCTGCTAAACCCATAAGAAACATCTACTAGCTCTAGTTGAGCTAGCTTTGCCCCTTCTGCCGCGGTTATTTCAATGAGGACGACAAGAAAACATGATTTCCATGACATAATTCAGAGGCATGGCTAAAACCTTCAGGAGACATCATCTCTGGAAATGTTGGAAGTCTTCATTTCCCCCCTTAGACTAGCCCAAGAGGAGGGCTTGCAAAAAATATTAATGCTGTCATAATGTTGTTTTCATTGTTTTAGGTACATGTAGAAGAGGAATGGAATTAAAAGTCCCAAGACCAGAAGATAAAGCCTTGCTTAGTTGGTCTATACTCATATACTTGATGTCACAGTTACTCGTCTTACAATTGTAGATTTAAAACCATTTCACAGTGTTTATTTCAGTGAAAGAACTTGATTTAGAAAGGAACGGGTTTTTACAATTCGAGTAATTGTTTCCCCTAATAAATGTGAACCTTCAGCCCCATACAGAACTCGGATGAAAGGTATGATGAAGTTGTGCTATGTATTCCCGGGTTGTTTAGCGTCACTCCTGCCTCTGCAATTAGATGCTGGGAGTAGGAGTGAAGGGATACATGTCGCAAGTGTTAAGTATGTTCAAAATAAAGGTATTCCCTCGAGTGGGACCTTTTCTGAACGCTTTTCCCCAGTAGGGAAGTGATCCGAGCTGCAGTGGAGAATCCCCTCTTCCTCTAAGTTGGGGAGCATGGGGTGGTCGTGAACCTTGGGCATGGCAAACCCGTCCTGTGAGTACCCCAGAGGCTTGGTCCTCTTGAGTTATCCTGAAGTGGATTTAGTGATGGTGGGGTTGGTGATTTTTTTTTTTAACCTGCCCGTTATTTTCTTTTGCTCTCCTCCGGAGTTTTGTTTGGTACTAAATGCCTCCAGATGGAAAACCAGACTGTAACTGAGAGTCACACTCATCCAGAGTCTTAAAACCACACGGTTGCAGAAAAAACTGAGATGAAAATAGCGTGACCCTGTGGGATAGCAAAACATGCTACCTGTTTGCTGCCATAAGAACTTCTGCGCTCACATAAGATTTTAATAACTCTCCCTTATTTCCTTTTTTCTGTTATAGCCATAGGTTTGCATACATATTCATATGCACATATATCTATACGCATACCCAGCCACACAAATACACACACACATATATATGTGTGTGTATGTGTGTATGTGTGTATATGTACACACACATCACCCGAATGAATTGGTTAGCATCGGGCAGAGAGGCGTTTGCCATTAATCTGGGAACAAACCGCTAACCTCGGTGACTGGTATTTTAGCTTTTCTTTTCTCGCTTCTCTCAGTGTGGGGAGAGCAGTAAAGCTTGTGTGGACTGATTGTGAGGGGCTCTGCTGGAATTTGGCAGGCCAGGGGCTTGGAGAGAAGCCCCATGCTGACTCCTATTCAGCGGGCCAGTTTTCTGCGAGCTTTGGAAGTTTCACTCAGCCGTGCACTCAATGGCTTCACAAAGCTGATTACAAGCTTCAGCGCATTCCTGAAGGAGCCAAAAGCGACGCAGGTGCAAACGAGCCGAGGGAGCCCCTTATCCCGGTGACAGAATGGGACAAGCTGGGAAAGGCTTGGACCACACAAATCCAAGGCTCACCAGGCAGCAGCAAGCCTGCCTTGGGAACTGGGGATCATTATCCACTCCATTCAGCGGGGACCCAGCGGCGGCAGCGGCACGTCCCAAGGCTGGGGACGGGCTTTCCGTCCCGGGTGGGAGCAGAGCCCTTTCACCTGGCATCCCCTCTCCTCTCCCTTCGCGGCTGCCTCAGGCACGAACCTGAGGTGCCCCCGCTCCCCTGAAATGATTTGTATCCCGACATCTGTTAGGCTTCAGCCCGCCGCCTGAAGCACCTTGCCTTTTTCTCCCCCACTGCCTCATCCCACACGAAAAACCTCCCTCCTGTTCCTCTTCCCTTCCCCAGATAAACACGGTGCTAAGGGTCTGTCTGGAAACCCAGCACAGAAAACGCACTGATCCGAAATGGCAGGTTTCCTCCCAGCTGAAGTTCTCTAACAAACACCCTATTTTGAAGACTGCCTTTAATTCCAGAGGGAAGCCAGCCGGGAGTGCACCCTCCTCCCCTCCCAATTACTCGAGCCACCCGATTCCCACAGAAACCTCCCGCAATACAAACGCCTGGTGAATGCTTTCCGACTCGGTGAAAGCAGCCCACGGTCCCTGCCCTTCCTGCCTCCCCGGCGAGCGAGGGGGTGGCGAGGAGTCGAGGGGGGTCTTGATGCCGGAGAGGGTGAAGCGTGATTACTTTTAATTAGGGGTTCTCGGAAGGAGTTCCTCTCGCCTCCGCTCCCTCTCCCCCTTTCCTCGCTCTCAGCCCTTCCCCTCCAGCCGAGAGAAGAAGCTGCACTTTACTTCCCTGAAAAATTAATTACGGCCCTTCCCCGCTATCAATTACGGAGGAATCAGCCTTTCCTAGGGAGAGGAGAAATAATCAAAAGGCTTTTCAGTCTTGCTGGGGGGGGGACGACCTCGGACCGCCGAGCACATAATGCGGCAAGGGGCTGCCGCGCTTCTGGCCGCTGGTTTCATATGCAAATAGCGAGCTGCCTCCAAGTTATCATTATGGTTTTATTTTTTTTTTTCCCTTAATGTTATTATTGTGTCGGGGTTTTAATAGCCACATGCTCTACCCTTCCCTTTCAGCGAGGTTTCCTTGGCGATCAGCCACGCCGCTTCTTCCCCGGGCGCATTGCCCCCGCCCCAGCGCCTGCCCCACGTCCATGTTAATTTCGCCCTATGGAAATGAAAGCGGCCCGGCCGGGCAGCTGATATTAAAGCGATCCCCCGGCCCCGGGGCTCGCCCTCCCCGCTCCGCGCAGCGGCCGTGCCTCCGCAGGAGCGCGGCGTGTCGGTGCCGCGGGCCCCCCCGGGCCCCCGAGCCCGCCGCCCCTTTCATGCTTGTGAGATGCTGGGGAGGCAGCGGTGCGTTTGCTTGTGCGGAGCACACCGCCTGCAAGCGGTTGCCTTGGCAGAAAGGTGCAGCTTTCTGATGTTCTTTTGTCTGATAACTAATTCAAGTTAATGCGATCTTTATGTAAAGCTAACAGCGGATAATTGTCTATTTTCTCGCCAACAATCTCCATCACAATCACTTATCTGGAAACCTGCGGTTGTATTAATCGTTATATTCCCCGAGATAAGCGTCTCTCGAATTATCAGTAAACACTGGAGGGAAATTAAACAAACTCCAGAGCCACTTAAGTTTCCTCTGCAGCTTTTAGCCACCTTCTCGGGAGGAGGGGGAGCGGGGACAACGGCACCCCTCAAACCAACCTGGGACCGGAACACAACATGAAAGGCGGGGGGGGGGGGTTGTGAAACAGGGAAGAACCTGGATATTTCGGATAATTTTGAAGAGCCGAGTCCGGCTGAAGGCGGCTTCCCTTCGGGGTGCCCTTGCGGCAGGCAGACGTGCACCTTACGCCCCGCTCGTCGGGCGGCGGTCGGTCTTTAGCGGCCCCTGGGACCTTGTTGGCAATTCTTGTAAATCATGTAATTAAGTGTATTAGTCTCTGCAGGGGAAAGACGAGCAGCTAGGAGAGAATACACCCGGAGATTAACCAGGAGCCGCATGTCTTTAGGTCTGATACACGAGGAGAAGACAGTTCTGCTGCCTTCCGAGAATCACCGTATTAGCACAATTATTGGCAATATTTATGCTAGAGAGTGAGCCGAACCCCAGGAGGGTAACAGAGAGTGCGAGAGAGCGAAAATACTGTGGGAATATGTTTTACTGCTTAGATCCCATCAGTTCCGTTAGGTGTAAAGAAATTATAGCAAATTGTGCTGGAAACTCCTCCAGGGAAAACATACTCGTACGACAAAGATTTTGTCTTTTTGAGATGAAGTCAAAACATCGGTGTCAAATGAAAATAATTTTAGGGGCGCTACCGTGTGTGTGTGTTTACCTGAGAACCTGAGTATGGGGGGGAGAGTAAAAAGCGAAAAAGCAGACGAAACCATGAAATTTCAGTGGTGAATCTGTGCCAGCAGAGAGTTTACAACTTCTGCGGGAAGAACGAGGCGTCCTCCAGCCTCCCCTCGCTGCCCGCCCGGAGCCCGGGCTGAGGCCAGCGCTTTCCCGCCGCAGGGCTGGCTGACAGCGCTCGGCGCGCTTCGTCTTTCTAGGAGGGTAGGAGGGTTTTCCACGTCGAAAGAGCTTTACGAACGTTAACTGACTAATCCTAAACTGGCGTTTAGTTACGGAGCACGCATCAAATAATTTAAAAACTCGCCTCTATGATGAGCTTTATTTATATTCAACTTAAGGTTTTTTTTTTTTGTTTGTTTGTTTGTTTGTTTGTTTTTTTTTTTTGTAAGCAAACTTTTATTCACGAAGGTCTCCAGTGGCACGGTTTGCCTCCTAGTCTGAGGAAGATGAGGTCTGGGATGGAAAAGAAAAAAAAAACCCGATAAAAAAAAACAAAATAGAAAAAAAAATTGCCCGCAACACAACCAAACACAAACAAAACACCTCAGCGAAACACAAACCTATTACTTATTTGTGTGTCATGACAGCACATTTCCAAATATGATCGTTTTCTTGGAAAAAAAATTAACTCCTTAAATTCTCGAATTATTTCACTTGAGCTGAAAGTTCCCAGGGTAGCTTTTTCTTATGGCATTTGAGAATCATCCCACTTCATCTCTCACCTGAATCTTGTCATCTGTGCCATCTTGAAGTGATCTGTGAACAATGCTGGTCCCTTGGACAGCCCAAGCTGGTCAATCAGGCAGAACAGACTATGCAAATGGAATGGAAAGGCGAAGCGATGAAGAACAGTGGCCCCCATTGTCTTGGGCATTTCAAAGCGAAGCCCAGCTGCAGCAGGCGTTGCTGTCTCGGACCCTTGGTTGCTACTCTAATGTCATCATTGCAAAACATCACATTTTGAAAACTCTACAGTCTGAATGCATGATCAGCCCTCCACAAAGATTTCACTTTGCCGTGACATCTTTCGAAGTCACCAAAAAAAAAAAAAAAAAAAAAAGTGTGTGGGGGAAAAAAAGCAAAAAAAGTAACACCACAAGTGGGGACTGGGATCCCAGCCACACTGGCCGCTCCCATCCCGCAATCCCGCTCCCTCCTCTCCTAACTGCTGTGCAGCTGACGCCTTCTGCAACCTTTTGGTGAACGCCTCGCCTTTCGTGTTGTTTTTAGCGCCGAATGGGATGATGATTTAAGTTGCATTTAACTTATTTTCTGTCGGGTCTCTTTCAGGCACTCTAGTGAGCTAACGCTGGGGAAACGTCGCTGTGAGCAGGCAGTGAAGTATTCATTCACAATCGCTTCCAAAACTTCAGATACGCTCGGCTTTAAAAGAGTCAAGCAATGTCTTTGCGAGTGATTAAACCAGCAACTAAGCTGGGTATTTATGGGTCCGTTAGGAGTTTTTGTGAATACTCTGTTTCTTAATACACTCATGAAGTTGTCGCTCCTGAATATTGCTGCCAGCCCTGCTCCAGCCTCGCCTCCCGGCGCTGGTCCCAAAGTTAACTCTGCCATGAGAAAATAACTTTCAGTTCAGTAAAGCTGAGGGCTGTCAGATGATTAATGTGCATTTTCAAGAGACTAAATAATTGCCCATATTTCACTTATTGTTTCTTTTCATTTTCTTTTGTCTGTAGGTGACATTTGTGATCACCATGTGGTGAGCAGAGGAAACTCCCCTCTCTTCCACCCTCATGTCAGGAGCCTGTGCTCAAGGAGCAAAGGTCTGTGCCATTGATATCTAAAAATGCTGGGGGTTGTGTTTCCTCTTCCCAATCTCTTATCTTGCAGGAGTCAGTGAATCCAAAGCTTCTTCTCCAAGGATAGTCTTACTCCAGTGAGCCCACAGAGATGGATACTGCCCAGCCTCTGACACTGCCTGTGACACAGACACAGCGGTCACACATGAGAGTGGTCACCTTTCAGTGCAGACTCTTCAGTGTTCATGCAGGAGCAGAGAAGGAAGTTTTATTGGTCTAAGACAGCTGAGCTACAAAACTCTTAAATGCATTCTTTGCAAGACCAAGAATAATTCAGTGCTTCTTTCCTACCCCTTAAACTGGCTCTTTAGCTTTTGGTTAATGTATTCTGTAACAACATCACATAAATTACAAGGAAGAAATGGATGGAATTATTTAAAACTAAATAATTATTAGCTGTGATTTGTTTGGCTTCCTGAAATTAAAGTTGTCCCTTTCAGAATGCAGTGGTGGATAAGAAGGAAAAGATGAGAGTAACAAAACCAAAGAGAGATGGAAGTGAATGAGGAAAATAAACTAATGTGTAGGTACCATTTCATCTTCTGGCTGGAAGATCTTTCCCCTCACCTGAGAGAGTTTTCCAAGGACAACTACTACATTGAAAGAAAGCCTGTTTTCAACTACATCAGCCCTGTGGTCAAATGAGTAATGCAAGAACTCAAACTGCTATCTGCTCATACAAATATTTCATTAGAGATGATATGCACTGTAAGCACCCTTCTCTGCCAGGTATTTGTTCACTTAGCACCTCAAAACTTTACCTCTTAGACAAATGGATCCCCCAAAACCTATATTCTAAGAAATGTCGGACATGCTTCAGGTCTGGGTAAGTCACTCACTGACTTGAATGCAGAAACCCAGAAGAAAAACAATGTTGTGCAGACAGTGCCTACACAGAGGACAACAGCAATGCACACAGCCAGGGGCCAAATGCCCTGTTCCTGTAAGTGGGTGCATCTTCATCTGGCTCTCTGCCGAAGCACTTCCAGAAAGATGTTGTAAAGGAGGAACTCCAAAGAGGAGCAGCTTCTTGTCACACCTTCCATGTAGGTGTTGCCATGGGACTATGTAGAGGGTGTGGCCACCACAATTCCCAGCTGATGGTGAGATGGATTATGTCCTCAGGGTGCAGACCAAGGGTGGGAAATGGGCCCACAAGGTCATGTCAACACTCTCTACTCAGACATGTCCTCTCCTACAAGAGCCCTATTCTAAACTCATGCTGCCAGCTGGACCTTACCCCTTCTCAGCAGCCTGCCAGCCTCACACGCCAGGGATGTCAGCCCAAAGGTGGGTTAGCCACCTCCGCTCAGGCTTTTTGTCCCTTCATGGAACCAAATCAGTTCCCATCACCCTAGGTTAATGACCTTGGCTCTACTGGGAAGGGAATGGTCCAGATCTGCCCTTCAGGCAGGGTGCTCAGATAAGCAGGGACAACATCCTTTCCCAGTGGTCAGACGTTGGGCAGGGGGAGCTAATAGGAAACAAGATTAGCTCCTCCCTTGAGAAGCTGAACTTTGCTTTTCTCTCACAGCTGGAACTTCTGCCCCATCCCTCTACCAGCCCTAGTCCTGGTATATTCAGCCACAGATATCTCTGCTCGTGCACTGGCTGTATTTTTTCATGTTTATTATCATCTAGCCCAGTGTAGTGCTATCTGGCACACACACACTGGGGGAAGAAAACCATGTATTCAGCAAATGGAGCATACAGGGTTTAGGTTTTGTTTTGTCTTGTTTTACTTATTCCAGTTTCAGTATAAAACTATGCTGAAAAGATAGCCAAGCAACTCTCTGTCATGAAAAATGATCAAAACTTTGAATTATGAGATTAATAATTACTGGAGAGCAGAGATGCCAGAAAGAGAAAAGAACCCCTTTCTGCTGAAATACAAGTTCTTCTTTTCCTCCTTCTGTTTCATTTTACCTCATGCTCAGATAACGAACAGAATTACTTTAAAATGTTTGCATTAACTCCTTTTATTCAGGATTTGTTCTAGTCTTCCAAATAATTCTTTTACTGTAAGACATGTGTGAGTGATATATAGCTAATCACACCCCTCCAAAGCAGTAGAGAACTACGAGATATCCTGCAGTCCTCAAACCTTTGCTGTTTTTATTGCCACAATAAAAATTGATGCAAAATACCTCTTCAAAGTAGATATAAATCCCACTCATACTATTTTCAGTGAAGATAGCACTTATTGCATTGCCACCTTAATTTAAAGACGGTTTTGTAATGGAGTTGTACAATCAAAGCATATTTCTTCCCTGATAATTAATGAACTGTAAGATTATCAGTTGAGTTGCCCATGGAAAAAGTACTACACCATGTATTGTATGACTTGATTAATTTTCATTCAAATTTTACTTTAATTTTAACTTTGGCTAATTACTGTATTGTGATCTAAGTCAGCAATCTCAAATTAACTATCACTTTAACTTTTGAAGAAACTCTACAAATGCATAATAATGATGAAATTTAAGTTCCTATCAGTTATTGTGTAATGTCTACACCATGGAAAAGCAATCCTTCAGGTATTTTAATTCTATTTGCATATATAAAATTGTGTTTTTCCTACTTCATTTTTCAGAGTAGAATTCTGAACTATAAAACACTACTAAAACCTGTTTGGGGTATTTATTTATTTTCTTTTTCTAAATTGAATTATAGCTTTGATGAAAATGTGAAAGGAAATAGTTTTGGTGAGCAAATTGTCAGCTACTCAGAGTTCTTTGGAAAAGCAACTTGTTTTACAGGTACTGATGCAGACTGATAGAATTCTTCTCTGATCCTACTCAAATAGAGAAATACATTTCAGTGCAATTGATATCTGTATATTGAACTTGATTCTGGTCTCACATCTGTTTAAAATTCAAAATACCTTTTGCTCAGTCCTTGATCCAACCCTGAGTGATGTCACTGTATAATAACTTCTGGTGGGCTGCAGTTCAAGGGCTTTTACACCACTGTGCCTCTTGCCACTAGGATGAAAAAGGTTATTTTTGCTACATCTTTCTTTTCCTGTGAAACCAGATTAACTTGGAAAGAATTAGAAATGCTTGAACAGAGATGCTCAAGGTTACTTTTCATGGCAATACTTTTAATTTTAAATATTTCTTGCAAATAAATGCAATTTGATACCAACACAAATATTTGAATTTTATGGTATATTTCTACTCATTTTTGATTTTTTTGGTGAATCTCAATTTTATATGTATGCATCATTGCCTTATTTCTAGCAACACAGCATTGAAATTTTTATGTAAATAACAGGTGAAAAAAGAATCTCTTATAAAATACAATGTATGACAAATTCATTGAAACAAGCAAAAGAATTTAAATAATAGTTATTCAATAAATGTCAGGAAAGCAATCCTGTACATTCACTGATCAAGACTTTTGTGTAACTTGGAAGAAAGTGATGAAGGAGGACTTTTTATGCAGTAATATATGGAGCTTGTTCCAGTTGTTAAGCACATAAATAGGAATTCAGCAAGTCTGACCAAAGAGGGTAATGAACAACCACAACTGAAAACTCAGATCTCTCTCTGTAACATGTATGGGGGAAAAATTAACTTTTTTTTTTTTTTTTTTTTTTTTGTGATGACTCAGATTAGCTTGTATTAAACTTAGCTTTGGCTTTGAGAGCTGCAAAGCAGCCAGAACTTTTCTGCTCACCGTTAAAGGCTGTTTTACTTACAGACTGGTAGAGTTCCTTTTAAGCATCTCCAGAAAAAGAGGTACAAGAGAGAAATCAAAGTGGAAAAAGCAGTCACAACACTACAAATATAATGCAGAATCCTTTTGTGTTGGTAAGCATCAACAGGCAATGAAGCAAACTTGAACCTACCCATCATTTTTCTTCATCCTGTATGTACTGAAAAAGATAAATTATAAAAAAAATCTTGTCATAAATGACCCTAGTTTTCAGAGTTTACAGTGTTTGCATAAATATTATGAATTTGAATATCCAGGATCAATGTAGCTTGGTTAAACAATCTATAAACTATAAAATTTTGACAGTGGCGGAAGGATCTTTCAATGAGTCAAAACTATCTTTTGCCACGTACGTGGACTGAAATGGCTGAGGAGGCTTGCCTCATTAAACTGCATCTGGGAAGAAAACCCGTGGGGAAGACCCCCTGGTGATTAAACATCCCATCTAGTTTTCCCTGTTAGTGTAAGGTCATCATAAATTGTGGGTAAGTGAAACAATGTTTCTTTTAAGTGGTAAGTGCTTCTAAAATGTTACCTAATTTAAAAGCTTGGAGATGTTTCCCTGCTCACCTACTTTCAATATCAACTTTAGCCCTTATTTATTCCTCTAACTCTCCTGAAGTGGCCTTCAAAATGCAAAAGCATGGATTTATCATAAACTTCACTATTGCAGCTCCACTGTGGTTGTTCTGATCATTTCAGGACAAATGCGACAGTTTAAACTAATGACTGAATATCTATTGTGTTACTGCTGTTTCCTGGTTATCTGGTTATTATTTATTTCCTGCTTGTTCTATTGTTTCTTGCCTCATGAAGACTCCTGTTTGCGCTGATAAAATTCCTTATAACATGGCAGCAACACCAAGGGTTGGGTAAAAGGGCTCCTCTGAATGATAACACAAAGAGCATATAAAGAATCCATCACAGCAGTCAGTAGTATAATGTAATTTATTTTCAGTAGACATTCTCTTCACTACTGGATTAGTCACTTTGTTAATGAGCAAATGAACCATAACTCACAAGAGTGGGAACTTTATGTGCAGGTGTTGCCTTTACCAGAGCAAATGAACTGCAGTCACTTAATATTATGGCTCCTTCCAATGTTTCTTGTGCATTCCATACATTGTGGGAGTTTCAGGTGGGTGAAAAATGTAGGACCCCTTGGTAAAACAGACTTATATGGGATTTATATCTTGTATTGTACTAGAAAGCATTAATAAAAGATGCCTCTTGCATCTAGAACTCACCATGATCCCATAAGCAGACAATGAACCAGTTTTAAAAAGCCAGCTTTGTACGTGCTAATACATTCAAGATGCTATTTTCTGCCACTATATACTAGGCATCTTTGGAATTTATTGTCCAGATTTCACTTCAGCATGACTTTAAAGAGAATTCATCAGGTCATTCTCTGTATGAATGCAGCTTGTCTCACTGTGCTAGGAGAAGTTGACACTGTGAAATCTAAAAAATTCAGAGTTTGTCAGTAAAAGGAGAGTTTACAGTTCCAGTAGAATCTAAGAGCTTGTGAGATTTTTCTTTTAAATATATTTTACCTCTTTCTTTAATTTCACATATAGAAAATATATGTTTAAAATATATGTTTACAGAGCCCTGTGGCATCCCACCTTAAAAGGGAAGGGAGGATCTGAGATTCATAGATGCTTGTGGTCAAAAACAAACTACAAAAGTCAGAGGGTCTGCAAAAATTTGCCAAGTTTTATTAGTAAATTATACACACGGCCTGGAAATCAATATGTAAGTCCCTTATCCTACTGCATAAACACACAGTGGTTCATTTTGCATAATGGGTAGGGTTAAAGAAAAGAGAGGGGAATTAAACACAGAGAGAGAGAGAGAAAGAAGGGAAGAAAGGGAAAAAAGAAAGATCACAAGTCCTGGTTCCAGCGCTGATCCAGCTGATGGGTTGCCCAGGCTCCTGAGGGAATGCTGCCCAGGCTTAACAGGGCTACCTTTTTACAGACAAGTTTTCCCAACCTGGAGCTAAGTTTCTCACTTTCTACACAAATTATTTGTCATGGGCATTTCATTCTGCTAGACCTTTCTGGAAATTGGTAAAAGGACTTTGGGGTCTTTTGTGGCCTTGATCCTCCCTTAATGGGTTGGCCTTTGGTCAACAGGCCATGCCTGTTTCTCAGCCTCATTCTTGCACTTGTTTGTTGTGCTTTTCTCCAGGAGTCAGAACAAGGGTATTTGCCCAAGAAAAGTGCCGCCCTATCTTCATATGGTTCATTTCTCCAGCCACATCCTGTTCCTTCTCACAGACTGTTCTTACCAAAAATCCTTGGTTGGCTCCACAGCTATCCAGCTATCAGTGTTTGAGACCTACACATTGGCCCCTTATCTTCTGGGCTTTTACAGGACCAGAAATTTGAGTCCATGGCTCTGTTAAAAACAGATTTCAGAACCACAATAAATCAAAAGTATGCAACATTCAAAATTTTAAGTTAGTGGATTGCCCTATGTGATCAGGGAAGCAGAAATGGAAGCAGAAGTACATTCTCTGTCTCATTTGGTAAAAAAACGATGAGAAGATTTCCATACCCGGCATTATTTTTAACATATAAAAGTAAATTCAAGGATGCTTTATTCATCTTGTATGCTTTTAATACATTTAAACTAAATAATTTACTATAGACAAAATAACTTTTAGCTTTGATGATAGGGCTGAATCTCTTCTTCTGAAATACCCAAGTTTATCCGTAACTTTATACCTGAGAGATCACAGAAAATTTATCTGCCTGACACAATAAACCCCATGGTAATTAGAAGGATTCTAAGCCTTTATAAATATTCTAAACCTTTACCCATTTACACATGAGGCCAGAAAAAAAATGTTTCTGTTTTCTCAAATCCTCAGTAAGACCTTGGACCAACTCCCACTGAAGTCAATTACACTTTTTTTTGTAGATCTGAAGTCAGGAGGTACCTGCAATTCCCTTCTCTTGCTTTGCATCAGTGACAGTTTTGCACAAAATCTTGGACAAAATGTTGCCAACAGCTCACTGGGTAGAATTTAACTGAACAGTAAAATGGAATGATTGGCCCACAGCTGTGTTTTGCTGTACATTTTATTGATGTAGCAAATATGGTAGGTGTAAGGTCTATGAATACCTCTGATCTTTCCTGAATTAATTCTGCTTTGGAATCAAAAGCCTGTGGTTAAAATGAAGTATATTTTAGAAATATGTTTAATTTGGAGAATTTTCAAGGATGAAAAATTCACCACAACTTTCAGTAGACAATTTCAGTGGTTAATTGCCATCACCATTGACCATTTTGACCTTTATTTTAACAAAAATTTGTCTAGCTGGAACTTCCAGGTGCAGTGAATACCTTTTCCTGATAGACTAAGAGTTCTCTATAGCCATCCTTTTGACCCTATACAGACATTACATGGCCAAGTCATCCCTTAACATGGGCTTTAGTATGATTTATCTAGGCTGAATACTTTCCATTTCTTCTACATACTCTGACAATAATGCTTTCCAGTCTTTTAACCATGCTACTTGTTCTCCTCTGAAATCTTTCCAACATCCTCTAGGTTCATAGCCAGAGGTTCTTGAATAGCTGTGCAGAATGAATACCATTTTAAACCCAGAGCAGTGGCTTCTGTTAAGTTTTTATTAGAACTATATTAATCATGGAATCATTAGAAATAACTAGCAACAACTGTAAAAAAACAAAAAAGTGGCATATCAGCTGTTACTTCAGGGCTAGAGCTTTAGGTACAGGGCCTTAATGGGAAAATAAAAGATGTTTGTGCCTTCAGCACTTACAGACATCAACCTCCTCATTGGGGTTTATAAATAGAGATGTAGTAGTCTGAAACGAGGTGACATTTCAAAAACTAAAAACCTTCTCCTTTCATTTATTTGCAAGTGTGTTTTAATATTCTGGAATTTTCCATCTTGCTTTGGGTGAGAGCACTGTTCTCCATCTTTCTCTTGGAAGGTTGCCTGGTGTTTATGTCCAATGCCAAGATCACTGCAGCAGCATGGTTGGAGGACTGATGCTGTGCAAATAAATGGTACACTAAAGTTTGCAAAGCACTTTGCTTGGGGGTAAAAAGAACATATTAAAATTGATCAAATTTGAATTCTCTTTGAGTAATTATACTCTTATAATTCATACATGCTGCAAAGTCTCCACTGCAACTGTTTCATGAAAATGTTGCAGCAACATGTAAAGAGTCTTGTAAAACTTACTTTAGGTATTTCAGCCTGTGATTTACAGCTGGTAGACTGGTTGATGGCACAGATATTTCATGCAATGAATAAGCAATTGGCATTTCTCACCTAATCATGCTTGTACTTGATGAAGTTGCTAAATAAAAAAAAATTGGAGGAGTGACATATTCTGTTTGGCTGAAATACATTTTACTAGGAAAACAAACAATACCCTGTAAAATTGTATATCTGTTAAAACAAGCAAGCACGCGAACAAACAAAGTAGTTCAGTGTGTTACTTAATCAAAAATGCTTAGTTGCTCAATATTTTCCATTATTGAGTTTTTCTTCTAGCTTTTTCTGTCAGACGTTTTACTTCTGCTTCTGTTGATTTTATGCATGCTTTCAGTCTGTCACTGTTTTTTACAATCCTCCTGTTTTTCTCTGTTCTCTATTTCCTTCTGCCTTACCCACTCCATGAAGGATGAGCAGAAATACAGACTCCTCTGACCACTCCAGTTTTCAAACATTGGAGTTTTTGGGCTCTAAATACAGGTGAGATAGCTGATATCAGGGCTATGTTGTTCAGAGAATTAAAAATAAGATTAAAGAGGGAAAGAGGACAGGACTGAAAAACAAATCTCAACAGAGGGGGTTTAAGAAAACCCTCTCTGTTGTGCAACGCTACAGTCAGTTTCTGGGAGAGGACTATATATCTAAGCAGTCCTACTAAGCCCTGGTCCTGCCAGGGCAATTTGTCCCATTTTATAACTTCAACACCACATTCAAATTTCACTATGTTCAGTGCACAGCCATTTCACTTTCCCTCATCCCCCCTCACTCCTGCAAGATGAGTCTAAGGTGCAGCAACAGCCATGAGTCAATCAAGGATGGTTCTGATTATAAACGCCTGCAATGGTATAAATGACAGTGCCGAAGGAGATTATATTCAGAGCCACATACATGCTGCAGAGGTCCCACCTCGAGATTAGCCTAAAATACCACCCAGATCTCCAGGTCCCTCCCAATTAGCGCAGCCAGGCAATCTTCCTGGCACTACAGAGGCAAAGACGTATTTTTAGCTCAGTGCTGTGCTCTCTCCCCTGAACTCCGGGAGCCCCGCTGAGCCGATGGAGTCCCAATCAGTGGGCTAGCTCTGATGCTGCCCCTTCACAAAATTGCCTGTAAAGCCAGTTCAGTGAAGGGATCTGTAATGAGCTCAGCAGCTTGGGGCTCTCAGTAAACCGCAGCGGTGAAGTGAGTTCATGGCTGAAATGCCAGCCCTTTTATTCATCAGTAGCACATCAATTAGTAGTTTAACAGGCAGAGGAAAGATACAGTGAGTGTTCCTTTAATATTAGGCTGATTGTAGTCTGCATTTGTGATAATTCTGGCAAATTTTCCACATTTCAGTACTTGAGGAGAGCTATTTTCTTTTTTTTTTTTTTTTCACCATTACCCATGCTACAAAGAACCTGCCAGTTAAGTTCAGTTGTAATGTATAGAATCAAAATTTAAAGATTAGTAAATAAGAAGTTAAATAAATTATTCATTCAGATTGAGCAATTAATGAAGAAAGAAAAAAAGATCCTGTAGGATTCATTTATGATTTGTGATATTTTTGTTATGTTTATGATTCTAGTTTATTAGTCTCAGAGACCATTAAGCATTAATGATTTGCATTATACAGGAAACACTTGTGAGTTAATCAGTGCCTCATGTTTTTCAGTGGTTCTACCCTTTCTTTCTTCTTGTCTTACAAAGAGTTGATTTTGCAACTTAATTAGTTCCTCTGGTCAAGGACCGTGGACCCAAGTGTTGTCAAAGTTAGCAGAAAAAACATCTGTCCACTCAGCCAGAGCTCTCTTCCATCAGCAGGAGGGATGGACAAACAGTTGATGGTAAACAGTATGTTCACCAAATGATGGGCTATTATCGTTAACAAACCGATTGGAACAGTTTAGGGGTTTTTGTATTTTATTTTTTTGTTACTTATAAGTATTCAAGAAATACTTGCTGGGAACATATTTCAGCCAATTTCAGCCCACTGCATGTTGGATCTGTGCCTTCACTATTCATGCTTAATGCTTTCCCACAGTAACCAGTCCCCCAAGTCACACAGATTTGTTTCTTGTCCATTACTGGTGAGTGGAACTAATAAACAGGGGTTTGGAACTATGAATTAATTTCTGCTTCCCCACTGGGAAATAGAAACTCTTTTTCTTTGTAGGCAAGGACAAGCCTACCTTACTCAAACTTCAAGATTCCTGGGCCTTCAATTCTATCAGAAATATAGAAGAGTTCTTTCAAAGTCAGCAGGAAAAACAAATAATTTTTATGATATGCTGTTCCTGTGAGTCTATGATGTGAAGTCACAAGCTAAAGACAAATTTAATGCTCATTTTCATTCACTAGCAATACAAAAAGTCTAATTCTCAAATGCTTCTATGCTCTGTTCTCAAGCACAAGAAGAACAAAATAGTTCAGAACTTTCTGCTATCCCTGTTCTTTAATGTAGCTGCATAATCACTGCTTTTTCTTTTATCTTAAAATGTATTCTGGTGATGAACTGCAGTTCTCCTGACATCTGCTGCATGACAGAATGCTGACACCTTTTTCTGCTAAGTACCCCTCACTCCCTAGCAGTCTCTAATATAATCCATCAGTCAGTTTTACTGGGCTGTACAGGCATCTCTGTGTCTCTGCCATGCACTGAGGCTCCCTAGAAATATGGCTTTGTCTCTTCTCCTGGTTCACCTTTTAATGTCTCAGTTTTCAACAAACACTGCCATATTTCTCATGATCCCATTTATATGTGTTTTCTGAAACTAAAGTAGTCCTTTCCAACAAGGTGATATTATATTCCATACTGTGATATTTTCTTTTCATTTATTACATGCCTGTTACTCTGATAGTTACATATTTTCTGCTTTCTGAAACTCCTCTCTCACCATTGCTTCACCTATTTAACCCATTCTTCAGTCCACATGTCTTGACCCCTGTCTGTCACCTATGAATTTGAAGTTTTTTCTCCTTGTCATTGACGATCAGCATCACTTGGCTATCACCCCCTGATGAGGTTGGTCAGAATGACCATCAGAAATGTTTTTTCTTCAAAATACACTCATTTTTTTTCCCTTTGGTGAAGATGGCTCAGTTATTGCTAGTGAGAACAAAACTGAATGTTGTAACATTGGGAACTATCAAAACATAAATCTGTTGCAAATCACCAGGTCTTCTTCCACCTTTTTTCTTGGTTGCTTCCCTCCTTTTCTGCTCCCCAGTGGACATATTCATTATATTCTTCTTTTTCATAAGCACTTATATTCAGTCTCTGAGATGAGACTTTGTATCAGGAATATTATTTCCCAGAATTTCTGTGTATTTGGGTTTTTTCCTAATTTTTCTCCATTTGAAGAAGAGCACGTAAGGAGGGACAGCTGAGGAAGTTGTCAATGTCTCATTGATGGAACTCATTATACGATTTTCTTCTTAGACATGGTCCCAATGCTCCTTTTCGCCTTCAGTTTAGTCTTCACGCTATTCTGGGAAAGGAACATACTGTGATTTCTTTGGGCTTTTTCTAGCACATCTTTCACATTTTTGAGTCATTAAATTATTAATAAATGTTATAAATTATATAATAAAAAGTATAAAATATAATTATATAAACACATGCCAATAGCATCTACTAATGTAAGCAGTTACATGTGACACTTTTATGTAAATCTTCCTTCTGAATGGCATGACCAGATCTTTGCACTTCAGGACTTTTGGGAGAGGTTCTGAGGGAATTTGCAGTTATGAAAAAGATGCCCACACAGTTTTGTCACTTTTGCATAAATGCAGAGCTACCAAGTCTTTGTTTGGTGTTCAGTAGGATCTTTGCTTGGTGGTCCTGCTCCTTGCTGCACACCCTCACAAACTACAGCTATGTAATAACGTAAAACCATGTAGTAATATGTACACAAACTGAGTTATATTTGGTCCAGTTTCCAATTTATGGACAGGCAATAAGAACAACTGCATGGAATCCTATACCAAGGAAGGAAAAAGATGTTGTGGGGACCACAGCAAAATTCACCCTATTTTGTAAGGACCTGCCTCAGAAAGCACCCTCAGAAAGCAGATGCTGGCTGCACTGTTGAGATTGCCACAAACATTTGTCACACGCTATGGATCCCTCTGCATCTTTTGATACGGGAAGGGCACAGCTCCCTGCAAGGGCTCCGCATCACAGTTCCAGCTGCGACCATGGGGCTCCTCTTCTGCTGTGGTATTGACGAGTGAACAAGAAGCAGCAGCAAATTTAGAAGGACGAGGAGAGGCACATGGTCCTCTTGCAGGTACTGCTGGCACAGCTTATCTTTCTCTGCTGCCCAGATATATAGGCTTTAGATGAGTTGTCTGAAGGAGGAATGCTCAGAGAGAGAGAGGAAAGTTTCTTTAAGTAAACAAGATATTGTAAGATTTATTGAGCAATTAAAGGAATCTAGTGCAGACAATTTCAACTTAACAGGGGAAAAGTAATTTATGTGTAGAAGACAGTTCTAATGTGTCTCTTTCTGAGGGACAGCACCATTATTAGGAGATATACATCTAGAAAAATGTCTTATCACCATTATAATACGCATATAAAATTATCAACACTTTTGAAATTATGATACCACTTTCACCTTGATACAGGGTGCAACTGTCTTGCTTTCTTTATTTTTATAAATTTGTCTGCACTTTGTCTAGGATAAAAATGCCATACATCTTTTAAAATTCATAAATAAGAAACCTCTCTCTTTATAGCAATGAAGATGAGGAACTGTACAGCGTAATTCTAATATAAATGGTATAATAAAATCCCACTTCAAGAAGAATTAAGTGAAAAATATAAAGTAAGTCAGTCAAATGTATTGGGATAACAGGAATAAAAATACTTGACATCAGATTGTTATATATTAAGATAAGAAGTTGCTACCTCATCCTGACATTGCCAGTGCTTCTTTACATGTCAGAGGTCTGGTGCCAGTTTTCAGAACATTTATCACAATGGCAACTCTTCTGTAATGGCACCCTCAGTACTGTGTGAATGTAGCACAAGTACTGGCATAAATGTGATACCCGATGACATTCTTCAAGCCACCAAATAATCTCAAGGGATATCTTTGTTTTAAACTGAGAAACAATCAGAGTTTAACCAATCGATCACAGCTCTGCTCTCCAGTGACTAGCTTAGTGCTTTAGACAACGTTTTGGGGTGTCCAAGGCTATTTTTTTTCCTCCATTCCTCAGTAACTGCCCCAAACTGTTCAGCCTCTGTTAGGTTACCAGAGTTAGTTTTTAACAATCTTTAAAAATCCTGAGTCTGGAAATTCTGGTGACAAACCTCTTGCTTGAGCTACTTAATGATCTAAATGCATTGAAAATAATCTAAACACCATCTAATTCCAGGACAGAATATAAATTCTCTTTCTCTCTCAAAAGTAAACAAAACCATTTTTGCCAGGAATATCTACTCCCCAAAGAGAGCATAATCATGAAGCTGAAGCTGCAGAAGTGGCTGCCTGCAGAAGTGTTGAGGAGCTCAGGCAGATCTCTTCTCCTGTGGCATCTCTGGGCAGCTGCCCTTGCAGCATGCAGTCTTTGGAGATCAGCTCTCTTCTCTCCACTGAATTCACAGGGATCTCCCAGAGCACCCAGCTAGGTGGGCTCTTGTCTCTTTGTCAGTGCCAGGTGCCTTCAATCACAGTGCTCCACGGTAGGGAGCTTGCCCCCTTGAATACCTACAGGACAATGTGTGAGTTTTCTTTGGTGATGTTTTATTTTCATTCTTCTTCCTCCAGTTATATGTATTGCCAATTAGAAAACCAGTATAAACTAAAATGCAAAGACACAGAGTCTATATTTTATACTGTATCCACACCCTCTGGGGAGTGCACTAGTGAGAGATCTTGGAATCCTTGTCAAATGTGAGGCTGGCTGGTGACTCCCCTGCCCTAGGATAATGCTGTCTGTCCTAGCCTAATCCAGGTGTTTGCTGGTACCCTGTGACTTTGAGATATCACTCTTCACAGAATTTTGTGGACTTTGGTGTAAAGTGACTTTTTAGCGTAAAGCAGGTCAGGGCCTACAGCAGAGGGGTTCCCTAGCATGATGCTGACAATGTGACATGGGAGGGGGCATGATGGCATGGGGATGCCAGGTTGTGCAGGGACATGTGGGAGAGTTTACAGGATTGCTCAAGACAGAATAAGCCACAGCCAGGTGGCTTATTTGTCATGTGTCCTTCAGCAAACTGGCCCATCAGCTGGGCTAAGACTTCCCTCCACAGAGAGACAAGTAACTTACTGGAGAAGGGATTTGGGTGTGAACTAGCATGGATACAATAAAGATGTCAGGGTGACCATGTATGTTATGGGAGTAAAACTAGACTAATAGTGTCTAGTGTTACAGCCTTCATGATTTAAACGGACTTAAACATAGCTCCTACACTCTTAATATCCAACCCATCTATCCCAACAAGATCTTGTGTGCATTCAATGGTGTTTTCAACCCAGGATGACAATCCTGTCACAGTGTTTGGTAGCAGCAGTAGCAGTACCTTCCCTTCAACTGATGCTTCTCCAGGTCTGCAGTTAGACATGATGACAGGGAATACCATCCTCCGGGTCTTGATGTTTTTTTAACACTTCATCACAGCTATCCCCTGGGCTGCAGAAACCCAGTGTGGCATCCCAGCATTCAGTGGAGCAAAGTCACAGTCAGATTTAAAGTCAGAATGTGGTAAAGGATGGCAAAGGCAACAGAAGGGCTTCTGTAGGTACACAGATAAGAAAAGGAAGGCTAACAAAATTGTGGGCCCACTGCTGAGGGAGATCAGGGACCTGGTTATGCAGGACATGAGGCACTTCATGTCTTCTTTGCCTCAGTTGTTACTAGCAAGAACAGCCTTCAAGAATCCCAGGTCTGAGAGACCAGAGGAAAGGTTGGGGCAAGAAAAATGTACCCTTGGTGGAAGAGGATCAGATCTTGGGGCACTTAAACAAACCAGGCATACCTAAGTCTGTGGGGCCTGATGAGATATGTGCTCCAGTGCTGAGGAACCAGCAGCTGTCACTATGAATTGTGAGGCCACTCTCAATGACCTTAGATCAGTCATTGTAACTGGGAGAACTTCCCAAAGGCTGGAGAAAACAAATACCACTCCAATCTCCAAGAAGGGAAGAAGAACTCAGGGAACTAGAGGCTGCTCAGACTCACCTTGATCCCTTGGAAGGTGCTGGAACCATCCTGAAATTATTTCCTGGCACCTGAAGCACAAGCAAGTTATCACGGAGTAGTGGGCATGGCTTCATCAAAGGGAAGTCATATTTGACCAACTTGGTAAACTTCTATGCTGAAATGACTGTCAGGATATATGAGAGGAGAGCAGTGGATATTTTCTACCTGGACTTAAGAAAGGCTTTTGTCACTGTTGAATTATTAGTTGGATGAGCAAACTATGAGATGGATTCAAAACTGGATGAAATGGCTGGCCCCAGAGGGTGGTGGTCAGTCTCATGAAGTCTAGTTGGAGGCTTCTCACTAGCAGTGCACACCAGAGATCCAATCTTGTTTAACATCATCATTAATGATCTGGATGACAAGGCAGAGTACACCCTTAGCAAATTTGTAGATGACACAAAACTGAGAAGATTGACTGATATGCCAGGGTTGTGCTGCCATCCAGAGGGACCTTGACAGGCTGAAGAAATGAGCTGCCAAAAACCTCATGAAGTTCAAGAAGGGGAAGAGAAAAGTTCTGCACCTGGGGAGGGAAATACCCCAGACACTAGTGCATGCTGGGGGGCGCCCAGCTGCAGAGCAAGTATTGCTTTCCAGTGGGTCAGGGGAGGTGATCATTCTCCTCAGCACTTGTGGCATTGTCCTCAGCACAAGGGGATGGCTGTGTCCAGATCTGGGCTCTCAAAGCAGAAGTACCAGTACAAAAAGACATGGACATATTGGAGGAATTCCAATCAATGTCCATGGAGATTGTTAAGGGGCTGGAGCACCTCTAATATAAAAACAGGCTGGGAGAGCTGGGACTCTCCAGCCTGGAGAAGAGAGGGCCCAGAGGGATCATATCAATGTATAAATATATCTGAATGGAAAGTGCAAAGAGGACAGAGGCTCTTTTAATTGGTGACAAGACAAGAGGCAAAGGGCACAACCTGAAACTCAGGAGGCTTCTTTTATGTATAAAAAAATGCTTTACTGTGAGGATGATCAAGACCATGCACAGGTTAACCAGAGGGTTTGTGGAGTATCTGTCCTTGGAGATGTGTCAGTTGTCCAAGCACGGTCCTGGCCAACTGGCTCTGGGTGTCCCTGCTTGAGCAGGAGTGTTGGACCAGTTTCCAGAGGTCCCTTAGAACCATAAACACTTTGTGATTCTGTGAAGTTTATGCACCTAAAAGAACCATGTTTCCCCATAAGTCCTAATGGTTTGAGGAGCTCTAAGCCGATGAAGATGACATGCCAGAAGTGCGGCAGTTATGCACATGCTGGGTCAGCTCATCTGCTACACTGGTTGGAAAGGGAAACCTGTAAGGGAGCCTTGGACCTTCAAATGAGGACAAATCTCACAGCCAAGGATGGTTACATTTGTACCAGCAAAGACAAAAAACAGTGTTTCTGAGGACTATTAGCAGAGTTAATGTTTACAATAACATGCTTTTTCATAAAGGAAAGGGTCAAATTAAGAGCATTGGCTCTGTATTTTCTTTGTTCAGCAGTTGGGGATCAAAACACACTCTTACCATGTAAATAAGGGGTGAAATAACAGACCCATTTTCACTCTTTTTTTGAGCAGACAGGATTACAGCACAGATTGTGCTGTGAAACAAAGAATATCTCCACAGGAGCCATGACTCTTTCTATGAATCATTCTGTCCTCCCTCTCGCCTTCCCATATATCCATTTTTTCTGTAATTTTTCTTAAGGGTAAATATCTTCTAGATGGGAATGCCATGCTAACTGAATGACTAGACTTAAAAATGGCTAAAGTTGGCCATTTACTAGCTACAATTTTATTTAATAAGTAGCGACTGAAAATGGTTATTTGCCTTCCTGCTTGGAGACAGAAAATATCCTTTAACCATAAGCATATGCATTATCAAAATTATAAACATATCCTTCCCCTAAAGTGGCAAATAGAAATAAAAGTCATAGTACACCTCCAATATCAGGGGAGAAATTAGGGTGAAGAGCCTGGAGAGATGGGGTATATGTTTTTTCTGCATAATGTTAAGTCAACAACAGCTTTGTATGAAGAGAAATTATGTATGGAGCCATGGTGAAATTTACAGGAACTGTTGTGGAGAACCTGAAATGCATAACAGAACAAATAAAAGATTTGGAGTTTAAAGGTTACATCTGATTTAGAAATCAAAGGAAGCAAGCCATTGCAGTTAATTCATGCTAATACTGGTGGAGAAAGGATAACAGGTGTATCTAAGCACTGCTTGGTGGGCATTAATGGACATGGTTTCTCTTTAACATGCAAGGGGCTGTTTGTCAAATACTCCTTGACATGCTTTGAAGTGAGTGCTCAGTTCACATTCCCAAGGGTCAGTTTTACTCCTTGGAGCAAAGCAGGAGTGGGAATTATGAGTCTGCCCTGACTGCAGTAGCTTTTTTTGGTTTTAGCCTAATGTCCAAGTGGTTTGCAAAGTCTTTTTTTTCCTACCGTCTCTCCTGGGAACAGAGACACAACAGTCAGATAGCACAGAAAGAAAATTTCAAGGAAGAAAAATGCTATCTATCTGCTGTAGCCTCCTTCTTCTCTCCTGAAATTCTGAGTGGTTGGCCACAATCTGGTCCAAAGCACATTCACTTGCAGTAACACTGATAGTATTATGTGTCACATATCGCTTTGCAGTAATTTCCTGGACTCAGCAATTATTTCTCTAATGTTTTGTTTCAACTCTTGAAAAATGCCTAGGTGAACAAATTCAATTTTAATGCATAAAAGTAGTTTTAGGAAGCTCTGTCACTTTTGTACAGAGATGATGCTTTCTGAGTTCATTGCAGGATGAACACTTGCTATGAATATTATTTCTGTGTTTGTGCTCATTAAAATGTGAAAAACTAACACTTGAATGCATAGATATATCTCAAGTATTTTTCTGGGATTTGTTTTCTTGAATTATTCTTACTGACTCACTGAATGACAGAATCATTTAGGTTGGAAGAGATGTTCAAGATCATCAAGTCCAACCGTTAACCCAGAACTGCCAAGTCCACGATTAAACTGTGTCTCCAGGTGCCACATTTACACATCTTTTCAGCACCTCCAGTGATGGGGACTCCACCACTTCCCTGAGCAGCCTGTTCCAGTGATTGACAACCCTTTCCATGAAGATATTTTCCTAATATCCAGACTGGACACTGGAACAACTTGGAGCCCTTAGCTCTTGTCCTGTTGCTTGTTTCTTTGAAGAGAGCAATGCCCAACTCATTACTGCTTCCTTTCAGGAACTTGTAGAGAGGGACCCTGAACCTCCTTTTCTCCAGGCTAAACAACCCCAGCTCCCTCAGGCACTCCTGAAAGCATCTGTGCTCCAGACCCTCCACCATCTCTATTGCCCTTCTCTGGACATGCTCCAGACCTCAATGCCTTTGAGGGGCCGTTGACTTACAGATCAGCAAAGAACAAGGGCAGATTCTTATGAACATGGAAAATGGGAAAGGAAAAAGGGAAAGAAGGAAGGAGAAGAGAGGTGAGGAGAAGAAAAGGAAATGGAGAAGGAGAAGAGATCTAACACACTGATCAGTGAATGCAAGTCTTAAAAGAACCTGAGGACTGGTCACAGGAAAAACATAAAGCAGGTACAGCTTTATGCAGGAGATACAGTCACAAACAAGACACTCATCAAAAGACACTTCTAGGTGCTTACATTTCTGAAGTACCATCTCCAGAAGAAAACAAGGTTTTCCTTTTAGTAAGTACACAGCAAACCAAGGCTGAACAATTTGTTAATGTGAACATTGGAGAGAGGAGCGATTACAGCAATCAAGGTTCTGACACATCAATTAAAGTAGTTGGGTTGGACTAAAAGAATATTGTAAAACACCCATGTGCCCAACTTTGTCGACAAAATTCATATGATTGAGGGGAGTGTGTGGCTTTGTGATCACATAATCATGGACAGAGAGGGTGGGAGCACACGTGGGTTAGTGTGAGTTTTGTTGCTGGTTTTGTCAATTCAGGTTTAACTGCACACACAGCCCCAGGAAGCCCCTGGTCCTGGGGAAACTGGAGACAGAAGCTTCACTGTTACGTAGGTTTTAACAGTTCTGCTAAGAAAATCTAGTGAGGGTTTTTGGGCAGAAAAATTGCAGGATTTAACTGGAATGTGAGGAATCTTTGGGTCCCTAGTTAATTATGATTTGCTTTGTTACAGTAACAGAAATAGTGCTAGAGAAAAGGAGATGGTTCTTGTCTTGAAGAGCATGCACTATTATTGTCTTATTTGTATTCTTTCTCCTTAAAAGTAGTTAGTGTTTACAAAGTATCCACAGTAAATCCAAACAGTGGGGTGGAGGCTGAGATTGACTGAGTGAAACCTGCCCTAAGTGTGCACCCAAGAGATCAACTGAAATCAATTTGTCCTGCAAAGGTAGGTGGTTATACATCAAAGCTGAGAAAAATCACACTGGAAGCCACGGGAACACTTTCAAGCGTGAAAACTGTGGGTTGCCTACAGAATACGCCCCTATTACTTAAGAGTGCGTGCATGTGTGTGCTTTCCTGAGTCATGGAGAGACAGAGAGTGGAGGAGAGAGAACAAGAGAAAGGGAGAAAGAAAAAAAGGGGGAAAAAAGAAATCACTAGAGACACGCAGATGCAAAAGCACAGTGGTTGTATAAAATTATTTTGAACTTTTCGTACAACTTACATAATTCTCAAGTAGAAGGAAATAAAGCTGTAATTTATGCAGTTCTCCCTAGCAAGTAAAAAAAAAAAAGTTATTTTTACAACTCCCTATATTGATTTTATTTTTAGAACACTTTCTAAAACAAGTGGAGAATTCAATCCTACTCTCTGAGGCATGTCAATTTTTGCCCACATAGTCGATGGAAAGATTGAACCCTAAGTGCAGATCATGACATTCTGCTGCGATAAAAGCTGTTTCTGTTTGCTTTAACTCTCATGCATAGTGGCAAAGGCCACCTGTGACACATTGGTATAAGTACAACTATCTCTATTGCATCCAGTGATTGCAATACCCTGGAAGTTTTTTCTGAAAGTTACCTGACTCTCTACTCAGATAAATGAATTTTCTCTAAGCATTTTAATACAAGAGAAAACAGTCAAGTTATAGACCCAAACAAATTTTACCTGCGAGGTTTTTTTTCAGAACATGAAACCAATTAACAAAAAATAATATGTATCAAGAGAAAAACATTCTATGATCTGCTGTGGAATGTGTTTCTTCCTAACCCTGTTCAGGAAAAGCCTTGAATTTTTGCTTAGATCCTCCCTAATCATGCCTGTAGGCATTGCTTAATCAGTGCTATGGTAAACAGCTATTATTCCAATCACTGCCCTCCATGCTTTTGTGCATTTAAGGACAAGTGTATATCAATAATGAAGACCTGGCCAGAAAAGTGTCCTTTAGTCTATTGTTTTCATTGCCTCCCACACACCAGCATCTTCTTGTACTGTCAAATGAACTTGTTTCCACTATTACTTAAGTTGCTGTGGCTGTGAAAGCAGAACCAGAAATTGCCAGAATCATCTAAATCAATGAAAATCTATTGCTTCATAAACCTGAATGTGTCTTATTATGCTATCTTTTCAGAGATATGGGTTACAAGATTGTTACTCTGCCAGTGACGTGTTTCTTTTTGCATGGTGTGAGAGCCCAGAGAGGGCAGCCGGGCAGCAGACTGCCTTCCCGTGACAGCTTGAACAACATTTCCAACTGTGTCTTCATCTTCCAGATGCCTCCTGCTTCAGACAGCTCTTCACAGCCTTGGGCCTCCCAAGGAAGCCTGCATACCTGCATACTGTGTCCAGTTCTGGGCCCCTCAGTTTAAGAAGGACGTTGAGATGCTTGAGAGCGTCCAGAGGAGGGCAACAAGGCTGGTGAGGGGCTTGGAACACAAGCCCTATGAACGTTTGGTGGAACTGGTGTCGTTTAGCCTGGAGAAGACGAGGCTTAGAGGTGACCTTATTGCTCTTTACAACTTCCTGAAGGGAGGTTGTAGACAGGTGGGGGTCAGTCTCTTTCACCAGGCAGCAGCTGACAGAACAAGAGGACACAGTCTCAAGCTACATCAGGGAAGGTATAGGTTGGATATTAGGAAAAAAAATTTCACTGAAAGAATAATAAGTACTGGAATTGTCTTCCCAGGGAGGTGATAGATTCACGGTTCTCTGGATGTGTTTAAAAGAAGACTGGATGTGGCACTTGGTGCTATAGTCTAGTTGAGGTGTTAGGGCATAGGTTGGACTTGATGATCTTAGAGGTCTCTTCCAACCTCATTATTCTGTGATTCTGTCATTTGTTATATACCTGGATTTTATTGACTTTGGTTGCTACATAGCTATTATTTTTTAGTCAGCTTTTTGGATGGGGAGCCAGCTGTTTTGCTTGCCTTGCTGAGGTTCTGGTCCCCATGCCTGCTGATCCTCAACATGGTGCCAACTCATGTGTTGGGAATTACATGGCAGGAGCAAATTCCTTTCTTCTCTAGCCATGCTAGCTGTCCAGGTCCTTGTCTGCCATAAGAATGAAGAACTGTCAGGTTCCAACCCCAAAAATCCTTCCTGCTCCCTCCTCTGTGCTGCAGCCCACACTGGCCTAGTTTTTAATCATGCTGGAAAATGGATATAAGCAGCTAAAATTTCCCTCCTGTGCAAAGTAATATGCCCTTTCTAATATTAATATCTAGATGATCCTCAGATCTTTAGCAATTTAATAAATCCAGATGAGTACTAAAAATTAGTGAGGATTGACAGACCCTCTAATAATTATGATGAAAAATAAGTGAAAATGTCTGTTAAAATTTTGCCAAGAAACTATTTTTGTCCTCAGGCAACATTTTGTTACTCTGCTTGTATGCCTCAGTGTGTTTCCTTCCAAGCTGGCTATATAGTTCTATAGATATAAAAATACATATGCATGTGAGCATTATCTATATAGCTCTTGTTTCCCAAACCTGAAGTAATTTATATAATTATACACATAATGTATTTTATCCAAATACACAAAGAATATTTTTTTCTAAATGCCATTTAGTATCTAGATTTAACTTAAACCACTACTTAGTCTATCTTCCTTAATAGGATACTAAAAAGGAATTTTATGACAACATTATCAGTAGCATTTTGCTGATAATTAGAATAACAATAATAATACTGAGATATTTCTTCAGTAATAATGGTGTTATTAATGAGATTTTTATGAAAGACAGACTTCTTTAGTATAATTATGAAAATTGATCTTTTTCATTTTACTTATTCACTGAAATCAGATAAGTGGCTTAACTACATGTATTATTTCTAATAAATATTCAAAAGAATGCATTTAAACAAGGCACCTCATTCTATTCTTGCTCATATTCCTTGCATTTAAATAAAAGTGTAATTGCTCTGCTTTTTTAAACTGCTAGTTTGGATTAGCTGTCTAACCTGTACAGTGTAGCTGTTTTCTGTTTGCATTTTTAATAGCTTTATTACCATTTGGTGAAGCCTTAATTTCTCACTCCCTTGAAGAGTCCTGCCTTTAAGTCAGCTCTACAATTTAACCAACAATAATCTGTCAAGATAAGATAAAGACCTGCACCAGATGAAATGCAGTATTTTTGTGTAGCATTCTGTCATTGTTAAAGGAAAGATCTGAGTATGTCAAAATGTAACACCTGAAAGTTTAATAAACTTTGTAGCATAATTTTACAGTTCACATTTTAAAATAAATTGTTCTAGAATACATTAGCTTGTTCACTAGTGAAATCAGTTAAATATCTATATAAATATGTTTGGGTGAAGGAAGCCAGCAGTTTCTCAACAAGGATTAAAGTTCTTTCAGTTTTCAAGCCTCAGATTAAGTCACTTCTGAAAATCCTTGCTTCAATTCAGTTCTATTAACTCTGCAGTTTCCCCATAGTTCCTTCATAATATTTGGCCTTAACATCACTGCAGAGGTTCATTCAATACTACAAACATTCTTTTTTTTCAGAGTTGCTAATACTGAGGCAATTGAAGTGAAGCATACTTAAGTCCTTGCTTTCAGGACTTGTGCTGGTCTTCAAGTATTCCTATTTCTTTTCACATTTCTCTTTCATTTACTCATGCAAGTAATTTTTTTTAATATATGAAGATGAGGTCCTAAATCCATGTTAGTGTTAAACAGTAACTGAATCGTGTCAGGTATGTATGAGCTAATATACTTATAGGGCAGAAGAGTGAAGAATGAGTTTCTCAGTTCTACCTCAGCCAAATTTGCTGTTCTCTGTGCAAATGAGCATGAATGCATTCTGTCTTACCAGGCAGATTCAATGTAAATGGCAGAAGTATGAGATATGTGAGCTGCTCCTGAGTCCATGAGAGTAGTTACAGGATCAGGTACTTGGATGGGGAGGGAAAGCCAGAGCACTGTGTGTGGAACATTTTGCGCACCCCTCTGTTCTCTGAACAGCTTGGACTGTGCTATGATCTTTCTCTGCTCAACCTTAGAAGGGATGTTCCTCAGGAAAGGGATTTTCTGTATTGCTCACATGAGAAAGTCCCATACAATATGGCCTTTCCAGGAAGCTTTAGGATTTTGCACCCAATATTCTAGATATATATCTATTTTTAGTAACTGAACTCTTATGAATACTTTTTCCTTTTTCTTTCTCCGTGAAATAAAATCTGCAGTAAACCAAAAAGCCAGTACTAGTATCTGTTTGCAGGCATTGAGCTCAGCTCACTTCTTGGCCTCAAGCTGCTGTCTCTTTCCACAATGACCAGCCCTCCCCTCAGAGGTTGCAATAAACTCTCCCAGGGCAGCTTTGCTAAAACATAGACATCCATGAAATGGTTCCATTTTGATGAATCATAATTTTGAAGTGGAGAATATCTTTTTTTATGCCAAATTTGCCCGTCTGTTTAACTGCAGTGTTCCATCTTCCTGAGCTAGCGCTTGGAGGGCTCCAAAGGTTTGGCACCATAGATCCTGTATTAATTGCAAATACCATAGTACAGTGTATTTTAATTTCTCACAGCCACTGATTCAGGCACTGCAAGGCATCATTGAATAGACTTTGATTTATGAGAAACAGCCCTGAGACTGCAAAGGTTGTTCATAATTTAGCTCTGCTTTGACATAAACTTGGTGATTCTGAGGGCCTTTGTTATTAGTTATAAGACAAAGAATCTGATTTTCTGAACAAACAGGGAAGATAGTTCTGCAATACAAACATCTACTAGGTGATTCATGAAACACACTGCTGCCAGAAATTCTGCTCAGTTTTAAGGTTAAAGCCATAAGACTGTTTTGTATCGCTCACATGAGAAAGGCCCATACAATGTGGCCTTTCCAGAAAAAGCACTGAGATAAAAACCTCACATTTAAGAAATGGGAGCACTGAAAATTAGTCTCCAATGTCTGTTGTTAAGGTCTTAAAAATATTTGTGGCTTAAGAAGTATTTACCAGTGGTTGCTAATTCATGGCAACCATGGAAGTTGCCCTCAGAATCACTAATGACTCAGTGATAGTCATTATCCTTATTCAATAAACAGTAGTTCTTTTTCTGCCTGCATATTTGGGAGTTGAAAATGGGAATAAAGGCAGCTTATGAACAATGTCACCACCCAATATCCTATTAAAAATTATGGGAGAGCCTGCAGTGGGCACAACCCTTAATACATGCTGGATGTCTGTCTGAAACACACTTGCTCCAAGCACAATCTCCATTGAACAAGTCATGTAATTATATTCTTGAGTCCATACTTGTGCTTAGAGCCTGATATGTGTCTGAAGGACTTTTTGGAACCACAAACTGACGTTCCTGTGCTCTGACTCGCTCTGGGAGATACAGTTTAGAGCAAGGGAAAGGGTTCTTTGGCAACTCAGTTCGATCAGCTCAGAAGACTACAAAACATATGGGACAAAAGAGCTTTTCTGCCGGCATCAGGGGCCAGGAGATCAGCACCTCTTGCGTGTAAGATGTCCACTCTTACTGCCATGCTAAGTGACAGCGGTACTGTGCGGAGGTGCTGATCCCTGACCATGGTGGGAGGTTACTGCTCCAGCAGCTCTGGCTGTGTGAACAATCCTGTAAATCACTTTGGCAGAAAGCAGCCGGGTTAATGCCAGCTGCCCAGCTCATCCAGGCTAAACCACACAGCTTTGCCCATGCAACAGCAACAATGGTGACCTCCAGGAACAAGTTGGCGACACCCTCCTCTGACACAGCTCTTTCCACAGTAATTAATGACTTTTAACCTGATTATCTTTTCACAGTCTGGAGTGAATAACAGATGTGAACATCTCTTCCTACTAGGAGACCGAGCCTTCATTGACCTTGAGAAGCATTTATATGAGTATAAACCAAGACAGAAGGAAGGGCTACCTCTGAGGAGGAGAAATGGTGCAACTGATAGAGCTGCAGCCAACTGGACACGAAATGTGCTTAAAGACCTTCCTGAACTACAGCCTTAAAGCTACAATCTCAAACTGGTCTCAAAATAAGATCTCATATCTCATGTTTGTGACAAGTCTCTGCAACAAAACAACCTGAGTTTAAAACTAGTCCATGCTGGAAACAGATGTTCCTTTGAAGTTAGCATAATGGACTCTGAGTTTCTGCCTCTCAGGTAATTTTTTATTTTTTAAGAAGTAGGAGCCCTACGCCACATGTGTGTGATGTGAAACTATGTGTCAATGAAAGGCACAAAAAATTATTTCAGCAAAAGGCTCTGACTGGAATAACACTGGAGAAGCCAAGGGCCTCGTGGTTCTGTAACAAGTTCATTCAGAAAATCACAAGGCAATGTGACAGCTGGAGTGAGGAAAGACTCGTGGCAATATTTTTTTTAAGAATTACATGATGAAAAAATAATAATAAACATTAACAATGTTTTTTGGTTGGTTTTTTTTTTTTTTTCTTTTTTCTTTCCCATGACATAAACAATGGTACTCTGGTCATAAGCCAAAACCTGACAAAGGTCCAAGGTTGAAAAGGGTTTCTTTGAGCCTGTCTTCCTGGTATAATTATTATAGGTTCAGAGGAACCAGATCTGGAGTGTTGTAAAACTCAACACAATGAACTTGACAGACAGCCAGATTTCTGTTTTCAGCCAGTTTAGGGTTACTATAATCTCATTATTATGCTTGAAAGACGACAAGTAATAGAATCTCAGGTAGCTGTTCTGTCTTTACTCAGCCGCATCTTCTCTTTTATGCCAATTTCCCTTGATTACCTGAACTAGTGAGGCTCGGTTTTCAACCACTTATCTTCCAGCAATAATCATCTGATCAGCCTTACAAGGTTCTCACTGCACTCAACAGTTTTAATGGGTCAAGCGTTAAATTAACCCTTTAACCATACCCCAGGAGAATACAAAACTTATTAAAAAACAATTTACTATTCAGTCATTGTTAACTTTGCAGAGGAGTTCTTTAAACAGATTTGATTGTTGTTCCATACACTCATACTTTGTTTTGGTGTACCTTTACCCTTACTAATACATGAAATTTTTTAAAGCTTCTTAAGGAAACATTTTTTCTGGTTTCTTACTTCCAAGAAAACATAAAATGAAGCCACAGAAAAGCTGTATGTATCTTATGTTCTATTTTAAGGCAACTTCTTACAAAGGTTAATTTAATTTTTTCATGTAAGGAAAAACATCTGCAAAAACGTGATTCATGTCAGTCAGTGTCGCATCTTGGGCAGAACTGTAAGGGTGGTGGAACTTTTATGGACACATCTATGTGATGGGAAGGGTTTGTAGCTCTGGGATGGGAGAGTATTTGTACCAGCTACAGCAATCAAACAGCCAAGCAAGAGGTCATTTACTGATGGAGAGCTGAGTTGGTGTGTAGGGCTGTCAGCAGCTGTGATGCTACTCCCAGCTTCCCCAGAAAACTCTGGAGTCCCCTCCAGGAGGAGGCTGAAGGCAGGAGCCCGAAAATGTTCTCTGGCTTTATACTTCCCAAGGATAGTGTACAGCCAACAGAAATATGTCTTCTGCCTTTACTCTCCCCAAAGCTGGGGAAAACAAGGGGTGTGTGAAAGGATGTGTCTCTGAAGAAGTAGCCTTGCCAAAGCTGCTGCTCAGAGTAGGTCTGCAGGTCAGGGAATGACACCATCAGGAGGGGCTTGAACAAGAGGCAAAGGGCATCAGTGGCTTTACTAGACCTTAGTTCTCTTGGAAAGCCAGGGATCCCTGCAGGCAAGAACAGCTTTAGCAGAGCAGGCTATCCATTCCATAGTAGGGCAAACTCTCCCTTTCAGCAAAGATCCAACCGCAAAGAAAAGATAAGAATATAAATATTTCATGTAAACCAAGGTGAGAAAGAGCTTCAATTTAGTAGTTGTTATGAATTAAGGATGTGATATATCCCAGTGCTACTTTTTACAACAATATGTGGTAGAGTTACCCAGGGTGTAGATCTATCTTAGCTATCTTCAACCAATTCTTACTCACACAAAATTCTCACTGCTGTTCACAGGGGTATTGCCAGGAAATTACTTGAATGAAAGATGGAATTTTTTACAGAGATATCTCATGCAACACTTTCATCATCTTTAGTTTGTACAATCCCATCTGATCTTTGATGACAATTGGAACTGCTTAAGGGGTTTTACTAGCTCAGGTTAGTAGTCATCAAAGGAATACTATGACTATAAAATCTGCTGTGCATGTTAGTCATTACATGTCTGTATAAAAATAATGTGGTGATTTCAGTCTGTTTATAATATATTGGTCTTTTACAGTGGATGAACGGAAAGAAAAAGACATAGTGCTTAAACATTAGATGATGTGATGATTTTGGGTACATGGGCTTTCAAGAGGAGTCTAAAAGGAACCCTCAGGCCCTTACACAGAAGAAGGATGGGCCAGAGATGAGGACATTGAGAACAGCCATCCTGCTGGGCAGGGCACTGCCAAGAGTCAGCCAAGAGAAACACTAGAAAGGGAAACACATCCTGGGGCTCAGCCCTCTGCAGAACTTCAGGATCTTACTGTGGTCTGCAGTGAAGGTGACTTGTCTTCGAAGAACTCCTATGGTGTGGCATGTTTCTTATTAAAGGGTTATTCTATTCTACTCTTCACTACTTCTTTTCAAAACACATACATTAGAAAAAACATGGTGGTGACTTTTCCACATCGTTCCTATTGGGCAGCATCTTCCCAAAGGAGAGCGTCAGAGTTCAGTGACTCCTTTAGCCTGCAAGTGTTTAGTCTCAGATCTTCTTTCTACAAATTTTTGAATCACTAGTCCACAAACAAATACTCTTCAAGCAGAAAAAGTTCTGTCAAGAGATATTTTCCCCCAGTAATTACTAAAAGAACATGTATGTCTGGTACTTTACATATGAGCGGTGTTTGGGAGTTGCATTCTCAGTCACTTTTTGTGCAATCTCTACTGAGAAGTGCCTGAGACCAAACAATATTATATATATATATCAAAGACAGGGTTTCCCTGGAAATATAAAATTAGATTAAAAAATAAAAAAGAAGACACAATGACAAAAAGCCACAAACGAAACTAAAAAGACAAGGCAAGATTCATTTTCCAAACACAGGCACACAATGCCACTTGAAAGCATTTTCCCTAGTGTTTGATCAACTCCTTTAGATACCAGTGTCAGATGTTGGCAGACATGTTAGAAAGCCTCTGAACTACCCATGGAGGAGCAGATGGAGGCAGCTAAATAGGTACCCTGCATGCCTAAAAACTCTAAACATTTCCATATGAGCAACTGAATCCCACACCTTGATTGTTTTGCCTTTGATACCAGAGATATATTTCTAAAAAATATTAAATTAGTAGCTTTTTGTTTTCCCATCAGTTCCCATTTGAGAAAAAAACCAAACTGTTTCCTCTTCATCATCCTCTACATTCAGTTGTATTTCTTCAGATGCTCCTATCAAAAAATGAACATGTTCCTGTAAGAAAAGCATGGAGTAGATGTTTTTGTGGAGTCCACATCTGTATATGAAAAAAAAAGGAAGAGAAATTCAAACTAGTTCTGAAGACAAATAGAATCTGTTTAAATTTGAAAGGAAAACCAGATAATTTCCATTTTGAAAATGGACATATGAATTACTAATAAAGGAAAAGGGCATATTTGGGACAAAAGAAAACAAAAGAGGAAAATTCTGCAGTTTACAGACCTTTATCAATGGATGTTTAGCCCTGGGGAAGATGGAGTGAGACCAGCCCTGGGGAGAAGGACTTGGGGGGTGATTGTGGAAGAGAAGCTCAATATGACTTGGCAGTGCACGCTCACAACTCAAAATCCAACTGCATCCTGGGCTGTGTCAAAGAGATGGGGCCAGTAGGAAAGGGAGGGGATTCTGCCCCTCAGCTCTGCTCCAGTGAGACCCCACCTGGAGGGATGCATCCAGCTCTGAAACACCCAACACATGATCTTGACCTGCTGGAATGAGTCCAGAAAAGGCCACTAAGATGATCAAAGACAGGCAGAGAGACTTGGGAGTGTTCAGCCTGGAGAAAAGAAGGCCCCAGAGAGATGTTGTAGGAGCCTCCATCCATTAGAGCCCTAAAGAGAGCTTATGAGAAGGCCTAGAAGCTTAGAGAGCTTACAAGAAGGCCTAGAAGCTTAGAGATACTTTTTAGAAAGGCATGTAGTGATAAGACAAGGGGGAATGGCTTTAAAGTCAAGAAGGGTAGGTTTAGATTAGGTATTACAAAGAAATTTTTCACTATGAGGATGACAAGACACTGGAACAGGTTGTCCAGAGTAGTTGTGGATGCCCTATCACTTGATGTGTTCAAAGCCAGGCTGGTTGAGGCTCCAGGCAACCTAGTCTAGTGGAATATTCCCTGTCCACAGCAGGGAGGTTAGAACTAGACAATGTTTAAGGTCCCTTCCAACCCAAACCATTCTATGATTATATGTTTCTGAATAACCACACTTCAATATAATGGAGTGATAGACAAAAATAATATGTGGCTTCTCCTCAATGGGCTAATGCTTTTCCAAGCTTTCTGGAATATTCTTGGGAACATCTTATCCAATGTGTATACCTTGCATTCATTTGACCCAAAGATTCCCTTTGTAGACAGTGGGAAAAGACACATCTAGGGACTATTTTCTCTAAACAATTTTAAACACATATTTTGAAGATGTACTTTTGAGATAACCTGTGCACATGGCGATTGTGGAAAAGGGAGAACGTCACAAAATATTTGTAGGCCCTTGGTCATGTTAAACTACATAATTAGCAACATGTCAACTCCAGTCAAATCACCCTTTCAGTCACAGAATCAAAGAACAGTTTTGGTTGGAAGGGACCTCTACAGTCCAATCCCCTGCAATGAACAGGGACATATTCATCGTGATCAGGTTGCTCAGAGACCCATCCAACCTGGCCTTGGGTATTTCCAGTGATAGGGCATCCACTGTCCCTCTGGGCAACATCTGTCTGTGTTTTCCATCCTCAATTTCAGAATCTGTTTTTCAGGAAAATTTCTTAGTAGACCTAATGCTCTCTTGGAAGACCATTAAGTCCATTCAGTTCCCCAAAAGGCATAAAGTGCCTGAAACTTGTCAAACACAGGATACTTCTCCAAAGAATACCACAGTATAGCTCTGCACCAACTTGGGGTTGAAGGCCAGCATCTTATTTCCTTTAGCTCAAACAAAGTTCTCAGTAATTTAAGGGAAATGGTCTGTAGTTAAAGGATTAAAAAAATGGCAGTAAACAGTGCCCAAAAACTACACTAACAAGTGCTCCTGAAGAAGCAGTGATTTTCTAGTATACAGAGTGGCTACATTATAATACCTAACATGGAATTGGTGCAAAATCTTAGCAATTTTAAAGCGTTATCAAAACAAAAATACATCACAGGAGACAGTCTGCAACCCAGGCATTGTATTTCTGCTTTTTAAAGCTAATTGTCTGCTTTATGTATGCACAGAACTTTATCAAACTGGAAAGGTCTTCTATAAGTCAACAGTATTTCTTATGTTTTCAAATGGGGTACAACCACTTACTTACATAAATATATTGTAATTCACCTTGAAAAGCAAAAATGGATTAAAGGAAGTTTTTTTTTTATTAAATCCTTCCATTGTTAAAGCTTTTAGGGATAAATAACCTGAAAATAAACAAAACATAGACAGAAAAAAGATTTTTTATGAGTGATGCTGATGGCAAACTCCATTCTAATTACTGGGCTCCCACAAAGTTCAAGTCTTCAAAAACTTGCATGAATTTGTGAGTGAGAAGACAGATTTTAATCTATTGTGTGTCATATTTGTATGCTGAACATAGAGATATTGTATAAACAGGCAAAACCAAGGAGTGAAACCTGGCCCTACTGAAGTTCGAGCATTATTCCCAAAGCATAACTTCTCATATCAAATGTAAACACTCTAAAAATTGGCCTTCCGGAACTACTTGGCTAAGATGTTTTATAACAAAAGGACCTTGAACAGTAACTCAAATCTTCCCTAGATTGGTGTCTAAACTAGATAGCTCTGTTTCTCTCCATTGGTTCTAGCAGAGACATAGATATCTGGCTTGGGTTGTCCAGCTAGATGGCTGAAGACAGATGAGACAAAGCCTGCTGCTCATGAGGGTACCATTTGCTGCTAAGGTAATGTGAGAAGACAATTTCAGAAACTTGCAGTGCAAGTTGGTCCTTCTTTGGATGATGTTGGATTCTTTCTATGTGTTTGGTAGTTTATTACAAACTTTAATGAATCGAAGAAAACTCTACACAACCTTCCAATGTTCTGCCAGACACAAATACCCATTGACTCTGCCCACAGAGAGGTGACAGTGGAGAAAATAGATGGAGTTTTGCCTAGACTTTAAATATGCTGTTCCTTAGTGAAACCCTACCAGACAGTGAACTCAGGAGCTGAATCATTACTGTGGGACACAGGGATGTCTGCTCCACTCTTGCTTCTCATGCTGACCTCCTGTGTAGCCTTGGGCAAACTGCTTCACCATCTGTTTCTCCACCCTCCTTTGTGCAAGGGATGGCTACAGGCCATTTTGCAGTCAGATGGGAACCAGCTGTCTCCATGCCCTGACCCAAAATGGCATGACCAAGATGATGTGGTGCCAAGTCTGAGGTAACATACCTAGGACCTTGGAAATACTCTCCAGCTCCAGCTTTGTGCTGTGTTAGACACAGTAAAACCCCTTCTGCTCAGCTCGTGGCACCAGCAATGCACAAGTCCAGGCAGACATATCCATAACCTGAAAGCACCTGCTTGTTTGTGTCTTTTCTTCTGTGAGTGCAGAACAGGCAGCACAAAGGGAGCTGTAAACTCTGCCCTAGAGATTTACACCACTGACTGCATATGTATCTGTTGGTCTGGCCAGCCACCCAATTCATGCACCCATGGGGTAAAGAGGTGGGATGGTGGCATTTCTAATTAATACCTCACTTCCACAGAGAACAAAATAAGATTTTAAGTAAATACAGAGATAAAATTTCAAGTAATAATATGAATGGAACTGTTGTGTGTGTATACCTGTGTATGTATCTCTGTGCATTTACACAATGTATTTAACCCCGTTTCCTGAAGTGATAAAACAGGAAATTTCCTTGCCCCATCTTTCCCTTTACCACTGCTTTCATTTAGAGATTTTGGTTCATTCAAGGAATACAAACCTTTTGTCTTTGAAATTAGTGAGTTACTTACTTATTACCCAGAATGAAAAGGTCACAGGGGTACTGGAGTCTGAAGCACTGCTATGAATAGATACTTAGTATAAAGGAATCCTGTGCTTCTTGGCTACTTATTCAACTAGCTGGAAAAGTTCTTAGAAATAAAGAACAAGCTTAACCTAAAATCCACTAATCATAGAAGAGTAGCCAACCATTTTACTGCAATGACTGTGCTCTCACACCACAGTCCAGGCTTGCAGTCTTTCAACATGTTTTCAAACATTTAGAAGAGTGTGAATTCTGCTGGGGAAGATTCACATGCATTGCATAAACTGGTCTTTAAACCTTAACAAAACTTCCTATAGGGTAGATGCTCTATACCTCTTCTGGCAGAGCATGATGCATTACCCTATTGCATTACCAAGCAGATGCCCTCAGGTGTGACCTCCCAGCAACAGATTTCTCTTTGGGGCATGAGGGAGATTTTAGGTAGGAAAGCTGGTCCAGCTCTCTGAGCAGAGAAGAGCTCATTGGTCTCCTTTATCAGCCTCCCCTGATTCTGGTGGTTCACACAGTTGGAGCATGGCTGATAAAAACCAAAGTGGGTTCCTCTTGTGTGTGGTATGCCAGAGTGGTTGTTGGTGTGGCAGGCTTAGAAATGAGATGAGAGTTTGTGGAGAAAAGGACAGGAATTTCTTCAGCTTGAAATACGGGGTGAAATTTTGAAAATCCATCATTTGGGTCTGCAAAAAAGGCCTGTTCAGTTCTGGCTCAACCCTGCTGTTATGAATATTCATAATATCCAAAACCATGCTTGTTTAATAACTGGGCTTGAATCTGGGGCCTGTAAAAGCAAGTATGCACCACAGCTTGAACTGAGGCTCCATGCTGGCAGATGTAACAAGTGCATGTAATTTATGTTGGTGTCATTGGTCTAAATGCCAAACTCTAATGTTGCTCATTTTTCCCTTGAAAATATCTGCAGAGGAAGTATTAAAAGCAAGGAATGAATCACTCTTTCCCACAGTACCATTCCTATTGCATCCGTCCAAGATAATCCAGAAAATGTGTGGAGTTTGGCTTTTTTTCCTTTCAAAGTCTCAATCCTCTCTTTCTCCCTGCACAATCGACAGGCTATATCTATATCTCACCTCTGGGGTCCAGGAATATGTGCTAGACAAACCTTCAGTATTGGCAGCCAGGACACCTTGATATAAGGTTCTCCCTTTGGAGAGTGAGATGTTTTCCTCTAGCATGGTGGAGAGCATCAGAGGGTACGTATGCAAACTTAGCACAGCCACAGACTTCCCGAGGCTTTGAGCTGTGACCTTGGCAGTGCTAGGCCATTTCCAGGGAATTCCCACCACATATGCCGTCATCTTCCCAGGATACAAATAGCTGAGTCCGTCCTCGCTGCACATGCACCCATGTCCATCCCAGAGGGTTTCTCTGCAGAACAGGGAAGCAGTGTCTCCACCAACCCAAAAACCATAGATGCAGGAACTGGAGAAAAATAAGGAACAGCAGAGCACTAGACTTGCTCTCATGTGTCACATCTCTGCATATCATCCCATGAACTCAGCCAGCCACATCAGTCAGGCAAGTGTTGACTATATGGCACAGATGGAAGAGAGACACTGCAAGGCAAGTAAGGGAGAGAAACGGCAGCTCTGTCTGCCTTGAGGTCTGGGGGAGTGGGAGAACACAGACAAGCAAGCTGTAATCCAGCCACAAAAGGCAGCAGAGGCTCAGCAGCATGAACCCAGTGATATTGTCACAGAGCCACCACCACAAACTACAAGATTAAAGCAAACTACATCAATATAAGAAGTCTGGGCATGATCCAGACATTCCTCTGGCATGAGCTCCACACACAAAACACTTTGCAGAGATTAGGTTGAGTGGTAAGGGAAGCACTCCTCTTGCCTACTCCCCTGCATCACTTCTAGAGAAGGAGATTTGTTCCAGGAGCACCTCAATGCTCCTAGATAGTAAACAGGGCTACAAGATCCACCCCATTTTAGAGCAGATCCTCATTTCTTTCCAAAGGGCTGCAAAGGATTTGCAACAGGAAAAAGCCCAGGGCACAGTCTCCTCTGATCAAGGTAGTCCTCTGATCAGCTGTGAGCTGACCATCAACTGCACCTTTACTCTCATCCAGCTGACCAGAGGGTGGTTTGCCTTTACATGTCGCTGATGGAGTGCTCTGCAGGATTTCATACATGCACTGTGGTGACACCTGAGGCTATCAAAAACTGAGGAGATAAATCATTCAGCTTTTCAACTTTCCCACCATACGCAAGATTTGTCTTCCTTTGCAGCTGGTCTTGCAAATTCTAGTTGGTAGGAAACGAAAGACATGAGCAAAGTCTTCTGAGCTAAATGGTTTTGTCATTGCTCCCCTTCCTTAAACTTAAGTTGCTGTCGTGACATAAATAGTTACCCTCACTTGGATAGGCCAGCACTAAAAGAAACCTAGTCTTGTAAGAGTCAGATACAAGCTATAACCTTTCAACATAAAGTCAATGTGTGCCACTTTTGTAGGGGTGCTCACACTTTCCCTGACAGGAAAAGAAAGGCTTTGCGAAGTTTACTCACCACCACCTCCTCCATTTCCATTCAAAACTTTGTTCTGGTAAAAATGTGGGTTGTCATCCATACAGGATAATTCTTGCAAAATTTATTTTTCATAAATGAAATTTCATACAAAAAAACCCACAATCCCAAATCCAAAAAACCACCACCACCACCAAAAGAGAATATTACTGAGTTTTCCAATAGAAATGTGGGATTTTGCAGCTTTCAGAGCAACATTTCCACACAGCATAAGTTTATTTGGAAAATAAACACATCTTTTTTTGAAATAATTAATTACCTTCGTAGAGGAAACAAATGAAATAAGAGATTTATGGATTCCTCTTTCTCATTGGGAAGGAGAAAGTGATCTGTTTGCAGGAGTTATATTTTCAGGCACTTTGCTGAGACACCCCAACCCCCCTCGGTTGCTGACTGTAAAATAAGAAAACTATTACCCAGCTGGGGTAACAATAGGCTCCCACAGTGCTTTTCTGCTCAGCCCGCAGCTGCCAGTGAAAGTGGAAACTACAGCAGCAGGATAACATTCTTTTCTTACAGCCTGTTTCTATGGGCAAGGAGCCCTCCCACTGCTTCAATGTATTTTCTATGCAAAACTGTAGAAGAAGTGACATTTTAAAAGTTTTGACCTTTGTTTTTTTTCCCCTCCCCCCCATTTTTTTTTTTTTTTTTGCATGAACCAAGGCATAAATTTTTTAAGCCATCTGACAGGGTGTGTGTTAGAAACAGCAATAGCCATTACTATAATAACAAAATGTTTCAAAATTTGAAAATTCTATATAGTGTGCAGCATACTGGTAACCTTTCTGGAGAAAAAAAATTGTGATAAGAGGTGCAGAACTCCTCTTTTTATTGTCATAGGCAAGCAGATTATTGTGGCAAATCTCATACACCTTTGCAAAATAGTGTCATCGAATGCCATCTTTTCATTTACTAATTTCATATTTTAAGGCTATAATTTCAAAGCATTTTGCAGGCAAATATTTTTCCCCATCCCACCTAAAGGAAAAAGAAATAGCCAATTTTATTAAAATTGCCTTTGAAAAAAGTGTTTACAGTAGAAAAATAGTGGACTGAATAATGTAAGTAAATTGTTGTATATTAACTAAATATACATATATTGAAATTATATGGATAGAATCTGATAAAAAATTGTCATTGTTTCCAATTAGTTTACAAATATAACAAAAAAATACCCTACTGGTTAAAACTTAATATAACACACTAAATATCAGGAAATTATAAAGGATGTTAGTGATGTAAAACATATTTTCCCAAACACAAAATAAATTAAAACTGTTTAAGCGAGATGGGGAGGGGGAAGGGATGCCCATGAGCCATTGAAGTGAACGAAGAACAGATTCTAAGAACAAGCCTGGCAGGTTAATCCATGTGAGAGTCTTCCATTTACCACCAATTCCCTGTGCTAGCTGCCACAGCTATTACCAGCTCACCCTAATGCTCACCAGGGGCACAGGCCCTGCTGCTGGTCCATCTCTCTCTCTCTCTCTCTCTTTGGGTCTGACCCCACATTCTTTTCATACCCAGCACTCTTCCCATCAGACTTTGAAATCAGTGGAAATTTGACCAGAGTAAATGATGACAAACATAGTTATGGGACAGCACTGCTCTGAAATAATCACTTTTAAAAGCTGTTTTAAAATTCATTAAGATTTGCAGGAGAAAGGAGAAAAATCCCACATTTTACACTGGTGGCTCCACTGGTAGATTGATAAAGAGCTATAAAGACTTCTTGGTAACCTGAGTCCTCCATCAGATCAAGATAAAATCATCTCTCACTCTACAACACACACACACTGTAACCAAATCCATCATTAGCAAACTACATCATTCATCATTAGGCAAGGATCTACTATAAATTACAATGGGTCCATTAAAAGATTGGGAAACCTAACAAAAAAAAAAAGTGCAAAAGCAAAGAATAAAAAAGCTCTCCCAGGAGGGTCTGTGTCAAGACAGAAAATTCTTTCAAGTCCCCTTTATCTGTGTCTGAGACACTATGAACTCCTAGGACACCCCCTGAATTTCACATCCTATTCAAGCCATCTGCAGGTAAACAGGGCAAAGAAGGTCCTAATTTTTACCCAAACTGTATGGCTTTTTGTTTCCCTGGACAGAACATACCCAGTAGATTTTCAAACTCAAAGTTGCTCTTTCTGATGAGTGAATCAACATCTTAAAAAAAACCTCAGAAACGTTTCCATGGCAAGCCTGCCACCAGGGAGCCAGGGACCAGCTCTAGTTCTAGGGAAGTCACCAGGGTACCTGCACCTTTTCTGAGGGCTTCTCAAGGGCTGGGACACAGAGCTCTGGAGTAGCTCCCAGACCCTGCATGCAGGGAAGGCAGCCTCCTTGCCTTGGTGGGGGTGCTACCAAATCAATCCAAGTTATCATTTCAAAAGTGTGTCTGTCGTCATCTGCTGTATTAATAGTTTATTTGCATGTTTCCAGAGTTCTTTGCTGCAATATGTGGGTGCAGGCAGAAGAATTCTAAAGGATTTTTAGGTTGATAGTGCTTTCATTATTCAGGATAATGTGCTATCCAGGGCAGGCAGCTATTTGGGATAAATAGCCTATCCCCATTTGTCCAAAATAGCCAAATGTCTGGCATGAGTCATGCCAAACAGGCAGCTGCTCGGCAAGAGTGTAGTACTGGCATACTAAAAAGCAGAAGATATTGAAGGGGGCAGAGAGAGCTAAAGGTGGCACCAGTGTATAGTGACAGGAGGTTTGTGGGGTTGCTAATACACAGCTATCACACTCCCTAAAACTCCAGACTACACCACCATAAATGGCAGCATTTGTCTGCAGGTTGTGCACAACAGTTTCCAAGACACCACTCATCTCCTTAACACTATAAACTGACAATAAACAAGTAGCTTAGAGGCCACTCTGTCGGGGGTGCTGGCAAGTATTAACTCTGGAGCACACGTATTGCAAGTGTGATATCACTGTCAGCATGGACAGGACAGTTTTGGGAAACAGTTCCTTTAGGAATTGTGCTGCTCTGTGATTTGCACAGCACAGGGCATTTCCTCAGCTGTCTGAGATGGATTCCTGAGAAGCAGTGGCTTTCACAAGGAGCAGCACGGATATCACAGGGAGGTACATCAGTAAATTTACAGATGAGTGAAGGTATCTGTGTCCTTAGCTGGCTCCTAAGTAAAGCCTTGTACATGCGGACTTGTAAGCACTGTACATACCCCTGCCGTGTGCAGATACCCTTCTGTCCTTTCCAGGCTGCAAAATCCCTTCCTCCCTCAGCATTGCCTAAGTACTGATAATTTACACAGCAGATATTCCTGTGAAATAGGTAATGAAATTCGTTTCACAGAGAAAGAAACCAAAGCTGTGACATTTGTGCCATACCCAACATGGCAAAGACATCATGGGACAAAGTCCTGAATGAAAACAATTACAGAGAAATTCTCCTATGCAGGAATATCCTTTGTCACAGTCACCATGATGCAAGCTCAGCAGGTGTCATTTCAGATTCAGTATCTTGGCCATCTACTTGTCTTTTAAAATAAGTGAAAACAGTCCCTGGCATGTAGTAAGCTTCTTGCCAGACTTTGGAATTCTCTAGCTTACATTATCTTTAGCACTTTAAAGTGCCAAAAAAAAAAAAAGAAACTGGGTAAATGTGTAGTCAGTCATGCTTGTAAAAATGTCAATGCTGTCAAAAATATTTGTGTGAAAATCATAAACAAAATCTGCTGCCATGAGAAGTTTTTTGGTCCTTAATTATTGGACAAAATTACTTCTTTTTCATGAAGACTTAAAAAAAAATAGTGCTAACAATATGATAGAAATATTGGCACAATCTTGACTCAGCTGCTTCCCTGGGGTAATAAAGTTGCTCCCAGAAAGAAGAGGATTATGATCTTCACAGAGTACCTTAAAAGCCCAGCTGGTATGCCAGGCTAGCTTAGCAGGTTTCTAATAGGATGTGAAATCTTGCACCTCTAAGCATGTTTGTAAGGTTTCAGGTGCTTAAAGGCAAGAGAGGCCTGGTTAGCAGTCCTTTACTTGGCATTTTTGAGTGGATTTCTAGAACTGCAACTCTCAGATTTGCATGCTTGCTTATAGAGGGTGGATAAGCATATTTTATAACCAAAAAAAATAAACAAAAGCAGTAGGTCACCAGACCAAATCATGTAGGTCAGTGGAGAGAAATACCTATAGCTATCGCAAGGTTTGTGCTCGCTGACCTGTGGGAAGCCTTGGTGGTCCCACTCCACTTCTGAAGGACAGATGTTCTCACCCGCATGCTAGCACAGGTGGCAATGCTGGGGTCAGCAGACCCCCATGGGCACATCCCAGGAATGAACCCCCACAGAGAGGGTTCACTGGGGCAAGGTACCCAGAGAGGTCCTTTGGAGAAGTTGTACTCTCTACCCCCTCTCTTCTTTGCAACTTTGTAAAAGCGGACTCACACCCTTACAACTTGCGGTTAATTGCTAAATTTTCACTGATAGCAAAGTCACGAGAAGTGGAAGTGAGCATTCGATGGCTTGTTCATTTGGGGAATTAATTTTCAAACCATGCAGTGAGTTCAGGCCTTGATGTCTTCTCAGAATAGGATCATGTATGTTTGTGCAAGGTTGTAAAGTGTAAGACTTGCAAACCAATATTGAAACAGACAGACTGCCAAGCCATTTAAGATTTTTTTATTATTAGGGTGGTGAACATTGGAACAGGTTGCTCAGAGAAGTAGTGGAAGACACAGCCTTGGAAATATTCATGGCCAGATTGAATGGTGCTCCGATTAACCCAGTGGAATTGAAGATGTCCCTATGTATTGCAGGGAAGGAAGTGGGAACTAGATGACTTTTAAAGGTTCCTTCCAACCTTAATCATTCAATGATTTCTCTTGTCCTGAGCTGCAAATATAGCTTGTTGAAATTAATGCCCAACTGTACTGCTGTGGCAGAATCTGGAGAAATTATTTTGAAAAGTCTGTCACAAACATGGCAAGGAACAAGTTACTAGAGAGACGCAAATTCCAGAAAGGGCTGCAGCCACTAATGGTTTCAAGACCTCTTACAGAAATGGTTTCCCATCCCTTAATACCCCTGTGAGCTCAGTACCAATGTGCTATACAGCAAATGTAAAAGATTGCTTGAAAGAAAACAAACATTCATAACATTCATCTTGTATTACTCCATTCCATGTCAGTTGTTATCTTGTCTACTCAAAGAATTTCAGACTGTTGCTTGAAAAGGCAAGGGAAAACTATCTTATAGTAACACTCACTAGATTTATTCATGGGAGTTTACATTACTGTATTTATAATTGAAAATATCTGCATGGAATTGAGATACAATCAAAATTCAAGTAATATTTTATATACCACAAAAGGAATAAAAGCTGAAGCAGAAAAACATGACATTAGATGAACAAAGGCTATGTTGGTTCATTGCAATCATGTCTACCTTCTTTCCTCCAAAGCTCTCCTTAGAGAGTCCAGGTGCCTCTTCCCTGCTATCCCCATGAAAACAAGCTTTTGCTGGCAGAAAAAGTGATCTTATGCACTGTCTTTAAGGCTTACTCTTAATCAGATAGAAGAATTTCTAAAATATTCCATGCTTCCTGAAAAAAAGACATAAGACAAGAACCGTGTACGTTTTAGCCACCCATTTTCGGTTTGTCTTGTGAAAAAATTCCATTGTTTTAACAACAAATAAGAGAGGATTTGCTACAGGGTTCAGTGAGCATGATGACTATGGGAAAAGCAGATCAGGAATAAATGGATTAAAGGAAAGATAGTCTTCTCAGCAGAAGGAAAAAATATTGCCTGGAGAATATATTGAAATGTTGAGTAAATAAGCAGTCTGTGACCTGTCTTGCATAAGGGGCAGCAGGGAAATGAAAAGTACTCTCTACCTCTGGCTGTCCTTGCACAGGGAGAGGGAGACCTTGAAAGCACTGTCTCCTTGTCAGGATTTTCACCAAGCCATTAGCTTCCTGGCCTGTTCCTAAAACAGTACAAAAACACATTGCCAGTGGCTCACACAAGGGAGCTTCAGGAGGCATCAGAACTTTTTGCATCTCCTGGGAAATAGGGCTCTTCCAAGGCTACCTTTTTCCAAGGTTCTTAGGGCACAAAGACAAGCAAAGTGAGTTCTTTTACATGAAAAGTATTGAGAAGTTTGCCTCAGCCTTGTTGAGAGCATCATCAAAATTCAACCTATGCCTGATAAACTGTCAAGGTTTGTTTCTATGTAGAGGCTCTCAGCTCACTCTCCTCAGGTCGTTGGAAGACAGAAGAAGGAAGCAGATACCCTTCCAGATGGCTCTTGGAGACATCACTAAAATTTTCTATAAAACCTTGGCACCTTCCTCAGTTTTCTGGGACCCTGAATATTGGATCTTCCTTTCTTTGCTGATGACATTTCATGATCCAGAAGTTAGGTCCCCTCTACTGGGCCTGAGCAAAGTACAGTATCACTGACCTTACGAGTTCACACTAGTGCAAAGGGTGAGCAGAGAAGATGTGTGAGATAGGACAATGTGGAAACGTTTCCTGATAAGAAAGTTCAAAGCCATCTCACTAGTCCATCCAGTTTCTCGGTGAGTCCATGAATGAGGCTGTTGCCCTTATCTTTCCCATTCTTCCACTGCTATCTCACATCCAGCCAGGATATGAGAATAGGTGCCTTGGAGAAATGGTCAGTCTCTTTGCTGCATCTGAGTCCTGCTAATGCAGTTCTTCCAGGGCAATCTGGAAGACTGCTACTGTTGAGTGTAGTTATCTGCCTTTATCCTGCCCACAGCTCTGGGAAGCTGTTGGAGCAGTGTATGGGGTTGGATGAGATGTACCTAAAGCTATGGAGGAGCATGGTGAAAGAGCTCACCAGGCCACTTTTCAATGTTTACCTGCAGTCCTGGCTAAGTGGGGAGGTCCTAGTTGACCGGAGATTGACCAATGTGATGCCCATCTACAGGAAGAGCCAGATGGAGCATTCTGGGAACTACAGCTCTCAGCCTAACCTCAGTGCCTGTGGGGGGACATGGAGCAGATCATCCTGAGTGCCATCACACAGCATGTGCAGGGTAACCAGGGGAATAGTGTGTCCACCAGAACCAGGGCAGTGATCATCTCCCTGCACTCGGCCCTGGTGAGACGACACCTCATTCCTGCACTCGGCCCTGGTGAGACCACACCTCAAATCCTGTGTTCAGTTCTGGGCCCCTCTGAGGTGCTGGATTGTATCCTGAGAAGGGCAATAGAGCTGGTGAAAGGTCCAGAGCACAGGGCTGATGAGGAGCAGCTGAGGAAGCTGAGGATGTTTAGCCTGGAGAAAAGGAAGCTGAGTGAGGACCCTATCACTCTCTACAACTACCTGAAAGGAGTTTCTATTGAGATGAAGGCTAGTCTCTGTTCCCAAGTAACAAGCAGTAGGACAAGAGGAAATGGCTTCAAGGTGTGCTGGGTGTGGTTTAGATTGGATATTAGGTAAAAATTCTTCAGTATTGTAAAGCACTGGAACAGGCTGCCCAGGGAAGTGGTGGAGCCATAATCCCTGGAGGTATTTAAGACATGTAGATAGGGTGCTTTGGGGCATGGTTTAGTGGTGGACTTGTCAGCACTAGATTAACAGTTGGATCTGATGATCTTAAAAGTCCTTTTCAACCTAAGAAATTCCATTATTCTATTCTAACAATTTGCAACTTTTCTTGGTGGTGTTACTGTCAAAGTAGATACAGGAGCTCTCTATGCCTAATGCTAAGATTAAATGAACTCTCAACAGAAGAATTAAAATCTAAAATTAAAATGGTATCATTTTGTGATAATGTTGTAATCTGCCTCTTTGGAAATTCCCGAATCTCTGCTCTATTCAGCAATGAATTTACTAACTTTAATTTATGTAAGGCACCATAACAATAGACACTAACAAAATGTAGACATCTGCACCAAAGCTGTTTTGCTTTGCCTTTTCTTTGTTGTAATCCATGTGACCTATGGTAGCTGTCTAATTCAGGTTGAGTCAAATTACTGTTGGGAGGTGCTTACATTTTTCCATTGACTCTAACAGGGCAAAAGAGGAGGTGGACTAGTTCACATGTCTGCATTGTACCTGTCTTGATTTCAGTCATTCATATATAAATTTTAGTTACTTAGTCTGCCACAAGAGTCTCTATGCAGTTTAAGGGTTTCCATTAAAACTATCTTCACATATGGGGCAAACAACAAAGGTAAGGTGGTGAGTGAGTGAGTGGTGAGAAACTTTTCCAGAAACCTTTCCAGTTTCCAGCTCACTTCAATAAATAGTTTAGGATGGAAATCAGCCTCAGAACAAAATGTAGAGATTGCTTGTTTGGCATAGCTTTCCCACAGTAAATAATAGATACAAAATTAGCTAGTGAGGGAGGAAGGGGAAAAAATAAATCATTTGCTTTCACTTGCAAAGCCTTTAAAGCATTCAGAATATAAATCCTGAGACAGACAGAGACTGTCCTCTACAGATGGGCACTGGGCATCTGCAACAAAACACAATCATGACCCTACATATAAGTTTCTGTGAAGGGCCATTAGATGAGAGACAGCTCATTGTGTGCACATGTGCTTGGATGAGAAAAATGAGTCACTCCCAACTCTGGATCAAGCAGGTGATGTAAAGGATTGGCAGGGAAAATGATGCAGACAAAGGATCTGCTTTCTGAAAAGCACTGAGTCACATCCTAGAGAAAAGCATAAAAAAAAAAGAAAGCAAAACTGGATGCAGGGATATCAGTTGAGAGTTGGGAGCAAGGATGAACACACCCACTTCTGCTGTAGAGCATGTACACCTATATCAACTAAGAAGCCCAAACTATGTTTTGCAGTGTCTTCTGTAATTCCTTAGGATTGAAACTTTCTGTCTATTCAGCTGCATTAGGAGCAGTCTTTTTTTTTTTTTTTTTTTTTTTTTTTGTGATTTCACATGTCAAAACGATGTACAATTTTCTGGAATGACAAATTCTTCAGTAGTCACAGGTCTTACCAGTAGTCACAGGGCTGGTAAGAAGTAGGCTGCTGTTAAGGAGAGTCAGGTACACCATTTTTCCAAAGTTTTGCTGTCCTTAGCAATATTTCTAACTTGGTATCAGTGAAAGGATAACCAGGAGCTATGCCATTGCATTCAAAATTTAAAAGATGGACTGTTTCAAACATTCTAGGATAAAAAAGCTGTTAACACAATGAACTCTTAATTCCCCTGCTATGTTATGTCTATATTTTAGAGCAATAGGAAGGCAAGCAGAGTTTTTTAGCTCTAGGCTGTGGGACAGCCATAGTGGATCTGGTCTGCCTTTTCGTTGAGATGCTCAGGTATCCTGCTCTTCTCCCTCCTAAAGTACTTTTATTACCCTTACATCACAGAGCCCCTTTACTTACTATGGATAGTGGACATTAATACTGTTAACTTCACTAACTTAGAGGAACTCAGCTCACATAGTAACACCTTTGTGCCTTAACCCCTGTCCATTCACAAGGTTGAAACAAAAAGCTGAAGACATCCAAGCTAGAGCAGGGGGATAGCCACTAGCTCTATCATCACCTTTTTAGATGTGGTGGGGCAGTTAGCTCCAGATAGCCCTTCAGGGGACTAACTTCTGATATGAATAACAGATTCAGAAACCTGATTTCTGAGCTTGGAACCCCTCAAAGGAGGCAGCAGGTGTCTACCCTTTAAGGCACAGCCAGAGTAATTCTGCAGGACAGCTTCTCTATTGCTTTACAAGCCCCTTCTCCCTGTGCACATATAACAATTGGTACAGCAGATGCTCTGAGAGGTAAAAGTCACCAGGAAAATGAATACAAATTGAGTTAAAGATTAAGTCGAGAAGTGATGCTCAGGCAATATAAATTGACTCAGTTATCTTTGAAAATTTTTTACGCATCCAACTCCTGTTTCCTCAAATCTCAAGTCAGGTTTCATTAACGCTTCATGATGCCCTCAGAAGACCTTGCTGCTTTGCATCTGCTCCGGCTCTGCTTCCATGAAAGTAATTTTTGTGTATGCTGGTGAACAGATGTGAGTAAGTAAAAGATCTGGGTAGATTTGGGGATTGTCATTCTCTTGACACTTTTCTGCAAGTTCAAAGAGGTACTTGTCACTCAACCCCAGCTTTTGGGAAGAAACATTGGCCAGTTTTGGGACACCACACATTTTTGCTGGGCTCTGACAGCTGATCTTTGAAACGTTCTGGAGGGACCAGGCTGAAGCCCGAGACCAGAGTGACACACGAGACAATTAACACATTAGACCTCCCCAACCCCCAGTGAACTTTTGTCGGCCTGTCCTCTTCCTGAAAGGAAGGGGGGAAAAACATCCTTTTTGTAGTGGCTGCTCATTATATAAAGCAAATCGAGAGTGAAGGGAGGGAGCAAAGAGATGGCACAGAGCCCGATAAGTGCACCCTTAAATCTATAATTAAAACCAAAGGCAAGTTCCCAATATAGCCAATCCAGTTATATAAGATCTTACAAAAGCTTCACAGTATTTGCTGGGTTTTGCTTTATTACTGTTCCCTCTCCTCAGAGTTCACTTCAGGTCAGTAGTGGATGAGGTATTACAGTCAGAGTTTATGGCAGGGTAGAAATCTAACAGTGCCCTGTTTGTAAAGATATGCAAGTGTGCACCCAGAGGGAAAAATAATCACTGGCTCTACTTGAAAGAGAAAAAGTTAATGGTTGCTTTGGAGCTCAGTTTAGACCACCTCTAGCTCTGGAAGTGTATTGCTAGTTACTAAGAAATTACTTGAAATTATGTCCTGAGAGTCTGCAAAAGGCTGTTCCCTGTCCACTGGTCAAAGAATTATGGTAAAACTACATGTAAGACAGGAAATCAGGCTGCATATGGCCTGTTAGCCAGCCAGACTGAGGAATTTGGATACAGAAGTTTTTTCAGAAAGCCCATGACAAGTCTGTACCACATTTTTTCATGCCTACTAAAAGCATCCTGCAGGAAAACACAAGATCAGCTGGCATATTTTAAGTGTAGGCAGCTCACTGCAACTGTACTGAGAGTAGCAACTTCCATGTGGGAGTTGGAATGTGTATCAGAACCACTACACTAAATAGTATGCAAGATAGATTTCAGAAATATAAATAAAAAGCTGTTATCATTATTGATAAAAGCCATCACTTCTGCATCCTCTTCTTGCATTCTTTACAACAGCAGTAGGCAGTAGCACTCCTAAAAGAACGGTCTCTAGGTCCATGCTGAAACTAAGCTCTTCCTCCATGTAAAACCCCCCAAAACACAAACCATCTAGAATATCACACTGAAACACAGTACAACCACTCAGCAGTAATCACACCCTGCACAGACATCCATGCATTTCTGAGGTGCAGGATTCCAAAGGTAAGGAGAATATGGGAGCCAGGGGAAGAAGGCAGAATTATTTTCTCCACTTTCTGTTAAGTGACAAAGTTTAGGCAAATTCAACGTTCATTAGTTAATGCAATTTGCTGAAGTCCCAGGGTGGTAAATGTCCTCAAGAAGAATTTACCTGGAAGAAGCTGATAATTTCTGAGAATAGCGCCAACATTCACCTATCAAAACAACTTCATGTTCTAAGCCCCAACTATATTTAATTTGTCCCACAAAAATAGAAGTATGTGAAAAAAGAACACTTTTTAAAAAATTCTAAAATACTACCCTTTCTTCCCAGTGACAACCAGAAATGCTACTATTTTTTTTACCAGCATCATAAGTATCAGAAAAATGGGAAGAATTATTTGCAGGAATGTTTGGGAAATCTGTGACTATCTTTTCTTTGCAACATGAAACCTCAATGAAATATACCTTTCAAAGATTAAGTTTTAAATAGTATGTTAATTGTTTGAACTCTGTTTGAGCTGTGACAGTTCCCACCTTGCAAATGCTGTATGGAAAATCACCATGGGCAAAACTGCATTGCTGAGGCAATATAATTAAAATATGCTACCTGATTGGGTTCAGTTCCAGTTCCTTCTGCAGGGCTCCATCAGAGGATTTGTATGATTAATAACTGACAATGTCAGACACTAAAATGGTTATCCAAAGAGTATTTTTAAAAATTGCACTGGTTTGAAAGCCAAGGCTCAGCTCCGCAAAGACCTGTGTGGGAGGGCTGTGGGAAGGAGAGGCTCAGGGATCTTACTTTTCTCGTGCACCCACCAGCCCTCATAGCAATGTGGGTGCTGTCAGAGCTCCAGTCTCTCAATGACAGTAGCACAAGGTTCTCCAAAGACAGAGTGTTTTTTCTAGGGCAGTGGTTCTACAGCTGGCACACAAACCATCAGATCTGGTGGTAGGCAGGAGGAATGACTGCTTACCGTCTCAAAAGCTTACACATGATGCAGAGACACTCTGGATCCCAGAGTACATCTACCCACAACATAAATATGATGTTTTCAAAAAGTTCTGTGAAGCCATGTCAGATGTATGGGGCATAATTGAGAAATGGGCTCATTAGGTTTCATTGGGATGTAGTATCAGCCCAGATTATACCAATTGAGCCCACAACCACCACCAAGTAGCTGTCTGCAAGAAGGCTGACATCTCTATATTAAAAGGGAGGATTGACACTAAAATTAAAGCTCACATGGTTACTATTTTCATCATAAGAGTGTGACATGAGCTGTTGTTTTCAGAGCAAAGGCAATGATCAGCTTTTGTGATGTTACCACAGAATCACAGGTCAGAATGGACCTCCAGGGATTATCTTGATCAACCCCCTGTTCAAGCATGGGCACCTAAAGCACGGCCATGTCCAGACTGTTTTTTAATATCTTGCTACATATGATTTTTAATATCTCCTCATCTATATATCCACATAGTTTGCCAGCTGTACATTCAGCGAGACAACTAGTAGCAGTAAGAAGGCATTTATCTATTTACCAGGTAACATTCTCAGACAAAACATAATTTCTGCCCAGGGAAATAAGAAAAATGGGTAGAACACAGGCTTTTCACACTTGACTATGACATGTCTTTCTCTTTTCAGAAGGGCACCACACAGTGTCTAACAGGAACTTCTTTAAGCAGCTTGTGTCTAAAGGCGATTCACCACCAGCAGTTCCATGTACACAAGCTCTTCTCTTGTGTTTGTCTAGAGTGCTAAAACCACTTCCCTCATATACCACCATTTTCCACATGTTCTTACAGATAGAAGCTCAAGGAAAAAAGTGCATCTGACAACTTCTTCACAGCCAAAAGGTGGTTAAAAAGTCCTGTGCAAATCTCCTGAAGAAGAATCAATGTCTGTGTCAGTCTTTTGTTGCCTTCTCACATGACATCGACTCTGAGATCACAAGGAAAAATAATTTGATGGTTCAAAGTGTCTGCTAGTCTTGTGGTGTTTTTTACTAATGAAATCAAGGTAATCAAGCTTGAGCTCTAAAAGCTAATCAGGTTCTGGATGGGATTGACTTGACTACAGGATTTGATTTCCTTGAACACATTTGATAATCATTACAGTCTATCAGCTTGGTAAAATAACCTCATTGTGTCAATGCTGGAACTAATTGACTGACTTTCCAGGACTCAGACAATCTAATAAGTATTTCTTTGTTGATATTTATTTCAAAACAAATTTGCATGGTCTCATAGATTTTCAGCTTCAGGTGCCATGGCTTCTCCTCCTATAATATGCTGAAAAATTTGATTCAGTGCTATGCTGACATCTCATTCCCTTCTTGTTGCTTTTTTTATGTTTTACATCATGAAACAGCATGAATTATTTCAAGGGACCATTCAAACAAGGTACACAACATGTATATGACAGATCTTATGTGCTGTGACAAAGCCATGGCATATGTTATAAAACAGCCTCAGATTTCTCAGTAGGGTAACAGCCTCTTTCTCATTAGTCATCTGCTCACATATCTTTTTTGTTTTGATTTCTCCATTTCTTCCACTATTTGTTTTATTTTTACCTCTGAGGTTTCCACTTTAGATAGACCATCTGATAAAGGAAATACCAAGTTGGGTTTCACTTTCCATTCATGCTATTTTTTACCTTAATATTTACAAGAAACTTTTCATTTATCATTAAACAACCCCCTCAGAATGTCCATGTCCAAAGTTTTGCTTAGTAACCGTGAAAATAGAGATCACTATGGCAAAGTTCAAAGCCTTTTCCAGGGTTTTTTCTGCTCTTTTTCAGAAAAACTGCCCAAGACTTTCAAAACTTTTTCTCTTTGTGAAGATTTCAAAATCTTCTCATGTGCTTTTTTTTTTTTTTTTTTCAAAAATGCATTGTGGAAAAGTGCCTGGATGTAAATAGATTGGCCACTGAGATAAGGAGCAAGTAAACACCTTCTCTTAAATAACCCAATCAAAAAGATCTTTATCATACCAGCACTGTGCACTCTTTTAGAACTGAATTTTAATTTCTATACACTTGTGAAGAACACTATGAACAAATGATGCAACAATACTCCTGCACTTAACGTACTTTTGAAATGGGCTCAAGAGAAGAGCTACTCATGTTCTCGGGCCCCTCAAATACAAGAAGAAAGAAAAAGCAAAAAGTTCAATCTTTGAAGCAAACAAAACCCATAGAAAAAATTAAACATGTGGTCCTCTTCTTGTCTTCTTCCCAGGGAAACCATGACAGACGAGACTCAGGAAGGTAGAAAAGTTTTTTCTCAGTGCTTCAGAATTATTTGTTCTTCCTGCTTGTGGAGATAAAACAGACAATACAATGATGGGTCCTAGTCAGATCTGCACTTAGACATGGAAATTGCTTTTCTCCAGTGACTGTACAAAGGACCAGGATTTGTCAGTAGCTCTCTGAATCACTGAAGATTTTGGATGCAATAGTAGTCAGAAAGCCTAAATCAGGCACCCCAGGTAATCAGCTGAAGTCTAAAAATGGGAAAAATAAGGGAGACAGAGCACCATAAAATTAGAGGGCAGATATTTTTCTATTCTAAGTCTTCAAATCTGCCTTAAATCTATGCTATGATTGTAGCACATTGGTTCCTTCCACTGAGGGTAATAAGGTACCTTCTGAAATCTCTTGCTAATTTACACAACATCTGAATGCAGGAAGGTATTATGGCATCTCTCTGCTGTTTTAGCATTTCATTTGCAGGCAGCAAATGCTCTTATCTACTCTCATGCTGTCAAAAATGTGTGCATCTTTTGTGTCCACAGAAGTTGTGTGATGAGAGTAGGTTCCTCCCTAGAATCCACCCCTTACCCTGCAGATGTTTGAGCCTTTCAGCCTGCTGGTAGCAGGCAGACATATATTATTGCTAGTGCCAGCAACAGCTCCCTTGTCTTAGCTCAATGTGGAAACAATTGCTCAGGGGTCCTGTAAATAATAGCTCTTTGGAATCATCTGGAAAAAAAAAAAAAAGCCCCTTGGTACACTGTAAGCTGGCAGTAATTTCACATTACTCCAGACAGTATCCCATTCATTGCTTGACAGATCTGTTTTTAATTCCAAATTCTCTTTCTCCTTTAGCTCTCCTGTTGCAGGTAGACAATACAATTTAACTGTTTGTGTCCATTACCAATGGCTTTATTTGCTACCAAACTGTTTACTGTTTCAGGAGAATATCTAGCAAAAAGCACAGACTACTACTGAGGCTGTCTGTCCCACAGAAAGCACAGAAATTTAGGGGGAAAAAGAAAGCTAAGAAGACCTGACAGTAGCTTGTGTGAAGCCCACTGCACATGCAGGAAAATTATCTTTAAAAATACATCTGCTTGATGTACTCTTAAATGATCTCCCTGTATGATCTCCCTGATCGGATCAGTGACACAGTACCACAAATAATGAGATTGGAGAGGAAAGCAATACTGTTCTGAGAAAAACTGCACTCCAGCCTAGTGCATTTAAAAATGTTCCCAGAGTGATTTTAAGTAATGCAAATTATGCCAGAGAACAGAAAGTGCTCATACCTTAATCTGCTGTTCCGTTAGCTGCACAGAATCTGTTGCCTGAAAGCTGTCTAGCGAGCCCTTGATCCACTCGCACATGTAGCAAGATGTTGGTTTTGTGGAGGCAGAGAGGCAGGCATAAAACACAAACAAGTTTTGAGAGAGGCACTATCAGTGCTACAATCCCTATGTGGTACAAAAGCAGTTTCTCTGAGGACTGATGGCTGGTCTGTGTGCAAGGAAACTGCTGGCAAATCAAAGGCAAGGTTAGATCTCAGTCAATTAGAATAAATCCCTCTTTCCAGCTGCCATAAGATCAATGTATTCCCATTGCTCTTGCCCTGACTACCACGATGTAATAAACTTTCAGGAGAAACAGAGACCAAGTTTTACATGAGGGTAGCAATCGTGTCTGTCTGAATTGTTCTCTGTAGATACAAAAGCTAGTCAGAGGTTCCTGAGCTTTTCTTCCCTGCTTACCACAGCAACTGAGATGCAGGTGTTCTTCTCAGAAAAATTCCTGCCTAGGATATCTGCAGTGTGCAGTAGTGTCTGCAAAAACAGATGATCCTTGTGCTTGTGTCAGCAGACCTGCGTGGCTGGGCAAAATTAGTTTTCAGAGCCACAATTCTGAGGTGCCATCTGCAAAGCACAAGAATGCATCATACCATGAGAGTACAAAATATATGCATCTTCATCCAAGATGCTGGCCTATCTCCCCCTGCCATATGCTCCAACTGCTGAGCTAAGTTGCCATTCCTGAGTATGTGCCAAACAGTAAAAACAGCATAACCCCTTGAGTTATATCCAGTAGTGCAGGGCTACTGGATCTTCAGCTGATCATGATTCAGCAGCTGAAAATTCAAATGAAGTTGTAATATTTAAGGATGATTGTGAAAAGTGAATTAAAAAGGAGGAACCAAAATGAAGTAACCCAAGACACCCTTAATTTCTCCTTAATTTTTTCTTAATTTTTCCTTAATTTTTTTGGTATTAGACTCCTGTGTCCCAGGGGGAAGGACACTTCCCCCTGTGACACTGGGGGAAGGAACTCATAAAGGAATTAAGAAAGAGCATGAAACAATGTTAATTAAGAGGTAAGTAACAGAAAGGTTGTTGAGTATAAATATGAACCAATTCACAGTTGATTACTTACTGCAAAAAGAAAATCTGAATTTAGAAATGACATTGATAGCAACTAACAGGAATTCAGATAATTGTTATAGAATTCATTAAAGAAATAAATGTCCCATTAATTTTTAAGTCAATATAAAGGCTCTAATTGAGAATTACAGCCTCATTTGCACACTCCACTACCTTTGAAACTTTTCACTCTATTTAGAGTGATCCAGTCTGAATTCTGTGTTTTCAAACTGAAAATAATAAAAGTAAGCCAACAGTACCTCCTCCACAGACTACTGGGGACTTAATGTTGATTCTCAATCACATTTTATCCAAATTCAGTAGTGTGGGGTTACACTTTCACTGGAATGAAGGTTTAACAAGCACAAGAAAGAGCTTGGAGCAATAATTAGATAATTACAGAAATACCATCTCTTTAAGTACCACTGAACTGCTCCCACAGGGGATTCACAGGAAGACCCTAGTAGAATATGAGTGGAAATCCAGCACCAGTGCTGAGAGATTTTGGCCCCAGTTCTACAAACACTGATATAAATTACCTCACACAACAGAAGCCCAGGCAGTGCTGTTATATACCTGTGTTCACATAGGAACTGCAATAGGAAATGCCTATTATTCTTCACTGGAAAATTCCTGCCCTGGTTACTGTTCTTATGAATGGCCCATTTGCAAAGGAAATAAAAGTTGCCCGGCTTTACTGGGAAAGTGGTCAGCAGGTATCAGCAGGGGTATGAATTTGGGTGGTTGGGGCACCTGGATGACAGGAATACCAGCTCCACTGAGCCCCCTTCCTCTTCACAGCAGGTACAAAGAGAGCTGTGAGATGTTGGGGAGGACAAAGGAGAGAAGGGATGAAATCAGAAGCAGTGTTGCAGTGCTTTCCTCTGCCTTTGGCTATAGCCGTTGCCAAAGAGCAGCTGCTGACCACCAGCAGCAGTGAGCAGGCTTCCAAACAGCCCAATTTATTTGCCCAGTGTCCCAACACATGACTATTCCATGGGAACCTGAGTAGGATAATAGCTTGTCCCTTGTACATCTGTGATATCCAAATATGAAAGTAAAGATTGTTTATTAAGCAGTGCAGCTTCTGTAGCTGTTTAGCTTTGATTAAATCTTTAGGAAGAATGCAAAGACCCAAGCAGGGATAATCAGAGGCACACTTTTCAACTTAACTAAACCCACAAATTACATTACATGTTGCCAGCAGAAGTCAGTTTTAGTCTAGTAACTGGTTTTGTAGTTTTTCTGTTTTTAATATGTATTTGACATCTAACACACTGTGCATGTAATTTTTTTTAACATAAATCAAGAAAGGTGTTTCAGTTAGACTTGGGCAAGCATTTAACTTCGTCTCAAAGGTCGTAAGACCTCTTGGTCTTGCCGTCCTTACCTTGGTGCATCTTCAATGTCTATGTATGTCTATGTACAGGCCTGCATAATTCCCTGAGTCGCACATGTTGCTGGTGCCATGTGTCAGGACTTACAGCAGCAAAACAAGGTGTTGTAATGTGTACATCATTGTCACAGCAACTGTTTGTAAAACAGAGGAAATAGAGTTAAAAACTCTGACAGACAAAAAAAAAACGATTAATGTAGAGAAAAGTAAGCATACAGGAATGAGCTGTATGTGTACAATATAAGGAGGTCATTAGAATCTGGGACAGGTTTTATATAGATACATCTACTATTCTTAGTCTTCTTTAGTTTAATTAAGGGAATTAATTAAGGCTCTACTTCCTGTGCAGAAAGTGCTATTTTTTTATCTGCAAAGAGTGCAAGAGTAGACATTTCCCCCTATCTCTTAAGAAAAAAGTGCTGGGTTTTGCATGAGTTTAGTGATCATGCACGTTGTAACTCCTGTGACTCCAGAGAAATATTTGTACACAGCTGCCTTCAGCACAAGCCCCCTGAAAGTGAAGGGCTGCCTGGCACGTTGCTCCTGGACTGGCGTGCCTGGAGGAAACCAGACCTTTAGCAGCATCTCCTTTAGTGATGGAAAGTCAGGTTTTAGAAGGAGACCATGACTTGGTGCAGCACTCAAGCACCTTCTTGGATCTAAGCATGTGTGTGCTCTCCCATGCTTATTCAGCAACTGCTTGAGGCCAAGCCTACGTTACAGCAGCTTTAATTACATGGAAGCCTCTTGGACTCCGGCACATATTTCAGATCTTTGTGAAATAGGATCCACAGTGATTAAGAACCCAGAAAACATCCCGAATATAACTAAATTCTGACAGTTATATTTCACTTGGACAAAATTTTCTTGGGCACAGAACTGTAGCAAGTGGATTTGAACATAAACAGATCCAAGATGCTTTGTTTTGAATTTTCTGACAAGTACTCTGCATCTACACAATTTTCCCTTGAAATAAAGTTTTCTAATGAGTGGTAAACAGATGCTAACCTTCAAACTTAAGGCATGAGACCACTGCACCCAGAGATGTTCATTAACTTTGAAAAGTCTCTAGAGGGATTGATGCTGAAAGTGCTGAAAGGGACTGTTGCAGAAAGTGGCACATTATGTGTGACTCATGGCTTTTACAGTAGAGTCCTGTCCCCAGGCTCCCCACCACCACAGGCACAGCATTTGGAGTCATTCAAGAGATCTGTAAAAAAGAAATCCAGCTAAAAGCTGGATTCCTTTCCAGCACATTCAGATGGGCCAAGGGTTGAATGCATTTGGCTTTGTTGCACTATGGAATTTCCTGGGAGGAAATCACTGCTCATGAGCAGCTCAGCCAGGAGGCTTGTTCTCCAACCTGCTAGTAAGATGCCTTAAAAGACTCACCATTTTATTCTCTTTTTGCTTATTTTTAAAGCACTCTAGCTTAAGTACCTTACAAATATCTGAGTATGTTCATGTTACTGTAGAAATTGTTTAAACATATAAATGGCTTTCCTCAGAGATATATATTTTTATATATATATATATATATATATATATATACAAAAAGCAAACTCATATAAAAGCAAACAATCCTATATTCTGTAAGTATATCATACATGCATAAGCATTTCCAAAGACACAGTTGCACATGACAGGCTGTTATAGATTGACTGGTCTTACTTTAAGCTGTCATCCTCAATATTCACACAGGCCCCATCGATAGGAAGATCTGTTCTTGCAAAGACACCATTGAAAATGCCTACTTGACTAGACAAAAATAAGAGTATATGTACTTAGTGCTTCTCCTCCCCCCACCTTTGTGATTTTAAATCAGATTTAATAGATGCATGAATGCTGAAGGGTCAGTCCCACACTAGACAGATGGCAGAAAGGTCTAGAGTTTTGTTTCAGAATGGTGTTGGTTTTGACATAGAGTTTGTTTTAAAACATGACCCTACACAGGCATTTTTCACAGACACACACACACACACACACACACACACAGACACACTGCCCTCCACAAAATGGTACATCTGCAGGACTCAATTCAGATGTGCGAGAGGTCAATTTTGTGCAATTTATTCAGGGCTATTACATGCAGTAATGAAGCATCTTTCTTCTTCCCCATATCCACTCTTACTAGTAAGATGAGAAAATGAATGTTTCCTTTGGTAGGAATATTGACGATGGTGCACGTCACTGTGGTTGCCCCACTGTCACATCCTGCATATGAGGGAGAAGGTTACTTTTAAAAGTCTTTTAATTCTTCATTTCTTCAGGACTTTCAGCAACCGTAAGAAATAAATGCAGTGTGATACATTATTTTGTCCCATGAAGTAAATTAATCTTAATATATTGGTGAGTTAGAGACTAATTCACATTTTGACAAGGAAAAAAATGCTGTGGCAATGATACAAAAGAATCCAACCCCCCACCCCTCCCAAAACTCATTAAAATCTCAGATATGTAACATTTTACCCAGGGTTATTTCCAGTAAATCTTCATAGCTCCTGGCTCAGTTTCTATACTTTAAAATTGTCTTCTCAAACACACAAACATCCCAGTTTCCCCTGACATCTCTTAAATAACTGCTACATATCTTTTCCTCCACCCCTCCTCCCCCTTGCCTTTCTTCTGGGTTCTCTTGTCTTTTTTTTTCCTTCCCTCTCTTGTTCTCCTGCCTCCAGGACCTCATAGTTACTACTTCATGCCCAATCGCTCCTATTCAGTCCTGTCTCCTTTTCTCTCTCTCCACTGGTAAGGAAAACTTACCAGAATGTGTAATCTCCAAGCACTCTTTTCATTTAAATGTGAAGAAGAGTCATTTGAGACTCTCTCCTAGCAAAGAATTGGTCATTTGTCAGTTAAATAAGTTTCTTATCTTTATGTACTTCTGAATAACTTGAGTCTTTATTGTTTAATGGTTTGGTTGTAAAAGTAAACATTTTGCAGGAAACCACAAGTGAAATGGTATTTCTCTGTCTAACACAAGCCAAGATCAAATCTTTGAGTGCTCAACCCCCTCCCCCCCACACTCAAGCTATGCTTTTGACCACAAATTGCTAGCTAGTAACTAGTATATCAGAGGAAACAGAAAGTGATGGTTCCCCAAATATGCAGAAAGGCTTTCCCCAAACTCTGCGCTGCTTAACTTTCAGACACACTTTCCCCAGTGCTGCACACCAATTCCCTCCCACCCCGCTTCCATGCATATTCAATGGACCATATGCTTGATCTCAAATATCTCCAGGCATTATGGATCCTATTCATCAAGAAGTGGCTTCTACACTGGTGAGCAAAGGAAAAAAAAAAAAAAAGACCTTTTCAAAGAGCATTCAAGATTCAAGAGAGTTTTCTGAGAAAGAAATCCCAGTACACAGTGACCTGCATGTACCAGGCCGAGGTCCACTTTAAACTAAACCCACATATTTCTGCTGAACACACTCACATTGGCGTTAAGAAAATGTCATTATTTTGCCATAAAAGGAGGCCTGCATAGAAATCTCATGAGAGGTTTAAGCAGAATCTTATTGACAAACACAAACCTAGTGATTCCTTGGAATCCAAAGTGCTTTGTGGGGTGACAAGGAAGTCCCATCACCAGTCCCTGGTACAAGACAAAAGCAGAGGCAGCTCCAAAGCTGATACCCCAACTGCCTCAGGATCTGCCATGCAACCAGATGCTGTGTTGGGAATTTTTCCCTGACACCATAGCATATGGGCTTTGCATTGCCATTTGAAGAGCATGAGACAGACAGAAACAATCTGGAGGGGGTGGGAAATGGATGACATGTCAGCCTGGTGCTTGTATTTGGTCTTTGGTTATTAGGTGATGCTTAAGTACCTATTTGGCCTTCAGGCAAAAGAAAATATTGACCCAAAGGAAGCCCTGATGTAACTGTATTACTTGCAATGCAGTTAGTACGGGGATTAATTTGATAGTTTGTTTGTTTTCACTTGTTTTTTTTTTTTTTTAATTAAACCAAATCAAAATATTTTTTTTACCCCTGCATGTTGTCAGAGAAATGCAGGAGCAATTTGGATTGCTCCTGCAATTTGGATTATTTGGAGCAATTTGGGATTATATTAAATCCCAAATTAAATTAGGGTACTGTGTAACCACACTTTTTTCTCAAAGCTGTGATACACCATTTGCTGTCTTGTCAATTCTGGGTAAACCAGTTCCTATAGCTCTGTCACCTACTGCAACCAGTCCCAGCAAGAGCTAAGAGGATTCCAAGTGTGAGTGACTTGCATGTTCATGGAGTTTTCAGATCCATCCCTTCCTTTTTCATCAGGGGTTGTCTGACACTGCACCCCTGTTTTGCTTTTTCTAGAGCATGAAGAAAGAACTGTACGAGCACTATACAAAAAGCCAGTGGGGCCAGAATTGCCAGTAGGAGAAGGTGATGAGGCAGGAGGTCCAGAAGGGGAAAGGACCACGTGCCAAGGAATCATGTACCGAAAGAAAAACACCAGGGAGCAGAGGAACATATGCACTGCAGGAAGGGGATGGAGAACATCAGGAATGTAAGCAGCACTGAAGAATATTTGAGAAAATATTTTTCCTGAGTAAGGAGTAGTGATGAGGTACACCACTGCTGAAGGGAATCCTTGAAGGTACCACAAACGGGAGTTTCAATGTGCCATGTTGGCTTTCTTTTATCCTTTCCAAGAGAGCTTGGTCTGATGGCTGTAAAAGTAGCTCAAGTAGTATTAGGCTTCACAACCCCTGAGATGACAATTTCCTTCTTCCATTTTCCTCAACAACCCTTCACCTACATGTGGGAATACCTGCCCTCTGCCCCCACCCAGCCTCAGTATCCATGTGTATATACGAGCCACCTGTGAGCCCCCCACAGTCAGGGAACTCTCTTCTCCAGAAGCTCTGAAAACTCTGGAGCCTGGAGAACCACGATCACCACACATGTCTTACCCCAGTTCACTTCCACAGTAAATGAGGGTTCTGCCATCCACCCATTTCTGACTGAACCAGCACTATGTGGAAAGGAAGGATGGAAGATCACGTTTGTGCATCAAATGTTCCAACATCATTTGCACAAAATGTATCTCTCTTTTAATTCAGGGCATTTTCATAAAGGCAGTCACAAAAATGAAGCTTCATCGTGTCTTGATGGCCCCATGTACTATTTGCACCTCCTATTTGGGTTTTTCCCACTATAAGCAAGATTTCCTTCAGTGGTATTCATGAGCTGGAAAAAAGAAATATGGAGACAAAAAAAGATATTTGTGAAGAGACAGAATTTCATTTTTCACCTGCACTGCTTGAACTGCAACATTTGTACTTACAAATCCTGAGTAAGTGCTTGAACTTTTCATTGTTTCTTCATTTATTGTTCTCCCAGTTCCGCTTCCCACTCTCTGTGTTACTGCATGTGTTTAGGTAGTTGCTCTTCAGCCTGTTTCTTCTTGCTTTGTTGAATTCTAACTCTGCAATCAGATGTTTGTGCAAAAGCTCTTACTGCCAGCAGGATGCTGACACACATTTGGGTGTATGAGTGTCCTGTGTCTTCCGTAGGGTGCTTCACTTTACTTTAAAAAAGAAAAAGCCTTAGGATAATAATACATTTTAATTAAACCATACACAAATCCTTTGGCAAGCACAAGGAAAACCGTACTCTATTTCCACAGCAGTGCTGCATAAAAACACATAGCATCTTTTCATACCTGTGTCTTTAATGGCAAGCATCATGAGACAAATACAATACCATTTAAAAACTGCACTTATACTTTCACCCTGTGAGTGGCTCCTTGTTATGGGGCTTACAATGGATTAGTTTTATCTTTAAAAAGGAGATAGAAAGATAACTCCTTGAGCACACTGTGAGGTGTATGAGCTTGTTGTGATAAGGACCTGGTATTAGTTGATTGGCATCAAAGATCATGGATGTATTTATAGCACACCAAGCATAATGACAACACGGATGCAAGTTGTCAAAAGAAGTCAGTTCCCAGAGAAAGCTAAATAGTTAAGGCCCACATTTTCAGATATATTTGAGCTGAGAGCCTGCCTGTGGGCTTAGATCAGATCTAGCACAGCTAGAGGAAGAGCCTTTCAGGGTTGTTTTGCATGAACTGCAAGCACTTTCCTGCCAAGTGACAGGGATGTGGTAACGGGGAGGACTCACAATTAATCTCATAATTTGGATCACCTTCATTCCCTCCTCCTTTACTTCCAGGTCAAGCTGTTGCCATTCAGTTCAGCAGTTCAGACCTAATCCATCCAATACACATGGAAGCTGCTTTCTTAGCTCCTTCTGGGCATCTGCTCACAGATACATTGCAGAACATGTAAAAATTTCCTAGAAAAAAAATATCTGAGAAGAATTTTATTCATTCTATAATTCTCTGAGAAGTGTGAAGTAGATAGTAATTTTTCAGTTCTAAAATATGCTTTTTACCTATATACCTGGGCATTGCATTATAACATTTCCTTGTGGAAAGCACTTAAATTAAAAATTCCAGAAAGAAAGAAGAAATACAAGTTCCTTGCCTAAAACAAAGCACCCTTATGGAAACACCCTTGGGATTTTTAGCATTTTAACTTAGTGCTTTATGACCTTTTGTCACCAAGGTAATATATGAAGCTGCCATTCCAATGTATATTTCTTACACTCTTAGAAATGGGAAAAATAATTCCAGCTAACTGATCAGAAACCAGAAGGACTAAGCTTACAAAGAGTTAATGAAATCCATTTTGCAAGGTAACTCTTAACTCGTTGTTAATCAGCTCCGCTGATTGCATACAACTTAACCAGAGGAGTTAACATGTTCCACTAAATTAGAAGTAGTCAGATTACCAGGCAAAAAATATATATTTTCTTAATATTTGCTGAAGCCATTTAAAATTTTCTTTTGCTTTAATAATTTTGTTTTGTTTTGTTTCCAGACACTTACAAGCTAAAACAGGAGGTTTGTGTTTGGCAGCCTCGCTGTTCCTCGCCTCAGCTTTGCAGTGTGGTTTTGTCCAACCAGTAGCCAATGAAGTCTGTGTGCTGAACAACTCATGCTGAAGGAGAAGCAGCTGCTCACTGACACCGCACTCTACAGCACACAAATCTTGCACTTTTGCAGAAAGAGAACAAATACTTGCAGAAAATACACATGGAGTTCGATGCTCAAGGGGTATAAGATTAGGTCCAGTGTATTGACTAGGGAAATAGCCTGCCGGCCTTAGGCCAGTGAGGCTGCGTGCCAGTGACTTCATTAGGGCTTTTGCCTATGAAAGGGCTGCCTGTTTGGATCCTGGAAACTTGCATCAGTACGTCATTTTGTGTGACTAAAGTAAGCAGAATGTGTCCAAAGCACTGGCCAGTTACGGACCTCAATCTGCCTCCATTTGCAGGCAATGTCACTCTCAGGAAAACAGGTTTTGATTTGATCCAGAGGCTCTTTTCAATAGGACTTTCATCACTGACTTTAACTGACAATGGCTCATGCAAAAGGTCCCCATTCTCTCTTATAACTTCCCACAACAGACACCAGTAGCTGATCTCCTTTACAGACTTGATTCCCAGAAACCCAAAAATCTTTGCAAATTTCTTTTGCAACCTTATGATAAACTTCCCCGCTCTCCACCCTCACCTCATGGCAGTGGGACAACCATGATGCCAGTAACTCCCAGAGTTCCTCTGCTGGGAGTGGAAAAAGGAAGGAACAGGATGTTGTAGCAGATGCAAAAGCTCTGCACTTCTGGCAGTATAAAACTACATACTTACATTGCAAAATTCTACTAGATGCAGCTCCAGCAGTTCAAGGGCAAAAGACAGGGAGAATCCAGCAAACAATTTCCTTCTTGAGCTTCAATGCTCTCTGATGCAATCAGGACAGTAGGAGTGATAGACTAGTTTGGTGGACCTGGTAAATATGCTTTGGGAATTAAAAGGTTTTGTCAAAGAGCATCAGTTATAGGAAGCAAAAAGGAGCAATGCCCTAACCCCCTGAACTAGCATTACACACAGCTACCCACAGCATCCTCACTGATGTAGAACAAAACCAGGAAATGCAAGAATTCTTTGCTATATGCTAAAAAATAATTCTTTTTGCAGGTGTATGGCAAAATACCATTCCTCCGCTGCTTTATTTTTTTCAGAGACTCCACTTTTTTCTTTCCAACTTGCTTACTTTCTGAAGTTCACTGAAAATATGCGCTTTAGCTGCTTGAAGTAATAGCATAAAAACCTTCATTAAAGGACAAATTGAACGTGATTGTGCTACTAACGAAAGTAGTGGAATTGCTTCTGAAGACTTCATCTTCAGCTCACAGCACAGTAGGTCTAATGATTTCTTAAAATTCTTCATTTGTGTCATTATAAACATGCTGTAAGTGCCACACACATATAGTTACTACTCTGCTGAATCAATACTGTTTTCATCAGCTTACCTTTGACATCAGCATTTCATAAATTTCTTAGTCATTTCCTCATGATGACCTCACCAAACATGCACTAAAAGCAGCACTAAGCTATCTGAATGCTTCCCATCCTTTCAGCGGTGCAGCCCTGGCCCTAAAATCTTAATCTTTCTTCCCCTGGTCTTCCCTCTTGCCCCCATTCCTTTTTGCTCTGACCCTATGTGCTAAAATTCTGATTTAACTGCAGTTACCAGCTTTCTTCTTAAAATAGATATTGTCGTAGTGAAGGGAAAGGACAAACAAACCCCACAAAATCTATTTTTAGCAGATGGTCCCAATTGTACAAACTTTAGCAGGGGTTGTTTCTCTCTCCCCCTCTTTTTTTTTTTCGACCCCATGCCTACCCCCCCGCCCCCCCAGTTCCTGGGTTGCGCTCCCTTCAATCTTGTCAGCTGTAAAATGGGTCTCTTTTTAACCTATAATGGATCAGTGAGATTAAAGGTGAAGTCATGAATTAGTAGCAGTGACAGCCCAGCACGATGGCCCCGGCAGCAGGGGGTCTCTCTTTGTGCTCGTCCACTCTGACCCCCCGTGCCACTCTCCGCCTGTGGGAACCGGACAAGAAGAATGTCGGGGTGGGGCCGGGGGCCGCCAGCCCCAGCCCCAGCCCGGCCAGCGCCCCCCAACACATTCTTTCCCTGGAAATATTCTGACATCACCCCGTCATACCTCCTTGCCGGCTCCTTCGTTAACTCCTTTATGCCTTGCCGCCGGCAGACAATGGGTCCTGCTGCAGGGTGGAGGAGGAGGAGGGGAGGGAGACATCTTTCCCAGGACAACTTTTTTCATAAGCTGTGGACCTAAGGCAAGTGCGGGTTTTAAGACTGGGAGGTGGGTGAATTTCCTAGGAGTTGAGCTGTGTGGTTTGAGATGCCACTCTCCATGACAAAAAACCCAAAGTGAAATGCATCAGTAATGCAGGAAGATTTCTTTAGAGTTTTAAGCCTGAATTCCTAGAACAAAACCATCCCTACCATAAACACAGCTTATTTGGTGGCAACATTTTGCATTGTGCATTGGGAAGTATGTCAAAACTGCTCATTAGAACCTTTGCAAAAGATGATGTATTTCCAGTATCCTCCATGAAATACTGCTAGGGCCATATTGGAGACAAACACAAATAACAGGAGCTTCCTGATGAGAATTCCTCTTTTGGGGAATACCTGAGAGCAGTGGGACAGCAACGGAGCTACGCTCTTCGGCAAGTGTGAAACAGACTGGTCTTCCTGTTCATGTCCTCTGGGATATATTTTGTCCTTACTGAAATGTAAATGTAGTGTTAGCTTCAGCCTATGTTCTAGGATAAGTAGCTAGACTTTTCATAGTCCTTCCCAATGAATGCACTAATTCATTAATTGTAACAGGATTTGTTATCCTGACTGATTTACCCTCTTAGTGAAGAAAGTTCACACTTCCAAATGTACTTTTCTAACACTTTTAAAGCTCTCCTACTGCACCTGCACCAGAGCTATTCCATCTCATATCACTTCTCTGAGGGATATAACATGTTCAGGACTCATCCAGATAGGATAGTTCCAGAAAATTTACAGAGGATCTTCCCAACACCATAAGAGGATCACTAAAAACCAGTTCACTGGGTGAGCAATTTCAATTTCATTTTTGTGATATAATAAATTCTGGTAAGAATTCACTATGTCTGTGCCTTGAAGTTCTCCTCAAGTGGGTCCTAATCATACCCCAACAGAGCCAGGTGGGATTTAGGCCCCTGAAACAGCATAAAGGCATTTTAAGATGTCTAAATTAATAATTGTAGTTCCTGCTTGGAGGCTGTCTATCCCCAGGAAAACATTAGTGTTTGCAGGATTCTTCCATTTTGCTCTAAAAGATGCCAGACTAGTTGTTTTTCTGTTCCAAGGTGAGAGTTTTTCTGTTCCAAGGTGTTCCAAGCAGTTTTTCTGTCCCAAGGGGAAAACAACCCCTCCTTTAACTGACTTTGCAGATTCTCCTGGGATTCACAAGGAAATTCTTGATCCAGTCTTGGAGAACAGGGTAAGGGAAGAAAAGATCTGGCATTACAGCCAGATCTCTTTTCTTATAGGACCTCATTTTGCCTTTTCTATGGCTCCCTAGAAAAAAAAAAAAACCTGTTAAAGATGCAGGGATGTTTCCTGTAAAACTAGCACAAATAAATGAATGAAAGTCCCAGGGAAGGGACAGAGCAGACACCATGAGCCTCTTCATCTCTTGAGCAACATGTACTCACACAACCTGCATCTGACTGGAAAGCTCACCCCAGCTTGACATCACCCTTTTTAGCCCCAGCCCACACCACAGGACTGTGCAGGAAGTCATTGCCAAGGGAAAGGAACAGCTCTGAGGCTTCAGGAGCAGCAGTCCTGTCTCCGGCCCTGAGAAGCAGCAGGCACCGGCTGGGAGCAGCCAGTGGAGCATGCAGATGGCACAGTCTCAAACAGGTTTCTGACTAGATGAGCTGACAGCATTTCCACATCGGTTCATGTCAGATGTGTAGCATCCAGTTACACTTTCTGCGGGTCTGCTGGACCCATTTCCCAGAAGAGGCTCATCCCTGCCTGGCATCTACAAGGCTGCAATCCATAACGCCACATTTTGAGGACAAAGAGGAGAGCACATTGGAGTTGTACCTAACTGGCTGCAGGATGCACATTGCAAAGTGTCGCTTGGCAACAGGCACAGCAAGGACCAAATGGGAATCTCACAAGCTACCAGTTACATCCCCTTCCAGACAGCACCCTCCAAGCCCAGGGAAGAAGGGTTTAGATTGCAATCAGCAAAGGTCTTGGCAAGCTGAGCAAGTTGCTTACCTGATGTGTTAGACCAGGATTCCTATAATATGTAGCATCAGTGTCTGTCCAGTATCCACAATGCTCTTCTATTTCCTTAAGAAATTGAAGATTTAGGTGCAATCTTTTCTCTGTCTGAGAGAAATCAAACTCATATCTCACTGAAGGGTTACCCAATCTCTATATAGTTGCATGTGCTCAGAAGGAAAGCTGGGAACAAGGCTTATTTTACCCTCAGATCTTTCTTTGAAACACAAGAAAATCCCAAGTATCTGCACTCAGTCCTTCAGCTACAGGGTCATGTTTCTTCTCTTTGGCATGCCACTGAAAGCAAATGACTGGATGTTCTGTGGCAATGCTCCAGCAAGCAAGCTCCTAGCCAGGCAGCAAGCAAACTCTGGGAATAGAAGAAAACATCTTTCCACAAAGGGGTGGGACCAGAGCCTCATAAACCTCTGGAAAACACACTGGACAGTAGGTGTCTGTAAAGGATTACATAAAGCACGGGCCATGTCCTACATTTAAAATTTTGTGTATTTATTTTTTTTAGAATAAATGTTTTAGCCTCCCATGATGAGGGAGGAGAGCAAAGGATTGTGCACAGGCAGGCAGGGCAGACTCCAAGGTAGTCAGGGGAAGCTGCCTTGAGGAACACTTCACTCTGACCCTCCCTCTCACCTTGCTGGTTACGGCATGTAATGTGGGCTGTTTAGGGTCAGTGGGGATGCAGAGGTAAGGCATAAGGCTCAGGACCCCACTGTGAGGAGGAGTGGCAGATGGAAAGGAGTTTCTTCCCTTAAAGACTTCAAAGTGCTTTCCTGTAATTTGTTCCTTACCTTACCCAAACAGAAGAACAGCATTAAACTTATGGAGCGGTGGTGTTGTCATAAATCACGATTTCATGAAATATAGTGTATTTATTCCTAAAGTCTGGGCTTTTGTATTCTCTCCACATTAAAGAAACAAGAAAATATATGTCTTTAGGGTTGGCAGAATAGCTTGAAAACAGTCACCTTTCTAATATTACCATCAGATAGCAAACAGTAAGTCAACGTGGAAACATACTTCCAAGTGCTGTTACTTAAAAAGCATTATAAAAAATTAGTTCTGGTTTTGTTCATTTTGAGATTTTAGAACCCATTTCAGGTTTTGTGGCTCTTGACTACTGTCTGTTGAATAATGGAGCTTGAACATCCTCTGTCTTCACCACAGCCGGGAACATTTCTTAAGTATCCCCCTTTGGAGCTGGGGGAGATCCCCTTCAGGGCTGGGGAAACCTGGAGCAGGAAAGGAAGTCCTCAGCCAGGAGCTATGGAGAGCGATTAAGGAAATCACCTCCCAGAATCACGGAGATATTAGACACCAGTGTATTTTCCCTGAACAGCTGTCCCCTGTACCATCTGATCCCATATCCAGCTCAAGAGTTCTGGTCATTACTCCACAACCCAAACCCAAGACCCAAGCAGTCCTGGGAACAACTTGATTCTCCTTGGTGGCTCATTAGCAGCTGAAGAGGAAACCCAGTGGAAAGCAATCCAGTCCCAATCAACAGTAATCTCCAGCTCCGTTTCTATGTGAATTTCCTGGAGGGCTGCAGCTCCCTATTCACTCTCCCTGTTCCACAAGAGTGCATTGGCTGGGGCTAGCACAGAGATTTGGTTCCTTGCGTCTCCTGCCTGCAGCCTCTTCGTGTAGCTCAGAATTCACAGTGGAGATCCCTGCCTGTGCCAAAGCAGCTTCCTGCATCCCTGCTCTTCTCTCACTGGAGACCCTGTCCATGCACACCAAAGACACTGCCTTGCTTCTTTGCTTGGGCCTGGGCAATTTATAACAACCCATGAACTTTGAGGACACACACTTTGGCTGAGCACTGCCTGGAAAGAAGAACGTATTATTTCTCTCGTGCCATCTTCTCTGCTCCTGGATGTGCAGCCCAGGAGCAGCTCCTGCTCTGAGCTCTCTCCAGGGTTATTCCTGCCACCTGCCCTCTCCTGCCAGTGTGAGGAAGAGCTGTGCTGCCTGCTGGGAGGCACCAGCAGGGCCAGTGCTCCCCCGCGTTCCCTGCAGGCTGTCAGTCTCTCCTGTTGCACAAGGAGGTGTGCACATACACAGGGTTATGAGCACACACGTGTTCCTGTGTGTGCCAGCAGAGCCTGGGACATTGCTACTCTCTCTCTGTGCAGAGTGGGTGAGGATAGCTGGGCATTATTTAGTCCTTCCCCTGCACACTGCCAGGGGAGGGAGACAGGTGTTATCTGTGCTGGACATGGGGCTAACATGGACTATGATAATCTCAATTTTTGCTATTTCCTGTTCCCTGGAAAAAAGAGGGAAAATAAAGCCAGTCCTAACCACTGTGGGATATATCTTGCCTTATAGCAAAGCCATGGTTTAATAGCAGCTTTTTGTTGAATCGCTCAGGTAGTTTCTTTCTGGAGGAAGGATGGGATTAAAAGCAGATTAAAATGATCAATGCTTCTCTAGTATTTCACTGTCAATCCAGTCCTTGATCTTCAGGAAGAATCTATCTCTGAAAAAAAATATTTGCCAAAAATATAGAAAGCCAAAATTTTAATTATTATGTCTCTGCCTGTTTCTCATACTGCTCACTTAGAAAACAACACAATGGAATGTTTCATTACCCCTTACTAGCTGCTGAGAAAATTCTGGAGTTACATTGAAACATCAAGCTTTTAAATGACTACAGCTTCTATCAAATATTTCTAAAGACAACCAAAAATGTCTCCTTTAGAAATACAAAAACAATTTGTGACCAATACTCTCCTAGGAAGGTTTATTATAGTTCTAAAGTAAATCCCAGCTAGTTGTTTGTTTTTTTTTTTTTTTTTTTTTTTCACATATCAACTAAACTGTATTGTGAGAAAAGTATAAAGAATTATTTTTTCCTTAGATTTTTATTTTAATCACCTAAAAATCATTCTTATGGAAATGAGAAAGACAAAAAGATTCCCCAGGGACTGAGAAACTTCACTGATTTGCATCATTAACACTGAAAAGAACTTGCCTGGAAATGGCCCCTTCACATTTTCTTTTATTTACATTTCCAGACAAATACAAAATTAATTTCAACAAGAAGGTTTCTTGTAGTTTCATATCCCATTTTGATTAGTCTAGCCATTAAAACATGAATATAGCTTGCTGTGCTTTGATGGACAGATTTAGTCTTTGTTACACTGGAATTCTTAATTTTTTTTTTTTTTCATTTATAAAGGGTTTGCAACATGGGGGCTCTGAGTGATCATTGACTGTATTAACATTCATAATTAACAGAAGTAATTATTAAGACGCTTTTAGAACAATTACCATTTGTGGCATGGAATGAGAGAAAAGTGACATTAATTTAACAAAACTCTGTGGTTTCTGTTTAACGAGTCTGTCCAAGCATAAGCAAAAATGAAAAAAAAAAAACAAAACCAGAGCACACTAAATATATATTTAAATGCACATAAATTTCTATGATAAAGAAGTTCTTTCAAGGCTCGAATCAAAATTTTAAACAGTTTACCTTCTTTGTGTCTTCTGAAGAGTTTTCCGTAACAAACTTTCAGTGTCATCACTAATAGCAGTTCATGCCAAGGATTACTTTCTTAAAACTGCTACTCAAGCCCGGTGATTTGCAGTACACTTCTTATTACAGGATACATTATGCAGAAACCCTCTGCTATGTGATGGGACATGGCAACCCTGCTGTGAGAATGCCTATCAGCGCTTCTTTTAAGGCCCTTTCTCAATTGTCAGCAAAGTATTTTTTAAGGTTAAAAGGTGTAAAATTATTCTGAAACGCTTTTCTGACCTGTCGCCTATCACTGCAAAAAGCTATAGTTCATTTTTTTTCTAAAATTGTATTTTTAAAATGTGATATTATAAGAATAAAGCTAGTGAGAAAAATATAGTTTTCTATGCTTTTCATTATATTTTTCATAATTTTTTCAGTACTGATACACATTAAGATTGCGAGTCCCTTTTTATTTCTGATTTTCTTCATTATGATTCTTGCTTTCGTGTGAGTCAGTTATGATGTGCAATTAATGAGAAATGAGCAATTACAATAAAAATATTTTAATTTATATTTTTGTGGATTTTCAGATGAATTCCTGAATCATATTCTCTAATGTAAAAGTCAAATGCAGCAGGGTCATGAAGCATAATCTCATTTTACTGGTATATAAAACTCACAAGATCTGTCATTCTTCAAGTACTACCTGTACTTTGATTGAAACAACAGTGAATATCAGCAGGAAAACTAGAAGAAGGCTTCTATTCTTCAAACTGGTGGCTGGCTTTTATGGCTTTGCAAGCTGCTTAACTCTAGATTTCCCAGGCTACATGCACAATTCAAGGTCAATGATCCTATAGTTTTAAATCCTGTGCACAAGAGGTTACCATCTCCCATTGTCTGTAGCTTAAGATTTCCAATGGCAGCTAACTATTTATGTGCTGGTAAAATGCTGGAAGGTATCTGAAATCACTTTACACTGCATTTCATGGACTGTTCTATAGCACAATCTTATCAGAGGATACTGGAGAGCTCAGCCGTGCTGCAAAGAAGTGTCAGACATGAAGAGCCTGATTTTCCCATCTGATATGTGATACATGCACACAACAATGTGAGTTGCAGCTGGAGCCAAGAAGAGAAGTACAAATAGGTGGTGCAGCTGGAAACAGGTGCTGGGTTTACGCACTGAGTTTTGTGGCCCGTAGCAGAACACCAAGAGGATTACACCCAAGAATTCTTATAGCATAGCTACAAGAGGTGACAAAAGCAATAAGAAGGCATTGTCATACTGCACACATGAGGAGGTTTGTATCAGTCCTTTCCAACATGGGCTTATCCACTTTTCCTGACATCCACCTAAGCAGTCTGAGCCTCCAGAAAGGTTTTCTTCCTGTATCCTTCAATGCTGTTAGTGGCGAGGTGTGCAAGTTGAGCAACTATTGTGTACTGTGCTTGCATTACCAAAAGTCAGAATGCACATTCTGCTTCACATTGATTCTATCATATTCTATTTATTAATTGTCTATATCTCACCAGCATAAACTCTCATCTTAGCCTGCTTGCTAGTACCTTGATAACCAAACAGGAGAAGGTTGCCATTCATACACACATAGATGACTGCACATCATGTTTTTTGGAGCACACAAGTATAAACTGCATGTTCCCCAGCCAGAAACACTCCAGAGGCATGGCCTGGCCCAGCATCCCTGGGGGCCCTTCATCCCTGTGTCTGTGCAGGGTAAGAGCAGGGCTTATCTTCAGCCAGGTCCTGGGCTCAGGAGCAAGTGTTCAGGTCTCAGGCATGAGAACAGAAAGTGAGATCTCACATCACAGCACAAAGCATAAGGCAGAGGAGCACACATGCTGTGTTCCAAGGATGATGACTATCCAGCCAGCAGTGCCTAGAGAAGCTTGCAACATCCAGCACATACAGCCCTAAAACTCTTACCATGGATGACTGTTTACTGCTATGCAAGACGGAGTGATTCTTTCAGACAAGAAACCAGCAAATTTCTAAACCTATACCCAAGGATTTAAAATTCTATATTTAGAAGTTACTGACAAATACAAATTGCAAATGAGGTCATTGTAGTATGTAGTATTTAGTTGTAGAACTAAACATATAAATCTTAATACTGGACAATTCCAGATGAGATTGTTATAGGCACCACAGGATGATCTTTTAAGTTAGACCCTGAAAAAGAGGGTTACGGTATTTCAAAATATATATGTATGCACAAAGTAAAATAAGTCACTCAAACTGAACAGTTACTCTTCATTCCTTGCCAGTCTTCCTGCACCCATTCTGAATTCACAACAGCCTTCTCTCACTCAGCTCCTTAAAACTCCACCTCTTCCACAGGGAGAAATTCAAGGAAGTTATGAAGTGAAACCTGCCTTTGACACTCTCTAGACACTTTGTCCTTGGAGAAGGTGATTTCATGTTCATCCTGTGCATTTTTAGAAATTGCCAGAATCCCAGGTGTGAAGGTATGGAGTGGTCAATGTCACACTAGCCAGCTTTGTCACACTAGTTTTGGGACCAGACTAAGACAATTTTTAAACTTGAAACTTGCCAGACTCTCTTCACAGAAGTCTTGGGTGCAGTAGAATTCATCTGTTTTAACATTTAAAATTAATCTCTCTGGAATTAAAATAAGAGTTATTTTTATCACATTGAAAGGGAATGTGTAAATCCAGAGGCATCTCACCCTAAAGTAGATATCTATGATTGGGATCTTATTTCTGGTTGAGGATAAACAATTTATAGACCTACAAAACTAAGATTTGGAAAATTCTTACAAGAAGCTGCTATTGTTCTTCTGAAGCTCCACATTCAATTTCTTCTGCATCCAAATTCCAGCTGTGATCTCTGGATAAGTGTGGAATAGTAGGCAAGATGTCATTTTAACACTATCTCTATACCTCTTTCCATGTAATCATTTCCATGACATTACCACAATTGAGATGACAGGGCAGAAGAAACCTAGAAGGTGCAATCCTCAGGCAAATGAGAATTTTGTTCTTACAATATTTCAGAGACACTAGCCAAATATCTGCCAAAGGAGGTCCCTATGCAAAATGGGAACCATCCTGAAAATTCTTATTTTCTAAGCACCCACTGAAGCCAACAGTTGGGTTTTGCAGGAAGTCTGGATTGCAGGCATCTGTGGGAAGTGATGCTCCACACTGTAGAATGATTAGGAGGACCTATGCTCACTCATTAAACCCAGAACATGACTATGGCCATAATTCTAAATAAGCAGAAACCCTGCTGCTAACTGCAGAGTCACAGGTTGTGGCATTTAATTATTATCAGTTAATGCTAAGGCTGCATTTTGGCCTCCAAGCCAGGGCAATGACCTGGTCATGTAAGAGTTCAAAGTCCTGCAAACCAGCAGCTTGAGGACACGGCTCTTCTCCCAAAGTACAGCTGGACACCATAACCCACTTGTACCAGCTTTCCTCATGGATGGTCAGGAGTACCAGGGAGCATGCCAGTAGTGGCGGGGAAAGCTTGCAGATTCAGCAGGATCCTTTGCTTGTACAGCTTTCACTGCTTACTGTGCCCAGTCTAACTGAGATATTAAGTACCTGAGCTCTTTCTTGCCCAAAGAGAGAGAGGCTACAGACCCAGGTAGCATTTTCCAAAGCTAGGCCTTGCTAGGGAAGAAGTGCGATGTGTCTCTAAGAGTTAGCAGGGGCAGGCAGACGTGAAGGAAAGGAAGTCAGTCACACTCATCAGCAGTGTGTCCAAGACAGATATATGCAACTATTGGTTTTTAATTTAGAGGTGCAAATTAAATAAATAAATGTCCATACAAGAGAAGAAATTAACAAGACTCTTTTAATGTCCAAACAATGAATATCAAGACATAAAAATTAGTGGAAATACTGCAACAATATCCAGACTTTTAAAAATATCTGATTTCATAATCTAAACCATCATATTTTTGCATAGTAAAATACATTGATTTCAACTCAGCGTTTTTCATACATACTTAGTATGAATATGTTGTTCTCACTTTTTGCACAAGACAGTAAATTTTTCTGTGCACTGCGCAATGTAAAATAAAGACATCACTTTTTTCCTGCCATTTCTTCCTTTTGTTCCACTGGTTTTCCATTTTCAAGGTTTCCCATACTTTTCAAAAGAACCCCATATTGCTGAATTTTTTTGCATACTGCACTAGTGAGTAATTAAAACAAAAAAGCAGCAACTTTATGATCATTTTTCATAACCATTCACTAAAGCAGTGGGCAAAGTGAAATATGGGTTTTAGCCCGCTTTTAAAACTACGGTGGTGTTACATATACATACATATGCATACAAACTATATAGATATACTTATAAAATACAAAGAAATCAGATGAGGTAATAGCACCCCCTTCTGAGAGTTAGGACCAAAACTTATGCCCTCACTTTAAAGCAAATCGAGAGACTTTTCGTCATGGTGCTACAGCTTTTTGATATGCAGCTCCTACTTCATGTTTTGTCCTACTGTGCTAAACTAGGGACATGTACATACTATTTCCTTGGCATTTATCTGCTCCTCACTCTGCCACTGTAAGAATTCCTTGGTTACAAGGCAGCACTTATAATTTGGAACTAGGAAGTCCACAAAAAAATTATTTTCCTCAGCTCATTTGTTCAATTATTCCATGTATAAAATAGTCCTTTGAAGTGACTATTTTGCAGTCGGGGGACAGGTGGAGGGAGGTGTGAAGGGCTGGTGTAATTCAGCAGGAATGTCATTTCTCTCTTCAGCAACTCATCTTCCTGGGGGTGGAGCTTCATCTCTTTTGAAATGGACACAGCCTCCTATGGACACATGCCCTTTGCCTCCCCTAGTTTGAGGTTAGGGCAGGAGAGGACAAGGAGCCTGTCTCCCCCTTGTAAGCAGCAAGGGTTTAAGAAGTGGTGTCTGCAACAGCTTCTGGGATCATACCCAGAGCCACTCCAGTACCACAAGGGCCACAGCGACTCTCCTTATGAGACTCCCTTACCTTGTCCTACACCTGCAGACATCGGCTTGGCTCCTCCCTTGGCCTGGCAAAAGGTTGACTTACCTGCCAATGGAAAAACCAGGGCAAGATGATTTGCTGCCTCATCCATTCTTCTCCAACAGCAAATTTCCCTTCAAGCAATTTCATCTCAATGGGAAAGGGAAGATTCTTTCCCCATTTGCTCAACACAACGTGGGCTCCTTTACACAGCGTGATACAGGCAGAGCTCTCGTAAGGCAGCAGAGAGCAGCCCAGTGAGCAGCTCTGTCCCACTGCACCAGGCTTTAGTGGAATCAGGCCACCCCAGCAGCCCACAGCTCACCAGCCAGAGACAAAATAAATCATACCAAGTAACAGCAATCATACCACAAAAGCTCAGAGAGCAACTGAAAAATATGGCCAGAGTGAAGAGTCAAAAAAAGACTGTAATGGTGCTCCTCAAATTCCCACTTCCTTTTGACAACTGATTTGTGGTATCTCTCAGCATATCCTAATCTGGATAAATAGTAGTTTGCAAAAACTTCTGTAGGGTTTGCAACAAAGCACCTAAGGGAATAGCAGAAGGTTATTTACTCTTCTCGTTTTTAATTTTTCTTTTTTTTTTTTTTTTGAGCTGCAAAAGAAAGAAATGTGTTTGATGGAAGGTGCTAGACTGAGGAAAATAGTGAAGGATGCAACTTAAAGCACAGAAATCCACACGACACTGAGCTGTGTATAATTTACCATGACAAATCAGTGCTTTAGCAGAAAGAGAGTCACAGCATGTGAAGAAAAAAAATAGTGCAAGCTGAAGATAAGATAGACACCATTTTCTACTTGTAGTGCTAGGGAAAAAAAAAAAAGTAAAAATTGGGCCAAACAAATAGAAAAAATATTCAGCAATACTGAAAGGGAAAAATGCTCAACCAGGACATGTATAAAGGTATGCTTCACAGAAATGCAACATCAGAATACCATATCATCATAAGGAAAATATTACAGCTGAAAAATTATTTCAGTGCAAAAAAGTTTATGTGGTAATGATGAATCTTATGGAAGAACCTTCAGCAGAGGTTATTACAGCCCAAAACCTGTAGCAAACAATATGCCAAGGTAACTATGAATAAAGTTACTGAGATAAGAACTTATAAAGTAATTACAGTCCATAAAAGGGGATATACATGAAGCCCAGATTACAATGGTACTTAGTACTTGGTTTTGACTCAATGTTGTTATGTGTAGGGCATTGGCACGTGAAGAACAGCCAGCAGTATACTCAGAGAGAGTGCAAAAATGAAGCTGATTTAGGGGAAAGAGTTCAAAGCATACCTACACACTTGAGATCTTTCTGGTCAAGGGTGGCAAGCCCCCAGGCTAACGCCTACGTTCCCAAAAAGATATATGCACAGATCAAGATGACCATAAATTAATACAGAAAATAAAATACAGGAACATAAATGGACAAGCATTTGTATTTTGCTATAGAGGCTTTGTTTTTTTTTTTCCTAAATGACCGCTGGTAAAACAGGAGTCATGAGAAGGGTAAATGGCTTCTCCTGGGAGCACAAGGGAGGTTGCAGAGAACCTCTGACCTGAAAATCCCATGCTGAGTAGGATCATCAAGAGCAAAGAAGAGCTTTTCCTTACTCTCTCTAGGCACTGACAGTTATCTCCAGAAGGAAATTGTATTATTGTGTCTGGAAGAAGTGCACACTCATCCACTCCCATCACAGCTCATGTATTGAGATCCCTCAGCTGGCCCCTTTCAGAGTCCAATTGATTCAGAGGCATTTAGCTTTACTGCCAGCCAAGTTCATTTACTCTTCTCATCTCTAACAGCTCCTGCCCTGCTCAGTGTTTGGCAGGGCTGGGCACACCTGACCCTTCAGCCCTTGCAGCATAGGATCTGACCTCCTGCTTCCCCCAGTGTGGCTGGGAGTTGGGATTACCTGGGCATAAACTGGAACCTCTCTGTTGCACCAACAAAATGTTTCACAAAATTACCAGCAAATAAAAATGGCACCTCACCAGCCACAAGAAGAATGTATTAAAACAAACAGTACTATTACGTGAGGTGAGACTAAGAGACAAACCCCTTGTATTACCAATGGTTTTTAATCTGTACGCCTAACCAGAAAAGCCTACTGGATTAGATTTGGAGTGGAAACCAAGACAGGACCTTGAAAGACAACAGATTCTCTGATGAAATAGGAAGTTGTCATGCAAGAAAAGAGACTCTGCAATTTTCCCTTCATACTATTTTTTACATTTCTGTCATAGTCCTCCTAATTCTTTGGAACACTTGGAGGCTTAAAATTTACATAAACTAATTCAAAGAAAAAATGTCCATTCCGTATCAGTCATCTGATTTTTCTACTGTTTCTTTGAAGTTACTGTCAAAGATACCCACATCTCAAAAGATGGAGTTTGTGAAAAGACTTCGAACCAATCACAACAAAAATAATCATAGCGGAAAGGATGCAGAGGCTAAGGACATGCTTTGTAATGAAGGTTTGAGGTTATCTATGGAAGTCTAGAACATACTATGCAAAGAACACAAAAGTTCTATTTTTGTGTTCTAATGGTAGAAACTGTTTGATAGATTATATTATTTGATAGATTATAATCCAAACTATTTGATAGATTATAATCCAAACAGTTATTCTGACCAGCACAGAATTTGAAGTGTTCAAGTAGTCTGCAGAACAGTTGAGACAAGTTTTGGAACATCATCAGCCGTAGAACAAACTATATACATCTGCCTGGCAGTAAACATTCAAAGATCAACCAACCTAAGCAGTAAATTACAACAAATTACTTCCTTTGTGGGAAAATACTAACATAATCCCAAAAAATTCAAATGAAAATTCTATCTCAATGGGCTAAACGCCACCTGCTTTTGAATGTTGGAAGGGAATATAAATGTTGCACAAACCCATGGAACAATCAAGATGCTAAAGTGTCATACAAATGGGGTACAAACAACGAGGGCAACTGAAAGCCCAACACAGAACTGCCACCCCTGCAGGTGACTATGATGGTACAGTGAAGCCAACCCCATGGCAAATTCCCTCTAAGTGGCCACAAACTGTTGATGAAACAGGCAATGCAAGCCACCATCTCACTTGAGGCTGGAAAGCCAAATGTAAGCAAGGTTACAGCAGTTTAGCAAGCATGTGTCTCCCAGCTGAGACACAGCAGCTGCTGCAGGACCCCAAAGGACACTGAAATGCTCCAGCCTTCAGCAGGACACAGCATGCTTGCTGCAGGCTGATGTTCCCAACCAAGAGCCTAAGGAGATGGGTTTTGGAGAGCATCCAAGGAACTTATGCAGGAGATCAATTCCTTAGCCCTGTCTCCTGTGTGCTACCAGGTGGAACAGGTAATGCAATACAAACACATTGTTACAAAAGACTCACCAGACTGACACAAGAGGGATCGAGGCCCCGCTGGCCAGAAGGAAAGAAAGCCCTCGTCTGCTGTGGGATGCTCTCATGAATCAGTGTGTGCCAGGGCCCCGGGCTCCCTCCTTACTCTGTTGATATGCTCTCACACCAAGCTGAAGTGGCTCAGTTGGATCCAGCACCTCTTGATAATCAGTGAACATAAATGTGGCACTGAATGGAGGCACAGCATTGCCTCTTCCAGTGCTGGCAGGACTCTTCCCTGCTCCGGCCCCTCTGCTCAGCACGACAGCACATCAGCAGGCCACGCTGAGAGGAGAAACAACATGAGGCACAAAGGAGCAAGGCTAACAGAAGCAGAGGGATATGGCAAAGGAGAGCTGAAAGCCCGCGAGCAAAGAGGGGAGAGAAGGAAGGAAAAATTAGGTTGATGAGCATCTGAATGAAGACTTTATGGGGGGGAAAAAGGCAATGTATTTCTGTGCTTGCACTTTTCCCTTTACACAGGTAAAAGCAAGAAGCAGAAATGATGGTTTTTATACTGTTCATGATGAAATTCAGAAAGGAAATAGAAAGATTCAAAGGCAGAGCTCAGAGAGCTCCCACTCCCAGGCTGCTAGGCTGGTAATTTTCAAGCTGTGGTCCATTGTGACTTGCACCGCCAGGCTGTGTTTACCCTGTGACTTAGTGCCAGCAGTACTGCTGGATAAGGCCTTTCAGCAGATCAGCATCAAATCCTATTTTCAAAGACGTAAAACAAAAAACAAAAAAAAAAAAAAAAAAAAAACCAAAAAAACCAAAAACCAAACCCAAAAAAACAAAAAAAAAAACAAACAAAAAAAAGCCTCATTTAAAAAATTTGCTCTGCACAAAACCTTGTTGTGATATTCTACATTCTGGACAATTCCTCCACCAACTTCTAAATGAGCATATTTGAGCATTATAAAATGTCTATTTTGTGTGGATTTTGTGAGCATTGTGAAATATATATGGTTTCAAAGCTTATCAGTTGCGTTCTTGCTAAGAATGTACATCTTGTACAGGAACATAAAGGAGAACCACACAATCTAAACAATGACATTCAACTTGAATGAGAAGTAAATTTGAAATTACCATGGCTTTTCAGTACTCATACTCTGCCCTGCTCATGTGTTTTGAGAGAAGCACTGCCGGAGCACTGAAGGATGCAGCTCAGTATCAGCCACACAAAGCCTGATGTTGGCACAGATAACTTCTGCTTCTGTGCCACTGTGATATTGATACCTGCTAAGTCTCCATGAACTCCTTTGGCTCACATGAATAGAAAGGCACATTTAAAAATCCAGGGAGAATGGAAATCTCTGGCCACCCTGAACAAGAAAAGGGTAGTGCAAACTCTAGAACAACCCAGGCAAAAAATTTTTCTCAAATGGCCAAACCAGAAGTTAGAACAGTTGGCTCACACTGCAGTTTTGCAGCTAAAATAGCAAATGTCCTTTCACTTATCTGATGTTCTGTTCCATGACCTGCTTAACAGTTTCCTCTCTTTCACTCTCTCAAGCTCAATGCTTTTATTTTATCCTTCCTAATTAACCTTATGTCTTTCTCTGTTTCTCTTGCCCCTCTCGTCCCAGTGATTTTGTCCCCTTGCAGGCTGGGATGTCAGTCTTGGTTTGACCTCCTATCACAGTAACTGCTTTTTCCTCTAGGCAGTCTCCAAGTGAGCTGATTTGTAAGGTTTTTATTTGTTTCTCTTTTAAATCACCTCCCAAGCCCCTCTCTGCCACAGCAGTTACAAGAAACGAACCAGTGATAAGCGGTAGGGATAAAGGGCACTTGATAAAATGAAACTAGATGAACTAAAGTGTGTCAGAAGGTACATTGCTGGTTTCTTTCTCCTGTATCTACCATTTACAACCCACTTCTCAGAGCAGAAATTAAAGATTAAACATAGTACTTTATCCAGTCTCAGAGTACACTGGCAAGTGCAATGCAGCAAATACACCAATAAAGGTCACTTCAATCACCCACACACAGGCTGCTGATGGGAATATAGATAATCATGCTATGCAATGCTGAAAGTCTTTTTATGACAAAGCATAGTCCTGGAGTAAATTACTCACCTCTTCTGAAAGACCAGCAGCACAATGTTCTGGAGCACCCACTTGCATCAGAGAGAGGAACACCAGTGAACAGCAGGCATGATTTCTTTGCACCCAGATGTGTGCCTTGAGAACTCCAGATCCCACAAGATACATCAGAAAGCTAAAGAAGCCCAAATTCAAGCAAACCAGCTTACATCAGGAGTTAAAAATTGTGACACAAAGACAGCAACAACAATGGATTTCCTGTATCCATGATCAGGGCCTACATTCAGTTAACTCAGATATGTGCTGGGGTAGTACAGCAAATACAAACAGTGGGGTATTAAATATTCTGCAAAACTATTATAACTGAAAGGGCACCAGTAAAAGTCACAGAGTGATTATTTTTGCCCTGTTACTGCATCTTCTGACTTTCCTGCTCCAGATGCCTTTGTCTTTTCTACAGTCTCTCCTAAATGAAGGAGCTAAGCATGTGTGTGAGAGGCTGCATTCCCAAGAACGCTTAGGAAAATAATAATACAATACCAGGAATATAACTTCAGCAGGCACACGAGCTCTGTTCTCCCCTGGCTGCAGTAGTCACACTTCTGAGCCTGCATTTCTTGCCTGGAACAGCAGTCACTTTGCTATCTGTCCAGCCAGCATCCTTTTGTTGATCAGTGAAGTTTTGGCACTGCAGATGTGATAAGAATAAAAACATTTAGGCAATCAGTTAATCTAACAAATATGTTAAATATAGCGAGACAATGCCCACCGCTTTCATTGGCACCAGACATAAATCTCAGAGAAAATTGCACAGATGCAATCAGAGTTGAACACGAGAAATGTTTGGCACATTTGAGCTCTGCTACCCTGAAGATAAGACTTGAAAAAAGGACAGACTGCCTATCAATACCTTCACAGAGCACACCCTTTTGAGCTCTAAAAATACATTACATTCTCACCACAATACTTTTTTTCCCCCCTAGGACCGTCTTTAAACATACATGCCCTCATTTCTATCCTGAGATTTTTTTAGCATCCTTCTGATAACTTTCACTAGCTTCGAATTATTAGTGAACTACTTAATTGTAGCTAACATTTTCCAACATTACTCAAAATCCCTGCCAATACAGAAAACTATTTATAAAAAAGTACTTTTAATTAAATATTTGTAATAAGGCAGTTGTCAGCTGTTTGCAGGTGCCCCTCACAGTCAAGTCTTACTAATGAAAGGTGGGAAACAACTTCCTGGAGGAGACTGCTCCGAGATTTTCAATTAAAGTGAAGCTGTTTCACACTGTAATGGCTGAGAGGTGTCTCCAAATTGAACGTAATGACTCTTTAGGGAATAGTAGAATTTTCCAGGCAATTTGTTTTATTAGGAACTCTCCTAAATTTTATAGACCTTCCTAGAAAATAACTTTTTGAGAATAGACCTTGTTTTCCACTTCCAAATTTTTATGTTCCTCTCATGACAAACCATTTTTTCAACTTGCAAAAATGTTTTCCTCTCATTCAAGGTAAGAGAGTTTCTTAAAGTTAATTCAAGTTGAATTTTTAATGCATTTCAAGTAAATCCTATTCAGCTTTCCAGTGTGCTTTCCTATTCAGAATTAAAGTTGCCCTGATTTAAAAAATTTAAAATCATCACAGCAGGAAATAAATGGAACCAAGAATGAAAACCTTTTGAATTTTGAATGAGTGTGTACACATAAGTTTTTTAATCTGATTTAACTAATCCCCTTAAATTTCATACCTCTATTAATTCCATGATATCTTCTAAGTGATCACAACAAGATTATTCTAAGATTGCTAGAAAATGATCAACTGTTAGTATCAGTTCAGAGTTAAAAAGACAGTTCAGTAGCCTTAAGACAAGGTGAGAAGCTTCAATTTTTCTTACAGCTCCAGAAACAGCCTATTTGGTGTTTCCATACAGCACACGCCTCTATGCCTTCTCTGATTAGAAGCCAAAAGTCTTTCAATATTTGAACTGTTGCAACCACAGGAGGCAAAGGAGACAGCAATAAAAACCACCAAGTCTGCCTGACTTGGTGGAGGATCTGGCTTCCAGCATCCTCTTTAGCTCAGTTCTTGACTCTAGTTTTCTTGTCTTCGTGGACAAAATCAAGGATCACAGACTGGAAAGAGCTGGACCATATCTCAGTGTAATCCAGCCAATTAGGGTGCCAGAGAAGAGGATATGCTGCAGAACTGTTAATGCAAAGTCACAGACCCCACCACAAGTAGGCTGAAGAAAGATTTCGCTAAATCTTATTGACGCCCAATTCAGGCTTCATAGAAGACCAAGGCCCCAGGCATGAGAGCAGGTTTATAAAAACCCTTTGCAGGAGGTAGATGAAGATAGCCATTCTTTCCATAATGATATGGTTTGCAGAGATAAGAAATATGCAGGGAAGAAAAAGAGATTTGGCTAAAACCAGCCAGGTCAATAGAAAGGTTACACACCGTGACCCCACAGGAACTAAAATACTGATATCCCTCAACTGGTCAGATGATGAGGGAAAGATTTCTGTGGCACTGCTAACTAAGCCTGAGGTAGAAAATTTTTGATCTCAGAGTTTGGAAGAATTTGACACAGCTCAGAAACATAGATGAGAGTGAACATGAACTCTTTTTTCATGTGCCACACTCCAAAGTATAAACTGACCTTGCCTCTAAGACAAAGGTGTACACAGACCTGCAGATATATATCAGGCAATAGCTCTGATGTGGCTTTGGAGTCCTAGGACCATCCCAGAGGCCATGGAATGGCTTGCAGGGAGGTTTGTTTTTCTATTGAACTGATGTATCTTGAGAACAAAAACCTCATGTTGATATAGACAAGTTTGTCTAATAGGGCAAGACTTCACAGGTGGGGTATGCACTCATAAGATGACTGTTGACATCACAGCCTTCCCCTCCAAGTACCCTATGTGAGAACATAGTCAAGGAACAATTATTTGGCCGCTTTGAAGGCATATTCTCTACACCAGCATGGAAAATGCACCATCTGAGCATCCCAGAAAACTGAGAGCTAGGAAGGCTCAGATCTGACTTCAAGTCACTGGCTTAAGTTTGGTGTGAGACCTTCAGATGTGCCACTGCACTGCCCTGCTCCACAGTGTAGCCCTGGCTCAGCACAAAATAATTTGTTCAGTTTTCAGTTACACTGCCCTTTTCCATTGGTTAAATGAAATATTGAAACTAGGCAGGAAATCCCCCAAAGTTTAGCATGCAGAGTAAAAACTGTATTCCAGGGATTTCAAAGCACCTATATTAGCCTGTAGGTAAGTGGGCTCAAAGTTAGCATGAGTGACAGATACAGAACCCAAGATAGGTTCAAAGTTATCCACAAATAAACACATCTACATTGGCAAGTTCTGCCAATGAAGGCTACAAAAGGCTGCAAGCTATAAACCTATTTTGTGGAAGGTTGTATACTCCTAGAGTACCACGGACATTTAAATATTGTCCTTCAGTTTAGCATACCTGAAGCCTGCAAGGCCAGATGTGACAACTCTAGAAGATGGACCTTAAAGAATTTCAGCCTTCCCCACAAAATTTTTCTCTCAGGTTTTGACAGGTTTAGAAAGCTAGAGGAAGGGATCAAAACTTGGGGCAAACAAAGTTCTGAATAAAAAGAAGACAGTCTGAAACTTCTGGGGAGTTACTGGAAAAGAAATTACAGCTTGCTAACATCTTCCCATCAAATTTCAAAAATTATGGATAAAATGTCATGCATTCCCCAGCCCTGGGATACAATCTCTTTGAAATCTGTGGGCAATATTGCAAATATGAAATTGGGTATGCTTAGCATCTACCATTGCACACAAGTTTTGTGAGCAGACACAAACATGGAAGTTCACACAATAATTAAATAAACAGAAAGCAGAATAGCTGGGAAGATTCCAAACACCACATCTTACTTACTTAATCACCCTGAAAACACATTTCAGATTATTTTGTTTTTATTAGTTTCATGTTAAAATGCAAATCACATACTGTAGTTTTAGTGACACAATAAAATAGAAAATAATTTTTGGCATAAAGATCTACTGAATAGATTTGTCCCCCCCAAAACTGGCTTGTCTGATACATCCTCTGCTCAATTTTAGTTCCTTCTCTACATAGCAGCTCTTTTGGTAGGACGCCAAAGCCTGTCAATTAACAGTAAGCCTATCCCTTATGAACAGAAGCAAGGACTGTGATCATGTTCAACTAAGATCAAGGATTAGTAAATCAGCATGGCACCAGATTGCAGGCACTATTTAAACCCCACAAGCCTACAAGCCACAGCAGCAATATTATATTCCATCTGGATGTGGAGAACAAAATCTCATAGTTACAGAGGAACTCACTTTTTACCTTTCCTGTGCAGGCAATTACAAGTCAACTTAGAATGAGCCCTGATTTAATCATGTTGGCTCTCTCAAATGCCAGTTAGGAAATAACCCCATGCTGCCACTGCTGGTATCTTATCAAGGACATTCCATCAAATTACACATATTTCATTACAGCTATTATAAATTATAGAAGACTGTACTTTTTACAAGCAAACCAAATATTACACCAAAGCTGGCACAAAGGTTTCTTTTTAGAGCTTGAAGAAGTGTAATGCTATCTCACCCCTTGCCTGGCACATGGGGTTGTTTCTGCTGCTTGCTGCAGATTCAGGCACACTGCACTTGCTGAAACGTTCTGTTGACTTGATAAACAGAGTTTGAGTTCTGGGCTTTGCCAGAAAATGGCCACCCACTACAGTGTACATCCCATGTTTCCTATAATCATTCTTTCCCTCAGGGATTTATTTTTTTTTTTCCTTCCTTAAGAAAGGCATAGGTTTCTTTTATCCCAGATCAAGTGACAAGAGAAAGAACTGAGATGTTTGCTGCCAGGTAAAATACAAAGTCATGGAGGTCCAGGGGGATCTCATTCCACAAACCTACTGCCAAGCTGAAAACAAATGATATTATCAGAAAACGATCACAGAAAGCAAGCCTTGCTCAAAGAAAAACAGTCTTTATTAACCTCTCTCTGAAATTACCTGAAAGCAAAGTCAAAGAACAATGAGGGAGGGTGATCTGCCTCACTACTGCTGCTCCCACCAACCATCCTCAGCTGGAGCAATGCCTCGTGCAGTGCCAGACTGCTGGTGTCAAAACAGTTATAGCTCTGCAGCCAGAGAAGACACTTGGTCCTTTAGGCAGAGGTTTTACTTTAACACTGCCTCCCATGCTGAGCAATAATTTCCTATATCTGAAAATTAAAACAAAGAAAGCTGATGCTATTATTTTCAGTCTTGGTACCTTTGACTTCTTTTTTCTATGACAAGCATCATGTAAGGAGGGAGTGAAGCCACCAGCTGAGAGCTCCTAATCTAGTGCCCAAGGGGTGTCTTGTGAATTGAACTACATCTGTTTTATAGCAGGCACATGGGCTATTTCTACACACTGGGACCCCAGAATATGTCAGTTCTTGATCTTGGTGGCTTCTGCAGCCACTTTGCTGTACCATACTGAGATGAATGCTTGGCAGCAGCCAGCCTCTCTCCTCCTTCCCTCATGTCCAGCTTCCTGGTGAAAGGCAGACATGCACCCAAGAGTGCCCCATGGCCCTGCCCAGACAGATGTTGTTTGGCATCAGCAGAGTACCACAACATAAGGGATGTGTGTCCAGGCACACCGTGTATATTTGCACTTTTGTTTGGGATTGATCTGTCCTAACCTAATAGATTTGATAATTAAATGTCTGTCCCTAAGCTAGCCACAACTGGTTGCTTGTGTAATCAGAAAAGAGAAAGAAGCATTTTGAAGGTGTGATTCATGCCTTCTTAAAGCAGATGCCAAAAATACGGTTAAATTCTCTTCCAATTAATATAAAGGCAGTCAGGGAGATGAACGCACACAGACATTTATTCTGTGGATATCTAAAGACAGCAGATACAAGTTTTAGTCTTGGCGACTCTGCAGCATGGCCCCTTTGCTGAACCTGAAGTTTACTGGGATGAAAGGGATTTAAAGTCATTGTCCTCTTAAGGATGACAATTAATCTGAGACTCCAAAGAATATAAACTTAATGTCAATTATTTACTTCCACATTGCACACAGACTCTGAAACAAAGGATATAGCCTGCAGATTTCTGTAATTCACTGCAGGACATATTAACCAGACCTAGCTGGTTTTGACCTCTTTAACAAGTATCCCACCAAAAACAACTAGCAAATCAGGTTTCCTCCCCTCTCGGAGTGCTCAATTCAGAAATCCCTCTTGATCAGGACTTCCCTGTGGGCAACATGGCTATCAGCGTGGATATTAAGCATCAATCATATTTTTGTACATATGCTGTGCTGTGTAAAGGAATTTCTTTTTCTTTAAATGCTTATGAGAGAGAAGGGTTGTAAATCTCCCAATCTCTTTATTAAAACCATTTTAAATTATGTTGTCAGTCATCCTTCATGGAAGAGCCATTGAAATCCCTATGCAAAGCAGTGTTTCTTCTAGAGACAAGTCTAAAAAGAGACTTTCTTCTATTTCCAATTTTGCAGGCACTTTCTTCTATTTCCAATTTTGCAGGCACAATTTTTTTATTTATAAATATAACTTTCAGTGTAAATTTAAGTCCAAGTAGCCCAGAAAAAGCTAGCATATTCTTGAGTACTTTGCTGAAAATGTCACATAAGTCATGATGCAAATACTGAATTTTGTTTAAGAGAATTGTGTTCTATGTCTGTCATGACAGAAGGACTATTTTAGGAGAAGAGCTTTCTAAAAGCCAGGACCTTTAATTTAATCAATACCTGAAGTTCACTAAAGAGAAAATAATTGCTATGCAAATGAATTATTTCTAGAGATACTGTCAGGTTTGTCCCCTTAAATTGTACTTGCAAGAAAAAAATAGTTTGTCTCACTTTATGTTTAAGCTACATAATTGCTCAGATGGACATTTATTGGCTTGCCCGGTGTCTGATGGTCTCTGAACAGCAAAGTAAGAGAAAGGAAATGAACAGGCTGCAGAAGTTCTGATTGTGAAATAATTGCTCTTTGGAAGTGTTACCATGCCAAGTGAAAATACAAGAACTGAATGTAATTTGGCATTGCTAGAACTTGTTAATGCTTTTTCTTCTCTTAGCAGTATCCTCATGTGACAGGATTTGGTTATGAGGAAACTCCTAGAGCAACGCTCTATCAGCTCCATAAGGACTTTCAAAGCCTGTCTAAAAAGAGGGAGGAGAGATGGCAAAGGGAATGGAGATCTATGGGAAAAATATAGCAAAGCCTGGTGTAGCTTTCCCAGTTCCCTTTAAAGCCAAGATATAAATGCCAAAAGCTCCTCTGTGTCTTTGAATTCTCAAACTATGAAGTAAATATACACAACCCTTTTTTCTACCCCAACTGTGCAGAAAAACCTCTCTATTGGTGAATTCTATTTCTGTGTCTCAGTAGAAGACATAAAACAAGTTTAAAAAAGTATCCATTGCCAGGTACAATGGTATTTTCAGCAGAAATGTATCATTATATTTGTTAACTAGAGGCTGGAATAATAAATAATCACTAATGCTATCAGCTGATGGGTAGCATTTTTTCAAACAGCAAAAGCTACTAACAAGCAGTACTACAGCTTCATAACAGGGGCTTTTATTCAAACAAAAAATCCCCACAGGTTTTAGGATATTTTTCCTGCTGATCTTCTGCTGCGCTTATCAAGCTGAGCAGTCATGGAATCAATCTCACTGAGGAGCCTCAATTTCTCCCCAATTCATGAAGCTTAAAATCACAGCTTTGGCAGCAGCCCTCCCACCCACCCACAGCTTTCATGGATCCAGATATAATGTAATTTTATTTTTATCCTGTATGGTTTTACATGGAAACTCAAATACATCTGCACCATCACATAGTGTCTATGAAAGCAGCAGGAAAGCAAATTCTGCATTTGCAAGTTCAGAGAGATCTTTCAAATTCTCCAGTCACCAGTGCATTTTGGGGGGCAGGAAGAAGAAAGAAAGCAGCTTTTTCTTTGCAAATAGATGACAAAATGATTGGATCTACTTTCTACTTTGGTGTTGATTCCCTTATCGTGATGGACTATTTATACAGTCGTAAAACCACAGGACTGCTGAAATTCTGGTTATACCCCTGTCCTCTATGCCCAAAGAAGCTCAAACATCCCAATTCCTTTTTAACAGATGTCAGTCTAACATGTTTTAATATCTCCAGTAATTATGAAGTCTCCCAGTGTTATTCCAATATTTCTGTTTCCAGAGCTGGCAGGTTTTTTCTGTGTCTGACCTGAATTTATGTTTGATGCAGTGCAAGTCTGTGGTTTCTCTCCCATTCAGCTTAGACAAGAACAGTTTAGTCCATCCCTGTTGCAGCCTTTCATGTACTTAAAAACTCACCATGTCACACCTCAGTATTCACTCAGATAGTGCAAGCAGGCTTGAGATGCTGTTTCTGGAGCTCTGATCATTTTCACTGTTCCCCCTCCAATTGCTCTTCCTAAAATATGGCACCCAAACTGGCCACAGCATTTCATTCAAGGCATTGCTAATGCAGAACAGAAGAGAAGAACTGGACACGACGAGTGCTGTATTGCTATTTATATTCCCAGTCTTTTCAGTTTGTCTTCTATTTGCCAGGAACATTTGAATTCTATTCCTGGACCAGCATGCCGGCATCCCTTCTCAAGTTTTTACTTATTTGAAAATGTATTGGATGCAGTTGCTATGCTATCACTTAGGCTGTTAATGAAAACTGACCCAGACCACTGACACTCAACTACTCTTTTTCAGTGTAGTGAAGCATGCCATTTCACAGTGGAAAAAAACACAGAAAATATTATTTTCTTTTTTAATCTCTGAGTATGCATGTTTTGGTACTGTTGTTTGTAATGGGACAACCTACAGAAATCCTGCGCTTTTTATATTTCAAGAACTTTATCAAATTTCAGTGCATATATACTTGAAACCTGGCTTTTGTTTTATATAGTGGTTTGGGAGTTTTTTCCACTTTTTGTCTCACTTTGCTTTTTCTCAACACAGAATGAATATGATCAAAGGAAATAGTCACCAAGGTGAAAGAATGACTTGTTGCAAGATACTTGAAAATTTTTTGTTAAAACTAATGTTTTCTTGGTAAATATGTTCAAGGCTATGAATAAGCAGCCTATTCTACCAGGATGCTATGTGCAATAGCTGGGCAGGAGAGCAAATATTATAAAAACCAAAAAATACCCCAACATTATTCTTCTGCAAACTATGAGAGAAGATAAATTCTCTAATATTTCAAATAGCTACTTGGGAAGAAACCTGCCATAACAAAATTATTTTTAGGGCAAATAAATGTTTGAATAAATTTGGGTTAGGTTTAAATGCAGGGTTGGGGTTTAAATGCAGCTGGGGCTTAAATGCAGAGCATTAACAAACATTTGCCTAAGGAATTTCATTGATCATCTCAATTCCTTATTCCATGTTATTTTCTGACATAGTTAAATCAAACTCCCACAAAAAACAGTAAAGGAGGTTGTGATGAGCTCTTCTCTGAAATGGACTTTAAGCTGTTGAGACAGATACACAAAAATTAAGACTTTTTTTTTACTGTGACCATGACACATGATTCCTCCTGCAGCCATTTCTTTAAAGTATGTATCTAAAAATGCTATGAACTGAACCTCCTTCTCCTAACACAGTGCACACCCATGCTGTCAATTGACCTCACTCCCCAGACAAATCCTTGGTCCTGTACTTGTGTTATCATGCTCCTAAATTCTGGTTTTTGGCATGAAACAGCATCCAGGTACAGCATGAGGGGACAATTCCCTCTGGAGAGTGGTGACAGCAGACAGGCTGGGTGACACTGCTGCAACCTACCTGGTTCCCAAACACAGCCCCAGCCTCCTTCACTCAGCCCTGCAAACCCTCACACCACATACTGCCATGGGCTGGGGTTTGTGCTGTAAAACCACTGCTCTAGAGGACTGTGGCACAGCCCTCTCATCACTTCTGAAGTCTGGAACTGTAGGAACACATGAAAAATAGTAATTAGGTCTAAATGGGCACCACATGGGACCCTGTGCCCTGCCACACGTGGATGTGGCTTGACTGTTTTAGGGAGGAGGAGGCCTGAGCAGTGGATAAAGACTTTTCCAAGTGATAGATAGACAGGGGAAATCTCTCAGTCTACATGTAGAAACCTTGTCCTAGGCTTCACTTTTCTCTGGAGATTGAATTTTAGAAAATTAGGACATTATTTAAAGAATACTGCCTTTGCCAGCAAAAATTTAGGTTCAGAGGGGGTGAGTAGTTAGGTGGACTGGTGAAGACTTGCCTAGAGCAGTGTCAGGTTACGGGTCCTTGGCTACAGGCAAAAGTGAGCTATTTGCACATTGCCCTGAAGCAGGGGTGTTTGAGGTCTAAAACTCACTTCCTAATGAAGTTGGATTTATCCTAGAGAAGGTACAGCAACAGTTTTCAAATATGTAGAAGACTATTGTAAGTACTCATTTTTAACTGATACATCTTGTCCACTTTTATGTATTTATATATGTCCTGTGAGGGCTGGAAACCACAGATTAAATGGCAGAAGGAAAATTTCAGGTGAGGAATGACAAATGACAGGAGAAATGGAGAATCATTTGGACAGGTCAGAGGGGAAAATGGGACCTCTAACTTCAGGTTGCTTGTTTAAGAACAATTTGGGTGAGAATCCTAAGCAATTGGAGTGTGTAGATGATTCTGCCTTGAGAAGACCTAGTTCAGCCCCTGAGGTTGCATCCATGGCTCTACTGAGGTTTTATGAGTGTTGTGGGTGCATCATAAGTAGGATACAGAAATTAGTATTACTGATTAAACTGAGAGGCTGCTCAGAAGCACAGCATTGCATAAAGCAAGGATAGCTCTGTAAAAGCAGGCAAAGGTTCCTTGGGGAGCTCTAATCTGTGAGTAGCTACCATGTCTGGCAAAGATTCAGATGCTTTTCACAGCCAGCATGTGAAAAAAGCAAGACAAGTTAAAGGTAAACTTCACATTCAGGTGCTGGAGCATGCTCATAGAAGAATGGGGAAGATGAAGAGATGGGGAAGGCTCTAGAGAACAAGTCTTATTAGGAGTGGCTGAGAGAACTGGGGTTCTTTGCAGCAACTTCTTTCAAGAAGGAAGAATACAAATAAAAAAAATAGTAAGAGTACCTACGCTTATTTTTACAAGAACTGTCTTCTTTTCTCTAGCACTATTTCTGTTACTGTAACAAAGCAAATCATAATTAGGTAGGGACCCAAAGATTCCTCACATTCCAGTTAAATCCTGCAATTTTTCTGTCCAAAAACCCTCACTAGATTTTCTTAGCAGAACTGTTAAAACCTACGTAACAGTGAAGCTTCTGTCTCCAGTTTCCCCAGGATCAGGGGCTTCCTGGGGCTGTGTGTGCAGTTAAACCTGAATTGACAAAACCAGCAACAAAACTCACACTAACCCACGTGTGCTCCCACCCTCTCTGTCCATGATTATGTGATCACAAAGCCACACACTCCCCTCAATCATATGAATTTTGTCGACAAAGTTGGGCACATGGGTGTTTTACAATATTCTTTTAGTCCAACCCAACTACTTTAATTGATGTGTCAGAACCTTGATTGCTGTAATCGCTCCTCTCTCCAATGTTCACATTAACAAATTGTTCAGCCTTGGTTTGCTGTGTACTTACTAAAAGGAAAACCTTGTTTTCTTCTGGAGATGGTACTTCAGAAATGTAAGCACCTAGAAGTGTCTTTTGATGAGTGTCTTGTTTGTGACTGTATCTCCTGCATAAAGCTGTACCTGCTTTATGTTTTTCCTGTGACCAGTCCTCAGGTTCTTTTAAGACTTGCATTCACTGATCAGTGTGTTAGATCTCTTCTCCTTCTCCATTTCCTTTTCTTCTCCTCACCTCTCTTCTCCTTCCTTCTTTCCCTTTTTCCTTTCCCATTTTCCATGTTCATTCCTCACCTCTCTTCTCCTTCCTTCTTTCCCTTTTTCCTTTCCCGTTTTCCATGTTCATAAGAATCTGCCCTTGTTCTTTGCTGATCTGTAAGTCAACAGCCCCTCAAAGGCATTGAGGTCTGGAGCATGTCCAGAGAAGGGCAATAGAGATGGTGGAGGGTCTGGAGCACAGATGCTTTCAGGAGTGCCTGAGGGAGCTGGGGTTGTTTAGCATGGAGAAAAGGAGGTTCAGGGTCCCTCTCTACAAGTTCCTGAAAGGAAGCAGTAATGAGTTGGGCATTGCTCTCTTCAAAGAAACAAGCAACGGGACAAGAGGTAAGGGCTCCAAGTTGTTCCAGTGTCCAGTCTGGATATTAGGAAAATATCTTCATGGAAAGGGTTGTCAATCACTGGAACAGGCTGCTCAGGGAAGTGGTGGAGTCCCCATCACTGGAGGTGCTGAAAGGATGTGTAAATGTGGCACCTGGAGACACAGTTTAATCGTGGACTTGGCAGTTCTGGGTTAACGGTTGGACTTGATGATCTTGAACATCTCTTCCAACCTAAATGATTCTGTCATTCAGTGAGTCAGTAAGAATAATTCAAAAAACAAATCCCAGAAAAATACTTGAGATATATCTATGCATTCAAGTGTTACTTTTTCACATTTTAATTACAACAAACACAGAAATAATATTCATAGCAGATATTCATCCTGCAATGAGCTCCAAAAGCTCTCTCTTTCAACACACATTCCACAAACTGTCTTCTAGCTTAATCAATATTTAATATTTTCTCACTGTAGGCAAAAGGGAGTGAACCCTTTGCACAGGCTAGTGCCAAGGCAGAGCAGTATCCAGCTTCCTTAAAAGAAATAAGGGAATTCAGCTTGCCTTCCTCTTCCTATGCTAAATACCCAGTGGTGTTTAGCATAAACAAAGAACTAGCATAATCACCATTATTAAAAAAAAAAAAACAATAAAAAATAAACAAAACCAACAACAACAACGAAAAAAAACGGAAAAACGGAACTACCTTTTCTAGTGCACCCTGGCTTTATACTTCAGGGTACAAGCACATTGCATGTGTGTGTGCACCTGCCTGCACATGCCACATAACTGGGGAGGGGGGAAGATAGCATGCAGAATAATGTAATTACTCATTCTTGAATAGAAGGATAATTACTGTCACAGAAACCCACATAACTTGCAGATCTTTTTGTTCTTTTTAAGATGATAAATACAGTATTTTCCATTTTCTAACAGGATGCATCCTTTCCTTCTGATTTCCCTTCCCCCCCCCTTAAGCTGAATTACATACATTTCAAATTAATAACCAGGGTTATCTGTTCCCATATAGGGAAAGAAAAGCTTACCTGGATTTTTTTAAAAATAAAAACAATTCCATGTCTCTGGAGTCACAGTGGTTAGTCACTGATTGGGCTGTCACCTGCAACAAACTTCCTTTAAGAATGACTTTCAACAGCATATCCAAAAGAGGATGAAGAAAAAGAGGTAGGAGCAGAAAAAGACACAGTGCCTGACCACAGGCTGACTTTTAAAATTCAAAGTGTGAACCTCACATTTAAAAGCAATGATAGCCTAAGTGTGCCTTGCTGTCAGTCACTCACAGAGCATAGTCTGGGGGCAGGTGTGACACAAAGCAGTGCAAAAAGACACACAAGCAGCCAGGAGCTCTCAGCTTCTGACAGCTGGCCAGGTGCTCTCTTTCCCTCTCCCTTCCATCCAGAGAGTCCTTTGGAAATGGAGAGAATTGCCACTATGTGAGTAACCATCTGTTTGAATATATTCTCCTAAATAGCTTTATTTAAATATGTCTTTTTAAGTCTTTTAAGAGTACTTTTTTAGGTATAAATCTAAATGTACTGCCTGACTTAGGATATTAGGGTAACAGAAGTAGAACTGATACTAGGAACTGCTTTAATGGAACTTTTTAACAGTTGCTGACAGAACAAGCCTGCTCTTCTTTAGTGACAGTGATGTTGAGGGAAAAATTTCAAAGCCTCCATGGGAGCCTGGAGCTCACAGACATCTTTATGCCTCTGTGAACAACAGTGGTTTAGGCAACATCTGTTCTTACATCTTCTGGCAAAAAGGATTGATATTATTCCTGCACAGCAAATCCCCACAAAGGTTAGGCTTATACTGCAGTTAGCTTAAAACTGACTGGGTTTAGATGGCTGTATAACTATGACATTGTGCCACTTAATGTAACTGATTTCAGTGTATTTATTGGGATTTTTCTCCCACCTGTTACCTCAGAATCATAGAATTGTTTATGTTAGGAAAGACATCGAAGGTCAAGTCCAACTGTTAGCCATGAACTGCCAAGTCCACAATTAAACCGTGTCCCCAAGTGCCACATTTACACATCTTCTCAACACCTCCAGTGATGGTAACTCCACCATTTCCCCACTGCTGTGGTTTGATACTGGCCCAATTCCCGGCACCCATGAGAGTTGCTCACTCACCCTGCTCTGCCACAGCTGTAAAAGAGAGAAAAAAAAAAAAAACAAAGGGTTCATGACCTGAGATAAGGACTGAGAAAACATTCCATGGGCAAAACAGATTCAAAGTTGCAAAGTGAATTTATTACTAACAGAATCAGAGGAGGATAATGAGAAGTAAAATAAGCCCTTTAAACCCTTTTTCCTTCCAGCCTCTCCCTCCTTCCCACCAACAGTGCAGGGATACAAGTGTCCTGGGGTGATCTCAAAACCAGGACAACAGGGCATGGGGGGGTCTGGTCAGTTCATCACTGAGATTTTCTTCCACTGCTCTGGATAGGACTCTTTTCCCTGTGACACCGTGGGGTCCCTCCCACAGGAGACAGTTCTCTGTGAACTGCCCCAGCGTGGGTCCAGTCTCACAAGCAGCAGCCAAATCACACCTGCTGCAGCGTGAACTCCCCCCACAGGCACAGTCCCCAAAAAACTGCTGTGATGTGGGTCTCTCTTTCCACAGGGTGCAGTCCTTCAAGGACAGGCTGCTCCAGCCTGGAAGCAAAGGTCCTCCCACTGGATCACAGCCTCCTCCAGGCATCCACCTGCACCTACGTGGATACCTCCCCCATGGGCTGTGGGTGGATCTCTGCATCTCCCATGGATCCCCATGGGCTGCAGGGGCACAGCTGCTTCACCATGGTTTCACCATGGTCTGAGGAATCTCAGCTCCAGCACCTGTAGCACCTCCTCCCCTTCTTCTTCACTGACCTTGGTGCCACCATGTTGTTTTCCCTCACATATCCTCACTTCCTCTTCTTCTCTGACTAGAAGAAAAACTCTGTGTCCTTTGTTTTTATTTTCTTCTTAAATATGTTATCACAGAGGCATTACCAACCTCTCTTATTGGCCCAGTTTTGGCCAGCAGCATGTCCACCTTCAAAGCCATCAGAGATTGGCTCTTCTGATCATGGTGGAAACTTCCAGCATCTTCTCATAGAAGCCACCTCTGTGAACCCCCCTTACCAAAAACCAGGCCATGCAGAACCAGGATACCTGGGCAGCCTGTTTCAATGCTTGATCAACCTTTCAGTGAAGATGATTTTCCTAATATCCAGACTATACCTCCACTGGAACGACTTGAGGCCATTTCCTCTTGTCCTATTGCTTGTTTCTTGGGAAAAGACAGCAACACCCAGCTCATTACTACTTCCTTCCAGGTAGTTGTAAAAAACAATAAGGCCTTTCCTGAGCCTCATTTTCTCCAGGCTAAGCAACCCAAACTCCCTCAGCTGCTCCTCGCAGAATTTGTTCTCCAGACCCTCCACCATCTCCATTGCCCTTCTCTGGACACCTCAATTCCAGCACCTCAATGTCCTTCTTACGGGGGGGGGCCCAAAACTGATCAGAGAATTTGAGGTGTGGCCTCAGCAGTGTCAGGTACAGGGGGATGATTGCTGCCTTCATCCTGCTGGTCACACTGTTGCTGAGCTTCCCCAGTTTGTTGCTGTGTTGCCCCAATTTCACTGTCAATAATAATCTGCTATGTCTGAATATGCCTTCTCGAGCTTCTGTGCACTAAACCTAAAAAATCTTGAGCCTGGGAAATTCTCTTTGCTTTTATTTTTTAGATAAAACTGATAAATAAATCAATTTCGCTGGTGCTATCCCAAATCCCCTCACCTGAAATGGAAGATACTTCATCCAAGACAGATTACTTTGCCAGTTCCAGGAACTCATACCTTGCTATGAAAGTAATAATAAATAAACAAGCCTACTCCACACTCCACCAGAAACAGCATGCTAGCTGCCTGCTCTAGGCTCCAATTGAAATTCTGTCTGTTTGCAATAGCATCCTTAGCAACCGAAAAATCACACAAGACAATTCCTGTAGGTGAGGTGTATCCAAGCAGCCAACATTTCAAATGCAAGCTTTTCTTGTGGACCTGAAAAGCTAATTTTTCTACAGAAATCCTGAATTTATTTAAAAGTCTTATCCAAGATATCTTTCTCACTCACAGATTTAGCATATCAATGTTCCTAGGAAGTCATAATCATTGCTTTCATTCTATAGATTTCCTTGCCCTCTAACAACTCAGATTGTGTGTTGTCTCAACCATTTCCTTCAAGTCAGCTCTGAGAGCTGAGTCAGACCAGAAGAATGGTTGAATTAAAAAGCCTGACAATCCTCTACCCCTTATTCAGCCAATAACCTCATTTGTTCATTGATTGGAAATTAAAGATGATAGAAGTGCTTTTATTATTTTTGTTGGTGATGATCTACAACTCTACTATTTTGTGCAAACCTCTCTATTACACACTTAGGGCCAAATTACTGTGGAGACAGAACAGGAAAGCCCATAATAAAATACAGTAAAAATGTACTGGGTGTATGTTTTTACTGTATTTTATTATGGAGGAGGATATGGAGAGAGGAATCAGTTTCAGCCAGGCAGGTGTATCCTACTGGTGTTCACAACCCAGCTGAAGGTTCAAGCCTTAAAGTCTCAGTGCTGACTGTTCCTTTTGCAGCAACATGCAGTAGGATGTTTGCAGGATGTCATTTTTCCAGCAGTGGGAATATAGCAGCCTCTTCCCTGGCTGCAGAGAAGGACTGTACTGCCTGGGGTGAAAATGGATATGTCAGTCCCCCACTCTGCTAAAACTGGAGCCAAGGCTTGTGTTAGCTTCATTGTGTGTTCTGCTGATAGCTGAAATGTTCTCTGTGGTTCAAAATTCATATTTTTGCTCTCCTAATTATCCCTTAGCTTAGCTTCTGATATTGGAAAATTATCCTCTAATTCTCTTTCTTTAATCAGATGGTTTATATTTTTAAAAATTCTTGATTATACTCATTTTCATATCCCCACTTAAACATAGTTAGCATTTGCTGACCTCTATCCCATGTTAAAAGAGAGATGAATTGACTGCAGTCACTCCAGCTGTTCACTAAATATTTTCCACATTTCTAGAGTGGATTATTCATTCAATATGGGACTTAAACTTCAGTATCTGAAAGATTCCTTTTTTAAAATGTTCTTCACACTTATCCATCCAGGCTTTTGATATCTAAAATGATGTAATTGCAAGATCTGAGGTGCTTCTAAATAAAGAGTCATTTCAAAAACACTTATTTTCTGAAGGTGGGACACGGACCAGGCTCTGTTCATACACGCTGCTCTACAAATTTGAATGACTCCTGAACTATATCTCAGAATATCTCTCTTCACCTCATATCTTTGCCTCTTGTGAAAGATGAGGAATCAAAATGCCTTGATCCAACCTTCGGGGGAGTATATCTTTGAATAGCTAAAAGGTTTTGTTTCCACTTGCTCTGAATGTTTACAGCAACATTCTGACCTTTGGTAATGCCCATTACCCCTGAACCATATCCACATTTTTGATGATTTTTTTATCAGTCCTGTCTGAGAAGTGCTGTCCTTAACTTATGGGGTACATTAATTTCATGAAAGACTCAATTCAGAACTTTAAAACATCTGGAGAAATTATTGACAAGTTTGTTTAAAAAAGAGATGAAGAGAAAAAAAAATCTAGTATTACACATAACTAATTATTTTTCCAAGCAAAAAGTTTTCTTCTAATTTTCCACAGAACTAATTTTTTACCTGAATTTTTTACCAGAATTAATTTTTTACAATCAGTGTTAAAAAACATGTATTTGAGGCTTCAAAACAAAAATCTGTTTGAGTTATCAGGGTTCACATAGCCTTTCTTTGCATCCTTTTTTGGATAGTAAAGCCGTTAATGGAATATTGATGTTAAGGAAAAAACATCAAGGACTAAGAAGAGAAAAAAAAAATCCTTGTGTTTATCACTAGCTCACTCTCAGACAGACAAATACTTTCCTTCCTTTGAGGAGGACAGCAGTATATGAAAAAAAAACTGCCTAAACTCTGAGGGCATTTCTTTGGAATGCCAAATAAAAGTTAAGTGGCAAAATGAAAAGACAAATTGCTCACAGGCACCCCAAGTGTACTAATTGGCTGTCTGAGAGCCCAGAGAAGCTCCCCAGACACTGTGTGCTTGCTACTCTTTCCTACGGTAACCAGCGTGCAAGTATGGCAGAGGGGAAAAATTTTTGACAAAATACCAGGTGCTTACAGGAACAAGCCCCAGTTGTAGGACAGTAACAAAAGAGTAGCCATAGGGCGGAAGAGGCAAAACTAGCCAGAAAGATGTGCTAGGAAATTAGTTATCAGTGGTCAACCATCAAATTAAAAGGATGTATTGAGAAAGATTTCCCAGGAGTCTGTCCTGTGTCTGGCTCTATTCAATATTTTCATTATTAACTTGGATGGTGGAATAGAGATTGTATATTTACATCTGACTCTAATCTGGTAGGAGATGGAAGTGATTTGGAGGACAGGAATCAGACTCTGAATAAACTTTGGGAAACTGGAATTGTCTGAAAAAAACAAATGAAAAGTTCCACATTCATTTCTGCATTTCAGCTGCTTAAATACAGAGTGGGAAATAATTGACTACTTAAGAACTTTGCAGGATCTGCTGTTGTCACAAGCTGAATGTCAGCCAAAGATATCATGTGTCAGCAAAACAAAATCCCAACAAACTGGAATGTGTAAACAGGAGGGTCATCTGTAAGACATATAAAGCAATCTTTCTGCTTTACTTGAGACTGGTAAAACTTCAGCTAAAGCCTTGAGTCGATAGAGGGACTGATTTGCACTCAAGGAAAGAGTCGATATGAAGCACGTGCCCTAATCAGGACATACCAAAAGAGCAGTTGCAGGAAATGGAATGGCCAGAAAAGGAAGACTGGGGGAACTGATCAACAGTCTTCAAAAATGTAAAGACCAGGGCAATAAAGAGGCCAACAGACAATTGCAACCCTCTCTTCAACACAAATGGTGTATACATCTTGAAGCAACTTTTATAGATCCCTTATCTCTCTTGTAGTTACTATGGCTCACAAATAGCAAAAGGTTCTAAAAAGTCACTGACATATTACTTTTGTATATAAAAATCTGTGCTCTCTATTTCAGGAAAAAACCTTGAGTAGTGTCTTAGGTTGAAAGATTTAGCTGGGGGTGTGTATTCTATTTGCCATCTGTTACAGGTGGGGCAGTTCTCTTCTGTTAATTGGGCAGTTTTCTTTATCTCCTCCACAAACCAATCCTTCCTCCAGAGAGATATCTTCTGTTGATGGGCCATTGAGTGTCACTGCATGACTGATAAAATTACATGAACCCATTGTGAGATGCTTCGCCCAGGGGGAGGAGCCAAACATTCCTTCCTGGATACAATCTGACATTTGGAACACCACAGGTAGCCTTTTCCCATTGGATTCCCAGAGGAGCAGCTGTCTTGTCCACTGGATTCCCAGAAGAAGACCAGGCCCATCTACACCACCACTGGACATTCAGAGAAACACTATGGCCTTCTACAGGCTCACTGCTTCAACAGAAGCACACATGTCACTGCAGGAGGACTGCAGCCACCATTTAATAGGACTGCTACCAACACCCTGACCCGCAGTGCGTCAGGTCGTATTCTGACTCTGTCAGTGGTTTGTTTTCCTTTTTTTTTTTTGTACTATTACATTTGTATTTTTAATTTTCCTAGTAAGAACTGTTATTCCTATTCCCATATCTTTGCTTGAGAGCCCCTTAATTTGAAAATAATAATATTTTAGAGGGAGGCAGTTTACATTTTCCATTTCAAGGAAGGCTCCTGCTCCTTCCTTAGCAGACACCTGTCTTTTCAAACCAAGACAACTAGAAAAGTAGATGTCGTTTGTAGGACATTTATGACTTCATCTTCTAGTTATTTCATTTTAGGCTTGCTTCCTTTATTCTTTCTCACTGACATCTACCACATTAACCTTTTTCGTCGCATTACTTTTATCCTTGCATGCCACACACTGTCCTTCCTCCTCCAATCCCTGAAAGGCCTGTTAATATATGAACAAATTTCTGTTGATTTTCTATTGTTGCGGACCCAGGCATTATTCTCAAATTACTTGACTTCAGTGGCTGGTATTCTTATCAACCATGAAATATCATTTAGTTCACCATAAGGAATGAGAGAGAAGTCATCTCCCTTTTCTCTAACCCAGTTTAATCAACTGGAATCACCATAACATGGTCTTCTCCTGAACACCTCACTACATCGCTGTGTTTGAATGCTTTTATATTCCTTTGGCATGATGAGTGACAGCATTTTTTCCTTCAGCACACTTGCAGGACCCAGAGCATATGAATCATTCGCAGAAGTACAGTCCTGCCATCCTACTGAGTAATTCCTTAAGGTCAGGAATTGCAGTTCAATCCCCTGTACAAGCACCTAAGTTTCTGGTACATGGTCTTTCTCCCAACTTTATTTCATGAGCACTGCAGTGAATAACTCACATAGCGGGGTGGATATAAAGTAGTGGAAATAAGTAGCATTCATGTTCCACTGGAGCTACCTTTCTGTTTGAGATGGTGTGAGAGACGCACAGAGCAACGAAAAATAAAATGCCTCCCATGTCCTGACATAGGTTATCATTTCCCTGGTTCTCATGGCACAGCAGAGGTGGACCCTCTTCCTTAAGCCTCTCACAGAAACCTGTCCTTGCCAGTAGGCTGCCAGCATTCACACTGAAGGACGTGGAGGAGAGCTCATGATTCAGCCTCCTCCCTCTGCCCTGCAAGCATCAGTACACAGCAGCCACGAGGAAGTGAAAAGCTTGAAGACCATAAGTGAACTTCATCAGAAATTTACTGAGACAAAATATGTCTCAGCACTCCATCTCCTCTAGTTTCCTAAGCATGTCTTGGGCTTCTTTCTGTCTCTGAAGAGGTCTTCACAAGACCTGAACATAATTTTTATGGTATTCAAAGACTGTTACTGATTCATTGCCTTGTTATAAATGTCTTTTTTGGACTATTTCTCCTGGTCTGCCCACTCAAGTGTTCTACAGGAACACCAATGCTTGAATCAAGGCAATTTAAATAACACAACTTCTCGAAAAAGTCAGTAAGATACTGCAAGAATATCCACTGAAATTTGTCCTTAATTAGTTTTCCCTAGAGATTGAGTGCAGTACCAGTGAAAGGTTAATAACTGAGCCAGCCTGTGCACAGGTGTTTCTTAAGGCTCCAATGACTCAATGATGACCCAGGAGGTGGCAGGGGTAAAAATCAAATGCTAGTCCAGCTTGCTTTTGTTTGACCTTTGGACCCAGCACCTGGCAACCCCAGGCAGAAATCTGAGTACAAGTGGCTTGTACAAGTGCCTTTTTATACACAGTATTGGGGATAGCCAGGTATTCTGTGGAGCCTCCACCTGTGCTGCTGTGTAGCCTCCAACCACCAAGCACATCTGTTGTAAAAACTCTGGGTAGAAGAGATGGTTAAAAACACCACCTTTTGTGGGTCCACAGGTCTTTTCTTAAAGTCCTCCAATATTTCTTGTCAGATAACACTGGTCTAGGCTGAATTCAGCCTTCTAACAATACATCTGTTGTGCTCTTGATACAGGGCTATTTTCAAATCAGCATTGCCAAGGGCACGCTACTGGGTATATCTCCATCAGGATTGCAACACATTTACTGTGAAGGTACAGAAATAAAATTTTAAAATTAAGCCAGTGTAAAATGAGACTGAAATATTTTATAAGAAAGCTACTTTTTTTAAACTTTAATTTGCACGGAAGACACTAAATTTAGTGTTCTATGAATACAATTCTGTCTTTAAAACTTGTACATTATGTGAGTTTAGTAATAAATATAAAAACCTCATAAAAAGGTTTAAGACACCATCCATTTTGAGAAAGTTCAAAATTCAGCTTCATTTTACATTTCTGTACCTTCGTATTTATACTTCAAACAGTAAGTTATAACAGTATAAAACATAGTTTTATGCTAAATAGATAATTTTTCACTTTATACTTTTAAAAATGATTGTTCACTACATTTTAACATGGCTGTATAATAAACATTTCTTGTAGGAAGTTCATCTCACTGGTTCAAATGGAGTGGCATTGTCTGCAAGGTCTCATTTCAAAATTATTGCGCTTTTATACTTTTTGTCATGCCGCAAGTTGTGAAGTCCAAAATATTTACCATTCTGATTGTCAGTCTTTCCTTCATAGAGATGTCTGAGTGAAGATAAAATAGACAACTTGTTTTGTTGAATCAATAGAGGCATATTATCACAGCAAGATTATAATTCAGGTGTACAATACCTGCATTTTACGGTGCACAAAACTGAAACTGCCATGTGCTGTGTGTCACAGTAGGTAACTAATATCAACAAAGTACCACCAGTCTATGTTCAAATACTGTTGTATGGCTCTAACTTCAATCCACAAAAGCAAGGCAATTCAAAGTTAAGGTTAAACTCTCTCCATAATCCACTCTCTTCAGGAATTGCATTGTGAATGCAGCTGAATTCTCATCTCAGGCCTTTGCCACTCCATGTTGCCACACAAACAGTGAGAAAGCAAACCTACTGTTACACTTACATGCAGATTCCTATAAATTGCTTTATAACTGGTAAGGATACCATCTACTGGCATTTGTATTTACTTGAGGCCAAAACCTGAGGCTTTGGAGACAGGCTATGATCATCACATAGTTTGGGATGAATGAGTTTACATAACTATTTCTCTTTGCTTGCCAGGGCATACTGGAGTTTTGGGTTTGCATGGCCAGGTTTTCGTAACAGGGGAGCTATAAAAGTGGCTTCTGTGAGAAGCTGCCAGAAGCCTCCTTCATGTCCAGCAGAGCCAGTGCCAGCCAGCTCTATGAAGGATGTGCTGCTGGTCAAGGCCGAGCCCATCAGAGATGGTGGCAACACCTCTGTGATACTATATTTGAGAAGAAAAAAAAGTTATTGGGCAGTTGTAATTGTGCTCAGAGAAGAGCAGAATGAGAATACGTGAGAAAAACATCCCTGCAGATACCAAGGTCGGTGCAGAAGGAGGAAGAGGAGGTGCTCCAGGAGCTGCAGCTGAGATACCCCTGCAGCCCGTGGTGCAGCCCACAGTGAGACAGCTCTGCCCCTGCAGCCCCTGGAACCCCACAGAGATCCACCTGCAGCCCATGGAGAAGCCCCGTGCCAGAGCTGGATGCCTGAGAGGAGGCTGTGAGCCCATGGGACACCCAAGCTGAAGCAGGCTCCTGGCAGGGACCTGCAGAGCCATAGAGAGAAGCCCATGCTGGAGCAGGTTTCCTTGTAGGACTGATGATGCCGTGGGGGACCCATGCTGGAGCAGGCTATGCCTGAAGGACTGCACCCTGTGGAAGTGTGAACCACTTTGCATCAGTTTGTGAAGAGCCATTGCCTGTGGGATGGATTCACGTTGGAGAAGTTCATGGAGCACTGTCTCCCATGGGAGGAACTCCATGCTGGAGCAGTGGAAGGACTCCTCTCCCTGAGCAACATCAGGAAAAATTTGTGATGAACTGACAGTAACCTTCTCTTCCGTCTCCCTATGCTGCTGGGTGGGAGGAGCTAGAGCTGAAAGGAGGGAAGGGTGGGGAAAGATGTTTTTAATATTTATGTTACTTCTGTCTATCCTGCTCTGATTTTGTTAGTAGTAAATTCAGTTACTATCCCCAGTCTGAGTCTGTTTTGCCCTTGTCAGCATTTGATAAGTGATCTCTCCTGGCCCTTTTCCTTCATTGTATTTTCTGTCCCCCATCCAGTTGTAGAGGGAAGGGACAGAGAAGCTTTAGTGGGTGTCTGGCATCCAGCCAGAGTCAACTCAATGCATAGAGGTTGGAAAACACCTGTTTTGTGAACTTCTTGTGGCAACAGGAGCAGACAGTCTTGTGTTGATTGCTGCATATTTTTGAACTGCCATTATCAGGAAAAAGAGGGAACATAAGTCCATTTTGAAACCAAAATAAACTGGCATCAGTGGTTTTCAGTATCAAGAACCTTTCTCTTCTGCCTGTGATTTTAAGCAAACAAGAATACAATGTAGGAAGAAAAATGATCTATTTCCAGCTAATGATACAGAGGGAAGTATAACTACTGTTATCATACTTGAGATAAGAAATTTGTTTATACAGTAAAGATCATATTTCAGGCTTGGAAACAAAGGTTGTTTGTGAAAACTGATCCATCATGACTATGTGTTACTCCTATGACCAACATTTTTTGCACCTGATGGAAGCATCTGCTACCAGATGGATGCATCTGCTACATGTCCCACTGCTCAAAGTCTGATTTCAGGAAATCAAATTCTGCTCCATGCTGCCCTACTTCTCAGGAATCTTAATTGTTTGCAGCTTTCCTTGTAGTACTGTCAGAACTAGGGTTCTGCAGCTTGTCCACAGATTTTGGAGTTAGCAGAAAGGAGAAAGCTCTGTGTTTTTCATGGGGTGTAGCTGTGCCACAGAAACATGGGATGAGAGCACCTTGGGAACGGCATCATCCTCCTCAGGGGCATCTTTCCCCAGAGGCATCTCTCTACATGCACTATTTAACTACTTTTTTTTTTAGATTTTTTTTTTTTAGTGCAGGTTTCAATTATATCAAAGCTCTGATTAACTAGTGGCAGAATGTGAACCAGTATGGATAATCTGTAGCTGCACAGCTGTATGCCATATTGAAGAAATTTGTAAGCACCAATATAGCAATCTCAAGTACTAAGACACCTTCAATTTTTGACGCAAAAGAGACCTGGCACTACAGTTTCACACCTCCTTGTGAGCTTCTCCTCCTCCTTCAAGCAGCCTAGCTATTGCTGGAAAAAACAAAGCCATGATGGGAGCTGGGAGATGACAAGATATTACTGCAGAACAAATTAAAACAGAGCTAGAACTCTGTACTGCAGAGGTATTCATCCTTTTTTATTGCCTCGAAGAACAAGCCTATTATTCTTCTAAAAGATTAGTAAACAGTACATTCAGCTTTCAGAGACCTTCAGTGTGTCTACAAGGCTTGTGATGCAGAATAATGTAGGTAAAAGGAAATACATGGAAATTTTCGTAAAAACAGATACTGAAGTATTGTAGTTGCTTACTTTCTCTCTGCTGTGAGGAAGTTCAGAGAGAGTCTTTTGTGTCATTTCTATTTTGAACCTGTTTTGTTGCTGAATATGGGAAAAGATTAGTTTGCTGCTCATTGTGCCATTGGTTTTGTGATTCTATGAAAACCCCCTAAAAGTCTGCATGCAAAACCAATGAGGTAGAACATGTTTGACAAGCTTAGTTCCAACTTCACCAATGTAGCAGGAAAAGACTTTAAAATCATTGCCTCTCTTCAATAACAATAGTACATACAAGTGTTTACAAGAGGATTAAAGGCTGCTTTAGCAATTTGTATTAAAGATTCCTGTATCAGACAAGTTTTATCACAAAACCTGTTGGAGCACTATACAGCTGATCAGATGCAAACAGAAGCAAGTTATGCTACTGACTTTATTTTACCTGCTTTAGAAGGATGCTCGATGTATCTGCAAATACACACCATGTGTACAATAAGCCATACCTATTGACAGCCTGCCCAATTACAACAACAGTAAAAAAAGCTCCACAAGAAACGACCCCTAGCACCTGGTAATTAAAATTGCTAATCACCAGCAATTATCTGGCACAGCTTTATAGCCAGGCAAAACAGTCTGACCCTTTGCCCATGGAAAGAAGAATGTTTGCTGTCTATTGATAAGTGCTTAGGCAAAGCTGTGTTCGGCTCACATCCATTAAGTGGCGCCTAATAGGAAGTCAACAAAAGAGCTCTGACATCTGTAGTGGGCACTTCTAGCAGGCCAGGTTTGGGAGCACAGGTGTCCAGTAGGCTCCTGCCAAGGACCAGTGTACAGGACATGGGGACTTTTTCTTGAAAAGAAAACTTGAGCTGCCAATGTTTCCCAATTGGCTCCTCCACAACCAAAGAGTAAATGCAGTATGTTTCCAGGACAAAGATTAAAACAATTACTCTTGTCAGGAGTGGTGCCTTGTTTTCAAACTGTCTGCATGCATTCAAACACAAAGAGGTAAGAAATCCAGGAGGCTCAGTAATTTAGGTAAAGATTGTTCTTTGGTCTATTTCTGTTCTTATTGAGTTAAATATATATAAAAATGTCTCTCTAGTGTGCTCTTTAAGTCTGATAAGGAGTTTGAGATAATAAGATTTTCTTTTTTTCCATATGACACTATTATTCTCAAAGTCATAAAATACCTTTCCATTGTTATAGCTCCAGGAAGATGCTGCTAGAGATTATTTGAACTACAATAAACAGCGCCATTAAAGCTTCTGATCTCACCAATGACTCTTCTAAGGTACTAGATAAAAAGATCAGGTTTGGTTTTAGTTGGGTTCTTTGTTTTTGAGAAAGAGAGAAAGACAGAGAAAGAGAGAAACCCTGACAAAAATACTGCAAGCTTCTAATAATGAAGCGACCTAAAAAACCTGAAGGACAAAGCATCCCCTAATCACTTAGGAATGCAAATTGCTCCAAGAACAGGCATCAGTAGAGATTACAGAGCCAGGAGCTGCTGAAATCCAGAATCAAACCTCTGTAGCATCATTCCTTCTTGAGGCTTTGGGGGAATCTTGGCAAGTTGTAGTTCCATTGAAAAAGGAATTTTACAGGCACGAGCAATTTGGGGGTATTCTGACTTGTACATATCATGCCTTTTCCTGCATAAGATGTCAGAGGCCCTCCCTATACATCTTTGTGTTGTGACATGTAAAATCTGAATTATTTTATAAATGTGAAGCAACATTCCTGGCATGATACTTGGCAGTATTTCTTAATCCAAAATAATTAATGAAGTAATTAAAAGTGTTCTCTCCCTTCCTAATTCTTTCTTAAGTCCACCTCTCAAGCTGCTTCAAGTTACTGGGTTTGAAAATAAATTAATTTTCTCATGACCATGACATGAACAATGCAGCCACAACTTGCATCTCTGCACTTGTTTGCTTTGGCAAATTCTGCATCCTGGCTGGATACCTCTTGTCTGCAGAGAGCATCTCACAGAACGTGGTGTAGCTCCTCTTTAGCCCATACACAAGAGTCGCTTTGCTAGAGAAGAAGCAATGTACAATGGGCTCATACATCTCACTCCAGCACAGACTTAAAAGGCAGGTAGAGTTTGCATCCCAGCCTAGGAGGCTGGAAACACTTTTTAGCTCTCCAATTCAACTGTAGCCTAGGAGTTCTCAAAGAATCTGTACTCTTTACCAAAGCTAGTTGAAATAATCAAAATAAAATTTCAGATAAAATAAAAAATAAATCTACTTCTACTTCTGTATTCCACATAGATTTCTGCCTTTGTTGAAAATAAAATTTTCTACTTTAATTTTGGCACCTGCATGGATTATTTTCCATTAGATTCCAATTCTTGATCATTGGTATTGCCATGAGATTGTTCTCTCCTGCAGTTTGTAAGCTCCCACCAGTGTGAAAGAGAAGGATTTCTCTTTGACAAATCTTTTATGAAGTCAGAAATGAATGAAGTCACTGGAGATCCACCTACTTACAAGCTTGGGTTGTAAAGTGCAAAGCAAGATGAAACGATAGATCGTAAATTCTGGCATTGCTTACATTCAGATTCTTCTGCCTGCAAGTCTAATTCAGTAATGATCCACAGCAGAAGAGCATGCCACTGGATTTGTGCAGTCTACCCATCACAGAATAAATTACACTGAATGACTCTTCTGTGGGTAAGCTGAGATCATGACAAATATGAGGGAGAAGAGAAGGAGTGGATTTTCTGACGCTCTTTGGCATTTGGATTCCATGAAATACTAATGGATTTCAGAATGTCCTATTCAAATTGGGACATCATGGTCACCCATGGCTATGAAAACTTATTTGTCGGCCAACATTTATGCTGTAGAGTGATTTTTAATACCATTGTCTGAAACACAATCTAATGGAATGGCCAGTGGGGATAAGACATTCAGTTGCTTTTTGTTCCATTTTGAGAGGCTGATTCTTTAGGGGTGATAGTAGCATAGCAAAGGAATACAGGGAACAGCAAATTAAAATCTTTAAAATTGTGGGCTCAAAACAAACTAGACGATGGAGGTGAGGAGCTAATATGCAACTTGTGTTACCAGTCATTCCATTTCCATTTCATATATAGTGTGCTTAGCACAGAATCGATGCACAAAGTTCACCAAATCACTGCTTCTCAATGGTTTTCTCTTTTCACTGTATGTAATTCCAAAACAAAACCAACTTGTCCATTTCTGCTTCAGGTGAAAGCCTGTCTGTACCCCACAGGTCAATGAACCCATTCTGGTCTTCCTTGGAAGAGAGCCTCAGAGTCAAGAGTTTTCCACTGAAAGTGTCTTGCTAGAAACTGCTGAACAATTAAACCTGGGGAATCCCTCTTCAAGTGCCTGTTGACCTCTTCTGTCCTGGGGAGGAAGAAGAAATGAAGGAGGTAGATTTCAAACCATTTAACTGCTGCACTCTACACAACAGTACTGTTGAGCTGTGCTAGTGTAGACACAGCCCTGGGAAGTGCCTTGTCTCAGGATGGCATAGCCCAGCTGGCATTCCTTCTAGTGGTTTCCTTGTCAGTCCCAAGGATGCACCCAGCAAGAGGAAATACTCCATTCCAGAAAAAAGTAAGGCAATGCCTATCACACCACACCTCACTCACGTTGCACATAGGGTAATAAACACTTCTGTACTGCCAGTGCTTCATGGAAAAACAGGCAAATGCTCACCAAGAAATCACATCTCTCTTCTCCCAGGATATACATATTCCTGCAGATTCCTTCTTCAGCACCAGCTCTGTCTTGCTCAGGTTAAAACTTAGTGGAGTTTGTTCATACCTTCATCTTAAGCTTGGTCAGGCTTTTGATGGGCAGCAATGATGTTCCTCCTGGACTGGACAAACAACTGCTAAGCAGGACCATGTTGCCATGGTGGCCCAAAGTGTTTCAACATCTCCCCTACCAGAAGCAGGACACATGGAAACGTGAAATAAAGAGGAGGGTGAAAAAACACCTTATACGTGGGATGATTATTTGCCCTGCTACATCTTGGTTTCCCTATTGACTGTCAGATCTCTGGCATGCTGTGCATTTTCTCAGCCACTGCCCTAGCAATACCCTACAATTCCCACAGCACAGTTACATAATTTTCTTAAAAATATGTATCTTTACCTTTCTCCTATACCTTTTAGTGACTGGAAACAATAGGTTTGTTGCCAGCTCAGTTATCTCCTGCTTTAGTTGCTTGTGGTTACTGAATGCATGTTGTGCAACTCTTTCTACTTGACATGTTCCAGAACCTTCCCTTGACTTGTTCCCTTGTCCTCTTGTTTTACCTTTGTTATTTGAAGAGACAGGGAGAGAGTGAATGAAGAGCCCCCTTGTTAGCTAGTGCTCCCTAGTGCAGAGAGTGGCTCCCACCAGACTGAAGCAGATATGGTTGATCCATTCATGCAGTAGGAGACGGACACAAAGATGATTTGGGGGCCCTAATTAAACAAGCAAAGTGTTTAAACAGTAAATTTTAAATTTTAATTTAAATTAAACAGTAAGAGTGAATTAAACAGTAAGAGTGAATCAACATCAAAAGCTTCAGTAATGTTGGAATTACGGGGACCTGGCAGGCATCTGACACAGCTTCTGCAAGTCAGAATCCCATGCCAGCCAAAGCAGGGATTTGAGACAGAAGGGGAACCTGAACTGTAACAGTATCTGTACCTTCCCATCCATGGAAATGTCTCCAGAGCATACAAAGGTAGCTGAGCCACTCAGATCACAAGGACAATGCTTCTGTGAAGGACAGCTACCTCCATGGTTGCTACGTCTCAAGAAGACCATCTCTTTGAAGAAGGGCTTGTTAGATGCCAGGATGAGACAGTCCCCAGTACACAGGGACCTCATATCTTTCTGTGCCTGTTTGCCAAAGTCTTCTAGTTCACAGAGTTTCAAATCTCTATGGCTTCTTCCTAGTCCATGAGGAAATGGAACTAGACCCTAATAGAAGATGGAGGTTAACCAGAGATGGTTAAAAATGTAGATATTGGACTGGTCTGTCTCTCCAGCTTTCTAAATCTGAAGGGAAACCAAACTAGACTTTTCAGATCAGTAGTACAAATACAAAAATCCATCACCAGTGTCCCAGGCTCAGCTGCAACATTTTCCCAGTACTCTGTCAGGAGGTGGAAAAGGACTTCGCTGAAGAAGCTTAGCACCTTATTTCTGTTCAATGCAAACTAAATCCCTGGCCAAGAAAATGGCTTTTAAGCTGAATACATTCCATTTCAAAGTTTTAGGACAGGGAGATCCTACATCAGTGAATGATGATGCAAAAAATTTCTTTAGAGAGCTTAAATGGAACATTGTTATTGAGACTTGGAGACTTTGCTGAGGAATGTTGTGAAGGAAACAGCTCCAGTAAATAGTGAAAAAGACTGCAGGATGTGCTAAAAAAATACAAGTGTTGAAATAAGTTAAAAATAAAAATAAATTAAAAATAGGATGTGGAATGGGAAAGACAGCCAAGAAAAAATGTTAATAAAAAGTATTGGATGAAAGCCCAGAATAGAAGTACAACAAATACAAACAACAAGCAAATGTACACATAACAGGGTGAAAATTAGTCTGTCTTCCCTTGCATGCAGAACTGAGCAAACAGACCTACAGGCAATTTTGAAGAATGGCAGCTCTGAAGCATCCAAAGTATAAACATTTCTGTCAGGTCAGCAGCCAGAGAGAGAGTCTGAAGTGAACTTGTGAAGTACCCAGAAAGGAGGTGATGTACAAAATGGTGCCATTCAAGTACTCCATGTGCATCTTTTGAGGATGGTGGTGTATCTTTTACACGGTGGTGTGATGAAAGTCTTAGAATTAGTTGTCTATTTTACTTGTTATGAAAATGCCCCCTCCCTAAAAAGTTCTGTAAAGCATGAAAGGGCCTTTATCCAAGATCAGTAAAAGAGTATGAAAACAATTTTCAGACGTTCTTTTTATTTCATGGAGACAAATAATTAACAGTTACTAGTTATACAATGAAATCTCTTCTGTCCACTGAATATTTGTACTACTTCAGATTCATTTGAAAATTTCAAACAATAAACATTGAATATTATTGTTTATGTTTACCCTAAATAATTTTTGACATTTTTAATAGATTCATATCCAATACTCAGAGTTTGAATTGTGAGCTTTAGTTTGAGCTTGGTCATAATGTTTTATTTCCAGGAAACATATATAATGTTTCCTGACTTGATGAGCACCACTTCTGCAACTGAGAGAGATTTAACAAGCTTCTGTAGATAGGCTGTATTTATATAGGATTGAAAGATTTACATAATTGCAATCCTTCTTTTCCCAGCCTAGCATGGCTTTTGCTAGTCAAGAGATGTGTTTAAGAATAAGATGATATAGTCAAAGGCAAAATACTAGTTTTAAAATCAGTTTTTCTTATGTGGAAATAAATATATATATGCTGGTTCAGACCAACTTGTAGAGAATATTTTATGTTTTTATTTCTTCCTGTCATAGTTCAGGTTGGGATTTGGAAAGCTGATTCCCTAGCAAGGCAAACTACATTTCTCTCACTTTATAGGTTCAATTTTCAGGGCAAATACATGAACAAAAAGAATTAGGGTTTCTTATCCTCAAGTATAAAGATAGGCATGCTTAGGATTCTTCAAAAAGCAATCTCATTGAGTACATTAAGACATTTAATTTTAAGTAAGCACACATATACAGAGATAAACGGTCATATGTAATTGGAGATGGAATAACTTCAAGTGAAGACAGGTTCTTTTTTCACAGTATAAAATACATACAATACAAAAATAAAATAAAAATAGCTAAAGGAAAAAGCTAAATAGGTAGGTCAATTCCTACATCAAAAATGGAATTTAAATACTGTAGCAGTGAAGGAAATATTGAGCAGGATGCAGGGATATTTTAGAAGAGTTCACTTTTACCTCAAATAAATATTTTTATATTTAAATAATAAATTTAAATATGTTTTTACATTTAAATAAAGATTTTTAAAATTGTAAGTGACACTGTTAAAAATTTTCTGGTTCCTAACTTCCTTCACATATCTCAAATCAGAGAAGCAAAAACTGAGATACCTAAGATAAATCACCACTTGTGATAGACCAGGCCCATGACAGAAAAAAGTGGTGAAGTTCTTCCTATCTTGTTCTGATCCACACACAGTCTCATGGGGCAAAAAGAACCCCTCCTTATTCCTAGATCATGTCTCATGACAAACTGAATACCTGCACAAAACCATAAAAATGGTGAAGATTTCTAATAAAAAGTTGAAAGGGATAATGAAAACATTTTCTAAATCATTCTCAGGGAAGTCTTGCCTCTCTTTACAAGTATTTAGGGGCTGGCAGAGTGCAAGCAAAAGCAATTGAATCCCAAGTCACAGAAACTTGGCAGAATTGTGGACAGAATAAAACAATAGCATATAATGGAAAGAATTAGGCAATCATAAGAGGTAATGCTGGCATCTCAACATCATCAAGTAAAATCTGCTCCAGAATTTGAGCTAGTCCCCTTTCCTAACCACCACTTTCCTTTTGTGTGAAGTTTGTGTGAAAAGTAAAGGTTTTGGACATGTTTTTAGTCTGACCAAATCCTAAATTCCCTTTCTCTCCATTCAAGACAAGCAACAGCCCCAAAATCCTCCTGAATTAGCATTAAACCACTGACCAACTGGTCCTTCCATTCACAATCAAAGTAAACAAAGGCCCAAATGTCCTTTCTGTTCCTCAAGCTGCACAGAGAACCTCCTGCTCCCCTTTCCTCTGGCTGCAAGAACAGAAGCTCCAAGCATCTTTTCCAAAGGTTTGTTGAAAGGGGTCTCAGGAAAGTTCTTCTTAGCAGATCTTTCATCCTCCTTCAAGAAGCCAAATAAACCCTGGTGTTGGCTACAGGAATGTCCCCGTTAAAGAAATTTTTGTACTGACCTGATAACAATTTTGGGAGGAGTCAACTCTGTGTTTTGAAAAGCCAAATTAATGTAGTGAGGCTTTGACCATCCAACAAGCAGACTGTTGGCCTCCATTTTACACAAGGCAGCAGAAGGACATTTTAAAGCAGGCAGAAGTATTTTGTGGGGCTGCACAACAGGAAGCCCAGTTTGTGTATGCAGCGATTCTCCAAGCACAGCTGTAAGTTTCAAGTATGTTGTAACAATGACATATGTGAGATATATATACATATATGTATATATATATATATATAGATGTGTGTGTGTGTGTATGTATATATATGTATGTATGTATATATATATATATATAGATATATGTATGTATATATATATATATGCACATATATACACATAATGTTCCTGGGGTTTGGGATCAGCAGATAAGATGGACAGTGAAGGATTAGAAGCCTTTCAAAGAATTTTTTTGCTGAAAGAAGTGAAGTTCAGACATTACATACTAAGAGGCTTAAACAATTTTCCTAACAGGTCTTCCAGCAGTTTGTTGAGGTAACAAAATGTTTGTAATTTTGTTACTGATAGTGAAGTCAAAACCGTAGTAACAGTGTTTTAGGAGAACTTTAAGATCCAAGATATGGAGGTATTTTAGAACTCACGGTGTCTTTACCACTTTGTTAGCCACGTTTATGAATTGCTCTAATGGCAGCTTTCAGAGGACCATGTGTATCCATCCTGCTGGTGTAAAGCCTTCAGCTCGCTGAGGATTTAGCAAAGAGTGTATGGGGGCTTAAAAGAAAAACACCTCTTTTTACAAAAAGAGACCATGTGTGGGTGTCTAAAACCAAAAGGACTCTTGTGAAGCATTGGGAACAGATATTAACTGCTTAAATTTTCATACTACTTCAAGTTATTAGCCAGGCACAAAGGATGGTGTTCAGAAGAAAAGATGGTAGGATAAAAAGGTTGTTGACCTTTTTATCCAAAGAATTACAGAAAATTAATACCAAACATGACATATTTCACATGACTGGAAAAAATATAGGTGTGGAAGGAAAAGATTGTTGGTAAAATAGTTGGCATGGCCTACTCAAGTCAAAAGCTTTTGGAAGTGGTTTAAATCTATATAATTTAGATATTAGGCACTGCTGGAAGAAAATAAAAGCAATAAAAGTCTTAACATGCTCCTCTCCAGAAACATCGTGGTTTGATTTTTCCTATAAACATTAGTTTAGGTTTTACAGGGTAGGTAATTAAATGTTTACAGATACACTGCCCTTATGCCTCGAGTGGTAGCAACAGCGAGATTCCTTTTCAAACTGTACTTATGAGTAAGGACAGAATTTGTTTGGTTTGACCTTTCAGAGTGAAATGAAAAAAGTTGTGCTGATTCAGTCTGAACATCCAAGACCCCACAATCAGACAAATCACAGAAAAAAATTATCCTGATAAGACTAACATATTTTGTACCAGTTTGAACAAGCCAGTATATTAAGTTGCTCCCAATTTAAAATATTTAGAAACTACTCTTTACTACAGTCATCTCCAGAGGGTTAAACTTCTTGTATGATTGCATGGATGTGTCAGGACACAAGTCTGTGGAGACCTTCTCTGTAACCCTGCAACCCCCACCTCAAAAGGACAGCCTGTTTGCACCCACTGCGTGTGAAAGTACTTAGGCCACAGTGAGTAAAAATAGAATTACATTTGAAATCAAATCAGACCAAATAAGATGCATCTCATTTTGTTTCATAAAAAATTGAGAACCCATCAGTCTTCTCCTTTTTGAAAAGGTGAGAGGTAGTTGTTCCATCCTTTCACTCACCCAGGACATGAATGAAGTGCTTGAATTTCCTTCTTGGCAGTGAGAAAGCAAATCTATGTGTGACAGAAGAGCTGCAAATGAGCGTCTCTCTGTTTCTAATCAAGGTCACTAGCCTGTCCTGTATTTTGATGGCTAGAACAGTATTTTGACCCATGTTCCAAGTACTGTAACAGGATATTAAACAGCTAAAGAGCAAAATATAACACCAAATTCATCTGCTAAATTTACTGAATGATGAAGTACAGGAGATAGACAGCAAAAATCTCCTCTTTGCCTGATCTTCATGGAGTCAGAAGTCTGATGCCTACTGACACTTCATCTGGCAGAGCGTAATTCTTTGTGTTTGATGTTTTAGGGATTTTTTTTTGTTGATGTTGTTGTTCTGAGCTTTTTCTCTTTTCATTCTGACAATTTGTGTCCAAGAAACAAGACCAGAAATGGTATAGGAAGGAATAGAAACCAAGTATATAGAAGTGATTTGTAATGATGCAATTTTCCATATGAACTTCAAAAGGCTGTGAAAAGGCCTGGTCATTCTTTGCATCTTGTCTAGTTCTGCATTAGATCCTTCTAAGGACAACAGAAATGACTGTTGCTGGTTGTGGTTACTGCAGATGTGGTCCACCATGACCAGCACCAGCTTCAATGGCGGTGTTAATCAGATTAAAAGGCATGGATAACCATCCTGTAGCTTCTCCAGGCAGCTCATACTTCAAAGGAGCAAAAGCTTCTGGCCAGATAACTATAGGAAGATAAAGCAAAACCGTACAGGGATATAACACTACAGCAGGCTCTTCTCTGTGGTGCCAGGTAGTAAGAGAAGAGGCAACAGGAAGAAACTAATGCACAGGAAGCTCCACCTGCATTTGATGAAGAATTTTACTGTGCAGGTGACTGAGCACTGGAGGTATTCAAGAGCCATCTAGGGACTTTGTTTAAGCAAGGAGGTTGGACCAGATGACCCACTGTCCTTCCAACCTAACATACCCTGTGATTTTGTGACTCTGATTCTGTGAAGTGTAGGTTGGCATTTCCCAGATAAGACTGCTCCCCACACCATCACTCAAGACTGGATTGCATATTCCTCACCTTTCTGAAGATAATCTTGAAGTCATTCCAGTTCAGGTCTGTGGCATTGTGGAGGTCAAACCACACCAGGTAACCTCCGGGTGTGACTTTTGAGACACATTGCCACATCCACGTAGTCATGGACAAACATGTTCCATTATGGATCACCTCATATGCAGGATCAGTAACCTGCAGTGACCCCCACTCCCAGTCTCAGACGCAGGAGCTGCAGCTCATCCCATGTCTGAGGAGAGGCCAGCACAAAGCAGGGGATGCCCTGCTGATGCTCAGGATCCTGCCATGCAGCAGCAGTGCTTCCATGAGCTGCTCTTGGCAGACGAGAAGGGAGCAATGCACAGCTGCTGCAGGGTCACTCAGAGGAAGGTACAAGCTGGGTGGTGTGGGGTTGATGAGCTGTTGCCAAAGCTCCCCTGGGAAGTGCTACACCTGTCATTCATACAGGGACAATTGTCACACACACCTGTGTTCACAGGTGGGGCTGGAGCAGCAATGAGGACACCAGGCATGCCAAGAACACCTTGAGGAGAACTCTGACCTGAAATTTTGGTGCAAAGAACAGCAGTGCTCTCACTAGTTTTAAGAGAGTCCTTAGCTACTTAAATGAGGGTGACACCACCTTGCAAGATGGCTCTGTGCAGAGCCAGCAGTAAGGAGATCTATTCTGCATTCACGTCTGTTTCAGGGACACAGGCTTATTTTAGCCTGGTGCATAATCCTGAGGTGCAGTTCCTTGTCTTACCAATTGTTCACTGCCAGGCATTCCATGGCAATTTGTACAAAAAGTGGCAATCTCCTGAAGATCTTTTGTCACAGATAAGTCAGGTTATTGCTGTGACACGTTAACATAACAGCTTATAAATTCCAGTTGTTTATATTTGCTACATCAAATAATTGTGCAATAATATAGAAAATAAATGGTTTTAGGATTAAACATGTAAAAATATTGTATTGCCTATTATTTCAGGGTTTTTTTGTTTCCCATATTTGCAGGTTTATACAATGCTCCAGGTAAGTGCTGCTCCACATATTTTTTTTAATCAATGTCATATTATCAGGGCATGCAATATAATAAACAGATCTCTTAAAGCACCAGTGATGTCTCTATTGGCAGGCTTATAAAAGAGCTCGGTGACCTTGGTTAATTAGCCATGTAATAAACCAGAACTGAAAGAGCCTATTCCCACAAACCACAGCACAGCACTCCTCCACCCCCCGCCTGCCAGAGGGGCTCTGAATGGGAAGTCAGCAGACGCTATGCAAAGTGCAGCCACTTAGCCTCAGAGCCCTTTGGAATGTGTGCAAAGATTCACAAAGACAATTCCTTCCAGCCACTGATTTAAGAAATAATATTTTAAACAAAAAGATAAGTTTTCTGAATACTTATTTTATTGGCTCGTGCTGCTTAAATGTGTAAATGTGTATCTTCTTGAAACCTCACCACACTTGTGTTGAAAAACAACTTTAAAACTCTTCCATTTCAGATATGTTTTCTATGAGTTCTATGATTTGTTTTGATGTTTATTTCAGATATTCCTAATAGAAAAAGAAATCCAAGTCCTCTACTAATTAATAGCTATAGAATATATTGAATTCTTTGAATGGAATTTATTTTGTATCCATACAGTGCCATCCTTTTAAATTGTAAAGCATATTAATAAATTATATGGAAAACAGTCTTACATCTATTTCTGTTACTCACCTGATTTCACTAAAAAGCACACCTAAAAATTTAGAACTGTACTATAAAAATAAAATTGTCAACCTTTTATCTGAGGCCAGGCAGTAAAATGGATACACATTTTTAGCAGATTCTTTGACTTTATCCTATCAGACTCTTAAGAAATAAAATCTTTTGTAAGTGCCAGCAAGAACCACCGTTTTAAATTTCACCCAAATGTTAGTTCATAGCAAGCATAACACAATCAACCACACAGCCACAGAGTTAGGCTTTTCTTCTGCAAGTGCAAGTGCAATAGTTTTTCTGATTGCTACAGGAGTTAGCTCTTTTTGAAGTAAACATATGTGAAGTCCATGACTGCTATCCTTTCATGGCATGCCCCTGAGTTCTGGCACAGCACAGAAACAAAGAAAAAACCCAAATCCCTAACAGAAGCTAACACTGTTTTTCAGCTGCCACTTCCATACAGAACAATGATTTTTAATTCTTAAAAAAAAAATAAAACAAAACAAAACAAAAAAAAAAAAAAAAACCCAAAAAAACAACAAAAAAAAAAAAAATCAGCATCAGCTATTTCTAAAAATAAACTTTTTTTTTTTCCTCAAGAATGCTTTTTATTTTCCTAGTGGACTTGAAATTTATGTTGTTCCTATGCAGTGAAACTAATGAATATCACTCTGGTTTTAAATCCTATACAGCTGTTCATCCATTCAGGATTGTTTTAGCTGCAGTCATTTCTTTCAGTACTGCAGATCACAGTCAATTAACATGAAGAGAGAGTTTCACTGGGTCTGCCAAACAGTCTCCATTATTCTGGGGAAGTTTCAGAATATCAAGCACAACAACATCTTCAACAAATCTAAGATTACAGCTGGTGGATATCAGAGTATCCAAGAGGAAACTTTTTTCCTTTATATTCTTTTTTGCTGGATCCCAGATTGAAATGGAAAAATTATTTTAGGCCAAACATATTTGCTAACACATTCTCTGTGTTTTCTAATGTGATCTAAAAGCTTTCTGGATTGTATCTGAAGGCTTAGGAACCTATATAACTGCATGGCCCAGCAGCTCATTCGAGAGACTGTGTGTGTGTGTGTGTGTGTTTGCATTCATAAAATTGAAACTTTTATCCACGTGCTATAAATACAAATGTTAGTACTCATACGAGACTGAGCAATGCCCATGACCTCCAATAAGATTATGCATAGACAGCTCAGGATCAGATACTGCAGCTGCATTTTCCAGTCAGTGTCCACCTTCAAGGGTGACCCCAGGCATACCAAAAAAGCTTAACTGAATAGAGAGAGGGGTAGGTACATGCAGATAAAAGGGGCCATCATAATTTAATGTGAGGTTGCAGAAAATAACAGCAAGCAGACAAAGAGGAAGAGTACAGGGAACTGTTAGTCACTCTCAGATCTGGATATTGTACACATTTCTGCAAGACAAACCAATGGGACCCTTCCTAGAAACAAAGCTGGGAACAGGTTTATGAGGTGGTAGAACTGGGACTCTCACAATTTAAAACTGTTATGCTACATAAGCTACAGTTGATTGTTGGTCTGGCAATCCCACTGAGAAGACTCAGTGGGAAATACAGATGTGTACTGTAATCTCCTCTGGCAGCCTGTGGTCCTAACTCATCTCACATGCCAGTGCAAAAAGACTAAGGGCTGAGGACCGGAGTGGTACATGCCAAACTGTGATCTGTGGCATAGGGACCTGGGCTGGAGGTGTCCCAGATCAGTCCAGTTGCATGAGCGGGGAAATCCCAAGGGCAGCACTCCAGAAGCCGACTCACTTCCCATAGAAAATTGCCACTGCCACACAATCACATACCCAGGAATGCACTTTCCTGACTGCCAAAAGCATTTGCTCCAGAAGAGAAAAGTTTGGAAATACCAGCTGCTGCTGCTCTCTGATTTCCAGCTGCTTGAGGCCTGCAGTTGCTAAGGCTGGAGGAGGATGCCCTCCTCTGGCTACGCGCGTTCCCTTTTCATCAAGCCTCTGAGGCTGAAGAGAAATCACTTTGAACACTGAGGCGGGGAGCTGGAGGCAATTACTTGTGATTGATAGCACTAAATATGAAACCGCATGTACCTCATCCATGAAGCATGGAATCAGCAGCATATTGTTAGTGGGGGAGATGAATGGGGCTTGAGATAACCTTGGCAAATTAGGCATATGTTAGCATTAAGCTTTGTCAGTAAGCAGGCTATAAATTACAGACATATTGTAACTCCATAAACTCATCTAATGAATTGAATGACAGTGGTAATTTAAGGCAGAATGGAACTGTTTAACCCTTTTAAGAATTTTGCTTTATTTCTATATTACACAACCATCCAAATTGTATTAAAATGTTGGTATTTCATATATACTGCAAGATACCCTAACTGTAACAGGGAAACAATTCTTCCACGTTTCATGTACGTTTTAACAAACAGTTGGCAACCTGCAAATTATTTCACTTTTAAGATGGTTTAAAAAGAATGGAAAAGGAATGGAATAGCCGGGGTGGGTTTCTTGCACATTCCCTTACTTTGTCATTATTTTTCCATATCATCAAGCTAAATATATTGAAGCTATAAGACACAGCATGCTGTCATTTCTGGGCTACTACTGAACTCCTCAGGAGGTGTTATAAGACACAAGGCTAAAGGGCAGGTGACTTTAGTCATAAGAGAAGTGCAATAATCCCTTCAAAATGCATGGCCTGCAGTGTCTTATTGCTATTCTGAAATGGCAGTTATAAATAAATATAAGAGGAGAAAGTCAGTCTCCTGCATTTACTGGCTGCTATTGACAGATTTATGCCATCAGTGACAGCTAATCCAGGATTCTGAAGCCATTTTCCATGTTACTGTGTATTTCAGACAAAGTAACGCTTGAAAATCACTGGCACACCAATGGCACAAAAGAGCTTATAATCTAAACCAGAAAATTTAATACCATATATTATTAATTAAAATGTGTTAATATAATAAAAATATTTTTATTCAGTAGAGCAACTGAAGAAATGAGCATATAAATTGTGCCATAGGTTTAGTCTGCTTCTGAGGAAATTTTAGGAAAGCATGTTTCTTCACACACTTTAGGCAACTGATCTTGGCACTCATACAAATCATGGGAAAATTGCTTATCAGACCTTTGTAGAATATTTGCTTTTATGCCCGTTTTTCCCTTTAGGAAAGACACAGTATATGAATCAAACAGGGACAGTCCTGTGGGATGTAAGGGTGGAAGGGACCCTTGGTGGATAGGATGATAAGCAGAAAGTGAAATCCTCAACATATGTAATTTTACATTATGTAAAATGCTGATGCTCACCCATGACAATAAAGCCACATAAGAATTAAAATTATAGACTTAGTGATAACTCACTGTGTGAAAAGGAGGAAGAAGTATAGTTACAGATATTTATTTTGTGTTTGCAGCTTACACATATTTCTATTTGGAAAAGGATTATATTTGTCTCATCCTCAGGAAACATAGGTGCTTTGGTAGCCCTGTTTTGGTTAATGTAGGAAAAACTCCATAGGACTTACCTGGAGTTATGCAAGGAGTCTGCAGTAAAGTCAGGATGAGACCCAGTCCTCATCAGTCCCTTCTTTTAACACACTGATGTTGACACCATGCCTAGAAGTATGTCTGAGATCAAAGAGAAGCTTGCTGTTGTCAAGGGTCACAACCGAGTAAATTCAGGAGTGCAAGCAAGATAACATAGGAAATTGCTTGCACAACATGGGAAATTCACAGTCCATGTGTGGAAGGAAAGAAGCTCTTTCACACTTTTTCATTTTCTGTTGAGCAATGTCATGTTTCACAATTGTTATATATCAATGAAACCATGTAAATGCTTAAATAATGACATAGTGTGAGTGCTGTAGAGTTTTTGGTACAAATCTGACCTCTGAATAAAATTGGTTCATCATTCCAGAAAAGATTACTGTGACCTTTACTACTCCATTTTCCTAATGGTTTCTTCACTACAATAACAAAATTGAATGACTATCTCAGCCATCTCTAATATTTGGAATTAAATTTACCTAGTGCAAATCAATAAAGTGGAAATCAAAACTAAAAGCCTGGGGTTATTTTAGCAATACTCTGTGTGTAATACAACTTTGCATTTAACCTCTGGACTAAATGGTGGCTCCATAACTAAGTCAGTCACTGAGCACATGCTTTACATACTTAAGTGGAATCAAAATGTTCAGATCAGCAATGATTAATGAAAAAATCTGCCAAAAGTGATTTAGAGAAAAGATGCCTACTTAGTCCTGTGAGTTTGTTAGGCCATCAAGAGAGAAGACGTACTTGAGTTACATATAAAATAATCTTTTGCATGGGGAATGGGGTGATTTTTTTTTTTATTCTGGCTGCATGATGATTACATGGCCTGGTTCTAGTGGGGGCACATTCATGGGGGAAGGAATCTCCATCCCAGCACTGCCAACAGAATGTAGGTTAGGAGTGCAGCCATTTCCTCCGGTTCTGGCTATGGGAATCTCATAGCTGTGGACTGAGGTCTTCTCCTAATGCCAGCCAGATTGTCAGCAGCACTCACAAGACCATCTGCACAAGGAACACCCTGTTCCCAGGACTACCATTGAGCTGTTTATCCACAGACCTTGGTAAGACCAGCGAGCATCTAACCTGGCAAGGTCTGTTGGTGTAGGAGAAATTGGAATAGTTTGCCCAAAAATTAAGTCAGCAGGAAAGAAATTTCACTGAGGATTAAGCCCCACCTTCCCAAGCTCAGGTTCCTGTCTCTGCTGGACCACAGGGCTGCTGTGCTGTGATGCTGGAGGATCACAGCAGACAAACGAGCAGAGCTGTCATGCAGCCTGTGGCACCAGCACTTCCTATGTCACCACTCCTTCCAATGATAAGAGAACCCCATTTACCTTAAGGTGATTGGGGTCAGGCCCCACTGAGGGACTCCAGGACATGCTGGCAGGTGCCATTTATGATGTTCCCTCAGTAACCTGTGAAAGGAGCCAGTCTGACACAACCATCCGCAGCCTAAGAGGAACGTGGATTGGTAGACGCTCATTGGGATCCAGGGCACACAGTCCCTCCAAGAGGAGTGGTGCTGTGGATCTCCAAAGCTGAGATGCCACATGCACCTCCCCAGCACCAGTGCACACTGCAGCCCAGGCAGAGGGACAGGCAGGAGCAGAAAGGTGCTCACCCTTCCATGGTGCTGCAGAGCACCACACAAAGTCTGCCTGTGCACCAGCCTGGGCTGTTTGTCTCCAGCTGCTGGCGCCAGCTCTGCTCTGGTTCCTCAGCAGCACAGTACAGAGGGAGAAAGCATCTGTGCTTTCCCTGCAGCTGAGAGCCTCTCAAGGACTCTCATCAGCTCACAGGGGCTGGGATTGCTCCTTAGGCTGGGCAGATAATGGGTAACCAGCTTCATACAGGTCTCTCCCCACTACAGCACCAGTGTAATTAGTCAGTGTTCTGCTGGAGGTAAATATTAATTAACTGAGATGAACCTTCTTTTTACCTTAAGATTTCAATTTAATTTTTATTCCTGAATCTGGGATACATGTCATACAAGAATAACACATTAATGCATTAAAATTGAAAATTAGTGGAGACGATGAAAGGATGAGAGGTATAATTAACTTTCAAATAACATACAAGTGCAAGTAGGCAGTATGATAATATGCATAACAAATAATAATAATAATATCACTGCTTAAGGTAAAACCACCTATTTTAACAATGGACACAATTAAGATGATTTCTCAACATGTTTTTGGGAAGTGTCTGTTCATTGCAGCCTTTCCTGAGCCAGCAGTGAATGCTTACATGATCTTAAGTGCCAGCATAACCATGTCCTGTTTTATGTCAGGGGTAAGACTAAGCACAATGTCCTCCTTCATCTCACCACCTTCACTTTGATATCCCCTGAGACCACAGCTCAGGAAACCAGCTTGAAAGGAAGCCACAGCTTTTGGATGAAAGTTAATCTGGTTTTAGGTTCCTGTCCTACTTTAATCAAAAGCTCAGCCTTACTCCTGCGAAATAATTTCTTGCAGTTATGGTGATCTGTGGCACTTCCTTAAGCCCTCAGTAGAACCAGCGTGTTTGGAAGATCTGGAAGATCTGGATGAAAATACCGTTTGCCCAAGCCACATTGTCGTGCTATTTGCTAAGCAGAGTTAGAGTGGGGGTAAATCCCAGCACACACCCCTGGCTCGGCTGCCTTCGTGCAGCCTGAGGGGCTGAGCTGGGCTCTGGCCTCGCAATGCTGCAGGACGAGCAGACACAGGAAGCCAGAGCAAAGCCCATCAGTGGGAAGTTAAGCCTGGGTCCTTCATGCAACTTCCTAAAATCTTTCTTGCATCTGCTTTAGGAGTCCAGTTGTGGGTGAGGTGACATTTTCTGTATGGACTCTTGGTCCCTATTGACTTTGGTGAGCTCATGTTTTCATGGTGTTTCATTCAGCGAATAGCAGAGTTAAGCCAAAACTGAGAAGGCATGTTCTAAAAAGTGGAAACAACTTGTCAATCTTTGATAAGATGGATTTTAGATAACAAAGAGAGAAACCCTCTAATTCAAAGTTCATGGGAGTTAAGATTAGTAAACCATTAAAATGAACAATATTAAGTGTTTTTATAATTTCAAAGTGCTTCACAGGCATGAATTAATTAGCTGAAATATGAGATAAAACACTGGATATCAAAATGTTCCTGGATTTCATTGAGGCACAGATGCCATTGGAAGACAGACCACAGATAAAATAGCTTGAAACTGACCCCATAGAAGCTTCCAGGGCACCAAAGGGTCACATTCATCCGGGAGGGGAGGGGAGGGGAGGGGAGGGGAGGGGAGGGAAGGGAAGGGAAGGGAAGGGAAGGGAAGGGAAGGGAAGGGAAGGGAAGGGAAGGGAAGGGAAGGGAAGGGAAGGGAAGGGAAGGGAAGGGAAGGGAAGGGAAGGGAAGGGAAGGGAGGGGAAGGGAGAATGGCTTGAAAGCAACAGCTCTTCTGAACATCTTAACCAATTTTCAGCATTTATTTTCAAGGAGACAAGTGAAAAAAATATTGCAATTGTTTTAAAAAGCGAAGAGGAACAGATGCAGCTAATAACTCAGGAAACAATGATTCATTAATTAAATTAGGGATCAGAGTTCTTGAAACAGCATGTGCAGAATGAAAAATTGGTCTGATGGATGACATTAAACATCAGATAATTAGGATCACTTTTGACAGAACAGAGGTTTAGCAAAGAAACCTAAAGTTTATAAAGAATATTGCAGTAGTTACTGGAAATATTGGCATTTCAGTAGATTTTTTTAGTAAAGCAGATGAGGACAGAGATCTGTCAGCAAAGGCAATTTTGAAATTCATACAAATTAATTTTTGAGATTGTTTTAATCTCACTCAGTTAAAACACTTCCCATAACAACATACTGTACTTTACCACGCTTACTCTTTTGTCTCAAAATATTGCCCTTTCAGACATAAATTGCTAGCAAAAACTCATAGTATTGAGGGTTTCTTTCCACTGTGGTCAGAACATGACTGTATTTGGCCCAAGGCTCTGTACTGGGGCATCCTGACTTCACCTACTGAGCCATATCCTCAGGCTTCATGTGTTCCAGCCAATTCAACACATTTTATTTATTCTGGCCAGAATCCAGATACAGAATCTGATCTGAAATCACTGTGGTAGGGGAAATATCAAGATCCTGTTCTCCACTGAGAAGTTTTAATTTAACAAAGATTTTAGGTCAACCTTGAAGAAGTGTTCTACACCAGGTCTTGAGATGTAAACACTGGGATCTGTCCAGCAATGCTCTCAGTGCACTTTCACAAGATTTCCTTGGGTTCAGCACTCACTTCAGATTAGTGTCCCCTTCAAAAGCATACAGTCCCTTTGGGTGAATTCCTCACTTCACCAAAAGTAACAAGAGTCTTTGCACCTCTTTCAGTGAATTCCCCTTTTCAAGTGAAAATTAATTGTAGTGTATATAACTCAATGTCCCCATACTGAATTTATCAAGATCTCCCTGAATTTTCTGTCAGACTTTTAAACCATCTTACCGAATAATTTTAAATGGAAGTTCCTTTTAGTCTTCAATGCTGTGTATTAAACAAGTGATTCTTTAAATGGTGAAAAAAAGTAAGTTAAATGACTGGTAATCATTAAATACTCTAACTACATGTTGTCATGTTAACCATAGGGTGTAAAACCACTTCTCTTTTCTTTGTCATACAATGGGACTGTCCCATATTTATATGTTGTGTAAACAAGTTGCACACTCTTGTGTCCACAGACTGCTTCTCCTGTCACCCATGTTGTGTGGATTTTTACCTCCAGCAACACTAGAGCTCACTCCAAGAAGGCATTGCTGTTTACAAGTATAAATGGGTAATGCAAGAAGGGAAATGAATTTTCTGGCCTCAGAGTAGTTATTTGCAGCACCTAATAATTAAATACTGGAGGCTTTGCTTAATTGCATCTTTCCTTGTGCAAGGCAAGATCTGAAATAAGGGCAGAGGATATGAGCTCTCTCCGTGCTGCTTTTGTGGATGCTGCTAAGCTTTCATGGGTACTGCAGCCCTATCTCCCAATACTCCCTCAGAAATGTTATGGGCTCCTGGACCTGTTTCTATACAGGTACACTGGTCCTTCCCTGTTCTTGACAGCACTCCTGGAACTGGCCTGTCCAAGACTGTCTCCGCACAACCCCGACTAAGGTAGGTTATCTCCACAGGCAGATTGCTGTGCTAGCACTTCCACCCATGCAGGATTAGTCCACCACCAGTCTTCTATGTTTCACTCTTTGCTAGAAGGATGGAGAGGACCATGTGTTTTCATTTCTATATTGTGTGTTCCCACATATTTTTAAAAACTTTATGGGAAGCTGTTAAAAATCAAATGCACCATCTTGTAGCTTGATGCTTTCCAAAAAACAAGATGGGATATAAAATTAGTTCATATAACTTATTGAGAGCAAAACCCAAAAACCATGATTATTACCTGTCTAATTTGCCCTAGTGACACTTTACAAGCCATCATACAAGACAAAAGTAGAAAGGACAATGGCATAAACTGCACAAAGATGAGAAATAGAAAGTAAAAAAGCCAACAACAATATATCACAAACAGCTCAGTAAATAATAGTGCAATTTTCCTAGCTAATAGAATGGTTTAACACCTGAATACACTCACACGCCTGATTAAACACTAACAACGTAAACCCATGAAAGAAGATTATAAGTTGTAATATCTCTTTGCAAATAATAGCGTATTAGCCACTGTTGCATACTTCTCCAATTACATCCCTTTCATTCTTTTTGTCTGGAAAACAGTTCACATTATAATAGTCAGCATCATTTGTGTTTTAAAACAAGCTATTACATTGTATGCGGTGTATATTGCCAAATTGCAGGTCTCTTTCCCCATATGTCTAAGAATACTCTCAAAGTTAATAAAATCAGTAATTGGCAAAGCAAGTTATCTTTAACTTGGCTTTCTATGAAAAAAATGTTTAAACTTCAACAAATACTTCTTGTCATATTGGACACTTTTTCCCAGCCTTCTTCCCTTTTCTTATCAGAGGTTGCCAGGAGCATGAATTGTACCGAACAGCAGCATGCCCACATTTACCAAAATTCATGAGCCTGCCCACATCCACATCCATACAGCTGTGTTTGGCTTCTACTCAGTTGACTTGAAATAAGTGTGGGTATCTTGAAAAGAAATGTGGAAGGTGAAAACCTCTGGTTTCAGTCACAACAATCTCAGTTCACCATCTTCTCTAATCAGTCACTTTCATCCGTTTCTATTTTCCATGCACTTCCAGCTATGCAATCCACAGTCTCTTCTTGCTTGGATATTCAAACCACTGTAATTTACTGACCTTCAGGCTTCACTCCTGCTTGAACTACTTAGAAATCCCTGGTTGGTTTGAAAATCCTCCAAGTCAGGCAAGAGAAGAGAGCCCCTAGAGATTTAAATGAGTAAAAAACTTTCCAACCCAATGGCAGAACACCAGAAAAGTCCAACACAGTGCACTGTAGCATTTTTATTGTTGAAGCTCTTAAAGGACAGGATAAACCAAAATTTCTTAGAAACAATTTGGGTATGCTCCATTCTGTTTTAATGCACCAGGTGAGACTCCATCACCTGCTGCATTTGCATGATTCTTTTAGAGCATAAAGCTCTGTGGTAAATAAAGCCTGGGGCTGGTAATTTCTGTGCTTCAGAGGGTGTTCAAAACAAGGAGGAAAATCAGCCCAGTCTTTTTAAAGCATGAGGTTTGAACAGAGGTGATTCTCATTCAGAAAAGTTAGCCTAGATGGATGTATCTCTTAAGAAAGACCCAGGACAGTAGTCTTCTTTTCCGATAATTACTTTCTCTTTTCTTCCTAATTTTTTACTCCAGCTGTTGAGGAATATGAAATGGTGGTGATGATTTATCCACCATCATAGAGGCAAGACTATATTTTAAGATTTTTCTATTATTTTATAAACCATCAAGTACTGGCTATTTAGTAAGACAGACCAAGGAAATTTTGAGCCAGTCTTCATAACTGATGCAGCTAATTCTATATTTCCTACCAAGAAAGTTCAATTTGGTTAAATTTTTCCTTTTGCTTTTTTGACTCCTAGAAGCTTACAATTTGCATGGTCTTTATAGTTAATCTACCCACTATTATGCCCATGGGTTTCATAATAAGGTATTTTTAAACTGCTCCTTATGACTGAGATATTATTAGAAATTATATGACCACTGTTTCTCGTGATCATCTTTCCTAGACGCTCTCTTGGGGGGGATTATCCAAAGTTATTCTGATAGCACCCCACACCTCTCTTACCAAAGAGCTCTTAGTGTGCTAAAAAGCTTTATAGGAGTAAGGTCCATTGGAGATAAAGCCAGGAAAAAAAAAAAAAAAAAAAAAAAAAAAAAGAGTAAGGGTAAATGTTGGCAGATACACAAGTGAATTTAGCACATTTTGGTGGCATGCAAAAAGGAATTAGACCTGGCTCTAGTCCACTTCTACCACCACAACAGGAATGAGGACAACTGCTAAAGGAGACAGATTAGCTAGTTTTCCCCTACTCCTATTTTGCATTCCTTTTTTCTTGTGCAGAACTGTGGGTCTGTCTGTACATATACAGTGTTAGAATTGAAAAGCAGGTAAAACAAATTGAAGACAAAAAATCCCAACTGAAAAAGTAGGAGAATGTGGTTAACCTCACACCCAGCACATATCTCAAGAGTAATAACGATAGGTAACTGAGACCTGACACTGCCAGAAAGCTCATCTGCCAAAAACTTGTAGGTGCTCTAGATTAGTAGGTTGGGAGGGTCACATTCCTGTTATTACTGAGGTGGACAGAAAGATGAGACATTTATATCTACAGGATGCAATGAAAGTAAAAATTTTTCTCCCCGATCAGCTAAGAACTGTATTAAGTTTCACATTTCTCTGAAAGGTTCTGGATGAACTTATGTTGACTGCGACCACTCTGGCATTTCTCAGGATAAGCACAGACCATATGCCAATGAACAGACATCTGACTTAATGCAGTAACTGAGGGTTGCAAAAAGGATGTTTCTGAATATCAGTGTTGGGCTGGAAGGTTCATCAAAAAGTCAATTAGTCCATTTCCCATGAACTGCTGTGAGATCAAGATTGGACTTCCAGGTGGAAATTGCTCAGGCATATCCATAGCATATACAAATGAAGTGACAGCAGGAGGAATTTGAGACCGAGTGACCTACACCACTCTAGAGTTCAACTCAGCTGTCGTCACCATCAGACCACATTTTGCCAGACCAGTCTTAGAAAATCAACTTGGCTAAATTATTTTAGGAATCTTGACTTTGCAATTAGGCTAAAATTTTTTTATGTCAAATAAAGCTTCCTGACAATTTCCACAGGCCAGGCCAGGATAATCATCTGGCCTCTTAGGTACTACAAGACCAATGTCATGGCAGTCTTCCTTCTTTACCTCTTTCTTGAAGTCCAGTGTGCAAAGCCAATCATAGGATTCCACTGTAAGCTTTACCAGAGACTTCCTATGTCTCACATTTGACGTTTCTTCTAAGATACTTCTGAAAGAGGATTGTGTCAGTGGTTCAGATTAGGCTATTAATCCTGGGAACCCATGGCGCTGACATCTGGAAAGAAAATTTCTCCACATTTGTGCACCAATTTCTTCTTCTTTCATGCAGTGATATGTACTGTGCATTCAATTTTTCCCTTTTTTTAATATCAGGTCTTCTCTTCAGTGTACCAAAATCATTCTGAGTTGCAAACCTGTCCTCCAAAGTTCTTTACAGACTGCCCCAAATTTCATCTCATGGAAATTTTACACTTATATGCTGTCTTTCAATATCAAGGCAGTTGATGTAAAGGAAGCTGAGGGGTGACCTCATCACAGTCTACAGCTTCCTCACAAGGGGAAGCAGAGGGGCAGGAACTGATCTCTTCACTCTGGTGACCAGTGAGAGGACCCCAGGGAATGGCCTGAAGTGAGTCAGAGGAGCTTTAGGTGGGATATCAGGAAAAGATTCTTCACCAGGGGGTGGTTGTGCATGGGAATGGGCTTCTCGGGGAAGTGGTCGCAGCACCAAGTCTGAGAGAGTTCAAGAAGTGTTTGGACAATGCTCTCAGGTGCATGGTGTGACTGTTGGGGTGTCCTGAACTGGCCTTCAACACTCCTTGTGGGTGTCTTACAATTCAGGATATTCTATGATACTATTATTCTACAATTGCATCAATATTGGCTGTGAATATAACAGTTAAAAAAAAAAAACACTTTAAAAAACGTGTTAACAACTTGAGCACAGGAAAGGCTGTAATGTGTATCAGTCTGTATGAAGCACTTCATTGTCCTGACCATTATCAGCAAATTCTAATGTTTTTTATTTGAACTAATTAGTAGTCAATGACATAGATAAGATGTGTGTTAACAACCTCCACAGGAAAAAAAAAATCACCAGGAGGTTGTTAAATAATAGCAGTGGAAAGGTTAAATTGCTCACTCAGGGCAAGTCTGTACCCTACAGGAAATAATTTCCTACACAGGTCTAGAAAAATACTGCTGTCTCAAGCACTGGTATTTAAGACCTGTTCAAAGCATATTGTTGTGGTTGTGGCTCCAATGACTCCTGATGTTGCTACTAAAGTTTTCTTCTACCTAAAAATTAACTTTAAGAAATACACCTTTAAGAAGTACACCTTTTTGTTCTTGTATTTGCGCCAGCATTGCTGGCAGCCTGGATAAGCTTCAAGGCAGATGACTGAAATGATCTGCATTGAAAATAATAAATAAAAGTAAACAAACCATCCCTGTGAACTTTGTCAGGACTCTGTGGAGGGAACAGCAAGAACACTTGCTCCACCACAAATGTAGAAGAAACACAAAGCTACCAAAGTTTGCACTTGAAACTGGGGCAAGCACTATCCACACCTGGTAATGGGGGAATAGAAATGACAGTGAGAATAATGCTCCCAGCTGGACCCCTAACCATCTTTAAAAAACAAGGATATCGAGGCATGGGATCAGAAGGACCACATTCTAACCAAATTGAAAAGTAGCAGTAATCATTATCTGGAAGGCATATTCTAGAGTCATACTTGGGACCCAACAAGAGCATAAGCTTCTGCAGAAGAAAAGGAAAAAAAAAGGGAAAAATAAAATGAAAAGGAGAAAGAGAGAAAGAGAAAGAGAAAGAGAAAGAGAAAGAGAAAGAGAAAGAGAAAGAGAAAGAGAAAGAGCAACCGTATGTGTGGAAAAGTTGCTCCATGGGAGTTACCCTGGGTATGTGTCACAGGAAGAGTCAAGAAGCAGATCCAGGTTGTGTCTGAACTGAACCACAGAAAGTCAGTTCATTAAAACAGGAAGTCTCCTGGCATGTTGGCAACTTCAGTTTTATTCAACTGAATAAATTATTATTCACATTATTTGGTGTTATGATCTAAAAAAGGAAATATACATATATATACTTTATGTTCCATAAATACATGGTATGCCTCCCTGCTCTGGAGGCAGATAACCGGGGAAGACAGCAGGGTAAGAGCAAAACCGTAAGTAGTCACTGAGGGTTTGAGCACCACTTCAAGCCGCTCAAATCTCTTGAAATGAACTGGGGCGGTTGCACACATGAAGATTGTCTTGCACAGAGGAACGCTGTGGTGCAGCCTACAGACTTCCACCAACCCTGCTCTCCGCAGCTCTTACACGCAATGTCAGGTCCCCGGTGACAAAGCAGTTGCACAGGTTTCCTACGTCCTTTCTGTTCACTTTTTAATAATGTTTTTCTCTAGGCTTCACATTCTCGCCTTCTGCTTAGCCTCCCGCAGCGCGGTGGCGCGGCTGCAGGGATGCGTTTCGGGTCCCTTCTGCAGCGGCGCTTGCCGCCCCCGCTGCGCGGCGGTCCCGGCCCGGGGATGCCCTGGGAGCGCCGCCGGGAGCTGGCGGTGGCGCAGCCGGTGTGGGGACAGGGGGGTCAGGCCACGCCACCCCGGGCGCTGTAAAACACGGGTGAGTTACAGCATGTACTCGCCGCCTGCCTCACACAGCGTTTCTGCTGTAATTACGGAGAAGGCGTGGAGTGAAAACAGTGCTCGTGTGATGCAGCTGTATCCGCTCTTAATCCTTCATTAATGCCTCATCAAAAGAGTACTGTACTTTTCATTTGTTTCGTTTGCCGAAGGTCAGCATACTTGGAAGCTATTGTCATACAGCATTGCAGACTTTTTACATATTTCTCTGGTATTGTTCCAAGCCATTGTATACGCAAATGAGTCAATTGGTATGCAGATTGTCTATCATTAAAACCGTTTCAAAATCAGCTTTGTTGTGGGTTTAGCGAGGAGCCTGCATACCCTTCCTGAATGTAATGTGTGGTTCTGCACTGGTGCGGTGAGGTGGTTGTGGAACCTCACATGGGACCAGTCCTCATTTTCATATTGGCAGAACTTGCAGTGAAATCGTGGGAAATTTTCCCTGGGAGAACGTTTGTGAACTGAAGTCCTCTGCTTGTCTCACCCTCACTTTGCAAACCACAAAATCTGCGTGTGGCTTTATCAGTGTCCGTGCTTTTCCTTCACCTCCTTCTTTTATTGGGTTGTATTTTGCTTCAGTGTGCAGTCCTAAAGTCTGCAAAACTTTTTCCTAGTCTGCTTGGGAGATGTGTCAGCCCCAGAGCTGGTCCTGCCTTTCCAGCAGGCAGCATATCTCTGCAGCTACCAGTGCTGCCTGCGCCAGCAGCTGCCTTGCTACCCATGGCACTGAACCCTCCTCATCAGCCCAACACATCCAAACTTCACACACAGGCTTCTGCTTTGTTCTTACTACTGAATTTCAGCCTTGAGTGAGAAACGGTGCTTCAGAAAATAAAGGCCACTTGCCTTTTCTATCACCTTGGCACAGTTATTTAATGTTTTTACTCTGTGGTTTTTTAGCAGTTCTTACCCAGGTATCACAAGCTCTTGGTGCAGAACCTGGATTCACTTGTCCACAAAAACTATTTGAATGACTTCTATGTGAAAAAAAAAAAAAAAATTATTTGCAGCTGCATTGTGTCAAGAGGCATAGAAGTCTTCTGTCTTTAACAAGGGAACTATAATAATAATAAAAAATGAAGGTTAAAATTAAAAGCTACATTTTTGTGAAATAATTCAATGACAAGGAATGTTCATTTTAGCAACTAGCAACATATCAGGTGGTTTAGAAGAATAGAAAATGTAGATATGCAATTCTTACCAGAAGTGAGGAGAGCTGATTTAGAGACCATCTGTACAAACCCAGTATACACAAGGCTATGGGATCTCATAAGTTGCAGCTGAAGGAGCTGAAAAGTTGGTTAACCTCAATGCAAAATTGTTTTCTATCATCTTTGAAAAATCATGCAGGTCACAGTGCCAGACAAGTAGGAAAAGTCTAATTTAGGATCATTTACCAAAGATCTGTGAAACTACACACCAGTCAAGCTCACACTTTTCCTGGGAAAAGCTGTGTGTTGAGCTGTCATGGAAGGTATGTCCAAGCAAATTAAGGGTCAAGAAGGTGACTAAGACAAACCATATTGGATGGCCTTCTAAGATGAAACAACTTGCTTGATAGATGAGGGGAGAGCTGTGGAAAAAACACTACCTTGATTTTAGCAAGGTATTTGACAGCATCTCCTAAAAAATCCTTGTTGACAAGCTGGAAAGTTTTAGTGAGCATGGAATTACAGCAATTCTTGACTACTGAAACCTGTTGTCAACAAGCCATATTTTTCAGTCTTGGTTTCCAAAGACCAAAGTTAAAATAATAAGCATGAAGAAATTTTCCATTACTTTCAACTATTTCTTTATTTCAAGATGCACAGATGCAAGTCAGACACTCATATCAAGATTTGTCAATGGTCTTTTTTCTATCACACCTGAAAAAATCTGTTAAAATCAATTCCCAGTCCAGACCTATGAAAACATCGGCTCCTGGGTGCAGTGAGACCACCTCCCTCACTTGTCAGGATCTTTGACATCACTGTGGCACAGGTGATTGCTAGAGGGCACTTGGGGATAGTTTTTTAATGTCCATTTGAAGGCAAACTTTAGTTCAGTCTTGAAACATGATTTGTGATCTACTGCAACTGTATGGACTTGTGTTATTTATTCCAATCTGCTCTGGATTTCAAAGCATTTTGTGTTTTCTGAGCAGACTGAATACTACACAGTTGTTTAAAAGGGTACTAGCAGAAACAACATCTTTTGCACAAGTGATTTTTGGCCTTTTGTTTTGTGTTTTAAAGCATCATTGCATAAAGGAAAATTATAATTTACTTTCTGAAAGCACTCCCACCCTTGTGTCAGGTAAATTTGTGCAGATAAAATATTTCCAAACTAATCTTCTCAGCGAAGAAAATGGCAGTAAGCTGTACATGGGCATGTGATGCCTGACAGTGGCAGGTGTAAAAAGGAGAAGAAAAATCAAGAGCAATCTATGCTTTCTGTTTCATTCCCCCCTCACAGGCCTGAGATGAAAGATCTACCCACTGATTCTCCAGGCATTTTGAACAGGGGGTATTCCTTTCTGTTGCCCATTAGCAGTGTCTATCTTCCTATGGCTCAGGGGTAAGAATTGGGCTGCCAGGAGCTTCTACTAGCTCTGCCTAGTCCTAAATAAAGGCAATCACTTAGATCACTTAAGCAAGCAGCAGTAGCACCCAAACACATAGAGAAGAAGGTCAATTTGTGATTGTCAGTTCCAGTACAGCAACCTAGCAACCCTGGCATAATGACAGGAACCTCCTTCCCATCATCACCTCTTGCCCACTGTGATATCATAACTCATTTTTGGTTTTCAGCTGTATAACTGAGATGAGTGGTCCCCAGAGACACCATTCAAGTAAATGTGGAATACTGTCACCTCCAAGTCCAATCCACCCCAACTGAGACACTAAAGTTACTAATCTTATTTCTGTTTTCAAATTCTTTCTGCTTGAAATATTCCTTGCATTTCACTGGGCAGAGTAAGAATTTCACATGGTAAACCCAGTCAAGACTACATGCCTGCTAGCAAGGGATACAATTTGGTGATACCTTTGTTGCTACTGAAATCAAGAAAATGTTGCTGTTACAGGATTTCCACTCATTCAGAGACACTAACAAAGTGAAAATAAAACTTCCTGTCAGTGTCAAAACAGATTACTCAAGATTACACAACAATGTCAAACACTCCACAGATTATCAGCGATGCGGGTCTTCCCCTCTAACATACACATTGCACGATTCCCTCCAGATAGGAGGAACACAAATGCTGCAGATATGTATGAAAACATTATATTGCAGTCTCTGTGGCAGTCTTTGATTTCATACTGGTTGGGGCAGTGTTGGCTTCAATAGTTACTTCAGTGATGGAGAAAACAGCTGATGCCCTCCCCACCCCACGTAATTATTTATTAGATGGTTGATATTAGCAATTAAGTGCTTGCAGTCACAAGATTCACCACTGAACTTTGGAGTATGGCATTAGCTGGTAACAATACTGAGATCTTTGATGTAATTTTATTTTAATTGGCCTCAACTCATATCAGTGAGTATCACAGAATTGAAAAGGATGGAGAAGACCTCTCAGGCCATTAGGTCCAACTGTTGTCCTTTTCTGAAACATTTTTTCTCTTATTAGAGGAAGAATATTAACTAATACTGATACTGCCTAAAAAAGAAAATCATCAAAATTAGAAGAACACAGACAAAACTCAGAAATATAATCAAAAAGAGGATGTGATTACCATACAAAATACAAATATCAACAATAGCTGCAGTCAACTGTCCATGACTTCTAGGAGAGAAGCCCTAGGGCAATGGTATGGATTCAGTGATTTCAGAAGAGCAGTCTGATCCAGAGACACCCTACACTAACTCAGCACTAAAAGCAAATTATAAAAATACTGGAATTTCTGTAATTCTACTGTACCCCAAAATCATAAGCAGTTATCACAAATACCTGTAATCCACAGCTGCTGTTCAGAAATGAAAGCTGAAAAGAACCACAGTGCCTGCCCCACAACAGTGGAGTTGGTCATTTACTGATCATGACACTAATTTAGTACGGCCAAACATGCACTACAGTCAAACAAACTGTGTAGTACAGTCAAGCAGACCAGCAGTGTAAACTACAGGTTCTATAACCCAGACTATTCTGGGGAAAAATTCTGGACATGTTATATTGGAGTTGGGAGGAGGAGAAAGAAGGTCTTTGCCTCAACTACAGAATTTGTGATGTCTTGTCAGCAGAATTTTTTCGAGGGATTGGCAGCCTGCTAAGAAGTTAATCTACCTATTTTGATTTAAAAGGCTTTCTCTTGAGAGTGATATGTCTAATTGTCCAGAAAGAAAATGACATCATGGCTGAATCCCCACCTTTCTTGCCCTGTGTCCAACCCCCTCCTGGGGCTGTCTCACTATGTGAATATTACCTCTTCTCCACAGTTCCATTCCTCTTACACCAGCAAGTGCAATTGAAAGGTCTGCGTCCATCCCAGCTGGGAAAGGCAGGTTACCCTGCAGGATAACCCACTGGGAAGCTCTGCTTACACTGTCAGCAGTGTCTGCATGGCCAGAGGACAAACCTCTCCGTCTGGAACTGCCGGTCTGAAGCATCGTCCTCAAGAGACAGAGCAGCTTTGCCTGCATAGCCTGGGAGGTGCCTCTACATCCCAGGGGTTCAAGCAAAGTAAGGAGAAAGTGCAGAAGAAAGTCCCAGATGTGGCTCATTTGAGAGTAAATTTAATTAATGAATTCCACACAACTGTAACTACAGTTAATATTAGCACCAAAGGCTTATAATGGGTTTGCTTGCTAGAGAGATCTGTAAATCACCTGCGCTCTGACCTGGAGCCTTCTCCTTGCTTACCCTGCTCAAAAATTAATGTCTTTGTATTGCAAAAGGCAAAACAATTGTTTGAAAGATAACTGCTTTTTACTAAATTTGGACTTGTGAAACATAATATACGGTTATTTCAATTAACTGACATAATTACTTTTTTGCAAACAAATCCAGAAATATTCCCTCCTCCAATATCTGGATAGAAATATATAAATATATAGTAGGAAAATAAACAAGGAAAGAAAAATAAAGTAGATCTCGATTTCTTGAGATATTTTCTAACATCAGTTTTTGAAAAGAAACTGTGCTTTCCTTTGACACCATTGGGGTTTTAATTTTAGTTCCTAGGATATTTCATAAGCAGTAAGGTCACTACTGATCTGCTTCTACAGTTCACTCCTGTAAAGTAACCAGACCTACTAAATGACTACTATTTGTAATACCAACCTTGAAAATGAACACAGAAAAAAAAATCAAAGTACCTAAGGCTGTTATAAATAGAGCACAGTATTGAAAATTATCATAACTAAACATTTTATATAACTTCTTAACAAGAACATTTGGTCTGAATCCAAAACTCCTGGCTAAAACCAAAGTGATTTTAAATGGAACAAGTATGTATTAAAAATTATTTATATTTTCTTATTAAAAAAGGAAATGGTGTTTTCTATAAACAAAAGAACATGTGATTTCTTTGACACAGATATAAGTTACAGTGGAAAAAGCTCAGAAAGCTCCAAATGAAACTGGCGTTTATTTAAAAGGATGGTTTAACAAGTTGATTGGATGAGGTTCAATCAGCCCACACAGTCTGGTAATTCTAGAAACATCAGTGTAAAAAACCCTGCTTTTTTTGCTTTCTGCTATCCAGTGTCACACAACCACTGTGTGAGAACACGTTGCCTGCAGCAATGGAGACCTCACCTTGAGTCCATGTTGCAGGCACAATGCTGTCACACCCAGTTCAAACACCCCCCTCCCTTGGGTGCGGGTCGTGCAGCAGCACTGGGCACCCCACAACAGTGGAGACTCTGCCCAAGTGCCCCAGCCACCTTCTAGCCATTTCAAGCAAAACCTAATTACAGCCTAATTATTGCTAGAAGCTGTCCTAAAATGTGACCTAAGATTTCCCAGCGAGGGAGATGCGCAACATTTTGACCCAGCCAGCAAATTTCTTACAGATTTGAAGCCCCGGTGCCAAAGGCTGGGATCACCACAGCCTCCAAAGAAGGTCACTAGTATTTTTTATTGGGGGACACTGTTACCTTTTCCATTGGACCCCAACATGAAGAAGTGAGTTACTTTTGACAATGCAGCTGTTCCTTTAGTGAGGCCACAGCTTAGCCAGATGGAAAGTGGAATTCCTATTGATAGAAAGGTTACAATATAAATAAAAGTACACTTCTGTTACAAGTCACAACCTTGTCTTGAAAAAATATAGCACACATTATTACTTTGTCTGCACTTTGAAACAGAATTCACAATTCATATAAAAACCAAAGTATCCTGGATTATGAGGCCACAGCTGAAAACGCTCCATTTGCAATTCTCCGCTGTCCTCTAAAGGCTGTTTGAGGAATTTCAGTCTCTGAGTTTGAAAAGCAAACTCTGTATCCACGTACTAGAGCACGAGTCAGCGGGTCCAAGAAACGTGGGAGGTTTATGAAGAGCTTCAGCTGGAACTCTGCAAGCTACTGCAAAAGATTGGTCTGGCAAGGGACACAGAGTCACCACGCCTGTGAATGTGTGACACTGCACTGGCAGCGTCACGGGCTCTGGCAAGGTATGGGATCAGCAGGATTTCTGTTCTTCTGCATGCTGATACAGTTCATTTTGCTGGTGAGGTTTGGAAGTCCCTCAGCATGGCCAGGTGCCTGCTACAAGTAGTAATGTCCATCCAAATCAGCTTGCCAAAACTGAACCAAAAAATTTGGTCTTATTTGGTGCCTCCCTACTCCTTTAAAAGTGATTTTGAAGAGTTCTTTGTTTATAAAGGAGAAAGGTCAAACTTTAAGCCTGCAATTATACAATTGTCCAGTAAGAAACCTTCTAGTTCCAGTCACAAACAATTGTAATCTTCTTCTACACAGCTATTTCTTGAGTCACTTACAGTATTGACTTTTTACAGTCTTAATCAAGGAAGTGGTAACATTTATTATTTTATTTTGCTTCCTGGCTACCATCCAATTACGTTTTTTTGTAATTATTTCCTGTTCTGTTTTGATGTCTGTTTTGATCTTTTCATTTGAAGGAACTTCCTTTAGATTTCCTGAACATTTTGCCTATGAAATACTGGAACCTGGGCATGTGTTCTAGCTCTGGGATAAGTCTGGATCTGATTCCAGTTTTGTCTTAAACTTTAGTTTTATTAATAAAGTGGCAATGAGTGGAAATTATGCTTTTCTCATTTATCAAGTACCATTTTCACGCCACATTCTATGTTCTCTTTATGCTTCGTGTTCACCACTAAATGGCGCAATTACACTTCTCTCCATCTGATGGCTCAATTGCTTATTTTCTAAAGAATTTTAGTTTCTTCCTTTTCTACCCATCATAATATGCTGTATATCTTATTTTTACACAGCAGGTTGTTAAAGGAAAACTCCCAGTTGCCTTTTTAATTACTGTTGCAAGCCTGTATGTAATTTTCCTCTGTTTCTTCATGCTCTTCAGCAGGTTCAACAAAAGCAAGAGGTAAAACTCAGTACAAATACACACCCTCTTTTAAGGAGTGAATGCAGTGCCTTCTTAGAAAGCAAGGCAGAAGACTGTTCTTTACCTCCCTCTTGGCAATTTTTGGAAAAACTTCAACGGGTGATGAAGTAGCCTTGAGCAGCTTTGCAAATATTCCCATTGTAGAAGTGAGAGGCATCCTAGATGCCTAAATACCTTGTTCTTGTGGCAGGTAATTCAAATGCAAATAATTCATTTTCATTTTCTGTGGCACTGGAAGAATTCATACATGGGGTAATCACCTTGTGACAGCTTTTTCCTATCATATGTTTTAATATTCAGACTGATGGTAATAATCACTCCAATTGCATTTTCTATACCCAAATGTTTAGCTAACTTAATTGCTGCACTGATAACTTCTGAAGGAAAACATTTAACATAATTTGCTCCACAAAGAGCTAAAGTGAATTAACTGTACAGTAATGGAAATTACACTCCTCAGATTTTTCTTGGTATGTTTTTCTTTCTCTACTATTTCCTGCGTGTCTCTTTGGCCACCATTTGATGCCTTTCAGGACTCCTGCTCTCTTCTCTGCCTTTCCCTCCTTTTGTGAATGAATATCCACCAGTTTAGTTTCTTTAACTCTCCTGACCTCTGTGTTCTCTCTGACCCCATACCCCTCTGGTCAGCTTTGGCTTTTCACTTGCTCTTCAGTCTCTATTTCCACTCACACGACTCAGGTTTTAGTCCAATGAAGTTATGAAAGAATGTACAGTACTGGGTTGTCAGAGTGTATTAGCAAAAAGATTACTTTGGAATAAAAATAAAGAAAACAAATACTGACTGTGGTACTTTTGCTGCTCTTCTGGTGAAAGACAGTAAGCACCAAGTTAATCCTAATGAGTGATTTTCACACCTTAAGGATTGCATTGCAATGCAATGCACCAAGCTAACAAAAATAGTTAAAATACTACATCAGGGAGCCTTTTACTTTAGGGAGTCTGAGTGGTTCATACCTTAAAGTCATAGTATTCCTTGTCAACATAAAATGTTTTCATTATATTTTAAAATTGTGGTTCAGCAAGCCCTCAGAATGATACATGTTAAATCGATGACAGCAGAAACTTTTCACTTTGAACAACTGCAGATTAAGAGTATTTTACTTGTAATTGGTTTTTATTATCATCCCTGGTATTGTAAGTAATTTTGTTTTGTTAAATAGGGTAGAGCAGGCAATGGTTACAATGCCCTTGTAGAAAACAGATAGAACTATTTCCTCTGACATCTGAAACAGCAGGTTCTTGTACCTGTCTCTGCTCTACTTGCCATTATTTGCACATCTCTCCCAGAGAGAAGCAGCTCTTCCAACTTTTTCCTCTCTCCAGTTAGCAGAATCTTATTAGAGGCTAAAGTGGCATTTTAGATTTCAAGTAATCAACAGATGATTTTCAAAATTAATGAGGCACTTTGGAGAACTCCCTGAGCACCCTTATGTGAGCGTGAAATACATTCTGTCATCTCTGAGGCTGCTCATTCAGGTGAAAATTGAAATGAATACAAATGTGCACAGCCATGGCTTTTTTCTAAGGTCAGCATTAGGAAACATTCATGCAAGATCACAGACAACTCCAATTTTTAAGTCTAGAAGTTTAAAATAAAGCATCAATTTTCTGTCCAAATACCTCCCTTTCCCCCCACCATTTATTACCTTGCAACTCTTAATCTGTTTAAAAAGTTACATATGTAGTTAAAGTGTCCTCAATACTGAAAGTCATTGTTGGATGTAGCATACTGGAAAGTATAGCTTCACACTGACCAAAGATAATTGGCCATTCTTGATAAGAATACTATTTTAAAAGGTTGAAAAAGTTCTTGTGCAAAACATGAACACCTTACATATGTGACAGGAGGAAGATAAAATCCTACCACAACTAATTTTAACAAAACAAATCATGTAGATTTAGGCTTTTTAAATAAATAGTTTGCTCCTTGCAAGGTTGAGAGACCTTGGCATTTATTCACTGCCTCTGGTATAAGAGGAGAAAATACACAAGGCCTTGACTGAATAGCATCACTTAAATAAAACTGGATTATGATTATATTCTGTCCTTGATCTCCTACCCTAAGCTTATAACTAATTCACTGGAAAAGACATTATATCATGAGCTTCTCCACATCCTAGTGGATGCTTCTAAAATACTAAACTGCATCATACTGTACCCTGGTGCAGCCAAGCTGTTAGAATTTACAGAGGGAGATGAAAACTTCAGGGGTTGTTTTTTAACTTTTTCTTCTTCAGAGGTCATATTGGTTAAGATATTATTTCCCTTCAGTAACAAGAACAATAACCCTTGTAGTTTAAAAGAAAAAAAAATATTTTCCAGTTCTTTTCCCTTTAAAGCATTTATGATATTGGTAGCACCACATGGATAACCCTTCACCCAGAAGAGTGTTTCATATTGTATGACACCCTAAGTTGGGTGATAGTTTTGTTCTGGTTTCTGCATTTCTACTTTTACTGCAGTTTCTCCAAAATTTCTTTAGGCCTTGGTAACCCTAAAAAGGAAGGGGCCAAGCGAGCAGGCTCAGTTAGCAATGGCCCTGGGACAGGATACAGTGAGCAGGAGCTGGGCTTGTTCCAGCCTGGAAACATGCCTGAAGACACAGACACAGAGCTGTATTTTCAGACACTGTAACTCTAAGGAAAAAAAACATTGAAATTACCAGTCAGAAATGTGCATTAAAAAATAAAGAGCATCCTTGTATTTACTGAGAATTATTCTTTAACATTGACTGCAGTATAGAACTTCAGTGTTGAAAAATAAAGAGGTGAAAATCTCTCATGTTTCTCCTCAGAAATGTACCTTAATGGTGCTGCTGCCACCCACTACAAGGAAAGCCACTTGTGCACTCACAGCAGCAGGAGCCTGTCACTATGTGCATTGATGCAGAATTCAATATTGGTCTTTGGGCACAAATGAAATACAAGATCATTTCTCTCCCACTTGTTAGGAATTGTTGACAGAAGTGAGGTGGTCACAAGAAAAACCGTGTAAATTGAAATAAACATATCAGCTGCAAGGTTAGAGGATAAGAACCTGGTGTCCACCCACAAAGAAGCATGGGGACTATGGCAGGTCCCCACTGGACCCCTCAGCCAGGCAGCCAGAGCAACTCCTGCAGCAGTGATGACTTTTCCCAGATCAACAGGCTGCTGTAGAATCACATCAAAATGATCGTTCCCAGCATGGCCAGTACTGTGAGTTTCCTGGGTACTGCTGGATTCATTGTAGGAGCAAAGAGAGTTTAACCTTCCTCTGGAACTTGTCCTCTCGTTCCAACACTGGTGCTGCCTTTCTGGCCTCTGACTTGTCTAGTGATGTGATCATGCAACAACTCTCAACCCAATGGCCAAAAAAGTGCTCATGCAGCTAACTTTTTTTCTAAGTTTTGGTCAAAACACAATCAAAATCTTTGATATTCTTCCAGACTTTTCCACAATATGCTCCCACCACACTGGCAAAAATTGAATTACTCCTGCCTGTCAATGAAGCATGACCTTATGATGCCAAGCTCATCATCTTTCAGGTTTCCCTTGGCTCAGAGTCCATCCTTGCTCACAGAAGAAATGCTGCCTGCACACTACACCCAGTGACAGCACCTGCACCAGCAGGGTACAGGGTGAGAAGCCTTCCATGTTTTAACAAAAGCAAGGATTCTGAGACCTACACAAAAGGAATCCTGGTGTCCAGAGAGCAGTCAGCTAGTCCAGGGCTGCAAGTCAGCACATGGTCCCCATCAGAGCTCACTGGCATGAGGAGTCACAGCAGCCTTACCTGCATGGCCTGGCAGATGCCTCTGACTCCCAAGGGTTCCAGCAGAGTAAGGGCAAAAGGCAAAAAAGGCCACAGAGCTGGTGGATCTGAGGGTAATTGTTAATTAATGACCTGCACACAACTCTCAGTGCAGATAATACTAGTACCAAAATCCTGCAATGGGAAGGGTTCTATAAATCAATGTGCTTCTAATTGGAAGCTTCTCCTTTCTTAACCTGTGTAAAACTTTCAATCACAAAAAGCAACACACTTGTGTGAAAGATAATTGTGTTTTTATTTTTCTAAGCTCGCACTTGTGGAACATAATAAATGACCTGATATAATGACAACTTTGCAAAAGAAGAATCCCCCTCTCCCCAACATCTGGACAGCAATATATAAATATTTACAATGAAAAAAATTAGGAAAGTGAAGAGAATGAAGTCAACATTAGCCAAGTCAGTTTGTTTCTACATCTCTGATTTTGAATATTAAGTATTCAAGCTTAACCAACATTTTCCTTCAGTACTGAGGCTTTAACCTCATTTTTAGATCTTATGTGCAACAGATACATTCCTGACTCTGCTTTTATAGTTTGCTCCTGTACAGTAACCATAGAACTTCCCCACTAAATTTTTATTCCAGGTTTTTAACTTTGAAAACAACAAAAAAATTAAATATAACTTTATGTCTCCTGATACAAAGTTTCTCACACAGTCAAACACATCACAACACTGAAAATCAGCATAATGAAATGCTGTATAGCTTCTTAACAAGGACAAGAGGTCTGGGTCCAGATCTGTTGGCTTTAACAAAAGCTCTCTTCAAATAGAACAAGTACATATAGAAAAAATAACCTTCTTATTTTCTTATTAAAAAAAGGAAATGGTGCTTTCTATAAACAAAAGAACATGTGATTTCTTTGACACAGATATAAGTTACAGTGGAAAAAGCTCAGAAAGCTCCAAATGAAACTGGCGTTTATTTAAAAGGATGGTTTAACAAGTTGATTGGATGAGGTTCAATCAGCCCACACAGTCTGGTAATTCTAGAAACATCAGTGTAAAAAACCCTGCTTTTTTTGCTTTCTGCTATCCAGTGTCACACAACCACTGTGTGAGAACATGTTGCCTGCAGCAATGGAGACACCGATCCCACAGTCTGGCTGCACTATGTCACCACTGGTGGCCGTGGCCAGCAAGAGGTGCCACTGGCCGCCGTGCCCCTCGGCAGCTGTGTCACATGTGAGAGCTCCGCCTGCCCCGCGTGCCCAGCGACACTCGCAGCCGCGGCTCTCTAGCCTTGTAGTGCTCGTTGAAGTCCAGCCTGAAGCTCAGGAACCGAAGGCTCTCATCAGAACTGGTTGTCAACAGGACCAAGAACTGCTGGACGATTCCCTGAAGAGGAAAGAAAAACCCACGAGACAGTTAAAAAAACCATCCCTGGTGTGTTTTGAACAGGAATATCAGGTGGTGCACAGATCTGGTAAACAGGCAGACAGAATCTGGGAAAAGGCAAGCACAAGGGTTCATATTCAACAGTTATGGTGGATTAATTCTTTCTGCAAAAACCCAGAGCTTTATTTTTTGTTTTCAAATATCTGCTATGCATGCCAGAGTCTCCAGTGCAAACAGCTTGGTCTTTTACAGTGTGCTCCCCACTCCCTGTGCCCCGCTGGCACACTCCATCTGTCTGAAGGCTCCCAGGCTGCAGAGCAGCTGCCTTTGTGTGCCACTGCCTCAGGACAGCATTCAAGATCCAACCTGTGCCAACAGGAGACCTCACCTTGAGTCCGTGTTGCAGGCTCAATGCCATTCAGGCCAGCATTAGGTCACTGCTAGCTTCAAACATACCCATTTGATGTGGGTTGTACAGCAGCACGGGGCACCCCAGAACAGCAAAGCTTGTGCCCAGGAGAGCAGTCAGTGCTGCACACCCAACTAGACTGAGCATTTGGAGCTATTTGAGGGGGGATTTGCACTTGGCATGTGGGAGGTACACTTCTGCATCCCATCTTCCCATTCAGCTCTAGCCATGCCACTGCAGGAGCCCCGCAGGACAGAGGAAAGGAGAGGACTTTGGGAGGATGGGGAAGACCCATTTGAAGAGCTCATTCCTAATCTCCAGTAAATGGTAACATGAACATGCCCATAACTAGAGCACTCCATTTCTTCCAAAGGTGACCAAAGCTGGCCAGGGAAATCCTGTTTGGAAATCTATAATAGGGCTCAGAATGAACACAGTCCAAGCAGGCAAAACCTACACTGCCAACTTGTAGCAATCTTGCAGAGCACATAAACCACAATTTATTTACAACCTACGCTTAAAGACCTAGGCTCATTTTTCTGGGGAATGGTAGCTTTAGCATCAGATATAACAAATAAAGACAAAGCCAGAATAAATTACTTACAGAAGATAGCCTGAATATGCTCCCTCAAACATCTTATCCACTGCCCCCCCTCCCAGTGAGCTTAAAATTAAGTGTCAGGCCCTTAAAAAGAAACTTTCTGCAGTCTTTAATAGCAATGACTTACAGAGATGTGAGGAAAAAAACGAAATGCAGAAGGAATTCTTTCTTTTCCCCCCTCAGACTACAGCAAAAGATTACTTTCGCTACTGGAGGAAGAAGACAACTTACATGAAAAGACTCTTCTCCTTTGTCTGGGGAATGTAAATGATCACAAAACCTTTGACTACTAAGCAACAGTGAACACAGGCTTATAAGTAGAGAGGGAAAAAACAAAGACTTGGCTCCACAAACTGCACACACATGAATACAGAAGTTACATCTACTCAGTATTTGAAATTCATTTCTACACAAAGCTCAGCATATTTTAGAAAAATATAATTTAAGAGCCACCTGGTAAAAGTGAGTGAGTATTCGCAGCTGTGAGCACATTTTAGGTATTGAGTCTTGAAATTCTTTCTTCCTCTTGTTCTCTTCTTCCTCTTCTGATGCAGTTACACCCCACTTGCCCTACACAGAAACCAAACAAGTTAAGAGGTGAAGCATCACATGATTCAAGTTGCTAACTGGGCCACCTTCTGCCCAGCTACATCAGATTTATAAAAACCAACCATTGCCATAGAAAGACAAACACAGAGCCTCCAATATGGAAACTATCAGCCCCTCTTGGTGGTTGTGCAGCACATAAAGTAATAAATATTAGCAAGGCAAGTCTCACACCAACAGTGCATGTCAGTCTCGCAGCAAGGAGGCAGACATGGAGCTACGGCATTTTTTGCAAAAGGGTTCCATTTACTTAATCTAAAAGAGCCCTAAATTTCTCATCCTCCAAAGTCCACTAGATAAACCAACTCAGATTTTGGGGAAGACAGAAATCAAAAACACCACTTAGCCATTTTGCTTGAACTCACCAGCAACTTCTGATGACTTTTACATCTGTTCCAACTACATTTTTCATTTTTACTGTGGTGTGGAAAACTGTGTAACATTTTAGATACCTCTACAGGATATCTAAAATCCTCCATATACCAAAAACCTCAATCTGTTTTCACATTCTAGAAATATCCTTATTGTACCTCAAGCTCACGCTGTTTTTTCCTCTCTTCAAATTGCAACCTCAGCTGCAGCTCCTCCAGAGCAGCTCTGTACATTGCATCTTGGGCATTCTGGAGCTCAATGATCTGGTCAAAAACTGCTCGAAGCTGGTTGAGAAGTACCTGTGAGACAGGTAACAAAATAATTAAACAGCTGTACAGCACAAGAGTTTTAACTTACTACTCTTCTCCAGAAAAGGAGCAAAGAAAAAAGTAAAAGAAAAAATAAGTAAAAGAAAAAATTCTTTTTTACACAGCTGAAGAGACATTTCTGCAAAGCCCTAAGTCAGTTGTTCCATGATCACACAGCTTTCAGGATGAAAAAGAACTGGCCCACACTATAGCAAGTTTTATTATCAACACATGTCACTTGTTGATAATGGGCAGTAGGTACTGAACCTACCATTATAAAATCTTATATCAGAGGAATAAAACTTACTTTTCCCTTCCCTTTGCTCCTACAATGTTAAAGAAGGTCGTTCCTGACATATATGCCAAGATCATGAAGTTACAATTACATGCAAAGGAGTCGACTTACCCTGGAATCACTATCCAGCAGGCACCGAGCTATGATTGTGTCCAAAAAAACTTCATGAGCTGCAATGATGTGATCCAAGTCCTGTGCTTGTTGGACCTTGTTCCAGAGTTCATCCCATGAACATTCAAGCACCTGTAGCAATGATACAGGATTGGGCTGATTCAATTTGCTAGATGACAAGCTCTTTGAAATATAAGATATGCAACACATACAGAATATTGCAAGTGCTTCATTTTCTAAGTAACTAACTGGGTGGGGAAAGTATACCTCAAATGTAATGTAATACTGCATTTGATGAATGAAATGGACCATTTCTGATGCCAAAACGTGACACTGATGCAGCACGCCAGAAAGCTCTGCAAAAAAATCCAAAGAGATGGCATGTTAAAGACTGCAAGGACAAGCACAGCCAACAAATCAGCTTGGTAAACTCTTTTCACCATATTGAATACTTCATAATACAGCCACTAATCTTAGATGGCAGCAGCAGTAACCTTCTGAGGACAGGTGCCCTCTCCCACTCCACAAAAGTTCTTAATTATAAAACAATAAATTTGTAAGTATTACTATGCCATAAAGAAGTGTAACTTTCAATAGTTATTTTTTACTGAAAAGCATGTAGATAGATTAAAAAAAAAAAATTCAAGAGTGAGCCAGTACAGATGCTCACAAATATGGCTATATTCTCTAGCTGAGAAATAGGATCAAAAAGTCCTGGTCCATAAAACATACACCAGAGCCACTACATTTCACTATTCACTACATTTCCTATTTCTTCTCAAATATCTTTCTCTTCTTAGCCTCTTCTGTTCTTAGCTAAACAAAAGGAAGGGAATAAGTGAAGTGAACTAGTAAATAGGGAATAAGTGATGTGAACTAGTAAATTCAGACCTGTGCATGCATGAGACTTAATAGTGAACAGACAGCATAAAAAAGAGGGAGGCATGGGGTACAAATAAGAAGGCATCAAGGAAGATGAATACAAAGGGATGGAAGAGTTGCAGTCTCAAAACCAGGCCAGCATAAAGATACTTACATTAGTGCAACTTTTCAGGACAGGGATCAAGGATTAAGTAAAACAACAGATAGGAAACTTCTATTTACAATTATATTATTTCACCTTCATCCTTCCCACCATCATCTACCATTAAACAGCCAGTCAAGAGGAGCACCAAAGTGCAAAGTTAATCTCAACATCATTCATCAGGCACTATTTTCCCCTCTTAACACACAGTTTAAATTAAGATGCAGTCATCTGTATCCATTTTAGAAGCATGTCATCCATCTGGACACCTCTCACCTGGCATACTTTTCAAAAGCTTTGCATTGCACATGTGCCCTTTCCATATATCAGTAAGAATATACTCCATTCTCTTTGCTCTCCAAAGGAAATTAAATACTCTTAGATAGTGGCTCATGCACTCACGTGTAAATACCTACAAAACAAAAAAAATATCAGTACAAATTAAAAGACATACCATATGTCCTGAGGTACCAAGAACCTCTTCACAGTTCATTTTATCTGATCCATGCAGTTTATTGAAAAATACTGTAAAAAAAAAGTTTCTGGGAAATCCCAGAGCTTTTGGAAAGATCCTCCCTTGAGGACTGAACAGGGCACAGCTGGAAGTGTAAGAAGGGGTGAACAAAACAAAGCCTAAACCTATTTTGAAACTGCATAAGAAAATTCCTTCTGCTGGTCAGACTCACAGTTTGTCCTGCTTAAAAAAAAAAAAAAAGTTCTTTACACGTTCTTTATAGAGGCTAAATACATTCAGATAAACAATGCAACTATCAAATGCCATTTAGACAGCATAAATAAGTTCTCCAAAAATACATTCTTCAGTTCCTTTCAAATTTTCCCAAATTAATATCTACAGACTAGTAATTATCAAAGAATAGGAGCACTCAATTTATTAAGTACTTGCTAAAAACTGTGCTGGAACAAATGAATTACTGATTTTCAGTAATGATTATTTTAAATGCAGCTTTTCAGCACTCACACTAACTGGTACGAATTGAGATTTTTGCTTAACTGTTGATACAGTGGGTACATCCTAGATGCAAAAAAAAAAAAAAATCTGATTTCACCCTCCAGAACAAAAAAGGCTACTTCAATAAAAAAACCTTAGCAATTTAATTCAGCACCCAAAACACATTCAGAGCCAGCAGTGTATGACATTACCGTTGCTATTGGCCCATCAACATGATAGTCCAAGCTGAAGACATCCCATCCAGTGTCCCCAGGAGATACCTGTATTAAACAGACATGGTACTGTCAGTGTATAATCAGAGCATACTAAAGCTGAAGACGAGCACTACTTGCGTACTCTTCCATTCTGAAGGGCCTATGAGCAAACAAGCATCCACATCAACAAGAGATACAGTAGCTTCTTGTTGAAAGCAGCAGATTAGGCAAAAATTTATCAAGCCGTTTGATACAAGGGTGAGACTGATCTCACACAAACATTAATGTTTGGAATGTCAGTGTTTCTTCACTGAACCTAGTAAAGGAAAATAACAGTATGGACAAATTTCTTTGGCATCTGAAATAGATTTATTTCAGATATTACAGTTCATCACTGAAGTCTCACCTCAGGGACTGAAGCTTTCAAATTAATTCAAGTTTCTAACCACAGGCCTCTTCCATGAAATGTGCTTTCATTGCTTCTTATTTTTTAACTAGAGGTAAGAAGGAGGCACACACCCCAACCTGCCCCTTCCTGCCCCAATTCTTGTAAGAGCAACCACATTAAGAGCTGTTTGGAGAACCTCAAACCAGCATCAATTTCTCTTAGGCCCCAAATACTCAGCCTTGTATTGTCAATGGCTGTAAATCCACATCTTGAAAAACAAATGCAGAGAAGGCAAAAAGAAGATGACTTATTAAATGACCTTTATATTACTCAAAGTAAACTTCAGTGGAAAGGAAGGAGGGAAATGTATTCACATATGAAAATTTTGTTTCATACAGATGTCTGCATATATACACACAAACAAAGGCATCTTTCAGATCAGAGTCACCATGATGCAACAGACCTCCAGAAGTCGAACATCCAATCGCTTGAGAATCTCAGGATTATCAAACTGGGCATTCGTGGCCCTCACCGCCGTTTCCAGGATTCCAGTTAGATTATGCTGATATAAGGTTGTGGCTGGTCGTGCAAGCTCTGGCCTGGTGGTTATGAAACAGTCATAGCACATCACTGAAATACTCTGCAGCAGCAATTCAGTAGTAACTGCAGCACACAGCAAAACCCTTTCTAACTGACATTCAAAACTATTACTCTTTCAGACTTAATCATGAAGAAAATCGGTGAGCAAAATATTTGCACAGAGTATGAGCAGAATATGTCTATTCATATGCAGCTACACTCCTGAATATTAGCATAAGGAGCAACTTAATCCTCATTTAATGTCAGTAATTTGAAGTTATCAGGATTGCTAGTTTAGCTAGTCTGTAATTTTGAGTTGCATTCATATCTTAAATGAGGCAGATTACATCATTAGTACATCAAACCAATAATTTCACTTCAGATTGGAGAAACTTACTGATAGCCATCTCATGGGCTCAGAAGTGCTGGCAGGAACAAAGAAACCCACCCCCTCTATGTTACTTCAACTTTCCAAAGAGTTGCAACATGCAACTCTTGTAATACCTCTCTATCCCTCAGCATCAGTACTGGAAAGCTGCTCACTCCTGCCTCAAATCTAATTCTAACTCCACAAATCAACTTCACTCAGCTTCACATTAAAACGTGTGGTCATATACTGTTGATTTTGATTTACAAACAAGTTAATGAAAGCTTTATTACAAAGTCTGCCATCGAGATCAAAGAAAAGCTTTGCAAGCCAATGCTTCTGATTGAAGAAGTTTCATCAGTAGCACCAGCATGTAAAAGTGAACCTGCAAACACTCTTTAAAAACTGGATTCAGTAGCTGTGGGTGCACCTGAGTCCTTGAAACAGAAGCCGGTGAGGAACCAAATAGATTTTTAAAATTGCATTGAAGGATTTTGACACAATGTTTTAGACCAAACACCTCCAAAATTCAGAGGCCTAGTAATTCCAGCCAAGCAATCGGTAGCATCAAGAGCAGAATATTTCTGCTTAAACTTGCTGACAAGACCAAGAGAAGTGCCAACATCCTCGAGGCTGTCATAGGGCCAAAATAAAGAAATCTGTATTACTACAACTTTTCAAGACTTTGTCAAATAGTACTGTATATACTGCTTATCAAAAAGGAAGAACAAGTTTTAATCCTCAAGGATTTTAATTCTCAAAGAAATTAAAACCAAAATAGAATTTAAAAGTTATTACTCAAAGATTTAATTGAACAAGGTACTTAGAGGGTCGTCTTCAAAAAGCAAAACAGTTTCTGGGCTGATCATGTACAGAATCATCAGAAAATCAACATAATTACCCTTCCTATTGTCTTACTTGAGCAAGTCCATTAAATGCCTGATGAAGTCTCCTTGACCAAGTAACAAGTAGCGCCTCATGGCCTGCATGTGTTCCAGCAAATTGTATTTCTTATTGAGAACATCCAGCAGGTATTTGCTGGTTTCAAAATAAGCTGCATCAATTTTCTCTTGAAATGCATTTTCCAGATCTGTGAACAAATCAGCAGCTAAAAGAAAATAAAAATTAAAATTAAATTAGTAGTTTTCAAAAACTGAAGCAAACAAGCTTTGGACTTGAAATACAAAAACAGAAAAGCTGCCATTTCTTCTGATCCACTGTGCTATACATTTGCCATAGCCAAAGTGAAAGCAAGTCTAAAGCAGCCTACACTTCAACGATATTACTTTTAATCTGTGCCCAGATTGTACTTGCCAATAGAAGCTCATGCTATGTATATAAAAAGTTGGGGATTTTCAAGCTTGCTGAAATACTGTAGTTTACAAATCAAATAATTTATCGAGTTCTAAAAGGCCAGAATGAGGAAAAACCTTTGATGGGCAGAATCTATATCAGAAGGCACTTCTAAGGGTGCAGGGAAAAAATAAATCAAAGAATCAGACAGTTAAAACACTCAACAGAAGAGAGTTTCAATAGATAAGAGAATGAGAGAAAAGGGAATATACTAGAGTTACCTGGGTGACAGCCAGCAACCTGACATATTCTCTTCCAGAAAGCAGGAAGCAGTAGAAAGTAGCAGGAAGCTTATTTCCCTGTTTTCTACAACTACAAGCTCATCAAGAAATGGACTCCAGTAAAACTGTTATGAGATAGCAAGAACTGTGGCCTCTTCAGACAACATGGAGCAACACTCCAAATCCTGGATTGCCAACTACCATAGGATTCATACTTTCTTCAGCATTAAAGGATATCCTCCCACTTAAACTACTCAATTAATAAAATGCTTATGAATAGAAGAAATAACCAGTGGCTCTAATAAAGAAGTCACTCTTTAAGAAGGGAAGCCTAAATGTCTGGTTCACTGACATTCCTGGAAGTTTCCAAACTATCATTCAGTAACCACTGAAACTCTCGATAAGACACAAAAAGTGCAAGAGATGTCAAAGAGATGACACTTTTATAATACATTGCTGTGTTTAAAATCCCTAGACTAGAGAAATACTACTTAGTCAAGTAACACACATCAACCTTAGGGATGTGAGAATTAATACAGAATTAATTGCAGTAAGTGCAACTGTCTTTCCTCAAGATGCTGCGTGCCTTACAGGCAAAACAAGAGAGGGAACAAGCCAAGCCAGAAAGAGTCAGTAGCTGATCTCTTCAGCCCCTAGACACAGAGGCTGGGCCTAGCACTGGATCAAGGCACAAGCAAAGCCAGCGGCAACTCCCTGGCTTGTCTATGGCCAGCCCACCATGTCAGGCACGTTGGTCCAGTCTCCACTCAGGCAGGCGTATGTGTCTAAGCAGTAGCTCTGAGATACACAGACCAGTCTCAATTTCCTACTGTCTCAAGCAGAAGTAGCAAGCAGCCTTTCCCCTCTCCTTAGTACTGATCCTCTTGCCTTGAAAGAAATGACCTGGCCACAGTCCTTCACCTCAGACTGGAAAGTCAAGCTAACATCTGTAGCTGTAATGCACCACCTCTGCACACACACACAGCCCCCAGCACAGGCAAAATGCAGCATTCCTGTCTGACATGCAAAACTGCTAAAAAGGTTATTTACATCAACAAACACAAGGCCTAGGCACAAATTTTGAAAACTGTGCAAAATGATCTCAGAACACTGAAAAGCCAGAAATGGATAAAGAAAGATTAAAAGCAGACTAAAATCACTGACAGGCAGGTCCATGAGCTGCTACTGAATATAGTGTCACTCCTGATCCAGAAGTCCCCAAACTGCAGACAGCTACATGTCAGAGCTGAGGCCACTTAATTGGCCTTTTTTACTGTTCCTCTCTCCCAAATGCTGCAATTCCCTGCCAGGCAAGATGATCAACTTCTACAGTTACGTCAAACTTCTGGTTGTCATGTTCAGACAGTTTTCCACACCACAATTATTTCAGCATCAAAAGTAAACTAGGGAAAGATGATAGTTAAGGTTCCAAAGCAAATGAAAGAAATAAATAATACAGCCAAACCCATGAAATGTTCAGATTCAAAATGAGAAAAAGCATCTAGAACTCAGGCTGGCTTCCTAGCTTTCCATGACCTTAATAATAAGTAATTATCTAAAGGGACTTTCAGGATACTGTTAGATGTCACAAGCAAGCACAAAAGGAAGCATTTCCAACATCCCTGACATAGAATGTTCTTTCAGGATTAAATGGGTAAAACGTCCTAAACACAAATGCAGCTTCATGCAGAATTAAAGCAATGCAATACCATGAGGTATTTAGGCTGGCAACCGTAAGCTCAGCATGCCTTCAGCACACTGCAGATAGAGTAACATATTTCTAAAACTACACTTCTGTCTCCAACAGTTATTCTCAGCACTTAAGATAATGTAGGTCTGCTTTGAAGCTCTCATCCCCCACATAATAGGAAACATGTATTTGTGCTGATCTTCCATTCAATCAAGGAGAGAGAGAAACCAGTGCAAATTTAAAGAAATATTGGAAAAGCATGGTCATAAATCCTGTATAAAGTGGTGAAGGTAGTGCAGCCAAATAATGTTTTTTTTTCCTTTTTTCCAGGAGTAGCTGGCAAGATAATTGTTCAAATGCATTTACAGCCCTTATTCACTTAACCCTGACCCCTTTCTGCACTTTAGGCTTATCTTTCACTAAGCAAGCACTGAACATGGTACAAAAATCACATTATTAGAAGACATATTCTTCCAGACATGAATGGGATTTTAATCACTAGAACATTTTTCATGAAGGTACTCATGCCAGAAGTCCACACTATGAAGAGTTAATATTAAAACTAATCCCAGGTTATTTGGAAGTGAAAAAAAAACCAACAACAAATCTAAACCAAACAACCCCACATACACAAGCTTTAAAGTTATATATAAGTAATATTATGTTATAAAACGTTAAGAAGTATGTTCTTTGAAAACAGGAATTTGACAGAAAAATATTTAGATTAGCATCAGAAAATTTATCCCAGTGAGCTATATCTCAACAGTCAGACTTTGTATCTTTGGTATATTAACCAAGTTATCAAAAGAAGTTACAGTAGCAAAATACTACTTGCACCAGAACGCAGCAATTTGTTCTTTCTCTGAGATGTAGCAGCATCCTACATATTCTTTGCTTAGTATTTCAACATAAAGTCTCCTTGGTTTAGATGTTTACTATTTGCTAACTTTCATCATAACAATGTTGAATTCATTGCAACAAATATGCCACCAAAAAATAACCACAAATGGTACAGAAATTCTCATTCATTAAAACTGAGATTTATTCTAAATAAAACAAAATAATCTGAAGGAATTTAGCAGTTAAGTTTTGGTTCCATGTTCAGCAACTGGCAATCCCTTTTTAAGTAATCTTCAAAAAGAATTTTACAAACCTTCCACATACTTATTTTTGACATATTGATATAGCACATTTACAGAAAGGCTAGAAAGGCTTCTGTTCTGTTTTTACTGCTTATTCTATTATTTACAACTAACTGAGTATTTTTATTTTTCAACCACAAAATTAGCTCAGTGTTATGGAATTGTATGATGGAGTATATTTGATGAGAAGTCAAACATACTAAATTCTTATTGCAGCACTCAAGAATATCCCTGCTCCCACCCCAGCCGACGCAGCTAAAGGCAAACTCTTTTTTTGAATGGTTTCATTCACAAATTCAGTACATTAACAATCATCCAGCAAACCTATCAAAATAAGAAAATTATACACATGCATCAACATACATATTTTGTAAAAAACAAGTATCCATTAAATTATCTATACTTTAGGGCAGATAGGATTTTTGTACTCCTTTCCATCCTACCATCCAGCTTACAGTCTAAACCACATATAATAGGGGAGGTCAGTTCAAAGGGGAGATACTGAACAATATTAATACTGTACCATCTTTTGAAGACTCTGTAGATTTTGCGACAGCAATCATCTTTGTGGATGGAGTTTGATCATGACAAACTTGATGCAAGAAGTTTATGGATTTTCCTATTAAAAGAACCTGAACAAAACAGGATTTTTTAAAAAGTGATTTGCTTAGAAGAAAAAAAAAAAAAAAAAACCAAACAAAGAAGCCATCCTCAACCACGAGGACAACATGGCATCTTGTCATCTTTCTGTGCTCTTAGTTTCACAATCCCTACCACAGCAATCCAGAATAGCAATGGTAATATGAAAAAGTTTTAAATACAAACTTCTTTTCCCTCTGCTTGAGATCTCCTCAAAGTTTAACAGTTAGAGAATAGAAAGGAAAAACAGTCCTATAGCCTTCCTCACCAAACAATTCTAAAATTCCTGAGAAGATAATTTTTTGTTAAATTATGCCTCCATTTTCTCAATAGAAATCTAAGTAGCAGCACAGGGCAAAAAATCATCAGAAGATGAACTTCTGGATTCATACCTTTTTTGATTGCTCCATTGTAATAAAAGACGGGATCATTGATTTCCTCAAAGTGTATTTGTCATGCCACAACCGATCAGTTTTAACTGTAGGATCTGAAGCTACAAAAAACTGAAGATTTAAATAAATGTTTAAAGCAAAAGATTAATGTAAGATTCACCTATTATTCCTCCTATTTTAACAGATGCAAAGGAAAAAAAAAACACAAGAAAAGCAAAAACCCCAGAAAATTTTGCAATTGATACGGTGATCAAATATTAGTCTCTCAAATCCACACAAGAGAATCCCCTCATTTGTAAAAAACTAAAATTACTTTATTAGTTTTGTTGAAGTGAAGTTTAGATGGATTATGTCCTCATCTTGTCCAAAAATATACCCATTTTCTGGACACAAACTTTTTTCACTGCCTCCAAATACCATTTTCCCCAAGAATGGCCGACTGTCTTTATTCAAAACTATTTATCATATGAAAATTATAGTTTTCGGTACAACACATCCAACAATTATTTCCAATATTATCAACACTCTTCCAGTGCACATGCAGAGGTTAGAGCTAACAAACTACATAAAATCCCCAAAAGACAAAACCTCATATCTGGGGAGCAGCTGGGGGAAAAAAGAGTATTTTACACTCCTAAAAAAAAAAAATTCATATACATTTTACACAATTCTGACCTTAAAGATCAGCTGTCACTGTCACTCACTTAAATTTTGACCAAAATAAGGACTTTCCAAGAAAACAGATAGCATATTTGACTCTTGAGTAAAATTACTCAGATTTGTCTCAGAAGTGCTCAACTAAGATTGTACTGATAGGAGATAGGAAAGCATTGAGAGATTTAGAAAAGCATACAAAATATTTCCAAGAAGAAAAAGGACAATTACTGGAACTTGATGTTACAGAAGTCACAACAAATAACTTCGCAGAGTTTCTATTCTGGAACTATAAACCTCTTCTACCCAGTTCGACAGACTGAACTTATTTATTGAGGATAACAGTATGCAGACAGAAAAATATTCTGAGCTTCATTCCAAATACAAGGCTTGCATTCTGAACAGTTACAAAGAACTCTGCATATATTTCTGTTGTTACAGTAAGCAAGAAGAGATATAGAGGAGTTGTTTTGTCTTCAGAAACAAGGACCTACTGTCAGTACACCATTCTGACTCTACAGACCAGACCCAGCATATGATTAGTTGAAGACAATACATTGCAACGTGCAGATACCAAATTCATGAAGAATTCATGAAGAGAGTGGTATTTCAGGTTGTCATTGTATGTATTGCTTACTCATGTTACACATTTTCATCACACTCCACTTTTCAAATTCTCCTCTAAGCTTTCCACAGATTATCACACCACAATGCAAAAAGATGAAGTATTTACTGTAGCATATACATTACCTCATGGTATGTATCCTCCAGCTCTCCATCATAAATCCAGCGGTAAAGGAAGTTCAGTACAGGATGGGATACTAGGCCAAGAATGTGCTGAACCAGAGATCTCATGTAGGGATCTCCTGTTTTAGTATAGGCATGAACTGCTGAGGCTAGTTCACCACCTTTTCTCCCTGTGAGAAGAAAGGGAGAGGAACAGAAACATTTGAAGGAAAACTGTATGCACCCCATTTAAATTTAGCAGCCACTGATTTTAGCTACCCATGTGTCACATTGACCTTGCTAAACAGCAATTCTAAAATGTAGAAAAAGTACATTTTTTTATTGCTAACAGGGAATTCCTAGTTTTTATGAATTATGAATTATTAATCTCACTAAAGCATTAAGCAGAGCTCTCTGTCTACTTTATGGCAGCTTAGAGGAATGAAAAATTCAAGGCATCAGATCACACACAGAAGTTGCTGTTACACTTCCAGAGAAGCATTAAAAGGAGCCTTAGAATGTTTTCCTTCTCTCCTGTACGTCACACTCTCAGATATTCTGTGTGCATACATGAACATAAACACAGTTTTCATGTTTCTTGTTTATAGTTGCCCTCATAGCCCCATTAGGGAATATCTCCTATCGTCTTGCAATTGAAAAGTAAGAGGCTGTCAAAAAAAAAAAGTTAAAAAATAGATTGAATATTTGATTTTTCTGCTATGCTCCACAGCTTACCGCTTCCTTGCGGCAGAGGCCATGGAACTCAAAATTTTCATGAATGTCTGAAAAGTAAAGCCCATTAAAAAAAAATTTGCTACCAATTCCAATAATAAGGATAAAGCAAGTAATGTAGGCTTTTGGCTACAGATGCTTCTTCTAAAGAGAAAACCTAAAGGGCTACAATCTCATAAATCTAAAGTACCATCAGGGAGAAGCATCAGCTGCTGGTCAGCTTAGTCAGCCACTGGCCAAAGTTCTGGTAAATTCCAACATGACTCTCCCCAGCATCTTCTTGTGGATTGCCACCAAAATCACAATAGTTACAAATTTGCAAAGTTTTGTTGTTTCACATGAGTTTGACGACATGTTACTAATGACTCCTCTATGCCATCAAATATAGAGAAATTGTATAATACTCATACATAATGAAGAAACTAAGTCAACCATTTCATAACATATTAGTAGGGCTTTTTCAGTGTACCATTCTCTGAAATACTATTAAGTAACTGAAAATAGCATAAAAAGTGCGTGCTTAAAATTGAATTTTTGAGCACATTCTAGTTTTAAAAAGAAGTCTGAATGTGTCAACACAGCACTATAATTTGTTATGCTTTTTTTAAACTAAAAGAGGGAGAATCTGAACTACCTACTTGAAATTTCCAAAAAAAGTCCAAACAAGCACTAATATTATTGATACCCATCTCTAGCATGCACAATAACTCAAAGTTATACAACATCCCCAGAAATATTACATTAATGTTCAACAGACCTTGACAGTGATCAACAAGTGCTGCGAGGGTCTTTAACCTTATTTTGGGGTCGTATGTCCAAACTAGAAGACGACGAAGTGTTAAACTGCTCTCAAGTCCCAAATTGACACCCTGATCATCTTCCAGTTGTAACTGATGAAGTTAGAAACAGAAAGACATGTCAAAGAACTGAGGCAGAACTCAGGCTTCATAATTTGTTCTGAAGTCAGATTTTTACTAATACACTTGAAATACCTAGTGTTAGCTATTCTCTCATCAAATCACTGGGCCAAAAACTGAAAGTCAATTTTAATGGAAACAGACTTAAGCACAGGTGAAAGAACAGAGACAAGCATAAGCACAATGAGGTAGACAAAGCACAAATACCATGACAGCTAAAGACAGCAAGGTAATAGTCCTGAAAAGAGAGAAGAGCAAAGGAAGAGAGAAGAGATCCTGAAAGACAGCCTCAAGAAAAAGTAAAGAAAAACATCTAAAGGACAGGCAGGCTGTGGGAGGTAAACTTTTTATTACTGCACATGCAGCTCATTTTAGTTCAATATGTGACTAATTCTGTTCAATGCCTTCCTCCAGAAGCCATCAGAACTTAAGTTACCCTTATAGTGAGACTAAGGAATTGCTACATTGAAAGAAAAACATCAAACATTAAAAGCTACAATAAGAAAACTCTATCATAATGTGACTACCATGAATCTTCCAACACCATGGAAAATAAAAGCTAAGTATTTGCATCCAAGGTGCAAATGCAAGTCTTATACAAGTCAAATGTAATAAGCAGGACGAGAACACAACTTAAGAATACAGAAGCAAGTTCCTGGAGCAGTACAAGTAGGCAGTCTCAAAGAAAAGATTCTGTTTCTGGTATATTAGAACCAACCCACTCTGTGCTTTCCCATCTAGCACTTTTTTTTCAGCCAAATGCAACATACTAGTTAAATTTAAGACTAGTGTCATCCACAGTAAGTTCAGCCTCAGAGCCAGTTAAATTCATTTGCTTCCAAGTGCTCCTGGGTCCATGTCTGGGATTTTTCTTTGGTGTTTTTGGAAATCAGCAATGATAAGAGAGATACATGAGCCACCCTTTGACTTTAGGGAAGACATGGTACATCTTCATCATGGAACTGCATTTTTAAATGGGCTGACAATGTGAAAACAACCTGCAAGAAAAAGACCGGAGACACTTATAGAATAGTAGACAGTATGCTCAGGATTACTCATTCTAGGGCAGAAACATGCTCAGGAGAAGCTCTGAACACATAATAGAATGTTATAAAGAGAGTACAGAACCCTTTGACAAGATTCTTGCTGTTCTATGCCCCTACTGCTCTCTAGAACTGCAGTTAACAACTCCTAAGCTGGCAGCCTGTACAATCTGCTGAACCAAAGAATGTCACATACACTCAGTTTCAAGTAAATTTTCTACATGCTTTCAAGAAGCTCAAAGGTGCAGGTTTTTTGTCCATTCTGCAGTGTGACCTTCAAGCCCTTTTGCCTTTCAAGCCACAAAAGTCTTTGGGAAGGAAGGTTGCCAGAAGCTTCTGAAAATCCAAACATAACCTGACTCTGGGAACCCTTTCAGTTAGGTGCTGAGGGACCTAGATTCCCCAGAAAATTCAGTCTGCTGCTGCAGAAAAGCATTGCCAAAACTGCATTGACTGTTCCCTATGAAAATGCGTTTAATCAACATGCTCAATGCACTCGTGAACTCCAACAATGAAGATGAATCTGGCAAGGAGCATGAAGAGCAACAATAAGAACAGCAAGAAAAGTAAGACTGGGAAAAATGTGTGCCCAGCTACTGAATGATGCTACATGAGGGGTGACACAAAAAATGGAAAATGCTGAGATACTTAATGCCTTTTTTGCCTTGGTATTTCAGCAAGATTTGCTGCTGGGGATACCACACAGCAAGATAAGAAGAGAAATCTGGAAAAAGGAAGACTGAGTTCAGAATGATCAGGCTAGGGCACACCAAACAAATGGGATATGCTTAAGTCTATGGGACCTGATGGGATGCACCAACAAGTGTTGAGGGGAGTCAGCCAATGTCACTGCAATATCACTCTCCTTTATTTCTGTAACACAGCAATTAGAGGCGGTTTCTGACAACCCTGAGAAAGCAAATGTCATGCCTCTCTTCAGGAGAAGCCATAAAACTACACACCAGTGAGACTCACTTCATCCCTTGGGATAGCAAGTAACACTGGAAAACCATTTCCAAGCTTATGGAGGACAAAAAACTTTCTCAGGAAAAAAAGACCAGGGGAAGGAGAAGGAAATAGGAACATTTTTGGTGATGGAGTCTGTCTTCCCAAGCAAGTGTTAAGTGTCCTGAGGCCCTGTTTGCCAGGAGCAGCTGGACATCTGCCTGCTGAAGGAAAGAAGTGAAAGAATTCCCTAATTTGCTTTGCTTGCACGCACAGCTTTTGCTTCCCCTTCTAAACTCACTAACTTGATTGGCTTGTCTTTTTGTCTTCCTTCTATTTTCTCCCCGTTCCTCAAGGGACAGAGGGGAGCAAGAGGCTGGGTGGGTGCCTGGCTGCTGCCCAGGGTCAACCCACCACAAAGGCAAATGCAGTTTGAAAATAAATAACCCCAGAACTTTTGCTTTCTTCATAAAGGCTTTCACTCCCATCCTACACATCTCTTCTTCTGCAAGGTTTGGCAGGGCAGGAAAGGTAGACAAAACTGCACCTCAAAGTAGTCAAATATTTTCATGGTCAAGAAGTTTTAGAAGTTAAAAAAAAAAAAAAATCAAAGCATCAGCAAACCAAGAGAGAAAACACACTTTGGACAGAGCAAGAAGTAATTACAAAAGGAATAACTGGATAATAGCCAGGAAAAACAAGCAAAAAGTATATATAACAAGCATTCCAAAAGTCAAGAACATTCAAGAACTGTGAGTTAAAGGAACAGATGCTTTGAAAACATTAACAAAAGCCTATGACAAACTATAAAGATTTTATTGAAGTTAGAATTTTAAAAGGCAGTATAATTTAGCTTTCGGTCAGTTCTCAGAATAAATTTTTCACCATTACAAGTAATGAACCCCTTGAAAACCCCTTTTAAAAAAGGCAAGTAGAAGAATGTTTATTCTATTTTAGAGACAGCATCTAGATGCACATATCTACAAACATTTGTGGAAAAACAGCAAGATTATCAGCACTGACTTGGTCTATATGTTACAGGAAAATAGTAAAACATTGAAACATCTGCAGAACAGATGTCTTTACTCTCAGAAAACAAAGGGACAAGAAAAATGTACAAACGGGCCCACATGGAAAGAAGTTGGAACAGTTATTACTGGCTGCTAAATCATGTACTGCTGGAAATATAGACTGTTTTTTTCTCCACTCAAGGATGTGTGACATTGGTTGGGATTTGAATGATAAAGATATTATACAAGGTGAAACTGACAAAAAGTATGCAAAACAGGGACAGAGACTTAGAAATACACACTGTATTCTTTGCTTATGTAATACATCAAATAACAGTGAATTCTTAAGAGAAAAATATTCAAGGGCACATACATTTAAAGAGTAAGAAATGTACAGAGAATTGTGTTCACTGTCAACAGAAACTGCTGTACATCCTTTACATTCTACCAGAATAGGTAGGTATTATCCTTTTAGGAGATATTTAGATAACATAGAACAAAATAGTGATGTTAAATACATACCAATTCACTTACCTGAGAATGTAAAACTGACAGAAGTCGGTAGTATTCTTTAAGTTCCTGATGTAAGGCTGCACAAAAACTCTGTAAGAGAAAGAGAAGGGAAAAAAAAGAAAAGGAAAAGTAATCAGGAGAAATCTTTCTGATTTAATGCTATCACCACACTTCCAACCTAGTCAGAAATTTCCTGAAGTGAATCTTTCTATAAGTTTCAGTATAAGAGCCAATTCTTAGAGAAACAGTCAAAGTATAAGTGCTTCCATAGGAGCTGCATATACCTTTTCCATGAATTTATACACATTATCAAGTGACCTTGTTTCTTGCTACCTTAACTCTATCAACATATTAAACTATGACAAGTGTAACTCCTCAAGTAGATCATTTCAGTAATGGCAACACTAATTGGCACAGGGATGTACAAATTATAACATGATCCATTTGAAGATTTTTTTTTTTAATAATCATGTAAGATGCAGTATGCAGTGAAGTAACAGAGTTTAAATTTCAGGAAGGCCTCTAACAACAGAACACAAAAGTTAGGCAACTCTCATTATATCTACAGTATAGACTGTATGACATGAACAAGAAAACACAATGCTCAAAAAAATTCTCCCAGTAAGTGCTGCCAGATCAAGTACTCTAAAATTTTGACCTTTTCTCAATTCAGTTATATATGATTCTTCAATTGACATGGATTTGGGAATAAGTGAAAAAAACTTTAAAACCCCCCAAAACGTGCCCAAAGTTTTTTATTTGTTTGGTTTCTTGGAAGAATACTCTCAGGCACACACATTAATTCTTCAGAACTTTCTAACCAATTCTCAGCTAATGAATTTGATATCTATTTTGATGGATTTTTTTAAATGGGAAATCTCCCAGGATTTTCTCTTCAAGACCTTTTAAAATTACAGTCAAAAGACTTTGGAAAAGGGAAAACTTCATAGAAAGAACTCAAGAACTTAAAATATTTATTCACTAGAGTATGTAAAAGGCAGAAATAATTTCTAGAAGCACAAAGAGAAAATAAATCTTCTTTCCTGCTAAGCAGCTAAGAAGCCTAGAAAAAAGAGTCATTAATCTTGCCATTGTATCTTTTTTAAGGAAAGGAGGTTCCTTTCTTCAACTCAATATTGTAAATTGCAAAGAAATTTGACATTCATTTTATTCCAGAGGATACTGAAGGGCAAAAAGAAATCCCTTTATGTGTAACTCCACTTTTCATTTCTTCTCACTTGCTTCTCCAGGAAATTTTTGAACCTATTAAAGTGACACTTGCCAAGATAGAAGGCAGAACAGAGCCTCTAAGAAAACAATCAAAGGCATTGTTCTGCCCAAAAAGAAGAACAGTAATCACTGACTTTAATGATTTAGTAGCCAAAAGGATGTAGACTCCAACTGGTCACAAATTTTTCAGAGAAGCTTTACAAATTAAAATTTACATCCATTACCAATTCCTGTATCACAAACCACAGACATTTGCTTCCCAGAGTGTTACAGAAAAACTGGACATTACCCTAGAATTCTGATTTGGTCTGCTGCAAAAGAGAATTTAGGAAGGAAACAGAATGCTTGTTCAAGAGAAAAAAATTAAAATGCTCATTAACTCAAGTGGATCTAAATGGGCAAAATGCCAAAGTATAAGCTAAAATATAGTTAACTGCCAATTATTCTTTTTATTTTCTGAAGACAAAGTACAACTTAGATATTAACCAGCAAAAGGAGGAAAATATACAGAGTAATATATTGTTATATCTCTTCTTCTAATGTCAATACCTGACATTTTGTGTGGTAAAACCAGTCACCAGAGTCATAATAAAAGAGGTGACAGACACCTTATTCTACATCTGGTTTAAACAAGGGTTTACACAATCATCCTTTTAGAACATTAAGTGAAAGATGTTTTATATCAATATACACTGTTGTGCTAAATGTCTTAATGCAGTGTGCAGCACCTGAAATCCTCAGCTATAAAAGCTATGACGAGCATGAAGGCATACTCTTTGTGCCCAGATACTGACAGCAAGAGCAGAATGTAAGTTTTTATTTGTACACTTATGTCCTAGAAATATACACAAGTGCTTGCCTCAAGCAAAATTAGCAGCATTAGAGCTATGCAGATTCAGGTAACTTAACTGCACAGCCTTCTGCACAGCACCTGAAACCTGCATAGAGAAGCCAAGATACTGCACATTTAAATTCACTGAAGAATTAAAGTTCTTCCCTTTCTCTCCCTTTAAGCTTGAAGATTAAAGCCAGAGACAGTAAAAATAATCACAAGCAGAAAGCTGCTAAAGAATAAAACTTCACCCAGATATAAGGGGGAGAGTCCAAAGAAAATGCATACACAGTAGCACTGCCATATAAAACATGGAAATCATCATCGGATCAGTAGAAAAGTAATTATTTATATGTAACTAGAAGGGTTACTTAGAATAATAGACAGAATGGAACAGAATAAAACATTAGAAAAGTAGGAAGCACTACAGTGTCTCTACTGACCTCTTAAGAAAAATTAGATTGAAGGGAGAAGCACTTCAATTTCTTGGCAGATTAGGAAGGATGTTATGGCTAGAGGCAAGGACAACATTTCTGTCGACTCAGAAGGGATAATATCCAGTTTTACAGAGGGAGCAAGTGAGAGGAAACGGGAATGTCTTAGCAGTAAATGTGGTTTTGAGTATTACAGCAGCAGTGAAGTTACTGTAGACTATAAATCATGATGATGAAACCTATGAAAACAAAAATTAATATTCTTTTGATGCTGTATTCAAAAGAAAGGGCAGAAGATAATGGACTACTTGCATTTTATGTAAGCTAGTGCAGTACTAACACAGGAACATCAACAATAGCTAACAAAAATGTCTCCTGCACAGGTCATTAACAACTGAATTTGTGATTAATTACCTTAGGGATGACATCATCCCATTTAAGAAATGTTTTTGTTTATGAACATCCATGAATAATTTTTAAATATTGGATTTTTTTTTAATGGAGATTAAGAAAAGGAATTTATGAGCGTTTCCAGCTACAAATTACAGGGGCAAATCTCTAAGACCAGAAAGGGCAAATGCCTTTTCCTTGCCTTCTGACTATGACTCATATCAAATGCAGCATCCACAAAAGGAGTAAATCAAATGATGAATGATTTAAGCTCCGAAGTTTATGCATCTTTCTAGCATTGCATTTTCTCAGTAGTTTCTTAGCCAAACAGCAAATATTGTAGTTAGACTGTTTTATCTAGGTGACTCACCTGTCCCACCAGTCCAAATGCACGATCCAAACTCCTCTGGTCTGTATATTTTCTTATTTTGTTATGTAGCCATCCCAACTCTGCAAGTCTACTTGTAGTATCTCGGAGAGATTTGGACAAGCTCACCTATAAAGTTAACAGAAACAAGTCTGCAATTAAGTCAAATCTGCCACACCAATACTGGTTTCATCACAAAGGTCCCTCTTTCTCATACAGAAACAATTCATTTAAATTCTACAGTACAGATACTGCAAAAGAGCAGGTAACCACGTAATTAGCATATTTATACACACATGCCTTGAAAATGCAGCAGCAACAAACTACTGGCAACTTTGAGACCTTCTCTTTTGGAAATCTTAATGTAACAGTATTCATACACTCTTTTTACAATAGGCAATTATGGCAATAACAAAATGGTCTTCAGAAAAAAGGAAGAAATCTGCATTTTCATGTTGCAATATCGGACTCTATCCTATCCTGACAATCAGCAAGACTGAAAATATGAGACTGTAGCAGAGGTGTCAATGACTGAAACTAATGAAAAAGCTTTGACAAAATAATTAGTAATTGCTACATGTTAAAGAAACCTTCAAAAGAAAATAAATGACCCAATGCCTGACTAGGCATCGGGAACACAAACTTGTGGAACCCAATTTCTAATATTAAGTCCAGATTTTATAAGTTATTTAATCATATGTCCTTCTGAACTCTTTTAGCCTGTTTCTGGTTTTCTTCTAGTATCTCACTCACCTTGCAAGCCTGCCTTAGTCCCAATACCCTATTTAGCTACCACTACTATTTTCATCTGAATCAGCACATTTGTTCCTCTAAATTACCAACAGATAAGACACTTCCTACTGGAGATTTTCTTCTTCCACATTTCACCATATTAGTCAAGAACACTATAATCAAGAATTCAAAATTTCATTGAGTAAAAAACTCCAAACAATCTGATAACACAGACCTCAAGACAGAGACTGACTTCTGCCCACAGCAACTGGGCCTATCCCACCTCTACAGACAATTTTAACTTTGACAGCCAGCTGGAACAGTTGAAACCAAAGCAAGGAATTGTTCCAAGAAGTTAAGCTGCCAAAGAACTAGAAATCAATCCCTTTCATTAAACCTTTTAGTTAACAGTACAGGCATTCTCCAAGATAACAATTAGTGTCAGAGTGTGTTATCCACACCAGTGTGGGCTTGAAACAGGCTGCAGCATTTGGTTGTAAGACCACAGTTCAGTCCCTAGCCCTCTTGTTTCCCCACAGAGGTACAGCTTTAACTTCTTCAACAACTTCTGTAGGGTAAATTCCAGCCCAAACAAGCATAATTGGACACAGAAACCTTGCCCACAGCTAAAACCAAAGAGATGACATAAGAACTACTTAAAATTCTGCAAGTAGAGAGTACTCGGCAAACACTGAGCACAACACACATCCACTGGTATTAAATGAGGAACAAGTGAAATTGGCTTGGTGTTATTACATTTGTATGTCTTAGATCAAGTCAGAAGCTGCTATCTTATACAGTGCTGAATGTCACAACCAGACCTAATATTAACACTAAGATTAGGAAACATTTCAGCAAGAATAGCACCTTAGAAAGTGTGTTTCTTTCTGGAAAAAAAAACCCCAACAACCCAGACTGTGTACATTGAGACTATCATCTGAGGGAGAACTACACTCTTTGACTACTATTTTGCCTAATGTGCAGTCAATACAGATAGAGGAGGTATGATCTTGGTCCTCCTTGCTTGTCAAAAGTTCCAGCTGCAGCTCTGGTGGGTCAGATAATCTCAACTTCACCGGGTCTGGTAGCTCAGACCAAGTACAAGTAAGGAAGAATGGAAGATGACTGACTTTACAAAAATAACTGAAGACAGTTCTCAGGCAACGATTATTCAGCTGGCCTGTGGTCAGTAATTAAATTCCCTGAATTACAAGTTCCAAGTAAAACAGCTTCTGACCTCAAACCAGCCTATTGGATATGAAAGCTACACAGAAAACCAATGAAACCCCCTGCCAATTTTGTAATCACTGACTAAGTTTTCTTCACATTCCTCTCAAAAAATATATTATGCTACCCTTCTTTTTCCATATATAAACTCATATCTGAATATAATTTATTCAGTGAAGGTACTGAGGAATTACAAACTTTGCATCATCTACAGGTGGATATTTATTAAGAATCTGTTAATTAATAAGATTTAACAGGACTTAAGTTTTTCCATTTATCCCTCCATTAGGCAGCTGTAAATGTCATTATAAAGTAATGGTGAACAACGTTTCACTTTTTGCTACTATCATGAAGGAAAAAAGGAAATTAGCTCAGGTATCAACATTAAGAAGTGTCCACCATGCTCTTGGCACATGAAATGGCCCAAAAGTAATTTCCCCACCATTTAAAGACTATGTAATATTGTCATAGTAGAAAGTTTTTCATCTAAGTAGAAGTTGCAAGTGTTGTCTTTCCATCTGAACAAGAATATGAAAACCAATTAGCAGACACTGAACTCTGAAGCTGTACTGTCTAAATACTGAATCTGAAGATGCTAAAGCAACTAGCACCATATTTTGATCTTTGGTCAGCTGACCCAATCACACTCTTGGGGTTTTTCTGAATTGCAGATAGGCATTAACATCTCACCACCTTGAAGCAAAGTCTCTCAGGCATCTCTTCTATTTTTTGTCCCCTATTAGATGTCTTCATTCCAATTCACATCTAACCTTTCTTCAGTTCTACTACCAGTCCTTTCTTTTCTAGGTCATCTGCATCTGATCACTTATAACTGCAATCAGGCCCATAACATCAAGTGGCTAGCATCCATTCCATATCTCAAGCTGTTAAATTTAATTTAATAATAATGCAATAAAATGCCTGCATCTGCTTTATGCTAATTCTTATACACTGGAGAGGAGAAATGTTGACAGAAGTCCTCAAAGCCATAACTTACAAGTCCCTCTACTTGATTAAGAGCTGGGAGGCTATTCACATCTTGTGAAATGCTACATTTTCTTTCTGGCATCTAATCTACCCAATTGATTTTCAACTACTGCTGTTGAAAAAACTCTGTTTCATTAAAAAGAACCCCCAAAAACAACACAAACAAAACCAGCACAAAACAAAACAGCTGGTAGAGGGAATATAGACATGTAATAATGTATTAACATGTAATAATATTTTAACATTTTTACATGTTTCTCACAGCTATTTTTCTTCTATATACTTCTCTGCTCACATATGAAATACAAGTCACCATACAGTACCTTTCCCTCCACTTTATAGCAATTTTCAGAATTGCACATTTTGATGTTTTTGCCATCTATTCCCTGGAAGACATATAAAACATCTCTTACAAGATTTGCTTCCGTTATTTCAACAGAACCTAGAAAAGAAAAAAACCAAAAACAGAACAAGTATTTAGATTTGTTGAGACAATAAGTTTTGATTACAACTTTGAAGAGCTATTTAGATGCATAGCCAAAAAAACCCAAAACTATAAAAACTATGCTGTGATTGTAACTGGTAAAGAAATATTTTAGGTCCTCTTAGTCTGACAGGAAAGCCCAAGATTGCCTTTACCTGCCTTTAATGCTACCTGTGGTTCTCTCAGAGCAGTCAGCTTGTATGGCACAGGGCATGTCCTCTTTTAAATGACACATTGGCCCGTTCCTAAACTTGTTATCTCTTCTGATACACCAGTGCAAGTTCTGAGGCAAGCACCACAGTAATTTTATCTTTCTTTAAACCAACAGTTGAAGTTGTTAAATAGACTTACAGAGTAACCTCTTCTACATTCACCTAGAAAAAGAACAGTTAATCCAGAAGGAAGAACTGCTTGTTTCATAATGGCTTTCAATTACATATGCCAATGCTCAGTGAGAAAACTGATCAAATCAGACTGCATAACAGCCATGGAGCTAGAAAATATTTAAGTGTAAAGTTTGCTTCTGGTTCTTATATCTAGTCAGAGGTTAGATTGTGTTAGAAAGGTAAGGTATTTATAAATTTAAAGGAAACATAAGATCAAAAAAGGCATTGTGTAGGCCATTGAAACTATCCCCACCTTTTCTGGGCAAACTGTCACCACTTGCTTTTGTAAATTCATTTAGGATTTCACGAATTAAACAATTTTAACAACAACTAACCAGAAACTGAGATGCTACAACATGCTTCTCCCAATTTAGACAGTACTCTTACTCTTGTCAGTTTGCCTCCCCAACAATCCACTTTCCCAGAAAAAAACCAAGAAAAATTAAATTCTACTCTTATATCAGTATAAGTAGTCTTCACTTAAGATACCATTTAAAATTCAGTCTCCCCCCATAACAATAAGATGTGCATGACTGTAGGTTGTCCTTCTTAGGAACATGTAGTGAAACAGTGAAAGATTCAAGTGCACATTTCTTTAAGTGATAAATAATATGACAAGTATTAACACCAGCCACACAATGTGCCTTTTTATACTGTGTGTGGATGTAACAGTAAGAAAACTTCAAAATAAGAGCAAGCAACTTTAGGAGAAAAAAATTAATTACAGGAATTTAATATTCATAGAAATGTATCATCTTGACAATAGACTGCTATATTCTGAATGCAGTCCTACTTCTATTTCTACACCAGCAAGTGACTACATTTAAGACAACTGTCAGTCCTTATACCCATCCCACACAGGAACCAAAGACACAGCTGCTGGCTGACTCAACAGAAGAAGTATTGCTTTTTATAGCAATCAGTATAATAAATTAAGAGGCAGTCCTAGATTTTATGTTTTTCTATTTCTTTTTCCTATGCTTTTTCCCACTCCTTTTTCTACTTTTTCTTTTTTTCTATTTTTGTATATATTAAATCTATCACATATATAAAACACATATTTACATTACATAGATATATACACACACATCTTGCATATAACAATCTTGTTAATTAGGTTCTAAATGCCAAATATTGCCCTCAGATACACCAGAACAACTTTGATCTATACGCCACAGCTTTGTCCACTGCTACTCAAATATGCAGAGGCTGGCAAACAGGCTATATTTTAGTTCCTTAATATCCACACTTACTTGTATGGAAGTTAAAAATAAACAAAAACAAAACACCACAAACAAAAGTCTGCATCTCATCTTCCTTTGTCAGAGAATAACGGTGCCATGGGATGACAACATCTGCCATGAGCTCACTTATTCAGAACTTACTTCCTTTTACAGTAAGAGTTGCCACAGAGATCACCTGTTAAAGAATTACTCCTTAGTTGCACTTGTGTAAATTCAGACTAGATCTAGACATCAGCTTCAAGTTTACAGGCACTTAATCATGGACATAAATCAGCAATATTAGGAATTCGGGAAGAAATTCTTTACTGTGAGGGCTGATGAGGCACCGGAACAGGTTGTCCAGAGAAGCTGTAGTATTTGTATTTGTAAATACACATCCCTGGAAGTGTTCAAGGATAGGCTGGATGGCTCTCTGAGAAACCTGGTCTAATGGAAGGTTTTCCTGCCCATAGCAGGAGAGTTGGAACAAGATGATCTTTAAGGTTCCCTCGAACTCAAACCATTCTGTGATTTCATGAGTTTATATTTATATTTTTTTAATTTTATTGACAATATTTTATGTCACTTGTTCTAAATACAACCACTGTAAACAGTATGCTAATCTAGAAAAGAAACAGGTTTAAGAGCTCTATATTCTAGTTCACATTTCCAAGTTCTGAAAGACACAGAACCACAAACAGATGAGTATTTCAACAAGTTATGTTTACTGAGCTCTCTTTCTGACTCTAAAAACAGTATCATCTTCTGATCATCAAAAGAATGATCATTGCTCACAGGTCACAATCACTTAGCTATGACAAACACTGGAATGAACTCAAGTCTTTTAAGGGGACCAGATCACAATCCAACTAACCAGTGCAAAACAAATTTAACAACCAGCCAAAGAGACTGTGGCCAAATACACTAGTCTTGCATATTTGCTTCTATCCTTCTATTAAGCACATTCTAGAAAAAGACTCTTCAAAAAACCAACATGCTATGATTCCAAAATAATTTAAAAGATAATGGAGGATGTAACAACCATAAAAAACATTATCGTCAACAAATACATCTTTGCTCACCACTTGTATCCCCTTCTCGCCTAGACCTTGGCACACCACGAGAGACAGCATTTGAAAAGCCTTTTGAGGTAGTGCTTTGTAAGGAAGGCTGGCTTGCAGTTAAAGTCCATGCAAGACGTGAACCTAGCTGCTGACGGAGGCAATCTCCAACACCCGGAGCTTGATAGGATTGTCTAAAAGGATAAAAGGAAGAAACACCTTTAAAAACTTTCATTCTATACCCATTACATGGTGTGGAGTAATGCAAATTTTGAAAGATGCCCCAAGTTTTTTGTAGATGTTTTGTAGGAGGGAGGGGGGGGTAGTGGTTTAATAAAGGAACCTTAAAAAAGGGTAGAGTACACAAAAGCAATTTATTTTTTTCTGCAAGCCTACACTTGCAAAAAAGCCCCCAACCTGTAGAAAAGGGAAGCGTAAGTTTGACATACATGATTTCCTAGCAAAGATTAACTTTGATGAAATGTGTAAGTATACTGAAATAGGTTAAAAGTGAAGGTACTATAAAAATCATAAACATAATCATTATAGAAAAACCTAAACATTTAAGTTTTGTTATTAGCTGAAGTGTAACTACACATGTCAAAGAACTACAGGAAAATAGCAAAATAGAAGAAAGTTCACTTTCCAGCTACTCTACTCTTTCAGATAGTTTGTATCAAGTGCCTGAAGATGTAACCAAGGAGGTACTATCCAGGCAAGTTCCCATTTCACTTCCTTTCAAGCTTGTCAACTCTTTTCACAAAGAAAGTCTTAGCCATGAGAAAAATGTCACATTGGCCAAGCTCCAGTTATCCGGGACCTCCCTGGTTAGCCAGGAGTGATTAAACGATGCACAGCATCTTGGAGAGCTCTTCCAACAGCTCCCTCATCACTCTAGGACAAATCCCATCCAGTCCCACACACTTGTGAACATCCAAGTGGGTCAGCAGGTCAGTAACTTCTCCCTCCTAGACTACAGTGGGTCCATTTTGCTCCCTTTCCACATCTACCAGCTCAGGAGGCCACCTATCCTGAGAACAATTGGTCTCACTGCTGAAGACTGAGCTCTGCTGTGTTTAGCATTAATAAGGCCTGAGAACACAACACTGAATTTTGGCTGTTCAGAAGAATGTAAGTCTAGAAAAAAGAAAAACAGGTACAAAGAGATGTTCAGGAGGAATTAAGCTCACAAAAAGCTTTAATTTGGGTAGTTCAGCTCACAGACTACAGGACTAAAGAGCACAGTGAAATTGCAATAAATGGAACAGTATGAGCAGGTCAGCACAAGGGATATGCAAGAAAGAGGGTAGGTTCTGCTGATATTTTTAAGCAAGCAGATCTAAGAAATAACCTCACTGACATATCTTTCCATATTGTATCAGGATTATACAATGATTGAGGCTAGAAGTGACCTCTGGAGATCACCTCCTACAAGCCTTCTGATCAAAGCAGATCAAGTAGACAAGGTTAGCTGGTACATTGCTCAAGTCATATTTTTAATATTTTCAAGGATGGAGACTACACAACCTCTCTGGGCAACCCCTTTCAGTGTTTCACAATATGCCCCCACCCTCAAACACACATCCCCATCTTAATGCTAAAAGGTTTTTTTTTTCCCCTTTTGATTAACTGTGATTCACAACTCACATATTTTGCCAATTACCACTAGTTCTTTCCCTGACCCAAAACAGTCTAGCTCAGTCTTCTTGTGCCCCTTGTCATACCATTACATAGGCAAGATCCCAAGACTTTTCTTCTCCAGGCTGAACAACTCCAGGTCTCACTCAGCTTCGAAGCCCTCACATGTCAGATGCTTCAACCCCTCAATGGTTTTGGGCTTCCTTCTCCAGACTCCTCCTTCCAGCCTGCCTAGATCTTTTCTTTGTACTATAACTGGACCCAGTGTTTCAGATATGTCCTCATCAGTACTGAGCAGTGAAAAGTTTTATTTGCGTCACCCTCCTGGTGATGTCCTTCATAACACAACCCAGGAGGCTCTTAGCCTTCTTCACCACACATTCCACACTCATGTTCAACTTGGTGTCTACCAGGAATCGCAGGACATTTTCTGCAAAGCTGCTTTGCAACCAGTCAGCATGCAGTATGTACTGGTGCATGGATTTATTCCTTCCCTGGCACAGAACTTTGAACTTCAGCAGGCTCCTGTAAGCCTGTTTCTGGAGCCCACTGAGCCCCCTCTGAGAAGCAGGTTAATGACCTCCTTTAACAACCACTCCTACCAGCTTTGTACCATGTGCAAAGTTGCCAAAGATTCACTCTGCCATCAGGTGGGATGAAGGATGCATCTTCTGGTTAAACCATTAGGGACCGGGTTCCAACTGCACTTTGTGCAACTCATTATAATCCTTTTGAGTCTAGCAGGTTCAGTTCACCTCACCTAGCCCATATTTTATTAAGTCTGTTAATAAGGCTGTCACAGGTAGATTTAAAAGTCTTAGATTGAAATAAGCAACAATTACTGCTTTCCCCTTGTTCATCAAGTCAGTCGTCTCATCATAGAAGGCTGTAAGATTGGTCAAGCATGCCTTTCTGAACTCTAGTGCTGACTACTCCTAGTTCCCCCTTCTTGTCCATCACATGTCTGGGCATGCTTTCCAGAGAAGCAAAGACTTTCCCCAAGCGTCTCAGTGTCCTGAGCTGACTTTACCAGCACAAAGGCAAAGCAAGCACCAAGTACCTCAACTTTTTCTGTATCTGTCACCTAAGTCCAGGCCCTTTGAACAAGGGGCCATGTTTTCTCTAGCCTTCCTTCACTGCTTATGTAGTTGCAGAAATATCTGCTGTTTCCCTTCATGGACCTTGACAGATGAAGGAAGCTCTAGGTCAGTTTAGGATTTCATTGCAGTCATTCTGCACCTGGCTGCTCCTTTGCACCTGGCCCTGCTTTCATCTTTTGTACACTTTTTTATATCTGAGTTTTGTCAGAAACAACTTGTTTCTCCATGCAGGCCTCCTGCCACTTTTAACTCCTCCTTGCCCATTTATTTCTTAAGCTTGCAGGAGGTGATCCTTGAATATCAACCAGCATTCTAGTCCAGCATTGAACCAGATGATCATTGTAGCTCTCTTCAAACAGAATTATCCTACTCTGTTCTTTCCTTAATCCCTCTTTCCTCCAGGGCAGCCTCTCAGGAGATCTTTCCAAGAACATCCCAGAAGAGCCCCAAGTCTCCTACCCTAAAGTCTAGGGATGAAATACTGCTTTTTACCATGCTTCCACTTCCAAAATCCTGAACTTATCACTACTGCAGCACTTGTATTTGTAAAGCCTATTAATAACAATAAAATCAGGTTCTGTCAGCACTAATTCCGTAATATGAATATAATAACTCATGTCAAATACACTCTACTAAAAAAATATGTCTTCAACTCAAAAAAAAAAAAAGCTTTGGTCCTTTCTGAAAATGCAGCTTGTGATTTCGTGTTTGTTTCACAACTCTTGGGGGTGGGAAGGAAAATCAGGAGACAAGAAAATAGTGATTATAAATGGACACATTTGGACAGCCATTTATGGCTTCATATGGTCATATGCCAGCACCTGATATTCTGAACTGTTCAGCTCACAAACTCTGTTTCTCTGCACCTAAAGTGGAATTCCCAATGGCATACAAAAGCAGAGGGTGGAGGAAAGAAAACAGGCAAGTCTTCTCCAAACCCATCTGTAAGGTGAAATTTACCCTGGAATGAGTGACTGTGGAGTTGGAGTTGGCCCATTTAGGGCATATAGGCTGATGCTGCTGATCCCACTGCTCCCCATGCTGCAGGAACTCTGGGCAGACTGAGCACTGCGGTCTTGGTAATTCAATGGAAGGGTCTGAGGCCTGGCATAGTAATAAGGGGTTGAGTGAGCATCCCGTGGCAATGCTTGAGCAAAAAGCGTGGCATAACTTGACACCTGAAAAGAAAAGGATTTGAAAAGGGAGAAATAATTTAAAAAAAAAGTGTAAATTGCTTTAAGCCACAACTTCAGTTAATAGGAGTGTAATATCAAGAACACAAGAAATATCTGAAGACCATGTTCATGCAAAGAAAAATTTGCTGATGCAATTATCATGACAAAAAAGTGCCTTACAGTGAGCAGCAGTATTTTAGCAATACAATTTCTTTTTGCCTGCAAATCATCATTAGCAATAGCTGCAAAAAGCACTTCGGTGTCAGCAGTGCTGCAACTGCAATTTGCTTTCCCTACTCCATTTAAAATTCACTGTCACATGAGAAGACATCACACCACCAAGCAGACTCACAACTTCAGTTGCACGTGTTTGGACAGCTCATATTTTTACATTTATGTAATGTAAGAAAACTACACCAAATATTACAGATACTTAACAAGTGTTTTCTTCCTTTCAGCCTCACACACAGATATCATCAAAATAACCTTGAGGTATTGGTTAAGTCTGGATAAGGATTCTTGAAGACATCTAAAATAAGCGACACACATTTACTATTTCTCAGAAGCAACAAAAGCCTCCTCACCTACCTTGTTAGACTGTTTACGTGGATCTTCACTAAGGCTAAGCAGGAGGTAGAGTATTGACCATTTGTTTTTCAAAATGCCCTTCAAAGAAAGATGAAGACAAACATAAATAAGTTCAACTCTTGATAAGAACAAAATTCTTCTTAATTATCCAACTTCCTAATACATATGCATATAAATAAACTTTCAAGATCAATAAGACTAACTCAGAGCCACATTCTTGAATAAACTGGGAATGTACAGTGCAGCCTCTGTATTGCTGATTTTATGACTTTTTTCCACTGTGTTCAAATCATGAATTCTCACCTGCTCTGAGATCAGCAAGCAGGCTCAATTTGAAATTCATAGCTACTAAGAATGAGGTTTATACAGAGTTGACTGTTACAAGCATTCCCACACACTATCACCACTTAAAACATCTCAGATGCAGCCATTAATTTAACCTAAATGTGAAAAAGAAACACTCTTTTTGAAGTTTTAAGCAAGGAACAGTCTTTTCTCCTTTTTCCCCTCCACTCTCCTTTACAGGGAGTGAGAGTTTTGATTTCTATTACTTTAAAAGCCATTTAACAGAGCTACCAAAATTTTAATAACTGAAGATAGAGACACTGTTAATATGAAACTCGAGGAATACACAATATAGTCTTTAGCAAACAGACACACGCAGACTTTTAGAATAAGATGTCTGCAGTTTTAGATCTCAGCAGAAAGCTGCCCAACATCAGCTAAAGCCCAAGCTACAGAGTACTTTTAAAATGAAAGCAAGTACTAAAATGCTTTCTTTTAAATATGTAGATTCCTAGATATGTTACCCCATAGTTTTGTGACACTAACACTCGCACCTGAATTTACCAGGGGCTTAGAACCTTACAATGGATTTTAAGCTGAGTCAAAGAAACTTATACAAATTCCCAGACAATACTGATCAGCCTATGATCTGCAATACTGAGCAATGTTGAATATAAAGCAAACTTGAGTCCTATCAAGATTCAACACAGACTCCATCCCTGATGAAGCAACATAATTTACCAAAGCTCTACATTTTTATATAGAAGGAGACATTCTATATTATGTAGAGCACAATTCTATTATCTTCTGCTTTGATCCCAAGAACAAGCAAGAGGTACTGAATCTGCTGCAAGTAACTAAGACAGTAACTGATAAACAAATGGTGAGAAGGAGCAGCAACTGCTTCTTCTACTGGCCAGGACAGAATAAATTCAAGTGCTCCAAGAAGCATGGTTTGCTCAACTGGCAGGCTGCCACAAAAATAAGCACTGACCTCCTTTCCTGTTTGGAGTAATAGATGAAACAAAGTTAAAACAGATTCACACAGCATTTTTTCCCCTCCCAACTGCTTTCAAAAGAAACCTTGGAAGAGCCTCATTGATTCAGAAAACATATATGCTTTTAAGCCCTTCCCTATGCTCATAGGAGAAATAAATGATTGTACACCATTAATAATAAACCTAACAGCAGATTGACTAATATTTGGTTGTGTAAATTTTAAAGAAGTCATTATACTATTTCACATACACAAGATGCTAGCAGAGGAAAAACAAAGGTTAGAAGAACCTTAAATGCTTGAGGAGGCAGTAAAATACCAGGAGATAGCTTGCATTACATTCAGAAGAATAAGCAAACATATAACACACGCAAGGCATTTTGTTCCAAAGATTAGTCATCATGCTCTGCATCACTTTGCTTGCCAAATGGCAATGCAGTACATAAGCTACAGACACATGTTACCACAAAGTCGGTATTAAGAGCTGTCTGCAAATCAGCGCTCTGCTGTACAAACCAGTGCAATTAATACACAAACCCACAGGATACCAAGGACAGCTTACCCAGTAACAAGCACCAAACACTAACAAAGTAAAGGGTAAATCAAGAATGGAAGAGGGGAGGAGGAAAACCAAGTTCTAACTAGTCATACTCCTCACAGAATACCTTTTTTGTAATCTTAATGTTAGCATTATAATGTTATACTCAAGTTTTCCATACACTAACATCTTTTGTCAGAATATTGGCATGCAGTGTTCTTTGATTAACACTGGTGTTAGAGCCATCCAAGTCAGCAAACCCTTAACCCTCATCGTTAAAAGTCCTGGAGCACTTAAAAATTCAGATGCATGAGAATATTAGATTAGAAAAATCAATACACTGCAAGGCATTTCTGTAAAATAAATGAGAAAATTCATCCGTTTTACATATAAAGTGATCCCTTTATTTTTATAGAGTTCCCTTCTTCATATGAAGTACCTCTTCATAGAACTTGAATTAAATACTAAAAATATAGCTAGGGTTGAGAGGCATCTCTAGAAGCTGTCTGGTCCAAACCCCCTGTTTAAAGCCAGGTCATCTGCAGCAGGTTGCCCATGACTGTGTCCAGTCAGGTTTTGACTTGTCTCTAAGGGTGAAGACTCCACAACTTTCCTAGGCAAGCTGTTTGAATATTTAACCATCCTCCCAGAAAAAACATTGTTCGTGACCTGAGCACTCTCCAAAACAACTCTAACATCAGAAGGATGCTTGTGAGTGCTTTCATTTTCTTTACTCCTTACACATTTATTAAACTACCTGTGAACCGAGTTTTCTGTAGAGTTCTGAAAACAAAGCAGCATCTGCTTCCCTTCTTTGTCGCACAACTATTAAAAAAAAAAAAAAGTAGATTAAAAATTTGAAAGAAGTGTAATAGTCATGTCTTAATATATACTTGTGGCAAATTATAAAATCTAACCAAGAAAGCTTCATGATGCTGGACTGTCTCATTGTATTTACTTAAACACTGTTTTCATCTTATCTGCATTCCAGCCCTGAGAATTCTTGCAATGCAAGTGATTCAATGTAAGTACCTGCTTTTCTTAATTCAATCAAAATATACATTTTTTGTTCTGGTAAAGTCTAGTCTTGCCATTCAGTAGATTTAGGGACCTAAGGAACTGAAGACACAACTGAAAGCAGATAATAATTAAAGAATATTATAAAAACTACATGTAATTGCTGCAAGACTAGAGTGCAATTGTTTCTATTTTAGGCAATAAAATCAAGGAAAAAAGTAGTAATGCCATTTGCTGCAAGTCAGGCAGAATTCCAGGGTCACACAACTTTCATGTATTACAAAAATAATAGTCTCAAATCAATGCCAGTTACAGAAGTACCTTCTCAGAGAAGACACATCTTCCAACTAAGATTTCTTAAAAAGCTATGTTGCATCAGAAAGAGCCATGTTAAAAGAAAACCAAGGCAATAAAGACATCTGAAGATGTCTGTAAGTATTAGATGTCATTAAGTATTAGAAATGTTAATTAACATCAAATGTCACTGGTAAGTACACTTTGCCAAGTAAGTCATTACTTGTGCAGTATCTCCAAAATAAATGTAAAGTTGGAAGGACATATATCCAGCTGAAGTTGGGGAGGAAGATGAGGGAGACAGTGCTGTGCTGTCTACAAAGTAGCCAAAGCATGGCAGAAAGCATGTATTGTAGATTTCAGTGTTTTGGAGCTGTAGCTAGAGGAATTCTAATGGGCTTATTTGTCTATCAGCAAGTCACGGAAGTTCTGCATTAGCAAAAAATACACATGGACCTTAAACCAGTTATAACCACTGATGTCAGTTATCCTAATTCAATCTCTGAATATTCAAAGCTCAAATATGAAGCTTTAATATCATTAGCACAATTCAAATAATTGTTTCTGGACATGCTACTGTGCAGCAGAATTTACTGAAAGCAATATCTGGCTTTTCAAGAAGAATTCATCACATCCCCTTTGGATACACACAGTGCAACACTTGACTCAGAGCAGCAGAGAGCACAATGGAATGGAAATGCAACATCCCTTACAAAGTCATGGTCTGTGATTTTGTTTTTAAGAAGGTGGTCACAGAAAACTTGTAAAGAAACTGAAGGCAAGTCAGGTAAGTCACAAACCATTCCATCAATTCCCAGGATACTCATTTGGCAAGTTTCACACAGGTGCTCATGAAGTTAATTGTGCCAATGTGCAATATTCCTGAAGTGCGCATCTCAAAAATATCAGTCTTTTACTCTTCTAAGAATAACTATGAATTCATAATTGTCAAGTACTATTAAGGTGAATGGAGTGCAGTATTCATTGCTCTTTGCCTTCATAGCGGTTAAGATACAAAGCTGCAAAGAAAGTTTAAGCTGAGTATTCAGAAAAGTCTGAGCTGTGAACACAAATAGCCACTCAGGAATATTTACTAGGAAATTAATGGCATTTACATCATGAGATTTTCAGTAAGAAAGCATTAATAATAGATTAGATAACTATCTGAGAGGCAGAGTTGTCCCCTTTTCAGAGAAATAACCTGATTAACTTCAAAAAGAATTTTGTGTTTCTAAGAAAGGAACAAGATGCACTTACGTTCTTTCTTGATTTTCTCCGCTACAAGAAATTCATCACGCTCAACAGTGGGAGCAAAATTGCTTCCAATAACTCTCACTGCATACTGAAACTGTTGGGCTGCATCAGCTGAAAGAAAAAGACAATTCTCTCAGTTAAGTAGAATGTTACAGTTCTATTAAAACTAATTTTAAAAAAAGACATGAGATTACATTGCTATGTCTGAAAGCAGCAAAAATGTACCTGACTTAGATCTGATAATGTGCTGCAATTCTTAGGCGCACTTCTAACCAGAGGGCAGTAAAGTCCAGTTTAGCATAGCATTAATGTGATATTTCAAACACACTCACCTGTATACACTCCACAAATAACTGCATCAAAATTTGTGAATAAGCCCTTCCTATTCTGAGCTGAAAGAGACACTTAGGTCTACCAGTTACTAGAGAGCATTTGCACACTTAACTGCCCCTGCCCCTCCCCTCTGCATGGCCAGAAATGCTGTGGGACTTGCCACACAGTCACACAGTTCAGCTCACACACCACAACAATACACTCATGTTCACCACCTACTCGTGGATCTTCACTCAGATATCCACAACAGTGGTTTTACCGGTTTGCATCTCGGTTTTAGATTTGGTTTTGTTTAAAACAGTTTGAATGGTTTCACCCTTTGGTTCAAAGCCAGCTCAGAGATATCAGCATCACATCCCAATGAATAATGTGTACACTAACACAGAGGTCACAAATCAGTGACCTCCTTCCACTGCTTCTTCCTAATGCAATAATTCTGTTTTTCATCTTGTTGTCGAACAGCTCCACTGTTGTCGAAAGAACCACTATAAGAAGAGACATTTTAAGTGTTTATCATCTCTTAAATTAACTAATATTTGCAATTGGAAAAAAAAATCGCCTTGGAGACACTAGGAGTCAAATACTGATTAAATGCATTAAAATCTTCAAAAATTTATGGAAAGAAGTTTGAAATTCGAAAATCACAATGTGCTAGATTGTGTTTGAATGCTCTACATTCTTCTTGAATGTCCATTTTACACTGTCTTGTACTATTAATGTCATCCACTGGTCCAACTCCACCAGAATACAACTGTAGAACAGCAAGCATTAACCAATTCACATAAAGAAATACCTAACACTATCAGAAAAACAGTCTGCTCAGACAAAATCATTAATATTTAACAGTATTTGACAATACTGGCCTACAGAAGGAGCAAGAGTATTGTTCTATTGTCAGAGAAGAAAATGCCACTATTACTGTAAGGTCACAAATCGCTATGACAAATGCCTCCTCTACTGTTAGACTAAGCAACCTTTCAATTGCAATAAGGTTTTAAAATACAAATATAAAAATTTAATAGTCCAGCTACCTATGAACTAGGTGTGAAGAGCTCAGTACGAGGAAGCATTTCTGTGTAATTCTTAAGTTTAATGCGTGTCATAAGAGAACTCAAGATTTCAAAAAGTATTCTGCTTGGTCAATTAAAGTCAAATAGTGGCACGAAGTTATCCCAAACAGCACATGTTCCATTAATTCCTCAACTGCGTACTTGGCAGCAGATAGGAAAGGCACAAGCTTTTCCTGTAAGAGGGAAGTTTTAAGGAAAATCTATTCCGTCCTATAACAACCTTCTATTTCAACACCAACCATAGTAAGATTAAAGCACTGTTAAAGCACTGAAACTTAGTATAGCCTTTTCCATATTGCCCTAACAAGGCATCTGAGAAAGACCTCTAGTTGAAAAACTACAATTCCATCCAACAAATCCTGCTTTTTAAACCTGTTGCACTACTGAAAACATGGAAAAAGTTACCTGTTCTTTATACATTGCTTATTTGCATCAGCAATTCAACAACTCTGTAGCAAGACTGATTTTCTATTTTATTTAATTCAGATTTTCACTATTTACTCATATCAAGTTCAGCTTCTCTTTTACAAACAAAATTCCCTGCTGTGGCTGTTTCTTCAGCAGATTATTTCTCATGAATTCGTAAAATAACTTCAGTACCTAAAGTGATTAAACATAACTAAATACAGATATGTGTCAGTACAATAAAAATTCACACAGCTTTTAACTAACATCTAATTGCTTCCCTCCTCAAAGAATCATCATTATGACAGCAGACATACTTAAAATATACAGCCATCTATCTATTTGAACATCCTTCATCAGAAAATGATTACAGCATGACTCTGTTACATAAAAGCAAGCTCAATATATTTGATGCAGCTGTCTGAAGCCAAAGGGGGAAAACAACAGTGCTCCAAGCAGAGAATGCAGAGACAACCACTTCTCCTCAGACTATATCCCTCAAATAATACGCACACAATTGATGACACTGATAAGCAGCCACACAGAAGAACAGAGAACTGGCACTTGTGAATCACAGGAAAAAAAATGAAAATTTAAAAACTGTCTCCTTTGAACAAAGTAACCCATAAATCCTTCAAAGATCTATACTCCACACAGCCATTCAAACTTTCCTACACACAATATAGTATTAGAATTTAACTACTTCAAAAGCCAGATAACAGCACTTTAAAGCTGAAGAAAATACAAGCACATGAAAAAAATACATAGAAGCAATGCATAGAAATACTCTGGTTGTAAAGAAAGCAAGGAGAAATAGGACTATAGATAAAATTTAAAGGAAAAGTTAATGAGACAATGATAATTAGCCAATTATTACTTGCAAGAAGGCAGTATTTCAGAGGATGTGATGAAATTCAGCAAGACTTTTGCTATAAAGAAGCTTCTGGCATTACCTATAATTTTAGGGAAGTGAACTGAAATTCACTTTATACTCTAACGTATTTCTTTAAATAAGATTGCTTATTGGTCAATTAAGTTTCCAAAAGCGGGCAGCGGGAAGTCCTGAAAAACCTAAGTAGTAATTGAAACTGTTTTTCCAAACCACTGTGAGAAAATGGTTTCCTGAAAATAAGACATTTAGTTATTTAAGTATGTCTATAAACAATTTCTAAACTATAGGACCATACTAAAGAAAGTTTAGCTAAACCAGTTTCTTTCTTTCTCGAAAGACTTCAAAGATTAGCAAACTCTCCAGTCAGCTGTCCATCATCCCAGACAACCATTTTCCTTAAATACAAATACAAAATTATTGTAAAACAATTACATTCTAAACTGCATTCAGTGCTGTAGGAATGGTGCTGACCAGGGAAAAATTATTGCTGCAAACTACTTCAGATACAGATGCCACCAAAAACACATATTGAAGGAAAAAAGCCCCAAACAACAAACCTCTTTCCTATAACAAGGCGTTTGCAAAATGCCTCATGTGCTGTTGTTGCAAAATTAAACTGGGAAGGAAAGCTGTAAAACTTTCCACCTTCTCACACATACGATGAGTACATATGATGTTAGCCAAGACAGTAATGCTGCTGTATCTCTTCTGTTTTACTCCTATCAGATGTTCTACGTTACTATGAAGTATTACCTGAGGAAAAAAGCAATTGCATCAACATGGCATATAATGATAAACTAGAAGACTAATCTCAAATGGCATTAGCACTACTATTTTGTTTTTGAGGAGAATCGACATGCATTATGAACAAAACTGCTTGTTCCTATAGAAAACACTGGGTTTGAAATGTGCAGTGCTAGGCCCAGCCTGGTTATGACATGCAAGGTGCTACACTGGATTGAGGCAATCCCAGACACAACTGCAGACTGGCAGAACCCATTGAGAGCAGCCCTGCAGAGAAGGACTTGGGAGCTCTCATGGATGAAAAGCTGGACGTGAGGCAGCAATGTGTACTTGCAGCCCAGAAGGCCTGATATGCATCTTGGGTTGCACCAAAAGAAAGGTGGCCAGGAGGTCAAGGGAGGTGATTCTCTCCTTTACTGTGGCCTCATAAGATCCCACCTGCAGTGCTGCATCCAGCTCTGGGGTGCCCAGCACAAAAACACTTGGACCTGTTAAGAGCAGGTCCACAGGAGGCCACAAAGATGGTCAAGGAGCTGGAGCACTTTCTCCTGTGAAGCCAGGCTGAGAGAGCTGGGGTTGTTCAGCCTGGGGAAGAAAAGCTCTGTGCAGAGACCTTATTGTGGCCTTCCAGTATTTAAAGGTGGTTACAAAAAAGAGGGAGAGCAACTTCTTACATAGGCAGATAGTAATAGAACAAGGAAAAGAAATTATTAAAAAAAAAAAGAAAAAAAGGAGACATTTGGACACCATGCTAGGTAGAAATTCTTTACAGTGAGTATGGTGAAACACTACAGCAGATTGCCAAGAGAAGTTGTGGGTGTCCTGTCATGGAAGTGCTCAAGGCCATGTTGGATGGGTTTTGAGCAACCTGGTATAGTGGAAGGTGTCCCATCCCATGGCAGCAGGGTTGGAATTAGATGACCTTTAGGGTACCTTCCAAGTGAAGCCCTTCTGTGAAGTATTTGTGAAAAAAAAAATTTACATCAGTCTTCTGATTTAGACAACTATCTTAAACTTCTCTTCTGCTGATGAAAGTTTATAGTTGAAGCATTTAAAATTTATTGTTAATTAACTGTTTTTCTAGTATCCAGACTCCTTTCCCACAAAGGAAAATAAATCAACATAAGCACAAAAAAAAGCTCAAGCCACACACACTCCCATATCTTTCCTTACTTAGAAGTTGTCCACAAACTTTGATGCACAGCACAGAAAACATAACTATTTTTTAATTCTATTAATATGGCTGGCTCTTGTTGCATTGCTAGTAAACAGATTTACTAGAGTACTCTCTACAACAACTCTGTCAATCTTTTCAGAACTTTCCTTCACTGTGAATTTTTGCCTCTTCTGTCAACTCCCATCTGCTCTGTTATTAGTATAGGTAAAACTCCCTCCATATTACCTTCTGAATGAACTCTACGCTTTTCCCCCCGACATGAAATTTTAACATCTAGTCCAATAATCCAGAGTTTAAAACACCAAAATGAAACAGCAATAACAAAACTGCTACTGACACTCTGGAGATTGAGGCCACAGTATGGACTTCAGGTAGCAAACTGCTCCCCAAAGACTGAAATACTACTTTACTTTCTAGAACATGCACACCTCCTATAGTACTTTGGCACACAAAAATCTTCTTATCTTTCAAACTCAGATTTAGCTTGAATATTTACAGCAATACCATTTGTTTCCATTGGAGGCACTAAGAGTTCTTAAGAGTTTTAAGATTACCAGGAGGTTTGTGAAAGACAGCTAAGAACAAGAAGTTCTTTGTCAGAAGGACTAAAATCACTGTCTGAAGAGAGGCATGCAACCCTGTATAAATGCTGGAGCATACAACCACAGGGGAGGAAAAGAAAATTATAGAAGGTAAGCAAGCTCCCTGCAAGGTCAGGTGTAAGTATAAAAGTGAGTGGATAGCCTGGAAAAACACAGAAGATAATATAAAGCCAGTGCAGTAATTCTTAGACACTATGAGAACATGTGGAAGAGAGAGGTCAGCCGCAGGGGCAGAGACCCCAAACTAATCACAGTGGCTGACTGCAGACACACAGCACCACGCAAAGCTTTACACCCCTCTACGAGGACGGGCTAGAGCACAGCAACAGAAAGCTTTCCAACACTAGTTTTAGGGAAAGAAAAGTTTAGGTAGATAGTTAAAAAAAAAAAAACCAAACAACTAAACACTTCTTCCACATAACTCAGAAGACTTTGTAATGAACTTCTCAGAGGCAGAGCAGTTTGCAAAAAAGTGAATCCCAGTAACTAGGCCTATGCAGCTGACTGGTTCTGGAAACAAAGCAAGCCCTCTACTTAGGGGATGATCCCAAAAGGGGGAAGAAAGAGAAGATGGCTCTGGAAGCAGCTGACTGGTTCTGGAAACAAAGCAAGCCCTCTACTTAGGGGAAGATCCCAAAAGGGGGAAGAAAGAGAAGATGGCTCCACCACTGAGAGCCTGAAGTTACAGTCCATCAAACCACAAATTCACTTCAACATAAATCTTTAACTAGCAGAAAAGGTGGAAGCCTTCTAAGGCCATCACAGGCAAAAGCAAAAAATTCCTTGATGAGGGTTTATGGAAGACTTCAGGCAGGGGATTGCACAAGGTAGGCTTGGAAGGAGAGTAATCCCACCTTAGCCTTAAGCGAACAATTATCACACAGATGTTATATAAACAGAACCCTTCATCTCGTCCCCCAGCTGTAGCTCCCTCACAAACATATCAACACAAGTGCTGAGAAGGAATAAAGGGAGAACAAAAATTCTCAAGTAGAAACTCAGGGAATGCACAGGCAGGAACAATCATTAAATCATCGAACTTCAATTTCTTTATTATTTACCAATTCAATTTCATCAGTACCTTGTACTTCACATTCACAGCAGGTTAACTACACAAATGGTCTAAGATGGATGTTTTCAGCTTCTTGTTTTGAATTGTTAATAGAGATTTCTCTACTAAATTTAAAGATCTCTTAAGTGTCTAAGGTTTTTGCCCCTGAACTCTGTAGGAGTACTTGAACATCATTAATTACTTTCCAAAGACTATACTGATAACACTTGTAAAGTTTGCTTCAAAAAAGAGGATGCGTATATACAAAGCAGCCTAACTTGACCATACACAAGGAGCAAAGAAGCTGCACACAGACCACTAACCACACACTAATACCTTACTTCAAACTCATCCTGTGCTGAAAGGAACAAGAATAACAAGCCTGAAAAACAGTGAGATGCTAAACAGCTTGTCCAGTGGGTTCCTTACCGCCTTCAGATACATGCATCTTCCTCAACACAGAGGATGCTAGTGCTAACAAAATTACTTCATTGTCTTTTATGTATTCCTTGGACATAGATATCAGGGAGTGGGGGAAAAAACACCACACACACCTTTCATGACTGAGACTGTCACAGAATTTTTGATTTATCAGTATGCATTTGAAGTCCATAGCTGAGCTAACATACGTACTACAGTTGACTGCTTCAAGGGAAATCCTATCTCAGAAGGGTGAGGTTTTAGTGCTAGCATCCCTCCTAACACAGGAATAAAGAACAGGGTAAGAACAGGCTTCCCATCTGTCACATGCATTAAAACATGGGTGATAAATGTGGCAGACAACCCACTTTTTTTCAGCCGTCACTTCAAAGAAGCGATAATCCTAAAGTGCGCAGACGAGCAGACTACAGGTTGCACACATAAACTTACTGTGATTTTGGTCAAAATTTCCACTTTCATTAGTCAAACATAGAAAGGATTATAGTTACATTATCAGAATCCCAACACACATAAATAGGTTCAACATTTAAAAAAAATAAAAGTACCCAGTTCTCTTGCATGTTTTTGCACATACTGCATGCAAATAAAATTATTATTCCAGTCAGGAGATACAGAGAGGTATCAACACTATGACTTCAAAAAAAAGCTAAATCCTAAGTTGCTAGAAGTGAGCCATCTCACCTCAGTACTCATACTTCAGCTGATACTCAGAGGTTTCCATTTCTGTTCTCATGCTCTGTTTAACTTTAAAGCATCACAGACCTAGATAACACTAAGAAATAAGCTTAGATTGAGTTTAGATTAGACTCCAAATCTAAGAAAAAAGTCATGAAGAAAACCAGACTAGACATTATAGAAATAATGGCCTTGAAAAGACATCCACTAAAGCAATATAATCTATTTTCCAATTTTTTTAAAATTTGTTTTTGGAAATAGAACTAGTAACTAGCACAATAATTTGAGATTTCTGATAGCAAATGTTTGAAATACTCTTAAACAAGGACATATATGAATTGTATCAGAAAAAAAGTTTCCAAAGAATGTTAAAGGCAAGAAAGAGCTTTAAAAAAAGAGCTAGAAGAGCACCTAAGAATTGTAGTCTGATGTGAAGTATCCTTTAAAATATAGTTAAAACACTTGCTAAAAGAAAGATGTGGTTACAGAAGAACGCAAGAGGCATTAAACCGTTAAGAAACTACTGCTGATTTGGTGGAAATAGGAGAAGAGTAGAAATTTGCCACATCCTCATAAAATCTTACAACAGGAATTCCTGCCTGATACAGAAATATTATAGATTCTGGGGAAAAAATATACTGTCTTGCAGAACACTTAAAAATGCAATGGAGAAGGAAAAGATTTTGAAAAAAAACCACAGCAATCAACAGCTGTTGATCACAGAATTATTCAGGTTGAAAAAGAACCTTAATATCTTAGAGTTACACAGTGTTTTCTGTGTAACTCAACAGTTCAGTGAAGACAAAGTTTCCAATTTCCTACCAACTTTACCAAGGTTCTCAGATGAATCACAGAATCACAAGATGATTTGGGCTGGATTGGACCTTCAAAGACCATCTAGTCCACTTCCCCTGACATGGGCAGGGACATCTTTCACTTGATCAGGTTGCTCAAAGCCCCATTCAATCTGGCCTTGAACATTTCCAGGGATGGGATTCACAACTCTGGGCAACCTGTTCCAGTGCCTCACAACCCCGATTGTAAAAACTTTCTTCTCTGTGTCCAATCTAAACATACCCTATAACTGTTTAAAGCCATTACCCCATGTTCTGTCACTTTAGGCCTTGGTAAAACACATCTCTCTTATAAGCCCTCTCTAAGCACTGTAAGGCCACAATGAGATCTCAGAGCAGAGCCTTTTCCAGGCTCAACAACCCCAACTCTCTCAGATCTGCTTTGCAGGAGAGGTGCTTCATTCCTCTCACCATTTCCACGGCCCTCCTCTGGACCTGCTCTAATACATCGACATCCTTTCAGAACTGGGGGCCCCAGAGCTGAATACAGTACTGCAGATGGGGTCTCACAAAAGCAGAGCAGTGAGGGGAGAATCACTGCTCTCTACCTGCTGTCCATGCTTCTTTTTAAGGAGCTCAGAATATGTTGACCTTCCAGGATGCACATTACTGCCTCATGTCCAATTTTTCATCCACTCCCCCCATCCTTCCCTGCAGGACTGCCCTCAATCCACTCATTCCCCATTCTCTTGGGGATTGCCTCAACCCAAGGGCAGAACCTTGAGGTTCACACAGGTGTGCTCCTCAAGCCTGTCAAGGTCTCTCTGCATGGCACTCCCTTCCCTCAGCACATCACCTGCACTGCTCAGCTTGGTGTCATGTGCAAACCTTCCAAAGGCACTCTCAAGCCCACTGTCTATGTTATTAATAAAGATACTGATCATCAGCAATCCCAATACAGACCTCTGAGGGACACCACTTCTACTGATCTTCATTCTGACATTGACACAGTGACTACAACTCTTTGGATGTGGCCATGCTGCCAGTTTCAGTTCCTCATTCACCAAACAGTTCATCCATTATACCCATAGCTCTCCAACTGAGAGACAAAGATGGGGTGTGAGACCATGACATGCTGTCTGCAACAGATGGGAACAAAGTCTGAGAAACAGACAACATATGTATCTGCACCTTGTTACACACTTTCTAGATTCCTAAAATAGCAATAATCCACATGTAGGCCATGTTCAAGTATTTTTTTTTTTTTACAACAGGTAATACTCAAAAGTCTTAGTTACTGTCCTGGAAATATCTAAAGGGACTTGTCAGAAGAACGGGGCATAGAGAGAGAAAAGAATAAGGGACTTGACAGACACTACTAATAAGGGAGAAAATCATCTCTCATACAAGAAAAAAGATGCAATAAAAGCTTCTGCATGAGTTTCTCTAGTGAGCCATGCTGATAAACAGAGCAACTTAAAAAGGAGACTCAGCAGATGCACGCCTTCCTTTCCACCCCTCCGACTGCTTACTAAAAACAGTCTGCGCCTCAACTGCAAGGGAGAAACTTCCGCAGAGATTCATTCTCCTGCTGGAGACTCACAGCAGCATCAAGACACCGAGGACCTGTAGCGGACCTGGCGCACGTCAATGGCTCCACTCGAGCAGGCACCGGCGGGAGGCGGAGGTTCCTCAACCCGTACACGGAGCCCCCTTTCGCCCAAACACCCCGGCACCGGTGCCCCGCTCCCCGAGGAGGAGCGCGCCTTCACGAACCGGCCAAACGCTCCGGAGGAGCCGGAGGAGGAGGGCACGGAGCCGTCTCCAGCCGCCTCCCGCTGCAGGGCTCCGGCTCGCAGGGCCGCTGCCGTGCCCGGCCCCTCAGCATTGCTCTGGCCGTCACCCCAGGGCCGGGAGGCCGCCGACGCTCCCTGCCGAGGGGCCCGGCACCTGTCCAACCCTGCCGGGGCAGCCCCAGCGGGCTACGAGCGCTGCCGCCGGGGGAATGGCGGGGGGACGCCGTTACCTTCGCTCTTGCCCAGGATGCGGCAGCAGAGGCTCTGCAGCAGAACGTTGGGGGATTTTTGGTCCGGAGTCGCCATCGCCACGCGGGACGCAGGAGGTGGCGCGGGGGCCGGGAGCGGGCGGCAGAGCCGGAGCACGGCGGGGTGGCGGAGGGAAGGAGGGGGCCAGGACGCGCCGCCCGGTCGGCAGCGCAGGGACCCGGCGGCACCTCCCGCTCCCGCCTAGGGCGCCATTTTCACGGGACCCGCCGAAAGCCGCAGCCGCGGCCGCACGCCCACAATGCCCCGCGCGGCGGTTCCGGGGCAGGCGCCGCCCCGCGAGCCCCGGGCTGCGAGCGGGGCCTGCGAGCGGGGGCTGCCCCGGCTGCGAGCGGGGGCTGCCCCGGCTGCGAGCGGGGGCTGCGAGCGGGGGCTGCGAGCGGGGGCTGCCCCGGCTGCGAGCGGGGCCTGCGAGCGGGGGCTGCCCCGGCTGCGAGCGGGGCCTGCGAGCAGGGGCTGCGAGCGGGGGCTGCGAGCGGGGGCTGCGCCGGGCTGCGAGCGGGGGCTGCCCCGGCCGCGCTCCGGAGCGCCTCACACCCGCCCCAGAGTCCCTGAAGTGACGCTCCGGCACAGCACACGTTCGCTGCAGCACAGATCCTCTGACGAGTGCAGGGGCTGGAGGCCTTCTCCGGCCATCGCGGGCAGGAGCGAAAAAGTCCTTGATGGTGGGCTAACAGAGGGCTTCAGACGTGGGGTTGCAGAATGTAGGCACGGATGCAGAGTAGCCTCTTGCCAAAATAGGTTCTTTAATCCGCAGGCCAATACACACAGAGTCGAGGTATTTGATTTATTTACAGTTCTGCACTGAAAGGGGTGCTGGGTGGCAGATTCACAAAGCCCAACTATCAAAACTTTTTTTTACTGTCATCCCAACTATCAAAACTTTTTACTATTTATACATTTTAGTAAACAGAGAAATTAGTGTTTATTGGCCACAAGTTACATAGTTCTCTTCTTAATTAGTATTCTTCTATTAATGGTTCCATTGCTTTTCATCCTTATTAGTCCACATTTTCAGACTTCTTTTGAGAATCGGTGGCTGTGAGTCAGGGGGCACAATCTCACCCTGCCAGAATTACCTTTTAACCAGTCGGAGCTGATTTCAGCACAGTTGCTGAGTTGGCTTTATTATTTACTTCTTGATCTTGGAAGTTCTGCTAGATGTCCTTGTGACATCTAAATTATGCATTCTTTGTGTCCGCCATCAGTGGTATATCCTTCTTCCCAAGTTTGGTTAACCTCCCCCAGGTCTGAGGTCATTGAAGCATATCGAGCCCTAAACCTTAACAAGCAATTCTTCTAATTTGTCTTTCTAACACCTGGACATCACTTACAGCTTCTTAGTTGTTCTCTGTTTCACAGATTAAATCTCCTTTTCTTGTTGTTGTTTAGGCTTGAAAGTATACAAAGATCAAACATCAGAGAACACACTTTCTTCAGAAATATTTACATATTCCACATTTTGTAACATTCCCACAATAGCAAGGTGAACTAAGCTTATAGCTATACAGTAAGAAAATAGTTTATATTTCTTCTTTCTCAATGGTAAGTGCTACATACAGACATCCTCACAAACGTAAAATACAAGTGCTGAAAAGGAACACAGCTAGGGAGAAGAAACTGAGGGAATGTACAGGCAGGAACAACCATTAGATTGTTGAAACTCAATTCTTTTTTGTTATTTACCCATTAAGTTTTGCCCAATTACATCACTACCTTATATTTTACATTCAAAGCAGGCTAACTACACAAATGGTTTAAGATGAAGATGTTCACCTTGTTAGGAATTTTTACTAGAGATTTTCTGACTAAATTTGAAGATCTCACAGGTATCTAAGGGTTTTGCCCCCAAACTCCATAGAAGTAATTGAACATGGTGAATGAATTACTTATGGGCAGGTCAGGTTCACTTACTCCCCCCAGAGAAGAAAAAGCCCTGGAGTAGCTGCATTTCTGTGGTTTGCTGCCTTGGGGATCAAGGCTCATTTGTGGCTTTTCCACACAAAGTAATTACAAATCTGGGTGGGTCTGGAAAAATGTGTGAGGATCCTGGACCCACGTGTCCATGTCCTGCTGTGCTGTGCAGCTGGGTGTCCTCAGTCCCTGCGGGTGGCCTGGGCTCTGGCTGCTGGGCAGCGTGGGGACCAGGGACAGCACTCTCATGGATGGTCTGCACTGCTCCCTGTGACCTGCTCCTCAGGCTTGTCACCCCTAGCACTGATGTTACCAGGTGTCTGAGCTCTGTCTCTTCAGTAAATTCATGCTGTGTCCAGCCCAAAATACATACTTAGGAAGTAGTTATTACTCTTGTGCTGCTGGAGTCCTGTGTAACCTGTGATTGGAAATGCTGCAGCAGCAGCAGCTGGATGGGCTTGGTGCACTGCTGGCTGTGAACAAATTGTTCCTGCTGTGCAACACGTGGCTTTCTGACAGCCCCTGTTGGCTTCATTGTCTCCACAGCCACAATTTTGTGTGTATGCTTTCTACAGGCACGTACACATGGCCTTTCATTATGTGAACATTACAAATGTAAACATCAGCTCATTGCTAGCATTACTGCTAGAAACGAATCACAGTGGCAAGCCAAGAACTGAAACATATTGAGGATGTGTGGCAATTCGTTGCTTGGAATATTCTAGTAGAAACCTTCATAGTGTAATCACTCACACTATAACTCTTCAGTTCTTAGTGATACATTCTTCAGATTTTTTTGAGAAGTAAAATATGACCCAAAATGAATAAAGTTACCAGAACTTTACCCCATGTAAATATGGATTGTAAGCTTAATTGTCAATAATTCTGAAGTAAAGAAGTAAAGACTTCAAAAATGGTGCGAGTTTTTTTTTGGTTTTTTTTTTTTTGGTACTGAAGAGCAGAATACTCTCTGTTCCATTTTTCTGCCCAAAGCACACGCAGTTGTGCTAGAAAGGGCTGGTGACTCACCACTGCTGCTAATCACTTCAGATTTAGATTCCACCGTGGAAGGTGTTAATCTAGCAAGCAGCAAATATGGTTCTCACATGAGGCAAAAAAATAACTTTGGCAATTATATCTGGAAGTGGTATTCTTTTATAAAACCTTAACATTCCAAGGGAATCCAGTCACTCACAAATATCCTGTTACTGCTTTTAAGTGGATATTACTGTCTGGTCACACTAGTTCATTTTAACTAAGGCAATTGTGTCACTGGCCTGAAATCAGAACACATTACAGAGCAGCACAATGAGAACATGCCATTGAAATGGGTGTGCTCATTGCCTCCTGCAAGCAGCAGTACAAACACAAACCCAAGCTTTTCAACTTCAGCACAACCACATGCTATGTTATGTCACACTATGAAGTAGTGTGATAGCCAACCATTCTGTAACATTACTGAGAATGTATTCTCTCATTTCTAGTATCTTTTTCCTAAGGCAATGAGGCTTAATGCAGTTATTCTGTATGTCAGTGCCTCCTCTTAACTGCTGGATCTCATCACCAATTTTAAACAAATTCAGCAGAGGGATAGAGTTCTTAAGGATACTAGTAAAATGTAATGGAATTCAGCAGCTGAGAGTACTAAGGCCTAAGTCAGTCCCCCTTTGAAAAGAAAGGTAAGGAGAACTTACTTCTCCCTTCTGTATTTGCAGCTGATTGGTGTGTACACACCCTGGACAGGTAGTCACACATCCTAGCTCCAAGCCAACTACAGTACCAGCTCTGCTTGCCCAGCCTGGTGGATGGATGATTTAAGAACTGAAGGTGGAAGAGACAGGGGACTCTGGACATAATGTGGAAAATGGTCAGAAAGAGACAAGAGAGATGGAAAATAGAGGGAAACTAAGCTTCATTAGTGTCACTCCTCACCAACCTCCTTGCTTTTTTGTAATAGAAAGAATGAATCCTAAAATCCTGTTTAGAAATGCTAATTCTGATAAAGCAGGTTGCTAGCACATGCAATTCGTTGTGGTTTTACCACCTCCAGTACAGCTATGATTGCTTAAATCAGCTTAAAAAATCTCATTACCACTGAGAAATAAGAAATATAAACTATTTTCTTACTGTATAGCTATAAGCTTAGTTCACCTTGCTGCTTGGTCTCTCAGCATTGGACAATAAAAAAAAAAGTTACTTCTGCTCAGATTTTTCACAGTATAGAGCGTTCATCAGTTAGCAGAGTTAAATGTGTGTTTTAAAAATTATCACAGTATCTTACAGGGAAATCAGCTCATCCTTAGAAGGTTAAAGGGACTTGTGTTTCAGATCTGCTACTTAAAGATCGTATTTCTGATAGCAAATAGCTTTATAAGGAAAGAACATGCCATGAGATCCAGCAGGAGGTGGAAGCTGAAGCTTGCCAAAGTAAGGCTAGAAACAAATGACAGTTTTAATTCAATAAGGATATTCACTCACTAGAGATAGATGTTTAAAAGCATGGCTTTATTAATATCTGAAACATTTTAAATCACCCTTCTGGTACAGGCTTAGTCAGATATGAACTGACATGGGAGCTACTGAGTTACATTTCCATTCTGCACAAGATCAGCCTGCAGGGTATCATTGTCCATTTCAACCTTAAATCGTCTAAATTGAATCAGTACTACTAAGCAAAGAAAACATCCTTACGAAAAAACTAAGGGTTAATTGTGCTGGTTTTGTGAACTCTTCTTTGGTTATGCCTACAGGGCACAATACCTTAGACAGCTCTCGCTGTTCATGGGGCACACCAAGAGCAGTAGGGAATCATGCTTAACACCTCCAGCTTTTCACTGTGCTGGACAGACTCTTTTATGTGTCATGTAGCCAATGTTAAGAATTACAGTGGCTGGAAACAGGGATGGATACTGCCTGTGCCTTAGTTAGCATATGGCAGCCCTGGAAATACAGCAGCTGGGCCTTTTCTGGCTCCAGCACCATGTGGTTTCTGCCCCTAAGCATGTATTTTCCACATAGGCAATCTCATAACGGCCTAGAGCCCTGCTATGCTGAGTCTGCAGCATTAAAAGGGTATTAAACTGATCTAATTTTTGAAAGGCCATATGTTTTAGGATGATGTTCTGTGACTAAGTTTCAGGTAGATGTCCCTGTGCACAAGTGGGGCTCAGATGAAGAGAGTGTTTAATCCAGTTTAACCCTCCTGCTCATGTTAGTTCTGCATTGCAGCCTATTTGTTGTGACTTTCATTATATTACTACCACTTCTCCATTTTCAAACTCTTCACTTCAGCTGTTCCCCTCTTGACTAAGGAGCCTGAAGTACGTTCCATAATGCCATATACTTACAGAAAGTCTACTGAATTGGTGTTAGTCTATCAAAAAAGAAACTTGTGTTCCCCTATACTTAAAGAGAGGCCAAAAACTATGATTTAAGCTATGTAAAAGCAAAACAAAAGACTTGGTTTTTTTTTAAGTTTGGGATTTTTATTCAATGCTTACAACAAAATAGCAGTTTTAGATCACAGAATCATAGAATGGGTCAGGGTGGAAGTGACCACAGCAGATCATCTGGTCCAATCTCCCTGCTCAAGCAGGGTCATCCCAGAGCACTTGGCACGGGACTGTATGCAGATAGTTCTTCAATATCTCCAGTGAGGGAGACTCCACACCCTCTCTAAGCCACCTGTTCCAGAGCATGGTCACCCACACAGTAAGGAAGTTCTTCCTCATGTTCAAGTGGAGCTTCCTGTGCCTCAGCTTTTGCCCATCGCCTCTTGTCCCATTGCTCAGCACCCTGAGCAGAGCCTGGCTCCATCCTCTGACACCCTCCTTCAGATACTGACAGACAGACATTGACACAGTCCCCTGTCAGTTGTCTCTTCTCAAGGCTGAACAGCCCCAACTCCCACAACTTTTCCTCATAAGAGAAATACTCCAGTCTCTAGCCATCTCTGTAGCCCTCTGCTGGACCTGCTCTGGGAGCTCCGTGTCTCTCTAGTTCTGAGGAGCCCAGAACTGGACACAGCACTCCAGATGTGCCTCACCAGGGCTGAGTAGAGGGGCAGGATCTAGATAAATAACATTAAGTATCTAGATTAATAATACTAGCAATCCTATAAACAGGAAGTAGTACTGATGTTTTGCATCTCAGGACAGTTGTCTTTCTTCTGCTGGTGCCTTCGCTATCTGAGAAGTTTCATTTTTTTTCAGTACTCTTTAGTCATAAACAGAATTCCTTTCCAGTGGGAAGATACACAGACAGATGCACACTGAAGCCCACTCCATATTAAATGCTGTTGATCCCATAAGGGTGGACACCATTATACATCTTTCTAAAGAACAGCGTAGCTGCAGACAGCAAACAGACTCCAGCAAGCTCAGTAAAACTACCTGACTTTTTTTTAGTCCTGTGCTGTCATATCACAGTCATGTTACATATATGGAGTTTCAGTAAAAAAATCACATCAAATCGTCTTCTGCCAGCGAGTGATTCCATAAAAATATTTTGCAAGAACACCTCTATTTTGTCAAAAATCCCTAAAATACTGTCAAAATATTTTTTTGAAAGTTAAAGCAACTTTATGACAATTATTTAATTTTAAAAATTGGAGCAATAATTTTGGAAGGGAGCCTGGAATGAAGCCCTGTAATAAAACTGAGTTAATATTTCTAACTATCTATGTTTCATTTTGAACAGATCATCAGCTTTTCAATATGAATTTTGACCATATCTGGCTTCAGTATTTTACAGCAAAGATTTTTGATCTTTATCAGCCCTAGAAAAAGGGGTGTGTGGGGAAACTATCAAAATAAGACATGGAATAAAAAATGGCATGTAGCAGACCAGTAAAAAAATATGTGCTAATGTATTTGTAAGGAAATTATTTCTATAAATGTAATAATATTACTAGGCAAATACACCTCATTAAATACAGCATAAGTCAATAATAAAATTCTACAAAGCATTGCGATACTATGCAAGCAGGAATGAGAAAATAATTGGAATTTTCTGATTTTTTTTTTTGGTGGCTATTTTATCTTATTTCACTTTAAAGCAATGAAGTCAACTTTGGGGGTTTTACGGTAATATTTTATTTTAAGAACCTTACTTTGTTTACTCATTTCCCTGGGCACATATTTCTCATTCCAGTAGCAACTCTTCATGTCACTGTGAGCTGAAAGTCTCAAGGTCAAGGTTGGGATCTTTCCTTACCTCACAAGCGCGGCGTCTCTCCGTGTTTTCCTGGTCCTCGGGCAGTTCCGGCACCTAGAGCAGTACTGCCTCCCTCCAGGACCCAGGATCGCCGCACGTTTCCGGACTCGGCTCCGTGCCGCTCTCTGGGTGGGGTTGGCCGCGGATTCTCACCACTACAAGCAAGAGACACCAGTAAAGAGTGAAGGAACGTCCAGATTCTCCACGCGTGGAAGGCTGAAAGTCCTTTATTTCTGCGGGGAGCTGTGCCAAGGCGCCGCAACCCGCTCCCAGCTTGCGCGTGAGGAAACACGGCCTCGGGCACTCCGAGGCGCGGGATTACATCGGGGAGAGAGTGAGGAGAACAGGTACCCTCCCGCCCAATGGGGGCAATGACGTGGACCACAGCACCCAATGGGGACACCACCGGGGTGGACCCCGGTCTCTGGGACAGACAGGGGATGGGAATTCAGAGTGACTCTAACAGCCAGGGACCCGGAGTGAACAGCCGACAGACACAGGGGGTGCGTGGGGGTACACAGAACACGGCTAGCTAACAGATCAGAACCCCTAATCTGAACCCCAAACTGCGATGCAACACACAAGGAAGAAGGGAACATAACCAGTTGGCAAAGGAGGAACCAGTTGGGGGAAGCAACCACGTGCTTTGGTTTTAAATGTCAAAAATATTCATGAATTGATAAGCAAATGTCATTTTGTGATTGTACATGAGCTAGCTGTATTTAGGCAGTTTTCTGACAGTGTACTCTTCAAGAGGTCAGTCCGAAGTTTTCACTCTATAATGCTTTTTAGAGTGTTTATTGATTTTTCTGCTGTCCTCTCAGTGTTTGGAGAGTTTATCCTGATGCTCATTTTTTCCTTTCCAATGAGCTAGTCAAGAAAATGATGTAGTAGCTGTGTCCCTAGCTGTATTGAATATATAGGGTAAACAGTTTTAAAAATAGACGGAAACATTTTAATTTTCTTTCCTGTAGTACAGCAATTAGTCACTTCAAAGCAATGTGTACCGTACTTCCAGACAGAAATGACTGTCAAGGAAACAATATCCCCCGCAGAATACATCTTGAACTTCATCTTCCTACAAATATTGGGAGAAAATTTGCTACTCACTTTAGTGAACTCTTTGTATTTATGAAGCTGATTATCCATCTTCTAGAGTCCACTTCATACCAGCCTGAGCTTTTTCCATTACAGTTCTTGAAGATTACTGACTTCATTCACACAATTGGGAGGAGTCTGTGTATGACTATATATCTTTTTAAGGAAAAACAAACAAACTTCAATCCAGAGAAAGAATAGCCTTCTTAAGAAAATAAGAACAATTCCTAGTGTTCCTGCCTGCCACATTCTAGCCTGATGGTTATCATCCCATGTGTCTACGTTAATGGATATGGCATTTTTCTCTGTTTTCCATATTAAACAATTGAATCATTTTTCTATTCCTGGTTAAAAAACTACCTTATTTGATTTATAAAGGCATGTAGGAATACATGCCCCTATTGCTGTTACAGCTTTGGTGGGTTTTAGACTTGTAAATGTCTGTGAACCCAAGCCTACATTACATGCTCCCAGATGCTCAGATTAGAGGAAGCTGTAGCATTTCCAAATGCAGTTTATTACTACCAGTGTTGAACTGCTAGCAGCTGAGGGACAAAAGGAGCAGCACTGGAGCGGCAAAGATTTGCCAGTTCTTAGGTGTGTGCTTTAGCAGGAGGACCACATTTGGTTCCTACATGCAGGAGCGTTTCATTGTCCTGAGGTAGGGTAGTTTTTCTGTAGGTAACTTCTTATGTGTTATACTGTTCAAAGATTTTTTAAATATAAAATCTAGTGGGGTAGAAACTAATCTCAACACTTCCTCCCTCCTGAAGATCTGTAGCAGTTAAAAGCATATTCTAGGAGAATCAGGCTCCCAGAGACAGAAATAAATACACACGAGCGATACAATCAGGTAGTAACTGGAGCCTTTGAGAATGAGGTTTGTTGACTCTATTTCTTGGGTTTCCTCTGTGTGATTAGATCAGCTTTAAACTGAGAGCCTGTGTAGCCAGATCCTGTGTTTCCATTTATAATGTCAGATAACACCTTCCATCTCAGGATGTCTCTCCCTGCACATATATTTTTAGTATTCTCTGAGGCAGAAATGGGTTGTAATCCCCATATTATACAGAGTTAAATATGGAAATGTAGACAGGCAGAGGTGAAGCATTTTGCCCAAGGTTATAAGGAAAAAATCTGCCCAGTTCAGGAATATAATGCAGATATTCTCTTTATCTTATACTTTAACTATGGAACTATTGTTCCTTCCTACTTAGAATGCTCTCAGTGTTTTTGAATGCTGCAATTATCCTTTGACTGCTTTCTATTTAAAGACAGGGATATACACTCAGCACTTCTCTCAAAGGCACAACAGCAGCATATATTTGTTAATAGATTGTTCAAGTTTCTCCAACCTCCTGAAGAAAGAAGTCATTATTATCTTTGTAGGGCCAATATGGACTTAAAAGTCAGAAAACCCTCTTATCCTCAATATAAGAAAAAAAAGTGAACACTATATTCCAGATAATTCAGAAAGAATACTTTTTCTTATGAAAATTGGAATTCACTGGATTATGATTACAGTTATCACTATTGCTTTATGAGGGAGAGAGTATAATAACAGTGGCATAATCTTTGTGTAAAAGTCTTCTAATAATCTTGTTTAGTAATATCTTTTTTCCAAAATGAGCTGCTGGCAATCTGAAGAAATTAAATTTTCCTTCTGTTGTTTCTGATTTCTTAGAGAACTGCATGGTGAGCATTATTGTCCTGCTTTATGGGGACACTGTGAGACAACTAAATACGTGATCAAATAAGCAAACAAAGCAGAGTCCAGTCCAGGAAATTGTGCAGGTTCATTTCATTTCCCAGTCACTTCCTCTGCTGGATAGAAACACAACACAAACCAGACAGAGCTGTTTATCAAACCATTAAGATGGAAAACATCACACTGAGTCATTCCAACACAGTCTGCTTTGCTGAATAGAGAAAGAATTTCAGCAACAAACCTTATAGAAGCTAATACTTGAAAAATCAGAGTTAGATGGAAATCATAAGTTTTCCTTAATTGTCTAATATAATGTGAGGCATCTAAATTCAGTTATGGGAACCTTAGTATTATTGCCTAGTTACATTTGCCTAATTATATTTGCCTAAGGGAAAAGTAGTCATGTTTATTGTGAGAGGGCTTTACAATTTTTACGGTTTACTTGGGGCTGCAGCACTGCTCACAGGTGGGCCCAACATGTTGCCTACCTCTACATGGAAAGAGGGGCATAAGGAGGAGGCTACTGGATGCCCAAGGCTTGTTAAAGTATGAGGTTGGGAAAGTTGGAGGCTTATGCTTGTCAGAAGTGACTCTGGGTGTTGTACGTCAATGTAGTTCTAATTCCAGATGACAGACTCCATATATCTTTATGTAAAAGTAATATAATAAGGGAACTATCTATGTTAATAAGTACTGGCTCAGATAATACATTGTGTGCATCTAGTAATCATAAATTTTCTGTGTCATTTTAAACCCCTATTCCATTTTAAGGATAAATTACTTATTGTTTGGAAATGGGCAAATTTGTCTAGAGAAACTTAACATGTTTAAAACTACAAACTTTCAGCTGAAACGACGGAAAGAGCAAATAATCAGCAAACTCTGGATTTCTGATAAAACCAAGTTGGTCTTCTACAATGTAATTTAATTTTAAAAATAAGGTCATTTGTCTGCACGATAAGAACAAGTTATAGACTGTTGGGAGAGATCTCCCTCGGTGAGTTCTCCAGGTTATATTTCTGTCTGTGTTAGCTTCAGAAGACGCTACTGAACAACTGCAACCTGAGAACACAAGAGTACCACAGCAGAAATGGGACAAGTAAAACAAATGCTGAGACGTGACATTTAGTAAAACAAGCACCAGAGCCTGAATCTAATATTCTGCTACTTATGAAGAGCAGAACAACACTAAAACAAGTCAGAGCTCAAGTTTGATCTCACAGAATCCTTTTCTTTGCTTGACATGGCATCTTATCAGTAAGTGCTATAAACCTGCTTCTGCTTCTAGTCAGCACGGAACAGTAAAATTGGTAGTGTCGCTATTAGTTTTGTAATAAGGAGAATGGTATACGAGCATGAAAGTAGGTTTATTTGGACTATGCAGCTGAAGTTATCAGTCCGGAGGCCGTTCTTTTGTGTCTTCAGAAGACTTACACGCAAAAGATCAGAGTGCTTTGTAAAACAGAGGGTTTCCAATCCATCGCCGGCCCGGAGCCGGCGGCAGGTGTCACTGCAGAAGGCACAGAAAACGCAGTCGCTGCTCCGAAGCCGCGCTCGCTCGGCGGCCTGTGAGTGCCCTGCCGGCTCCGCTGCGCAGCCTGGCCGCGGGCTCGGTGCCTCTGCCCTGCGGCCGCCCTCATCAGCTGCCTTATCAGCTGATAACTGCACATCGGCAGAAACGAAGAGAAGAGCACGTACCCCCTCGTTAATAAAGGGCCCGTATGGTATCCTTGTCTGAATGTAGACTGCAGCTCTCGCTTGGGAGAAGAGGGCTGTTCAGTTCTGCCTTGCTGTTCCAGCATGTATTAATTGTTCAACACATATTCCTGTTTTCTGCCTGCTGTCTGAGACTGGTGGTGTTTGTGCACACTCTAGAGACAGCCCAGACTTGCCTAGAAACCAAACTAACTTCCCTATGCACACCCCAGGGCATGGGCTCTTCCCAAAGCTTTTCCACTTCTGCTCCGGCAAAAACCACAGCAGCAGTTCAGTTCTGCAGGTTCACACTTCATCATTTCAGCTGTTAAAAAAACAAACAAACAAACAAACGTGTGGTGCAGCACACAGATGCCTTTCTTTCCTTTCTACAATTCTTCATCTATGGGAGGAATACATGTCATCTCCTCATGGCTGAGTCCTGTTCTTTTCTCACAGCCAGCGAAGCTAGCCAGACAGAGCAGACTGAGGTCCAGGGAAAGTTCAGTGAAACTGCTCCGAAGGTTGGAAAGGAGTGAATTGGAAGAGAGAAAGATCTTCCACCTGTACAGCTTGCTCAGGGTTCTGCATTACCCAGTCCCACCAGCCAAATCGCTGCTTTTAAGGCAAAAGACAGGTTTTGTGGTGATCACTAAGCAATACAACACCACCTGGGGATAAGGGATATATGAACATAATAAAGCAGGTCATTATACAAAGTGTGCTACTCTCAGTGTCTCTGTAAATGAGCACAGAGATCACATGAGGTACAGTCTCTAAGATTCAAACCAGTGAGGATCTAGTTTTTGTATTGTTAGTGCCCTCCACACTATTATCTCCCAGAGAAACAAGAGGTGATGGTACCCCTCTTCACATTTTCTCATCCAAAACTTCCCCAGCCTTCTGAGCAAAATCTCTGACTTACAAAATAGCATATTGAATGCTTCATAAATTCCTATGAGAATAGCAAGCTTTCTTGCACCAGAGGAGTGGGGTTTGAGCTGTTCTGTCTCTGTGACTCTCACTCTTGGGGCACTAGCTTCCCACATTTCTGAGGGTTTGCCTTGACAGACTGATGTTGGACCACACATGTGCTCTGCATGCCCTTGTGTTCTTCTCCCTGAAGGCATTAAATATGGAGCAGCCCCATCTGCCGTTCTGTTCTTTTGCCATGCATACTCCAGAATAACAGGACTCTGTAGCAGTGGGGGAGGAGAACAGGCTGTGAAAAGAGAACACAAAAATAAATTTTGTAGAATTAAAATTCACTCAGAATCCAACTAATTATCAGGGGTGTTTCGGCAGGTATATGAGATTTCAACTGGGGATATCAGTGCTGGTCAGGAGAGACAATAACATTCAGAATTTAAGTAGCAAGAGGATATTCAGCTTCAGACACTGAAAACAGGATTGCAGAAGTCGGATCTAACTATAGAAAACACAGAACTGTACACCTGCATCTCTTTTCTTAGATTCCTGATAAAATGACTTGCTGCTTAGACTGGGTTGATCCCTTGAGTCCATCAGCATATCATGTCCTAGTCCTTCGTGGAGCTGCAAAGGAGCTACAGATAATTGATTTTAGGTTTTTTCTGCTAGATGAACAAATTCCACAAGTGCATGAGAAAACATGATACTGTCAAGCATGCCAGAGGAACCAAGTCAAATCAAAAAGGCAAAATGTCACCCTTGGGAGAACAAGAGGAGGTATGCAGGACACCTGCTTTCACTGCTGTGGTGCACGAGAGCCTGAGGTTGAGGCGATGACCTTCGGGACACCCTGCAAGATTCAACTGCTTACCCAGCTCTTCTCTGCAGGTGTGAGGAAGGGTCGTATGAGTTATTGCACCTGTTTTGTTGAAGCTGGTGATTTTTTGGTATGTGTAGTTCACTCTTTGCTTTCAGATTACAAGTTTCATCATGTCATTTATAGCAATTTTTTTCCCCTAAGGATAAAAACCAGAAGTATGTTTTATAACTTTTGGACCATTATTCAAAAATTTCTTTCTGTCTCATGTCTTTTTGTACATACTTCTTAGAAACATGAATAAACTTTTAGAAAAATCTTGATAATGTATTGGCATGTAATTTGTAAAATCATAATAAAATTAATATATTTATATTTTTATTAATAATAGAAGTGATTTTAAATAAAAAACAGATAATTCAGTTGTCTTCTATGACTTACACTAATCCATAAGTATTCAAAAATGGGCATAAATTGCAGAAAAATCACAAAGCATAATAAAAATAAAGACATTATTACAAGTAGTCTAACATAAAAATGCATTATTTGCTATACACTATATTTTTCCTGTTTTTAAAACATATCATCCAGTCAAGAAGTAAAGTGCATAGTTTAGACTATTAGTTACATACACCAGAGAATAAATATCAAGATAGAGAGTAAAAGAATATTCATATACTGAATGCTGTTTGGTAGAGAAAACAAAAAACAAATACTAAACAATGTCTTTGATATTACAGCAAGCTGATAGGAGCTTCCAGAGCTCATTACAAGAATGCACTAAACAACAGTTAGCTTCATTTACTCAACAAAACAGAAAACTGACATTAATTTTGGATAGATATTTTTCACCTATTCACTTTCATTATTCACTCAACCAGATCATGCATTTTTGAATGCACAAGCAGATTTAACTTGAACATTTCAAACAATTTAATGTAGGTGTCACTTAAAGAGTCCTTAAAACATCTTACGTCAGTGTAACTGAGATCAATTTTAGGTAGAGCTGTCAGCTAAATAAAGGAAACAAAATTATTGACAGAGTTTACTTTGTAGTTCAAGTTCATTTTCTGTTTTGTTGTCATCTGTGCATGATTGCTGCTTGTCTTTTCTAGAATAGTACTGTTCTGTTCCAACATCTTTTGTGCCCTAAGATGCCAGCATAGAGCTTCAGTATTTGTTCCAGTAAACAGATTCCTCCAGCTCAATAACACTTCTCTTGGTTTGTTTGATGAGGCCGAGGTCAGGAAACAAAAGGATTTTGTTCTCCGGATACTGGATATTGCTAGAGTTGCTTTCAGCAGTCTATCGTGTTCTCCTATTTCAAACTTAGATGAAATAAAAACACTCCCACTGTTGCTCACAGTCACGTTCTCCTCACTTGTATTCTACAGCACTATTCCACATAAAATATGTTCTTCCTCAATATCACTTTCCAGAAGTTCAGTTTGAGTTTAATAATATTTGAAATAGGATCTATCTGGCATGTACCAGAGGGGGGAACAAAGGCTGTGCACGACTCCAGACCTCGTTTGGTTTTCAGTTGCTTCCTCCCTTTTGTCTAGTGACACACATTTCACAAAGGAATTCAGACACCTCAGACACCTTCTCCACCTGCAGCCCATGAAATTTTAAAGGCACTTTTAGGCTCTTTACTTCCCCTTATCATAGAAATACAAGCCCTCAGGAAAAAAAGAGGAACAGACATACAGGGGGAGAATCTATTTAGTTATCTTACTATAATCTGCCCACATCCAGTGGTATCTGAACTCAGAGCTCCACAGTATGGGCACATGCTTCTGATACAGCCCAGACCACACCATGGAGAGGCCCCAGTATGTACTTGTTATCTAATTCTTTGTGATGCCTGGTTTGCCAAGTTCTTTTTTTAAAAGTATATATCCAGAAGCAATTATTTTAATACCCTGAGTCTTTACCAAAAGACTGCCTGTTGGTATAGATAGAACCACACTTTCATCACAGTGATGCACAAAATTAAGCCTATAATAATTTTAAACAATATTTTAATGATATTTTCTAGACTTAAAAAACATAGCTTAACAATAACTGAAAAAACCACGGAAACACAGTCAAAGGCAACACCACCAATCAAAGCATTTGTACTTTCATTTTTTAAACATTTGACAATAAAGAACCATCACAATTTAATATGTAGTTTCTCTTCACAAATACCATCTTCTTTTCCCATTACAGTTCCACAATGGATTACCTGCCTGCTGCAAGTAATCATTTATTATATTCTTATATCAGCTGATTGCAAGCAAACCTTTCCTTAAAATTCTTGACAGGAATTCTGTCCAAAGAAGCCTCTGTAGCAATGATGTCAGGTGTAGCTCTGTACTGAGACAACTGTGCAGAGAATGCATTGCATGCACTGAGAGACAGCTGCGTGCACACCAGTAGAGTTCTCACAGGGGTGTGGCTGCTCTGTCTCTGGACAGGACAGGAGTTATCCCAGGGAGCTTCAGCAGCAGCACTCCCCCTTTCCACAGGCTGAGCGCTGCTCACGTCCCGAACTGTCGACAGAGCTGAGGACTCTGGACCGCAGACTTCCTTTATATTCAACAAGCCTGCTATATATTTGGACAATCTGCTGTGTGTATGTTTCCACTGCAATGTTCTGTTGTTCATGATGTGATCATGACAAAACGAATTTAAATGGATAGTTACAATAATCCATCACCATTTATTTTCAGAAATTTTAGCAAATGCATGTTTTTTGCATAGGCTGTTCATAACAAAACAGATTGGTAATCTTCTATTCCCCTGCAGGCAAAGACTTTCTGGCTGAAAAACATCTCTGGCTTCCAATTGGCGAAGCAGGCAGAAAAGAGAAGAACATTTTAATTCCCTTTTGTAAAATACTGTGTCCTTGTCTTAGTCTTGAGATCTGCAAGGTGCTTGGGGAATATGTCCTTTTAAACATTCATCAACTTCTCTATCACAAGATTTATGGTCTCTCTCCTTAATCTCTACAATTGAGGTATGTTAATCTTTTACATACATCAGTATATAAAAGTGTGGATTGATTAATAATTTAATTTTTCAGAAATCAAAAACCACAACAGCCTCTTGTCTTTCCCAGACATTTCTTTTGACATGCATGCTAACCCATAACATAAATGTGTCAGCATTCCACATCACTAGAAATGTACCTCTTCTCATGTGAATTTTCAGACTGTTGTGCTGAGTAACATAGGTGAAATGTTATTTTAAGGTCTGAAATTTTCATGTTCTGAACAGCCATTGTGTGCATGCAGGAGAAAAAGCAAAAAAAGTTACCAGTAAAAATACATCTCAGGTAAAATTTCAGGAAGGAATTATTTCTTCAGATTCTCCCTGTAAAAATAGGAATACATTTTTCTGGATATGTATTAGTCTATTATTTTAACTATTTGTATATACTTCCTATGTTTCACTAATAGGAAAAACTAGACAAGAATATGGACAAAGAATTAAAAGGCCTTTAATTAGAGGTCATGGACAGACCAGTTTTGATGACTCAGACACAAGATGAGCAAGTTTATTTACTGCTTGGAAGAGCTTCTCATCTGATTCACATAGTCAAGAGCCATCTTTATATAAAGTCCTTGGCCATTTTCCTGGGAATGTACAACTGCTGCCACAAAGACTCTAGCTACATACCACAGAAGTTGATTTTAACATTTTATGGCACTGGGACTCTACCTCATGTTGTTTCACAGTCTACATTTAATCCTGAATCAACTCCATGTGCTTCAGCATAGTTTTTATTCCTTTTGCAGAGGATGGATATGGGACATTTTGTTTGATTAAAATTCTGCTGTGACCTAGTCCTCCTGAAAGGAATACCTCTTAAGATAGACAAGTGTCCTGGAGTCTCCCCCTGCATTCCTGTCCTTACAGATGTTTGTCTTCTGCAGCTTGGCCCTTGGTGCTCACTGACAGTTCTGATTAGGGGCTGGTAGAACAATACCAGACTTGCTCCAAGGACAGCAAAAATGCTTGCAAAACTGATTGTTAATTATATGCTTGCATTTGCTGGGAATTCTTTAGAAAATAACCTTGGAGCAAGACATCCAGCATAATGAAAACAACAACACACAATGTCAAGCACATATAAATGTATTTCTGGGATTCCCACAAACTGCTTAGCTGGTAAACTACAGTCATGCTTTTGTCTTTTCAGAGCTAAGACAAGACTGGGTGAAGTACCATTAGGTTTTAACTGAAAATTAAAAATATTTCAGTAAATCAAGGCATTGCTATGGATAGACTTTAACTGTCATGAAATATTGTACAGGTATTTTTTTCCACCATCATGATGGAGGCTGATGGTACTAATGGGGTAGGCTATGAGAAGAAAAGATTTAAAAGTCCTGTAGCCCATGCCAATAAATCTACCTCTGACAGATATGAACAGACAATCTCTAACTTAAAGAATTAATAAAGCATGCTGTAAAAATGCATGTGTATTTACAACATGCCTGTTTGCATCTGCAAACTGACTAAAGTCAAATAATGATTCAAACTGCCAACAGAAGAACCTTTGCTTAAGTCTCATTTTGAAATACATCTGAAAACAGTCAGTACCAGTTAGGATTTCTCAACTGCCAGGGGTGACAGATATCTACTATTGATGGAAAAGATGAGCTGTGGCAGAACCATCTCTTAATATGGAAACACTGATCCCCATTCCATTCATTTAGAATGAGAATTGCTCATACAAAATTAAAATATCCCACTCCAGCTTCTACAAGTCCGAACCCAATAGAAAGATATTGCATTACATTAATTTTGAACACCTTCTCATGACTATTATGATAGGATTTTGAAAGAACATATATCTATCTTATGTATTTTGGAAGACAACATATTAAATCCTCTTCTGAACTACGGATTCCTTCCTGTCTTGGCCACATGAACACACACACCCACACTACTCTAGGGCAGTTACATTACTTAGAAATACTTGCCTTAGTCTAAAAATACTCACAACAAGCCTATCAGTGAGAATAACTGTATTTTATTACTAGAACCTGGAGGAAAATATAATGCATCTTACACAGTTCATCTAATCTACCAGTGATTTTAGTTTTCTGTCTTAAAACATAAGCTAACAATAATTGTTAAATTTGAAATATTTTAGTATTGTACTTCATCAGGGTTAACTCAGCTTAACACCAGTGCAATTCCACTTTCTGAATGACCTTATTTAACGTCACTGTAAATGTGGTGTAGAAAGTTGTCAACTCAGCACAGATTACTTGTAAGACAAGGTGGAAATTCCTCAAAGGACCAGGTTCGTTGTTCTTTTCCACTAAAGGAAAAATTCTGTCATGGGAGTCAGTACCTGCAGGAGTTTCCCCAGGTTAAATACTTTATGCCTCTTTCTGAAGGAATAGCAGAACTGCAGATTCTAGCTCTTCAGCTTCCACAGGAGTCTGTGAAACCCCAGCAATATTTTTTAACAGCTGGATGTCTTCTTGTTGCTCACCTACTCCTACCTAGAAACATAGTTAAAAGTACCAGCTGTCCACTATAGATATCTGCATAACTGCATACCTTTAAAAACTTCTCAGTGTGGAAAATATTTCAAAGGAAAAAAATACATCATGTGGCAATTTTACAGACCACTGTCCACTCTGAACCAGGAACAAGGTAAAACACATTGTATTTTTCCTTTAAAACCATATTCTAATGATAAAAGTTTAGCCAAATACTGATTAATTCAAGGAGATAATTTGGACTTTGAAAAACTACATTTAATCACTTATGCAAATCTTGTCCAGTTGGCCCATCATAGTGTCTTGAGGTTCAGTTCTTTATCTAGGATCTAACTGTCAATATATGAGTAGCAAAGCATCCATGCTTCAAATAAAGAAAATCCACATATTCATTTTATAGGATTGTTTGATAATCTTACAATTCCATATCAGCAAATTGAATGCACAACACTGAATTTATTGAACTGAAATAAAGGTGACCATAAGTGTTATTATGGTAACTCTTGCACTTAGAAGTTCTAACAAAGAGGAGAAAACGCCTTCTGGCCCTGTTGCCATTGAAAGTCAACATTTCTTGCACAGGGTTTCTGATCCTGAAAAGTGCTATTTGAGTGCTCAAATTATGTTAATCAGATTCATTCATGTACTAAACAGAGAAAAATATTTAAGAGGGCAAAAGAGAACAATATCATGTGAATATAAAATAATTAACAAGATTAGTGGTGGCTGTCATTAGTAGCAGGTGTTAAATGGTTTCAAGCAGAGCTATGTCTTGAACATTTAATTTAATTCCTCCTCTACATTATATCTTTGATTTCCTATTCACCTTCACTCAAAGGCATTGCAAAAGTCAGTACAGACGCTTCTGTGACATGAGGTGTATAGAACAGGTATGCTGTTATAACTCTAGCACGATCTGTGTTCAACTTCAAATCAAGCTTGCAATCACTTGTACTCAAAGGACATGTAGATATGGTGCTTAGGTACATGGTTTAGCACTCGGCAGTGCTGAGTTAATGGTTGAAATCAATGAACTTTTTAAAGTGTCTTTTCCAGCCTAAAAGATTCTATGATTCTGTGGCTTGATTACAGCTAGCAGCATTCCGCAGTAGCACAGTCTTACCTCTAAGAGGTGCAAGGATTTACAGAAATTTTCTTGGACTGTGTTACTGTTTAAGATGAGAGAGATTGGAGGAGTTTTTCAGTGCAAGGAAATGAAAGTTGCCCTGTGATGTCATGAAGGTGCACTAACTCACAGCATAGGTAGAATGCCTTAAAACAGGGAGTAACTTGAAGGGGTGTAAGCCAACTTTATGTATGTGACATACAAATACCTAGATCATAAACCTGTATGATTGTATGCAGCTCATCACACAACACATATCTTTATGATACACAGGTAAACAAAATTTATATTAGGAAAAAAGCTACAGTGGTAAATACCAGCTAAAACAATGGGTGATACACTGACATTTAGCATAATTTAAAATGCAAGATTAAAAAAATCTCCTTAAAAGGCAGTTAAAGCAGAGCAAATATTTGAAATTCTGTTCTATGCAGTAGTCTCCTTTAAAGGCTTAAATGGATATTCATATGAATTAGTACTAAAAATGAGTACTTAGTTAAAATGCACAGTCAAATTGTCCGTTGTCATTGCATCATTATATAAAATGAATTAGCAGGCTCCAAAAGTTTCACCATTTTGGCATAGCTTTCATAATTCCTAGATATTTTTAACTGACACAGATGTCTATGAAATATTATTTATACTAGGCAGTGGTTTATGAGCTGTAGTGGACAGAATAAAAATTTTGAATAATTTTATTAAAGTAAATTTTTATATTAAAGTATTATTTTTGTATTAAAGTATTATTTTTGTTGCCTGTGCCATTGTGTTGTCTTTTCAATAAGTATGACAAGTTCTAAAAATATATCCTAAAAAAGAAAAATTTTCTTGTGGATGAGGAATTCAATCTTTTTATCTTACTAAAAACAATATTCCAAATAACCATGTTTATTTGTCCTTAAAAACCCCACCATTCTCTCAAATGTCAGCATATATTTGATAGTACAGGACTGATCTGACTTTATTGAATAATTGTATTTGATATTAGATACAAAACTATTTGACATTATATAACAATAGATGTGATTATTTCTACTCTATTGCATATAACATTATATATTTTCAAATATTAGGAAAATAACCTTATCCATCTGAACCGTGGTTGGTTTCAGCCTTTATAATAGCCCAGATTACACACTCCTATAGGAAGAATATAAATATTCTCTATTTTAAAAAATTACAGTTAATATAGAAGATAAAATCAAGATGCCTTAGTCTAAGACTCTTTGGCAATTCCCTGTTATGCATATTACAGAGCTTCTACCACATGAAACTGATTTTAAATACAGTCTTCAGTGATCTAAATATCTATTGACTTCTTAAGTAAGTAGAAAAATCAGTGCCGGCAGCGTGAAGTTACTTTGGAAATGGCTTTAACCTACACTTACCCTGGAGGTTTATACCCCTTTGGGATTCAGCTTCTTCTGAAGTAATGCCAGGAATGCAAATATCATAGACTTGGTGTTCTAATATCAGCCAGGCAAACAACCCAGGGAATAACAGATTTTCCATATTCCATAAATACATCTTTTTCATAACTGAAGTCAGGGGAACTCCATGTTCCTAGTGTTAAATGAAGACAGTTTCTTCTCCTGTACCAAAATCTGTTAGACTTGATTGTGAGAGCAGGGATGTATTTATGTAAAGGTGCAGGAGGAAAAAATAAAAGAATATTATGAGGGGTTTAAAGTAACATTTTTCACTCTCAATAATTATGGCATCAATAACATTAATATCAACTTCGATATCATTAAATGCATTGTGATCAAAGAATGTTGGCCTAAAAAGCTCTGACCAAGGTTACATTTGTTGCGCAGAGGATGCTGAGACAGAGTCACCTGCACAAAGTGGTGTTGTCAGGGGCAATTACTCACAGCCAGTGGCTTACAGTACTTCTCACGTTGTGTTACTTTTTGGGAAGAGGAGAGAGGAGGAAAAAGAGGGAAAAAAAAAAAAAAAAGGCAGCTGAGAAGCGGAGGGATGGCAGATCATCCGCTGAGCACCGTCCCCGGGCAGCTGGTGCGGCCGCCGTCCCGCTTTCCCCGCGGGGACGCCCCGGGTGCCCTCGGGAGCTGCCCCAGGCCCCGTGACATTTGGTGTTTCTGTGGACAATGTCAGCGCTGATCAGGGCTTGCAGGAGTGCTCTGCGCTGACTGCTCTGGGCACTCTATCGTGGGTCTCCTCGGGTCAGCAGACACCGCAGCGGAGGGGAGAGGCAGGAGAGGGAAGGGTCAGTCGGGCCACTGCTGGTCACTCCTCAGGAGAACCACCACCAGCACAGCCCTGTGCCTGCTGGGCTGAGGGGGTGAAAAACAGCGCGGCAGCAACCATGTGGGGCCAGCAAGGGAAAAGGACTGAGGCTGTGGGACAGCCTGGGACAGGAGCACCCAGCTGCGAGGAAAGGCAGCGTCCAGAAGGGCCAACAGAAGACCCTTAGCAATAGAGAGGGGAAGGTACCCAAGGTGGTGTGCAACACTGGGGAACACAGATTCTGTAAAATAACAGTCTATCTACACATTGCTGCACATTCTAAAGCTTGTTTTGCATCCGACTTACATGATATAACGTATAGAAACTAAACTTCATAAAACCTCTGTGTCATCCTTGACTGCGCTGAATGCACACATTCCATCACAGTCATCTTTCCATACCCCTCCCAACCTAAGTCAGAGGCATACCCTCTTTCTGTCTACCTGTGCTAAAATCAGCGTACAATATGTTGCCTGTTTTTCCTGCACTGAGCAAATTTAGCACCTTTCCTCAGAGGCACAAAGTACACGTAACACCACTCTGTCTCTTCTTTTGTGACACATCAGTGTTCCTTAATGAAATGGAAGAATTCAAAATTATTTCTGGTTCAATGAAAACAGATGTAAAGCGTTAACAGCCAGTTCTATATCTCCAGTTCTATATCTCATAGAAGTGTTTTAAATTAATGTACTTCAGAAAAATAAAAAATAATCATGAGACACTTCAAGATGGATTATTTAAGTGTAAAACATTGGCCTAAGATTTGGCATGCCACAATTTGTTTATATTCTGCCTCAAAGACTTCCTCTATAACCTGTAATAATTCACGTGGAGACAAAATCCCAAAGGAGCTCAGTGCCTGACTCCCATGGGATCTGGTCTGAATCATACTGTTTATATCTGTATTATCCCATAGGACAGAGGGTGGGATAACAGCAAGAATATTTCCTGACAGACTTTTGTTCCCTATCTGCCTCACTCAGTAGCTGGTCCGTGACCACCTTGATCAAAGGATGAGGCTGCATGGGCTCCAGAGACCTACAGACCCCAGCTGTCCGTGCTGCATGGGATATAGGGCCACTGCCACTTCCACACAGTCTCACTCTCCTTGGCTGACATTCTCCATCAGCCACAGGGCACACCCTGTGAGAAGGGCTGTTGCTGAATATTGTCATGGACTCAGCCAGGATGCAGAGGTATCAGCATATCCAGCTGCACTTGGAGTTATGTAGCACTTGGGGTTCCCCCAGTAGGCTAGTGTCTACAGTGGAAATGTCTGAATATAGACATGTGTCTACAGGGAAACACATCTGGTCATCTGAAAGCTTCCCTGAGCTCCCTGCCTGCACTGGTTAGGTCTTCATTGATTACAGCAGGGTTCACTTTGTTCAGGTGAAAATTCTTACAGTGCAGACATTTAAACATAAGTCAAATCAGCTCCTAGATTTCATGCCATGGTGTACACTTGCATTTGGAAAATCTGAACTAAAATCAAGACATAAAACAACACACAAAATGCACCACAGATGTGTGTTCTCAGTTCCCTTTGGCAAGAGAGGAGAAAGTACTTCTTCTGCCTCACAGTGTTGTTTTATGACAAGAAAGACAAAATATATTACAGGCAATAGTACAAAAAAAAGTGAACTATTAAGCTTCCTGTTTATAGATAGAAGGGACAAATATTTTAGGAAAGCATTGAAATTTCTAGCATATTTTCTTAGTCCTTGCACGTTCAGTAAAAATTTATATAATGCAGATTTGGATGAAAACTATTGGCTACCATTTATTGATTTTTCCAGTAAAAGTCTATTCTTAGGCAGCTACAGTAGAGCCTGATATTAAAGAATCACAGAGTCACAGAATGGATTTGGTTAGAAGGGATCACAGTGGTCATCTGATCCAACCTCCCTGTTCCAGAAGGATCATCCCAGAGCACATTTTACAGGATTGTGTCCAGGCAGTTCTTGAATATTTCCAGTGAGGTAGACTCCACAGCTTCTCTGGGCAATCTGTTCCAGTGCTTGGTCACCAGCACAGTAAGGAAGTTCTTCCTTATGATCAGGTGGCACTTCCTGTGCCTCAGTTTCTGCCCATTGCCTCTTGTCCCATTGCTTGATAGAAGAGAAGAGCCTGTTCCATCCTCTTGGCACCCTCCCTTCAGATACTGACAGACATTGACAAAGTCCCCTCTCAGTCACCTCTTCTCAAGGCTGAACAGTTCGGATGCTCTTGTTGACACTGCTAAGAGAGAAAAAGCTAAGCAGGCTAGCCAATTTCAATGCATTCTTGATGGTATTTTTAGTATGAGATCATGTGTTAATGCTGGTTAAACCTTTAATTACATCCTTTGGCCCATGCGCTTGTAACAAGATACTGAAGAGAAAGCACTTTTTGTCTGTTGCTTTCTTGTTTAACACCCACTGGAAGACACTGAGGTATAGCATCTAAGGTTTTAGGATTTAATGTTTTAACGTCTTACTTACCCTGTTAGAGGTTTAGTGCTGTTTCACTCTTGAAACTGTTCTACTTGTAAATCCAAGAGTATGATACAAGTTTTTTTCTCAAGACAATGCTTATTAAAAGACTGAAAATCTTGTTAGTTTAGAGGAAACAGTAATCAAAATGCACCTATTCTGAGCTCCGTATCACTTGAGGAGGTGACTAAAACATCAGATATTCTATTACACAGAAATATTTATCTTACTTCCCTGGCTCTTTCTCTTGATGGGCTATCAGTTTTAGAAAACAGTCTTTAAGGGAACTTTCAGACTTAGTATTCAGATTCCCTAGGACTTCTAGTCTCAACCAAAGGAAAAAGCCCATGGCCTTTAGTATTCAAAGGCCCTTTTATCCCAGTCCTTTATATGCTGAATAATTTTGAAGGTGAATTGTAAGAGACCTCATCACCATATCAAAGATGTCAATCAGAGATTCTTCGGAATTTCACTAATGCAATGTTGACCAAGAGATATCATTTGGGTGATGAAAAAGTTGTCTGTATTTTTTTAATCACTGTCTTTTGCAGTTTTGCCCATGTCTCCACTTAGGGTCCTCTCTGCCTTTCTGTAAGCTCCAGACAAATTCCCCAATTTACCTTCAATAAATTCAAAGGTTTTAGGGGTCCTTTTGATCTTGTCAGCACCTGGCTGATCATAAAAGAGTGAATGTTTTGGATCCTAATTTGCATGTCAGCTATTCTGGCTTGACATACCAGGTAGTATCAAGCTCACTCTGCCTTTGAAGCAGCAGTGTTTGATTTTCTTTCAAAGGTTAACTAGATATGAACTGACAGATTAAACTTAGCCACAGAAGGGCAATGGCTAGGATATAAATCATTTAGACCTCCTCTGCTTGGTGGAGTGTCTGGTTGATTTGCTTTAAAAATTTCTTCAAGTGGGACTTGAATTAGTGTGCCGAGGTGTGTCTGGTTTCTTTCTGTGTTATGTTGGAACTTTGCAGGAAACAGCAGAACCTGATCCTGCTTGTTCAGGCAATCATTTACAGATTTACTCCTTCTGAATTGTCTGTAAGGGAACAGATAAAGTAAAGGAGAGATTCTGGCTCTCAAGAGTACTAGGTTAAATACAAGTCTGACCTTTCCTGAGTACCTGTAGCCTTCACTGGCTACAGTCCATGATTCTCCCTCTCTCTGTAGGCTTCAGGCTGCTGTTCCCATGCTCAATCTCAGTGACTTCAGCCTCTCTATACACATCTCATTCCACCAGTTCCCTTTTCTTTGCATGATAACACAGCAGTGCACACCACTTTCAGCATTTATAAGTAATAGAGCATGGTGGGCAAGGAAGTATGTAAGAGAGACAGAATTTAAACTAATGAAGATTTTGCATAGGTCATTGGTATTTTCCCATGTGGGGCTCCTTCTGGTCTACATTTTTTCTACCTCTTTCAGACCCTCCTCCTGCTCTATCTGGGAATCATAATCAGCTTTCTTAGCACATAAACCAATTACTTCCCTATCAATGGAAACCAACAAGCCACTGGAAGAGCATTGACCCACAATGAGGCTAGTAATTGCATTAGTATTTTTTGGGGTTTATTTATTTAAACCAGGCATATTTAGTTATGGTAAAGAATACTTGTTAAATTGTTACTTGTTTAGGCCAAACTGCAAAGAGACATAAAAATCTCATGAAATTCCAGGCAGAGATTGTTACCCTGACTTTCTTGAAGACTTTCTGTCCTGTATGATATCAATGGAAAACTGGTAAATATATAAAATCATACCCAACTGAGAGAGGAATGATGTTGAAAAGTCACAAAAATTTAATTACATTAAAAAAAAGGAAAACCTCAGTAATATGCAGAACAGTGAAGGTACCCTCAAATTGAGGTACTACAAGCATATTTTTAAATTGGTTTCATTAAACTGTAGTTTGGGTGAACAGGCAGAAATTTTTGAACTGAATTCAATGACCTAATTTCAGTCAAATATAGCTGAAATTATATACATGGAGCACAACCAAAATGTGTGGGTTTGATACATCTGGACTTGTGGACTCAACATGAAATACTAAAAAATGTTACCTTGAAGAAAACAGTCCCTTAATAATCATAGAATCACAGAGTCATTTAGGTTGAAAAATATCTTTAAGATCATTGAGTTCAACCATTAACCCAGCACTGCCAACTTCACCACTAAGCCATGTCCCAAGTGTCACATCTATACGTCTTTTAAACACCCTGAGCAGCTTGTTCCAGTGCTTGACAACCCATTCAGTGAAGGAATTTTTTCTAATATGCAATCTAAACCTCCCCTGGTGCAACTTGAGGCCATTTCCTCTTGTCCTATCACTGGTTGTCTTGGAGGAGACGGTGAAACTCACCTGGCTACAGCCTCATTTCAGGTTGTTGTAGAGAGTGATAAGGTCCCCTCTGAGCCTCCTTTTCTCCAGGCTAAACAACCCCAGTTCCCGCAGATGTTCCTCATCAGGCTTGTGCTCCAGACCCTTCTCCAGGTCTGTTGCCCTTCTCTGGGCAGGCTCCAGCTCCTCAGTGTCTTTCTCGCAGTGAGGGCCCAGAACTGAACACAGGATTTGAGGTGTGGCCTCATTGGTGCTGAGTACAGAGGGACAATCACTGCCCTGCTCCTGCTGGCCACACTATTGCTGATACAGGCCAGGATGCCGTTGGCCTTCTTGGGCATCTGGGCACAGCTGGCTCATGTTCAGCTGCTGCCACCAGCACCCCCAGGTCCTTTTCCACTAGCCAGCTTCCCAGCCGTGATCTTTCTGCACTATTAATCAATGCAGGATTAAAAAAAATCCATCAGTATTCCTAGAATATTATCATAGAGCTGACTCTTTCATTTTTTTATTGTCCCTGATATATAGATTCATTTTGGCCTCTTCCTTTCACATGAGAATCTTCATAAATCATGACGGCATCCCATAAATCATATTAACACGAAGAATTATTTTTCCAGGGACTGAAGTGCCTACTAGATGCCAGAAAACTGTTCTTCCCTTCTTATTGTTTCCTTTCATCAGAGATTTACATTTGGTAAGTGATTCTGTAAATCTGGCCAAAAGTTCATTGAGCTTGCATTCCTGGCTCTGTAATGCTCTGTGGAGACAGATTTTTGTTTATAGTCCTTTTCCACAAATAGGACCAAAATGGTGTTTTGAGGTATTTCTGGGGTCTCCTTTCTTGTTACTTAATGTTCCAGATTATTTTGCTGATACAAAAGATGACTTTTACTGGACAGATTTAGAGAAAACAAGCCATTTTGACATATCTGATTGCCCCTAACTTCCTCTCCTCCTCCCATTTCAGTTTACCATTGTAGTTTAGGACAGTCTAAAAATTTCTTCACCTGTTGAACAGAAGCTAAAGACTAATTAGCATGGTATTTGGTATATTCTGCAGCTGCTACAACTGGAGTCCCCTACCTTCACCCTTGTCAGGTTGGTGCTGAAACCTGCCCTGGAGCAGATCACAACAAAAGTAATCCGAATGTGACAGACATCAAATTATGATATTGTTGATACCTACTTATCACAAAGACCACGTGTTCAGGGTTCTAAATATGATGTATAAGTGAAAAGTGAAAATAAAAAGTGAAAAATTATGCTGCTTTACAGCTACTTGCCCCTTACAACTAAACCAATGCTAAATAGCTGAAGTCTGCAGGGATGCACCTCCTGTTTGCAATGTGCTGTGCAGTTCCAGGCTGGTTTGATTTTTAAGACATAAATGTCAAGGGCACAAAAAACTCAAGCATGATAAATTGATTGCCTCATATGTGCCTGCATCAGATGTATGAACAATCCACTCAGGTCTGAGGGGAAAACATGCCAAATTTTCCAGCTTTTAATAAAAGCCTTGGCAGCCTATCAGCATAGGAAGAGTAACATTTAAGCTTATTGAAAAAAGGAAAGGATATTTCATCAGAAAGCACTTTTTTAACCTTAGTCATGGTGGAAAGTTCATTGTCTTCTCCTTTTCCTGACCAACTTAACAGGCTATATACAAAACAGACACGTTAGGTTTTGTCAGCAGTGACTGAAAGACCTGGGAACCCTGTACAGTGCAGGACATATCATTATATCACAAAAGGAAAATTGCTGGGCAAAAAGAAAGCACAATTATGTTCTTCTCAGCAAAAATAATACTTGAGTAACAGCTGCAATAAGTAGTATCTATTTCAATTAATGTTTGTGTATTGGAATAAGAGCATCTTTGAATGTGTAATGGAAGTAGGGGGGGGTCTCATTATCTACTTCATATTTTTCCACCAATTAATATTAAATAAACATACAGGCTTCTAGACAAGACTTACTAGTGCATTTCTAAAACATTATACGCATATGAAGCACCTCAGTAGTTCTCTAGGTCTTTGGAGATGACAATAGTTTTATTACTAAATGTTCCTTTCTTGTATTATTTAGTAAGGTTATTTTATAGCATTTTGTTTATATGATGAACACAAGAATAAACAAAGTCAATACTCATATTTCAAGCAGTTTCCAATTTCATGCAGTAAAAATGCCCAACCATGCTTTCACTGTAAAATAAAGTTTCTTAAAAAAATCCCATCAGAGTACTTCACTGATTCTCATTGAAGTCCAATTACCTATTTACTTTCTGTATAAACACAGCTAAATATATCCTGATACCAGAAGATGCACAATTGTGAGATAAAATGTTGTTTGTTTGCTTTTAAAATTTTTATGTGTGTAACATAGTATTCCCACAGCCTTCTTTTGCTCACTGGGTATGAGACTGAGCAGAAAGTCTATGACTTAACAAATGCTTTTATTATCCAGGGTTTCAGTGCCATTAAGAGCTTTTCTAAAAACTACAGAGCTGTAATGGGACCATCCAAATTCTCTTTAGGCTCACTAGCATAAAGCATACTGGCAGCAGTCTACTCATGGAACTCAGACAATATATGCTGCTTCTTGACTAAAATTAGCTTTTATGTCCCATAATTGTAACACTTAAGGGATATATAATACACTGTAGTAATACAGTTTCAGCTTCTGTATTCCAATTCTTTTTTAGCAGCAAGTTCATCTCTACAAATAGTGTAATTCATATGGATCTGCATTGCATCATCCTGTATATGTGCTATATATACAAATATGTAATGCATCAGACACCGGGCTATGCATTATTAGAAAGGTGCCATGATTTTGTATTACTCTATGTGAGTGTATGTGTATACAGTGACTGGTACTAAAGGGGTTCACTGTAATCATGCTGTTAAATAGAAAAAAGAAGTTTGTATGCATATGGTCATGTACACATTTATAAATAATTATGTCAGGAATTAATTGATAAGAGTTACCCACCTTTGTTCTCTCTACTCCCTTCCCCTCATCCCTCTTCTCTCTGGCTAGCAGTTGCCCAAGACCTGGTCAAATTTTTTCATAAGACTTTGTTTCTGTCTTCACTGTCACCACCCCTCAAGCTCAAAGCAGCTCTACAGAAATGCAAGAAGCCATTCAGATTCATTCAGTGTGATTCAAATTCATCTGTTAGGAGCAAATTCATCTGTTACTCATGTGCCATCCCACCAACATCAGTGGGACTGCACAGTAGTAAACAAAGACGGGAAGGCAGTCTAAGGGCTAAGTATTTCAAGGAAGGAATCCCTGACTCATGACCTTAAAGCATGGAAGCCTTCATAAATCTCTTATCCCTTTACTGTGTTCTTAATATCTTGCCTTTGATGATTAACCTGAGCCACCTTCTCTTTTCAAAGGGGGAGGAAGGGCATAGCAGGGAAGAGTGGAAAAACTGACATTTCCCTTACTCCCCTCTCTAAGCAATATGGAAAACTAAGGCAAAAATTTGAAATTCCTCTTTGCTCATGTGCTTCTCAGTGTAGAGGAGGCAAAGTAGTTGCTAATTGTAGAACTCAATTTCAACAGCACTATGTAAACATGAACAACCCCTCCCATATCCAGCTATAAATCAATACCCATTATAGGACTCATTCTAGAAATGTCACACAGGCACATGCACTCCCCAGTTCAGATGCATCAGGGCAGGCCTGTGCCTCTCGGGACAGAACTCCTGCTTTACTTGGCTTTCAATCACAGCTCCATCTCCATGTATAGGAGAATTCAGCCACATTGATCTTTCTGCAGTAACACTGAAGATCTTTTGTAATGGTGGCCTAATTTTAGGCAGTAAGCTGCCAGTAAACAATTATTTTAGGAAGTAAAGGAAAGAGGCATACTCAAAAAGTCAGATAGTTTTTATTCTCTCCTTTCACCTGGGGATGTTGAAGCACTAGTTGTAGAAGATACCAACCATGCACTTGTCACAGCTTGGCCCTTCCTTTCCAGCACCAGCCAGCTTTGATGCTACAACAAAATGGGGCAAAGCAACAGCAGCCTTAATTGTCTTAAAATCAGTAAACACTGAATGGCTGCTGCAGGACTGCCCTAGTTGACATGTCTATTTGTAGGGTACCAAATAGTGTTGGTGGCACTTACTCATAGTACTTAGCTTACTACTGATACATCCCTCTCAAATGGTTTCTGGTTGTATTATCCATCTCCACTGTAAGTTCACTACTACTAAACATCAGTTCCCCTGGATTAATTCCTAGCTAAGGGTATTTTGTTCTGTCCCACATTTCTGGACAGTAGAAAGTCAAACCCCCCGTTAGCAGCTTCTGCCTGGGTCCTGGCTTTCACCTGTTGACAAGGTGGTAACTGACGTCCCTTGCAAGGACAGCCTACTCCAGCAAACAGGCTTTTCAGGCCATAACACAAAGCCAGGAAGAGCTTTGGTTTGCCTAACCAGAACTTAGGACCAGTTACATGGAGACATGAGCTTCCTCAGAACAAGCCACCTCAGTCTGCACAGTCTGAACATCTCAGGAAAGACTGCTGCTTTGCAAACTACAGCCTCTTAGTAAAATCTTTTCCTCACCAGCCTTTTCACCCTGTGTAGATGTTGATTCCCTTTCTGCTGTAAGTCAGGTGGGCTTGATTTCCCTACTCTGCTGTAAGTCAGGTGGACTTCCTTTCAGAACTGACAGCTCTGGGAAGCATCGTGACACGGCATGGATGCCATCACTACTGTTTATTACTCCTTTTCTATTTAGCACACAATCCTTATTCCCATTACATGAAATAAAGGAAGACACAGAAAAAACCAAACCTGCAGTAGACCAAAAGCACACAGAGCGTCAGTGGGCAAGCTACTTTCATAGTCACAAAAATCTACCTTCACACTCTCAGGAAGCTGCACAAATTTTGTCATGCTTAAAAAATTTATGCAGACCAGAGCTAGATTTGCCAATTTCTCTGTCCACAGAGAATACCAGCCTCTATAAAATCTGGCTCCCCTTCCCGCTCCCCTCTAGAGGATTTAAATGTGTGGAATGTTAAAGGAGAATATGGAATTGAAACATCTGTAATTATATAGAGATATTTTACAAGATAATATGCTGTGCTCTGGAAAGATAAGACAATGAAAATGCTAACATAATTTTTATTTTTGCCCTTTTATGCAACTAATTTATATCTTTATGAGCCCTTTTGTAAAGATGTAAAAGTTTGTGATAATACATCTCTGTCAGAAAGAAACATTCTTCCTGGAATTATTGCCTACTTAACTAAAGCAATTTTTCCTAATATACAAATGTCAATTGGAACAAACTTGTAACAGCAACTATATTAAAATTATAGGCAAACTTACATGAAAAAAAGGAGCAATGGCTGTAGTCATTGCATGTTTCACAGCAAGTGACATGATGGAATTGAATGTTGTCATGGTTGAAAGCTTTGGGGATCTCACACACTTCATTTAATCCATCTACAAAATGCTAAGTCTCACTGTGTTCCCTCACAGCAAGATTCCCAATCCACAAAATGCTCATCATGCCCAACCTCTGCAGTGCTCAAGGAGATGAGACAGACAGAGCTGCAGTAAGGGAAAACATAGCAACATCCTAAAGAACTACTTCTCAATTGAATAAGCTGTCACCATAAAAGCACTTCTGGTACATGCTACAGGCAGATGAAAAAACCATGTATAGACCATTAATACTGAACATATGGCCAAAAATATATATAGAAATACTGTTTTGGGTTTTTTTTTGTTTTTGTTTTTGGTTTTTTTTTTTTTTTTTTTTTTTGTTAATCTGAGAGGAAATGCTGATGCTTTTTGGACAATGGAAATGAAAGAGATGCAGTCTGCATCACTGTCACCTGGGATTTACCTACAGGAAAAATAATGGACTATAGCCATCCTACTTCCATCCCTACTGACTGGGGGGATCATCAGGAGGCATGAAGGGGTGAAGAAAGGACCTATTTTGGATATTCTCCTGCCACCAGCACTCCTCTACCATGTCCACTCCCAGCCCTTGAGCATGCAGCTTTCAAGAACAAGAGGCAAGGGAAAAGAGAACAATGCAAAGGTACACAGGCAGTGGGACAAGTCAGGATACCTTAGGCTGCAGTGCTGTGTCCCTTTCTTAGGAATTTGTCCTCCAGCTAGCAGTAACTCTCAAACTGGAAAATCTGATGACTGTATGACTGCATCATTATTATCTAAGTGAAAGGCTCATTTTTGTGGTGTTTAATATTTCTGGTACTTTATGTATTGATTTGCAATTACTCATGCTTCCTAAATAAACAGTTATAAAACAAACTGAACACAGTCAGGAGAAAAAGCAGATATTCTTGAGAAACCTGAACCACAGCTTTTTTTGAAGCCCAGAATGCTGATATTGCTATATTTAATGTCTTACTTGGTGGGAAAGAGCAAACCACTAAACGATCTCTTCCAGCTTCGATTGAATGCTACATCAAAACAAAAGTAATTTTACAGATGGCATTAAAGTAGCCAGAAAGTGATATTGTTATTATTTACTCCCCTTTTGGAGAATCAGCTGCTTGCTTTTATGGCTATAAAGTATTTTCAAAAAGTATTTTCTAACCTGGAAGTGCATTATGATAAATACTAGTTGTATTAACTAGTCCATCTGGTAATTATCATGGAAAATGATAGGAATTTTCACACTTTAAAAAAAGTTATCTCTTTTTCTCTTGATACTTGGTGGGGGCCAGGGGGAGTAGCCTCAAGACATGCAATTTATTTGCAATTTGACAGTTTCATAATGTAGGACTACTATACAGTTAGACTGATCAGAAATGTGTAAAAAGTGAAAAAAATCTATGTAAAGGTGGGAACAAGATCTGTGAAGTGCTACCAAAATAAAATAGCAAAATAATGTGCTTGTCCCTTTAAGATACCAAAAATAAACCACAATATTTTGCTCATCTAAATCCTGATGCTGCACTCAGCTCGACAGTCACAGGAGTCTGACTGTGGGGAGTTCTCTGCCGGATCGAAGCACTGAGGTGTAAAACAGAGACATAAGGCAAGACTAACATTAATGCAAATCCAAAGTGAAGAGAACACAAAGTTCACAAAGCAGCAAGGACAGAATATTATTTACAATACTCATACATTCCAGCACTTTCCTTTCTTCTGTTTATTTGCTGATCATTTGTATCTTTTTTCTCTTTGATTGTGCATGGCTGCCACTAATGAGGTTTGTCACTATTCCAACAACAAATATCTCTGGAGGTACTTGTGCGTGGCGTTTGAATGAGAAAGCAGGTGAGTGAACAAGGAAGTAAATGGAAAATCACATTAGTAACCATAGCAGCCAACAGCAAGACTCTTCTCTTCCTAGGAGAAGCTTTCCCTGGTGGAGGCTGGGCTTCTTCTTAATGAGTGTCATACACTGTTTCACAGTGATGGGGCAAGTCTTCCAAATGGTCCATGTGACTGTTCTGTGTCGGCAGTAAGACCTTCCTGACTCGTGTGCCTTTCCTGATGAAGAGGATTGTTTTGCAGCTGCCAGGGACTGGATCTCTTGCATCAGGTAAAGCAGATGAACAAATCTTGGTTGTAATTGCAGTTGACTGCCTGAGCTGGAAGAAGATGGCAGCCAAATTATTTTAACTGATGTGCATTTGTTTGATTGCATCTGTTTAGAAGGCTCTGTTCTTTTAGAGGATTTTGTTAAGAAACTATTTAACAAAGGTCACCTTTGTTAGCAAGGATGTGGGAATTATATGTTGTCATAATGACAGTGCATTTAACTTTTGACTATAAGAGAAGTTATGCATTATTGCCAGAGGTTAGAAGGAGACAGGTCAAAGAGCCAGAAATGTGTCTCTTTCACATACATGTTTTCTGGAAAAAAATCAAAACTAACAGATCTAGACAAAGAAAGTCAAGCAAGAGTGATCTTCAATGTCCAGTGTTTTTTGAGTCTCCCTCTGTCCTTTGGGCTACTCCTACTGCAATCATCATCAGAGCAGTTTGATGCTCGTCATTTTACTTGCTTTGTCTTCACCTTCAATTTGTTATCTGTCCTGGGCAGGTAAGTTGTCAGAGTACCACCGTAACTGTTAGTTATATTCTTCTTCAAATGAAGTCACAAACTCCAGACAGTGAAATGTTTTCAACATAAAGCATATTTCAGAATTATTATTGGTATCTCTTTTCACAAACAATATTCAGAAGGATCTGAAAAAATACTATTTCAATAGATCAAAACACAAACATCTGTTCACTAAGGGAATAATTTATCTTTCTAGTACCAATTAACTAGTTTAAATATATGGTGACTCAAGAATAAGAAGTTGTTATTTTCATTAACTTTTCAGAAACATAATAGAGGGAGAGACACAATTAAGAAGTGCTATAGGGGAAAAGCCAGGAACACTGCAGGATAAACAATTTCACTCAGAGCACATACCAGTTTCTCAAGCAGATAAGCTGCATACAATTAACAGCTTTTCAATCTCTGCCATTTCCCACTCCTCACACTATTCTCACACATGCCCAAGTCAACTCTTATCACCTACATACAGTTTTTCCAAGAAGTATTTAGTAACTTCGGCCAGAAATACTAGAGATAGCCACTACCATAGTAGGAAGCAGGAACCTAAACAGATGTTAAACGAAAATCTAGAACAAAAATCCTAAAGTCTAACATGTTATCCATTTATATTGTATCACCAGCATGCTTGTGAGAACTGTGACACGTTATTGGAGCCTGGCTTTAAACTCTGCCTTCCCACCCTCCAAAGTCAAGGTGGACTAAACTGCAAAAATATACATTACTGCCTCAAGAAGAGAATCCAGCATGTAGTGAGCTGCTGCCCTTGGACCGGTCTCAACATTTTCACTGCAATGATGAAACTGAGTAACTTAATAAGGGTTGAAAAGTAATAGAAAATACATCTGTACATAAGAAAAGTACATCTTTTGCACACTAATGTATTCACCTTGATTTCTAATGCTATTATAGAATGATTGTGATGTTTCAAGCAGAGCTGTACTGACACAGTAAGTAAATCAGAAGGGGTGTGAGATTCTGTGGTAAGGAGTAAGATCTAGAGAACGTGATAATTCAGCTGGGCAGGTAGGAGTATCCTGAAAGGCCAGTAATGGATCACAAGGAATCAATCAGAAGAATAGGAAGGAGAAACAGAGAGCAATGGAACAGGAGGTCAAATCTGCAGTCAGAAAAGACACAAGAAATTTAGAAAATACAGCATACAGGTAATTTTAGGAATTTTTAAAATGAGAAAGGAGGAGTGAAATAAATGTGATGGCATATTCAAAGACAAAGGTGATTAGTTTAATAAATTGCTTAAAAGTGAAACATTGCCTAATAGGCAGAACAGATCCATGACCAATAAGATCAAGGCTCCTCATTTGGCTTGACTGCTAAGTCACAACGTGACCTTGAGCAGGTCACTTTAGGATAGATCCAATAAAGGACTCAGGCACCTTAAGCCTGACTTAGGCAGATTTGATGTACCTAAGTCTAGAAGTGTGACCTTGACACCCTCCTCAGTTGAACACTGACCCTGGAGAAGCTTGTCACTCCAAAAGTCAAATATATGTGCTGTGCAGTCCTCCCTGCACAAACGTGGCTCAGTTGGCAAGGTCCTGTGCTAACTTTCAGTGTCCTACCAGTGCTATCTTCTGCGTTGTACAATTAGGAGCCCTTTTTGTGGAAATATGGGCACAAAGGACTAATGTAGCATGGGATTTTACCTCAGTATGTGCCCAGAACCCAACCATGCTCATTTTCTCTTTTTCCTGGCAGTGTAGGGAAGGGCAGAAAAATGGCTCAGTGTTGCTTGAGCAGTAGTCTGGAAATAGCTGTATCTGTGTGTCCTCTTGCCCTGGACTGAAAGAGTCAGTGAAGACAGGAGCTTTTTGGTCCCCTTTTCACCTCAGGGAATGCAGCCAACGTACACTTATGAGTCGCTTCCAGGCTCTGGATCTGAGGAAAATGCTTCCTGCAGCCCCACCTTAGTTACCTAAGCTGAGGAAACAGCAAGGATTTCAGCAATATCTCCATGATGGTCATGCTTAGAACTGAACCGTTGTTAACTGTTCGCAGCTCAGCAGGTGAACTTCCTTCCCTTCAGAGATGCTCCATGAGGTGCACCAAGTAACATGGGCATGGCACACAGGGACACTCAATAAAGTGAAAAAAATAAGATTGCGGCATCTGGATGAAAGAAACTACTGAAAGTATTAAAAGAAAACTTTAGAAAGCAACTTTCTGCAAAATCTGAAAATTTGCTTTCACTCCAAACCCAGATAACAAGCAATGTCATTAAACAGATTGGATTGACTAAATGGTACTGTTTGAATAAAAGCTGAATAACTTGAAAAAATATTACAAAATATGAATATTCTGTAAGTTCTTTGAAATTGGAATAGCTAGACAGAGAGGTATGCTAAAAGGCAATGGAAATAATTTCCTGTTACAGCTTTGCAATTTTTGTTTTGAAACTATCACTTTATGTTCATGAAGTTCTTCTGTAGTTTTTTCTTGATAATAAACTAGTTTCCTCAAGACTGATGACATGCACACATAATGTTATTTTAATATGTAACTGTTCTTGTAAATAAACAGAAAATAAGGAAGTTTTGTGTTAACTCATGCAGAATTGCTAATTTTGAGAAAAACTCCTGTTATTTCATGGATTTTTTAAAATTTTCACCATTCAATTTCAGTGATGATTTCTTGAAGCTGAGATGCAAGTACAGAAACCTATGTCACAGAAGTGTTAGGTCTGTAAATAGGAGCATGAAAATGGGAGGTGCTGCAAAATGAATATAAATTATTAGTCGTAACCAAGATGAAAACTGGTGTTTAGACCAATGTCCCTTTAGAGTTTGAACAGCAACATTAGCTTGACCACAGTGCACTTAGTGTGCATTAAATTATACATTTTGCAATCTAACCAGCAATAAAAACTGCTGAATTTATAAAATGCACCTACATTAAAGGTGACCTGTAAAGAAACAGTCATATGTTCTTTCTCTTAGTATTTATGTAATGATCCCAAATAGTTCAATTTCTATTTTTTCTACGTGTTTGTTGTACTAGAAATTTGTGCGTTCTTTGTGGTAGAATATTTGGTGGCCAGAGAGCTATGTAATTGTGACAAAACAAAAGCCAAAATAAGCAAAATCTTCATTGTTTTAGCCATGAATTAGAAAATAAGGGATAGCTTATGTGATTGCTGCTAAGGAAGGGAATGGATTTTCATAAACATCCAATTCAGATTTTGTTAAAATAGACTTTTTTTAGTAAAATATTGAATTTTATAAAATTAATAATTTTCCATTGACTTTTGAGAAAGTATTTGGTTTAGAGACTTCATTTTCTATGAAGTTATAGAGTAATCTGAGACTACGTACAAGATTCCTGCAAACTTGACTGAGTTCCTCGGTATGAATGGCATGAAAAAACAACAGCTGCAGAAAACAAAGGCCTAAATACCTAAAAGGTGTTGTCCTAGGCATCTAGGGAAAAAAAAAAAAAAAGGGGAGGGAACTAATGATACGCTTCTACTTCTCCTCGCTATACTTCTCTACTTCTCCTTCGTGCGTACGTCTCCTTCCCTCCTTTTTTGCCGAGTTCTGCTTATCCCTGTACCTACCACCAAGTAATTTCTACAGTTTGCGGGCTTAGCAGGGCTGTGATGGTTGGGCTTGTCCCCGCACAGAGGTTTCCTAATCTGTTCCTGCCGCGCTCAGCAAGCGGGGTGGCTCCCGCCCGTCCGCGCCGGGCTCCCCGCGGCGCTGCGCCCCAGCGCTGCCGCTCCTCGGCCGCCGGGCCGGGCCGGGCCGGGCCGGGCCGGGCGGAGCGGGGCTCGCCTCCAGCACAGCTCGGACCCCGCAGCACTTGTGGCAGCCCGTCCCGCGGCCGGGCGGGAGGAGGCACGCCGAGCTCCGCCGGACCGGCACGGCGGGGCAGCGTCCCCGGGAGGCGCCGGGGCGGGCGGGGGTCGGCGCCGTCCTGCCGCGGGCACCTCCGCCCCGGAAGGGCGCGGCGGCCGCTCCCTCCTGCCCGGGGCGCGGAGCGGCGCAGGTGAAGGCGGGGCTCAGGGATAACCCACTACCACCGCCTGTCGCTCCTCAGCGCTCCCCGTGTCCCCCCAGTATCATTCATTGTTTCCCTCCATTGCTCCCAGTTTCCTGCCAGTACTCTCAGTATCACTTCCCAGCTCGGCCTAGTGCCCCCAGCAGCATTCCCTGGCTCCACCCCCGTCCCCCCACGGTCTCCGTGCCCATAGCGGGGGGGTTGGACCTTGATCCATCTTTAAGGTCCCTCCCAGCCCAATCCAATCCACTCTATAGTTATGAGTACTCCCAGCATCATTCACTGACTCCCCTTAGTGTTCCCCTTTCAGTCCCAGCATCACTCCCTGCTCTCACGCCATCCCAGTTCTTCCAGTATCGCTTCGTGGCTACCCTCAATGCCCTCAGTGCTCCCGGTTCCCCTCCCACTACCCCCAGTGCCACTCCCTGGCTGACCACCGGCGCTCCCAGGTCCCTTCCAACGCACCCAATATTACTCTCTGGCTTCTCCCTAAGTTTTCCCTTCCCTCCCAGTTTCACTCCCTCCAGTGCTCCCGGTATAATGCACTGGTTCACCCCAGTGTTCCCAGCCCATTCCCAGGCACGGGCAGGTTTCCCGGACGGGAAACCCGCGGGACGGGACGGACCGGACGGGACGGGACGGGACGGGACGGACGGGGCGGGGCGGGGAGCGGGCACGGCCGCCGGCGCGCGCGTGCCCGCCCCGCGTGACGTGCGCGCCGCCGGGGCCGCCCGGCGAGATCCGAGCGGCGCGCGCCGGGCGGGGGCCGGTACCGGGCGGGCCCGCGCGCGCGCGCGCCAGGAGCGGGGCAGGGCGGGGGGAGCGGCGCGGGGGCGGCCCCGGCCCCGCCCGCCGGATAAAGCCCTGGGCGGCGCGCGCGGCGGGCAGAGCGCAGCGGCCGGGGGCGGGAGAGCGTTCCCGGTAGCGCAGTTCCCTCCGCCTGCCCTCGGCGGGACTGTAGTGGCGGCGGGCATGCGGGGCCGCGGGGCGACGCGCCGCAGCGGCGGCGGCGAGCACATGGCATAGCCGGGGGACGGCGGCGAGCGCCGGGCCGGCGTCACAGCGGGTCCGGCGGGGCGAGCGCGGCTCTCTGCATGTGGCAAGGGAGGAGGCGAGCCAGGGAGCCCGGCGGCACCGGCGAGCACCCGGCGGCGCGGTCCTGAGCCGCCCGCCCGCCATGGATTGCAGCCTCCTGCGGACCCTTGTGAGCCGATACGTGAGTACCGCCGGTGCCGCTCGACCCCGGGCGCGGGGGGGCAGCCCCCGCCGTGGCCCCGGGCTCGCAGGAAGGGCTCGGTCAGGAGTTGGGCGGCCCCGTGACCGGCTCGGCGGCCGGGGAGCCTCGAGGCCGCCGCACGTGATGCCCGGTGCAAGCGGGGATGCAGCAGCGGCGGCACCGGGTGCCGTGCGCTCCCCGCAGCCCGCCCGCCCCACGGGACTGTCCTTCGCTGAACCTCAGCGGCTTGACCTGAGTTCAGAGCGCTGTAATTCACAGCGTACTGCGATACGTAGCTAGCAGGGCAGATAAAACCTCCGGCTCTCGAGCTTTTTTTTTTTTTTTAATATATACATGTTTGCTTTTGGTTTGTTTATTCCCTTTTTCTTCCCTATATTGTTTCAGCCAAGTGACTTTTTTTTGTGGAATTGTCCAGTTTAAGTATACTGACGAATGGTCGGAACGGTCCCAAGTTTTTGTAGGTATGCGTAGTAAGATTCAAGCACGCCGGACTTGAGAGTGCTCCGGGAAAAGAGGGCAGATGTGGCTTGTTGGTCAGCGTGTGAAAACCCATCCGCACCGCCCGAGAGAGCACCTCGGCAGCGCACTAGAGTGGGGTCCAAGTGTTGGCTGAGGTGCATCAGTTCCATGGAACCCCTAATAAATGTTCAGGATAATGGTATAAGTAGATCAGCAGGATGCCTGTAAGTGTGGGGTTGTTCAGTACAAGGCATGGGGACCACCAATACTAGAAAATGGCAAATTTCTGCTTTTGGGCATAGAAGTAATTTTTAAAAGATAGGGAGAGATAATAGGAATTTTCAAATACAAATAGCTTTTCTTCCTATGTAGGAAGTAGTTTTGCCTTGGTCAGAGAACTCACATTTTCTCACTTACACTAAATGCACTTATTTTGTGTGTGCCAAGAGCTGTGTCCATGTAATACAGGCTGAAGTCTGTCTTTTCAAAGTATAAATGAAGAAAAGTAGCAGAGATGAAAATTCATACTTTTTTTCTTCCGATTTACAATAGAGTAGATGTGGGATGAGGAGAGAGTAGAGAGGTGAGTATTAAAAGCCAGCTATGTGTCTATGGATCTTTAGAAAGCGGTCCTAAGAAAAGGAATACTCTAAATAATGTGTAGTAACAATAATAATGAGGTATAAGAGAAGCAATGGTCTCTGTGGATGTAAAGACCAGGTGAGTTGTGTTGAGGTCTCTTTGGAAAAAGGTAGGATCACTTTGGGTGTAGAGACTGTCAGTGCTGATCTAACTGTTGGATTTAGTTTAAGATTTCTTTCTCTGTGTGTGCTCACATCTGGAGCCTGTACAAATGGCGTGTTCGTTTTGCACAGAGCAAGCACGCTGCTAAATCACTTGTGCATAACATTGTTGCTGACCTCTTCCAAGGTAGGCTTAAGCATCAAATATGAAGGAAGTCGGTTTGAGAGCAGCTGCAGTAAAGATACATGAGTAGAACGTATGTTGAAAGTAAGGGGCTTGAGCTCTTGAGTTGTTGACTGTCCCCACCCTCCTGCACTGCTGATGAGACTAACTCAGCAGTCTAAAAGATAAGTGAAACATTATTAGATCCCATGTCAAGAAGGCTTCCTGTTGCCTAGGTCACACTACCTTCTGTATCGTGTGTATGCCGATAGGCTATGCCTAGGTGATTGCCTGGGATGGTGCATGCTACTTTATATATTTTCACCTGTTGCTTCTTGTTATTTTGCTTTTCCTCAGTGTCTTAACTTTGAAACCTTTCTTCCACGGAAAGGTCATTTTAAGGAAAAGGTGCTGTAAGTAAATTTGTGTTCATTTCAGTGAGACCATTGAGGTCTGGCAACCTTATGTTTGTGTTAGTTGTTTTTTCTCGTCTTTTTCTCTTTTGTATCTCCATGATTCAACTACTTTTGTACATCTACAGCAGTGAAAATGAAAAGTACAAGTTTGTCTGCTGGGCCTGAAACTGACTGCTCTGCATTAGTAGCAGATGTACATGTCAGGTACATCACTCCAGAGTTGTTCACCAAAGCTCTATGTACAGCAGCCAGGCATACAGATGTAGATGCGCTTACCACTTTCCAAACTGCTTTTAATAAGGGAGACAAGGCAGTGGCTCTTCTGTGGGAGAGCTGGAGTGGATAGTTACATCTTGTGCTTATTTTAAAATAAGCTCAACCTTGGGTTTAGTTAAAGTCAATACAAAAACTGATCAGGGTCTTAGAACTGTGAATTTTTGTTCTGCAAGTCTTCTGGAATTGTTCAGCTGCAGGTCCTTCCTAGAGAAAAACTGGTCTCTGGATTATGCTGAAAACCTTGGCTGCTGTATCTGGGGATGCTGGGTTAGCTGGGAGCTCTTATGGTATGATCTCAGGAAAACACACAGTTCGGTTGTGATGTACTAATGGAGACTTCTAATAGGATGTTTTCTAACAGTTCTGTCATCACTTTTCTTCCTTGGTCCTGTTTGTTGTAGGGCATAAAGGCATAAGTTAAATACTAGAGGGTTTGTTGTGATTGGATAGTTCCCTCCCATTTCTCTTTCCTTTGCTGGACAGTTTCTGTCCTGAAGCAGTGCAAAATCAGTGCATATATTTCCAAGGCCCTGTGGAAGAATGGCAATGACTGGGTGCTGTCAGCTTCCTGGTTAGCATTTTCAAATATTTGCTGTTTTACTTGCATTAAGGGTTCTTTTTATATCTTTGAGGCATTGAAGAATTTAGTGATGTGGGTTGAATAAAATATGTTCAGCATACTAGTCATACTCTACTTCATATCTCTTTACCAAGATATGATGTAGTCTCTTAGAAGGACAGAGGGAATTGTCTTTATCTTACTAAATTTTTAAATTGACCTTCTTTTGTTCTGCCTCTTAAGATGATCCTTCAAATTTTGAGTTCTTTTCACTTCACCTCTTGCTTCCTGTAACCATTCCTGTAGCCATAATCAATTTACAGGACTGATGGTGAAAAATAACTTTTTTACAGAAAAAGTGTTTTTCACTGCACTACAGCTGACATGAAGTTCAGTTTTCCAAATCCTTTGGAAGCTGATAAGCAGCACTGTAATTTTCTTATTTGTGTCTATTGAGGTTAATCTGTATATTTTACTGCTTTAGAATGTGTATGATCTATATTAGAGGCATCTTTAAGTAACAAAATAGAAACACTCTAATATACAGCTTTGCTTCTACATGGAATCATAGGAACTGAGTAAGTCTTCTGCATTAAGATAAATAAGATAAATTTTGACACAAAAGTTATTATTATTTCCCAAATAATGGCTGTGTGTGGGTAGTATGAACATTACTAGCTGGGGCTATACTTTTTGTCACATACTCTATAAAAATAAAACCTTTTTTATAGATGTTGCTTTTGCATAAGACAAAATGCTTCACTATCTTCTCCTTGGATTCCCCAGAGGATATGCCCTACCCTAGGGAGGGCAGCTGCACAGCCAGAGAATACAGAATTAGCATGGGGTATCCTGTAAGTGTCATGCAGAACCTGCTTAGTAACAAGAGAAACTTGTTAGCTTAATATTAAGCAGTACACTATTTAGGGGAAAAAACAAGCATATGATGGCAATTAAAACTGCCTCCATACAAGATTAGCTTCTGTTTTGTAGTTAAATTATTAGGGACACTGTGGATATCATTAGATGATCTGTTCTCTCTGTGTTAATGCAGCTGCTTTAGTTTTCTCTGATCACTTATTTTTTGCTGGTGATAAGACTTTTGAAGTCTGTTCTCATCACAGTTGGAAGTTGGTTAATAATATTTAAGCACATTTTGGTGACATCTTTCACCAAATGAACACTTTCCTTTATAAAACATGGGCATATGTCTTTTGTAGCTGTTCATGGCTGAACATGGATTTGGATATTCCTGAATATTGTTGATTTGACTATATCTGGGCAAATGGGGAAGATGTTGCTCTTCAGCATATGCCTGTTTGGACACTAAACTGTTGCTGAATATCTTGCTGCCTATGGTGACAGTCTGTTCTGTATTTGTAAGACAGCTGGCTCTGGTCACTAAAAGCTCCTGCCCAGGTTGATGGCTTTAGGTTGCACAGTAAATGCTACTGGATCAGAGGTCTGTATTACTGAAGAGTTTTGCCTGTGTTACGTAGTATATTTAGAGGTCTTGCTACTTTACTGCTTCTCCTCTTTCAGGTTCTCTTGCTACTTTAGGATTACAAATCTGCATCTTAAGTATTTATTACCTGTGTAAGTATCTCTAAATGAAGGTAGTAGCAGGTAAGATGTGTTTCCACAAGGAGCAGTGATTTACTACCGCTTTGGTCTCTGGGGAGCTGCTGGCCTATTAGTTGTGCAGGTATTTCTGAAAAATCTCTTTTTGGGAGGCTGGAATAAATTGAATTTACAAATGGATGCTCTATTTTTCACTTTTGTAGAAGTGGGTCAACTTTAATCGTAGTTTGAAAAGACATTTGACTAGCCTAACCAGGAAGTTATGGTAGGGATTTTTAGCAAGTTCTTAACTAAGTTTTGTGACAGTCTGTGACTTTTTGTCATTGACTTAGATTATTTTGTTGCTTTTGATTTGCATTATAATTCTAAAACTGTTTTCTGATTAGTTTTTATAAGCATTTTACTTGTGTATGTAGTCTTAGTAGATACAAATTAATATTAAACTTGAGTTTATTTATTTATCTAACTTTGATGCAGTAGAGGTTGATAACTGCTTTCACCTGAAAGTTGGTGAAATTGTAAGCCTTGGTGCTTTATAGTTATTTGTGTCTTAAAGGACAATCCATTTGTCACGAGTTTCAGATCACCTATTGCTTTTAATCAAAATTTAGTTAATTCGTTTGAGGGTGTTTGGTTCTTGCTTTTGCTTCTGAATTTATTCAGCCTCCTTTGCAGTCTTGCAGATGCGTATTAAACTGGTGCTGTCTGTTTCTTAGCGTTCCTGTTAAACAGTTTTCTTCCTAGGCAAGTAAGTCAAAAGCATTGTTAGGTTTTGTTTCCAAGTTCAGAGGTACAATTTAACAAAATCTGAAGCTGTTTTAAGCTGTATATAAACACATTTATATGACAGACTTTGTCTGCTGGCTGTGTTGAGTGTACAAAAGATGCTCTGTGTAGGATCTCTATATGTATTCATGGTTCAACAATTAGGAGCTTGCAGCTCTTCAGGGTTTGTGTCTATTCCTGGTATGTAATCCATTTTTGTTATCTCTTGTGCAAGTCTGTGTGTTACAATGTTTTTTTGAAACTTGAGATGCTTCCCGTCTCTCAGCTCTGCTTCACTGCAGGTACCAGTTCTTCCTGCTGTGGAAGGTTCAACAGAGGGCATGAAACAGCACAAGTAACTTTTGAATTCCTGTTTCCCCAAGCACCATTGCTTTGTTATTTCACTAATTGCCTTTTTCTCTTATTTTTTGGGGGGTGGTTATCTGTATGGAATGCTTCCTGCTGACTTTTCAGCAAGTTATTTTAAAAAGGCAAAGTTTCAAAGCTTTACTAAGAAGTTAATGCTGTTGAATGTGGCTGACAGAATTTGGTTCTCCTGCAAATTTAGCTCTTCATACTGGTAGTGAGTCTTGTGTTCACTCTAGTTTGTAATGTATTCTAAAGATATTTCAGTATTATCTGATGCTCAAAAAGCGCCCAGATATTCTCCCTCCCCCCCCCTTCCCACATCAAATATTTATTGCTGAAGGGCAATAAACATGGAGAATTTAATGAACTGTTTTTTCCCCTCCCCCCACTCCATCAATTAACTAATTTACACAAGGAAAACACAATTTCCTTCTTCTTTTGAGAATAAACAAATGAAAATAGGACATTGCATATGTAAAACAGTTAATTTGCAGGAAGTCAGTGTACATATTACATGCTGGTTGCTATTGACTACAAAATGTTACTCATCTGCACTCATCAGATGTTCTATGATAGTAGAAAACATTGTTTTTGGAGCATCTAAATTGTAGAACTGTTTCAGTGGCTTAAAATAGATCAAGAAGTTTTGATTTTTTTAGCATCAAAAATCCCGATATGAGAACTGTATAGCTGCTTTTGTCTCTTGATAACATGTTGTTTGATTTGAAAAAAGTTTAATGTTCTGCTTTTATGCGTTTTCTCAAGCACGACTGAGTAGCAGTTCTGCAAGCAGGAAGCCTTTTGAAAATTATTTTTGGGAATGGAAGAGGACAAAGTACCACATAGCATGTTTATAGCTTAATATCTCGGATCACCATTTCTCATTGATTTTTTTCTTCTGTCATACAGTAGTGGTCATACAGCACTCAGAAAGCAGTGACTGGGCTGGCAAGTAAAGTGTTCCACAAACACCATGGCTGGCTACTGTTTGTGGTGTTGAGATGGACATAATAAAACTTGTCCATTTAACTAGGTGTAAGTGTGACTAGAAACCCATTGTGGTTTCTGAGGCGCTGCAACGGGATTTACTGTGGGAAGCCTGCCTGCTGCATGCTGTGTGTGTCAGGGAGCAGAAACAAGAAGACTGAGCAGATGTTTTAGAACCTTTTATGCAACTGGATTCAACTTTATTGGGCTATTTCCTTTGTTTTTTTCCTTCGGCTTTTTTTTTTGGTTGTTGTTTGAGCAAAATAGCATGCCTCTCCTCCTAGTCTTTTAAGACAGATGATATTTTTTCCAGAATAATTCTGCTTATTCTAGTGGCTTACCATTACACAGGATAATGTATTATTTTTATAATTGTTGAGGGTCATTTCAGCAGAAGTTCATCCTGAGTTGTGAAGCAAAATGACACTGGAATGCTATTATCTTCTCTGCTATAATTACCATAGCAACAGCTCCAGGTAGACAAGGCAAACCAGGGATTCTTATTCTATATCATATGTACACAAGCTGTTTTTCTTCCCTCTAAGTAATGACTCTGAGCAGCCTGTGACACAGACTCTTGAGTCGTCATTAGAAGTGTTTTATTTGGTGGTTTTTTAAATTTTACTTTGATTTTAATTTTGAAAGTATTGAGTATTTGTGATACTATATTAAAATATGCACTCTTTTTAGGAAGAAACTGGCAGCCTAGCTTGGATTGTTCTAGGAGACTGAGGAGATGGGCCAGTGGCCCAGTAATTTCTTTTGTTTGGAAGATCACAGAAGACCATAGGCTGATGAATCACCTAGATATCTTTGTGGATCTGGATGTTAATTTCTATGTGTATTCATCCTTTCTTGGGACAGGGATGAGAGTATTGTCCACCTTTCCCATAGCAAGAAGTTGTAAGGGTACTTTAATGCTTCCAGGTAAAAAAATTACTGTGTCAGTGGAAGAAAACAGGGTGTGAATGCAAGAGCTTGTAATGACTGTTTTGGTGTTGTTTTTTTTTTTTTTCTTGTTACCTAAGTGTTCTGCATTGCTTCTCCTGATACCACCTATTTCCCTCTTTATTTCTCCATCTGCATTTATATGCATTCATGTGCAGATGGGTATACATGTGCTTCCTTAAATCGTGTGCTATTCATTTAGCAATGTCAAAAATTATGCCAAGATTCACCAGGGATACAGATGTGTATTGGTATTAAAAAAGTGTCTTCTTTTCTAATTACTAAGGCATAATAGGAAAGTGTGTTTTGGTGTGCTTCTTATTTACATCATCCTTGTTGTTACTACTAGCAAGGAAGCTTAAAAATTTGGAGATTTCATAGAAACATTCTTTTTTTTTTTTTTGCTTTTTTTTTTTTTTTTTTTTTTTTTTGCTTTTCCCTGTAGACTTATTTCCCTTTTGAAATAGGAGAATCTGTTTCCTTCATTAATCATTAAGCTCATCTAGATACGGCCACGGTGAGGGGGGAATAGTGTTTCTTTTTCCTGGTGACACTCACTAATCTCTTTGCTTCAGTCCAAAGAGGATTTCATCTAACCTATTTTGAATAGAGGATTAAGGACAATTAGGCTCTTCCTCTGCTTCACCATTAAGATGGGATGTTGTGAAATCCTCTGAAAAGAACATCTGCTGATGTGCCATTAAAGTTTTGCAAAATTAATGTTAATAATCAAAATAGTTGTATGCAGAAAACAAACCTTGTGTATGAAGTACTTGTCTGGAGATAATTGTATGGATGGACTGGGAAGAGGGAAGGAATACTGAGCTGTTTGCCCAGTAGGTTTTTTTGTCTCTAATGCTTTGAATTTACACTGTGGAGTAGACATGCAGATGAATCAAAATGGACTTTTTGTTATCTGAATTGCATTAGTTACTTGCAGTTCGTGCTTAGCATTTTACATAGTTCTTCACTTCTTTTCGAAGTCCTATTAATGAGCTGTTTGCACAAATTATTTATGCTAGTTATATTCATTGTAAGTAGCATCTCTTGGGATGAATCTGAATCAGCAGTGGCCTTTGATGGCTAACATGAAACTTCTATATTTGTTGAGAAGTCATTAGAAAATAAAGCTGGAAAATGCTACTGTTACTGGAACATATATGATGTGCATAAGACAGTATAAGGATTAATGTGAAGGAAAAATGGCTGTGTGTATTTTTTGAGAAGTTTGGCTTACGATTTTATACTGTAAATGATAGAAATGGTTGCCTTCCATGAAGCATGGATAGCACCCTGTGAAGCTACAAAGAAAGTAGTTGAGTGACACCTGCCTCTGAGAAATTGCACTTGCAGTCTTAATTTCATTAATAGCAGTTGTAGGTAGGTTACTGAAACTCATAGGTTCTCTAGGTTTATTTCCTGCAGAACACTAGAAAGTCAAATCTAATCCTGTTTTTTGGGATGGTAATATATCTGAAGAACGGCTGTCGAGAAAAAAATGAAGTCTATTTACTTGGTCTTATTCTTGAGGTGACTATGAGTGGAATAAACTGTAATTTCCCAGGCTGGCATTATCCATGGTTCAGGAATGAGAGGAGTGTTTGGCTCTGGGATCCCAAAGCTCACTCTGAGGAGAACTGTGTTCTATGAAAAAGTATCTGGTGTCTTTGCCTATGGCTTGGGCTTGAGGCTGTAGTAATAGAGGGCATGCCAGTTACTGGATTAATTTTGGGAATGTGGAGGAAACGTTGGGGAATTTGACATCTACTTATTCAGTGATTACTTTTTCAGAGGGGAAGGATACTATTTAAAATTTAACTGCATGAAAGTTCTGAAAAACCAGGTTTCCATTTAATCTTACTATAAAATGTGCCTGTGTAGATATACACTCTTTTATTATGTAAAATACAATACGTATGAAAGAGGCTCTGTACATGTAGGCTTAAAACAGTTTGAGTGAATCATGACTAAAAAAGTAAAGTTTTATGCTGATATTTGCAAAAGTGTAGTGTAAGGTCAGGCTAGACATTTTGCTTTGATTGAAAGGACTCCTTACACTCTAAGGAGATTTTGATAGATTAATATTAGTCCTTTAGTTTAATACTTAACATTTTTTCTGTAAACCTAGAATACACTGACATGCTGTTGTTTTTTATTGGTGTATTGTGTGTGTGTGTTACAGAACATCTGTAAATTTCATTCTGTTAAATTGTGTAGTTCCTTTTTGGTTTTTTTGGGTTGTTTTTTGTGTTTTTTTTTTTTTTTTTGTGGAATTACACTAACAGTAACCGTTATGTTTAGATTTACCTTAATCTTTCATATTCTAGTCTCCTCACCATCAGTATGAACTTTGGAAAGCTTAACTCTGATAAATGAAATTTTTTGCTCACCTAGGCCAAGAAAAAACAATACAGTAACCTTAAGTATTAAAAACATTATCAAGTAAATTTAATGTTTAAAATCCAGTATATAGATTTTAAAATTTCTTCTATTTTTTCTTTTTAATGAATATTTAGTGTTTTTATCTTTTTTAACCATAAATTTTTATCAGATTTTCAATTCCTGACTACCTTAAACAAGCAGTTTTCAGAGTTCTAAACAAATCCCCTTTATTTTTGACTTTAAGCTCTTTCTGTATTGTTGGTACAACAGATACATGGCTAATTGAATATATGATTGGTTGTTAATATCAGAGTAGGGAGGATGAGGGCAGGTGGGCTAAAGCTAGGCTAAGAAATTTGTTTAATGACAGTTATTGAGCACAACTGCGCAATTCTTTCACCTTCCAAGATTAAAAAAAAAAAAAAAGACAGCACAAAACTAACCCACAGGGTTATTGTAACTTCACCTGCAAATGCTGTGGTATTGTTAATCTCCTGACCAATGTTAACTGACTGCTTGCTATTTACAGCTGTCAAGTGACCAGAAGGTCTAATTTGGTAGGAGGTGCCTGTGTACTGGGGCTGAGGGAAGAAATGAAAAGTGGGGAAAAGCTCTTTGCTTAACCCAGAATGGCATGATTGCTTTAAGCTGAATCATGAATATGAATTTGTTGACTTCTTGATGCTGTAAGCTTTTCTCTGACATAAGGAGGTTATGTTGCCATACTGGTTGGCTGTAATGAGACAGAAGCAATAGGAAAGCTTCCCATGCTTTTGTGAAGCAGTGCACAGTGAACACGGGCAGGTATAAAGACGTGTTCATAAAGGGCAGTCTGGATTGTGGTTTTGCATCTCCTGCCTCTGAGCCCAGCAGGTCTCAAATTTAAAAGGCTTATCTTTTTGTCTTAAAGGAAGGTTCTTAAGCCCTGACTTAACTTCCTAAGAAGTGAAGAGGTTACCTTGAACATTCTTACTGTGTTAGTGATATTTGCTGTAACTTGTTTAAATACTTTTTTACGGCAGCATATATATGAAAGAAATTTTTAAAAAATGACTTGAAGCTAGATTTCTGCTGGGCATGTAGAATTAAAATATCAGTAGTCCTTTGCTATTCTCTTGCAAACTCTAAGGTATTTTAAGATGAAAATAATGTTTCTACGCAGGCATTTGCTTTCTTAAATGCTAAAAATGGTGACAAAAGCCAAACAAAGTTTGCTTGAGTTGTGGTAATAGTTGAGTCATTGAGAGAACTGCAAATACTTGCAGACCTTTAAGGCTTGTAAGGCAGTGGCATTGGCTTTTCTTGCTTTCTCCCTCTGCCTGCAGTCAGAGCAATTAATTCTGCTTATAATGACTATTTCTTGCTGCAGAATAGCAGCTGCTTGGCTCTGTGGCTTGTAGCTGATCTTTGACAGTACATGATAAAGGGGAAAAGTGGTACTGCACTTTCAAATTCATAGTTATATCTTGGAGATGTGGAGTGGAAAAAGGTCTTTCTGCCCTGTGGACTGGAGCACAGGGAGCTGCCCACCTGGCGCTGGGCACTTAGATCACTACAGGAGTGAAAAAGCATGTTTGTGGAGCTGCTGGCTGCAGGCAGCTGCCTCTTGTCACTTCTTCCTTAAACTGATTAAAGGTGTGATTCCCTTCAGTTTCCTGCAGTATGGGGAAAAGACCAAAGCAGAAGCATTAAGCAAGCTGAGGCAGTGGCATACAGCTCCTGGAGTCTTGCAAGAGCTGTCAGAAGGGACTCTGGCTGCACAGACAGGTTTGTGCTTTTTTTTTCCTCTTGGGATGTGCTGTTGGCTCGTTCATGGAGACATCTGTTTCACTTTGAGTGACAAACCACTGGGCAGTGACTGTGTGTGGGTGCATTCCTGCAGAGGCAGCTCTGTTCCTTTGGGTTTGAAGCTGAAATGGGTGAAGCAGTAGCAAGTTTTGCTGTGAGGGAAGGAGTGCTGCCAAGTGCCAGAGATGTAGTAGTGCTTCTAGCTGGGTGACATCCTTGGGTGCTGACTGATGAGTCAGGGGCTGATTTGGCAAGATGCTGACATCCATGGAACACTGCCTTGTTTTGTGAGGAGCAGCTGGCATCAGAAAAGAAGTAATTGGGAGAGGGGTGGGAGTTAACAGTTTGTGTAAATGTCAAGAAGCTTGATGACTTATAGAATGAGGAAAAGTATGTGGGGGACTACATACTGGAGGGAATGTTACTTAAAATTAAACCAACTGGGAAATAACTCCACCTTTTTCTACCCAGACTAACTCTCTGATGTGCATGTTCTTGCAGCACTTGTGTCAAGTGGCTTGACTTTCCTTAAGTGCAGTCAAAACATAATGATGTGTGGGGGAAATGGAACAGCCCTTAAATGCCTAATGTTTCTTCCTGTGTTAACGAGGACATGTTCTATAGAAATAAGGATGCCAGTGCAGGAATACTTCGAGATTATGAAAGTCTATAGCACAGGCAGCTGTAGGAGACTGGTATCTTTAGTTTAATGTGAAGACCAGTGTCAAATGCTTAAAAATCAAGGTTTTCTTTGCATGAAGACAAGGTGTACACAATCTGTTTCACTAATGATATTTGGAATTAATTAATTCTGAAAATAATTACTTAAACTCAGCATTGCTAAAACAAGCAACAAAAAAAAAGTTAATATCAGGCTAGTCTGAAAAAGCTTCATGCTTTTAACTCTCTTTCAGTAAAAACTGACAAGATGATCTGGAGAGATCCCTTCTAATCTGCATTGCTCTAATTCTGAAATAAGAACTAGTGACTTCTGCTTAATTTAAAGGAAAAAATACTCCTGCCTCTTTTGCAGCCATCTTGGTTTTAATCTCTGAGCCTGTGTTAGGAATAAGACACCCTAAAGTTCAAAACAGGCTTTGTGGATAAAGCTGCATAACACCCTTAAGTGATAACCCAGAGGCTCCACAGCAGCAATTAGACTGTGTGGTGCATTTGTTCATTTGTGCTTCAAGATCACTACAACAGAGGTTCACAACAACTTCCTTGTGTTTATCTGCTCAGTGAAAACTACCGTAGGTGGAACTGAGGCTTTCACAGCTGTGTACCTGATCAGGCTAAAGTATTTCTCCTGCTTCCTATTCTTCTAGTTAAAGAAAAAATATTGCAGTCAGCCTATACATGATTATCATCCTTCCCTACTCTATTTAACCCATGTGCCTATTACAAAAACTTTTTCCTTCAAAAATGAATTTTTCTCAAAGTAGTAAGTGTTAAGCTGTCTGATTCATGTACCTTAATTCAGATGTTCATAATAATGTAAGGAAGTCCTAGCCTGAAAAAGGATGGTGGAGAGGGAGCTGTGCATGGGAAACGCTTTGAGAGCTGCATGCCTATAACTTAATTTGGAAGCTGCTGTTGTGTAAGTGTGACCTGAGAAGCTGGAAAAGAAAAGCTACTAGACTTTAATTAGTAACAAATAGTGTGAAAATGCTTGTGCCCTTGAGACTTAAGCTGGCCTGTCTCAGCTTTCATGACAAGATCATTGTCACCATGGAGCTCTGGTGGGTACATGTGTTTTGAGGAGTTAGTCTGGAACTCCATTTAGGTGCTGAAACTACATGTGTTTAGTTTTGGGAGTGTGGGAATGGTAAAAGGAAGATAGAAAAGAGCATAAACTCTAGACCTTGTTATAGAGTTACTTATGCAATGCCATTAATATAGAAAAATACTGGATCATGGTAATGGGCATGTAGCATTAAGCTGTTCTTGAAAGACTTCTTACTGGGTTAAGAGATCACAAGTTTTGGAAGGGATCTCAGGCCTTAAATTAAGGAAAAGGTGGTGAAGAGTATTTGACTGTTAGGAAGGAAAATATGAAAGTAAAATCTCCTTGATCTCAGTGCAGTTGACATATTCTCTTAAAATAATTTGGGTTAATGCAATGGGTTTCTATGTCTGTTTTAAAATATTAAAGAGAGAAGAATGGTAAAAGAATATTCCATAGAAGAGTGGGAGTCCTTGACTGGAAGAGAAACTTGAGCATCCTGACTTGATATCATGTGCTTGAAGTCACGTGTTGTAATGTGTCCTTCTGTGGTTTCTGAGCTGGTGGCTGACGGAGAGCAGGCTATAAATACTTCTCTGTTCTCCACTTATGTGGTCAGTTGAAGCTTGATTGAACTTTTATTTAGAACTTGACCATTAAATTGGCTAATTAAGCCAGCTTTCCTGCTTCTGATTTGAGTTTACTCTTAAAAAAAAAAAGGCAAAGTGAATCTACCTGCTTTTGCTAAGTGTTTTAAATTGGGATGCACTCTTAGGAGGCATATTCTAAAAGAGGATCTGAAATTTTTGGTAGATTATTCCAGGAACAAGGTTTTTCTTCCTCTCTTTGGAAGTAGACTTTTGAAGAATTAATGATACTCCTTTGGAAAGGCTGACCCCAGTACAATCCATTTACATAAAACAGTTTTTGCTTACAATATTTATTTTTATTAGCAAGTGTGTTAAAACATCTGGTCTTATTTTGCACTGTTCATAGATGCTTCCATTAGCCTTTAAAATACTGGAGGCATTCCTGAAAAGGGTTAATTCTGAGCCTAAGCTCAGAATGGATCCCAGAAAGTATACAACCCTTGCTCTGGAGGGCATCTAACAGCCTCACTTGGCTTGCTAAAGCTCTGTTTGTCCAGCTTTTGCTTCCTCTGCAGATGGTTCAGGATGCTCTGTTTCTCCATACACTGTATCAAAATAATGAATTAATCTTTGTCCAGATGCATCCTAGTATCCTAGTCCAGTACCTCAACTTCCCTTTAGTGCTGTCTCAGGTAGTCTTACCATGGTTCCTGTTTCTTCTGTAAAGGCTTTCTTAAAGGTCTTTTTCTGCTCAGATTTCCTGGTTCATTGTTCCACGGTCATTATCCTCCTTGAGCCCAGATTGTGCCAGGAGGGTCTCTCTGCAGTTCTTTGCCCACCTCGTCTGTCTCCTTGTATGCATCCCTATGGAGAAGTTAGAGGAAGGAGCTCAGTGAACTCCAGATGAGTGCTCATGGCCTCCCTCTTCCCACACTCTGCTCTGGGTCATCTGATCCCCAGCTGACCGGATCAGCTGCTGCAGTGTGGGGCCTTATACAGGAAGGATAAGCTGACCCTTGCTTCCTTTGAAGATCCCACTGCTTTGGGTGTTTGGAAAACTACAGCCAACAAAGCCTGCTTTTGTTATCTCCCTCAAACTGAGCGGAAATGACTGAAAAGATTATGCCACACTAGGTTACTAAATATATTTTTGCATGACACTCTTACACTAAAAAGAAAAACACAATCATAGCTATCTCCAGTAATGACAGGAGTACCTTCTTTAGTGGACATCAGTGCCAGAACTTTATTTTAGTGCCTTCGAAGTCATTAGTACAGAAAACAGTGCTGCAGCTGTCTTGGCAGGCTGTGCTAGGAAGAAGTGCAGTTCCTAATTTAGTGTGTATCTGATTGATGCATTTGAAAGTGGCAATTCAGCCTGGCAGCAAAAGAGGATTGAAAGCTGGTGCTGAGCACAGTAGGGTTTAGCTTATGGTAGCTCAGGGCTACTTCATTTTGTACAAAGGGGAAATGTTAGGGTGTTCACCTTGTGCCCTCAGAGAAATGGACTGCAGGATGGTCAGTGTTGCAGCCTGGCTGCTTCTTGCTGGAAGGTTTTGGAAAATAAAGGTATATTTTGAAATAGGTGCCTTGCTGTCTTGAGGCTTTGGAACTTTGACTGGCCTCCTAGCTGTGAAGCAAGTTCTGTACCTGGGAGAACCACCTGAAAACATTCCCAACCAGCATTTTTTTGGTCTGTCCAGGTCTGGTTTACATTTTGGGTTATCTAAATAATGATCTGATGCTTAGGCTGGGAAGCTTTTGTGAGGATACTGGTTGCTATTGGGTCACCTCAAATAAAATCCAGAAGCTTGTTCTCACAGGCACATGGTTTGCAGGAGCAGTGGTAAATAAAGCTGTCTGGTAGCAGTTTATAGAGACAGCAAGAGCCTGAGGGAAGCATGTTCCTTTGGCCTCTTACTACAGACTCACAGGGAAAAATGGTTGCATTGCAGTGTGTGCTGGGGCCTGCCAAACCCCAGGAATTGTGGTTATTGCTGCAGTGCAAGATGCATCTCCTTGATTGCAATGAATCTGGAAGCCGCAGTGGGATTGCTGAGTCTGATTATTGTTCTTTGTGCCTGTTGCCTTGACACATGGCTATATGACTCTGACCAAGGCAATGGTGAAAAAACAGATTTAGTGTAAGCTGAAACTTTCCTTGGGTGACAGGGGATGGACTTTTGAGGAAAGTGTGTTATCATAAGGCTCCTGCATTCTTCATCTTAGGGCTTTTTTTGTAGATGTAACACACCTAGTTCGATTTGTTATGTTTGCTATTCTGAAGATAGAACTGTTGCTGGCAGAGGAGGATAGATACTTTCATTGCATGCATGGAGTTGGTAAACACTTGTGACCTTTCTAGGTTTGTAATATACACCAGTGGAAAGCTTGGAAAAGCACTGGCTGTCTTTTTCCTTCACTAGGAACGTTTTCTGAATTTTTTTTTTTTCAGACAGTGACAAATGTCCATTTTGTGGAAAACTGCTTTAAGTTCAACAATGCATGTTGACCTTAAAGCAAAGAGTTAAGCTGTCTCATGAGGCTGCTCTTTGTCCTGGAAAGAATCAGCAGTGAAAGTTAGGCTGTCAGCTTTGTTTGCATTTCCCAGCTATTGTACACCTGCCAGCATGTTTTAAATGTAGCTTTTGTATTTTTCTAATGCATACTATTTGTATGCAGTGGTTTTTGTGAGGATGCCAGAAGATCCATATAGTAAATATTTAATAAGAATAGTAAAGACTTCTTGTTCTCAGTGGGCTAAGTTCTGATCTAAAGGAAGTGAAATTGCCATTTTAAATTATTTATGAAATGCTTCATATAAGGAGATATGGTTTGTTTGCTCTATTATGCATAGATGGCAGGAGTAAAGGTCTCCATTTAGTTAAGACATAAATGATGTGGGTGGGTTTTAAAGCATGATAAAAACCTAAGCAATCCTGCTTTTATGGCTGCGAAGGATATATTCTCATCCAAGATGGTAGCTGTACTACAGGCTGGATGATGGAAATTCTCCTGTCACTCCATACTTGAGCTAACCCTTTATCTGTAAAACATGAGCTGTTTGCTTGAAAGTCTTAATAATGGAACTGCTGCTTGTGCTAAAAAAATATTTTTAAGATGGCAGACATGTCTATCAACTCTCATGAGAACATGAATTTCCCTTGTGTTTTACTAGTATTACAAGAGAAATGATTATTGATATATCTGTAACTTCAGTGTAAGAGGAAAGAAAGTCAAGCAGGTGTGGTTGATGCTTTAAGCATCTAAGGAAACATGCAAGAAGTATTCTTTCCTCTTTGTTGAAATGCAAAAGTGACTAGTGAAGAAGTGAACAGAAGTAGTGAGTTGTTGAAGGTAAAGGAGACTGAAGTTGTTACATAAGAAAAAAAGGAACTAGTGTGGGTATCCCTTTGTGCTGAGACTTAAAGCTTCAAGTGCAAGTCCTTGGGTGTTTAGTCAGTTGAGACACCCTGTATCTGTCCCTTCTCCCCTCCCTCACTATCACTGCTTGATTTCTGATGTGTGAAAATTTCTGAGGATTCTGAAGTAGGGGCTTACTGGGCTTTCACAGTAAGGGCCCACTATTTGAGGAGTTAGCTCTCTGGAAAGAGTGGACTTCCTTCCAGCATTATCATTTTCACAGGTGTTTGGTTTCATTGTGAGTGTTTGGTTATTGGGTTTTTTGTTTGTTTGTTTTCCCTGGGGACCTCAGCTCTTTTCAGGGATAATAAATATTTATTTCAAAACTGAGTCTGTGCTAATGATGGGAGACATGCACTGAGATGGCCTTTACCCAGCTCACTGCAGACCTTTAAATGTAATGCTGATCTGGTGAGATGCTCCTGTAGTTTTTAGAGCCTAAAAAAAAAAACATGAATGAGCAAGATTGCCTGGCAAATAAATAAGGGCTGTACATGAGATGAATAATACTTCTTTAAAGTGAAAAGCTCAAATATGCTTTTTAACATGCCTCAACTTTGCAGTTTACTTTTGATGGTGGGATTTTCTTTTACTTCCTATTATTAATTTTATTTTTTGCTTATTATGCTCCAAGAAACTAAGTTGTGTTTTATAAGCTTGAGTGTATCTGGACTGAAAACACATTGTTATATTTAAAAACACATGAGTATGTTATGCAACTTTTAATACAAATTATCCAAATCCACTTTGCAAATGAGGAGATTCAAAGTAGAACCCATGGAAGTTAAGCTCCATAAAAAACCCAAGTTCCTGCGTTTATATTGCATCTCAGTGGGTTTACAGTTCTCTTCCTCTGTTTTCTGTTAAAATAAACCCATTCTGAAGCCCTTAGTGTGTGCTTATATCTGGCTAGCTGTTTTCTACTTCTGTAGAAGGTGAGCTTTCAAAATAGTAGTTCAAGGCACAAACATTATATTTATGTTCAAATAATGCCACCTCTGAAAATGCTGGTAATTACTCTGTTTTATGAGCATGCTGTTTTTTTAGTTTGGGCAAGATAGAGTAAATCCTTGCTATTGAGGGATTTATTTTTTAATTTTAGAGCATAAGATGGTCTTTATAAATCTTTATAAATACTTATAAATGTTATCAAATATGCTATTGAAACATTTAAAAGGCTTTAATGATAGGGGTTTTTAAGTCAGTAGTGTTTGGCTTAAATCTGCTGTGGTTTGCTTTAAAATGTCTTGATGTCTTTGGGGGGATTGAAATAGAGCCTGAGAGTTAACTTTCTGCAGTTGTTCTGCATGCTGTATCTTTAATGAAAGATATGCTAGTAGATGTGTGTATGTTAATACTAGTGGACCTGGAGAGAGTTAATGGGCTTTTTGTGTTCTAAAACATTCTATGAATTAGACTTGAAAATTTATTTTAAGCTGATCCCTTTTGGGGCAATAAAGATGTAATTGTATGCTGTAAGTTCATGTATATGTATACAAACATCTAAAACTTCTTGTGGCGACAAATTGCATATTGTAGATACCAAGGATGTAGGTGTTCAGAGGAGAAAATGAAATGTCAGAGCTGTTCAAAAGTCTCCATATTCATCTTCTAAGTAGCCCTTTACATTTCTCTTATTTGAATTCACCAGTTTTGCGTCTGAAATAATTTCTCCATTTCCCAAATGCTAAAATGTTTGGTTTTGTTTTGCATGCATTTTTTAAATGTTGCTTCTCGTGTCTACTGCAGAAAAAGCAAATGGCTTTAACAAAAGAAACAGCCAATTTCTCACTCATGTCTGGTTGAATCCACATTTGGGTTTTTCTGTGTCTGTGCTTCTGAGGAACCTGATTCTTTCCTGGATTTCATGCTCAAGAGTCTTTTATAGGCAAATGTTAGCAGTTCTCTGCTGTCCTTTCTTGTCTGAATTTTGAGACCTCTTCCTGGCTTTTAGCATACTCTATTATTTTGGTGCTTTTGTAGGAAGGCTTGTTATTTCCTCCAGTTGGGAGGAAAAGCCTGATTTTTCTGTAGGAGCTTTTCTGGTCCAGACTGCCTCAAAGCCTATTTATCACCTGGTAAACTAACAACTGAAATTATCTGACTTAAGGTCTTAAGTGGGTTGTTTTTGTCAAAACATAACTTTGTGTGTGCTTGTGATTCTTCAAAGTGCCAAAATGAGTTTGCTTGAAACACTCATGATATTGAGCCAAACATAAATCCCACTAGTTTTTTACTTATATGCAGAATAACTTCAGAATATGCTCTTCTTTTGGTTGAACCTTTGGGGTTTTTTGTTGGGTGTTTGTTGGTTTTTTGTTTGATTATTTATTTGTGATTTTTGTTAAGTGTGAGTTTTTTTGGGTTTTCTTTTTTTTTGTGCAAGGTGATAAGAAAGGAACAGTGAAATAACGCACTGTTCTTGCTAGGTTCCCCCTCTTCTTATTTCAAGGAGTTAAAGTTACTGGCTTAGATAGCTTTCTGATTTAAAAAAGTGTCCTAGAGACAGGATAATAAAGTAGATTTTTCCAAAGTGGTTACTAATCAGGAAGCCATGTTTTCAAGCTATAAACAGTATTGTCCATTTAGCAAATGCTTTTCTTTTACATCTTATTACTCTTGAATATTTTTGTTTGATTAGTTGCAGGTGCATGCAGACTTGTGTTGTCCTTGAGAACTCTGCATGCTTTTGTGTTCTAATGTGGGTCATGCATTTACCTGTTCTGATATAATAAAAACAGTTGTCATGGAAAAGTAGTAGTTAAGTGAAGACTTACATTTGAGTGTGGAAGGGAAGCAGGGAGGGAGCCAAACATTAAAAATGGTGCAAAAGAGTAATTTATCAGAGCATATCATGTCATGGACTTGGACTTCAATTTCATACTTCACCTATTTAAAATGTTGGAAGAATTAAATACTTGGCCATGTTAAACAGCTTAAGTGAACATCTAAGAATTAAACCTGAGAGAATGCTTAGACCCAGTTCCATGGGTTGTTTGTTAGGACCCTTAGTGAGAGGTGCTGTTCCCTGCATGAAGAGAACTCTTTCTGAAACCGAGGAGTCAGGAGAGTATTGGGGCATCAGGAAGTGTGAGAAACTAAAAGAAGTAAGGATTGTTTTTCTGGTTGTTTCTGCCAAAGTCCCTGAAGGCTCCTGTTGCAGCACAGTTAGTTTGAAGGATGCCTCCCTGATGTAAAGTGTGTTTTGTTCTCTTGATTAGCAATATTGCCATTTACCGCAGTGCTAACATTAGACTCCTCTACTACTACAGCGATATATGATAAAAGCCCAATCAGTAGAAGCAACTGCTCAGATAGTAATGACTCCTTCCTACAGTGCCATATTTATAACATTGATGACCTGGAGTAATGTGATTCTTGGACTGATATTGCTGCAGTAGAGATGGATATAAATGAGGAAGGAAGGAAGTGTTGCCTGCATAAAGAAAATATTTTCTAAAATCGATACAAGGTTTCCACGCCTTTGTATTTCTGAATCTGATAGCGTTGTGAACTACTATGTCATTTAGTGAGAAGTGTAAAGTTGCTCAAGTATGGTTAAGTAAATTATTTGAGCTTAGAATGGTGCTTTGGTAATTTTCTTGGCAGTTACTGCCCTTTATTGCACTTACAAAAAAAGCTCCCGTGTTTTAATCTTAGAGGATAAATCCCTCAAAATGTATTGTGATGGTACATGTAGATGATACCCTACTTCTGTGTATTTAAAAAGAAAAAAAAAAAAACCTTTTTACTCTTGAAATTTCAGGATGTGCCTCTGATGTAATGTCTGCTTCTTGTGTGTGCATGTTTGAAGGTTTCATATTGTAAAGCATCCTGTATGCTGCTGTTATGCATTGTGGAAAGAAGCTTCACTCTCTCCGTTACTGAGACAGCTTTCTAGTGTCCTACGGAATGGCCTTGCCTTTGTGCTCTCCAGCAGCGATGCGGTCTGTGAAGCATCCTTCCTTTTAACTGGTGTTATACACTAGCTGAGTCTGCTTCAAGGGAGAAGTGTTGCTCTCATTTCTCCAGTCATTAGGCCTGGTACTGAGAAGGTGGAGCTTGACAAGTGTCTTCCAGCTCCCAGTGGCAAGTAAACATTTGTTCATTGAAATTTTTGGGTCTGTATCTGAGTGGTTTTTTTTTTTTTTTTTTTTTTTTTTTGTTTTTTTTTTTTGTCTAAGATGCCAAAAATGAAGGAAGGCCATTCGATGGGGTCTAGCAAGCGGGTTATACTTCTCAAGAACAAGTTTATACTGGTTTAAATCTTGAGAGCAAATGGCAAAAGCAAAGATTGAGTTATTACATCAGGTCATCTGGGCATCGTAGAGCTGAAAATGGCATGCAACTAATAGCTTTCCTTTCCTAAGAGACCTTGAAGAATAGAGTAACTAAGAGAATAAGATTGTTAGGTATTTAGGTAGCAATTGTAACTTTGTTACAAAACAAGATTATTAATCTTTATTTTGGCGTTCTGACTGTGTCAAAGTTTGTAGTCCAAATTGTAAGAAGGCTATTCATGCCATTTAGCTATTCAGGCTGGGTTCATAGAAGGACCGGCCATTATGTATACAGTTGATAGCAGATTAATTAAAGCTTTGTGGAAACAGACATGTGTGGTGCCCCTCCCCAGTTCAATTTGTAAATCATTTAATATATTCAAGAATTCTTGTAATTTTGACCTTGAGAGATTAGCTAGGTCAGTACTGGGCATGCTTGACGACATAGCAAGGAAGTAAATACTAGTGAATTGCTTTCTCTGTTTCCAGATCTGGTTGAGCTAGAGGAGTTTCTTTCATATGCAATGTGTACGGAGAGTTCTAGACAGGATAAACAACCTAGCCAGGGTCCCTCAAACCTAGTGGTGACAGTGAAAACTAGAATTCGTCTAGTGAATGTTCTCAGTAAGGCTAGTTTTTCTGATAGAACTGCTAACCTAAAATGGAGGTTTTAATCTTTCAGCACCATCTGTTGTGCAGGGCAGCAGCAGGTGGTCTGTCTATGGAGAGGACTGGCAGAAGTGGCTGGGTGTGCGGCAGGGTGGGTGGAGCTCTGGTGGCAGTGACAGCACTGCGCAGTTATTTGCCTGCTACCACTTTCTCCCTACCTGAATTCCATTCAGCCGTTATCCAGATGTTGGCTTTGAAAAGTCTGTACTTAGAAGACAAGTTAAGAAAAGCCATATCTTTGCCTAATGTTGTAAAATTACTTAGTATGTTTGGGCTGAGATCTCAGATCAGCTGCAAGTATCCTAATTTCTCATGTTTACTACTGTCACTTTCTTTCAAAGGCTCAGGAATGTAACACAGTTTAGGCATAGGATGTCTAGCTTTGACTCCCAAGGTTTGCAAGGTAGGTGATGTGATACTGATTGCTTACTGCACTTGCATCAATGTATTAAAGTTACTACACCATTCTAGTCTCACATTATTTGTTCTGTCTTCTTCAACTGTACTCAGAGACCTGCATGTGATACCTCTTGTGGTTGGTGAGAAGGTAATGCACAGCTCGATTGTAACATCATGTGGAAAAAAACTGATAAAAGCAGAGAATGCTTGTATGGAAAATAACTAAGTTTTCCCTTCTTCAAAATCAGGTAGTTGATTTTTAACTAAAAAATGAAAGCAAATTCAAGCTACTACTTTTTAGCTGTTTTTATTTGTGGGAGCAGCATATCTTTGGGCTTCTGGATTTCCTTAAGACACCTCACTGCTAGGTGAGCACCTGACTCATCTGATTTGTTTTAATTGTAGTGCCTACAGTACAGGAGTCTGCACTGGATGGGGGAGCAGTCCTCTGCTTCCTCTGTGTGCATACTGTGCAGGGCTGGTGAGCAGTCTCTGGCTTTACTCACCTTTTAGATAGTTCTAGTCAGACTTCACTTTTTTTCTTGTGACTATTCATGATTTCACTAGCTCAAATGCAGGTTTTACATGTTGGGGCATGCTGAAGTGTGTGTATCACCAGCTGTGCTTACAAAGGTGTTTTTTCCGTAGAAGAGAGGAGCGAAGATGTTGCTTTGAGCAAAGCAGAAACTGGCGGGATTGATCAGTGTCAGAATAGCAACAAAACTCCTCTCATTTTGAGGATGAGGGTTCTGTTTGATTGCTTTCTGTACCTTTAGATACTCTAGTATTTATTCTGATCATAAGGGAGTTGAAATAGAACAAAAATGAAAAACTGTGGGTAAAAAATTTACTTCTGTTTAACAGCATATTTATTAAAAGTAGTTTGCTAGTCATGGTAGTTTTGAAAACAATAAAATCAAGAAGCCTCCGAACTCCTGGAAAAATTATCATGCTTAAAAAAACTAGACAAAGACTCTAATTCTCTGTTCTTCTAGGAGCAATGACTATATAATCTGACAAAAAATAAGCATACTGTAATGTGATATGTTGTTTTTTGGTGCAATAAGAAAGCTATTCCGTGCTGTGCTTCCTTTCATGCTATTAATAAGAGGCTGCCACATTATATTACTTTGTTCCTAAGCTGTGACTTAAATTTTTCACCCTTCAAGCAGGCCAAATTCAGTGATCTGATGCCCACTACATTTATTTCATATACAAAGTCAGATGAAGTGACAGAATAGCTGCAGGTTATGAAACTTTGACATTTCAAGAGGAGGCAACAAAAGGCATCAGACTTTGACAGCTAGTGAGCTACATCAGAAATGTCTAACAGACTGTAAAGGTTGCACTGTAGTTCAATTTGATGTGTTAATAAATGGAATGCCATTTAATTTGCTGTGTGCTAACATGTTTAATGGAAGTGTATATCTAAATATGTAGAAAGCATATCCCACCCAGAGAGCATCTGAGCCAAAATCAGTTTGAGACCATAAGTGAGGATTGCCAGCTGCCGTATTCTTGCTGAACTGTGGGCATTTGTTAACACCTACTGTCAGTGTGGGTAGCTTTGTCTGGTGTTTTGTTTCAACCAAGTCTGGTTTTCTCAGGACTGTGATAAGATGTGAGATGATAGAATCATTTAGGCTGGAAAAGAATCCAGTGATTAACCTTACACTGCCAAATCCACTGCTGAACTGTAGTAGTCAGGCTGTATTATTGCCACCCTGTTAGTAATTTCCAGAGCCCAAGAAGTTCATATAGACCAGTGTGCGGACAGGCATCTCAGCTTGCCAGTAAGAAGGGTTGAGTGATGATGATAGAAAAGGGGAGTTGAAAGAACCCAGTACTGAGCAAAAGACATGCTTCAGGTGAGCAACAAACTTTTTAGGCATTCTAATTCTCAGTCTGGTAGTGTCAGAGAAGATGAATGCAGAGTGCTTGGGTGTAGTGAGCTGCTGGTGACACTGCAATGGTTCATGAAACGTATGGCCAAGAAGGGGCTGTCTTAGGGCAGTATTTGAGAAGCAGGATTACTCTATGATGGTGGTGAGCTGTTAGTCCTCCTAGGAACTGGTGAAGAGGCTAAAAGGTTTTTCAGTGGAGAGCTACTGGAAATGTAGGAATGAGCAATGAATGGGGAGGTGAATTAAAAATGCAAGGATTCCCTTTTAGTCCCTGGGATTGGAGATGCACTCTGCTTGTTGTCAAAATCTGTAATGAAATTCAAAAAGTATCCTAGCTTTATTGTAATAAATTTTTTATAATTCCTTAAACTGAAAGATGTAGAAGAAAAGGGTTTTTTTGATATTATTTCACTGAGTGATGAAAGGCCAAGGAAAATACTTCTGTCCCTTTTTTCTTGTTGCCTCCTTTCTGAATTTTAATGTATTGCTAAATTAAGTCCTCTTAAATGATATAAAATATGGTATATAAAAGCAGACAAGTTGATAAAGCATGGAATCTTGTATACCTTTACTAAAATGCTGTGTGCCTTTTGAAAAAGGTAATAGACTGAAATAACTATTTTAAAATGAGCTTGCTCATGCTAGAAGTGTTTTGGGAAATTTGATGGAATAGAGATAAGCCAAAGCAGTATCTGGGTGTGAATATGTAGGAATTGCATTACAGATGAGTTGCTTTAGTAGAAAGATGCTATATGATTAAGGAAAGTGGGATAAAGTAAGATATATTAGTTTAAATGGATTGAAATACATATTAAAGGGAGAAGGGGGTTAATACAGTTGCTATTTTGTTACTGATCATGCAGCTGTGCTATTTAGGCACATAATCAGAATACTGACAATTGCAAAAATGCTAGAAGGCATGAAAAAAAGCCACCAAAAGGCAGAAGTTTTGGTAAAAGTAGTACAGTTCACTTACTCAGGACCGAGGAGGCGGAACAAATCTTACTACTGAATGTGATGAAGACAATACTTATTTCAGCTGTCAAGGATGGTTTTTGATCATCTACCTTGATGCGCAAAGAGGAAATGTTTATCTTAGGCAATGCAGGAAGTCTGATTCGAGATGTTACTTGGCAGTTATCCTGAAAAAATTACCTGTGTTGTATTGGTATATGGCATTCCTGTATGAACAAAAATACTCCCAAATTTTTAATAAGCCTTATTCTTCTCCTTCCCAAAACTTAAGTCAAGGCTCATTCTCAGTGAGGCCAAGTAAGAAGAAATGTAGAGGTAGAGCTGTGAAGGTAAGTCTTGCATGTCAAGACAACAGATTGGAGACTTGGAAGTAGCACATGAAGAAATAAAAAAACCCTAAACCCAACAGGTTAAATAGAGTGAAAAAAGCTGATGGTAGTAATCCATCAAAGAGCAGAGCTGTTTGAAGAATGACAGGTTTAAAATTAAAACCCCAAGATAATTACTGACATCACTGACAATGGGCAGAATGTGAAGAAGGCTGTGGTCTGTTCAGTGGTCAGCACATGAGGGAATTCTTATAGAAGGTGTGATTACAGCAGACAAGCCACAGGAGTTTTTTGCAGAAGTGTTCACTGTGAAAAGACTGTACATGAATTCTAAAACTGAAGAATTTCTTACAGGCACAATCAACAAGATCTTTTTAATTAATGTGTTGAGATGCAATCTGTGTAAATTAATAGGACATAATGCAAACCAGTTAAAATTTACTGAAGGTGTAAAATACCTCAGACATGTGTCTAGTTTTTTTGTCAGAAGTATGTAATCCATCAGTTACAACAGGCTGTGTGTACCAGAGGAATGCAAGCTGCAAATGTGATACCGCAGTGACCTAGGAAAGAAGTAGAACTGAATGCTTCAATAGAGTACCATAAAAATTTTTTAAACACAGCAAGTTAAAAAAAAAAAGATGGCCTTTTTTAGGTAGAAGTCATACATCATGAAGCAGTTAGAATCCTTGGAGGGTGCAGGGAGGGAGAGGAGTAAGTATATGGCTGGTTATAATGCACTTCGATTTATAAAAAGCATTTGACAAGACCTCCTGCCAAAGGCTTTTAAAGGAAATCAGCTGCTGTGGATTAAGAGGAACCACCTCCTGTTGTATTAATAACTGACCAGAAGATGAGAAAAATGTAAGACTAAATGATCAATTTCCACAGAAGTCTTTCCAATGGGATCTTCAAGGATATGTGTCCTCAGCAAATTCATACATAATTCTAGACAAAGGAACAAAGTGTCCTGACATTCAGCTAGGAATGCAAAATCACACAATCCAAATCTCACAAAGTTAATTGTGAGATATTCCAGAAGAATTTCAAAATAGACAGATACTGGACAATAAATAGCTGCTGGGATTCCGTATCTGCTAATTGCAATGTGATGTCTACTGCAGGAGGAAGATGAAAACAATTCTGATTTTATGTGTCCTTTAACAGAATCCTAGTTAGTTGTGAACCTTTGGCAGAAATGTTGGGTTTTGGGCAATTCTTTCAAGGTATAAACTTTGGAGGCAGAAGGTTTAGGAAAGGAATAGGAAGTAGAACAGAAAAGATCATTATTGTTCTTCCTTGGTGTGCTGTATGCTGTATCCATCTTTGTTTCCTGCCCATGAGTAGTAATGGTGACTGGGATAATCACCGTGGCCTGGCTTCTGTTTGAGAGAAGGCTAAATAGGATTGAGCAGTAAAAGGAAAATTTGTGGCTTGAAATTAAGCATGAGATTCTTCTGGAAAAGGGACCCAAAGGATGTGTCTCTGTGCCTTTTTTTTTTTTCTTTCTTTAGAAAGAGTCCCACCACTTTATTGCAAGATAATTTCCATTATATGGATTACTGTATGACAGTAAAAGATGCTTTGCAGAGGAGATTTTATAGAGAAGGTCACAGAAGACCTTAGAGAAGAGTCCTGATCAGGTTAAAAATGAATGCTAAATATAAAAAAATCACTGCAAGTATAGCTGACTTTTCAAGGCTGTCATGTAGAGTGTCTATGATTCTGCTGTCTCTGTGTGATTGTGTCCTGTGTAAAACTTAGGAAATTTGGGTTTCTAGTAACTACATATGGGAATACAAATGTGGACTAGCTTGGGCAAGTGAGCTTTGAAATCTGAAAACCAACATTCTTAATAGAGGTATGAGTCACCTACAGCCCTGATTATGTACTTCAGGAGAAACAGTAGTGAAAATTCTTTAAAACAAGAGCAGCTTTAATTTAGTCACCTTTCTCCAGGCCCAAAGTAACAGCTCTGGTCTCCTCTTCAGAGACCTTGGTGAGTGTTTCTGGGTCAGGTTAATGGCTAAAGAACTGCTGTTTTGTGAAGAATGCAGGTGTTACAAATTCAGTTACGAAAATATTCCTGTGTGTCACCCTGAGTGACTCACCTAATGGACTAGCAAAATTGTTGCCTCCCTGTGAGCTGTGGTGGTTGATGACCACCTACTTAAATTGCTGTCACGTATTATGGGTAGTAGAAGAAAAAAGCTGATCATCCAATGTAAGCTGCCAGGACTAATTTTCATTTTAAATTTGATGTAAAGGACTGAGGTTATTAACCCTTCCTTTCATTTCCCCAAATTGCTAATAGAAATTTCTGAACAGTTTTAGTGAAGTGTATAGAGGGAGATAAAATGGGAGTCACTTTTAAGTGGGGAGGAAAAAAAAGCTCTGAAGTTTTACCTTGTCAGAAACAGTCTGGCTAAAACATTATACTGGTTTTGTGCAGGAGTAGTTTGTGGTGGGTTTTTTGGTTGTTGTTAAAATTTATGCTGAGATGCATACTACAAAATTGCAAATAGAAATTGATATAAATTGAGAATTTTTTTTATTTACTGAGTTATAAATTGTATCACAAGAGAATTGCTTTTGAAAGACTGTAGGTTTTGTCCTTAAATTAAAACCTGTGGGGAAAAAAATTGTAGCTGAGACTTCTGGTATGCTTGAATCTACTAGAACTGAGGATCATCTGAAATTCTGTGAAATACTAGTTTTTCTCTATACAGAATAAATAATTTAGCAATAAAACTTGGAATTTTGATTTTGCATTTTTAAAAAATAGTAATGTTGTTAAATTGGATGTCTGTTTAATGCTGTAAACCTGTTTTTTCACTTAAATTTTTTGTTGAACAGAGAGAATAGTCATATTTTGTATATGGAGATGAGAACTGACTACCCTCTCCTCTTAATGACTGATGCACTGGACGCTATCTTAATAGTGGAAGTCACCTAAATATTAAACAAGCTAAAAATACAGCGATCTCAAGTAAAATTTTTTGTGAAGTCTTGTGAAGATTATTCTACATAAAGAAAGCAGCTTTTATAAAAGCCTATCAAATATTTCCTGTTGGTAGTCATGACTGGACTTTTGGAGCATTTTGAAGAACAGTACTGCCACAGCACTGCTCTTAAGCCTTTGAATGTATAACATTTCTTCAAGGCTTTATGTAGAAAGGCATTTTTAAACTCCAGTTTAAAACAGTCTAATCCATACCAGATCCAGATTTTTTTTGGATAAAAATGAAGTTTTGCATTCTTAGTCCTGGTTGTTTTTATTGCATAAAAGATTTATGAGTATTTCCAGGTGAAAGTTCAAGAGCTCATTGTTATTCTGCAGTTGCAACTTCAAAAATTATTCTCATAGGAAGATTTTGTTAGTTTGTGCAAGAATTCATGTGGAAATAAGCTATGACAGGATTAGGTCTGCAGAGGGAAGGAACAGGTTCTCCTTTAGGGACTATGACTGTTGAAAATAATTTCTCTAAAGATAAAAATATTAGACTTCATTTGCAATTTGTATGTACATGCCAGTCTCGTCTCTAGGCAAAATGCTTCATGTAATCAACCCCTCATAATTCCTCATTTTTTGGAATTCCCAAATCTGTTTAAATACTTAGAATTCATATTGTTTTGTTTGCTAAGTCTGACTGAAACATGACCACTAAATTGCTTCTGTTCATTTTGTCTATCTTTTGTTGTGGTTTACCATTTACATACTAAGCTACTTTTTCTACTTAACTATTGTTAAACCATTTAGTGCTGTGTACTGTGGGTCACTGGCTAAAATGATGTATACTACTCAATTATCTGAACAGATGGAATGATGTGACAAGGAGAAAACTGATAAACTTCCTGAGAAGTAGGGATTTGCCAGTTTTTCCTTTCTTAATGTTTGGGATTTTTTTCCTGAAGATGTTGCATACGTTGAACAGTTGAGATTTAAACCTAAAATATCTTCCTGAAAGGACAAGGTTCAGACTTCCTTTTTTTTCTTTTTGTGACTAAGTCTTGGTGATTGTCATTTTTAGGTGACTGTTATTGGAGGAAGAAGGATTAATATTTTCCAGTTAGAGAATATTGTCTCAAAGCTAAAATCATTATTCTCTAAGGTGTGGAAAGAACATGGTTTCAGATTTTTTGTGGAATTTCTAGGCCCTATTTTTAAAATTAAGGTACAGAAACACATCTGTGCAAGTGGATTTGCAGTATTTGTATCAATGCTTATGGAAGAAGAAGCTCTTCAATTGTGGTAAAAATAATGTTACTTGCTTATTTCCACAAAACAGAAAATGCCCATGGGAAGTGACAGATAATCTTAGAGGTGCTTATGAAGTATGAAATAAATACCTTATATGTGTATTGTTTGAGTGTCAATGCTGCTTAGCAATTTGCTAGTAGAGCACATCTTTCTTAAATGGATTTCTGTCAGGAATAGAATAGCTTCTCTATTTATGTTGTGTTTAGCTCCCTTTTGAATGTGGAATCATATTTACCAGGAACTTCATTTTAGTGACATTGAAATGTGTCAGATTTTTTTCAGAAGAAACGTGTTTTTTCAGAGGACTTCTGCCTATTTGCTGCTTTCATTTTCATGACTCCTCTTTTCCTTCAGTAATTTTTTTCCCCTCTTCATTCCAGCCTCTCTTGCTTCTTGCACTCAGTTATATGGTGCTGTCTTGCAGATATTACTGTTGCCTGAAACGGCTCAGGGATTGCATGGACAATGAGAATATACTGATCTTCTTATGCTTAGGGCACACTTCACCTCTTGAGATTATGCTCTTCCTCGATATTAATTATTTTGTCTTTGTACACATGATGTATTTTTGTTCCTGTGCCCATGCTAACCTGTTTTCTTTGCTCAGAATGTATTTTGTTGAAACTGGATTTGAATGTCACATCTATTTCTTCTTGTTTCAGAAGAGTGAAATTCTTGTCTCTGATGCCTATCTCTGGTGAACAGTCATGTCTGAAGAGTGCTTTACAGAGCTAGTAATATCAGGCAGGATTTCATGAACTTTGTCTCAGTTGAGTACTAAATAAGGTTCTGTAGAAATGTGTTGAGAGAATTTTTATATTTATTGCCACGTCCTCACAGTGAATTGTGTGGTTTTGCTGTCTTCCCAGCTGCCTTTGTCATATATGTTAGTACTATGTCAGAAGTCTGGGTGCCTTACATACAAGTGTTTGTGTTTGCAGTTAAGATAGAGTTTAAAGCCTCATTTATACTTCAAGACAAATTGTGTCACACCTGATTTACAGCGGCAGTGTGCAGTCAACCTAATGTTAGGTAGTCCTTCGGTGTAAACTCACATTTCTTAATCTTCTGTCCCTTTGGTCCCCTCATTTCCTATGAGCCAAGAGTTGTCTGCCTTTCAGTGTTGAACACAGTTCAGCTTTGGCAGTATGGGGCTCATTTCTTAATCTTCTGTCCCTTTGGTCCCCTCATTTCCTATGAGCCAAGAGTTGTCTGCCTTTCAGTGTTGAACACAGTTCAGCTTTGGCAGTATGGGGCTCATAATGCCCAGGGAGCCATCAAGGATGCCCAGCTGTGATTCTGTCAGCAATTACCAAGTATGGTTCTGAAGTTTAGGGATCCCTAGAAGTTCAGCTCTTGCTGCCTGCAGCCACTAGATAGCTGGTGTTTGGTCTGTGAGTCAGATACTGTTAGAAGCCCTGAAACAACTCAGTGTGGTATTTAGTGCTGTGGTCTGGTTGACAAGATGGTGATCAAAGGTGCTGGACTCTGATCTTGGACATCCTTTCCAACCATAAGGATTCTGTTATTCAAAGCCAGCTGTAAGTATTTCTAGCACATTGGTTATATCCCTTGCTTACAGTTAGGCCATTATTATAGTGGAGACTTCTGTGGGACGTTGAATATGTTAATATTGTATGACAACCCCCCAGAATAATATTTATGGGTCTTTCCAAGGCCAAAGTAGATGACTTTCCATTAGCCATAGCTGAGGAAGTTTAGACAGCTGTGCCAGTTTTTTGCTGAGGTTTCCTTCACCAGAATGACCTGTTATACTTAAAAAAAATCAGTGAGTACAGCATATACAAAGTGCCTCCAAGAAGTACCAGCACCTTCTGAGACAGAAGATACTTCTGTGGAATTGCTCTCAGCTTCTTCCTTATCTGTATCTTCGGGCAGCAGTTATGTAGTCAGAAGCAAGGTCACTTTGTGCTGACACTTTGACATAATGTTGACTTGATCATACTGAAGTGAGAATAGAAGTTGCTTCACTTACCTGTGTTGCAGGCTATGAATGCTCTTAACAGGAAATTAGGAGGGCAGAACAGGTTGCCTTACACACAGTGATGATTGATTGATTACATGTTGCTTTTAGTTTGTCACCTTTTTAGCCCTAAATATGTTTGTAGAAATCTTATTGCAAAACTAAGGTAATTACAGTGTAAGTGTAATTAAGGAAGATGTTTATGAGACTTCTGACATCATAAGTCATCCTCATATAATACTGTGGGGATACTCCCAGTTTCAGGCACTGTTTTCTTGGGCAGGTACCTTATGGACAGGTTTTTGTTTAAACAAAGAACAGCCATGCCACTTGGACTTTTTTAACTTGGGGCTCTGTTGTTCAGTTAAATGCTGCCACTTAACCCAGGAACTTAAAAATAATGTCTATAAAAACGTTAAATTTAGCTGTGGTGGCTCTTATCCCAGTGGAGTATCCTTCATGGTAGGCAGTGATATTTTAATGACTGTAGTTATTTTACTGCAGGTTGAAGGCTTGAACATTTTAGGATTGTACTATTCTTTTAATGTATTTTGCTGGTTTTGTTTCCAAAGCTGATCCATAGGAATTAGAACAGGTTATCCTATTTCTTAGTGTTGAGGTTTTGTTAATGTAGGTGTAGTGATCCTCAGCTTTGAGTCTACAGTCTGCTAGCCTTTGACAATTGAAATAAGCAAAGTCTGAGCTTCTTCCATTTGTATGACACCTGCATTCGTTTTCAGTTCTGACTATTGCCAGTTCTGTTGACTGCACAATACATATATCCCATAAATACACATGTATAGGTGTAGTCATCTGTCTTGTCACGTTTGTCATCAGAAAGGTTTCTGGGGTAGAAGAACATTTTAAGTATACACTAGATAAGCAATTTGATATGTTATGGTTGTTAGAAGCTTTCTAGTAGAACAGATGGCAGGTGATGTTTTTCTAAGCCCTGTTCTGAAATACTTTGTATAGGCTTAGTAAAATAAAGTCTCATTATTTCAAGTGAGTATGTTTCTGTAATGAAAAATATTTTAGGACTTAACATTTTTCAGTAGAATGTTAACACATTTAACAGTGGAAGAAATATGCAGATTGGTGGTGACTTAAATTCTCAGTGAGAGATCATGTTTTTGTGAGCAAATGATGAGCAGTACCTTTCCTCTCCCAGATGTCTTTTGGCTTTTATTCTTAAATATAAAATTCCATATTCCAGGCAGCATTTGTCATAAATTTGCCAAGTTGAAGAGTTGTTAGAACTTTTCCCCTTGGAAAGCTTTTCTTACCCCTCTTCCAAAAACACCCTCAACAAACAACCAAAATTTTACTACTTTGTTTGTAATCTTCATTTTCAGTCAAACATTACAGACAATTGGTGCATATCTCTTAATAAACCAAACATTTATTTAGTACTGATTAATTTTTATTAATTTCTATTTTAGAGGAAGACACGTATTTTTCACACTTAAATGCCACGGATTCCTCGGTTTTCCTAGACAAAGAAAGGTTTGTTTCTTCTCATCACAAAGACTCTCTGATTATTGATATAGACCTGCTGTGTGCCTGGTTTGATTTAGATTGATCCTTTTTAAAACAAGGAAGGCCAGAACAGTCCTTTTTTTTTTTTTTTTTTTTTTTTTAATATGCCACCCATGCCCTGTAAAATATTATCAGTGCACTTCTTTCTCTACAGGCCCATCTTCTGGCCCTCTCCCAGCTGATAAACTGCCAGTTTATAGCCACAGCTTTTGCTTTTGCTTTTAGTCCTTAGAAGTGCTTCAGCTTATACTCTGTATGATTAAATTTTACTGCTTTTTTAACTACAGTTCTCAAGGTGTTCTAGTACAATATCCTGGATCTCTTTTGGTGTCCAGCTTTGTGTTGTCATCAAAATTTACCACTATTCTGTAAAACATTCTTGTGGTTGTTTCTGTGCAATGGTGTGGGTGATCCTCACTTCACCCAGGCCTTAGTCCTGCTTAGTCCCCAGCTGTAGGTGTGCCACGCTGCATGCTTGCTGTGCTGAGTGTCATCCAGACACATCGCAGCTTTCATTATCTGGCACTTCCCCACAAAAAAGCAGATTTGTTGTTCTACTCTGAATTTTATTTGGTTCTCTATAGTACAGTGCAGGGCAACGGAATCATAAAATGGTTTAGGTTGAAAATCACATCTAAGATTGTAAAGTCCAACACTAACCCAGCACTGCATAATATTGTATATATGTATTTCTTTTCTTCTGGTTCAAAGGAAAAGATAACAGACTTGAGAATCTGTTTGTGGCATATAAACACCACCCTGCCTACACACACACATTCCCCTACACACCAGCTCATGTAACGTTCTTAATCATTTTTGGGGGACTGTTACAGAAATAACATATTGAGCTGCAGTGCCGCGTGTGGTCCTGCTGCTGGGTTGAGCTTGGACCTAGCTCATGATTGTATTATTCTTTAATAAAGAATAGCCTAAAAGCTACTTTTATCTTGACTCACGTTGATCTCAGTTGGGAAGGTTCTCAAGGTAAGGTGTGTTTATGATCAGATTTTTTTGTTCTTTTTGTTAGAATTGCATGTCAGCAAAGAACAGGATGAGCCGGCTTAGTTTTGAGAACACAGTGTGAGACTTGATTTTGCAATGGAAGTCTTTTGTCAGTATGAATGCAAGACAATAGAAAGCAACTTTTCATAGCTGAAATGGGTAATATAAATAGTGGAATAGCAGAGAAGGATCTTATTAAAATGTTGATACATTTAAGGGAAAAAGAGTTCTCATGTATGGCAGCCTTGAGAGAACAAAACTTTGAGATGAAACTACAAGAAGTGGTTAAAGATCTTGTCATATATCTTACAAAAGAAACTGTTTTTCTGTTAGATTACGGTGTTTGCTTTATTTCCCCTTCCATATATCTAGACTATGGCAGTGTAAACTGTTAAAGGTGGAGCAAGAGACACATTGCATAAGAGGATGCTGCTTGTTATATTATGTTTGGGTGACTTAACAGCTTATGCTATGACTTACTTTTCCTTCATGGAAGAGGAACCATTTTAATTAATCAAAGCATTTTCTTCTAGAATAGTTCTGTATCATTCCAACCATAGTTGTTTAGATCATGTTATTTTGAATACAGTTAAGAATAAAGCTATATAGGAAACTCAAACACTGGGGTTTTTTTAAACTTGACAGTGTGTAGCACTATATTTAATATGATAATCTGATTCAAGTTTTCCTTTGTGATGCCTAGAGTAAAACCTGCAGTATTTGCAATTTGCAGATCAGTAGATTGCTTTTCTTCTTTTTGCAGATTTTTTTAGGCTTTAATATTAGTGGCTATTAGTAGATATCTTGTTTGTTCCAGCAAGTAAATCTTCTTTTTCTGTAACATTTGGTTCATTGTTAACTTCTAATCTCTTATTAGCAGAACACAGAAACTGAAGTTTGTAATTCCAAGTACTTGGCTTTCCCAAGAAGAAAAAAGCCAGCATAGTCCCATAGCAAAGCATTTTTATTTTGTTTGTGTCAACATAAAGCGAAGGGGTAGAAACTTCTTTAGTTTTTGAAATGGAACAATATTTAGGAAATACTATATACACAATAACATAACACTGCATGTATCTTGAAATAGGTCAGAGTCTTGTGCCTTTTGGACTCATAAAGCAGGCTACAGTGTTGTGAGTGAAGGATGGTAGGGCATGGGACGGTAGCAAAGCTTCTCAGAAAGAACATTGCTTTTTTATAGTATCATTGCAAATATATGAAAGTCATTTGCTACAGTGTAAAAATTTTTGGTTATGGGCTATGTCTTTATTGCTTCAGAGTTAGTAGTTTAGCTGTTGAGGGAGGGAGGAATTTATTCGTGTATATAGCAAGAAAAAAATGAGATGCAGATTGCTTTGCATCAGTATGGGTAGGGTTAGGCACATTGAGAGAATCTTGCAGGATTTTTTTTTTAAGATTGTTACAGTTAGGAGTAACAATGTGTTATGTGAAGAGAAGTAATGATGGAGGGAAGTTGATGTGGTAATTATTTTATGTAAGCAAATTGAGATCTGTAAGATTTCTGAAGGCCTTAAATACCTGACTTCAAGAGGGAAGTAGTTTTGCTGATTGGTATGTGTCCTACATAAAAGGAAGGTTTTGGATGATAAAGTGGTTGTCAAGTCACTGCTTATCCTAAAATTACTTGATTGTTGTCTGTTTAGCTTATTAACTTAGATGTGGCACGAAAAACATATCAATTACATGGCTTGTTTTATGCCTTTGTGCAGTAGGAAAGTTGTCTGTAGATTTGATTTGTGTAAAAAATGTTACATAGGTAAGTCATTCTGATAACTTTTGGTGCAGGGAGGAATGAGAGAGAATATTGTCATGGACTGGCTTTACAGTAATTTTCAGTGAAGAACAGTATCAGATTTAATTTTGTCTAGTAGTATATAGATTCCTAGTCAGAAGTGATGCTGATAAGTGGAAGGCAAACATTTCTTCTGTGCTTGAGGCTTTTTGTGCCTTGGGCTTTTCTTTGTTGTTGCTCTTTTCCAGCTTATAGGAGCAAGCCAAATGCAAGGACTTAGGGAAGCATGACCTAATATTCCCTTCCCCCTATATATGGTAGGTCTTTATTCTCAATGGGTCATGAAGAAGATGACCCACGTTTTGTCAACTTCAAATATGTTTGCTATGCCTAATGTGTTCAGAACCTTCAAAGCTTTACGTAAAAATAGAAAAAATAGATGCATTGAGCAGACAGGATTTACCAGGCATCAGCCTTCTGAATTTACAAGGTTAGCAGTGTTTTTGTAGAAATCTGTGACCAGACGATCTTTCCCCCTTTGCCTTTTTCTGATGGATTTCTGTTTATGCTTGAAAGTTGGATATTGAAGGTCTTCTGACCTTGGGAATTGATCTACTTGAATTCTCTAGAGCCCGAACTCAGGAACCTTTAGATCCTGCTCTGAGGTTTACTTGCTCAGCACATATAGTTCTTTTACTGTTTTGTTTTGACTTTTCGTTTCTCTTCAGTTGATTGTTTGGTTTTATATTGAAGGAAGCATCTGTAATAGGCTGAGCTGAACAAGTTATTTTTTCTTTTAAATGCCAGAAACTGACATGCAGTGTTGGTTCTTGGCTCTGTCTGGGAGTGGGGGAAACACAGGAAAGTTCCCTTTGACAGATCTAAGTGATGATGAAATTGGTGAGTTTTTTCCTAGGATTAAAACAAGCTACTATTTGTTTGCCACTCTCACAGTAATTACTAAATCTTGTAATTGATGTTTAAATGATTGTAGAAAACACCTATAAAGAATTACCTTGTGTATTGGTGTCATTCTGAGCAAACTGAAATACCTTATAGTGCCTTTTTTTCTTCTGTTCCATTTTTCTGAAAGGAAAAAACAACAGCTTGTGTGTGAAAGCAACTTTGTTATTGTATTTGGCCCACAAGACACAATGCTGATGTGTAATCCCGGGATATTGGTATTGAATGTCATTCTAGGGATGTTTAAAGAAAAAGCTGAACATTTTTAGAGAGCTGGAACAAAGCAAGTGTCAGGAGAGGATGTGAGTTTTAAAATGTTGCAAAATAGATGTCTCCTAATTGATATTTCAATTTTGGGTCTTGGAAAAGTAGTAATAATTTCTTTAAAACAGCCTCATATAACTTTGATTTGATCTTATTGGCATCACTGGAAGTAATTGTTGTAATTAGAGCCGTGATCTGTTCTCTTATTGACATACAGGAGAATGGGAAAAATAATTAAAGTAATAGATTTGATGTGTATTGACTTACTACTTGCTGTAACTTGAAGGAAAAGTATGGGCCTTCTCATTTATTTATTAAATCCAAGGAATCGCCAAGGTGATTTCTTTTCTTAGCCTAGCCTTGTTCTATAACCTAGAGATTTTTTTTACTAAGATGATGGGACAATCCAATACATTACATCATTTGACTGAATTTAATGTGAGCTCCCTGGAGTGGAACTTCTTAAATCAATAGCATTAGAGCCACTCATTTTTAAAGGAAATGGCACGAACCAATAATGACAAGCTAGCAATAAAAGAGGAATAGCCTTTTTGGAGGCATTTCAAAAGAATAAGCGTGTTCTTAGATCTTGTGATGTGTGATCATTTCAGAGACACTGGAACTACTTAGCTAATGTTGAAGAGACCAAATCAGAAAGCTGGCCATGTGTTGGCTCTGTGTAAAATGGGAGAGATACAAGATTCTTGCAATATGATCAAAGATGCTATCCACAGTGCGATGCATAGTACTTTAAAGCAACACACAATTCCAGACTACCTTCAAGCCTTAATTGACAAAGTTCATTAGCTTGTGGAAACTTGAGTACCAGTGCAAAAAAAAAGGTAGTTGAAGAATAGTGTAAAGAAGTTTTAAAGGCTATGAGTATAGGTTAAATGTATTGCTTTAAAAATGCAAACGAAATTGTACAGTTGTCAGTTGACTTAACCATGGCTTTCCTTAAAGGAAAGGACTTTTGAAGTGTAGTAGTTGCTGATTTTTCCCCAGTTTTATGATAGAAAATAAAAAATGGTTATATCAGTGCAACAGCTAGTATTGGCATTGTCTTTTTCAGGTGCTGAGAAGGGGCTGCATTGTTTTCTGTTCTCTTTCACAGTACTGATAGTTTAACTGATTCAGTGGTGTGAACTGATCCACAGTATTAAAAAAGCTTGGAAATGAAACCACTAATAGATTAGGAGGTTAACAAGATAGCAGTAAGGGAATAGACTGTGTTTTGTCTATTCTATCCTGTGTAACTCTGTATAAACTCAGTTTTAACAGAATGCATAATTTAGAGCAAATATGTTTCCAGAGATGAAGTCATACCAGGAATTAGATATGGGAAAATACCTGTCTTCAGAACAGAAGGTCAGAATAGCAAAGGAGAAGATACTTCCGTGTCTTTCAGCAGCAAGAGGTTGTTGTGGCAATCATTCTACAAGAGTGCATCCCCAGTGCAAATCAGTATTTTTTGTACAGGTTGTCTCACTGGGATTTTTTTGTGCTTCTCTAGATGAGACGTTCTCAGGTAGATGACTATCTACATACCTATAAATAAAGTTTGAAATTAATTCTCCTCAGTGTTACATATTTTTTTAGAAATTCTTTCTTTGCTTTCACAGCATCTTATGAAGTTGTGGCAAAGAAGCTTTCTTCTTGATACTAATCTTAATCTTACAAAGTATGGAATAAGCAGCTTGATTTGTGTTACTCAACCCTTCTGGTGGTGATGGCAGCACCATGTGGCCATTAGCTACAGAAGGGCCACTAAGGTGGCTCTACTATTACAGGAATTTATGTGCTGAAGATGGAATTTTTCCATTTCTTTTTTTTCCCCCCCCGTGAGAGACTTTATGAAATGAATGTGCCTGTACACACTGGCATCTGTCACGTGTTTGAAGCAATGGTGACTAAGTTACTCATGTGTTTGGGGCTGCCAAACAAGGATTAGATCCTCTGTAAGTGGGGTCAAGGCCAGGGTTTCAGCAGACTCTGCCAAGTCATGGCGTTCTGGCACTGTAAAGCAGTGGCCACTGGTGGCCCTGGGGACTGGAAACTGCAGTGACGATCCATTTTGTCTCAGGCCAGATTTTAGGAGCACATGCTCTGCTAAACTGGGTGGCAGCTGTGTGAGTATGGCAGAGTTTGGTTTTGGTAGACTTTCAAAATAAGTTATTTGGAAAAATATGTTTAACACAAGGAAACTGAGTATCATATGAATCAAATTCCTTCAACCACATGTGTACACTTCAAAAACTCTTCTGTCAGTGGTATGTGAATGCTCAGACAGAGTGTGTGGATGGTCCCTTGTGAGGTTGGCCTTGCAGCAGGGGCTCTGCAGCCATTTGAGAGCAAACCATACCAGCTTTATCCACGGGCACCTCTGGTGTTCCGGGGAGAGCCTGCCCTCTCTCAGCTGCTGCCCGGCCTCTGGGGAGCCTCCTGCGCAGGGCCTGGCAGTGGCCGGGGCCCCTGCCCTGCATTTCCAGCCAAGCTCTGCCTTCCTTCTGGCGCTCCCACCGCGGCCCTCAGGGACAGGGCCTTGGGGGGCCCTGAGGGGGCGGCCCTGCCATGGCGAGTGTCCCCCTTCATGCCCCGTGCCTGGAGCTCAATCCCCAGGTGGGTTCGTCCTGTTGCCCGGCCTCCTTCCGCCGGTGCCTTAGCGTGTTACTTGTTTTCCACTCCTTTGGCCTGTACGGATTTCATGCTCCTTTCTGTTTTTAATTTTGCTTTTTTTAACAGCTCCTATCATCTAGAATTATTTTCATTTTCTATTATAAGTACAAAAGAGCATTATGGAGTTCAGTGTCTTTACAAATCGCAAAGGTTTTGCCCCCATTAACTAAGTCTAACCCCTTCAGTATATACCCCTCTGCTTGCTGGCTATTCACCTGTTTTACCCGCCAATCTTCAGTTCAATTTGCTCAATAAATCCCATTGTAAATAAGGAAGAAGAAATGTGAAGGGTAGGTATTTCCTGGAGGGCTTGCAAGGGTCATGGTGTGGCCTTTGCTGTTCCTTCCTCTCTAGGATCTACCTGAGGTGCACCAAGCTTGTACTTCATAAGACATCAAAACAAAACCATGTTTTTTCATGAATATTCCTAACTATTGAATATTTGCTAAATCTATTGCTGTATTAAGCTTTATAATACTTAGAAATGCCTAGACTTTCACAATGGAGACATCAGTGATGATGTTAATACTAAGGTGAAAGATTAAAAGGAAAACAAAGCTGAAACCAAAATATTTAAGAGGCAGAATTTGGTTATGTTTTGCCTATAAGGTTTCCAGCTAACATGACGTTTGAGGAAAATCTTTTTCCATGCGTCCAGTTTCATATCTGTGCAGATGTATAAACAGAGCACAAAAAAATTATAAATAATATTTCACTTACTGTAAGTATGTAAAATTAAAATGGAAACATTAGGAGTAGGCAGATTACTATACACCACTAAGAACAAAACCAGTATGCTATTTCTTCCTTGTTATGCTATCTACATTGTAAGAAATCTGGCTTTTTATTGCTTTCTCTCCAACACTGAAGCAGTGTCTAAGAATTAGAAGAATTACCTTATACTGATTAAATTGAGAGAAGCATAGAAATGAGTATTTCATACCATAGACAGCTGAAGCAATGCACATTCTATATAATGGATAACCAAAAGCAAGTTGCTTCGTGGTGTTGACAGTACTAAAGTTCACGTGCTGTCTCTAAATCTAGATCTGAGTCATTTTTAGACATGTTCTGTGTTACTGTATTATGAGATTTAAATACTTTTAGAGTTTAAAAAACAACCTTCAAAGTATTTGTTCTCTTCATTCCAAAGAGTAAATTTGAATATAATTGTTGCTGGGTATTAAATCTGATTCTCACTCTCATGACCAGTGACAGGACTTGAGGAAACAGTATGAAGCTAAGTCAAGGGAGGTTTAGGTCGGATATCAGGAAAAGGTTTTTTAGCCAGAACGTGGTTGGGCACTGGAACAGGCTCCCCAGGGAAGTGGTCACAACATCAAGCCTTACAGAGTTCAAGAAGTGTTTGGACAATGCTCTCAGGCACAGGGTGTGACTCTTGGGGTGATCTGACCAGGGCCAGGAGTTGGACTCCATCCTGATGGGTCCTTTCCAACTTAGTGTATTCAATGATTCTGTGATTCTGCTAGTATTTAAAGTATGGGGACCTTTAAAATGGTCAGCTGCATACAGCAACAAGGAGAGGGATAATTGCTTGCTTAAACATTAATTGGAAGGGATAGGTATTTGTTAGATGATGGAGGTTTTCCAGCAAAAGTTGCTTTATGACACCTTGTCCTTCCCATCTCCATGGTCTAGCTCACTTCCCTTTGCACACACGCACAAAGAGAAAGCACTTTCTAAAGTTCATAGTATTTCGGTTCCCTGAGCAAATGCAGAAGAGCTCTCAGAGTGTGATACTGTAGGGTTTTTTTCGGCAATAAGGTGAAGTAGAAAATGTGATTGTAACCTCTGTGCGCTCAGTAGAGCTGAAGCAAGCAGCTTCATCCATTGGACACAATGCTGTTGTAGAGACATTGTATTTTTTTGGATAGTCTTGAGTGAAACACTATTTATTTACCAAGTACCAAAATCAAGATTTTCTAAACCAGCCAAGTTTGATACTAAATTTACAGACTTATAGCAAGGTGCCTTCTGAAAATAATTACTACTAAGGAAATCTAAGCAGCTTACAAAGAATACTACTACTGTTCTTACAGGGACATTAGGTCATTGTAACTTTTATATTTGTGAGCTAGCAAGCCTTTCTTTTCACAATAGCTCCATTGCAATAAGTGAAAACATGCGATTTATTGTTTTGTTTTTCCTCCCCGTTAACATTGCAATGTTAGCATTACTTGTTACAAGGACACGCTTTTGGTTTTATGTAGGGCTGAGGCATCATTTTATGGTCTTTTTCTAGAGTATATGGGAGGCATATACAGGTTCTAATACAGATGATTTAACATACATACTCAGGTTTTATAGTACTTGCTTTGTTTTCACTCAAGATTTCAACTAATATATACAAATAAAATAGTGGTGGTTCGGGCTGTTTGTGCCTTTGAAATAGAGCTTAGTACTATGGGTCAAGGGAGGATGCTGTGTATGTGCAAATGAAATCTGAATTTGTCTCCAGGAAGTATTTTTCTAGCATATTAATATTATTTGGAGGTATAGTTTTCTGATAGGACTTTTTTGTAGGAATTCAACTCTTTTCATTTGAAAGGATTTATGTTAGGTACAAATACATTTCAGCTTAGCTCATATGCTTTCCTTTTACTCTTTCTGTAAATGTCAAAATTTACCCAAACTGCAAATAAAACCGTTATCTGTTTAATATCTTCCTGCTAATGTCCTCGCAAAAGCATCTGGAGGTTTTATTTCTAGAAGCTTGCAGTTGAATTTAGTTTTCTTCCTTCTGTAATGTTATCTCTACACTGAAAAAAAAACCCCCGAACAACAAAAAACAACAAAACAAACAACAAAAACCTCTCATTTAAACCCCAGTGTCTTTGGTTATTTGAATATTGTCCATAATAAATTTCTTTAAAAGTTATAAGCTTGCTTAACAATAGCAGATTGAACTCACTTGTGATGAACTGTTTGAACATTGCTTTCCTTCTAATGGTGGGTCCAGTGCCATTTGCACCTCACAGTGCCCTCACTGATGAGAGATTGGCTCAGCTGAAGTAAAACGTTCCAGCTGCCACCGGATAGCCTCTTGCATAAGCACATAATCAACTTACATTAAGAAACAAAGTAAGTCATTATCTCCTCTTATCAGAACACTTGCTCCATTTGAATTCAATGTACAGTGTATAATTGACCTCTTAGGAGCCGTGTGTGTACTAGAAAAAAAACTAACGGATTAACTGGTAGACTCACAATCTTGCTCTGCACTAGACCTGCAGTGGCTATTTGCTTTCAGGGGTGTTCTTGTTGGATGTGGTAACTGATATGGCTGCTGTGGCAAGGCCTCAGATGTAGTCATATTCTAAAAAATAAGATAAATGTGAAAATATTTCCTGCTTTCCATGATTTTAGTCATAGCTGCTTATTTATAAGAAAAAAATGTTGAGTTTACTTTTCTATTTGTACTGTGCCTCCTACAATGATTCAAGTGGGGGTCTATGGCTGCTATTTGCTCTGTCTTTATTAAATGTAGTTGTATTTTATTTCTAAGGAATTGTCTAATAGAATGCCTCCTAAAAACAAGAAGGATTAATTGTTTCTAGTTGGAAAAAGTAAATTACTTTTCCCTCCTGAAATTCTCTCTTACTTATGGGTTGTATCTTACATTTAGAGGAGGGGAAAGAAAGGAAAGCATTAGCAAGTGGACAGAAATAACTTCTTTAAGACATTGTGCTACCAACCAGGACACTGCCAAGGATTACTTACCTCATTTGTAGTAATACTCCTTGGTCTATCACCTGAAGTTTTATTTTTGGCACTATTGTTTTGGTATCTTGCCCCATTTTTGTTGCCTACAGGACAGCTGATCCTGCCTGTAGGATACATGTCCCGAAGAGTGCCCCATGTTGTGAAAATGTGTTTGGAAATTTGGATTTTACAAAACTGGTCATGTGCTCTTCTGCAGAGATCAAATGTGCCTCATTCATTAGGAGTCTGTATTTCTGTCTATGGGTGAAGTAGGATTTCTAGAATCCTGTTATTTTACTGCATTTGGGGGGGGGGGGGATAAAGAAGTTAGTCTAGAACAAGGATTTCTGATTTGATTTAGAGATTGCCTTTGGCTTTCAACATTTTTAAAGATTTAAGGTAAAGAATTACCTAATAGAATAAATGTCATGAATGGTTAGACTTCCGTTTACAAGCAGTTGTGACTGAAATTTGCCTGGTAATCAATAAACTCATGTTAGCTGGTTTAGCAAGAGCATAGAATTGCTTTTCCTAAAATCACTGAATTCTAGGCATTTGTCTTTCAGTTTATGCAACCAGCTGATACGTGGAAGTTGTTTGAGCTAAACCTCTGCCCAGAATATGGGCAGTTTTGTGGTTCATTGAACTTTGAAGTCAGTCAAATGGGATTCACACTTCCTTATTGGTAGATAGTATCAAATGATTACAAAGTACAAAACTGCTGTGTACTTTTGACAGAAGCAATATTTGGAATATGTGTTCCAGTATTATAACAGCATTGGATATTAATTTATAATTTATTCATATTTCCTCCACACAGATGTAAAAAAAAAAAAAAAAAGCTACAGCATGACAAGCTAGTTCAATAGTTCCCATTCCTTTTCCTAGCCCAATTTTGCAGCAACTGAGAATTTTCAGTTTGGGTTTTTTTTTTCACTTGGACTGATTACAGGAATTTCTAGTCCAACAGGAAAAGGCACATGAGGAGGCATGCTGTTTTTGGGAATTAGTTTTATTAAGCATGAAAGCTGAAACTTTAAAAGAACATTTGTCTATTGGGCTGTTTTCAAAAAGAGCACAAGGGAAAATCTATTAAAAATATTTTCTTTGGTGTTGTGGTAACTCCATTTCTTAAGTGTATTCATTTGAAACAAAAAAAAAATTGTTACAAATGTGCTTTTTCTGATTATCTAGCTATTTCACTTCGCAGGTTCTGCCTGTCATACACAGCAGATTTAGATAATCATGATGATTCTGGTTCAGTAGTTTTATCATACTTGTTCAGTTGAAGTAATATCTCAGGTGTTATTCTTCTATTATAAAGGTGAATTGTTAATTTCTTGGGTTTTTTCCCCTAAGATAATCAGTCATAAAGGCTATGTAAAAGCTGGGCATATTCAACTTGGTTTCTGAAGGAGCTGTAGGGCCTGTGATGCCCTTAGGTATACGTATGCTTTTTAAAACTTGCTAAATAGAGGTCTTTCCTGCCAGCATGTACTGGGAGCTTATTTCTGTTTGCATTTCTCAAAATGTGGGGTATGGGGATTCCTTTTATTGAGGAGAAAACGTGGTTAGGTTCTTTTGGTTTTGTTTTTTCCCTTTGCTTATTATTGCAAAGGGAAGGAATGGCAGGTCAGCCTTTGAAGTCTGAGAAACATTTCTTAAGGAAGATTATTGATGATGTAAGTTGATGTTGTGGAGTATGTTTGTCTAGGGAAAAAAAAAATAGTTTCTTAGATTCTAGAGTCCTGAGAGAGTTTTATGGCAAAAAGCAACTATCCCATCACAAATTGTTTTTAGGGGATGATGTATTGTAACCACTTGCCTCCATCCCTCTCCACATCAAAGAAGTCACAGCAGTAAATCAAAGCCTAAAAGTCAGTGACTTCTCTTACGTTTTTATGTATGCCTTTGCTGCTGCATAGAAACCAGCAGCATCAAAAGGTTGTTAAACCTCTTCTCTGTATCACTGAATGACAGACATGTGGAGGTTGAGATTACACTTATCATCTCATCCCAGACAAACCTGCATAACATCCTTTGCCTTTATTATCAAAATCATTGCAAGTCAGAATATATTAATCTCAACCTACAGTACAGTTCTAGACTTGATAGAAAAATCATTCTTTAAAAATACCTTTCCTTTTCTGCATGAAGGACACAGAACAGTTTTGAGATATTGAAGTGTAGTGTGGACATTTTGCTTTCCACAAGTAAATAAAAGGAGGTGTATGGAGCACTGAAAGAGTTTTTCTGTCTTCAGTTCCCAAAGGGTTTAGTTATAAACATTTATTTTCACTGTTTCAAATGCTAAGCATTCACTATTTTGATTTCTCGAGTTTGTGATTTAATTACTTGTGTACCAGATATTCTGGGCTTTCTATTTTTTTTTTTACTAGCAATTGGCAACTAGCTTCTAACTAAGCAGTCAGTATTGTAATGAATTTTTAAAAATGTTATATATATATATATATATGTATCTTATTCTATATGTGACTATATATTACAAAAGGAAATGGCTCTAATGTAAAATAATGGTTTTGTATGAGTATCTAACTTCTAAAACACAGAAAGCTAATAGCAAATGCTAATAAAGTTTATTTTTTGTAAATATTTGACTGATTACTGTAGAAGTTCTTGAAGTCTTTTGATGTTTGTAAAAGTACAGAGTTGTGAAATATTTATTGTACTTCAGATTGTTCAGTTGCAAGTCTTTAAATCCATTCTTTGAGAGTAAAAGTAAATATTAAAAAGCTCACCACATCAAAAGAGTTGTAAAGTAATGTTTAATCCTAATGGAATTCACATTCCTTAAGTGCAGTGAAAACAAAAAGGGTTCTAAAATCTTGTGGTTATTGGTGTCATAAGCTTCTTATGCATCATAAGTAGGTTTACTCATACTCCTGATGTGAATGCTCAAATCTACTCAATGTCCTTTATGTCATTTTATAAGTTTAAAATTCTTGTCTTTCACTAATGTAGACTTTATCTGAAGTCAGATTTATGATCCTGATGCCTGCTAATTTTGGAAAATCTCAAAGATCTTCACTATTACGCATGAAGATTGAATGTGGCATTTCATCAGCAACACCTGTGTGTTAGTAGGTAAAACTGTATAATAGAGTTGGTGACCTCTTAACTGAATCAACATATGGCTTTTTCCCCTGAAATACTTCCACATGTCGCATTGCTTTGCAATACAGGAAGAAGTAATAGCTTAAAATTTTATATTCCTTGAATGTTTCAGAACTGTACTTGAATACTGTTGTGTATGTAAGAGTTAGAAGTATGCTGAATGTGTTTCAAGTAGCTCCAAATAAAAGTTTCATTAACCTTATAGCCATTTCTAATTAGGATCCTTCCTTCTATCAAAGCATCTGTGTGTTCACCAAGCTGAATTTGCCTAATATCAGATTTGGTGCTGATGTGCAACAAAAAGCATGGAAATGAAGGAAAATGCTAGGTAGCTTCTAATGCGACATAATTAGTCCCATTATTCTGAACAGCTAAGTTATTTTTGAACTACAAGTTCAAGACTTCAAGATGAAGTATAGGGGTGCTGGGGTTATTTTGTGACTCTTCAAATAGTGCTCAAAACCAATTGCATGTGAGAGAGAATTTGCATGTTACACTGCACAGGGAGTATGGCAAAATATAATTACTCAAAGTAGGAAATCTGGCTATTAGTATTGTCACTTTTACTTACTCCAGGCCTTCCAGGCTGTTGATAAATTTACCAGTAATGCAGGCATTTGTACTATACTTGTTTACTTCTATGGATAGTTCTGTAGACTAATATAGTCTGGCCTTTGAGGGAGTAAGTTTAGGACCAGCCTACATGAGCAAGATCTTAATTTGAAAAATTGTCAGAACATGACACCTGCCGATTTTACTGAGGATTTAGGTTTCTCCTTATAGTTGTGGAAAACTAACATGTAGCAATTCTTTTAGTAGTACAGCGTTCAGTAGCATCCACATGGTAGAATTTCTCTCAATTTTGTCTTGGGTTATTTGCTTCTGATAAGGTTGCAGCCCGACCAGTACTGCAGCCCCAGTATATGTGGTAGCATAGCTACAGATACACACTGGGAGACTTTTTTAAATTAGTCTTTGTGTAGCAAAGACAACCTCAGAAAGGTGTTAGAGTCACTGCTCTTTAAGAAACTGTAGATCAGTATCAAATTTGTATAAATAACTAGGTATGTAAAAGCATAGAGATATGAATTTACAGTAAATATTTTGGTGATTCTCCAGCATAAATATGTAACAAGCTTTAGGTTGTTATGGATGGAACAGTTTGTGTAATAACATTTGGACATTCTTTGATCACTGACTTGGTGGCCTGCAAGACCAGCATCTTACAAGTGGTTGGTTTTGTGGTATTGTCTTGGTTTGAAAAGACAAGTGTCTGCTGAAGAAGACAGGAGCTGCAAAGATGTGGAAATAAGAATAACAGTTCTTTACTAGGAAAATTAAAAATACAAATTCAATAGTACCAAAAAAGAAAACAAGCCACTGATAGTCAGAATACGACCTGACACCCTGTGGGTCAGGGTGTTGGTAGCAGTCCCATTAAATGGTGGCTGCAGTCCTCCTGCAGTGACAGGTGTGGTTCTGTTGAAGCAGTGAGCCTGTAGAAAGGTTTGTTCTTCCTCTGAATGTCCAGTGGCGATGTAGATGGGCCTGGTCTTCCTCTGGGAATCTGGTGGAGAAGACAGCTGCCCCTCTGGGAATTCAGTGGGAAAAGGCTGCTGTGGTGTTCCAAATGTCAGATTGTATCCAGGTAGGAATGCCTGGCTTCTCCCCCTGGATGGAGCATCTTGCAATGGGATGATGTAATTTTATCAGTAGTGTGTGAGCAATGGGATGGAGTAATTTTTATTAGTAGTGTGTGACACTCAGTGGCCCATTAACAGATATCTCCTGGAGGAAGGATTGGTTTGTGGAAGAGATAAAGAAAACTGCCCAATTAACAGAAGAGAACTGCCTGTAACAGATGACAAATAGAATACACACATTTTACAACCCAGGACACATATCAGTATATAATACAAGAAGGTTGCCCCACCTTCTGTCTGCTAGAATCATAGCTTCACTAGCTCTGTATCCACTTAGGAATGAAAATAATTTTGGAGTCTAACAGGCACTGACCATTAAGATAGTGAGTAGTTGCTACTTGGCAGTGAACTTGTTTTACAGATTTAAATGTGATAAGGGTTAACAATGGGGAGAAGTGTTTTCTTGACATCAAAACTACATTATGTTTTTGTAGTAAAAGTAGGAATAGAGGTCTGCTGCTCAGCTGTGTGTCAATAGACCGCAGAGTGCAATAGTTAACTATCCTTTTTATTTTTTCACCCATATTTTATCTGAACAATTTAAAGACCAGTAAACATGTAGATGAGGCATTTTCACAGTCCTTGTACTAAGCATAAAGAAGAATACACAAGTCCATATATTTTAATTATCTTTGTCCTGGAATTCACATGGGAAATTTGACTCTTCCCCTTTTGTTTGCTACAATCCTAGTGGAAGGTGGTGTCACTCTGGCCAGTTCTGATCCTGTCTGATAGCGGTTTACTGTTTTAAATAAAAACCATACTTTTAGGATACATTAGCTTTTGAATAATCTGAAGCTCATGTAAGAATACAATTTAGGAATGGATTTTGTTGCTTCTGATCTTGTAAATCCTGCTGATGCATATTGCATATGGTTCCTTTTACAAGGTGGTTCCTTGTAAAAAATTCACAACAGGTATTCTTGCTTGATTTTTCTTAATAATTTAGTTACCTAATTTAGTAATTAATGATGTTAATTTAAAAGAAAATAACTAGTGTAGCATATCTGTAGGTTTATTACTTATTTTTAAAAGAATGAAATTAATCTGCTGCTTGCTTCCATCCATCCTTCTCTTTCTTTAGAATCTGTAAATATAATTTTTAGAAAAAATTCCTTTTTCTGCCCTGATAATTTTGATAGCTTTAGATTCTTTTTCTTGTCAAATTACTGCAAACAGAAGTAGCTATTGGCAACTAAGAGTAAGAAAAATCTCTGCCTCCTGAAGTATCTATACAACTCTCTTGGAAATATCTTTGTAAATACTCTGAGTGACATGTAGATCTTAGTGGACTTCAGTTGCCTTAAAAAATGAAATTGCTCTTCTTTTACAGCTTTTCTTGGCACCTAATGAAGCTGTAAATTTCCTCTGCAAACCTTAATTTCAGCTGTTGGTCTGGAGCTACTTAGAAATAAACTTGATTTTTAATTAATTTAAGTACTAAGGCTGTTAAATATCCTGTGTCTTATGTGACATTTTCCCTTCTAGTTTCTCTTACCACTGCACTTTGCAGTGTAAGTTCTTTTCTCATTTGCCTTTCTAATTGCAAGTGAGACCCTTGAAAGGATTTCCATGTAGAGGCAGTCCTTGACTGGACCTGGGCAGAGGAGCAGGAGGCACATGGTGTCTGTCCCTGTGCCACTGGCAACAAGCGGCAGAATGTTTCAAAACTGCTACATTGACAGGAAGGAAAAGTGTAGCAAAAAGCATTTCTCCAGATGCCCAGTAATTCACATACATCACAGATCTGCTTTCTTACCATCATTGCAGTGATTCCATGAAACTAGATGAAGATTGCATATGAGGATGGAATAGGGTACTTTTATCTCTACCACTTTTATTGTTACTTTTCATGGAAATAAACAGGGAAGCTAAAGATTTGCCTGAAGAGAAAGCACACACATCAGAAATAGCTGTACCGAACTGGCCAGTAGGTCAGCAGTATTTGGAATTTACGTTGACTGCTTAGAAGAGATCTCAGTCCTCCTTGAATAACTGAGGTGAATTTTTATACGTGTGAAACAAAGAATTATTGTAGCCCTTTTTAGGAGGATGACAGATCACTGGCTTTGTCATCCAGGAGGTCAAATTATTCAACCATTCAAAGTACAGAGTATAGGGAATTCAGATAAAAATTAAGTTCCAGACTGGAAATCAGAAAGGAGAATTAGACTATCTTCAGGGTGCTATATTGCAGTGTCCCAGTGCCAGCTCATGTGACACAACTGGAATATAGTTTTATTAGGATAGTTTCAGAAATGTTTTACTTTAAGTACGATGCTCAAGGAGGCATGAACTGGAAGGCTGAAATAAAATTTGTATTAAAGACACGTAGAAGTGGTAGGTGTTTTTTAGAAACTGGAACATTTGCTGTTGTGGCAATGTCTGTTCTTACAGCTGAGAATTACAGAACTTTGCATCATTTTGTCATCATACTTTTCCATTTCCTCTTCAAAAATGTCACAAAAACTTATTTCAGCCTATTGCTATAAATCCATTTCCCCTTCTGTCTGCATGCACAAGACCCTTGCAGGAGGTGGAAAGAAAGATCAGAAAACCAGGATGCACCAAGTAGTAGAGAATATGGCTTGGTTGGGAAACTTGTGAGCCTGGCACCATTTTCTGTAGTGAAGATGTACCTGTCTTTGCTTCTAATCACATCTTTCCCTAAGAGTCATAAATGAAATAATCTATTTGCAGGTAAAGAATGTTAATATCTTCTTTCTTTTCCTTCTGCATAAACTTATGTCTAATATTCTGTGACTTGTAGGGAATTGATTGGAGAGAGTATTGATTTCAAATGTTGTTTCTGACAAAAATCATCATCCAAGGATTTAAAATTCATTTGCTGAAATGAAATGCAGTAATATTCTGTGGCAACAGATCCCATTATGTGTGACCCATAGGAAATGTGTTAATTACTCATAGAAGTTTCTGGGTGAGAGTAGTTCTGGGGCTTTTTTGTTTGGTTAGATTTTCTTTTTTTTTTTTTTTTTTTTTTTTTTTTTTTTTTTTTTTTTTTTTTTTTTTTTGTGGTTGCATCTGAAGAGCTGCAATTTGGTATTCCATTAAATTAGTTCTTTAATGGCATGTGTCCACGACTTGTAGGTCAATGAAGTAATTTACTTTCTGTTTACAATGTCTCATATTGAGGTAGTCCTTTTCCAGAATATAAAACCTGATAGGGTATTTATCTGGTAATTATATGAATTCTTCTATCTGTGCTATTCTATATTCCTACAAAACATAACAACCTGAACAGCTTTCAATGTTATACTCTTCATTCTGAGCTAGGCATATTCATATGAAGGACTGGTATAATGCTGTGCACAAAAATGTAAAGCTTAAGTGCTCTCGCTATAGGTATTTGTGAGTTGGCCTATCATTTGAAATCCAAGATCCTCTAAATGGAGGAGAATTTCACCCTTTATCTCCACAAATACATGCATACAAATTAGAGATTTTTTTTTTTTGCAAAAGTGGACTACTTAAAAGCTTAATTTATTTTACTAGTTTGCAGCTTTAAGAAATGCAGATTACTTAAAAATTATTATTTCTTTAGATGGCTTTTTTTATCTATAGATCAGCTCTACCTTAAAAGGTGTGGATTTGAAAAGATGAGGTAAAAATGCACTATGCCGTTTTTTGCAAAAGGAGATGGCTGCACCTATTCCTGCAGGATGGTGTCAAGTGTAAAAGAGCAGGTACTCAGAACATTTGACAAACGAAGACAAAGATGTGATTATATGATCTCATGGTTTAGTAAATAGTGTATTGTAAGGACGGTTTCCTTACAGTATTAGAAAGGAAAACAACTTCTTTTTCTCTTCACTTAAGTGAATTACAGCTTTGAGATACTGAAGTTGTTTCTTGAAGAAACAACTGAATGAAAAATTGGAAACTGAGAGCCTTTAGCACAGAGCTGTTGTAATGGGTGAATGTTTTTTACACTGTGCACTATTAGTTCTTCCTGTAGATTCTGAGTGATAATGGCTTGTCAGTATCTGTTATCCTAAAACTCCAAAGTGGTTGAGCAGCTGTATGTTCGGTGTGCAGTTTTAACAGTGGTGCTAATTGCTTAATTGGCATCAAATATTCGTGATTCAGTAAAACACCAGGCTGTTAGGAAAGCCTGCCTCTATTGGTGTAAAGTACTTCTGTGTGGAGGAAAGGAGTCACAGCCTGGGTGAACAAGGCTATAACTGATGCTGTGAATTTGTTGCTGTCAAATATGTGGTTAGAGTGAACAATCCCTTTTAACGAAAGAGCATTTAGAAAAAAGTGGAAGAGAATACTGTTCAATGAAATGTACTTTGAACTTGGCCAGGGCAGATTGGATTGAGTTTTCAGCTGTGCTTAGTGCATATTAACTTATTTGAGTAGTGTTTGTATTTATATTATTTGGAAAGAAAATAAAATATTGAACTGAAGATTGTTGCTGGTAATTATGCCTGAGTTAATAGTTCAAGTGGAGAATCAGGAAATGTCATTCAGTGTTTCCACTGATTTCAAAATCATACATTAAATCTCTTTGCTAAAAATATGTGGAAAGACTTGAAATCTTTTCAAAGTCAGTTACTTTTCCAGCAATTATCACTAGCACCTTCCTATCATCCTTTTGCTGTCACCCGTTGAATACCAAGCCCCTTGTCTTTTCAGGCAATACATTTGTTTAAATTAAATCTATATAAAAATTACCAGAGTAGCATGAAGGTGAATCTCAAGCTAGTTTGTTTGATTTTTTTTTTTTAATCAGAAAAAAATAAGCTGCAGAAATACTTAAACTCTTAAGGTAGAATCCTGTTAACTGTCTCTGTGTCTGTGCCTTAGTCTTTTGCTGGTCTTTGCTTTCATGGTTGCTGACACTGCTTGAAAGAGTAAAAGCTATGTAACATTTCATTGATGTGCCAATGAAACTAGGTCTCAGTACATTGAACTTTATACTATAAATAGAAGCAGATAATGCTAAATTATATTTATGGTTTCTTGGACATATTCTTAATGGGCTTAAGCAATGGAATTTAAAAGAAGAAGTTAATGTAGTTTGTTGTTCTGGCAGTGGCATCAGACTGCTTATTTCAGTGACTCTGGTGTCATTCTGTAAGTTGCAATACCAGAACACTAAAAAAAACTGTCAGATCAGGGTGTTTGGCTTTGAAGGTTGGCATCACAGGACATTAAGTTGCTGTAGTTTTTCTCTACGTAGCCCATGTCCTGACTTAGAGTGCTGATTTTCTAAAAGTATCTTTTTCTGCTTCACACAAGTGTTGCTGTATTGAGCAGTGCGTGTGACTTTGTGCATTGCAGTTCTACCTCACTGGCAAAGAGAGCCTTACTCTTCCATGCTTAATTTTTTATGCTTGTACTGTGAGCAGTTTTGGAGGCTTGAAGTTGTTAAATTAGGTTGGTGAAGTGCATTTATTTTCTATAACCTATTAACATAGTGAAAAATAAAAAGTGTTCTGTGCTAGCAGGTAGTTTAAGTTAGATATGGTTTTATACATTTGTGGTAAATTTATGAATCTGTGATAAAACCAGATGAAATTAAGCTAATAGAAGAGATTGTCGTTATTTTATATTGATGCTTAAAGTAATGCCTTGCTTTAGGGACACAAATTCCAGGGTGGTTGGCTTACTTGGTGTTGACACAGTACTCCAGGGCTACCAGACCTGTAAATACTGGCAGTAAAGGCAGGAGGATGCTGTTTAGAGCTCTATTTTCCCAGGTTCATAGGTAATTTCGGAGGCCCGTTTTAACTGAGTCAGGATGAAGACTCAGTGAACCTTTAAAAAGTGCTTTTTTGAGCTAAGAGCATTATCATGCTGACTTGGACATATTCATAATAATTGTGAGATAAATTGTCAAGCTGGGCCTCTGCAGAGGAAAGTAGAAGCTGAGGGATTTCTTCTTGGTTTTCAAAGTTTATGTGGCATTCCCATTAGCTGTTTAGGTAATAATCTCTGAACTTAGCCCATTCACTTATCAGGAGTAATATTTGTGCTGCATTTATGTCTGGAATGCATTTATGTCCCTCCCAATAAAAAACTAAAAAGTATTGTACAATTTGATGTATTATACAGGAATATCTCACATTCCCTTGCATCTCTAGGAGTATTAAGTGGTGCAAGTGCCAGTAGATAATTTGTGTGCATTGTACATGTAGTGTACTGACAAGATAAAAAAGTATTATGTACTGATAAAATGGTAAAAGATACCATGTTTTATTATTGCTATAGAAGTAAGGTGGAATATGGAAACATTGTCATGCTTTACATCCTTCCCAAATGTTTGGCTTGCTCAAAGAATGTTACCTGGCCTTCAGGAGTGGGCTGAATGACACTTGACTTTTTGACAAGTCCGCTTGGTGGTAAGGGAGAAGTGGTCTGACTAGAAAATCAATGCAATTTTTATAGTGACCCATGTCCTAGTTTCGAGTCTGTGCTAGCTGTGGCATGGGAGAAATGTGTGTGCACTCCCAGTGAGGCAGGGGCAGTTACAGGGCTTAGCGTAAGCCCTGACTGGGCCATTGGTGTGTCTTACAGGGGGGGCTGTCATTTTTATTTCCTTTGTGAACAGCTTCATATAATGTATAAAGTGACTCTTTCAAATTATTGGAAGTTGATTAACACATAAGAAAGATGTGGGCTTTACTTTTGGCTTTAGTTTTATGCCTAGTATTACAATTTTGTCCTTCGGTATCTTCTGAACATAGTACCTTCATTTTTCTGGTATGTGTAAGAATCAAGTAATGATTTTGGGTCCTTTGTGTCTGCTTCTAGTATCTACTTCTGGGATGGCAGAAGTTGCTTTTCTTTAATCCTTCACTTTACATTTTACTTGATGACTTCTACTCAGCTATTTTGTGGTTAATAGTCTGTGTCCAATAGGTTTTCTTTTTATATTTTTGATGTTCTCTCTAACCTTGAGAAAGTCATGCACATCACAGAGAATTGTTTTATTAGCCTAACTGCTTCAAATCTGCAGAGTATTGCAAGATCTTGTACGTCTATTCCCAGCAAATTATGTAAAAAGTGATCTTTGGCTGTGTTGCACTTAAGGCCAGTGGAAAAATCACTTAGATGTGAATTGATGAAGAAAATGTTAGGGTGAATGTTTTTTAAGTTTGAGAACTAAATTTTGTTTTAGGCTTAATAGCCAACTGTCTACTAGTAAGGTAAATGGACCTATAACTATTGACATTAAGACTAGCTAGAAAAGAAGGACCATGTCTGTATGATTGAATTCTGTCAAGAACTGCACAGGTACATCCAGCTGCTGTGGGGAATGATGCTTTGGCTGTGGGTACTACCAAAGTCACACTATTTGTTTGGGGTTAGTTTGCTCAGTGTCATTCTGACAATTCACCTATAGAGAGGCAGACAAGCACCGGTGCCCAGGAGCACTTTCAGGGCATATTTAACGTACTAAATACATGTAGCTGTTGAGGATGCAGATAAGAATCTTCAGTCTAATAATGTTTAATGAAAGAATGTGTAAATGCATCAGTGCAACATAAAGCAGAGGTTTTGAGTTTAACTTATGACAGACATATTTAAACTACTCCAGATTTGACCATATGATGATGTTTAAGTTGCTGATGCTTGGGTTTCTCCAAGTTTTAGGAATGTGTTCTGTGCTTCAAAAATGTTTTTCATAAGGTAGGTTGACTAAGGGATGGTCATTTTATAATCCATGTCTCCCCAAAAAATTAACTTCTAAATTAAAAAAATTGGTTATTTTGGTTTTGTGTGAATACTTTTTTGCAGTGATTTATACTTTTTTTACAGTTAGAAGAACACAGAAATAGTAATTTTGGGGAAGCTATAGATGTGGTGGAGTTTGATGCGAATGTGAAAATTTAGCACACCTACTTTTTTTTCTACAGCTTTCATAGAAGAGGAAGTGCTCTGAGTTGACAAGCTGAGGTCTTCTCCTGGCAACCTAAGAGTCTCTAAGCTTATTCATGCGTGGGGAAATTATCACTACTAGTTTTTCAGGAGAACAGAGTTTTGCTTTGCTACAAATGAAATTTTGAGTTATGGCTGGCTAGTCTCCAAAATGTGAAGAATTTGTCATATATTAAAATATTTTAATTAGCACAGATTTTTATTAGTGGTGTAAAGAGTAAGAAACGTATAAATACTTACTACATACTAATTTGACTGAGAATCTTAAACCATTTGCCCTTTTTTCAGTTATAAACAAAAAAGAACAGTGATTTTCATGGATGCTCTTTCATTGTGTTGTGGGAAAGTGAAGTGCAGTTGAGGCAGAGTTTTGACATTTGACTTGGCTTTAGGTGTTTTGGTGATCTTGAGCTGATACAGAAAAGTGTGAGGGGTCATGTGCTGCTGGCTGTGTATGTGTTGATGGTCAGGCATGTGACTAGTTAATTCAGTGTGTGACTCATGTTACTGCAGAAATACTGAGTGAACTGACAAAGTAACTCTTTTTTCCCCTGTAGTGTGCTGGAGAAGAGAATTGGGTGGACAGTCGGACTATTTATGTTGGCCATCGTGAACCACCTCCAGGCGCTGAAGCATACATTCCACAGAGATTTCCAGATAATAGAATAGTCTCATCAAAGGTACCAATATTTTCTTTCATTCGTTTAGATAAATCAGCTGAAGTTATTCTTTGTTTATTTTTTTCAACATTTTTCCTAGGCTGCCTGTATATTTTTCCTTTCCACAACAAGCAAATGTAAAATGAAGATATCTCAGATTTCTTCTAGAGAAACTAATTGCTAATTTGTCTCTAAAATGAATAGAAATAGAATAATTTCTCCCATGTTTACTGTAGTACCTAGTATAGTACAGTCTTTGAGTAATAATGAACTTTTCAACAAAGAAAAAAACAATTTTCATTTGAGGCAATCCTGGGGTAAATAAAATCTTTCTAAAGAAAGACTGCATCGTTTGTACTCGGCATGCAATACCTCAAAGTACTAGAAATAATTTAATTTGTTGAGCACTTAAATTCATCATACTCTCTCTACACAAAGTGTCATTCCCTTCAAAAGCTCCTACTGTTCCTGTGGGATTTTGTCAACAGTTTTTGTTATACACATGAAACCGCATCACACTTAAAGTCTTGGTAGTGTGATACATTTGTGCTGCTCAGAAATCTTCTAGTTGTCCCTTGCCTCAATTAGTAAGTTTTAACTTCCATAAACTCCAGCAGCTTTTTGTCAACAGTTGGGATGTTGGTGCTTTCCAGCTGGCTTTCTTTAGCCAAAGATTTTTTACTGCAGTGGCATAGAAATTTGAATGCTTGCAGGTGATGTATGGCTAATAACTCAAGAATTCCCAAGTTTGCAATATACTTAGATTTTAATCTTCATGAGCTCACACCTTCAGCTAATAGGAAATAATCAATTCAAAATATCTCCTGTACTGGGAATTTCTTTTTGAATAGTGTCTCAAATCCTCAGCCATTTTAAGAACCTTGGTAGCATTGTGATCTCAAGGAACTGAGTGATTACCCTCGTGGACCTGAACACTTGCCAGCCATTAACATTATGAAAGCCAGACTTTTCACAAATGGTGTGTTAGTTCTCATGTGAGATTTTCTATTTGCTACCTTCTTACTATACTTGATTCAAAGAAAGTGTACTAATAAGCAGCGTAGTATTTTAGGCATCTTTTATTAGATAGAATGCTTGAAAGGTGAGGCATTCTGTACAGGTTAAGTACAGTCAGACTGGTACAGTGGGAAATCTTATGCTCTACGCATTGGTTTGTATTGCCTTTTGAATTATGGAAGAGTAAACACACTTCATGCAAATTTTTGTACTCCTGTTAGTAAAAATAAATTTTTTTATTAATATGGTTTGAGATTTATCTAAATAAAGCCATTGAAGTTACTGCTGATAAAAACATCCTGTTCAACTATGTTTTGACATATTAAGTTGGTGGAAGTTACCAGCTGCTTTGCTTTGCAGAGTGAGATTTTTAAAGTATGACTTAAACATGCATTGAACTAGGGAATCCCTGCCAGCAATTAGTGACTTCAACCAGTTCAGGACATATGATTTCAACCAGTTCAGGACAGAGACTTCACTATATTTTTATTTGGATATAAAGCATATTCAGTTAAATATTTTAAATGTTAAACTATTTAGCTGTGAACAGTACCTGTGAATAGCCTTTTATAAACAAAAAGTATTAGTGGAAATACATTTCATATATACAAGATGCTTCTCAGTTTTTTTGTTTATTGATTAAACTTGCTTAAAAAGTAAAATGTAGGTTGTCTTTGTGGATGTAAATACAGTGGTGATATTTCAGGAGGGAACAGAATTTATGTAAATGCTGTATAACATTAAACATTTCCTTAGACTGCTGAAAGCTGTCTTGATGACTGTTGCCTGTATATGAGAACTTCCTATGCTGTCCCTTTCAAGTGAAATCTCATATTCCCACACTCCACCCCAGACAGCCTGAATAAGCACCATTATGACTTGCCTGGCATTTGTTTTGGTTCTGTAAGCTGCTTCCTCTTACCCTTTCACCCATCCTTGTCCCTTCCTTGCTTATGAACCCTCTGGGGGGCACCTATTACAGCATAGGGAATGCAGAAATTTATTTCCTACTAAATGCTCAAATGTGCAAAATTAAGATGGCAAATCCATAATTGTTAAAGGTACATACTCACAAGCACACTGTATAATGTTACCTCAACCATGAAGGATACTTCCTTCATCTTTCATCAGCAAGACAGACAGTAACTTTCAGCTGGGCTTCATTAGGTGTTTAGTGCTTATGTAAGGTGTATGATTGCTCTTCAAGGATGAGGAACTCTAAACTTCCAAGTACAGACTTTACCAATTTAAGACAAACTGAGTTTCTAAAAAGGGTAGTTGAAAAGCATGAGGAAATGGAATCAATTTGTCTGTCTGTATGCTTCTTTACTAAAAATGTCATGTCATAATGCCCTGAAAAAGACATCACTTTGCAGTGATATGAACTTTACTTGGTCCTTCCAAAGGTACACTTTGCTATTCTCCACCAGAGGCTTCCTGGTGTCAGCAAGGTAATACTTTGATTCAATTGCAGAGGGACAGTTCACTTACATTGCAGTGTAAATGTGGAATGTGGTTAATGCTCTGTCTGCTTAATGATACATTCCTGATTGTGAAAAGTGATACAGGGACAGACCCGGGGTAGACAAAAGTGTTCTATTGGTTTGATGTGTTAATTCAATTATGATATTAATAATATATTGCAAAAGGTGTATGTTGAAGTAGTAAAAGACAATCTCATTTCTTTCAGATTGTGTGTGCAGTTCCTTTTACCTTCTAGAGACAGTAACCTTTATAACATGTATCCTTTTGTTGATTTAACTTTCAGCTACTTCAACTGCCTTGGGTGTTGGCCTTTGAAGTGGCTGTTATGTGCCCTTGATTGAATTTATCACATGACAGTGCTGCAGCATGGAAAAATATCAGGTGGTAGAAAAATCTCAATGTTTCAAACGTAGAAGAAAGAAAATAATTGACTGAGCAGGGAGGTGGCTTGCCTTTTTCTGAAAAAAAAATTATACACATTTTGATACTATTTACTTTTTGGTGGAACTTAGAAATTAAAAGGAAACTAAGTTAAACTAGGCAGTCATAGCAGCTACCAAAGCTTAGTGAGAAACAACCTCATTTCCTTCTGAAACAGGATGTTGCTTTTTTGAAAAAACTGATAAATTATAAAATAACTTTTTAGTACAAAACTTCCTTAAGGTTCAGGCGTCATGTTATTGTGCTGGGAATATAATTTTGTATTTAGTAGTTTTTAATGAATTTCTCCTCTGTGAATTCCTTCAATACCTTTTAAGCCCATGTCAATTCTCAGAATAAAGAACAGTTCAACTGTAGAAATGTTTGCCAAAAGAAACTATGAGCCTTTATTTTAAAACTTCCTGCTAATTTGAGTTAGTCATTGTCAGATGCAAGGATTCAAATACAGTTAACCCCTGTTTATAATCTTGTTTCTGTTGGTGGTCTTCCACCGTATTTCCTGTCCAGGAGGAATAGCCTGAGCCTGTTCAATAATTGTTTATGTGAAAGCTGCTCCATGCCTTTGCTCAGTTTTGGTCTGTCCCTTTTCCCAAACCAGTGGAATCATGCACAGATCATCCAATACATAGCAAACTATGGATTTATTTAGTGGCATGATTCCCTTTTCCTGAAGTTAATCTAATACTTTCCTAGAATTGCTATACTTCAAGAAGCTAATTTGTTGACAAAGTATGGATTTGCACTTCTTGTTCTACTGGAATGAATGAATTGAAGACTGATCGAATGCGTACATTTCTCTTGAACAGAGGGGAAAATTGTACTGAAAATAACATCTTTTTTGAAGGAACAACATGAAGTTCATTGGAACATGTTTAATTACAGCTGCTTATCGCTTTTGGAAAAAAAATCAACCCTCCCAAAACCCCAAAAAGAAAGAACTACAAGAAAGAGCCAAAGATTTCAGGAATTCTTGGGTAGGAGTAACCTGTTTAATGAGAGCCAAGAGAATTTCCTGTGTGTTAGGGACACCTGGCAAAATTAGAAAATCCACTAAATTTAGGCAGGAGACCAGATTTTCCCCCACCATATCACCATAGAGAAAGTTGGGTTAAGGAGACTTACAAAGGCTTTTACTCTTCATTTCAGTCTGTGGATAATCAACACACAGTATTTTGCCTTGGTGGTCCTGTCCAGTTGCGGACTTTTACTGTCATAATTTAATAAAGAGAAATTTTACAGCTACAGAACCCACTTATGCCTGGGTCACCAACATAACTGGAAGCAGCAGGGCTTATGCTCCTGTTGGATGATACTGAAGAGTAGTGGGGATAAGACTCTTGCATGAAAGGCAATATTGACTCTACTCTTAGTGGATGCAGAACTATTACTTGAAGAATTTGCCCTAAAGAGATGTCACTCAAATTGTACATGAAATTACAAAGTGCTTATTTGTGCTGTCGCTTTATTTCCTGTTCCTCCTTATAGAAAAGCAATCGGTGTTCTCAGTTGGGAGAACAGGACCACTCTTATTTCCTACTTTGTAGTGCTATATATATGAATCAAAAGCGATCCTGGTTTTGTTGCACAAATAATGCAGTCTTCAGTTGTCTGCTTCTTTAGGACTTTTCATTAAATACTGATCCAAACATTGATTTCTGTGATAGTGGCCTGAGACAATAATGCTGTGTGTTGGGAATCCTATTCATTGCAAGGGAAACCTTAGCTACCTTCAGTGCTAATCTGATTGAATTGACTCACAATTAATTGCAATGACTAATAGTTTAATAAAATTAAGTAATTCTGACATGTTTCAGCAGATGTTGTTGAAATATTCCTTTCTTTCAGCAGAAATTCATGCCCTTGTGCTGTACCTCTTCCCTGCAGCACTCGCTCATAGTGCTATTATAAACACACAAAGACTGGGTCTGCTCTGATTTCTCATCTTGTTGCCACATTTAGAAAAAATGTTAATACTGAAGCTTAAGGAAATATTAAATCACCTCTATCAAGATGAGCCACTTGGAACCCAGCAGACACCTAGGCTGTCCCACACTTTCCAAGGTGATGCTTCACAACTGGAAGCCTTTGTATGGCCTCTCTAGAGCCATGACATAGCAGTTTCAACATGAGGAGTTCAAACACAGCCCTGAGCAATGATATTTGAAAGCCAGAAAAGTATGCAAAGCTCACAGGGGAAAGAGGCATAGTCATGTGTTTGTGACAGGGACGTGTATGGGACAGGGACTAATGCAGGAAGTGCTGTGTGTGCCTTTTTCTCATCTGCTCTGAACGCAGCTGTACCACAGAGCTCTTCATTTCTGCCTGGGTAATCCCCCGACTCCCAGCCACACTGGGGGAAGCAGGAGGTCAGATCCTATGCTGCAAGGGCTGAAGGGTCAGGTGTGCCCAGCCCTGCCAAAAACTGAGCAGGGCAGGAGCTGTTAGAGATGCTTGGCTGGCAGTAAAGCTAAATGCCTCTGAATCAATTGGACTCTGAAAGGGGCCAGCTGCGGGATCTCAATACATGAGCTGTGATGGGAGTGGATGAGTGTGCACTTCTTCCAGGCACAATAATACCATTTCCTTCTGGGGACCACTGCCAGTGCCTAGACAGAGCAAGGAAAAGCTCTTCTTTGCTCTTGATGATCCTACTCAGCATGGGATTTCCAGGTTAGAGGTTCTTGGCAACCTCCCTTGTGCTCCCTGGAGAAGCCATTTACCCTTCTCAAGGCTCAGTCCAGGGTTATTAGCAATATTTTGTCTTCTGCTGGTACTCCCTCAAACAGAGCTTTTTAAGTTTTTGTATCAGTGTGGAGTGTTCATGTAGCGAAAGAGAAGCAGAAGAAGGAAGGAAAACTACAGGTCCAAACCTAATGCCAAGGAAGACAGGTTTAATTCTTTTCTCTTTACAAGTGAGAAAGTGAAGCTTGCTTGCTCTCACACGCTCTTTCTTTTTTCCTTGTATTCTCTGTGACTTCTGACTTCAGTCAGTCATCCTTGCTGTAAGTTTTTTTTTTTCTTTTTTTTTAAATTATGATTACATAATTACAGATGCTGGGAGATTTCTTTGTCAGAGGAGTTCCTGGAGTTAACAGCCTGTATTTGATAGGACTGAAAGTTCCTGAACAGAGACTACTAAAGATAGAGTTGTTTGTAATAGAAATCCTGTTTTTTCAGCAAATGTTTTTAAGGAATCCTATGCCAAATTATTTATGTTTGTTCATCAAGTGTGCCATTTGATCTAACTTCCCCAAATCAGTTTCATTTTTGCACTTTTCTCTGAATGTACTGTTGGTTGTTACTCACCTGTTAAAGCCCTACATGTAGCAGAGCTTTCACTCATCCTTGTGTTGTGAATAACCTTGTGGTATGGAGAAACTGAAGTCCCTCCTTCAGTGGAGCGATAAACACTGTGCAGATGGTGTATATGTTAATACTTCTGTTAAAATATTGTTGTGTCTTTCTGCATTCATTCCAAATTGTCATAAATATGGCACAACACTTTTCAAAATATTGCAATTCTATTGAGTAGCATATAAGCACAGAAGTCTGAATTTTTTTGCTTCGAGTCAAAGTCTTCACATAAGTTTAATACATTAAAGAACATAGATCAGTTCTGCTATAAACTTCCTTTATGTTTATAAGCAAGTCACTTGAGTTAGACAGGGCATACTCTCAATTCACTTCTTATGATTTCAGATAATTACTGATTTCCTGGTTTTTTTAATACCCATTGCAATAGTTTTCTGTACCAATTCCCTATATAGATAGACAAATCATGTTTAGAAAATAGTATTTTTATAAATAAAATTAACTTCAAAGAAACTGTGGAACTTTTGATCAGACCTTTTTCAGTTATTCTATTGAAGAGAGCTACCTATACATATATATGTAATATTTATGCCATTTTAGTAGCATAATACTTTGTAAGGTGGTGTTATATATAAAGTGTTATGCTCAGTACCTAAAAAGAGACTACAAAAAAGCCGGAGAGGGACTTTTTACATGGGCATTAAGTGAAAGGACAAGGGAGAAGGGCTTGAAGCTTAATAGAGGGTTGGTTTAGATTTACCTTGAGGATAGTGAGGCATTGGAACAGGATATCCAGGGAAACTGTAGATGCTGCACCTCTGGAAGTGTTCGAGGTTGGTTTGGATGGGGCTTGGAGCAACCTGGTCAAGTGGAAGGTGTCCCTGCCCATGGCAAGGAGGTTGGGACTAGATGCTTGAGCAGATCTTGAAAGTCCTTTTCCACCCAAACCATCCTACACTATCCACACATGCCTGCAATCTAGTTTGCAGTTTTAAGAATGTATTGTTTCTTGGTAATTGGTATAAAAATGTGATCATTAAAAATACTGATGTCACCATGGACACAAATGAATGCAAGATCAGTTTTTCTCTATACTACTCTGATTTTATTGTCCTCGGGATGGATTTTGTTTTGTGGAAAGGATGAGAATCATCATAGGAAGGCGTCTACAAACCAGGGCTAAACCAATATAGTAAATGTTTTTATTGTAGTACTTTCAAACATTTACAAGAAACAGTCAAAAAGGTTGAATGAAAAGAGTGAAATCAGGATGTGTTAGAAGAGAGGTGGTGACTATTTAAAACAAATAATTTGTAAGAAACTGAGGTGTTGACAAAACTCAGTACAAAGTGCTTTTTCTTACAGCTTCAGCTTTTAAAGTGATTGCTTAAGGAACTCTCCTTTTACTTAAAATATCTACCTCTTAGGGTGGAAAGAGAAGCTTGAAATATGAGCCAAAATTCTGGCATGTGGATACCAAATGGAAAGGTCAAAATACAGTGTCAAGAACACTGTCTTTTACATTTTTGCATTTGACTGGCTTTGGAGGTGTTGTAGCTGAAAGCAAGATGGTATCAGTAAAGAGCAAGATGGAGCCAGGGGCATGAGCAGGAATACTATGGACGTGCTCATAAATGCAGAAATAGACCAGCACTGCAGGTGCTACTGCAATTATAAATGGGAAGAAAATCTACTTGAATGATGATGACACCAGATTTATCTTACAGACTCTCGCACAGTGCTTCAAATGCATCTGTTGGCACTGTGTGTTGTTCTTTTGGCTGGATGCATAATTACTACTACTTTGTGTCTGATGTGTTACCTCCAGTATGCAAAAAGCACCCTTGTGCTTTGGCCTCTAGGTATTTTGTAGCATTTGGAAAAGATCAATTAAGCCATCTCCAACTTGAAAGCTTATCTAAATAGTGTGTAACTATTTGGATAAACTTATATCTTTCAAGTGAATTATAGAGAAAAAAAGGTTGTTATATATACATAAACTACTTTTCAAGAGTTTACAAAGAGTATGACTAGAAATTATCTGAAGAAGAGAGATGATAGTACTAACTCTCAGCACGGTAATCCGATGGATTTAATATGGTCAGTTTTAATGACTTTCCTTTAAAAATTTTTGTTTTATTCCTGTCTAGCTAGGGTAGAGAAACTGCCTTGAATGCAGCAGTCATGAGATAAATCTTGTTCTGAGTGGCAGCCCCTCAGTTGTCTCTCTGAGGCGTGATTGTGTTGATTAAACATTACTTGCCCATTTGTAGATACTACTCTGAGCTACTGATGGCTTGGGTAGGGAAAGGTCTGTCTAGACATCTTAGTGTTCTTTCTTGCCTGAACTGCAAAAATTATTACTTCTTTGTTGAAGATGAATGGGCAGAATAAAGACATACTTAGTATGCTTGAAATGCAGTGTCGTAAAGTGCTAAAACTTTGTCAGATTGAAAATAAAGTTTTAAGAAGCAGTCTGTGTTAAAGAAACATCCATTTTATGAAGCACTTTTCAACCATAAAAGTGATTTGTTCCCATGTTACTCACTTTTATTCACCTAAGAGAGTTGCTGATCAAAGGTGGAGGTGTGGTTGACCACAGCTTGGCAGGGAAAGGAGTGAACAAAAGTTGGAATAGGAGGAGGATTGGATACTAAGGGTATAGGTGAACAGCCTTTTTATGGATTGTTGTTTTTATTGATTTACTTGATTCCTCAATCAGATATTTTAAATATCTAGTCCAACAATAAAATGCTCTTACCACACATGTAGTCAAAGAACCCTCTAGGACATTTAAAATGGAAGTTATTATATAAGACATTACATTTTTATTTAATGAATGGTGATTTGGGGGGCTTGTGTAAATCATTAAACTTTTAATGGTCAGAAGACCCTTTACCATGGGAAAAATAGTATTTCTATCAAAAGAGCTAAAAAGAAAAATGGAAACAAACGTTTTTCACTTTTCTTTCCCAGAAGGCAAAGTTTCTTAAAAAAATAAATGGATAAAATTAGAAAATAAAGATAACTTACCTGATAATCATGAAAATATGCAGTTATTGTCGTTGAATAGATAGATGGTCATCTATCATAACAGCAGTTTGAATGATCAACATTGTTGTGCAAGGAAAAATAACCAAATGTAACTCATTCTCTTTGAAAATTCCATGTAGCTGGATAATGAGTGGTGCAAACTGCATTCCTGTCTGATGAAAAGTGTTCTGATTGCAAGACTAGAACACTTGATTTTCTAGCTGTTGCATGTCTGCCTGCCTGAGTTTTGGTTTGCTCACAGGTGATTTAATACTAAACTAGCTGTTATGCAGGATTAAGTGGTAATTTAGGGCATATTGAGGATAGATAATGATTTTTGGCACACAACAGAAGAAGAACATTTCATTCCTACACATGTTCAGGCTTTGACACCCAGGAAGTAAAAAGATTGCTCTATGTAATAGGGTTTCATATACATTTAAAGTGTATTTCTCATAGATCCTTCTCGTCTCCAGATATAATAGGAGTACTTTCCTTCTGGAGCTCTGTCTTTGCCTTCAGGGCCAAATTCAGAAGATGTCTAGCTCTTGGAATAATTTGGTTATCAGCAAGTATAAGTGCACTCTGCCAAGAGGAGACAAGGCACATTTGTAACAGAGCAAATAAATTAGGATAAGCTTCTTTCCCCATCTCATTTGAAATGAAAGTTTTATTGGACTTGTCATTTTATTATGTGTCAAAGGATAATTTGGATAATAAGATGATACAGTGTAAGTTTTCTCAAGCTATTTTTCAAACCTTTTTACACAATTTTAGCTGACATTTTTTTACATCTGTTCCAATAAGCAATCCTTGCCATGTTTTGCTGGAGCTACAGAGTGACCTCTGTAAAAAGAGTGTAGTTGAACCTGCTGCAGGGCTGGGGATGGGGACTAGATGATGTTAAGGTCCTTTATCACTTTAACATGACTTCTTAAATTTGAAGTTTTTACATTTTCTGTTTGCAGCTTTATGTACTGTATCTTATGTCATTTTACAACACTTATTTGTAAGATCAGTGCAGAAATATGCAGCCACTTGCTCTTATTCACCACTGTAGTTTATCTTGAGTATTTTTGTGTCCCTGCCAAGGAACAAAAGAGCTGACGGCATTTATGTGGTTGTCTTGCTATTACAGTGTAATTAACTCTGAGTGCCACCTATCTCAAGTCGTGAATACAACATAAAAGTGAATTAAAAGTGCTTTTTGAAATTACTAAGATGCTTTTAAAATCCATTAACGGCTTTAAATAAACCATTCCATAACTAACTAACTCTGGACAAGTATTGTTCCTAGATAAAAATGATTGCAGTCCCTAGTACAAAGATTATTACAGTTCAGGAAAACAATACTATTCTAAGAATACATGATTGTCAGTTAAGATCCAAATTCAATAAATTATTAGACTAAGTAACAAAAACACTGCTGCTTCTTGTTTAGTTTCATCTTCAAATATGAATTATAAAATTGAATGTGAATAATATTTTCTTCACAAACGCTCATAATCTGTGCATTTGTTTTCAGTACACGTTTTGGAACTTTATACCAAAAAATTTGTTTGAGCAATTCAGAAGAATAGCTAACTTCTATTTTCTCATCATTTTCCTTGTTCAGGTAAGCTATGCCTATTTCCCAGTAAGTTCTGTGCTCTTCCTAAAATAGGGAGAAGTTGAAAAGGTTTTAAAATTACCTGATTTTGATGACCATGGAGGTAAATGGTTGTGCCTAGAAAGCCTTTTTTACACTGGTGATGTGCCAGAAGAGGTTTTATTTAATTTCCAGGTTGTCAGTGTGAATTTAATCTGAAGAGAATTTGACAGCTGCACTAGTTGGATGGCAAGACCTATGTCTTGAAAAAATTGAAAATAATGTCTGTAATTTTTATTTTACAATAAACATCCAGGTCAATAAAGCTGTTACTATAAATTCTGTTGATGACAAAGTTTTCTTTGTTTTGCAAAAATACTATATTTTATAACAAAATAATATCTTGATCGCAGTTTTCCAACTGTACTGTGATCAAAGCGTATGAGAACTGAAATAATAGGTACTGATATGATGCTTCCTTAGGGAGGTACATAAATACTTGTTTTTGAAATTAGTTCCATGAATACCTAGTGTGCTGCTTTATAGATGTCTTAGTTCTGAACCTGTCGCAGTCACTTATTGTGTTAAATAATAAAAATCTTACTAAGTTAAAAGCTGCATTACTTTGCAGACCAAATCCTGTAGAAAAAAAGCAGTGCAGATTCCCAGCACAACTTAGATTTTGTCATTTGCACTCCCTCTGTGAATTCTGCCTCTTTATTTATATTTGCAGAAGTCCCAGCTCAATAATTCAGAATTTACTTTGTGTGGATAAGAACAGTTCTATTGTATAACATGTAAATCCAGTGCCATGCTAATTTCTAATGGTGCTCCATAATTTTGCTTCCAAAGCTGCAGCTTTCCCGTTTAATACTTCCTTAAAGTCTTGCACTTTAAGGCAAATAAAATCAGATGTAACGAGGCATTAACATCTGATGTTAATGTGATCTAACTACAATATTGTATCTTCTTACAGAATCCAGTTTTCAAATTTTTATCTGTATAGTACACATTCTTAAAGTTGTATTGAAATACTGTTTTTTTCAATTAAAATTCCTTGATGTCCTGTAACATATTCATGAAATTGCTTGAAAGATCTTAATTGAAAGATTGACTGCTTACATTCACAAAAATATAACCAGAAAAGACTTGTTCTTTTTGTTGCAGTTAATTATTGATACACCTACTAGTCCAGTTACAAGTGGACTTCCACTTCTGTTTGTCATCACTGTCACAGCTATCAAACAGGTGAGTAATGTAGTGAACAAAAATAAAACTAAAAGAGAGTTGGGTCAGTTTGGGTTTGCTGTCCAAGCAATGCCCCCTCCCAGCCTCTTACCCACCACAGCCTGCTGGTCTGCTGTGGGAGAAGGCTGAAGAGAAAGCCTTGATGCTGACACTCTTCAGTAGTAGCCAGAACACTGGGATGTAACCAAGACTGGCTTAGCCCCAAGTACAAAGCACAGGACTGTTGTGAAGAAAGTTAACTCCACCCCAGATGGACACGAAACAGAATAATTTCAGTTGTCCCTTAATAGATACCTTACTACCTTCACAGTCTTTATGCTAAATGCAGACTTCATGAGTCTTCAAAGAAGCTATGGAGAGTTGTGTTTCTCTTTCTTTACAGTGGTAACTATTCATAATTGAGTATATTCTATAGTTAAATTCAGCACTTCTTGGTGAGCAGAAGTTGTGGTATGTGCAAGAACTAGTATTTTAGTGTGGCTTTCCCACTCTTAAGATTTTGAATGCTACACTTAGAAGTCCTACTGTTAATAGTGACCTACTAAAGCCTGGGTTATGACATGCTATGCCTGGTACTGCAGTTCTGTGTATTTCCTTGATTTTTCTTCCCAACAACTTGTGTACATTTTGGCACCTTCTTGAGGAGCTGTACCAACCTCTGGAAGCATATTACACTAAAGTTATAAAGTCTGTGTGAGCTCCCAGATTATTTTTGAGAGCATCCATGGTGGTGATACTTTTGTTCTGCATTGAATTTTCAAATGTACTCAAGAGAGTTAGATCTAAAAATGCTATGGACTACAAGTGGTATTTTCTATCTCTTAACTTAACCACTGATTACTTTGTCAGTCCCAATCTTTGTCATATGGCTGGGCCTTTTCAATAGAAAGTTGTAGATTGCCTACCCTTTAGTTTGTCTGCTTGTATAAACCACAAATTCATAGGGTAATTAAGCACTAAAAATAGGGTACTCTGCAAAGTTTCTTGAAACAAAATTCTTCACAACTATATGTTGTATATACAGTTAAAAGGTTTGGCTTAATTATATGACAGCCATCAAATATGGCAACCTTTTGTTATGTCATGTCTATCATCTTACAGGATAAAGTCCCATTCTTCCAAAATATATTGCCTACACTACCACCTTCTTGCCAGCTGCTTTTATAAGCACTGCGCACTTACTCGAGTCAATAGGTCATGAGCAAGAGATGATCATGTAAATACCAGAAACTGTTCTACACTTCAGAAGCCCTTATTCATCCAAATGTCTTCATTGAAATACATGGGGTTTTTAGACTAATTGTAATCACGAATGCTCTTTTTCATAGATATCCAGTATGACTCTAGTACTGACGTGTATCACAATTTTATTTGTCCTAGTGAGAATATTTTTCCCTTACAGTAATCAAGGATAATTCTTAAAATTCTTCTTACAAGCTAGAGCTATCCTGTGTCTTTATAGCCAAATGTGCATCGCTGCATTATTCCATTTCACTCTTTTCTAGGGTTATGAAGATTGGCTGCGACATAAAGCTGACAATGCAATAAATCAATGCCCTGTTCATTTCATTCAGCACGGTAAACTGGTTAGAAAGCAAAGCCGAAAATTAAGAGTAAGTAACTATGACTTAGCAGGTTTTGTGAGTCAGACTTTACTTCACCCTTCTTGTACACTTCACACATAAAACAAGTTATACAGAAATATAGTATGATGATATAGCATTTATTGCATTTAATTATTAGATCTACTGTATACTAATTTTTAGTTGTATGTCTCTGAATAAAGTATTTTTATAAAATTAAACTCCTATAGAGTTAAACTATCTAATGAAATTAGATAAATCTCACTTATTATCATAATTCTAAGATTTTATTTTTAGATGTTACTATTGCTGTGTTCTATCAGGCTGTTTTGCTTAACTGGAATTAACTTAACTCCTTCCGTAAATGTTACTTTCATTTTCCATTTTTAACTTGGAATTTCTGTCATGATTTATCTTTTCTCTATTTTTTGTCCACTGTGATTATCACAGAATCATAGGATACATTGGGTTGGTAGGGACCTTAAAGATCACTCTAGTTCCAATCCCTGTGCCGTGGGCAGGCACACCTTGCACTAGACCAGGTTGTTCAGGGCCTTATTTAACCAGGCCTTGAACACTCTCTGGGAAGGGTATAATTACTATTATGCACATTAATAATTTATTTAAGCCAGATTTTGACAGTCAGTGCTATGTATAGAGATGCATGCATACGTACAGACAAAACACATTCTAAATATTTTCTCAAAACCCAGCAAATCACAGTCTTGTCATTGACCTGGTGAATGCTGCTATATTCCCTTTTTGGTATATTTTCAAAAATTAATTTTTGCTGCTTGTTTTTTTTTGTTTTTTTTTTTTTTTGTGAGCAGATGAACTTCTTAACATTATGTTCTTTAGAACTCAGAAATTTGATAGATATTTGGAATTTTCTTAGTTTGAGTATGTTTGTTTGGATGTCTTTTTCTGCTCTGCTGTTTTTGGGCATAAGTGTATGAACAATGTTAACAGCCTTTCTGCTGTGACATTCCATTTGAGTGTGATAGCTTCTGCCTAGGGCTTCCTGGTAATAAATAAATTAGGACATCACATGCTTGAGAATTCCAGGTGTATTAACTAACCAGTTAAATATTCCAAACAAAAATATTCAAGTACCATGTAACTGGATTTTGAATTTTAGTGGTTAATCTGTCGCCCATATTTTCTTAATTTCTCTCCTGTTTATTGCCTTTCAGAGGGTGTATATTGAGTGACTAAATGATAGGAGAGACAAACCTTGAAAACACTTGCATAGAAAGGAATATCTGTGTGTATTTATAAATGGGTGAAATTCTCAGATCTATATTACATGAGAAAACAGACTAGGTTGTAAAAAGTACACCCCTCTGCACCTAAAGCCTGAGGACACTTCATTAAAGAAGGAAAAAAAAGAATTGCTAAAAAAATTTCTTTTTCACACAATCAGAGAATGGTTGAGGTTGGCACTGACAGTTATGTTACTTCATTTTATTGGAGGTTTTCTGGTCCAGCCCCCAGCTTCAGTAGGGCCACCAAGAGCTGTTTGCTCAGGACCCTATCTAGACAGGTTTCAAGTCTCTCCAAGGATGGGGACCCCACTACCTCCCTTGGGCAGCTTTTCCAGTGCTCAGTCAGCAGCATGATGAAAACGAGGTGGAGCCTCCACATTTGAGGTTGTGCCTACTGCCTCAGGTCCTGTCACTTTTCACCAGAAAGAACCTGTCCCTGTCCCCTTTGCATCCTTAGCTGACATAGTGGCAAATACTGGAGCAGCTTTTAAATTGTATTAAGATGCTATGTACTAGTACTTTTATTTGGCTTGGATTGAGGAAAATGAGAATTTCATACCTGATTGTTGCAGATATGCTTAGGGTTTGTGTTCTCCTGTGCCATATGTACAATCTTCAATTTTTCATTGCTATTGGTTAAGGAAAATTTTTTTGTATCTACAATTACATAAATCTCATTTTTTATAATCATTCTAAAATTTTATTTTTAGATGGTACTATTGCTGATTATCAGACTGTTTTGCTTAACTGCAATTAAATGACTCCTGTGAACTGCTAAGGATAGTGGAATTTAACTTTATAAGGGTATAACAAGCAATGATTAAGCTGAGTCTTATTATGACATAAAAGTATATTGAAGAGATATTGACCTACATGAAAAATTGCAAAAATTGTGTTTTTTATGGGATTTTTATTAAAACCCTGATATTCTTAGAACATGGAGTATGTCTTTGCCACTTGTTTAATCTTCAAAATTGTAGAAAAACTCATTTTTCTTGAATGATTTGCAAGAATATTTTGAATTTGTAATTGGTTGGCTGTTCTGTTGCAAGATTCTGACATGCTGTAAAATATTGCCTATGTTTCCATGAGTAAAAATTATTTTGCTCACCTTTAAACATGGATAAAAATAGGATGGACTTCTAGTCAAAAATTCTGCTAAAAATGTATCCTGTTTTCATCAGCAGATTAAATTACTGGATTTTTCAGCTGTATCTAAGAGCAGCTCATATCTCCTGGTGTTTTTGAAACAGTTTTGTTGTATTTAGTCTTAAAACAAGGAAAATATTTTCCATCTCTCAAATAATATTGCAAAACTTATTAAGACTCTACTTACAGGGTGGCTGTCCTGAGCGGAAAGCCAGAAAGAGTAGATCTCAGTCATTCCACAATGTATAATTCAGTTTTCCAGAGATATCTCTCTATTTTTTTTTTACTCTTGTGGTAAAATCCTGGTGTAAATAAAAATAGTTGAATTTTCAAAATATTTGTGTTAGGAAATCTGAAATTTGGGCTGCTACATGCATGAATTTTATTTTCTTGTGGTTTTTCCTTAGGTTGGAGATATTGTAATGGTAAAAGAAGATGAAAAATTCCCATGTGATTTAATATTCCTATCGAGTAGTAGAGGGGATGGAACATGTTTTGTTACAACAACTAGTTTGGATGGTGAATCCAGTCACAAAGTAATTAAATGTTCTACATTTTTTTTTCTAAGGCAAAGTTTGCTTTTAATTTTTGACACAGATCACAATATGACTTCATGCCTATATGTGTAAGCAGGTACAATAATTTGTGTAATTTATGTTTCGACCATCTGACTTCATTTCTCTAAAAGAAATATTATTTTATGAAAAGTTTTAAGACATTTATTTGTGATTTTGTTTGTGTCCAGTATAGGCATGCAGATTGCAGTGGTAATACTATAATGTTATATATGCTTATATGCTTTCATGGTGACCTGATTCATGAGTACACTGCAAGGTACTTGCACATAAGTGTAGAATCATTAAAAAACAAGGTAGGAAAAGACCATGTAAGAAGATGCCCAAATAGGAGCATTTATAGATGCTTCTTATTTGAATTATGAGCTCTTAGATAAAAGTTAGTAAATTTCATGCTGAACTGCATTGTCTGTACAGATTAATGTCTTGTGTATATGTTCTTTTTTATTTTATTTACATGTTTTTATTGATTCCAGACTTACTATGCTGTTCAAGACACCAAGGCATTTCACAATGAACAGGAAATCGATGCACTACATGCTACCATTGAATGTGAACAACCTCAGCCTGACCTTTATAAGTAAGACAATAATTCTTACTCCTTTCATTTAAGGTACCTGAGCAATAAATCATAAAAAATCATAATGAAAGGATACTGGCTGCATCTCTCTGGTTAGTGAGCCCCAGAGTGAGCTTGAAGTCAGGTAGGTCTTCCATCCATACTCCTTTTGTGCAGGTAGCTCCCTAGGTGTGCTCTGGGGTAGTGATTTCCAAAGGGGTGTGGCACAAAGCAGTCCACTGAGGAACATGGTGAAAATTTTAAAACTTCAGTTTCTTTTTTTTGTAATACAAAAATAAGAAAGAAGTTAAGATTTACTAATACTTAGTATACTTCTTGATATTGGCACCCATACCCTCTCTGTCACATAAAATTTGTGAGGTTCTGCAGAGGAAGAGAGTGTTCCACGATATGGAGAAGTTGCCTGTGGCATTCACTCCTTTGCTTTCAGCATATTGCAAAGTATTGTCATTTATATGCACCCAGTTAAATGGATTTACAAATTATATTATATAGTTCTAACTAAAATAACACAAAATGCTGAAGTGGCCTAAAAAGACTCTTACAAAGACATTGCAGATTGAAGATAATACTAACATTCTAGCACAAATGAACAGTAAGTAAATGGCAAGCATTTCTAGTCCTGGTAGAGGACTTCATCAGTCACATTACAAAGTAAAGCCACTGTCTATCTAATCAGATCTGACAGGATGTCAGCCAGAAAAAAATTAAATTGTCAAGACTACTTGAAATACAGATTTTCATCTGCTGTTGTTAACTGTGAGCCTCATACTATAGGCTTTGAAATATCAGCCTAATGACAGCATGAAGCCATCATGATTAGGAAAACACTTTAATGCAGAACATGAAGAAAAATGTCTACAGTTGTATAAAGTCATAAAATACTCAGTATTTTACAAAAGAGCTGTACACAATTCCACTAAACCTAATGAGAAATCTTGAGAAGCCCCTTTTGAGGATTCTTTTCTTTCTTAATAGCTATATAAGAAGTCCTATACCATTGAGGGAGCACTTGTTTTTTCTGCCACAGTAAAAAATAGCTGAAATAATACACTGAAAACAATATGATGTCAAGCTAAAATGCATTCTTTTGGCAGCAAATACTGTTGGAAGATGTAGAAGAAACATTGCTTATTTCTAAGGTGTGAAGGCATCTCTTTTCTGTGATCTTGGTGATTAAGAAGCTGTTTTAGAAATCTGCTTGAGAATGGGTTCTTTAGAGTATCAAGTCCATCACTTTCATGATCCTTTTTTTAAATAGTTGGCTCTCAAAGTGAATGACTGCAAGTTGAAACTCATGCTATTATAGATGGTGAAATTCTTTGGGACAGCTCTTGACACACAAATAATGAGAACATTTATTTGTAGTCAGCTTGTAGTATTGTGATGCATCATTACCAAGTGTACATTCTTGTCTTGAGATGTGGCCCTACCATGTTGTATGTTCTCTAAGCAGACAGGTTACCACTCCTGTGAGCCTCAGAGGTTCCATTTTGGGGTAACAGGCCCACCAGCTCCCCAGTTTCCTCTACCATTGAGAACCCCAATGTCCAGCTTAATCCCCCTTGCATTAGATTGTCCACCGGAACAGTGGTATTGCAAATACAGTGTACTGAGTCTAGCTGGAACGAAGTCAGTTCTCTTCGTAGCAGCCAGTGTGGTGTAGTGTTGTTGCTCTGAGACTAAAAGAGCATTTATTGCGCAAGATGATTATAGCTATTGTTGCCACATTTTACAGTGTCAAACTTTTTGTTCCTCATTTTGCCCCTCCAGCAAATAGGCTGGGGATGGACACAGTGAGGATGGCTGACCTCTGTTGACCGGAGGGTCTGTGCCATATAGTGTCATGCTCAGCAATAGAACCAGGGGCAGGGGCAGTTTTCCAAAGCAGCTGTTGCTTGGAGACTGCTTGGACATTGGCAGGCTCATGGGAGGTGGGGAGTGATTGCCTTTGTGTCTCTTGTTTTTTACCTTTCACTTATTAAACTGTCAAGATCTTGCTTTTGGTCTTCCAGTTCTCTTCCCTGTCCTGTTTGGGAGGGAAGGAGCCAGAGGCTGATGGCTTAGCTGCTATCCAAGGGTCAAGCCACCATATACAGATAAAATGTACTGACAGATATTAAAAGGAAGAATTACTTACTTGGCTCTCTGCTTTGGTGTGCTTTGGTTTTAATTTAGCTGTAGGCTTTAGATGTTGTAAAAGATAGTAATTGCACTGACTTATCTCAGGTAGTTTAGGGAATAAAACTTTTTATTTCTTGTTCATGGGTCTACTTAGAAGATTTATCCCTAATTTTTACACCTCTTTATTTGCAAAATTTATGTCAAGTTACCATTCTCTGTATTTTTGTATTTACATGTTTTAAGTGTATATCTATATGTATCTCTTACATTCTTGTTCATGTTCTGGTTAATTGGAGCCTGTTCAGTTGGAAAGTGTTCTCTGTGATGCATACTTTCTAGAAAATATTTCTTAAATAATCTATTAGCAGTACTGTTAAACTACTTGTATATTTCCCTTTCAGATTTGTTGGTCGCATAAATGTTTACCATGATAGGAATGAGCCTATTGCAAGGTGGGGAAATCCAGAGTTTCTACACATTTAAATATTTCACAGTTCAATAAGTACCAATAATGAGAATTACCTTTGGTTCACCAACATTGTGCTGCTATGTTTTAGTGACAAAATACTTTTCTCTTAGAAAATTCCACACTGCTATTTCATAAATAATTGATATTTCATCTTCTAATAATATTTCTCTTTAGTATTTTAATGTCTTTATTCAGCTTTTTTCAAAATTTTATCTGAAATGTATTTAGTTTTCAAGTGATGTTGATAGGATTTTGACAGCACTTGTACAATACTGCCCCATATAGTGTGAGATCTTAGTAGTGTACTAAACAGTATAAACAATTTTATTTTTTCTTAAATTTTGAAGGGTTTGAACATGTCAGATAACTTTTTTTATAATTTTACTAAATGTATTTGTACTTCTGTGTAAAATGTCCATAGTGCTGTGTGTTCAAGGAAGGCAACATCCAGTTTGCTGTACCTGATTTTGTTCTGATTCTTGCCACAAAGAGGCAAAGCAGTAGGAGGAAAAAGCTGCTTGCTGGGGTGATATCCGAGGTCCCAGCATGTGGGGAGTTAGGCAGTGCCAGCTAAGTGCCTTCCTAGCCTCAGTGTGTCTGTAGATACGTTATTTTCTGTCACAGTCTGCTATGGAAACTGTCGATTGATCTGGGTCATTCATGTAACATTGTTCCACTAGTCTCTTGAAAGTAGTTTCGAGTTTTACATCAGAATTGTGGCCCTGTTTGTTTGGAGTTTGATTTTTTTGGGGGGGGGGGGCGGGTTTCATACTACAAGTGCACTTGGAATAACATAGGAAAACTCTGAATGTACTTCTTGGTTTGATTTTTAACTGCTGTATAGATAGAATCTGACAATTCTGCATGTCTGTAAAGTAGTCCTTGGCTTTGAACTCATATGATGATTAGTGTACATACTATGTTCCTAAATATTATTTAAACTTCATTGAGGTCCTTACATTAATTCCTGTACTCTTCAATAAATTATTTTACCTATATTTATCGACACTTAAAAAATGTTTACAGCAAGTATCAAGAATATCTTGTATGCCACTTAAAATAAAATGGAGGAGTGTATTATCCTTAAGAAGTTCTATCCTTAAGAAGTACAGGACACTATAGTTTATATAAGCCTAAAAAATAACAGAATTAATTTTTTAAAAAATAAGTACTGTGCAATTAGGATGTTGAGTCTTTATTTGGGTGCCTCCATCTGTGGGGTTTAGGTGTATTGGTCTAAGACTTGAACTGTGAGATTGTGAGCTTAATTTTAGGCATCTGTTTATCTACTTTTAATTTTCACTTTAAAATTTTAAATATGCCTTGTAATTTGTTAAAATAAAAGGTTTTTAGTAAAACTGATTTCCTGTTTTATGTGACTTCCACTAATGATGGTTTTCTCTAAATGTTGAAATTTTGTAATACTTACCTTTTGCAGGCCATTAGGATCTGAAAATCTGCTTCTTAGAGGAGCCACTTTAAAGAACACAGAAAAAATCTTTGGTAAATATTTTTATTGTGTATTTTAATGGACCATGAAATAATAAGCAAACCCCAAACAAGGATACAAGCTTACAGTTACTACTGGGCTTATGATTTCTACTGAGTCACTTGTTTTACAACTTTTTAATGACGTTTAATATTGTTACGTAGAAACACTTTAGCAATTGGAATCTGTGGCTGGAATGGGATGTAATTGCTGCTTAAAATTTCAAAGTACCAAGATAATAAAGCCATTTCTAATTTTGGGTTGTCATCCAAATCTGTGGTTTTTTTCTTCAGACTAAAGAATTAAAGAAATGACAGTATAATAGCCTAATGAATTGTGCTCTTTTGAAATTACTGCACTGTGCAACCTTTAGTAAAACAAGTTGTCTAATTTCAGGTGTTGCTATCTACACTGGCATGGAAACTAAGATGGCATTAAATTACCAGTCAAAATCACAGAAGCGATCTGCTGTAGAGAAGTAAAATTTCTAATACTTATTTTGAAGTTTGAAAGCTGCATGTTTAAATTGTGCAAAACAGATTTTTTTTTCTCTGAAAGTGTATGTTTCATTCATTTAAATGAAAGAAAGGAGGTAGAGGGACTTAAAATTTGCTTATTTTCAAACGTTTTTTTACTTATAATGCAAGTCATACAACACCACATGAATGAGCTTCTCAATGTCAAATTATTCTTGTTAGATGTTCAAAAAATAAAGCCATTTTGATTTAATGCTTAGCTCTTTAATGTATGATGTTTTGTTGTTCCAAAAGACTTTTCTTTCACTGTTTAGAGCACATTTACTGACAGTTTTCCAAGGCTGTGTTTTTTATTATCCTAGAATTCAATGCTTTTCATTGCAATTAAGTCTTGAATTCCGTAAAAATACCTTCTCTAATACACTTCACTTTGGCTCAGCTGCAGTAACAGTGCTTGTCTGTGGCACGTTTTCCATGGTTTAGCTAAAATTAACAAGTTCCATACATATATATATAATGGGAAAGTAAGAAAATGCTATCCTTAAGGAGTGAACTGACATTGATTGCTTACTATTCTGTATCCCTACTCTGCTATCTAAAATCATCAGCTCTGAGTTAGGTGTCCAGCCTTGTGAAAAAAAAGATGTCATTGATTGAGGCAAGACACACTGACCAGCTGACAGCCTTTCTCTTACACAGTGACTGGGCGATGATGATGTGTCCCTTTCTATCGTTGTTGGTGTATAACCCATGGCTTTTAGTTCATGCCTATCATTAATGAATATACAATCTTAAATGCAAAGTGTTCTTGCTCTTTTTTTAGATCTACCTAGAGTTAAAACATAAAAGCTACTTAGCAAAATGTCCTTTTTTGTTTTTTTATTTCTATGAAAGTACTTATGTGAGTGATCTTATAATGATTCAGTGAAGTGGCATGAAAAGGTCTGCAGATTAAAGCCCCATTATTCTGTTATGATTCTAGCTATACTGTTTTCACTAATATACTAGTTTTGGTAATTTGTCACACACATTTTGGAAACAACTATAAAAACAGAAAAATAGAAATTAAAAAAAGGAAATAATGTCAGTAATATTTTTCCTCATTGGAAAAGCACTTTGGAAGAGTTATTTAACGTCTTAGCGTTGTTAGACTTGCAGGAAATACTAGACTGATGTACAACAGACTGAGTATAACATTTTCTAATAAACTCTGTAGTTTATATGCTAATGGGATTCTTATTTTGCCTTTTTTTTTTTTTTTAGATCAATGAATGTATTTCTTGTTGTATACCTCTGTATTCTCATCAGTAAAGCACTAATAAATACTGTTCTGAAGTATGCCTGGCAGAGTGAACCATTTCGTGATGAACCATGGTACAATCAGAAAACAGAGCCTGAAAAGAAAAGAAATTTGGTATGGAAATAAATTATAATACCAAGAAAGTTTCTCTAAACCCTTAATTTATAGAGATTCTACTGACAAGTATATACAGCCTGCTTACTTACCAGTCATGTTTTTTTGCTGACAGTGGTGATAGTGTACTTGTAGAAAGCTTGTATGTTAAATTTTTGCCCTTAAGTTGTATGGGAGAATTTAACTGATGAGAAAATGTCTAGTTTAATATAAGAAGCTTCATGAAAGTGTTTTGGAGCTGCCTTGTTATTTATATAAATTGCTAAAGAATTGACCTCTTGCTGAGAAATACAAAGGCTGGAAGGAATCCCACAGCTATTGGCAGTCCTGTAAGAGACATCTTCAAAATAATCTGCTGTGGGAATCTCCATAAAAATGCTCCTCAAAAGCTTAGTTTCATATTGCTCTGTTATGAGCACTCAAGGCATCAGAGAGCATTAGTCACCAGTGCCAGATGTTCTTACAGGAACACGGACATTGTCCTGAATGGATGCCCAGAGGATCCAAAGCAGTGAGCTGAACCCTGCCCTACAGAAAGCACAACATTCATTCCACTAAATCCTCCTAGTCAGACTAGGAGAAAATTTGCTTCCTTACCTTAAATGCATGAGGAGCACATGCTAGACAGTCATTCTAGGGTTCTCATTACCACCAGTAGCACTGGCTCAGCCTGCTCAGTGAGTTGACTGTAGCTCCACAAAGTCTCCACCACTGAAAAACTGAGCCAGATTATGTGCATACATTCTGCTTGTGTTGAGAGAGGGAAAGGAAACCCTTTATTTATTTATGAAATGCTGCCTGAAAGTTATGTAATTTGGTAATCCTTGAAGGAGATGCTGTGGAACTATGCTATTTTTTTGGTAATTCTTGAATGTACATGTTAATGTTTCCCTTGTTCCCCAAAAAGTCTTCACCATGTTCATTAGTTGCTCTAGAACTTTACAATAATGCTATGTAACAGTACTCTACACCTGTATAACTGTAAAGAAAAATGCAAATTTCAAAGAAAAAGCTCTGTTGCATGCCAGTTATGATGTTATAAATCATGAAGGTTTATATCCTGTGCTGAACTGTGAGCTATGAAAGGCGTTGCTTACTGTTCAAAAGTTATTTGACAAAAACCAACTTGTAAATACATGTAGTAATCTTGCAGTCTTTAATGGTACATGAAAAATCAGTATTTCCATCTTGTTTCTTTGTCAGTTTCTTCAAGCTTTTACAGACTTCCTTGCATTCATGGTTCTTTTCAACTACATTATTCCTGTATCCATGTATGTCACTGTGGAAATGCAGAAATTTCTTGGTTCTTATTTCATTGCATGGGATGAGGAAATGTTTGATGAGGGTACAGGTGAAGGACCACTGGTGAACACTTCTGACCTCAATGAAGAGTTGGGACAGGTAAATTTAATTGAATGATACTTTTTTTCCAACTGTTTGTACTGTAAGTTTTTATTTTAAAATTGTTACTTCAAGGTTTTTTAGTTTTGTTTTATTTTGGAGATTTTTGCAGCTACATGTGCATTTTCTTTAGCCCTGATTAATTTTAAAAATAAAATGAGATACTTTTATTTTCAGAATCAAAAATTCTGCTTTCTTACCCAGTCAGTGAAATTCAATTAGTACTACTATAGTATTAAGGGATAAACACTTCCTCTCCACTGATTATAGAGGGAAATATATAAGCATCTAGCTTCCTTAGATTAAAAGTTAGATGCAAAAAAAAAAAACCAACCCCCTTTTTGTTTGACTAGACTGACACTGCATCTCCAGACACAAGTTTCATCCATTAAAATGATCAATTGTCAGTCTCATTTTTGAAAGGAAATTATTTTCTGTGTTAAGAAAATTACCACCTTGAGACAGATGCAGATAAATTTTGTTAGAGAAAATATTTAAGATCTCATTTAAAATGTTTTCATATGTTTTTCAAATAAATAAGATGCTGTATTTCTTTCTTTTTCTAGTCAGACTTGTAATAAATGTTTTAAGGATACCTATCTATTTGGATTAAGGGTGGTACCAGGTAGTTCATTATTATGGCAGACAATTGGCATTGTCTCCAATAAGATCCTCAAAGAGGATCTGCTGAATTACAGCCTGGATGAGTAGTGAGGTGGATTGAACAGGGGGTGAACAGCCAGGCTCAGAGGGTGGTGGTCAGCAGTGCACAGTGGGAGGCTAGTATCTAGCAGTGTGCACTGGGGGTCAGTACTGGCTTCCATCCTGATCATGAATGATTTGGATGACTGGGGGCCATCCGGCTGGAAAGCCTGCGAGTCCTGATGGAAATCAAGTTCAACATGAGCCAGCTGTGTGTCCTTATGGCAAAGAGGGCCAAGGGTGTCATGGCCTGCATTAGGCAAAGTGTTGCCAAGAGGTATGGGGAGGTGATCCTAGCCCTCTCCAGGGCTCACCTGGCATGCTGTGTCCGGCTCTAGGTTCCCCAGTACTGCCATGTGGGCATACTGGAGGGAGCCTAGTGAAGAACCACAAAGACAGCCGAGGGACTGGACTTGGCATGGCTCATGCAGAGACAGGTAGAGGGAGCTGGGCCTGTCCAGCCTGGAGGACAGAAGGTTCAGGGAAGATCTTAACAATCTATACAAATACCTGAATGGGAAGGTTCTAAGAGGATAGAGCCAGGATTTTCTCAGTGGTGACCAGCTGCAGTGGGCGCAACCTGGAACTGGAGGGTCTGTCCGAACATTAGGAAACACTGTGACAAAGCAGCATGCTGCATGACTTGATTGATAGCATTTTGTAAATTTTATGATGAAACTGAATGTAGGGGTTGAGATGAAAAGAATACATATAAATCCTATCCACTTGGAAAAAGTTTATTGCACGTATTTTGTCTACAGATAAAAAGCCACTGGAAAATTTGGCATTTGCCTTTTCAGATGAGTGCATATAATAAAAGTCAATCTCAGTGGAAAGTGTGCATAATTAATGATGTTTTTGAAGACTGAGCAAAAATTTATTTGGTTTTTGGTTTGCTCAGTGCACTGCATAAATGGTGAAGTTTGATAAACAATCTGATGGATTCTAAATAATAGCCTTATTTTCAGTGTTTACTTCCTTACCTTACATCATTTTCTTCATTTATCAAATATGACATACAGTATGTATACATTACCTATATCCAGGATCCAAAATTGAGCCAATCTAATTCTTCTAGCTGATAGTTCAGATTTTGGTTTTAGTTTTAGTGTTGTTAGACTTAAGCACTGGGGCTCATTGTAAAAGATAAAGTTAATGAAAAATCCAATATTGAGACAAAATGTGTGTTTCCGGGGCAATTACAATGCCCAGGCGTATAACTGTATGTGTCCACAATCCTGATTTAAACTAATGTAATTGTAGTGGGGAATTCTGATACTACCCTAAAGACTGTTCTGACAGTAACTGATCCACATCCAGGCATGTGCATTAAATAATAATCTCTGGGAAGTGAAATCTGTATGCATTTTGTTTCTATAAATACCTGTCTTGCAGCAAGAAAGACATTAAAAACTAAAAAGGACCTAGAGAAGCATGGAAGGAGGTTAAACACATAATTTACATGCATTATGAGGCTAAAGATAGCATTACTTGATACTCTTGTAGGATAAAATCTTTCAGGGCCTATATTTCTAAGAAGATAACTGCCAAAAGAAATTGTCTTCATCTTCTGAAAGAGCATAAGGATTTTCAAAGGAAGGTGTAGCCCATTAATAAACTCAATTTTGTTTAGAGATATTGGAAAATCTCTGTTCACATTCCTGCTGTTTTTATTTTGTGCTCATTTGCAGATTGAGTATGTCTTCACAGATAAAACAGGAACATTAACTGAGAACAACATGGAATTTGTAGAATGTTGCATTGAAGGGCATGTTTATGTACCACATGTTATCTGCAATGGACAAATCCTCCATGATTGTACAGGCATTGATATGATTGATTCATCTCCAGGAGGTAGTGGAAAGGTATGATAACTTTTTCTATATTCTTGGTTTTTTACAATGAAATGTGAAAATTGAACTGTACTGAAGAAGGGAATATTAGAAATTCAGCATTATTGAATTTTACTAATCAAAGTAGATAACTGCATAGACATTTTTATTTCCTAGTTAAGAGTAAGATTTAAAGGCTTAATGGGAAGTTTCTCATTTTAATGCAGTTGTAAAGCTGAGTTAAAACCCAAATATAGAACTTTCTCTGGTTAATAGCTACAGACACAGATAAGTGGTTTCCATTTAACTTTAGCTACAACAAAGAAAGCAAGATATAAAAATCCTCAAAGGGGAATATGGGGGCTTAGTGCAATCACTTATTTAGTCATCACTGAGTGAAAATGTGGACGAAGAATGGTTTATGATCAAATCAAGTTACTTTAAAATGTGACTTAATTTAGCTGCATCTGAGGTGTGCTGCCTACAGCATGTATGTATTGTGGCTATTTGCTGTGTTGAAAGTTGAAAATTAGTTGAAAGTTCGGAGTCTTCACGTGTCAACAGGTGAACAGGGTTTATATGGGCAGGATAATCACAGCCAAAGTACAATGTATTTTTTTTTGCATCAGTACAGTATCACAGTCACACTTCATATCATACCCTTCACTGTGACAAAATGAGGTCTCTTAAAATATGTTGGTATAATTCAGCAGCCTTATGTCTCTCACCCATGGCCCTCAGAATGTAGTCCCAAGGTATGCTGAGTTTTTATCTTGGAATCACAATGGCACAGACAGTTTGCATTTAACAGCCCAGAAGAATAGGTTTCAGGCATGAAGATAAAGATATAACATAGATATCCATGAAATAGAAATCTCTTTCTGGTGCCAGGAGCTGTCATTACCAAACCATCTGAAATTTTTTAGGAAGTGGTTGGCTGAAGCTGTCAAAGTATATGCACTTCAGTAATTTATTTAGTTCTGAGGGTGTTCAAACTGCTCAAGAGATTGAAATCTGTAAGCCCTGCTAAGACCTGTGCTCCAGGTTCTACATCCTTCTGTGTGAACTCAGGACTTCTGAATGATCCCTTGACTAGTATTTAATGAATACAAGTTGTTAAAGTTTCAGCAAAAGTAAAGAAAAAAACACTTTCAGCTACATCTAGGTATTCAGAGGAGGTAGAAGATGCACGTTGGGGGTTTTTTTGCATCATTATCTTGATTGGTATGGCAATCCTAAGGGTACAAACAGCTGAGACAATTGTGTGGTTACCACAGGGAAAGACCTGGCTCCCCCTCAAGGAGCCTGCTTTTGTCTGATTAATAATCAGCAGTAATCAGTGATATCGATCACCTCCCAAAAGAAGAGTTTTCAAGTGATAACACGTAATGACAACCGTTCCTTTTATTTTTCAGGAGAGAGAGGAACTATTTTTCCGAGCTCTTTGTCTTTGCCACACTGTTCAGGTAAAGGATGATGATAGCGTAGATGGTTTGAAGAAAAACCAGGTACCAAGAAGACCTTGTATATATATATCATCATCACCTGATGAAGTTGCTTTAGTTGAAGGAATACAGAGGTATGTGTGTACTTAGGTATTATATTTTTCTAAACTACAGATCTAATCACTAAAGCTCAAATTGGTTTTCACAACAAAAACTGTAATAATAAACACCAAGTGCTCTACAGCTATTGCTTTCTTAACATGAATTCATCAATATTCATAGCCTAAAATCAACTAAAAACAGTTTGGGATTTTGGTGTTGGTTTGTTGTGGGCTCAGTCTTATATCCTTATGACAATGCTTAAACTGGATAATTATATATTTGTTGCATTCATTCTCTTATTCCGTATTTTATTTTACAGACTTGGTTACACCTATCTAAGGCTGAAAGACAATTACATGGAGATCTTAAATCGGGAAAATAATATAGAAAAGTGAGTGGTTAAAAATACAACAAAATAGACTAATGAGTTTTTCTTGATGTTTGTAACAAACCATTGTTTCCTTACAGATGAATTTTTAAGTCAGGAAAGCCAGGATCCTTGCATTTTAGTAGAAAAATAAAGAAAATTTAGTAATTTTAATTTGTTTCACTTTTTTGACATTATATGCAGTATAAAATACTGATGACAATGAAGGTGTGGTGTGGGAATCGTGACCTAATCTAATAATTCCTGCTGGTTTTATATATTCTTAATAGAAAATGCTGTGTGCCCAATTTGCTGTTCACATATAATCCATGGAATTTACAGGACGGTAATATCTGTGGAATAAATTTTGTGGAACATAGTATGAGTCAAATTTTCAATAACATTGAAATAGTGCAACTGTTCTGTGGTATGTACATACCCTTGAAAATTTACCTTACACTTCCCTGGATGTCTGCTGGTTAAGTCTGTAGTATATCCGTGTCTTCCTGCTTGGGTACTCTGCTAACTGTACAGGGACTCTTGGACATAAATATAGGAACCCTGCTGTTACTGTTGGGGATAACCCTTGCTGTTAGCCATTTTAGGATAATATGGAGCTTTTTGCTGCAGCTCATAAGAACTGGAGTCAGTATCGTTTGGTGACTCAGAAGAAATCACTGTAATCATTGAGAATTTTCTTCCCAAATGCATCACAGTTTGTAGACATAGGCCTGATGCAGCTTTGCACAGGTCTGAGTTCTAGGGTGTTAAAAGGACTTAGGACTGAAGGATCTAATTAAACAAGCAGATTTAGACAGAGACATATCCTGAAAAAGTTGGGATTAATGATTGGATAACTTATGTTTGCGCTGGAAAAGAGAGGCTCTCTTAAATTAACGGAAATAGATAAGAGAGTAAATGATAGAAGTATGCAATAATGAAACCAAAACAGTGCAACAGGAGCTTGTGCTCATTTTTCCTCTTAAAAAGGAAAGGAACATGTGATAAAATCAAATAATAGGAATAATGGCAAGTGTAAAAACAGTAAAAATAAATATTTTTCTTTTCACTTGAATAAATTATCTATCAACATTTGAGCAAGATTATGGAATTAGGTCATCACTTTTGGGAGATTAGGAATAATAAAAACTAGAAAAATATAAAATAAAGACTTGAGTGTAAGCAAGCATTTCAAGTTCTAAGGCTATGTCTAAGTATTATACATAGGAACTTACTTTATAATCAGTACAGCGCTCTGCTGCAAGGTTTCTAGTCTACTACTTAAATTAGAGTGAGTATACATCTGAAGATACTTAGGGACATCACAAGTTCTGTTTCAAGTAACTAGGAGCTAAGGGCTTTCCTTACTTATTTGCAACTTGCTGTTTCATTCTATACTAGTTCCATATTCTATAGTACTCAACATAATCTTCCATATTAGAAGAAATGTTTAATTTATATCCTTGAAGTCATAATAACCAGTTGAGGAATCAGAAAAATAGAGTTGTGTAAAAAATAGTTCTTTTTCTGTTTCAGGTTTGAATTATTGGAGGTTTTCAGTTTTGATTCTGTGAGACGGCGAATGAGTGTAATTGTTAAGTCTTCAACAGGTAGGGCTGTTGCATTCTGTTCGATTTTTTTTTTTTTTTTTTGTCTCACTTGAATTTGTTTCAGATTATCAGAGTTAAGCATTAAACCGGACCAGGTACTAGCATGAGTACAAATGTTACAAAAAAGTTGAAAGAAAACATTTTGAAGACTTATTAATTTGGATGTTTTTTGAAGAAAGTATATTTGGTCATTTTGAATTTCATATGCCATCTCTTTTAGGTGATATATTTCTGTTTTGTAAGGGAGCAGATTCCTCCATATTTCCTAGGGTTAAAGAAGGTAAAATTGACCAAGTACGATCCCGAGTACAACGCAATGCAGTGGTAAGATTCCATTTTATTGATCTGTTCACATGATATCAGTGTCCAAAAGAAATTAAGTGTTCTGACCTCCCGCTTTTTCTGCTAACAGATTTGTTTTTACAGGCACCAAGGTTATTCTATGCCAAGGTTCACTCAGGCTTTGTGGCTAACAGTCTGTGTAACACCTTTATTTGCATCTGTCCTCCATCTCATCCTCCAAATGTCACTTGTGGTGCAATATGAATACATTAGATATGCACAACTGTATGTTAAACCAGAGGTCATCAGTTAGCTCGTTAGTATGGCAATTTCACAATTGTGGTTTGAATGAATTTTTGAATAGAAGAAAAGTGAAAAACAGTAAATCTCTGTAAAAACTATTGCTAGTTTCAGCCCCCAGCCTTAGCAACTGTGATTTGCTGCCTTTGCTTTACAAGCTCTGGGGAGACAGTGCAGTGATCAGCAATATCTTATATTTTTGCTTGCTAAAAATCAACTATGAACTGGCTGACCATCTTCAAAAGAAATTTAGAAGTTGGTTTTACCTGAAAGTAGTATTTGGAGTGGTCAAGTATTGAATTTTGTTGTATCTGAAAATATGCAGAACTCATTGCAATGCAGGACAATTGCCAGTCTTACATAGAATATAATTTGCTGGCATCCAGTACTCAAACTGAAAACAAAATATTATTACAGATATGTAGATAAAAAACCCCTACAGTGTCACCTGCTTTTGTTTTGAAGCAAAAAGCTCTCAAAGTGCTTTACTAAGCTTCATTATATGGGACAGCTGTCTGATAATTACAAGTAAAAGAGGCTAATGAAATTGAAAAGTATTTACATATCATATCCATTTAGTGTCTGTCAAGAAAAAAATCCCGACCAGCACCTATTTATTCATCCTGCATAACTGGAAATAGGACTGGCTCCTACACACAGAAGTCTCTTAAAGAAAATACCCGGCACCTGTTTTTATAAATTTCAGGAGGAAGGGAGATATTTTAATAATTGTCCTTCTTGGTTTGGTAATAAGTAACTATACAAAGACTTACTGGATGAATTAAAGTTAAGGAAGCTGAAGTGCCAGTTAAATGGTGTTATGAGAAGCAATATATACCTCAGGTGGCAAAACCTTACTGTGTTTCTCCCCACCTTACACAATCTATATACTCCCTTTCTTATTCATCACTCAGTCTTGAAGTTTGATGCAGTCTGAAACACCCACAGCTAAATTCTAGTTTTCACTTGACTGAAATGGTACAGTTGGATTTTCACTTTCAGTTCTGTTTGTGATGTTTGGTCCCTGTCTGTGGATCTGCTGCAACACAGCATCAAAATCAGACTCTGCAGAGCTACAATTTATATTACTATTATTTATTCTGACTCATCCTGCCTAATTATACATATAGGGAAGGAAACATTTACCTTTACTTTGCCTTCTCTTGTAATCTCATATCCAGTTGGATCACTCAGCTGTTTATCTTCTGGGAGATAGAGGCTGGTCCATCAGGTTGCAACTGCTTCTAGAGCAGAACAGAATTTAGCTGAACCTTTTTCAAATCCTCTAGCATAAACACCAGCAAGAAGTCTAGGAAGAGTTTTGTAAAATGCATTTTGTTTCTTTTGATTGCATTCTTTAGGAGGGACTGCGAACGTTGTGTGTTGCATATAAGAAGCTCACAGCAGAAGAATACAGCAATGTACAGAAGCTGCTTCAGAGTGCAAAGCTGGCCCTTCAGGAGCGGGATAAGAAATTAGCAGAAGTGTATGAGAAGATAGAAAGAGATTTTATATTACTTGGTGCTACAGCTGTTGAAGATCGGTTAGTTAGTACATTTCTTAGTTTCTTATCTTCATTGATGACGACAAAGTAATTGAAGACTTTTTCTGCATTAGAGATTTTTTTGGGGAACCCCTTATTTTAATTGATTCCGTGCCCTTAGCTTACTGAAGTTACACATGGTAACTTTATAACCTAGTGAGCAAGTAATAATAGTTACATGTACAAAAATCAGTGTATTTGAACCATGTAATAATTTCTTGATCAAGATAATAGGCAAAAGTTTCAGAGGAAAGGACTGCAAAATGGGTATTGAGGAAATGCAAGAAGAATCTTTAGGTCTTAAAAAGATACAAAAACATATACTAGTCCCCTAAATATTTTTGGAGTCATACTTAGGGGAAAATTTTTATATCTGATAACTTGTATTGAAACTTTGTATTTGTTTATGAAAATCTTGCAATAAAGACCTTTCTCATTTCCAAGCAATCCTTCAATGTATATTGTCAATTGACTTTACAGACTACAAGAAAAAGCTGCTGACACTATTGAAGCACTCCAGAAAGCAGGAATTAAAGTTTGGGTTCTGACAGGAGACAAAATGGAGACTGCTGCAGCTACTTGCTATGCTTGTAAACTCTTCCGAAGAAATACACAAATACTGGAGCTAACCACAAAGAAAATTGAGGAGCAGAGTTTACATGATGTGCTTTTTGACCTAAACAAAACTGTCATAAGACAAAATGGCAGCTTAACCAGGGATACCTTCTCAGGGTAAGGAAAAAGTTGAATTTTAAGGCCAGAAATGGGCTTCTGGGCATTTTGCAAACAATGAAATTATGACCAATTACCTTAAGAACAGCAGTACATTTCAGTTTCTGTTGCTAACATGTAAATTATTGTATGGCAATTAAGTATATGCTTGTTTAGATAAATTTAGGGTTTCAGTCATGGTTCTTTATCTCACTTCTGGTACTAGTTATACTATTAAAAGAATAATCACAACTGATACTGTAGCAATTTTTGTGCCATAAAACCATTTGCAATGACTTAACAAGCATTTGTGATACTATTGTAGCAGAGATTTTCTAACGCATAGTCTTACAGCTTAAATCTCGGAACCAGATAATTTTTCATAGCTCTCCTTACAATTTATACCCCACTGGTCTAATCAAGAACATTTGGGTATTCAGTTAAATAAGTGATTTTTCTCCATGTCATCTATACCATTTTGTTTAAGTACTACCACAGGCCTTACAAGGTGTGATCAAACATGTTTGTTTAACTTACTGTGCAATGCCAATTTTCTTCATGTTAAAACTCTTTGGATTTTTTTTTTGCCTTTATCTCCAGAGCTGAAGAATAGTACTAAGATAGTAAAAGCAGGATTCTGCCTGTATGTTCAAATAATTCATGCTAAAAATATTTCACTATAATACAGCAAACATTCAGAACCAAAGTTCATTGCTTGAACTTTGTAATGATACTTTTTCATTTGGTATCATTGTACATCAGTGGCATTGCCCTATTTTTGCCAATGGTAGCAAAGTGGCGAAAATATCTGGGAACTGTTATTAAATGTAGTTTACAGAATTTTATCTTACTTGCCAAAAATAGCTTCTGTTCTAGTAAAAAATGCAGATGCCTAAAATACATAATAATAAATCTGGTGTTTTTCTCACTAACACTGGTCTTGGTGAAACCATGGTTGTTGAAACCCCATGCACAATAGTGTATAACCTTGGAACACTGCAAAGAGAGTAAAAATAAACTTCCGTGTACATTTATACAACAGTCACTGTTGACCTGGAGCCTGAGGCTGCTGTGAAATGCAGGCAGATGCAAGGGTGCTCTGAAATAACTTGTCGGGATGCCACAGAAAATGGTTCTTGCAATCCAGACCATCTTATCTTCGCCATTATTCAGTGTATGATAAAGTAGTGAATAGATGACTTCCTGTGGCTGTGGTTACGTTTCTAGCAATGCTCAAATTACTACAGGCATACTGCTCATAGATTTTTATGAGTAAGAATATTTTATTATAGAAAACATAAATAATGATTTTATTTTAGTATTATAAATAAAAGTAAACCTGTATTTAACTTAGCCACTACTCTAAAGGCAAAATATCCTTACTCTAGATGTAAACAGTGGCTTTCGCCATCTGGGCCAACAGGTTTCTTTTAGGCATTTCCTTCAAGGCACAATTAACTTCTGTAAAAAAAACCTATTTCCTCATCAGAGTACCAAAGGCCTTTTTCCCTTCAACTTATTTATCCTCTGTGTTGTGTAATGTGCCACAAAATTAACTTTATTCCTGCAGCTTGGTTTACCTCACTGCAGTTTTTGGAACCTTTTCAAACCAAACTGAAAAGTCATTAATTATACACTCATACTCACTGGTGAAGTCACTAAGGTATCAGATTTATGTATTCAAACTGGTGAAGCACTGAATATTTTCAACATAATGCAGAATTTTTAGATGTTGTAAATACCAGTTTGATACAAGGAATTTCCTTTAGAAATATATTAATTTTGTGGTATTCTATAATTATTATTTTTTCAATAATTTATTTTCACGTAATTCTTACTGCCAAATTTTAAATATGTCTGAGAATTTTATAGTGACACTTAGTTTATATTTTATCCCCAAACAGACTTTCAGCTGATACGCAAGATTATGGTTTAATTATTGATGGAGCAGCATTATCATTAATAATGAAACCAAGACATGATGGGAGCTCTGGTAACTACAGAGAGATCTTTCTTAATATTTGCAGGAACTGCACTGCAGTGTTATGCTGTCGAATGGCACCTCTGCAAAAAGCACAGGTTTGTGTTTAGTTTCATAATGACTTGTTAGCCATGCACATATGTAAATATTGAAGGTTAATACTCTACATGACTTACTATGATAACTTAAGATGCTACCATTCACTTTTGTATCTCCTAAAATGGAAAAAGTAAAAAAAAAAAAAAAAAAAAAGGAGAGGGGAGAATTTCTGCTGGAAAGCAATTTAGATAATGATATTGCTAAAACAGCACCCAGCTGTGCACCGGAATTTGATTTAGGTACATGCTATTCAAATTTTATGGTTGATATATGCTAACATGAACATATTTAGTAAATGAACTAACTGCTCTCTTTTTTACCAAACAAGCTTTGTATAGTCTACTCTTTTGACACTACAAGAACCTGTGTTACTTATTACTGCGGAGTGATATTTTTTCTCTGTTTTTAACATAAGTGGAAAGCCAAGACAAAGTGTGTGCATTACCATGTTTAAGTATACCTGACTGTTGCATTTGTTGTTTGTATCAAGTAAAAACAGATCCTTTACTGAAACCTCTCAAGATAGTTGAAGAACTTTTAAAAGAAAGAAGTACTGGAATATGCATTCCTTTATTCTTTCAGTTTGACATGTCTTTTTCTCAGTGTGCAGGTACAGCATATGTAACCCTTATTCACATTAACAGATGTATTTAGCCAGCACTATAACTATCTGGAAGTTTGTAGAAGTTTTTAGTTGCAGCTGACTCAGTACCAAATTTACAGAGGTGATAATTTGTAATGGAGAGATTTGAAGTCAAATTTTTGGGCAGTTTATACAGCAATAGTTTTTATAGGTATACAGAATCCAATATATTTTCTTAAATGTAGGAAAAAAGTTCAACACAGATGAGGAAGCAGAAGTTTTTAGTCTTTCATTTCAGGATTACTTTGAAGTGGTGCACTCTGTCTCTGGGACCCTCTTAATTTATTGATGTGCTGACACAGCATTAAGCAATCTCAATGACATCTTCCATTATTCAGCTCTTCCTTCCTCCTGTCCCATCTCTCTCAAAGCAGTTCAGAATAATTTAAAAATGTTTGGAACAAATACTTTGTAACATGACGAAACTGTCATCTTTATGCATGGCTGTTGCATTGAGTAATGTTGCTTTTGTGTTCCTTCAGAGAATTTCTTAAAAAAATGTCTTGGTAAATTTTTTTTTTAATGTTACACTTAGGCAAAATAAACAAACCCTTACAGAGGAGAGTTTCTAACACTATTTTTTTTTCCAGATTGTAAAGTTGATTAAGTTATCAAAAGAACATCCTATCACATTAGCAATTGGTGATGGAGCAAATGATGTCAGTATGATTCTAGAAGCACATGTTGGTATAGGTAAGCCTGCTGCTTAGTATATTATTTCAAGTAAAATGACAAAACCCATATATTTCTTAAAAATAGGCAATCTTAAAGAATCAGGTTATATGTGTTATAGACAACTTTCAGTGCATTTATCCTAGGAATTTTATGAGATACAGTCATTATCTCCCACTACATCAGTACCATAGCATTATTATATAATTTTGCAATTAATTATATCTTAATAGTTCTTTAGTTATTAAATAGCTTCACCTCTTTTTTGTTTCTTAAAGGAATCATTGGCAAAGAAGGTCGTCAAGCAGCAAGAAACAGTGACTATGCAATACCTAAATTTAAACATTTAAAAAAAATGTTGCTTGTTCATGGGCATTTTTATTACATTAGGATATCTGAACTTGTGCAATACTTCTTTTATAAGGTAGGATAATGCTTATTCCAAGTACATAAACCTCAAAAACTTAAATGGTACTTAAATGGTAGCTAATGGTACAAACCAGCAACAATTCCATAAAGAGATTTTCTTGAATACCAGATGCAGTGCTGAAATGGGATTATTCATTTTATTCTGAACATGAAGTGAATTAGCTTTTATATAGATACATTCTGTAAAAGATATTACATTTTAAATCAAAATTTTTAACTTAATTTTTTCATATCCTATAAATTCCATCTCAGTCTGGTCTGCGTATTTCCAGTACTTTCCAGGTTGTCTCTATAGTGAACTTTTAAATCACATTGGAAATGGTATTTGAGAACTTAGACATGACTGCAAATTAAGTTATGCTAAATTCATTAGGATAGTGTAGGTGGAGAAAGTTCATAGTGGGCATCCCCATTTAGACAGTTTTGTTATTTCTAAATGTTGGCATCCAATCCAAGTTGTTTTGGTAAGCAATGAAGTTTTATAGAAAGGAACTGTCAACAGGGTAATTCAGGGTTCTAGTGTTTGACTATAGGTATAACTGGGAGAGGATGGCATTTGGGATTACAGCTAGAAACATCTTACAGCTGCTTTGCTGGAAACCATGCTAACCAGAGTATCCATGCTTGCTTATCATGGTTTATCTCCTCCTAAAGATTGTCCCTTTTTTTGCTTTGCTTTAACTGAACTGTATTCCTGGATCCCAAATTTCACTGCCCTTGAATTTTCAAACTGTAACATTGTATGATTGTTTTGAAAATATTTTAAGTGGGTTTTTTCCTGACAGTACCACTGCAAGATGTGACTATTGGGGTTTAATATATGTAGTTTTGTCTACTGTTCCTGCAATGCTCACTATTGTTAGTGCTACAAAACTGTGATATACATATCTGTAGCATTGTATATGAATTGGTGCTTGCATTTTGCTTGACAACAGTGACTTTGTTTTTCAGAATGTCTGCTTCATTTTTCCTCAGTTTTTGTATCAGTTCTTCTGTGGGTTTTCACAACAGGTTAGTTGATCTTTCTTCATCAACATCATGTTGTCTGTTTTGCTTTTTTTTTTTTTTGTAACAAAAAAAGGATTTTCCTGAGAATTTAGTGTTAATTTACAAAGAAAAACATCACTTTGATTCATATGGCATTCAGTGGCAATTGCATTTAAGTTACAGAACTCAGTTTTATGAGCAAAAGCAATGTTAAAGCAATGTTAAAGTCAAGGAATGCAGACATACAATATTTGGAAATGGCAGTGCAAAGTGAAATGTCTGTGGGAAACATACAGTCAGTCAGATTTAAGCCTACTGGACGTGAATAGCAGAAATCCTGAGAGATGAGTAATTGAACCAATTGTTCATTTTTAGAATCCAGAAAGAAAATGAGAAAATAAACTAGTCTTCTCTAGCATGAGCTGGTATGAATTACAAAACTCAGATGAATAGCAGCATTCAATTAGTTGAAAAGAAAATCTAAAAACTGAAAAATAGAGGAAAAGTGAACTGTTGCTGACCAGAAAAGTGCCAGCATTTAGGACATGATCCAGTATTTGCCTTCCTAAATTTCTATGTATTTTCTCTTTTCCCTTGCTCTCATCTAATTTGTGTCAAAAAGATATGCCTCTTCTTTCTTCTGAATGAGGGAGCAAAAAACAAAGGAACGAATGAGTGAATTTAGACAAAAAGGGTTTATGTTTTCAGTAATAAATTGAGTGATAGTTTGATTTAATTGGGAGAAAATAGTAGTATTGCTTTGAATTTGTTGAAAGAAAGCCCCAGGAGGAGTTAAAATGACAAAAATATTTCTTCTGTTTTGGTTTCCATTTCAAATGACCACTGAAAACTTTGTAGGTTCATATAAAGCATTATTATGATTTAGATATGAAAGTGTGTGTTACAAAAATTTAGCCTAATTTTTATTCTTTTAAGTGATAAATATAATTTTAAATCATAAAGGTTGTTTTGATAGCAATTTTTCCAGAATAAATGATCACCAAATAGGTTTTGGGAAATAAACAGGTTTTTTTGTGGGGTGACATGGTAGGTTTGAGGGTACACTGGTGATACATACATGACAAAGCATCTCAGTGAGAAGAAGAATCAAAGACACATTGGGATGTTTCATCTTTGGGATGTTTGGGAAGCTCATTGCAGTCATACACAGCTGAAAAACCTCTGAAGTGCTCCTGCTTCTTCTCTGAATACCTCCATGTTTTATAGACATTGAGGAGATAAAAGGGAAGTGAGATATGTGGATGTTGTGCCAGAGAATAATTTATTCTTCTAAAGGAATGTGCTCTTCATTGTGGCTACTTTGGAGTTGGTATTACAGCTGAAACAATAGGAGGGGCCAGTATGTGGACCAGACTGGTCCATGTCCATGAAATGTATTTTTCTGCTGATATTCCTGCAGGTAAATGGAATACAAGTGGAGAGTTGTGTCGTATATCAGTTAGCATCTGTTCAGGGATATTTGCCTCCATTCTGAAGGAATATAACTTTGGTTGCCTGCAGAAGTTCATGTATTCATTTTAAATCAAGTCTCATGCAGAGGATTTAATTTTAAAGTAAGATTTAACTTTAAATTGAAAGTAGTTGATTTAATTCTTTTCCATCTACAGACTTTATATGATACTGCATATCTAACACTGTACAATATCAGCTTCACCTCCCTTCCTATCCTCTTGTACAGTCTAATGGAACAACATGTCAGTCCAGACACACTCAAGAGAGAGCCTTCCCTGTACAGGTAAAATAAAAACACTGTACCCCAAAGTTTGACTGTTCCGTTGTGGGATCTGTGTCTGTTAGGGTGGAAGTCCTCAGGATGTCTGTACCAAAAGGATACATCAACGTCAGATACGCTGCAACTGAAGGGTTGAAGATCACATGCATGGCCTACAAAGTACAGTAATAAACATGTATTTTTATATGCACATTTACAAACCATACAATGCATTTGCTACAAAGGGAGTGAGAGCAAAATAGAAATCACTGTTTAGAAAAATCACATTAGGAGATTTAGTTTAGTACTCTTTATTTCCTCCAACTATGGGGACGAAACATGGGGAACAGAAGTATTTTTAAAAAAGAAATCATGCTGGTTTTTTTCTATATACATGTTTTATTCTGAAAGAAAAGATGACTGAGTGTTAGAGTGTATCAGAGGATGTATTCTGTGTGGTGTCCAGCATTGTCCTCTGCATTGTTGACTCACTTCTGGGCATTGGAATTGACTTCTTTAGGTTTTTAGCCACTTAAAATACAGTTCTTGCCAATTAACTGCATTTGGCCATCTAAATTAGGAACAGTGTCCAATTTAGATCCTTGTAGATGCAAAACCAGTACATTTCAGGGAGGGGTAACAGTAGATAATCAAAGGAAAAACATTCTTTGAAAGAAGTAATATTAGCTGCCCAAATGTTAATCAATGTAGTGGTATGTTTTTACCAGTGAAATTGAAGAGGAATACAAGAGATTACTGTTGAGTTTTAACAGTAATGTTTTTATTTTCTCTTTGATGTTTTGAATGTTTTTAATTTAGAAATGGTAATTCAGAAGCCTTTTTTTTTTGGTTTATGAAAGCTAGCAGAGCTTATTTGATACCTAAGAGAGCCTATTGCTAAGCTGTTTTGGGCAATAGTAGTTGTTCTGAGCCATGTGAGGCAATTGTTGACCACACATGGGTTTGCAGTCTGTATTGCTAATCTCTGGGGAGAAATTACTTCATATGGATCAGATAGTCTTTATAAAATTCATATGGTGGAAGCACTGGTTGATAGTTAACGTTTCTGTAACTCAGGGTTTTCATTTCACTGTGTCCTGATTTACTCAGATGCGTTCTATACTCTATGCCAAGTTGATACATACCCATTCTGTGGAGAAGAACTCAAGTTGTAACATTTAAAATTTTTTGTAGTAAGAAAATACATGCTGGTGAGGAGTTCTGTTGTTGACAAATCCCTGTATGTTTTTGTGGAAAAACATTCAAGACACTGTATTTGACCTGAAGCTTCAAGCCAACTGCAAACCCCTTGTTTCATTACACATAAAATTAATGTTTTATTTTGTTGCAATAGTCTGTATATAAGTATCTTAGGGGAAATAAAGCAATGTCTCCAGAGACCTCTAGTGTTTCCATTTAATATCTGCAGTGGATCATGACATGCACAGCAAGCACTGGAAAAGAGATGCCTTCTCTAAAAAGACTGAAAACTAAATGGGTACAGCACAGGGAGTTTGCCATTGTTGAAATAAGCAGAATTACAGGGACCAGTAAAAAGGGTTTAGTAAGAATTAAATAAAAATATATAAAGAGGACATTTTGAGGAAGGAGTTAAATTTGAAGTGGTAGACAGTTGTAATGTGGAAATGTGATGGCTTTCAAGAAACAATATGAATTACTTCATTTATCTGGGATGTTCAGATCTGCTGATAATGAGTACATGTTTCTTGTTTCACACAGAGATGTTGCCAAGAATGCTTTGCTGCGCTGGCATGCATTTATTTATTGGACATTCCTAGGAGTGTTTGATGCTGTGGTATTTTTCTTTGGTGCCTATTTATTGTTGGACAACACAGTTGTGACCAGCAATGGACAGGTTAGTGTTGGATTTCATCAGTCAGTGTTATTTTTTTTAATGCCAATTGCAAAATGAACATAGTTTTAATTGTTTTCTTCAATATTTCATGCAAGATGATAACTTTTATATGAGTTATGGTGAGATAGATGGGTTATCTGTTTAATAAAATCTGAACTATGCAATAAAACATATTGTGCATTAGTAAGCAGAGGCATAGGATTGGATACTAATTAGGAGAAATATATTGCATTAATTCCATGTATTACTTCTGAATTTATACAGTAACTTTTCAGTTTCATACTTAACATGCATCTGATGAATATCTGTTTAACATATAAAAAGACTCTCAGTAGAGTAGTTATGAATGATCATAAAAGATCTTAAATATAACAAGGTTTTTAATAGTTTAATTATTTTTAACATATAGCAGCTTAAAACAATCTATCTCTACTTGCTTTGCAGTCACATGAATGCAAATTTTATGAACTTTTGCATTTTATTTATTTTATCCATTGATATTTTGGTCTATTTTATTTGTGTGCTTTTTTCTTTTTGCTACTTGCTTCTCTTCCTATCCTCAGCTAATGACAACCAGCACTCACATGGTAAGACTATTGTGGATTTGTCATGATATCCATTTCATCTTTTCACTGTTCTTAAATTAAACTGTTAAAGAGCAGTAAAATATAATTTAAGCCTACAGGTAGAAATGTTCTTTATAGCTACTCTCTAAGTACTTGAAAGGAAGTTTATGCAACGTATATTGAGGTATATGAGGTGTGGTAAAGAACCATGAACTTTAAAAAGGCTTATAGCTTCCTTGCATTTTGTTATTCTGTTGTATGCTTTTCTGTAACCTATATTTCGTTGCTGACTCTCTGCTATAAAAAGTTTTTACAGTTTATGCTATAATGTGCTTTAATGGCTTTAGAAAATGTCCTCAAAGTGAGAGAGAAAATAAACTCAACACAGTTTTGTTGCCTGTATGCAACATGTACATTTGCTAGAAACGCAGTGTTCAGATATCATTAAAAACCACCTTTGTGACATCTGTCAGGGAAATAACCTTCTAGTGTGAGAGAGAACACTTGCTGAAAAGCGTTTTTCCTAAGAACACAGTGAACTTCCACTAGACAGAACTGTACCCTGCACTATACCTTTTTTGGTACCATTATGCTCTCTCTGTTAGATGTCCAAAATTCATCACCATATACTTATGGTGCCAAAAATTAGAGTTACCATACCTGTACCAATTTTGTAAACAGTTTGCATTGCAAGTATTCTGACTCAGTTCCTTTCTGAAATTCTAGTCATCTTCCATTGCACACATTCAGTCTAATTCTAAGGCTCTAAAGCCAGATTAATGCCTAATTCTCAAATTTCAGATGTTGAAGTCTACAGCTAGCTACCCATGTTAACACTTGAAGATAATATGTTGCCTGAGGGGACATTCGGAGTCTTTAATGTCTGTGCTAGAAAATTTGTCATTATTTTGAGGATGCATGCCTGTGTTTATGTATAAAACTTGAGAGATATTGAGCTGCAATTTCAGATTTAAAGGCTTGAAAATTTCAAGTGTTCAGGAATAGTCAGAGACACATGAGTTCATACACACACGATTGCGAAGAGGTGTTGATAGTTATTTCCCAGTTTTTAAATTACGCTTACATCTGGGAAAAGTCAGTGAAGTATTTGAAGGTTTGAAAGGTTTGCTACTGCAACAAGATGTTATTATTGAATAGGGGAAAGGTAGAAAGCGGTGAAAAACATAAAAGAGCTGACAGTAACACTAATGCCATCAGTGATATGTAGTGATAGAAGTCAGGTTCCAGATTGTTAAAATGGGTACTGAAGCAAAAATTTTGATTTTTTTTTTCCCAACAAATGAACTAATCACTATTATTGCAAAACTAGTAAAAAATTACCAAAGCCAAGATCTTTCCCACACAATGATGCCTGTCAGACTAAAATGATTGTACCATTAAGCTTGCTTCCAAACACAATTCCCCCCAAAATGTTTCTGAGTATTTAAAAATTAGTTTGAAACTATTTGCTTCCTGTAGTGTGATATTACTAGAATAATGGAAAAATGTACTTTTAATTACTGAGATCTACTTCATAAATGCCTCCCTTAGTTTTTTTCTGGTAAGCAAAACTAAGATGCCAAAGATCTCCTATAAATTGTTATTAATTTGTGATAATGCTTTGTGTGTATGGTGTTCCACTATGGATAGGACATCATCATTGATGTTGCAAAAACATACAATTAGAAATCAGCTACAGAAGAAAGGTAAGAAGAAAGGGAAGGCATCGTAGAAGTCATTGCAAATTGCAAATGTCATCTTAGTTTACCCATATAATAAAATGTATTTCCTGGGTGATTTTCTTTATTTTCACATTAGATACAGAGTACATTAAATGCAATTAATTTAACATAGTTGAGAGAGACTAAGTTAAAAGGAATAACTGAATGAGAAATACAAAGCGCAGGAAAGAAGATAGGGGAGCAGAATGTTGAACTGGAACATGGAAGATCAACAAATACAGTCAAAGTAGGAGGAAGGAAAGTCTTGGATAGGCTGGGAGCAGAACATAGACAAATACTTGTTATGAAACTAGATTTTAACAAACAGACTTACAAAAGAATGATTCATTGCCTGAAGGCATGCGTAGTATCTTGAGACATTCAATCCTAAAAAGACATTGTGAATGTTTGTAACTCACACCTTCCCATATTGCTTTACTTACCTTTCTCTGTGCCAAAGTAGCAGCTTTATGGATCTTTTCCCTCTGCTGGGACCTTACTTTCTGAGTCAGTAAGATGGGTGGATAAGGGGTTTGGTTGCAGACCAATGCTTTCTATCTAGCCTAACAAACAGACAGGGGAAGGTTGTTTCAAATTCTTTATTCCATCCAGCAGCTTTTATTGCAAATATGGATAAATCTGTTCAGAATGTAGAAACTTAGACTGACAGTAGATTCTCTGAGAGATGCTACATGAGAATATTGTAAAATTTAACTGCAAGAAGAAAGTTGGTAAATGCCATGATTGGAAGTTGCTGATCCAGATTCCTGTCTGGTGTTAACTGCACAGGTGTTTTTTAGGGCACAGAAAATATAATGATGGCATGAGCCTGTTACATATCAAAGTAAAAGATCAAAATGCTAAAGGTTTTCTGAATTTTATCTAGTGATCAATAGACTCACAGTAGTTTTAAAAGAGTGAAAATTTTACTGAGAATAATGAATCTTTTGGCCAGTCATTTGTTTATTTTAATTTTTTTTTCCATTCCCAGTTGATTGCTTTATCTTAGCCTAGCTTCCTACTGATTTATGTCCTGTGGCTGGCTGTGGTCTTCACTCAAAATTTTTCACACAGAGCATATTTGTGTGATCATCGTCCCACATGGATACCCTGTCACGTAATATTGGATGAGCTCATACAGAAAAGTGTAGATTGGACATAATCCAGTTCAACTCACTGCTCTGTGCAGGGCTAATTCAAATCAATTTGCTGAAGGCTTTGTCTAGTCTTTTTCAGGTTTTCAGTATCTCTGAAGATGCAGATTCCATAACCTTCCAGGGCAACCTATTCCAATATTATTCTGTCTTCATGGTGGAAAATTTATCACAATATCTAAGCAGAATATTTCTTGTTGTTGAAGAGGAATTTGTTCCAGTTCTTCATCTTTGTAGTTCTTCAGACATTTGTGGGCAGCTGCTAGATTGTTTCTCAACCTTCCCTTCACCAGACTAAGCTCCTCTACCCCTCTTTGCAGAGGAGCTATAGGCTGCTAAACACCTTGGTTGCCTGTCACCAATTATTTCCTATTTTTTTCATATCACTCATGAACTGAGGGGCCCAAAACCAAGCACAGTGTTCCCAGCTCAACCTCACTGTAGCTGAGTAGATGGGAATAATAACCTTTCTTCAGTGGCCATGTTCCTTCCAGTTGCTGTGCAGTTTACCTTATGTATAGAGAGAGCACAATACAGGCTTGTATTCAGCCTGTAGTCCACATAACCCCACTGCAACTTCCTTTCCAGCAGGGCCATTGCACAGCCAGTCACTACTCCATTGTAGGTGTAAATTTTTGCACTTCTCCTTATTTAATTCCATAAGGTATCTGTTAGCCTGCTTCTCAAATCAGCAGAGGTCCCTCTGGGTTGAAACTCTGTCATTCATTATTTCAGCTGTTCTCTTATTTTTATAACACCTGGTAGTTTGCTCATGATATTCTGTTACCATCCAGCTACTGACAGGGATATTCTACAATTTCCAGCCTAGTCACTGTTCCAAGTGTGGTTGACTGATTACCAGAAGCCAACCATCCATCAAGGACTTTTGAGTCCAGTGATTCAACCAGTTTTAAACTCTAGTAGTAGTCTATTTAGTCAGCCCCTGCTTTGTCATTGTCCAAGTGTCAAATGCCTTGCTAAATTCAAAATACATTGCACCCACTGCTTTTCCTTCTTAAAAACAACTCAACCTGTTGGTCCCACACTATTGCCTGTTCCTTTCCTTCCCAAGCTTTGCTGCTAAGTGCAAGGAGCAGGTTTGTTAGTGAAGACTATTATCCAAAGTATTGAGTAATTGAGCATTTTCTTTGAAACCTTCCACTAGATTGTCTTACCACTCCATCAGCAGACTCGCATTCTTCCTTTGAAGCAAGGATAGCTGTAAATATCTTTTTTGTCTCCCTGAACACCCCTCAGTAATCCTAGTTAGAGCTGAATTTTGTCTGTGATTTGTTCTGCTGTTTGCTGCCTGCCCATATTGTCATCTCTTGAATGCTCCAATTTGGCCTTTTTGTCCATGCAGTAACATCCCACTTTGCCAACTGTATCTTCTACTGAAATTCCATGCCTGCATGGAAGTTGTCTCATTCCTGAAGTTGTAACTGCAGAAGGAAGTTCATGAGATCTCGAGAGTTATCTTTCAAAGTAATTTGGATCTCTTGGACACTTCTCTTTCATGGGTGCAATACCCTGAATCAAACACAGTCTCTTCTAAAATACAGCATCCTAACTGTTGCTTACTTTGCCAGTATTTCTCTGGATCCTGAACCTGGTCATCTGGTAGCTGCTGAAGTCCACGCAATCCTCTGTGACAGTATTCACCACTAGTTCTTCCCTGTGTCCGCATTAATGGTCATTTCTGCCCACTTGAAAAGCAGAGGTGTTTTTATGTCATTATGCAAGTGGGGAGAAAATCAAACACAAGTTAAAAGTGGTTTATCTTAAAATGTATGTAGATGTTTTTGTACTTGTATGGTTATAACATTCTTACGTTTATCTGTATAACATGCTGTTGAATCTCCAAGAAATTGTTGGATGCCAAGGACATCCAACAGAGAAGGGAAATCAGGAAAAAGATGACATCCAAGAAGATTAAATGAGTGCCGTGTGTTTTTCAATCTCAGTGATTTGTTAATTGTGCTACCCTTGATTTGGATTAGGAAATATATGTATGAACTTCAAGTTCAGAGCAGAGTGTTGTTTGTGGTCTTTTTCTGTCTGTCTGAAATCTGAGGTGTGTACACACAGAGCAAGAAACCAGAGCACTTTGCACTGGATTGATCATGTAGGAATTCAGTTTTTGCTCAAGTGTCAGGTCATGATACAAGGCAATACTAAGCTTTAAGATATTTACTCTGAACAATTCACAACATAGTGGACAATATTGCCTATAACTGCTTTGGACCATTTTTTCTAGATATTTGGAACTTGGACCTTTGGAACAGTGGTGTTTACTGTGCTTGTTTTCACTGTTACATTTAAGGTAAGGTATGCTTTATTTTATCCACTGAAACTTTCTTAAAACTTGTTTTTTAATTGTTGCTTATTTATATTGGTTTCTTTATATCACCATGCATTGTTTTATTACTTTCTGTAGAAAGTTTGCTATCTATGCCTTCTTAACTGTGCTCAAACTTGAAAGATGTTTTTAATTACTTCTATGTAGAATTCTTCCTTATTTTCCAAGGGTATAATTCTATTTTATCTCCTGCTAGGAATTCCTGTTGCATCTAGATAGTAATAACATCATATATCATCTTTTTTTTTCAGCTTGCAATAGATACACACTATTGGACGTGGATAAATCACTTTGTGATCTGGGGATCGCTGGTATTCTACATTGTCTTTTCTCTGCTCTGGGGAGGAATTATTTGGTATGAACCCTAATGTTGATTGCATTGCAAAAGTTGTTTTAGAAGCATAAAGTTGTTATATTTCACCTTTTTGTCACAAAATTAAATTTAGCATTTATATAATGCAGCACTCTATTTTAAACATATAATTGCTAACTAGAGTGCTCAGCTCTTCTATCAATGAATATCTGCTAAAATCTTCTTAAAGTAGAATGCAAGGAGAATATCAGACCCCAGACTACCACTGGGTTTTGTCTCAGAAGTGTCAGTCAAAAGCAGCCCAAAGGTTGGTTCAAGGAGCTTATATTGCCTTTCTGAATCAAAATGTCACAGAATAGGTCACATCTGTGCAGTAGGTGACTGCCCACCTACCTTCTGGCCTTGTGTTGGAAGCTATCTGTAGCAGTCAAAACTAGAGAGAGGGAGCAGAACTCAATATCGAAGTCATGCGGATGTCCAAGAGTCCTGTGTTTGAGCTTATTGTTTTGCCTCCTTACTTAGCAAAGTGGAGTTACTGTAGGTGTCTGACCTACTTATTCGGGGGTGGGGGTTTGCTATAAAAAGTTCTGTGTACTTGAAACTGAAATTTTTAGTGAAGGAAATCAAGTTGGAACAAATTCAGTTCCTTACTGTGCCTGATTGCCATCAGGAGCTAGAAATTTTATTTCACACTTGCAGACGTCTCAGTTATAAGGCCATCTTTTTAGCAACTGCTGGAGCCATTCTACTTTGCATTCACAATATTTTGAGAGATTAAAGGAGGGGGCTAACTATTGGTGATTAAAATGCCATTTAATTTAGAGAAAGGATTTGTATTTAGCGTGTCTTTTGCAAATGGGTAACTACCTCTTAAATGCTTGGATATTTAGCTGCCTCTTCTTTTTTCTAGTAAGATCAGATCTCAGTTTCTTCAGCATCAGTTTGCAGAAGTGACATTTTCCCAGATAATGTTTTCCAACTAGCCTTGCTGTGTCTTAGAGATGTGACTGTGTGTATATAAAAATGTATTTCAGCTTAGTTACCTTTTTAGTATGCAAATACTATCAGATTTTGAAAACTGTCAGGAAACTGCCCTACTGGTTTTACACTGCAGTGTTGCTGCAAACTATCCCTTGATCTTGGCTCTTAGTGATTGTGGCCTCTGGTTCCCAGTACCATACAATGGTGGCATTTTAATGATCATCCAACTGCGTGGGATACAGGGAAATCGGGAAGAGAAGGTATTAATAGTATGGTCAGATAAGTATGTGGTGAATAGATTGGGGAACACAACAGGAAAGTATTAGAGATACTTATGGGAGCCTGAGAGATATGAAAATAAGTGTGGTTAACAAGCATTAGTCTGAGGGTACATACAAAGGAGTGTGCCTTAGCACAGACCAGGGGAATGGTGGGTGAGACAGTAAGAAGAAAGGTGGAAAATACCTGGGGCAAGATGAGGGTGGAAGAGCATAAACACATTAAGAATGAACTTAATTTATCTTTGCAAGGGGGAGACACTGTGCAGGGAAGGGATATTTCCTGCAGTCTGGAAGACAAAAGGAAGCAAGGAAGCTTGTTATCTCCAGATGGTGCATGGTTAGCACCAGCTCCCTTTGAGAAGACTGGGATGGATGAACCCCCACAAACTAGAAAACTGAACCTGAAGTATTTCACCACTGGCATATTTCTTATATTTCATCCTGTCAGCCTTTCTTTTGTGTATTGAAGTGTAATAACTATTTTATCTTTTTTCCTCCCAGGCCTTTTCTCAATTATCAGAGGATGTATTACGTGTTCATGCAAATGCTGTCCAGTGGTCCTGCGTGGCTGGGTATAATTCTGCTAATAACGGTCAGCCTTCTTCCAGATGTTCTGAAGAAGGTCTTATGCCGGGAGTTGTGGCCTACAGCAACAGAAAGAATCCAGGTAAATAATCTTTTTCATTGTGAAGTTAGGTTTTCTTTGTATTACAAGTGTCCAATCACCTAGGCCAAGGTCAGAGATGAGATTAAAGCAGAAGTTCCCCATCTGTGGTGTCTGAGCAATATGGTGAAAGATGCTGCCTGTTATTTACATGGTGGTGTTAACCTGAATCCTGGGGCAACACTTGTGCCTACATACCAGCAACCACAGGGAAGTCAGCTGATGAGGATGGTGGGAGACAGCTACATGGCTCAACATGATTTCTGATTTGAGGAGATAAGAAGGGCAAGGGGATTGGGATCTCCATAAGGGTAGATAAGAGGCACTTGCATCTGATAACATGCTGATGCCTGTTACAAAAACACATGTATTAAATCTTACTCATAGCCTATTAATAATTTTTTCCTCTTTTATATTTTGACTTATATTTTGCCTGTTCTGATCCATTATTTATACATAAATGTGCCTTGCGGTGCCCTTGGGAAGAAGATTTTAAAATCCATTCTCTCCTTTCATCTGATCAGCCCAGAAGGAGAAATGACTGTGTAAATACAGGCCAGCTCTTCTAAGGCTGGAGAGGAAGCCAGGTTCTTTGGGAACCATGGTGCTGTGCTGGGGACATGAATAGAAAATGTTTTCTGTATTTTAATCCCTGTAAACTTTTATATATTATATATGTTAGATGTGAAGGACAGTAGAGGTGTGCTGAATTTTAAACTTAATGTTATTGCCCTTGCCCTTTTCAGCCCATGAGCTGCCACCAGTAGGTTAAAAGAATGAGTTACCAATAACAAAAGGGACTAGGTATAATTTTGATCTTTAATTGTGAAGGTACTTTGCATTAAGAGGAAAGGAATAAAGGAACTTTGCTACCAAGGAAAATAAAATATCCCTGTGGCGAATGTAAAACCCTCTGCCACTGTTTTGTATTCCTAGAATGTACAGGTGTAATAATGCCTTACTTCAGGAAAGAATAAAGAATAGCAGGAAAGCATTCCCAGGCAGATCAGTACTTAACATTTTTTCATTCAGAGATCTTAGATGTCATATGTACTACTTGTGAAAGGAGTTGACCTCAGTATAGATGCTGAATAGTTAATTTAAAAGTCTAAAGAGAGAGAATGAGCAAGGGTTAAGGTAAAGAAACAAGCTAGTAAATAAAAACCCCTAAGAAAGGTTTTGTAGCATTTCTTACAGACAATGTGTATTAGTACTGGAAAATGAATCAGTAGTAAAGCAGTCTATGGGCTCAACACTGACACTATTCATTTTTTTAATATTTAGTCAAAGATCTGTGACTTTTAACCAGTTATATTGCTTGTGTTTCTTCTTCCCTCTCTTTGTTTCTTCCTGTCTTCCAATCCACTTTGTCTAAATAACTGCTACCTTGCTTTAAACATAAATGATGTGCTTGGTTGCTTCCTACAATCTTCTGGGGAAATCAGACTAAACATCAGTGCCTTTCTGTTGAGCAGTCCACCATCTTTATGCTTTCTCAGACTTCAAGCAGTCTAAGTTTCTAATGGAACAAAAGGTGACTTTTTTCTGCCTTTCTGCATGCTTGGCCATTTCATTCAAAGGACTTTATAAAGTTGATCATCCAAAGTTATTTACCATACTCATTATCTCCATTTGTGATTCATATCAACTGTATTTTGAGGATTACTGTTTAGTACAGTTTTTTCCTTCTATGTCTCTCAAAGATTGTATGAATTGTTGTCATAGTCCATCACTGTCACTGTCAATTTTTGTCACTGTTCTTGTTGCGCTTTACAGAATGTTTCTGCCTCAGGAATTTACGATTCTTATATTCCCATTTTAATCATTGGTCTGTCTGTAGATGAATGCATGTTGTGTTTCCATTGTACCTAAGTAAGTAGGATAATGGCCACACAAACAAGTGATAATTCTAATTAGGCTGATGTACAGAAAATGTGGTACTGGAAAACACTTCAGCAGTCTTTGGAATATATTAATGTATCTTCTCTGCTGTTAGAAAATGCAGCTTTTTTCTTTTTCAAGCATGCATTTTGAAACTGAGCTTTCCTTATGTTCCCTTTTATGAAATTCTCTGCTCTTTCTAGAAAGAAAACAATACAAGATCTGAAAGCTTGACATTATTTAATGTAAAAGTAGAAGAAATGCTAGTAAATCTTGTTTCCCCTACAGTCTGCAAGAAAGCTGTTTTTCACTTAATAACCAGAGACTGTTGGCTTCCATTTCAGATTTTATATCTTTTTTTCGTAAGTGGTTAAGATAAAATATGTATTTCCTCCTTCGTTCCCCCTCAAAAATATATAGTCAATGAAATTTACTGTAACCAGAGGGAAAATACAGTTTTTTTCCCTATCGGCAATTCTGACTAAAATTGTGTCTTAGTGTCTTAGGATTGGTTTGAACTGAGCTTATAAATAAGAATTTTTAAATGTACTGCATTCCTAAAAGTGATATTGCTTTCTTTATAACAAAAGGGCTTCAGGAACAATTGAAAAGATTAACATAGGACTAGTGACCATTTCCCAGGTTACTAATTTAGTTCTACTCAGGCAATAAGAATGCATAAAGCCTTTGAAAGCAGCTCTTATACATCTGATTTTTTCAGTTATTTGAGAGTCACTCCAGTGTGTGGTGAGCGATTGTTTACCATCATTAACATTTGAATGTTTTTCAACATGTCACATATAGCTCTGGGTTTTTTCAGGGAACTTTTCTGTGAGATATATATAAATATATATATATATATATATATACACCAACAGACATATATATGTATACAGATACATATATGTGCATACAAGTGTATGTATATATATGCATGTATATAGGTATTGATATAAATATATATACATAGGAACTGTTACCTTTCTTGGGCTAAAACATCTGCAAAAGCTTTGGAGGAATCTGTTGCCTTTTGGTAATTTCGGTCAAAATCTGCTTATTTCTTTTACATATAGTCTCTGCAACTCTGGCTCAATGGCACAAACTGAATTTTGTGCTTTAACTGGTGACTGTGCAGCTGCAAGGTGTCTTTCAGCTTTTACTTTTAAAAAGCAATAGGGTATTTTTTAAAATATATCCAATCTACGCTGATTTTTTTTTCTTTATTCTTCTTTCATTAGTAGCAGAATTTCAGCCACTCTGTTAGGGAAAATATAAATTCAATTTAAATTATCCTATTTCCATTTTTATAATTTTCACTTTGACAGTGTTTCAGCAATTCCAAGTATTTGGTAGCTCAAATACTAGGTGTTTAGTTTCTAAGCTGTAAATTACTTCTGTACTTTCATCCCTTTTTAAGAAATATTTTTCTTTTTCTTTGTTTTTGACTGATTTTTTTCCTTTGCTTTCACTCAGTCACAAGCTTGGGCCATCAGCCATGTTATGAGATCTTTACCCTTTGCTGCACCTGGGGCAACCCAAAGTGGTCCTTTCGCCTCGGGAAGCTTCTCTGGGGATTGATCATTCTACTGTTTCTCAATGGGCTTAGCTGCTGTTGAACAACTGCCCTAGGTGCTCAGACAAGTGTTCACCAGCAAACTGCTGCCTTGTCAGGCTCCTCCTCTGTGGAAACAAAGCAATGGATCTTGCTATTGCAATATTTGAATGCTATGGAAGAAGTTTCCCTGGCAACTCCCCGGCCCTCTCTGCCCATAGTGTAATGAGGAAGCTGTAAGTCAGTCTTCATTAGCACGGCCCCATCACCTCCGTGTGGGGCACTCCCTTCAGTGTGCCAGCTGTTCCGGGGAGTAGGGGAATGGGATGTCCACTCCTTAATGTAGGATCAATTTGGCCTCCTCGTACCACAGGCACCTCTCCCATTCAGTAGAGGTTATTGTTAGAGGGGCAGGACACACAGCCCATGGTACTTAGTCAGTTTAGTGTTTTTGAGAGTAATTTTTTAACAGAGTTTAAAATGGAATTAAAAACACCCTCAAATGAATAATCTCAGAATCCAGAAATAGAAACCTTGTTTTACACGGGATAACCTTTCCTTTTTAACTCTGTCAGAAAATCCATTACTTCTATAGGACTTTGCTATAGCAGTTACCAAATGGTACAATTCATTCGCATTTCCTGTATTCATCAAGAGTCTCACTGTTTTTCCTCATCCTTGCAGAAGAGTATGAGACATAAAACAGGCCAAAATGCACTGGCGAACTGCGATGGGCCACTTCTTGAAGGAACTCTTTCACCTTCCGAGCCATAATTAGATCAAAGCTAGGTAACAGTACTGTATGTGTTGCCAATTTGGATTAATTTCTATTGGTGCTATTTACAAATCAACTGTTTCCTCCAGAGTTTTTGATGTACTTTATCAGTATTGATACAAAATCATTATGTTTTACTTGGAGAGCCTAGTTTTTGCAAGAGATGTTCCATGCCACAGGTAAGATTTTTTTTGTCTCAGAAACTCAATCATGTAAAGCAAACCAATAAATGGATATACCCATATTCACGTCCTATAAATACATTGTATTATGTATAGGTGTTGTGTGACATTTCTTCTATAAGAACTGCAGTCATTATTGCAGTGTATACGCACATTACACCACAGTGTAGAATACATTAGGTCGGAGGTAGTTCTTACCCAGGAGCAGTTTATCCATCATCTTTCATGTTCTTGAATACGTATATAGACCAAATGCAGATGGTAACATGTGAAGATAATCATAGCGAGTTACTTGTGAAGAGGACCTTGGGTCAGAAGACTGGGGCTGCGCGTGTGACAGTGTCTGCCGCAGTGCTGTGTTCTGTACAGACCTGGGCATTGCTGTGTTACTGCCTCAGATGAAGAGAGAAGTGTGAATATCTGAGACAGCAGCATAAGCAATGAACTAAATTACCCAAACATAAGGTCAGCAGAATGAAGTTCTCTGCTTTACATCATCTCCTTGCTAATGCCACTGATTACACAAACAAGTTAAGAAGGTACACTCTTTACTCTAATGATTCCCACCTAGATGCCATGACTGTTCCAGTCCCTTAATGCTCTCCTGACCCCAAAAGCAGCACATGAGGAACTAAGTAAAGGTGCAAAGTTAGCAGTATGTGAAAAGAAGAAATGTCATGTGTTGTAGGACAGGTAGCTGTAGGACTTTAAGGTAACTAAAGTAGCTGATTTGCTTTTAATGACTTTTGCTGATTTGCTTTTTAAAGACCAGTAGTAGTAGAAAACACCAACTTCCTTGACTAGCTTCAGGCTTGGTAAAGGCTCTTGTCTCAGAGCCATGTGTAGAAAAAAACATTTTATTTTTAGAACTATCTATGGTAACTAAAATGCTTCACTTTATAGCTGAAAGAATAGGAAAATTAGTTACCAAACTGTGTGACTACTCCCTCTTACATTTCCAAAGCAAATCTGCTAATATGTTACCTGATTTTTATGTAATGATGTTGCTATTTGGTCTATATGTGTTTAAAAGAACCCAGGGCTCACTGTGGTGAGCAGTTTTGGATAGCTTTGTGACCTTTCCAATAATGTCTTTTTAAGAGAGCTTTCAGATTACTCTAGCTTATGCAAGAGTAGTGTTTCAAGCTTGTGATTGGCATTGAAGTGTCATGTTACATTGCAGCCAATGTTCTATAAGCTACGTCGTTAATATTTACTTTGTGATTTTGTCCTTTTGTTACTGTGTTCTGATTAACAGGGAAGTAGGGTATGATTAAGAATACAGGATTAACTGATTTATATAGCATTCATGGAGAGACAGATAAATAACATGGCTTTGAACCATACTTATAATGCATTTATATGTTAGATACCATCAGAAAACCTCCATACCTCTATAAATTTCAGTTTATGCACACATCCAGGCTCTTGTCATGCAGCTGTGGTATTCTGCAGTCCTGAGCATTTCCTGAGTGGAAGTGCCGATTCTGCTAGTGTGTGGAGTGATTATGTGAGAAAGATAAATTTTAGTGGGCAATTAGACCAAGATAGTACTCAGATGTACAGTATAAATTGCCTGTATAGATGCTACACATAACCTAAGCAAGTCTAAAATTTAGTATTGCTTAGAAGTACAAAGCAAGTGCTGGAACCCTGGAACCTTCATCTGTTAGCAAAAACTGACTAAAGAATTTCCTCTCTTTGGAAATAACGGGCAAAGTACTTGATTCTGTCCTGTCTTAAAATTCCACATAAGAAGGGATAAAAAGATGTACTGGGAGAAATTCCAAAATGAAACATAACCTTGATTTAAAACACTTTCATTTGAAGGCAGTCCTGTGTGTCTTCATCTCTTCTCTGAAGAGCCCATTATCAGGTTTAGAAGTTGAGTGTAAAATCATGCCTGGTTCTGTAAGTATTAGTATAAAACTAATCATGGTGAAACTGGTTGATTCCAAAGCAACACGAGGGATTATACTTTCACATGAAACAAATATCCAGAGTGGTGATCTAGGGAAAGGTATTATTATACCAAGTGGACAGTGGTCCTGTGAAAGAAAACAATTACATGCTTTTGGTTCCAAGATTGTCTATTTATTGTGTATTTGTTTCTTTTTTTCCCTATAACAGAAGGCATCGAGGCACTGTCAGGAGCACATCTCGGAATTCACACCTCTTGCCTGTCTGAAAAGCCCAAGATACAGGAGCAGTGACTGCAGCAATTCCCCAGCAAGAAGGTCTAATTCTCATTCTAAAAAAGTGATGTTTACGCAGTGGAGAGGCATTGATTATTCAGTACTTCCATCTGTCTTTGGCTATTCAAATAAGCATTGGCGTTCCAGTGCAGGTTACCACTACAGTGGGTCAGGTTTGGAAACGTCCATATGACAGAACACCAAGTCAAGCCTTTAAAAACTGTGGTTTTGTTTATTTTTTCAGGAAACAGACATGTCAATGAGGCACATTAAACTATATGTGGCTTTTGCTGTCTGGGGTAGTGTTGAGAAAACAGTATCAAGAGCTAGAAGTATGAAACCTTCCAGGCCAATAGGCCTCTTTTTATGTTTTGAACTACTGGAGCAATGAACAATCTGCACAGTCTGGTACTGTGAGACTGGTAGCACTAAAAATTCTCTTCATCCTGTGTCAAGACTTCTGTGTATTTACTACTTCTGTCATCTTTAGTGATTTTCTTTGTAACTTGAAGTGCATAGTTTCAGTCAGTGACCTACATTTTGAGATCAACAGTTTTAATTTTCAAACAGGAGCAATTGTCTCAGTTATCTCCAATGAAATTCTCCTAGAGCATATTTAACAAATGCTGTTTCTGATTTTCCTCTGTCCTTTTTTCTTTCTTTGCTCTTTCTGTAGAACAAACTGGTGTTTCCTGTGTGCAAATCTGCTTTCAAGAAACACTCTCTAATGTTCACTTCCTTGTAAGTGGCCAAATCAGGGCTATGTATGGTTTTGGTTAGTTTTCCCCTGTAGAAAGATAGGCAAAACAATCCTTGTGTAGAGTATGCACACACAATATGAAGTCAAGTTGGCTGTTAAACAGGTAAATATCACCAGTGTTGGTATCTACTTATAAACTGAATGTAAGCATTTTGCCTAAAACATCTTTGAATTTGTCAGAGGTGCACATTATCTGGTGTTCTCACTTCCTGTCCCTATGATTGTAAAATATATATAGCAGAAAGTGTTTTTTTGACACAGTTTGTTGGGGTTTTTTTCTTAAAAGAAAAGCTGTTTTTCTGGATGAGTATCTTGTACTATCTTGATGTATCCTCTTAATTTTGATTTTTTTTTTGTGTTTGCATATGGTTAGATACTGGCTAATGGGCTTGGTAGATGTATTACAAAGCACACAACTGTTAGCTTTTGCAAGCAAACCACGAGGTGGCACACAACTGTTGACTAACAGTTGAACCGCAGTTGGGATAGAGAAACTAATTTGACTGCAAGGATTCTGTTTGAATTCCCTTAAGAATGACAGCCAACTTGCACTTCTGTTTTCTCTGCTACATTTATGTTACCTTGCTATTCAACTATTAGCTGCATCCTTGTGTTGTTTCTTTAGTCCAGTGTTTTATTTTGGGGTGCAAAAATATCTGAAGCAGTAATCCAATTTCAGTCAATTTCAGCTTGGTGGTTACAACTGGTTAATAGCCATCCTCATTCAGTACCTCTGTGAGGACATTACCTAAAAAATGTATTTCAGTGTGAAAACAAAGTATTTGGGATCAGACCTGCAGCATTTATTGGAAGACCTGGCCAAGACATTGTTAGTTGTCTTTCACAAGGACAAGGGTGGCAGAGAAAAATTATTTCCCTTTTTGTGTTTTAACAAGAAAAAAATAGAGGCAAAATAAGTTTACTTACTCCTTTACTTTTTAATAAAAGAAAAATCAACTGACTAGGAAATGTCCCTCACAGTATTCTGTGTAGGTTTTGTATTAAACAAACAGTGATTTATTATTAAAATGCCCTGGGTCAAGCAGAGATTGTAAAGTGAGTTATGAAATCTTCAGTATACCAAAGATAACAGAATTTTACAAAGTCTAACAGTGAGCACCATAGATAAAGGTTTTTTATCATTTAACATATAGCACTTTTAAGTTTCAAAGAATATCCTTATAGTAGTAGCATTTTGAAATGCATACACATGTGTGGGTGTGTCTACATATACTTGCCATTGCAGACTTGAATGTTGGTCAGTTAGAACCGTCCCCTACATAAAACACTGGTGTATATATTTTTAAGAAGTTAATATGGGTATACATTTTATACCAGTAGCAGTGACAAATTTCTTGTGTGTAGTTAACAAATTATTTGTAATGTATTTTTTAGAAATCTTAAAATTGCCTTTGCACTGAAATATTTTTCATACTGTAGCTATTTATAAATCTGTTTTACGCATACATTTGTTAACACACCATTTCTATTTTTTTTAAGTATATGTTTTGAAGGCTTTTTTTATAACTATAAGTTTTGGCCACTTAAATTTAGCTTAGAGTGGAGTTGTGGCTGAATGTTGAAATTCTAATGAATGTCAAATTAGAAGTACCGGTCTGTTGCTCTGTGAGTCTCACCCAAGTTATTGATGTTTTGTTGGGATTTGTGGTAGCAGCGATTAAAGCGCTGTACTTGCAGTGCTATATTATAACTGCTAGCTTTTTTACTCTATAAAGCCTCCTGCTTTTTTACTTTGTGAGTTCTATCTTTTAGCCTTAAATAAGGAAATTTTTGCTTGATATTTTTGAAAATGCTGCATTCCTGTTCTGCCTACTAACAAACCAGTTCTTTGCAAACTTCATGTAGCCCTGCACTTAGGTATTGTTGACAACATTGTTCAGGCTGAAACACCTGTATACATTTGAGAAATTTTAGTTAAACATGTCATTTTTTGGAGGAGAAAGAATGCTTGAATTTAAGTGGAAATTTCTTTTTTGATTTAGCAATACTTTTACCTTTAAAAGTTGGTGCTGTTTGTTTGTTAAAATAGACTGTTTAATGAAATGAACATAAAACATCAACTTCAAACTTGATGTGTTTTTGCTTCAGTCCCTGTTACTATTGCCATGTAAACCTAGTCCACTGCAGCAGGTGTTAACTTGGGAGTTTTACTGCAAACGATAAAAAAGATGAAAAAGTGGAAATTAGATCAAAATGGATTAGAGTGTTTTATTATGGGTGGGAGAATTTCCTCACTGAAAGGAGACAGATTTTTATGTATGAAGAAAAAAAAGGAAAGAGGAATGGTCTAAAAATCTATGTAACCTTCTAACTTGCCTCATTTAAATTGTTGCAGCTTTAACAGCATAGTGTCTCCATAACTGCTTCTATAAATGTCTTGAAACTGGTAAGCGCTAAGCAAATGTATGTGAAGACTTAGAAAGTATTTCAGGCTTTTTGGCCACAGAAGCTCATATATTCCTGCAGTGGCTTGTGGCAAAAGATCTTTTTTGTTTTACCATGTACAATAATTGTTTGTTCAGTCACTTAATGTAAAAGCTTACAGTTTACTTTCTTGCTTGCATTACCCTGTGTGTCTTGAACCAACTGGCTTGCAAAAATGAGAGGAAAAAAAATAGTGTAATTCAGGAACCGCACTACTTTTCTTTTGGAAGCCAGTGGAATCCTTGTGCTCATGCTACTGTCTCTGTTAAAAAAGCTTTAATGGAAATTTGTGAAAGTATTACAAAAGTGAAAACGTACATGATTCTACTTTGCAGAATAATCAAAAAAATCAGTTTATACAGCTTTAATTATTTACTTTATGAAAATTCACAGGATTTCAATCTGCATTGTCTTGGACATAAATTCTGTGCTATGTACACTTTGCATTTTAGAGGTTCTTTCATGATCTAATGTAAAGTAGAATCTGTGAAAGTTGCTGTATGGGGCTGGGGGTAGTTATCTGTGCTTTAAACATTAAATATGTCTGTAGTCATCGGCACCAAATACTAACACTTATTTTTAATTGAACAATTTTAGGTGCATTTATTTGAAAATAAATCAGCCTTCAAATCTAATGTTCAGATTATCCTACACTACATCAATTATTTGATTTGAAGAGTCAATGTGTGAATAAATTACTGTAAAGTTTCTTTTCAGTGCTATTTTTAACTTTTATTTCTGTAGACAACCAAATATAACTTGTTTATATTCAGCCACATTTTGGATCCTTATGTAGAATATATAAGCAGGAGATACTGCTTGCAATAAATATAAACATTCAAGAATGGTTAAGTTTGCTCACAAGTAATTACAGTAATTCTAGTATGAATATAAGATGGTTTCATATTAGTCTGTAATAAAATGTAAGTATATAAAGAAAACAGAATGAGTGTTTGATTCAGTTATTGAATAGGTTTGTACTCACACTCATTTCTCATACTGGAGCGGGTCCAGCGTAGCACCACAAAAATGACTAAGGGGACTTGGAGCATCTCTCTTATGAGAGACTGCAGGAGCTGGGCCTGTTTAGTCTAGAGAAGAGAAGACCGAGAGGGGATCTCATCAATATCTATAAATATCTCAAAGATGAGTGTCAAGAGGATGGTGCCAGGCTCTTTTCAGCAGTGTCCAGCGACAGGACGAGGAGCAGTGACCTTAAAGTAAAACACAAGAAGTTTCACCTCAGCATGGGGAAGAACTTTACTTTGAGAGCGGCAGAGCACTGAACAGGCTGCTCAGGGGGCTTGTGGAGTTTCCCTCTCTGGAGACATTCAAAACCCATGTGGACACATTCCTGTGTCACCAGCTGTAGGTGACCCTGCCTTGGTAGAAGGGTTGGACTGGGTGGACTCCAGAGGTCCCTTCCAACCCTACCAGTTCTCTGTAGTTCTGCGATTTTCAGTGTGTGTGTAGCCAGCTAAAAAAGCAAGTTAACAAAAGGAAATTCAAAGAAGGCTGGAACGTGAGCTGGGGGGTGGGGGGTTGTTCCAAAACTAATAGAAATTGGTACCAGTCCAGGAGAGCTTTGTTTCTCCTGCACAGATTAAGTGCTAAAGTTCTCTCCAAAGTAAACTCATAAGCTATACATGAGAAGGTCTGCTACATTACCTTGCAGTTCTGCTGTGTGAGGTACCCAGAGCTATTTCTCTTCTCTTTTGCAATGTTGTGAATTTAAAGAAGCTAAAATAAAAAACAATGTGCTCTGACATCTGAGCTGGTAGCAGTGTTCATAGATTCTAACAGAAGAGGCTGAGTGCATGGAAAGACCATGATTTTACTTCATTTGGTGAGACAATTTTACAGATCTTCCTTCAGTTCAAAACCATTACAGTCTCCAAAGTACATTGGCTCCACCAGTGTGAAGGTATCCCAGACAGCCTCCACAAAGCAGTTCAGGGTGTCAGGTTTGGTCCCTCCTTCTGCTGCTCTGAGGATATGTAGAATGCTTAGGCCTTTGTTCCTGTATTGATTTTACACTTCCCATAATAAATGTTTCAGAGAAATGGGTTTGTATTTATATGAGATTTTTATCTAAACAATACAAGAATGTTGTACCCATCTCCCTTTTGTACATCAAGAAATTTTGTTTCTACTGAATGAACTCCTAGAGAAGGTAGTTTGAAGGGGCTGTGTAAATATGGAAGATGTTTTTCCCTTTATTCATGCAAAGAAGAAAAAAAATGCATAGATTGCAATTGGATAGGATATTACATTGAAACTGTTTTTGAAAAAAAAAAGTGATGTATCTGGATTTCAGGAAGAACATAGTACCCATACAGACATGTTACCACACAACTTCATTTTGCACATAAAATTACATTTGCTTAAAGGAAGAAAGGATAGAAAATAATTTAAGTGGCAAACTGTATTCTCAGTCAAGTACCATGTGTTTCCCATTATCTTTTAAGTTATGCTCTTTTAGTAAGCTACATTAGAGAATTGATTGAAAACTGGTTTTTATATACCACAGTAAGGCTACTCAGTATTTTCTGCAGTATATGCAACACTGCTCTATGAAATCTTTCCTGAGGGTTATCTTGATATGAAATGAGGTAGGTTGGAGGCAGACTGAAGTTCCTTGGTTTTGTTTTTCAAATATTCTGATTTCCTCAAGTGATACTCTACAGGAATTTAGAAACAGTATTTGACTATTCTATTAAAGCTTTGTTGTTTCCACTGCACATACAGGTGTATTAATTTTCATTTTATTCAAATGCTAAAGCAAAACCCATACCCATTCAAAGGCTTCATTTACACTAGGAAGTGATAAGATAGGGATAAAACCAAATATATCCATTAACTTCCTTCATTATACAGATCAGTTTATCAGGTGCCCAATGTCCCCATCTAGGTTTAAAAGGTTTTTTAAAAGAAGATTGCACTGTGTGATCTTTCTTTGTTAACTGGCAAGTCTGCAGTAAATTAATAATGTTGAGTCTTAATCATTTAAGTGTTGATTTTCCATTTAAAGGTGACAAACAGTATTCAGTTTTAAACCACCAAAAGGCTTGTTGTTTTCCATTATTCATTTTGGTTAAGAAATCTCATGGTGCATTATGCTTTTAAAAATACATAGGATGCAGTGTCCTGCTAGGTTCAGAGGCTTCCTATTTCAGGGAGAACTGCTCAGTCTCTCCTTATTTAATGAGGGAAAAACTGATCTGTTTTTCTTCCTAACAAGATAAGGAATGTAAGTATTTTTTCCAAAAGTCATCAACAACTTACCTTGAGATTTCAGACATCTTTTGTAAAGATACTTCATGGTGAAATGTTAACCAAATTTGAAAGCTCTGAGTCTTGCCATCTAATAAACACTGGAGTCTAGAAGAGAAGGGAAACAAATCCTGGTCCACGGATCAAGCCATCAAGTGGTATGCTGACTTTTATTTCAGATAATACTTCCAACCAAGTAGCCAGCCTATAAGACCATTTTTCTAGAAACTACTGAACAGGTTGCTTCTAGGATGAATAAAATTGCGTAGCTAGAGAAAGTTGTCAGTATTAATTAGGTTGAAATCTGATTGTTTATTCCCAATTATGAAGAGGTTGTGTGTATAATTTCATTCTAAATTATAGCCCGGAAATAAATATTTCTCCTCCTGAGTGGTTTCAGGCACAACATCACAAAGCCTAACAGTGATGCTGTAATAGAGCTCAGTAACAGTTGGGATTCACTTGGATTTTAAGTGACTCTTCTTAGAAAGTCCAAATTATGTATTAGTTTAGCTCAGAAGCTATGTTTGTGCATCATTGTGTTGAAAGGAACTGGTCCAGATAGAAAAAAGCTGAAGATCCTTCCACTGTAGATTGTACTGGAACATGAGTCAGGCTTCTCTGTCTTCTCAAATGCGGTGCACAGCAGACGATTTGAAATCCACCTTTCTTGAATTGTCCATCTGGAGTTTAACTAGGGTTTCAAACTTTAATGTCTGCTCAACTCTTGTTCTCCCTATAGGTAGAAAATGGCATACATATGTTTACATTTCCCCTTACTTGCCTCTTACCTGGTGTGCTGGGATACCTCCCTTTCCCCTAGAAGTCTGTGTAACATACCATGTTTAATTCTGAAAGGAAAAAAAAACATTCCTTTTATGATTGAGAAAACATAGTTCCATGCATTTTAACAAGAGTGATCTCTCTTTTTCATGCTTTTTCAGAGGAATATTCAGCAGGCAAAGCAGCAGATCTGAAGTAACATGGTCACCAGCACAATGGTTACTTGCCTTGGTTGCTTTTACACAAAAAGTACTTGATTGTGTGCACATAAACACACACATTCTATGTGTCCCCATCTCGTGTGGGACATAATCGCTCATCTTCATCCTGCTTTTCCCCAGGTCTCTTTCTCAGCAAATTAACTATCCAAAGTAAGCTCATCCATCCTTTTCTTTACGGAAATTTGGCATGTGTGGGAAAATAACCTTCCCCCTATAGAGTCCATTCATGCAAATTAGTTCAAAAGGATACATGGTCTCATGGGACTCACTAAATTTATTTTTTCTTATAAAAAATTGTGATTTGAAGGTATTGGGGGAAAAAAAAGGAATTCTTAACCCAATTAATTTATTGCAAACTACCCGAGTCCTACAATTTGTCTTGACAAGAGCAAAGGTGTGTTTTCATACATACCCAAAGATTTTAAGCTAAAATAGAAAGGGAATGGCTATTTGAATTCTAATACCACTGCCACCAAGGAAATTCTTATCCATGTTCAAAAGATAAATTTCACTCTGATCTCCTACTGATCTGGTTCTGCATCAATCATGATTATAAATTTCACTGATCCACAGTAGAGTTCAGGCATCCTCATGTGGATTGACCTGTAAATCTGATGAATGTCCATTTGAACATGTGCCTGCACATCACCTTTTACATCACGGTTCACAGACATTTCATCTTTCTGCCATGTCACACCACTCTTCTTATAGTGTTCATGGGTTGTAAATCCATTTATTCTTTCTACCACCACATCAGATGTACTAAAATCTAACATGCTCTATTAATATTTTTAAAGAAAGTCCATGATTTTTGTTCAATCCCAAACAATTTCTTTACTGTGAGTCTTCATTGTTTCATTTCAGTTGTTTCTTGGTGCACAACCCAAAATTCTGACCTAGATTGTGTTTCCCACAGAACAAGACAGGAGCACCTATGACTTTGAAATTCCTGCTTCACATACTGCAGAACAAAGCACACCACATTTCTAGTCCCAGGAACTTTTCCAGTCCCCTCTCCCTCTCTGCCTCTTCTCTGCACAAGCAGAATTAAGTGGGAGTTGTTTATTTGGACAACTCAACCTCAAAATATGATTCAATAAGAAAATTGTGAGGTTCAGGTTCAGGCACTTACAGCTGTTTGTGTTGAATGCAGGTGTCTAAGCTCCGATTACAGCCAGCAGGAGACTTCCTATTGGGTGAAATAAAAAAAAAGGTGACATTCAGCCAAAGTTCTTTAGTATGTATTGCATTTATTTTATTTGTTTGTGTGTGTGTTTGTATTTGTATTGTCTAATTTACTGGGCCTAAGCACAGTGAACTCCATTAATTATTTCAATTTTTTTTAAAGCTCTTGGGAAAGCTAAGGAAAAAAGTAACCAGGAGGGAGAGAAAACATACATGCCAAAGGATGTTCTGCATCCATGACAAAGTAAAAACCCATAGAATATTCTTGGTGCTTTCTGTCACTATGACAACAAAGACACAGAGACACAAAATTTGCAATGTGAACAGCAAAGGAAGAATTTGGGGCTCTTGCACAAGCCATTAGCAGGATGGAGGTACAGCTTAACCGTTCCATATGAATTTTGCTGCTTGTGGCCATGTCCCCAGTACACATTCCAGGGCTAATTTATTTAGCTGATAAAGTCTGGACCTTGCAGCCTGAAGCTGTAGAGTTTTGTAGGACCAAAGCATTTTCAGAGTCCCAAATCTTTATCCAGGGAATCTTCCCCCTTCCATTTAGACAGGGCTACAGGCAGACCCCCCCAGTCCTCCCAATACCTTTAACAGCTGTGGGACTGCTGACAAGAGACCTCATCTGACTTGTTACCCTGAAAGGAAGGAAGGGAGGAGAGGAAAGAGGATCATGTGCTCCACAAGTCAGATATGTTCCAGGAGTGGTGGAAGAGTCTGATTCTGTGCCAACCATCCAGGTAAACAACAGGACAGATTTTCCATGGCCACTTCCAGAATGAGTATTTGCTAAATCAAAATATGGGGAGATGCTTGCCCTGTAGATTTCCCTATAGATGCAGGAAGGCACCTTCTTTCTTGTGACAGGCATTTAAGATTGCATTGTTCTTCCAGGCCCTTTTTGAGAGCTCTACTGTGCAGGGTAGCTATGGCACATCAGCTGCACAAACTCTGCTTGCTTTTTGCTGCTAATGCTGTTTGCAGTGTTGGTTCAATTAGAATGGAAAAGCACAGGAAAAAAAAAAACCTTTCTAGATTTCATAAGATCAGAAGAGTTTTTTTTAAGCTGCCCTTTTTAAAGCCATGCAGATGAGAGGCTTTCTCCACATTAGCTGAGTTTCCCTTGGTCCCCACTCTTGTTGCTATGGGTTTCCTAGTACCTTCCAATAGGAAGGTCCCACCAAAGGATTCTCCTTTTATTACCTGATTCCCTGGAGATGTTTGTCCTGGTTTATTCATTCCTCATACACCTTACAAGACTGGAGTGTATCTCCACTTCTTTTCCAGTGACTGGTTCAGAGAATTATGGCAATAAATGGTAGGAGATTTACAAAGGATGACTTAATCTCCAGAATCCTGTGTGTCTTCACACAAGTAGTGACAAGAAGTCTCTCATTGGACCATCTGGTTTTTAAATCCCAAGCTTGTACACTGTTTTTTCAATAAGCAGAGTTCAGGGAGGGCATTAAAGTGCAGTTGGCTTGCAAAACCTTTTCCCTGTAGCTAATTAGCTTTCTTACTATTCACGGCACATATTTGAGTGTCTTGTCCTTAGTGTCTTTGATTCCTGCCCAATCCAATTCTTTTCCCATTTGTTAAGGCAATTGTTCTGTGTTTCATCAAGAACTCTGGTGGACACAAAAGGAGTATCCAGCCATAACAAGCTGAAAGTTCCACTGCACCCTTTGGATAAAATCTAACTTACTATAGCCTAAAATGACAACCATGGCCTCTGCTGGTATTTGTAGCACATTCAGCTTGAATTTTCAGCCCTAGAGTAACCCTGAAATCAAGAATCTTTCTAATATATATGGAAAGACTGGTGTTATTTTTACTGAGTTCTTAGGATTTGCATTAAAGTAAATATTTCATACCAGAGAAAGAAGAGATACTTTATGCCATCAGAAAGCAGAGTATGATTGCAATAGTGTTCCCTGAACCTATGAGTCATGTTAATGTTCATGGTGTAATAAGAAGACAGGCTAGATTTTCTAGTAACATATTTTGCTCACATCTTGTAAAAACATGTAATTGTGCAGCTTACCAATGGGATTCTCTAAAGTCTTGACTCTTCCTTTTCCCAGTTTATTCAAATTTTCACTATATTTGCCACTAATACATTTTTCAGCCCTGTGTTTTATCTCTATTGCTCAGTTTGCGATTTTTATTATCCTGCCTTAATTTTAATCAGAATTGGTTTACATCATTCACTAATTACTGCTATAATTATAAAGAAAAGACACACTGTTAATCTATGTAAAAAAAAAAAAATCCTCTTGCCTGTATACAGTCATTACTATTTTATTCTTGGTATGTTTCAAAAATCTCCCTTACCCTGAAGAACTTCTGCAAATAACAGCTCTGAGTCTTAATTTTCTTATTTTTTCTTAGTACATTACTATCATTTTACAGAGAGTTTCTGATTCTGTACAAGTTGTGGTGGAGACCAGTTGCTCAATAAAGGTCTCAGATTTTTGATAGACCCAATTCATGTAACCTGTTCCTGAAAGCCTACTGGTTGTCATTTTGTAGCCCCTCCAGACTTCATAACTGGCAGAAACAGCTACAGCTGATACTCAGAAAATTGAATGCCATAGTGCCATAGTTAGTTCTTCTCTCACTTGAATTTCGTGCACATGATAATGATTCCCTATTTAGATTCCTTTGTACATCTCTTCTTACTCCTTGAAATTTAAAGTAACAGAATTACAGAATTAATTAATTTGGAAAAAGCCTCTGAGATCATCGAATCCACCATGTGACCGAACACCACCTTGTCAAGTAGACCATAGCACTATGGGCCACATCCAGTCTTTCCTTAAACATTTCCAGGGACAGTGACTCCAACACCACCCTGGCCAGCCCATTCCAATTCCTTTTCACTCTTTCTGTGAAAAATTTGTTTCCTAATGCCCAACCTAAACCTCCTCTGGTGCAACTTAAGACTGTGTCCTAAACGTGTATTCTAGAGTATTCTTCTGGACAATTTTGGCAACAGACACAGGGCACTAGGTCAGGAGAAGTTAATTCCTGGACTAAAGGTCTTCCTTCACTGAAAATATTGTCTTCTGCCTTTCCAGCCAGACTCCCAAAACACAGCTCTGCCAGTGAGTCTCAAACACCTTGCAGAGTTTATCCATAATCCTCAACATTTCTGCAAGATGAGCGAGTTTGGCCCTCTGTTCTCATTAGATCCTTCTGGTCTTGTGCAAGCTTTTGGATGAGTTAAAAAAGGAGTCATCAACACTAGCCCCATATTAGTTTATAAACTTTCACACTGACAGTATCAGAAATACCGTGTACACGTGTGTGAAGGAGGTGCTCTGTGGTACAATTTTTGCTAGAGCCATAATCCTTCACTGTTTTACAATTCCTAGGAATCCCACCCTACTCCTCATATTTAGGACAGATATTTTAAGAAAATTCAACCTCTTTCCAACCCACTTTTACTTTCAGCTGTTGTAATGTGAAAGCACACATTTGCTCTAGTGACTTTCTTTATTAATTTCTTCAGACCTAAATGCCATCTGCTTTCGACATTTACTTGAAACTTAACTGCTCCTGCTGAAATACACCCCAGCTTCTTAGCATTAGTCAAAACAAAAGTATTTTCCATGGAGTAAGCATTTTTATAAAAGCCAATGTTGTATTAATGAGTATATTTTACTTAATGTAGAAGAAATAACATTTCTGAGTCTATTCATAATAAAAGTCTATTAATAAAATGATTCATTTCTTCCATAAACTCTGATACTACTAGCCAGTGCAACTCTATCTTCCTTTGAACAAAGATTTCTGCAGAAATCCTGCTCAATCAATAAAATGCTCAGATCTTCAGTCTGACTTCTCACTGCTTGACTCCAGCTGGTGCCTAAGGTTGTGGCTTGACACAGAACACTGCACAAAAGTCAAAAGCCTCGTGTTTCTACTAGCAAAAAAGCAGGTCAAGAACTGTCCTTTGGCACAGGAACCAGCTGGCACAACATGGCTTTCATACACACAACTAAACTCTTATCTCCTGAGATAGGTCAGTTCCACGCAGACAGTCTGCTGGGACTGCCCCGGCACACTCAGGCCCTTGAGCTATGCCTCAGGGACTGCTATTTGCTAGGACAGCACCACACCAGGGACACCTCCATCCAGGGACACTACAGAGGATGACCAGTGCAGTGCTTTAATCCTGAACCCCATACCCATTTAGTTAACTGCTGTAGTGGTAGCTATAGGGATAGAGATCAAAAAATGCCTGCAACACCAAACAGAACTGAAATCTAAATTGTATGTTTGATTGCTGCCTCCCTTGTGCTTCAGAGACTTCTTTCAAAGCTATTTTTGACAGTATCTCCAAATTAAGGCTTCCTCTCTGCTCTTTCATGTCATCATTAACTGGCCTTTTTCCCTGGACAACCAACCAGATCTTTTCAACCAACACTGAAAATGTTCTTTTGAGGTACTAAAAAAAAAGAAAAAACAGCAATCTATCTGAATCGGCACTTTCTGTCTGCGGTCCCGTTTCGCAGTGAGGTGTCACAGGGTCACTCTTTCCCATGACATACTGGAGCATGGCACATCTCATGGACAACAGACCATGGCTGCTGCTAAGTTGATTTGGTTACCTACTTGCACTTCAGTTTCTGTTTGATCCACATTTTGGGCTAAGCTGCCCTGAGAAGCTGCTAGATACCAAAATCTTGTTTCTGTAATCCATTTTGTGACTCTACTCTGGGTCATTGCACTTTAAGAAAGAGCATTTCAGGTTATTAAGGAGACAAGTGTACAGTATATCTCTGTCATTGGATGTATTTCTCAAAATTAGAAGCCTCTAGCTCAAGAAATATGAAGTGCATGAAATATGTGCTAACCCCACTTTGTCCTCAGCTCTGGAATATTTTTCCTGAAAAATTTAGTGTCTGAAACTTGCAGTTGCACTATCATGAACATAAACAACTGCTGTTGCAGCAGGAATGGAGAGAGTAGCCTTGCAGACTGCTGACTGCGTGAGAGGAGAGGGGATTGGGAAGCCTCTGGCCAGCTAGGGACACACCTTGGGTGCTTTTCATGAAACACGCATCTCTGCAGCTCCCATTTCTCATGTGTTTGTGCATGCAGCACACAAAAACACATGTTGTGCATTGTTTTGCTTAAAAGCAAAGGTTTTAATGCTCGGGGGTACCTCAATAAAAAAGAAAATACCTGTTGTTGGTTGGCTTGTTGCCTTTTTTTTTTTTTTTTTTCTCTTTTTATGAGAAAACAAATCCACTTCCAGCTGTTCAATTGTCTGATCAAGATATAAGCACAAAAAGTGCTGTTACTTTCATATACACATACCAGTAAAAGCAAAACAAAACGTTCGGAGCCAAACACTGAAACACACTAGGAAACATCAGAACTGAAGCTGCAAAACTTCACGTGGCACACGGTGTACCTCTCTGCTATTGCAGAACTAGGGAACTGTTTAGGTTGGAAAAGACCTCCAAGATCACCAAGTCCAACCCTTGACCCAGCACTGCTACTAAACCATGTCCTGAAGTGCCACAGTTCCCCAGAAGATGAGGTGATACTCCTACAGGTAGCAACAGCTTTCCTGGAAATAACTACTTTTCACTGAAGAAGGCACACAAAGCCCCTCACTCCAACAACCCCTCCCTACCAGGGGAGCACCTGTCCTTTGTAGCCCGCGGCGAGGAGGCGGCGGTGCTTCCCCAGCCCTTGCAGGTGCTCGAGGTGAGCGCGCCCGGGGCGGGGACGAGCGGAGCGCTGCGCTGCGCTGCGCTGCCTTCCCCCGCCCCGCCGCACAAAGGGCCCCGGCCGCCTCCCGCGGAGCACGCACGGGGCGGGGGATGCCGGTGCCAGGGCGAGCATCGGAGCCCGGACAAAAGGCAGCCCCTCTCCGCCGCCTCCCCGCCCGCGGGCGGGGCCCGGCGGCGCCTCCCCCGCACTCCATCCCATCCCATCCCATCCCGCTCCCTCCCTCCCTCCCGGCGGGAGGCGCTGCCCCACTCGCCCGGGCGAGCTGCTGAGCGCCGGCGGCAGCGGCCACCTGGTCCTCGGGGCAGGGCGGCGAGGTGAGTGAGGCGGGCGCCTCATGGCCCGCGGCCGCCCCGGGATCCCCGGCCCGCGCAGCCCGGGCGGAGCGGCGGGGCCGGGCCGGGCCGCGCCCGCCGGGGCAGCCGCGCGTGTCGGGCGGCGCGGCCGCTCCGCGCTCGCCGGCGCTCCGCGGCGCGGCTCTGCCGGGCGGCGTGCCGCTTCCTTCCTCTCTGTTTTGCACCCCTCAGTGTCGGCGGCGATGGGTCCGGGCTGGGGGAGGAAACCAAACAAAGGCAGGCACGGTAACCTGCCTGAAAACGAGCGGGCAAATAAAAAACGTGGCGCTCAGCACGGGATGCCCTCTCTTCCCGAGGGGCGTGGGGGAAACCGGGGCTAGCCCTGCCCTGCGGTGGTTCGAGCAGGGCTTGTGCCCTTGGGGTTGCTTCCCCGAACTACATCCCCGAGTTGTATCCCCGAACTGGAGAAACAAAGCGGTCCTTTGGTATGAAGAAGGTGTTTTAGATGCGGGCTGTTGTTGGCTGGTGTTACCTGCAATGCTTAATCTCAAGGACTATAAAAGAGGATGTTTCTGCCGCTTGTGGTGTTTATTTCCCTTTTGTATTTCACTTGGGGTGGACTATTAAAATAAACTTGCTGGTTATGTTTGTAGATCTGTTGATGGTTTTGTTGTTTTGGGTTTGTTTGTTTTTTGTTTATTTTTTTTTACTTCTGTTTCTTTTTTATCTACAAAAGGAAGGAGATTTAAGTGTTTATAATCTAAAAACAAGAAATAAAGGTTTATTTAAAGATATTTTTAGTCAAAACCTTGAAAAGGAATTTAAAACTTTATCTCGATGGATTTGGCAATGACAAGAGCCTATTTGCTCTTGTAAGCCCTTTATTTCCTTTATAGAGCCAGTTTGATTTAGTGATTTCAGAATGACTGAGACTGTGAATAGCAGAGAAATAGAAAAACTCAGCAAATAAATAGAAGCCAATTGTTTTTTCTTAAAGATCTTCTATGGGTTGCCTTTTAAGATAATCATAAGTGCTTTTTGGAGTTTATTAGTACAAACAGAGCTTTTCTAGCTTGGGGAGTGGAACAGTCAGTTTAATGTTCAGTAGCAGGGTCTGTGTTTATTAAAGGTACTTACCCTGTGCAAATTTAGCTAGCATGTTGAAAGAGAAATAATGCTATTCTGAACAGAAGTAAACATCGTTTTAGTAGGAGGGGAGAGGAAAAAGATTTGTTGTGCGTTCTAATTAAAGAAGGTGCTAAAACACATGTCTCATAAAGGCACAGTGGTAGGGTAGGGAATTGAGCATTGATTTCGTACTTGATGTTGCATGTCCTTTCTTGTGTTTTGGGCCTGGCTGCTACCACACAACCCTCTTGTCCATTCTTATCCCTTCTGTAGGGAGGTCTGGGTCATGCACATGATTTTTTTTTTTTTTTTTTTGTGTTGAACTTTGCAATTGTGTTTCAGATGGCTTCCAGAAGTGTTATGCTTCACTGATTTGGCACTGGACTATACAAAAGTAATTACGGAAGTTGTGTGGAAAGGCCTTTTTTTTTTTAATGATGGAGGTCTGTAAAATCAGTCTTGAAGGCACCTGTGTGCACTGTTGAGGCTTTGCAGGAGCTTCAAAATAGCTACCAGATTTAATCGTCTTAAAACATAGATCTACTTGAAACTTCGAACGCAGTGCTCCTTTGGCAATTAAAATTGTCAGTTGCTGTTTCTAACAAAATTACACTGTTGGGTGAATCTATAACAACTTCATTAGGAAGTTCATGGTTACTAAACAGGAAATTAAATCCAAGAAGGTCGAAAGAGAACTTGCCTCCTCCTTCCTAAAGCATTACCTTTACCTTGCACTTAGGTTCAACAAATTCTGCAGGCACAGGACATTGGCAGTGCTCTCCATCTCTGTAGACAGGCAGTTGGGGAAGGTTTCTTGAGCCTAAGGAAACCTCAGCCATGCCTTTTTTTTTCCTTCTGTGTGTGTGATGGTAAAAGACTGAATGCTGAAGCTACAAGTCTTGAGGGTTTTCTTGGGTTATTGCAAAATGCTTTTGATCTGCCACAAGCTGGGTTCGGGGAGGGGTGGGGGGTGGGAGGAGGAAGAGAAGGGACATGTGGAGTAGATGTTCTGTGAGCCCTTTGAAACTGGACACCTATTATATGTTTGTCAGCAAGTTGGTGGTATGAAGTGACCCGAGTGATCTCTCAGGGACCCGTGTCCTCTAAGCTGAGCAGAACACGTACTCCTGTTTTATGGTCACTGAACAAAGGCACTCTCCTTGGAGCTTTCTGCAGGGAAAGGTCTTAGATGTTCCAAGTTCTGATTCCAAGAGAAACTGCTCAGACTATGATGCTTGTTCCTGTGATAAATAAATTAAAAACCAGAATGTGCCACATATGCTCCCTGACCTTCAGAAAGTAGCATGTATTTTTCTTCTTTCAACTGAATTAGTCTGGGAGTTGGGATTTGCGTGCTTGGTCACAGGTACCTCTGAGTTAAACAAATGGGATTTGTGTAGTGTCCTCATCCTGGTGGGCAGCATCTTGTGTTTGTCATGGCTTTGTGCACGGAATAATGCATTGGTGAGATGGGAGTTTGGGTTTATCCTGACAACAGCTCGAACAAGGGGAGATTTATCAGCACCTTGAAATAAGGGGTCAAGTACAAAACCACCTTATTCTCCACAGAGTACTGTATAGCACTATCAGCTTCTATTGTGTTTCAGACTTAATCTAAAAATGAAACCTGGCTTGTCATTCTCTGGGATCTTGGAAGAAATCTCTGAAATATGTGATCTGAGTGAAAATAGATACAGTGAGCTGTTCTAGAGAAGTATAAGCTGCTCTTCATGCAGCATTAGAAGACACTGTGTTCAGGCCAGTATTTTATTTGACATCTCATGGATGGAAAGAGAAATAAGTGGGAAAGAAAGCAGGGGCTGTGGGGGCAGTGTGAGGGGGCAGGAGGAAAAGTTTAGATATCTAATTCCAAAAGCTTCATTTTCAGGAATGTAGGTGGTTTGGTGGGAGTTTTAAGGACTAAGAAAATTATGCTTTTGCTAATAATGAGCTCTAGGCAACTGAAATTCTATAATATGGAGGTTTTCTCACACTTACATCAACATTCAGACTTTGACTTCTCTTTGGTTATACTCACTGAAAATATGGAAGTCTTGCATTCTGCATTAGAATCGCTTTTGTACAGAAGGAACAACAAGCCACTTTTCAAATTCCATTCCATAAAAGTTGAAAGCCCTGTTTCTTTCCGGTTTGCAAAGGCGAAGGGTGGCATGTATAAGGTCCAGGTTTCTGTAGGACATGAGATGCAGTTCAGGTGAGGTTGCTTACAGGCAGTTGCTTCATCCCTACCCCATTTCATTCCTGCATGGAGCTGTTGTTTCCTTGTCCTTGTGCTCTGCTCAGACAGTCCATGGATGACTTGGTGTGCACTGGGCCAGGAGCTCTGAAAAGGAAGAGAATTTGGCTGAGTGCTTGAAGTTCTTCCTGTACCTGTGTGCAGAGTGGTAGAGTCGGGCAGTAGGGAAGATTGCTCAAGTCTTGGGAACTCAGCTACCCTCTCCCATCCCAGGTTTATCTTTTTCTTGTTTTTGTTAGAGGTCTTAAAATATACTGAGTTGATTAACAAAAGATAAACTTCGTATGGCTTTCTGCCCCAAAAGGAGGAAGAAAGACAGATGATTGACTTCATTTAAATTTGTAAGCATTCCTCAAAGAAGTGACTGCCTATAGGATGAAAAACTGAATAAATAAGAGAGCATTTTTCTTATGAAACGCATTTGATTTTTTCCTTTGTAGAGGCCTCAGGTTAGCTCTTGCTAAATAGTCTTGCATTTTCTTTGAAATTTGTATTTTCTACATCAGCCTGTTGATGACTTTTAATGCTTTGTGAAAGGCTTTTAAATACAAAATGACACCCTTTATCTTGAAGGACTGCTTAGTATTCAAGTTAAGTGTTGATCACAGTCCAATTCCAAATGAGAAAAAAATTAGTCTTTAAATTGATTATGACTTAAAACATGTAAGGGTATTCTGCATGCCTTAGAGAGAGATTAGAGTGGGGCTTTGTTGCTGATTTTTCCTCTTTATCTTTCTGAACAAAATGTAAAAGGACTGGGAGAAGGGCAAGAGTAGAAATTCAGTATCTCTATAGGAAAAACTCAAGTAATTTCATGAACTTCACTGAAATCCTAAAATATTGTATTGTATTTATTATGAGACTCATTGTTTGTGGCACTCTGTTGGGAATGTATGCAAAAGTGTGACTTTTCATTATACAAACTCAGGTTCATCTGCAGTTGCCTTGGACTCTCTGGAATTGAAGTAAGCCTCAGAGGATGCCCATCTCTCTCACTCCAGGGAATGCTGAAATCATGTGGGTCAAGTAGGTTCTTAACTTAAACATCTCAGTTTCATATCTGATCTTGGATGGGAGGAGCCTGGGCTAAAATGTGTCTGTTGTATTTTGCACTTTCCCCTTGCATTGGGTGATGAGAAGAATGGCTAGCCAGCATTGTAAAGTGTAAAAATTGGGAAGAATGCTGTAGACAAACACATGCACCTGAAATAAGATTCTCACCAGAGCAATACTGGCAGGTTAAAATATCATTCATTGTATTTTAATCCATCCTAAAATAAAGAGATATTATTATAAAGATAGTGGTGTCCAGTTCAGTCCAATTCTCCTGCAGAAACCTTCAGGGTACATGGATGAGCTCTTACATCATCATCTGGATGCTGCTATCTCTATTTATGTGGGCATACTGAGCTTGGTGAATTACTAAGTTTAAAGCTGCCAACCAGGCTGGATATTGAACAGTTTTTCTTTAAGGGCATTGGCATTAAGTGTCATCATGTATATGGAAAACAAGTGTGTGAGATCTTAGTAGGTGTTGAATTAGGAGTGGTTTTCCACACACAAATACATTTTATTTCTCAGTGACTTAAATGGAACAATGATAAAAGCATAGTAAAATGCTGCACTGATTAAAGGCTGAGGGAGGTAATTCACAGGACAATCTGAAAATATCACACAAGTAGTCTTATAAGTAAGATATATTTAAATGTTTGTGTTACACCTGACTAGAAATAATGCCCTTCACCAGGGAAGTGGCTGAAGAAATTACATCATGTGTCAGCAACAGTGATCTAGTAACAGTGCATGGATTGAGGGTGATGGGGACCCTGGGAGTTGGGTTTAACTGCCGTGGTGAAGTGGCTGCAGAACTGGAATTTAAGTTTCTGAGAGAACTGTGTGCCTTACATAATCTGGTTACATTTGAAGATAATTATTAACTACTGCCTTTGCAATGTTATTCTTGAATTAAAGGGGTATTTTTGATGGAACACTGAAGTAAATTCAATGAAGTGTGTGTGCAAAGTAATTGAAATAGGATTCTTGCTTTCAAAAACTTTTTTTGTCTGAGTTTCATAAACATTGTTTCAGGAAGCATTTGCACCTTAATTAAGGAGTAATGTGGAGTTAAGAATTAAGGATATTAAGAATATTATTACTTATGTACAGCTCATGGGCCCACAGGTAGAGCAGTCCTGGCTGCAGTGAAGTCTACCAGTGCCTTTGTGTCCTGACAAATGAATCTAGATTATGCCCCTGCTTTTCTATGGGTAGTTCACCAACTTTGATGTCTGCAATCTAATTTAAAGCAAACAGAAAAACTCAAACTCTCAAGCATTATTGGTTCTAGCACATGAACTGAGGTTTGGGAGCAATTGTTCACATCTACAAATGTCAAAAGGAGATTTCAGTCTTGGGCTTTTTCCATGATGTATTAGCCTAGTTTTATGCTGGCTGAGGGTATGACTTTATCTTTGGATGCTTTAAAATAATAAGAAATGCTACTTGTATCTTCAGTGTCACTGCAGTGATCCAAGAGGAGGTACATCCATCAGGGATGGTTTGACTATTTGGAACATCTTGTGTTAGCTCATAAACCAAAAGAAAAAGTTAAGATTTTTTGGGATTTCTTTTTTCCTCTCTTTTTTATGTTTCCCTTTTTCTAGACAATCTTGGTCAAGAAGTTTTATGAATGTGCAAGCTGCCTCTCTTCATAGAAGTGTGACAAGCATATATAGTGACTATCTCTCAGCCCTCATGTATTTTCCCCCTCAAATTCTTTGCCCCTAGAGATCCTACTGTGTTTTCTTAAGATCTAAGTTCACATTACCATTCTTAAAAACAAGATGATCAGTGGATCAGAATATAATTAAGGATTAAGGTCATAAATACGTGTCTTTAACTGCATGTTTGTGTATAATTATTTCTGGTAATCTTCAGGAGTTTCCATAGGCAGTAAGTTAAAAAATTATTCCTAGAGTAATTTGCTGACTTCTGAAGCATAGATCCAGCTACTTTTCAGTTCACCTTGCACAGGAGTGGGAGAAAAACTGCTGTAAGTTCCTGGGATTCTTGTCTCCTGCAGAGAAGACCTCTCCATCTTTGCCCCAATTCTTGGGGTAAAAAGTGGAGAGCTTTAAACTTTGCTAAATTGCTTTTAGAAGTAAAATCTATTTAGTGTTTCAGATATAAGGATAATTGAAAGAATTCCCCCTGCTTCCACAGAATTAAAAAAAAAATTGAATTGCTATGAAGTGCTTTTTTTATGAAACCCCTGTGCACACTTGTGCCTGTCAACTGCACATGGCATGCCAGACAGTTGTAGAGGCAGAAGCAGCTTAAAACTGTGTCCTATTTGCTACATACATTATTTACTAGCAGAATGTGCATTAGTACCGCTGGAAGTGTTTGCCACTTTCTGTGTGACAAACAGAATGTGTGCAGTGAACCTGTCCAGTTCAGCAGCTATAGAAAGAGTGGAGCAATTTGCTTTTAACTCCATTACCCATCCTCTGACAAACACTGCAAAGCCAAAGTTTGGAAATAGGAAAAGAGAACTGAGGAAATGGCAGTATGTTGTCTAAAATAAAACAAAATTGCTCTTTTTAAACTGGGGAGAAGATGCACCTTGCTGTAATATTTGAAGGATGTTTTATCTGGAAATCTTCTCTTCTGTTGAAGAATTGCAGTAAGTGCCAGAGAGAGTACTTTATTCTCCATGGGTGATTCCTAAGGAATCTGGTGCTAAATAATGTGTCTTTTTTGCCTTTTTAAAAAACAAATAGCTCTTTTATATTAAGAAGGCTTTTAAAGTGGATTTTACTTTGTTCAAGTCTATAACTGACACCTTGAAATGTAATACAGAGAATGCAGACATATTGTTAATATCCATGGTCTGCAGTGGTGCTTTTACTCAATTTAATCAGCAGCTAGAAACAGATACACTAGAAACACTTGGATTTTGATGCTTGCAGGACAAATGAAGATTGTGCATCTGTTTCTTTTCTAAAAAGCATTAAATTTGCCCAGGGAGATGCATACCTCCCCTACTTGGACCTGGTGCTTTCCAGATGGACTTGGAAAAGCCTGTCAGATCCCTTGTGCTTGGAGATTTGAACCATTATTTTTCTTGCCTATATGCCTTCTGGCGGAGAGTGGGAACAAACCCATCTCTGGATGTGGTGTAATTTCCTGAAGAGTACAGGGATAGCAAGGACAGGTATCCTGGGAAGAATACAGGGATGCAGTGCATTCGTAGGTTTGTGGTGAGAAAGGCCAAGGTGAAACTGGAGCTGAACTTGGCAAGGGATGCAAAGAGTAATGAGAAGGGATTCTATGGGTATGTCAGCCAAAAAAAGGAAAGTCAAAGAAAGTGTACCCTGCTGATAAGCGAGGCTGGCAAACTGGTAACAGTGGATGAGGAGAAGGCTGAGGTGCTCAGGCTTCACTGGCAGCCTCTCTTCCCACGCTTCTCAAGTAGAAGAACTGCTAGATAGGGACCAGGGCAGCAAAGTTCCTCCCACTCTAGGATAAGATCAGGTTTGTAAACACCTGAGGAACTCGAAAGTATGGGACTTGATGAGATGCATCCCAGAGTCCTGAGGGAACTGGCTGATGTTGTTGTCAAGCCTTTCTGCATGATTTCAAAAGTCATGGCAGTCAGGTGAAGTCCCAGGTGACTGGAAAAAGGAAAACATTATACCCATCTTTACAAAGTGTAGAAAGGAGGACCCTGGGAACTACCAACCCGTCTGCCTCACCTCTGTGCCTGGAAGATCACGGAACTGAATCTCCTGGAAGCTGTGCTCAGGCACATGGAGGACAGGGAGGTGATTAGGGACAGCCAGTATGACTTCACCAAGGGCAAGCTCTGCCTGACCAACCTAGTGGCTGTCTATGATGGAGTGGCCACATCAAGTGACGAGGGAAGGGCTACAGATGTCATTTACCTGAACTTCCGTAAAGCCTCTGACATGGTGCCCCACAACATTCTTCTCTCTAAACTGGAGAGAGTTGGATTTGATGGTGGACTGTTCAGTGGATGAGTGACAATGGGATTGAGTGCACCCCCTGCAGGTTTGCAGATGACACCAAGCTGAGAGGTACTGTTGACATGTCTAAAGGACAGGATGCCATCCAGAGGGACCTGGGAAGCTCAAGAAATGGGCCCCTGGGAATCTCACGTGGTTTAACAAGGCCAAAGGCAAAGTGCTGTAGATGGGTGAGGGCAACCACTGGTATTGATCTGCGCTGGGGAATGAACTGCTCAAGAGCAGCCCTGTTGAGAAGGACTTGGGGGTGCTTGTGGATGAGGCAGTGCCCAGGTGCTGCTGAACACAATCCAGCCATGTGCACCTGCAGCCCAGAAAGCCATTGAGTCCTGGGCAACTGCAAAAGCAGTGTGGGCAGCAAGTTGAGGGAGGGCATTTTGCCCTTCTCTCTGGTGAGGCCTCACCTGGAGAGCTACATCCAGCTCTGGGGTCTCCAACATCAGGAAGATGTGGACATGTTGAAGTGAGTCCAGGGGAGAGCCGTGAAGATGGTAACAGGGCTGGAGCACATCTGTGACGACACGCTGAGATGGAGTGGTTCAGTTCTGGAGTAGAGAAGGCTCCAAGGAGACCTTACAGCACCTTCCAGTACCTAAGGGAGCCTGTGGGAAATCTGGAGAGGGACTTTCTACAGGGGCATTTGGAGATAGAAAAAGGGTAATATTTTTAAACAGAAGAAGGATTGGTTTTATATTAGATGTAGGAAAGGAGGGACTTTTTGTTTGGTTGTTTTGGGGTTTGTTTGTTTGTTTTACAGTGGGGTGGTGAGACATTGGAACAGGTTGCCCAGAGAAGTGGCTGATGTCCCATCTCTGGAAACATTCAAGGTCAGGTTGGACAGGGTTCTGAGCAACCTGATTAAGTTGCTTATTGCAGGAGGATTGGGCTTTGTGCCTTTATAAATCCCTTACACCCCAAACTATTCAATGATTCAACTTTGCAGAGTTCCCAGCTATCCTTAACAGTGATTAATTATTTGGAAAGATCAAGATGTTTCCTCATGTGGACAAAATCTTTCACCATTAATGCTGTTTTAGTTGTTATTTCAAGAAGAGGGTGATTTTTGTTTATATTAATAAACAAACCTCCCTGTAGTTCTCTGGCATAAACTGAGAAGCTTGCAGGTGTTTAAGGATGTGCTTGCTCTCTTACCTGCAAACACATATAATAAGCCTGGTAATTTCTAGCTCCTTCTAGGCTAAGGGAACTGTTGCCCCTTCCTTCTGCTCAGGAAGAAGGCAGCGGTGAAGGACCTGGGTGCTGTATCAGGAACTCATTCATCTCCTCTTCCTGCCAGATTTCAAGTGTCAAGGTTTCATTCAGTTAATTTGTTTGTGAAAACTTTGAACTGTAATTCTGAGCTCCTATATAATGGCAATCATAGTATCTTGTCCTTTTTTATCTTTTTGTTTTCTTTCACTTTTTTGACAACCCATGTTCTGGTGTGTTCTTTCACGTAGTTAAACTTGGCTTGCAAAAATACCGAGTGATAATGATTTTTTTGCCTTTATGCGGATCACATGTAATTTGATGTTTGTATACCATTTTTTTCTTTTTTATTTCATATTAGCTTCCTGACCTTTGATATAAGCTTTTTGAGAAACTACAGGGAACTCAAACATTTTACTTTGGGTACTATACCATGGATGACTATTGTAAACTGCATATTTTTTCTTCAAATCAAAGATATGATCATTTGTATGCAATTGTTATCCTTAACATTTGAGCATCTTCTTTCAAGTAGCTAGGTTTTTTCCTTATGCTTTGCAGAAAATGATTTTCTGTTTGTTGTTATATTTCAGAAATCAGCTTACAGAGTTTTCATGTCTGACTACTGGTATCGGACCCTGCTCCTGTGCAAAGAAACTGGAAGCTGCAACTGTTTTTCAACAGCCAACCAACCTAATGAAGAGAAAGAAGAAGATACCAACCATCAGGTTGTGGTGTCAGATACCATGCAGCTTGTGCAAGATAAGCAAGAGGTGACAGAAATCATGGCAGGTGAGAAAAATTTGGCATATTTTGAAGATGGCTGGCTGCCAGACTGTTAAGAAGAGGACGGATGGCTTCAAGAATTTTAGCATTTGTATCTCATCTCTAACAATGACAGTAGGGCAGGGGGCCCAAGAAAAGGAATAGCTGAGTATTCACTGGAAGGGACTGATGTCACCAGGAAAAATAATGTGTTATAGCAGCCAGTGAAAACCTGTACTTGGGAGGACTGATGCTTCTTATAAGGAATTAAAATCATTCCATGAATTAATTGTTTAGCCAAAAATAGCCATCCCAGAGAAACCTGACCTACCTTCCTATAGTTTTAAAATCATAATTTTGAGAAACTGCTGAGAAGCTAGTAAGAAATACCTCTGCACCATTTTTTTTTGCTGTGGACCATAAGCAGAAAACTGTATGGAGTGCTAGTTTATGGTTGCTGGGACTAAGAATACTTTTTTTTTTTACTTTACCATCTGATCTTATATTTACCCATGCAGGAGGTTGCCACATAGTTCATGTATGAATAGAAGCTTTCCTGTGGTACTAGTGCAGATGGACAGTAATTTTATAATTTGATTAGCAGTTGCATCTGATGGCATTTGGTCTTTATTAACATACCTTCATTTCATTCTGAAAAATGTTTTTATAAAGCCTCCTAGGTAATTAAATACCTAAATATATTTATGCAAACCTCTCTAAGCTGGAAAGATGTTCCAAAACTGGAAAGGTGGAATTCACTAAAATACAGTTTTGCATTTAATACACAATTATAAAACAGGATATGACTCCTTTGTCCTAGCTGGAATGAACTAATGATGTTGCTACTGCAGAATGATTCATGGTCTGCTCTGACTTAACAGGAAGCAGTGATTAGAGTAATCATTTTGCTTTTGTACCAGTGACATCTCAGCCAGAAGGAGGCTTCTTTCAAAGGCAACAAGGAAAGATGCAAAAAAACCCCTGCAGTAATTCCAGAGGATGATGTCGGGGTTGATCAGATATGATTTCTGTGGAAATAAGGTGTGTGTATCTAGACTACGAGAGAAAACTGAAGGGAAATCACACATTCTGACTTTCTAGTGGAGATCTGTGCTAGTTGTGGAAGAAGGTGAATATCTGCTTGTTTCAATTTTCTTGTTGTACATAACTATTAGAATAAGAGCCATAAAATGTGGACTTGATCCCTGCAGAGAAGATTTAGACCTAATTGGGGCAGTTGTTAAACAGACTACTTAAAGAGTTTGTGCAGTCTCTAGCTTGTTCTTAATGAAGTCCCTAGTGAAACAAACCACTGCTGGAGGTGAGCTGGGTGTACTCGATTCCATCTCAGTGATTTTAGCCAGGCGAAGAGCACTGGGCTTCTGTGGTGGAAGAAGAAACAAAGAAGTCCCAGGAAGGCAGGGCTGGAGTAGGAAGTTAGAGGAAAGATGGTTCTGTATTGTGTCATCTGGAGGGTTTCAACAGATGGGAAATTGCTACTTCCCCATCCCAGATATTCAGGGGAGAGCTGTTGTTGGGTTCAGAGTTGCAAGTTTATTCTCTGCTGAAGTGTCAGTGAATCAGTGGTTAACTGGTTTATCAACAAAGGAAGCTTAGTAAACTGCAGGGATTGAAATGAAAGCAGTGAAGGCAGACCAGGAGATGAGTGTAGAGATGTACTTCATAGGCATGAGACTGCCTATATTAGCCTGCATATACTTGACTATGCTAATATAATCTTTTAGCTGCAATGTATGTGAAGGGGACATTCTATCACTGCAATGTATGTGAAGGGGACATGAGGTTTAGTGGAAGAAGTTCTGAACTAAGTTTCCTGGCCTGAGAAGTAGCAGATTTTTCACTGGGGATTATATCTATGTCTGGCATGACAGCTGAATTGCAAGCCATTAGTTAAAACTGCAAAGCACATCTTTATCCCTGGAAAAAGTGAGATGTAGTTTTCAAAGAAAGGTATGTTTTTTTTCTTTTGACTTGAAGAGAGCAGTGTGTAGACTGGGAAATGAGCTTTCGCAGAACTAGGCAGAGACAACATGAGAAATTTAGTGGTAGATGATTATCTGCTAAAGTTCATAAACTTTACAGGTAAATGAAGTATGAAAGGTTTTCTGTGCCATATTTAATACTTTTGTTGATAGTATTGAGGATTGACTGAATAATTGTGGATATTTTATTGGGGATTGATTTTTAACAAATCATTGCTCTTAGCTCATGCAATTTTTATAGTAAGGTTTTCTGACTTTATCAAGGGACTGCTAAAAAAGACTCTGCTCTGAAAAGAGCTGCAGTATCATAACATAGTGAACATATAAACGAGAAGATGTTTTACTCTAGTTTTAATACTTATTCAAATACTTATTTTGAGAAAACAGGCAAGTATTTTTTTTCTGTTGACAAAGGGAGCCATAGTGCCTTGTTCTGTGAAACTAATCCTTATAGTCTTCTCATGGGAAAGAGAGATGCTGCCATGGAAGATAATGTTGGAGTCTTCTCTCTTGTTATTTTTGACTTCTGAAAGCAAATGTGAGGGGTGTTAGTCTGCCATGCAGACTAATAATACTGTATGATGGAGAGCATCTTTCTGCTTTTATTTAAACCATATTTTGCTGTTGATGAAGTTTTAATTATCTCTCCCTCCCCAGGAACTCATCTGCTGTGCTGTTGATGCTATATTAACAGCAATATTTTTACTGCAATGTCTTCCTAGAAGTTATAATTAATATCAGGTCTTCATTGTGTCTGTAAGTGCACACACAGAGAGAAGATTCTGCATCTTGAAAGCTTTAAGAGTTGAGCTTGAAAGCAATAGATGAACCAGCATGCAAAATTCAGCTTGGGGCAGAGCACAAGTGAGATGGAAACATCATAGCATCAGACCAGCTTGTGTGTACTCTTGCCTCAATTCAAATGGTGTGTGCAATTCTGCCTTCCTTCTCCTGTCTTCAGCAGAGCCTGAAAAATTGTAAGATCCTGGAAATGAATGGAGGCATGGAAGATAATAATGAGCCTTTACTGATAATAATTTTAAAAACTAAAAATTAGTATTTCTATATTTTCTCAGTGGCTGTTATGTTGTTCTACCTCTGTGGCATTGGACTTGAAGAGTGATAGCTTGGAGGCCTATTTACATACAATAATTTTTTGTTTGTTTTTTTTCTCTCTCCCTTCAAATGGTTGACACCTTTTCTTTATTTGTTTGGATTTTTTCCCCTGTTCACTTCAGGTCGGTTTGGAATATAATCTTTTCATGCAGGGGTTTTTAGCCTCCTGCCATGATGCAGCAGAGGAAACTTTTTGTGGTCTCAAGATTTGGTAGTGTTACATCCTGGGAGCTGTAATTGCTGAAGTTGTAGGAAATAGCCATGAGGGTGCTACAGTCAAAGCTTTTACAAAAGTAAGGGACTATCATGACTCTGCCCATGTTTTGAAGAATCCAAGAATGCAGGTGACAACTGACTGAAGTCTGAAGTCTCCTTAATCCAAACTTACCTAAGATGACATACTTAAGGAGTAGGAAAATATTTTTAATTATTTCAAATTCTAAAATGTGTGTCATTTTATCAATTTACCTGATTGTTGACATTTTTGCAGCTGAAAAGACAGCAAAGTGACTGTGATGTGCCAATTCTAACACATGCAACAGTGCTGCAAAGCACAATATCAGCTGTTGCACTCACAGGCACTTGAAATGCTCATCTGTTACAGTCATGTTCTTTGAAAGAAATGTGCATGATATCATCCCATAATGTTAAATTTTGCATTGTTTTCCATACATAAACACCCTTTTAGGTACTGCTCAGTGTCATTACTGAAGGTGACAGTTTCTACTGAATTATGTACATCTGCAACATGACTGGAGCAGGATGCTCAGGTTACATTATTAAGACCACTGATGTCTCATCACCTGCATCAGAAGAGGGGATAAAACAACATTTCTCTTAAACACTTGTATGTCTTTTAACATCAGTTATACTCAGAACCCATACTGTAACTTCAGCTACATGTATTAGCCCTTTGCTTCCGCTAGTCAGAACTGTGTAAATACAAGATTTCAAAAGTAATGTACAAGGGAAACATTGTGGGTATTCATTGTTACAATAACTATACTGTTTCAAATTAAGTGACTTTTTGGAAAAAACAGTAGTTAATGCAGTTTGGATTGAGTCCTTTCTATTCCTTGATAGTGTACAAAGGCAACCTTTAAAAATTTTTAATTAAAAACTAAGAAACTGAAATCTGTCTCTTAGAAGCTGCTTGTATTGGCAGCTAGAAGAGTGTCATTGCATCTTTAGGGGGAGAAGTCTTTCATTTATGCAATATATTTAGAAAGTTTCTTGATTCTTGGGGCTGTTTTATATTCTGCAATAACTTTATCAGATTTGATATCTTAATAGATGTTTAATTGTAATTGGCAAAGTTATGTACATTGCAGTATGCTTCCACTAACAACTTTTTCATAAAGTTTTCTTTTCAGGGGATAACTTATAAACTAGATTGATACAGCTAGAAGGTACATGTGAAAAATGAGGCTATGAATATCATACTGAGTATTTTCTATGAGGTTGTTTGCATACACAAAAAAATCACAACTAAAGTGTCAACACCAAAATATGTGAGGCAATTGAAGATTTCCTCTTTGTTGGAATTGTAGAGGCACCTACAAGAAGACCACTTTGTTTCATGGGTGTGACACCAATGTACTTTCATTAACATTGGTGTTCTGTGGAATGCAGATGGCATTACAGACTTCTCAGCCTCAGTCTTCTTCTCAGTTGTGCAGGTGCTAAATAGCCCATGACCTTTTTTTACCTTTAAGTACAAGCCAACTAGGGCAGGAGTCTCTAAGCCATAATACACAAGCCACTTAGTAATACACGGTCCAGCACGTAGCCAGGAGCTTTTGTTGTCCCTGGTGGCATCTGTCACAATGCTCAAGGAGGGGGAACCTGGAATTTGTTTTCTTTTTTTATGAACATAGATCTGGGGTCAACAGAATTTTTTGGCAGAAAAGGATATTTGTTTTGCTGTACACTTTTCTTCATCTCTTTGGTGTCAGTGGATTGCCCTTTAAAGGCTGGTTGTGTTTTGCTGGGGAGCTTATAAGAAAATCCATGTAGAGCTTTGTTTGATAATAGTGTTTTGATTGATGTAAAGTGCTTGTCCAAGTAGGATACAGAAAATATTATGTGTGCAGGGTTAGCATTTCCCATTGTTGGAAGCTATTTGCCTACGAATGTCTTTACAAGCCTGTTCCCTTGCTGGCTGCTGTAGGACTGGTACCGGTCTCAGCATGTGTTTGTGAGCCAGTGTTTTTATGTGTTAGCTAAGGGAGCAGCCATTTATTAAAACTGAGTTTCAACTGAGGGAATCTGGCAAATTCTTATGAGCTTTACTCCTCAAAATGAGACACGTTTAAAACTAATTGGAATAATCTGTCTAACAACATGTAAAAGAAAGCCTTTGCATGGTAAACCTCTTCTGTGTCGTGTTGCTGCTTTGAGTAATAGAGCAGTGAAATCCAGTCTGATTAAAATCAGTAGGAGTCTTGTCAGGATTTTCATCTTAAGACTTCTAAGCTAACCAAGTTAACCACCCTCTTAAATGAAATTAATATTAAACATCTTACTCTAATTCCTTATTTCCTGGGAATTAGAGCAGATATGGAATATATAAAAAGAACTTCTTGTTCAGTTCAAGAAGTTAGAGCAGAAAAGCTTCATTAGTGTAAAAAGGCATTGCCAGCTAAAAATGAGCTATGCAGAGGCAGTTTGGCAATGTCAGGAGTAAAATTCTGTGTATGTATATATGTATGCATCTATCTGTCTGTCTCTCTGTAATTAAGTGCCACACTTGATGGATTTTCAGTTCAGCTGCTGCTTGCTGAAAAAAAAAAAAAATTCAGGAAATGGTTCTGCCTGAAATTGCTCTTAGCTTTTATCAAAGGCATGAAAGCATTTTTAATTTTTTCTTTAAAGTTCTTTGAACTTTGTTGAGAAATATTTCAGGGAGATGTCACAAGCATAAGTTAGAGATGTTCTTTGGTTTATTATCTATTTAAAATCTACAGCCATTTAATCAGAAGGGAAAGCAGTAACATACAGTTTATTAAGAAAATTCCTAGCTTTTGTTATGCATGAATGTAGTGAATCTTTCTCTTTTTATTTAAATTATGCTTTGCTTTTCAGATATTCTTAGTGCAGGATGAAGGAATAGATGCTTGCTGAAGCAGGAAAGCTTTGTCAATTCTGTTTAGTCCCTGACATGAGTACCTTTGTGCTTTCGGTGCCTCAGGTGGCTCCAAAGAAATTGGAAAAGTGTCTAAGCAGCAGCATAATTGAAATTCAAGAGGGTTACATGTCTAACCTGCTTAGGCATTCTGTAAATCCCATTTTCCTGCATCTGTAGGCAGTTGATATCTTTGCAAATCTACTTGATTATAATAAGTAAACAGAAAAAACCCAAACTCTATATTAGAAACTGGCTTACTGTGTAAGGGCAGGCTGCTTGCTGGATTTGGCACTTGCTCCTCAGGTTGGGAAGATGGAGAAGTCATGAATGTAAATGTTAGGTCTTGGATAGGTGCAGTAGGAACCATCTGACAAGGTCTCACATGCTGCCTTAACATCTTATCAATGTCATCTATGTATCTGTAGGGAAAATGTGGGGATACATAGACTCACTGGCTCCCAGCTGGACTGTTTGTGCTGGACCATTTGTCATGGAAATAAATTGCTTTGCCTCAGTTCTAGCCAATAGCCAGATTAAATGTTGGTTCAGTTGTTGCCTCTGGCACTGAGGAATTACTCAGAGCTGTTTCATGCAAATGCACAGATTTTCTGGGGCTAATCAATGCACTGTCTTTCAGTGTTTAGGAAGTCAAACCCTCATTACATAGGAGGAGGGAACTTTGGTAACAGAAAGAGTTGAGAATAATGAAATCAAATATTGAAGTTTCTTTTCAACTGTAGGTTTGCTTTCTGCTATAGCTGGAAGCAATTTAAGTTGATCAGTGAGAAGTTTTATTTTCTCAGCTCAGCTTATATCTGTTTAAGCCTATTTCTTGATTATAGGGGGCATTAGAAAAATTGTGATTCTTTAAAATTATTTGTTGCATATAATTAGATTATTGTAGTCTTCAAATGTCATCATAACTAATTATTGATTAGACTAATATGTTTTCCACTGACATTGCTAAACAACCCTTTATATGGAGAAGAGGGAAGTAAATTTGATGTTATATCTGGAGTTTGTCAGTGAAAATTTCCTGCTGTCAAATTTGTGCAACCTGTTTTGCAAAGACTTACCTGGGGAAGTGTACTTACTTACTAAGTGTGTAGAGGAAGGAGGGGAAGGCCTTGTGGTATCCCTGCAAGATGTGTCACTTCCATTTGAAAAGAATCTTGGGCAAAACCAGCTACACTGAAAATTATTGATTCAGTGAAAAATAAGCCACCTGGGGTTAACTGTTGCCAAGGAAACCTGTCCAAAGGTGAAGGTTTTGGGGAGAACACATGAGTAGTGCTGCTGCTGAGATTTCTTTGAGATAGGGAGCAAGTCCTCGAAAACCAGGCAGTCTTGGCAGCAGCTTCTGTTTCCAGTAAGGTGTGTGGATACATGCATGAGGCCAGGTATGTGCAAAGAGCATATTGGGGACCTCTGTAATGCTGTCAGGAATTGCCAAAAAAACCCAATTGAAACAAGGCTGGTGGGCCTTGAAGCAGTCAGCTCTCTTAATGCTGCCTGAAATCCTCTTCACTAGCATTCTTTGTGCTGTGGACAAATATTTTCCTAGGTGAAATACTAGCAGTTGCTTTTTTCCACAGACAGGGCTTGCAGTCAGAGGAGTAGGGAGAAAAATATGGAAAAAATGCCACATTACACGTTTGCTCTTGTACTTTTTTCCCTTCCCTCTTATTGCTTCTTTTGAGAAATACCACATTGTAGGACACTGACTGTATGTTCTGTAACCATACTGTGTATTGAAATTTGCTGTTTGTGTGCTGTACTGTGCTCTGTGTGGTTTCAGTGCAGAGCCATACTCTCATGTGGTGTATTGTGTACCTGGGCATCCCTCATTGCACAGAAAAGGGCCTGTGCCTGCCCTTTTTACTGCTGCAAAACATGTTTACATAGGAAGGCTAACGATGAGATTATAAAAGGTATCAAAATGACAGCTGTGTGTGCAGCCAGGACCAGTCCCAAACGGAGCAGTTGGGTTTTCCTGTTTTACCAACTGGTGGGGCTCCAGCAGTGCTGCTGAACTTTTGTTCACTGCACTGCAAAGGAAGAGGCTCCCCAGCAGCATGTGGGAGAACAGTGCCAATGTTTGGGGCACTTTGCCAGCATTTCGGTGTTTGAAGTCTGAGAGGGCCTAATTCCTTGGGTAGTTTTTCTGATGAGGACTGAGCTACCTCAGGTTCTCTTCTTACCTTTGCCCAGAGCTGTAGGCACACAGCTGTGGTAACTGGGAGTGGGGCTGCAGTGAGCCTGGTCCCCAGTGGGTACAGCTGTGAAAAGCAGGTGAGCAGCATTGACAGCAATGAGCCATGGAGTGCCCAGGTGCACTGACCAACCACCAAAGGGAACAGAGAGCACACAGGTGCAATGCATCAACATGAGGGGCATAAAAGGTTGTGCTAAACAACAAGAAGGGCAGATGCTTGCAGCCCTTTGATGTGGTATGGTATTACTGTGTTTGGGTTAAAGCCAGCTGAAATTGTATGTTGCTACTTCGTGTATGGTGGCTGTCACAGCTGTGATATGTGCTGTGATACAGAGCTGCTGTCATTCTTGAGAAGGCTGTCTGCAGTTTGGTGGGTGTGATGCTCTTGAGCTGCTTCATGTGCCCTGCACACACCTTGTTCGGCTTCTCAAATGGCAGGGCAATCAGCTTCATGCAGAAGGGATACAATGGCATTGGGGTTCCTGACATATGCTAGAACAAAGTGAGTGGAGCGCTGGCCCAGAAAAAGAGTCCTCTTCAGTTTCTTCCTCAGCCTGGAAGTCTGCATGGGTGCTCAGTCTGGCTGCTGAGCTCTTCCTGGGTGAAGATGCTATATTGAAGAATTGAAGAGTTACTAGACCAGAGGGGGTGCTAGCAAGGGGAAACTTGGTTTGCTCATGACTGCGGCCCCAACTTGTAACAGAAAGTCTTGAGCTGCTCTCAGTTTCCAGTGGCACTTCTAATACATAATCGCTTGTTTTGTGGTGCGTGGTGAGTGCTTGGCTCTCATCTGATTGCATTTTAAAAGAGGGAATTGTGTAGATGTCAAAATCCAGGCAAGGGCTGTGACTGTGAGCCCTGCTCAGTGTGTGCCTTTCAGCAGGCAGGTGAAACACCAGTCCCTGCAGAAAGGCACCAACAAGGATGAAGCTGAGCTTGTCCCATTGTCATTTTCTTTGGATTGCTTTGATGAGCATGTCAGAAATATGGATTGTCCTGTGCTCCTCTCACAAGGCTCCAGTTATTATCTTCTAGTTAGGGAATTTAGACCCCAGTAGGTTCTATTATGAAAGGAAAATACTGGGTGTTATTAGGGCAAAGTTCTTTGGAATCCTTGTTATTTATTAGGTTCACATGTGTTCATCTTTTTTTTTGTGAAGTTTTGGAGAACTTCTGCTTGGTCTGATCTGGTTGGTTTTTAGTCATTGCTGTTTGGTTGGTATCAGTTTGATGGGGTTTCCTTTATTGATTTATTTATTTTGCAAATCTGTGTAATTGTTAAACAAAGAGGGAAAATAGATTTAAAGAGCAAAAAGGTTCATAATAAAACTCTCCGTTTCACGAACTTGAAGAATTTGTATACTTTTACTGGCAGAATTCTTGTCAACCGGTTCTTTTAGCCCAGTGTATCTAATATTCCTAACTGTAATGTGTTATTTGTCATATATATGTTGTTATGTAATGTGGTCTCTCCAAAGGCTACCAGGAGTCAGTGCTATCCTTCTGTCCATCTTTCTGTTGGGTTTGTTTCCTTTCTGAAGAGGTGAAGAGAAAGCAAATGCATATTTAAAAGTTTTGTTCATTTCTGGTTTCACAGTGACTGCCAAAGTATCCAGAAATAGGTACTGTAAGTATTATATGCTCCTGTACCTGGCCTTCTAATCTCTTCCAAGAAATTGAATCTTGCCCTTCTGTGCCCAGTAGATGTTGCTGTTGATTCAGTAACACTGAAAGAGGACAAGTAGAAAAATGCCTTAGAAGTTCAGAAGAGTTATAAATATTCCAGTATCTCACTGAGAGAAAAGAGGTTACTTAAAAAACAAATACTGTGCCTGTATTTTAATTTATATATATTGGCCTTCCAATCTGTATCATAAATGAGAAGTAAGCATTGCGTGAGTTACTGATTTGATGTCCTGTGAAAGAGCTGCGTTGAAAGTGGATTTTGTGCCTTGCATTTCCATTATGATTTTACTGAGTATTTGTATTTTTATCCTCATCCTAAGAAGCATGAATCATACCAATCATGATGATTTCTCTGTACCATGGTACAATTTTGCAAAGCTACGCTGTATGAATGGAATAAACATCTCCCAAGTCAGCATTGTTTCTTGGAAGCTGGAGCCTTGCCAAGTTGTTAGAGCACTTTTTGGGATAAAAAACCCATTGCACGAGGTGGGTTTTGCACACTTTTATTGAAGGAGACAAAGCAAGGGAGGTAGGGCACTTTTGGAGAGGGGACTGGAGAAGAAAACATTTAAAGGTGCCGTTGTTTACTGTTCACTAAGGTCATATGTAGGGGAAGGTTTTAAAATTTATTTTTTAAAGTAGTCTGGTCTTCTAACAGAGTTTGAGAAATAGTTTGTTATTGAGATGAAAATATGTGTGACTAAAATACTGAGTAGATAAGCTCACTGCTGAATCTTCATTCCCTGGTGTATGGGAAAACACCTGCAGCTGCTGGTTTCCTTGGTAACAAATTCACTGCAAAATCTAAATGCACTGCACTAAGCCTGTCAATTGTACTGCGTTTGAGGAGAGTTTAACATGCACACTTGGACTTCTTGATACATTAGTTTCTCAAATGCCATGTCATTTATGCTGTTCTTGCATAAAATACCTAATTAAAGGAGATGTGCGACATGTTTTGGATTTTGGACAAAACTACAAAAAAGGTTGGTATTTACAAGTCTAAACATGGCCTCTGTATGTGTGTGTAAATATTTCCTTTGCATCTTGTTTTCTGAACACTTTTAAAATCTTGCCTTTTAAAGCTCAGTGCTATTGTTTGCATATTGCTTAGTCTTTACTGCTTTTTGGAGTTGGAGATCAGAGAGCTGCTGAAAGAAATTGCTAGTACATGTGCCATATAATAGAATTTTTGCAGGATGTTGGTTTTATTTGTCTAAGTAATTCAATATGGGGTACATGTATATGTTCTCACGGATGAGTATTTTTGCTCTGACTGAAAGGAGTATGATTTCATATATTGTGTTAGAAGATTTTAGTGATGCTTATGGTTAGCTTAAACTGTTTGAGCCAAAAAAAATCTCTGGAACAGTGTGGTTGTGTTATTATACTAGAAAGAATTAATTTAAAACCTGTGTTGTTGTACTTTAACCAAGAGAAACTCTGTTAAGCAAGTACTGTTAAAGAGTTGGATTGTTTTTCAGCAAGTATGTTTAGCATAGCTTCCTTGTGTGTACTTGGATCACAAGTACATGAAGTAGAAGTCATCTGTGAGTGCCTTTCTGTTTCTAAAAGGGTTTCCCATACTTATTGGGAAAATAACATACAGTACTGAGAAGACTAGGCAATATAAAAACCACAACACATGTTGACAAAACACTGTCTGTAGCTTGTCAAATACTATGGCCATCTGGCAGTGACTCCATGGTGGGATTGCTCTCTAAAATAGGCTTTTAAATGTTTCATAAACTCCTTTTTCTTTCTAAAAGGAGGCAGCTGTTCACATGAAATTATGTATGAGTTTAGTTACTAGACTCTTTGCATTTGGGGTCTTATTCATGAGTATTAAACAACCTTTGAATCTGAGACCTTGCTGTGTTTCCCCCACAGATAATATTGAATGTCATTAATGAGGTATATCTTTTTAAAGAGCTCTCTCTAGAAAAGACTGAAAGTTTTCATGGACTTTCTTTTATTACTATTTGTTTTGGGTCCTCTAAGTTAGTATTGCATCAGAAGAGTCCATGAGCTCTGTGTGTACAAGCTGAGCCTATTGGGGGATTGAGGAGGTGAGGAGAGCAAGCAGATGCTGTCTTTTACATGAGAAACCAGTCTTTAGTTTTAAATAGTCCCTTGCAAATGTCAGGGAAATAGAAAAAGGGACAAAAGGAGAGTGAAAGAACTATTTGTAAATGCAATTATTCGTGTTCAGTTTTCCAAGTCACATCATACCCCTTCTTGCTGCCTTTACATTTTGAAAAATTTAGACAACAAAAATATTTTTTCTATTTATGTAGAGCAAACAGTTTAGTTTCTTGAACAGCATGCTGCCTCATTCTCTGAGGGAATAGAAGTTAAACTGTCTAAAATGACTCTGTTTTTGAGAGCTCTTTGCTTTCAACCCACTGCACCCCTGATAATTACTCTACAGCATATCCCATTTGCACATACATGTGACAATGAAGAGAAATCTACTTAGATGAAGCAGAATAACAGATTATGCATGTAACTTTGTGCTATGGAAAGCTTTTGGATACTTAAAGAATCTCTGATTCCTGTATTTGATGACATGATTTCAAACATTAGTTGTTAGGTTGTTTATGGTTATGCATTTCTTTGGTTTTACAAAATAGGGCCTTCCAGACAGAGTTACCTAATGGTTTTTGCTTCTGTAACAGTGGATGCTAGCAATGACAGGTCCAACCATGCTAAGAACTACAGATGCAAAAGTGACTATTTCCTAAATACCTGTCTTGTTTTTCTCTAAAGGGTTGGTTGAGATCTTGAAGGAAGTAAATGGGTCTTAGGGGATGCTAACACAGACCAGTCTCCAGGGCCCGAAGAGACTCTTCCTTTCATGTGTGCTGGTCTTGTTATAGGTAAATTTTCAAGTTGGGCCTTCCATGGCATCTGGTATCCTTAAGCCTCATCTTATGCTGCCCTTTGGAATTCTGCTTTTAAATTACATTTCATAACACTGACCTCCCTGTTCTCCCTGCTGCTTGTCTGTGCTCTGCTGGTGCACCGACAGTATTCAACCCTGAAAATGTTCTTCCTCTTGGGTACACAAGTAGGAATGGTGAAGTGGATCCAAGTGTTCTTCTTCAGGTATTCAGACTTTGCCATGGCACTGATGTTTTGAGGCTCTGGGAGGGAGCTGGCAGCTGAAGGAGTAATTTTCAGCCCATTGAAATTAATCTTGTAAAGAGAAGAGCACTGAGAACAAAATTTTGCAGAAACAAACTTAAAGCATTTAAGAAATGGCAAGAATACATAACCTGAAATTTTGTGGAAATCTCACTTCACATGACTCAATGAAAACAGGTACAGTGCAAGAGCAGCATGATTACAAAGCAACTGTTGAAAATACCAGTGTTGAAGATACTTTGATTGCACTTCTTGGTGCATCCTGGAGATGAATTACCAGTAACTTTCTGCAGCTGACCTGACAGCATCTGGGTAAGGTTAGAAACAAATTTCTCCTGAGCTAGAGTAGGAAATGGTGTACTGTATTCTGGGGATGCATCTGTGAGCCTGTCCCTCTGCATTAATCTTTGTGGATTTATGGGCGAGCTCTTGATCATGGTTGTGATATTTTTTTATGTATTTAGTAATTTTATGTATTATTTATGTATTTATTTTTTTTATGTATTTAGTAAAGCTTAAATTATTTGAAAGTGAAATCAAGGAAACCTCTTTTTTTAAACAAAAAGACTTAATTTTGCTGCATTTTAAGTAAGTGAAAAAAAACCAGCATTGTATTAAGTTTCTCACTGACAAGCAAATCCTTGTTTTGGATTGGAAATAATTCTGAAGAGTCAAAGCGGGAAAATAAGAAAAAGCAACAGTGGTATGTAATCAAAGAAACAAGGAAATGTATATGTTCTTGCTTATATTTTTCTTTCCAAAGCAGTAACAGTTTAGGACTGTGGTCATTTGAGAAAACTAACAGTAGTACTTCTCTACTCCATATCTCTTATGGCTTACTCCATAAGCCTATTGAAGCAAAAATTCAGTCTTTCTGTTTCAAGGAATCATGAAATGGTGGTTTGGATACAGCTTACAATATAAAGAAATCTAGATGACCTTTTTCTTTCTGACAGTTCTACCATAGTGCAGCAGAGTAACTATAAACTGAAGAGCAGTCGTTTTCCCTCGTCTACTGAGGGATTTGTGCATATCATCTCCCAGGAAAGATCAGTTTAATTTGGCTTATTTGAGAAGTACCATATTCCATGAAGAATATTAAATGGAAAATAAGGGGGATCTGAAAGTACTCACTATTTCATATCTGAATTAAAAAAATTACAAAAAATCATTGTGAATTTGATATAGTGATTTTTGTTTGTCAAGAAATAACAAAGTTATAATTGCTTGCAAAACATTTTTAGAGGCATTTTTTCCCTACCTGGAATCTTCTGCCACTTTTGATGATACCTGTTGTATTAAGCATCTGCCAACAAAAATAAGAAAATAATGCTACTTTATTTACTGAGGATTGTTTGCATTAAAATAGACAATGCAATAGGTCTGGTAAGGAAACAGAGAAGTTTTCAAGCTCTGTTGCAAAGGACACAACAGTACCATTGCAGGACCTGTGATGATTGTGAGCATTCTGCAGCAAGACTGAGACCTTGTTTGGGACATGGCATCTTTGGCTGAAGGTAGAATATCCTTGTGGTTGTTGGAAATTACTTTCCTATTTCTACATGATTAATAAAAATAGATTTCTAGATGAATAATAGAAAGATTACTTTCCTATCTTGAGATTTTTAAAATTTTCCTGGTTTGCATTAAGTGAAAACCAAGTCCATGAATTGTGGTTGAGGTGCATTCCAGGAGGGAGGGTAGCACCCAGTGTGGGATGGTAAGCAGCCTTGGGGCAGCACATCTGACAGAGATGAGTCTGGCAGCTCAGCCACAAACTGAATCTTCCCACCTCAGTGCATCCCTGAGCATTGCACTACTTCCTTTTATAAAAAGGGAAAAGCTTTCTGTCACCCTGAAGCTCCACTGAATGCTGCTTCTTAAGATGTGTGAGTGGAAAAGGGTGGTCAAATTTTAAGATACATCCCATTCCATCCCTGAAGGTATTTAAATCTGTGTAGATGTGGCACTTAGGGACACAGTTGAGAGGTGGACTTGGCAGTGCTGCATTAATGGTTGTACTCAATGATCTTAAAGGTCTTTTCCAAACTAATAGCTCTGTGATTTAAAAGAAGTTCCAAATTAAAGTTGACATCCTTCTACTGAGCCCTTTATCTGTGTTAAAATTTGTCAGCCTGTTCCTCAGGGGTAAGCACTTCAGTTTTATTCTGTGTAATCTAACTGAATGGTCCTGGAAAAACCCTGCTTTTTTTATTCTGAGTAGGTTTTATATAGTTGATTGTATGTAAAATTAACAATTACATATGGCAGTTAAATATCGCTTTCTGTTAGGTAGAAATTTCCTGAGTGTTTTAAATCAATCCTGACCTGAATGGTAGACCTGCTGAACTTCTATGTGTGCAGCTTGTTCTTTTGAAATAGAGATTTTTACAAAGTAGGGCATTTAGACTTTTAATACTCAAAATCTGAACACACACAAATAATTTGATTTAAAGCCTGATACTTTTTTGGAGACCTCAAAGGTTTGAGCTCTAAAAAAAAGTTGGACAGACTCTTTTGGTGGGAAGAAATTAATTTTATGACCCCTCATCCAGCATTTCCTTTGAAAAGAAAATCACCCTAACAACAGAAGACATTTAATTTCAACATTTGCATACATAATACTAAGTCTGTGGAAGAATATGACTGTGGCATGTCTGCACCTGTACTCTACCATCTATTTAATTATCATGGTACCAGTAGCTGATCTCTGAAACCAGAGCTCCCTGACATCCACTATTTTATTTTATTTTTCTACATTTAAAGTACTGTGGTTTCATTTATTTTGGGGTTGGAGTAGTTTCCCATGTGAGGCCTTTCTTTTAACTACAGTATTGAAGTGCCCCAATGAAGAAAATAAGTGATGCTTCATTTCCTTCCATATTACTCCTTTTTGGAGCAAATTCATCCCCTGCTCACCTTTATGCTTCCTGTTCTCAGTCGTCCCAACTTCCTACACAAAATACTTCCTTCATCTATAAAAATATCTCAGTAAACTTAGAAAGGAAGGGTCTTACTTGGCACTGCATTGGCAAAGGCGACATTCATTCATTTATTGCCATGCCTGCTTTTAGAGGAGTGCAGCTGTGGGCACATCTGGATAGTTTAGCTCCTCAGACTGAAGAAGAATAAAAGACTGAAACACCCCTCAGCTGGAGCAGGGGCAATTGGAGGTGTTAAATTAAATAAACTCTTTCAAGGCTGTTGGCTCTGCAGTAATTACTTAATCCCATGCGGCAAAAAAGGACAAAGAAGAAATCTGAATGGAGCACTTGAAAAGTAACTTGAAACACAGCAGACCAGTAGAAGAGATTCAAATGACATTTCATCCCAGCAAGGGAGGCTAGGGAAAAAGAAGGCCCTACCTGTTATGCTAGGAAGTATTAAAACCTGTGATCTAGTCCATCATTTTAAGTTAATTCAGACTGAAGAGCCTTACTACAAAACTTCACAGCAGTATGAGGAGTGTGTCTCTAGTGTGAAGCTGAGACACAGTTATGAAAGAAACAAAATAGGGAAAGTTAGTAACTAAATTAAGCTTTAAGAAATAAATGATGTGGTTTAGGTTTGGTTGGGGTTTTTTGGTAGGTTTTTTTTTTTAAGGAGAGTCTAGATTGCAATGGCTGGGGGAGGAAGCAAGCTGTCTGGGGAAGACTGAAAGTACAGGAAGCTGGATTGTAGCAAGATTGGGCTAAATGGAGAACAGGCAATCAAGAAGAGATGAGCTTGTTGTATTTCAACTCTTTTACCACTTTTCAGCCATGGGCCTGAGCAATCATGGAAAAGGAAGGGGAGGGTGAAGCTTTTCCCCTACTGCTAAGTACTTGATCTGGGTGTCACCTCAGTCTAGTCCCTGTGTGGGGGTATCACACATCCCAGATGAGGGAACCTGGAGAGCAGCTGCAAGGACCTCTTCTGTATGGCACATACTTTCTCAAAGAAAAAATTATTGAGGTTGAAGAGACACTGAGGACTTAATGGAGGTTTGGTAAATTAATATATTAATTAAATAAGGCAAAATTTTGATGGAGTTATTCTATTAACTGCTCTTGCACATCTGCAAGCTTCTTTAGTCTGTGTTCCTGTATGAATGAACCTTGCCCATACTCTGGCTTTGTATGAGTGTTTTGAGTGTCAAGTTTTTAAAAGAAAAATGTTGATTTTTTGTTTCCCCTCCTTCCTCCGTGTATTTGCTAAGTTGTCTGTATTTCTTGAGATTGTGAATCTAGGAACAATTTTCTCCTTGTGAAGGAGTGAGGTGTTGCCAAAAGCAGAATACTGCCATCTCTGCTTATGAATCCCAGTTTCAAATCCCAGATGCTTTACATAATAAAGCCTAACTGGGCTGATTACCAAGAGAACTCAGTCATTCAGGGAAATAAAAGGGAAAAATCCCTTTTCTTCATGAAGGAAGAACTTGTGCCAAGAGGAGGTTGAAATGTTAAAAATGCATTTTCTGTTTGGATCTTTCATATCAACTGTCCTGTTTCCCTCTTCTTTCCCTTTTATTTAAGGCTGGGGATCAGTATCACCCTTGTGCAGTGGGTGTATGTGGCAGTTTTTTGTAGAATCTGAGAGGACCTAAATTTATGAAAACCACATTCAATGGGTCTCTTCCCTCTCTGCAGGAGCCCAGCTTAGGTAAGTCTCCCTGGCTATGTTTGCAGTGTCTTTAGGGAGCAGTGGTGCCATGGGTGCTGCAGCTTCACTCTCCACACAGTCGATAAAGTTCTGGGGCGTGTGGTGGGTGCGGCCATCCAGGAAAGAGCGTGCGGGCTTGGCTGCCTGATGCCGACCATGTGGCATCACTAGAAAGCTGTATGGGATGTTTGGCAGGGGATTCAGCTGCACAGGCACAACCAGCCATATGCTCTGCTCTTCCCTCTGCCACAAGCAATGTGGCAGGGTCTGTCTAAAGTGGCAGCAAGGAAACCTCTGTGTATTTTCATTTATTGTAGTCCTACTTTATAGTCAATACATACTTTTTCTTCTGCTGCAGCCACTCTTAGGCTCTATGGGTTAAACTGGAAGCCCTTTTGTGGATTAGTAATTGACTGAAAAATAAGAAATAGAGAGTTGCTTTAGGTGGTCAATATTCTGTGGGTGGAGGGGGAGTTACTGGTGTAGAAAAAGCAGGGATTTCTGCAGGGGTTGCTGCAGCTGTTCAACATAATCCTAAATGAACTGGAAATGGAAAAAAGCGTGGAAAGACAAAATCTGCAAATACATGAATATATTTATTCAAAATAGAAAAATTTAGTGCTGAGTGCAAACCGTTGGAGAATAAATTGGTGGTGCTAGGTAAGTGATCAGTAGAGAAAGTGAAAGTAATTGCTTGTACAAGCAATACAGATGGGAAAAGAAAATGCTATTCTGTAAGCTAAGCTGTTACCCTCACTGAGAGACCTTGACTGGCCGTGGGTAGTTCCCTGAAAACAGCAGCGGCTCCGTTGGCATTCAGCGTTGGTCCGAAAGGCAAACAAAACATTACAAACCACTGAGAGGGAAACCGAGAACAACAAAATCTTTCTGTTACTGAATAATCTCTGCTGTGCCTACTTCTGGAGTACCATGTCCAGTTGTGTTCCCTTTGTTGGAGTAGAATTAGTGTACATGGAGGAACGGTGAAGGCGGTCAGAGGTATGGGCTTGCTTTTATACAAATAGGAACTAATTAGTGTAGGAAATTTTCTGTCTGGAAAACAGGCAATTGGAGGAGACATAATATCACCTACAGTGGCAGTCTGTATAGTCATGAATGGCTTGGGGATGTGAAAGGAGAGTGTTTATTTCCTGCAGGGTTTTTTTTTGGGTTTGTTTTTGTTTTTTGTTTTTTTTCCACTGCTTCACAGGAGAGAAACTGGGGCACACAGAAAACTTCCAGGAAGGCAATTTAAGCAAAAACAGTTTTTCACACAGTACATAGTTAAATTTTGGAACTCTCTGATAGCTGACGTTACAGAGATCAATGTAAAGTTAGCAGAGAAATCTTGAGGTATATTCTTGAAAGTATTATTTGCTCAAGCAAAACTGATTACATGATTCTATATTAATGACTTATGGTTACCAGTCTGCCCTCCCTGCCATGAGTGGATAGCTGTGTGTTACTTCTGGAACATTTTCAAAATAGCCACCATTTCTTGAAAAACTAGGTAATCGTATTTGGGTGAAACTGTTTGGAAATAAAATATGTGTGATGTTGCTGTATTTGAACAGGATTTGCTGAAGACTACAGCCAAAACTAGAGTAAAGTAGAGAACTGAAGGAAAAAAATAATGTTGTTGAAGCTTTCAAATCTAATAGAAGTTTAGAAAAAAGTCAATACAAATCAGGTCAAATATTATACCCATGCAGCTATGGAAATCGATTGATTAAATTAAATACATTTGCTCCTCTCTTACTAGCTTTGCAATTTCATGGAAATAAACCAATAGATAAAAAATGTTTCCAATGCATTTTAAACTTCTAAGACAGAACTGAAAGGCTATGTACTCCTCTAATTTCTTCATGAATTCCTCTGTTGCACCAGGGGCTTGCCTGGGACTGGTGAAGGTAATTTTTGCTGAAGGTAATACATTAGCAGAAGTTAAAAATCAGAATTCTAGAAGCAGCTTGAATTTTTAATTTAAAAAATAATTAATCATATTCTATCTGAAAAATGACAGCATTTCCTATTGTATTTACAGATTCTCAGTGCTAGAACTGGGCATTAGTCCTTTTAGTATAAAATTTAAATTAGGCAGGAGATGTGTGGGACTGAAATGGCATGTTTAATTCCATAACATGTTTGTCATGATGATCTGAAGGGGTATGGCGATCAAGTAAAAACTTCAAGAGAGTGAAAACTGCAGTAGCTCTTCCCTGAGATGCAGTCATGTTGTATTTTCAAGACTGTTTTGATTCCTTACATAGCTCACAGTCAGATACTGGATTGCTTCATGTTCTGAGAAAGCTCAGTTGGGTTAAGAGTTGATTTTAGTTAGTTTAAGGTCTGTTTCTTTAGTCTGACTCAAGGTTGTTCATGAAGCCATGGATGATCCTGTGTCAAACCAGTACAGATTGTAATCCCACATTTGGTTAAGTACCTTGAAATACTCTCTGTTTCATTCAGTAGAGAAGCTATGCCAAAGATTCTTACTCAGGAAGACAAGGCTGCCTGATTTCCATGAGTGGACATGATTAAACAAGTACATAATTACAAATAATCCACTTTTAGGTGGACTAACTTTCAGCCCGGCACTAAACCTTTCACATGGATGCTGTGCTCATACTTTGCATGTTTGGAATTTGTTTGAAGGTGTAGAAAGTATATATAAAGTGGCATCGTTGGTGTAACTGAGGTTTAGCTAACTTATTAGGGTTCTCTATTCATTTTGCACAAGTATAAGTTATTATGTGCTTGTGATTCTGAAAGTTGACTAGTTGACATGGTAAAAATTCTTCATTACATTTTTGTCTTACTTTTCGTTTGTTATTTCACTGAGAAACTCCATCAAAAGATGGAGCTTTGATATATGGTAAGATAAAGCAGTCTGCTGATTCTGCAAGGAAAACATGAAATTACTATTGAATTGAGTCAGGATTCTCAGGGAAATCTGAGATTGAACTGTCATCTTCTCTTGCAGTAGGTGCTTATGAATGAGTACGTTTGCTGCACTTCTTGCTGCACCAGGAAACAGTGTAATCTTACAAGTGAGCTTTGCTGTTCTGCATATGCAAAAATGTCCTAGGCCTTTAACTTGCTGCAGTAACAAATCCCATCGACTGTCTGGCATCTGGAGTTCTCCCTGGGCTGTCTGTGGATGCAATATGGTTGCACAGCTTTTGTTTGATAAGGAGCCTCAGCCATCCTAGTGCACCTACAGTCTTGCATATCTTTTCTCATGCATTTGCTCCTCCTGGGTCACCACCAGAATGGCAAGAGCCTGGTCTGGCAATTGTGGTCTTGCTGCCCATCACTTGTTCCTTTGCATAAATGCAGTCTCAAATGGCAGTCATATAAACAAAATCCTTTCTGCATACAAAGTTCCTACAGATCCTGGTTTTTGGTGGTAATACTTTGTTATGGTAAAGCTTGACTGAAGACTTCGTTTTGTCATTTCTATTAATATTGAAATGGAAACATATATGGCTCTAGTCATAGCTAATACATGGAGCTGCTGTGGGCCTGTCATACTTTGAGTGGAAATAATGTGGATTAATGTAGTAAATGAATTATCTAAATTAATTTTATTGGCAGAGGAAGCCTAGATAGTTTGATGGGTCCTCTTAAAAACATTTTTTAGTTCATATCCTCTCTAATGGTATTGTTGAGAGTTATGAACAACTCATCACAGGTCCACTTATTTCCCTCTGGAGGGCTGTTATTTTTACCTGCTGTATGCAATCTGTAGAAAAGAATCTTTATCTTAAATAACATGGCACAGTCCTTTTAAACATAATGAAAAACATCTCTTTTTCTTTCAGCCATGGACAATTTGTTAATGTTCGTTAAAAATTAGGATAAAACCAATGGGATGGTTAGAAGAGTGGGAGAATTCAGCAAAATTCACCATCAGCAAAAACTGCAACAATGAGATTTAGTAGGCATCAAGATGATCTTTGGAAATAAAAAATGCTAAAAGCATCACAGTTTCAAACTTGTAAAACAGTCTGTATAAAAGCAGTGGAAATCAATCATGAGGAGCAGTTGTATAGAGAAGCATTGTACTGCTTTCAGTCTTGTGTGTTTTTCTGTGTCCCTGAAAGTTTTCCAGTGGTACTGTACCCTCTGAAGTAAGTGGAAGTTTACTGGTTATGAGGTTTGGTTTTCCTGGCTGCCTTCTGCAGCAGTTCTGCTACCATACACCTTGAGGGGTCCACAAAGCCCGGCTCTAGAACCCCTTTGCCTAAGGTGGGAGTACAGTTGCTGTGGAAATACAGATTTCACAGAGTTATAAGACTGCTGTGGCACAACATTTAAGCAAACTCCTCCAAAGAGTCCAGAAGACAGCTGCATTTAAAGGAAATTCGACAGCATTTAAAGGAACTCTGAAGCCCTTAGCCTTCAAAAATGACCGGTCCAAACCGAACGTGGACCGGTGACAGAGGGATCTCCTCGGCGTTGTCAGTGGGAAGGCGTTTTCCTTCCAAGCTGCCCAACCTGGCAGGAAGGTGGAGGAGCCGCGGCGTTCACGTGAGCGGGGATGGGGCGTTGTGCGAGCGCGGGCTGCTCCCGCGGGATGCAGCGCAGCCCTTCCCAGCGCCGGCCGCGCTCGGGCTCCTCAGCGCTTCGCCTCCGCCCCGCCGGAGCCTGGGCGCTCCGCTGCGGGCAGGGGGAGAGAAGTTCCGAGCGGCCCGGCTGTCCCCAGCGCTCCCGGCTCCGGCTGCCAGCAGCCCCTCTCGCCCGGGCTCTGCCAGCAGGGAACGTGGGCTCCTGCCTCCCTTTGTGCCGAGGGGAGCCGTGCGGAGCGATTGAAATGCAGGGCTGCGAAGCGCTGCTGTAGCGGGCTGGTTTGGGGCTTTTCCCCCCCTGCCTCCTTTAATCCTTGAGCGGGGGGGGCATGCTTGCTGTGGATTCTTTTTGTTTTATTTGAGAATGAGATGCTGGCTGAAAATTGAAGAAATGGCCCTAGAAGAATTGATGCAAAGATTAAATGCGGTTTTCCAGTGCGCTGGTAGGAGGAGCTGCTGGTCTTAAATAATGTCTTGTGTGGATGCTGTTAGTGATTTTGTGGGATTTGCAGAAAATCCTGGCAATCTGACTGTGTTTCTTTATGCATGCTCTCATTAATAAGAAAGAGAACATTAAGAGCTTTTGTCAGCAGGTTAAACTTTCATTGATATTAGCACTAATTAACATTCTTTTTAGTGCTCAGTTGTTCCTGAAGCATGCTTTAGAACATCATTTTGTGTCGCTGTTAGCCCAGTCATGTACTCTAAGTGGGTCTTGATTCCCTTTTTTATCTGACTCGGCTGTACCTAAGTTGGAGGAATTACAGTTATGTCTAGGGAAACGAGTCTGATATGAAGCTGTGAAGAGCTGAGCTAACTGTAAGCACTGCAAGCCAGTATTTTGGGTGGATCTAAATTGCACTTCTTTGAGAATGAAAGTTGCATTAATTAATCGTGGTAAATGTCGTTTTACATCTGTATGGATTAAAAATTGGAGCAGATCTGCTGAAATGGTTTTAGCACTGTAGAAAAATTATGAAAATTTCTGAGATTGCTTTATCTGTTGAAAATGTAAATGCTTGTGTTCAAAACTAGATCTAAGAAGCAGTGCACAATGAGGTGATCTTTTATTAGATCTAGGAGTGTTATCCTGGCTATTGCTCATACAGAGATGTGAACATATTTCAGAATAAAAAGTTACCTGGAAAGACAAGAGAGGTGGTTTTTGTATCCTTTGAAACTGTTTGGTTTGCTCTTTATTCTTGGTTGACAGATTACAGAAGTGTTGCGTCTTCTTATCATATGAGGCAAAACAGTGGTTTGAAAATAGAGATTATTATAAGGTATTATTCATTGCAGTATCAAAACTTGGAATTTATCTTCCTGTTTTCCTAGTCTGCTGTTTCCTAAGGGTGACTTTTTCATCTTTTTCAATTTCTATGTGGTGGAAGCAGATAATTAGCAAGATGGCTGATGCTGTAGTCTGATGAACACATAGATTAAATACAAGTATGGAATGAACAGATCAGCTGCCTCTGTTTTCTTGGATAGGGGAAAAAAAGATATTTTATCTTCTTCACATTTTTTGGGGGGAAACAAGATTTGATCTGACAAGAACAAGCATTAAATTACAAGTAGAAGTCACATACCCATTTTTTCTCCTTGCTTGTTTTTTCTATTGATTATCTTCCTATTTTAAAAACACGTCTTTATTAAATATCTGGATATTTGTTTCATTTCCTGTTTTGATTTTCTGAATGCTTAAGAAGAAAGCCTGTCTGATATTTGCTAGGGCATACTGTCTATTGCAGTTTATTTTAGTAATTTGTACATTACTTTTTCCACTCCCACGAAAATGCTGATCTAGTTTTTTTGTGGCAAGATAAATTTTAAGAACGTGTGGTAGATTTGGTTGGGAATGTGGGAGCCTTTTCTTCCTGAGCTGAAGGAGAGGGAGCCTCTAGAGTGGGAGGTTTGCCTGTGACACTGCCTGTCTCTCAGCTGTGCAGCTGCAGGTACACTGTGACCTTCATGTAAGGCACCAACAGCTCCAAATGGTGTTTTCATATTTGCTGGCAGCTCTCACCACGTGCTGGTTTTTAGCTTGTTAAATTTGCATATTTAAAGAAAAAAAAATTAAAGCCAGCTTTTACTTTACAGCCAGTTTCATACTGATGTGATTTAGCTGGTCCCTCTCCTCCCCCTTCTCTTTCTTCCTCTCTGTTATAATCCTTGTGCAGGATATATAATTCTCAGGCCACAGGCAGCACTTTTATACAGCCAGTGGTTGTATTTATAGGTGGCTGTTTCGGGTTTCCTTTTGCCTTCACCCCCCCTCCCTCCCTTGCTGCTTTCCGGTTGCTTAGACAGTTTCTCTGTTGCTGTCTCCCATTCTTGGGCTGTACACTGTTCTTGGGTCTAATTTTCCTCTGTCTGCCTTCACAGCAGTTCGGTTGATTCAGAAAGCTTTTGTAAGCAAAGATTTCCTTAACAGCCCAAGATCATGTTCAGACTTTTTCAGTAGCTCCGTGCTCAGGAGTAATTGAAATGCAATGTTCCCCTGGCTTGCCCCTGGTACAGCTGTCCACCTTCAGGCATCGAGGGATTTTCTCCTTTGTAGGATTCTAGGAAAAAACCCCAAAAACCTGTTCTTCTTCCTCAGCGTATTTTTTTTTTCCTCTGAATTATACTGCAGGCAGGCTGAGATTTATCCCAGGTAGTGTTAAGCTTTTGAGTCAGAAGAGGAATTCTAAAACCCTTGTGCGCTGCAGAGAGAAGGGGGCGTGTTAAGAAGGAAAGTCCTTCCACCTTCTGAGGTGTGCTGGTTGTTCCTGTGACTGGGTCGGGGCCAGGAAGCCTGGAGCAGCTCAGCTCCCAGCCTGGCATCTCCCAATGCCTGAGGTTAGGAGTGGTAAGTCTGGGTGTGTCTGTAATCTTTCACTGTTCTACCAGAACAGCCTTTGTGCCTCTGGCTGCTTTCCCACTGGCGAGTCCCCTGTGTCAGTCTGGCACTCACACAACCTTTCTGGGCTACTCATCCCTCCCTGCCACACCAGCCCTTGCCTTAGAGATCCTGCTCCCTCTGCGCTGACCAAATTCTGATTTACTCACGTTCCCAGCCCCCATGGTAAATTACTGACATCTCCTTACTGTCATACAATGTGTGATCCTCTCGCTGAGTCCCTCGAGTGCCTTCCTGTGCCACATTTCACAAATCTGGACAGCTTTCTCTGGCAAAAGCTTTGATTGATTATTTCTAGTCTTCCTCACCTTCACCTTATCCTCCAACACCTTATGTTACCTTCTCCTTCTGGACATACTCACCTGCTAAAATCATACTTCTTAGTATAATATTATCATCTGCTTCATATTCCAGCTCTGACTCCTGCTCCACAGTTCAAAATCACCTTGTGGGCCTACACTTTCCCAACAACTGTAAAGTGTGTTCCCATGGCATCTTCTTTCATTTTTTCCCAGATATGCTCCTCAGTCTGCCCAGCCACTTTCCTTCTATCAAATGGCCACCTGGATTTGGATGACAAGACTAATTGCTTTTGTTGTTCTTATATAAATCCGTAAAAGGCAGAAATCATTTAAAGAAATTCTCTGGGTTTTTTTTTCCTCATTAGAATTTTGAGGTTATTTCAGGAAAAAAACTGTGAAATTATTACCACTACTGAAAAACAAAATCCTATTTTTGTCCGTGTTTATTGTTTTGATGGATAATGGCATCATTTATCTTTATTTGGATGTAGCTTTTATTTTTCTTCTTCTTTCTCAGTTCCTTTGCTGTGTTAAATTCAACCCTCTTCCACAAATTTCTGTTTATGGGCAGGACTTCCCCTCCCCATGGAATAGTAGCTCCGAGGTTGAAGCCTGAGATGATTAACAGTTCTGACCTAGGACCTCATGGATTGTCCATTCCACTGACTGCTGTGGGGATTCTGCTTAGGACTCCCTTTGCTCTGACTGACACAGAAACAGTGTTAAGGCACCAGCTGTCGGTGTCAGCCACTACCCTACATTTGCATCATTTGGAAACCTTGCAGTGACGTGTTTAATTCGTGCAAACAGGCAGTACAAATCTGACATTCTCTCTCTAAGCTTGTGGAAGCCCCACTCTAATGGTTTCTTTCCACCTTGGAAAAGTGCCACTATTGCAACTACCATCTGTTTCCTCTCCTCAAACACAATTTTAATGCTCTGCAGAAAGAAGAAACATCTGCAAACCAAAGAAGGAAAACATGTGGTTCCTCAGTAAATATGTATGCAGTGCTGGTATTTTAAGTACAGGTAGCATCCCATAGCCATTTCAGTCACTTTTCAGTAGCTCCACACTTTCAATCTTATTCACAGTTTGGGCCAAAGCTTTACATTACATTTCCCTGGCTTTCTGTTCTTGACAGGCAGGCTTTCAAAGTTTTGAAGGCTGGCTCACCTGTCTTGACAAATTAGGCACAGATGTGGGAGGAAGGGACTCACACACTGTCTCCAAGTACCTGGAATCATTGGGGTGAGTTAGATTATTGCAAGGACAGGAACATCCTCAGGCTTACTGAAAAGACATTTTAAAGTTGTGGGCAGCTGGAAGGACCTCTTCTGTGTGTCCTCCCCATTCCAACTCTTGGGAGCTTGACTGCTCTTTCTTACCCATGTAGCTTTTGTCCTCAGTTTGCTTGATTTTCAGCTTTGGGAAGTCAAAAACATCTTTCTCCATGTGGCAGAGTGCTCTGTATGCTTCTGTTGATTTGGCAAGCAGGCAGGTCAGAGCATGAAGGAATTGATTTACTACTTGGCAACTTTTTCAGCTTTCTCTGTAGCTGGTAGAGTTGGAGCGATCCATGTGAGAGCTCTGAAATCTGCAAGTTGTGGGCACGTCCGCTGCACCCAGGTGGCCTTTAGTGGTAGTGGGGAATGCCTCTGCCTGGTATTAACTTGCTTGCCCTTCGTTTTAGCTTTTCTGCTGAAAGTAGAAAAAGCAGGCATGCCCTTCCTGACATGAAGTTTAAAATTTTAAAAGTAAGGGTGGGAGTTGCAGTTGCACAGGCACAAGCATTTAGGAATGGATTGCTCATATTTTCTGTGAGGATGCACTGTCATGGATCCTGGCAGCACCTGCAGGGCATTCATTTCTTAGCATATTCTGGCCTAAACCAAACTCTTTATTTTACTACTGAAACAGCTGAATTTAGTGAAACTAGTGGGAGTAAGGTTCAGACATGGCAACAGAATTGTCCTTATTGAAAGGAGCTGGCTGCCTTTTCAGGAATCGGAAAAAAAAATATTTTGATCAACATTAAGGTTGATTGCGTTCTCTTTTTAATGAAGCTATTTTTTCTCAAATATTGTGTCCCAAAGCACTTCATCACAACAGGGTTGTTAATTTTTTTTTTTTTTTTTTTTTTGCATACAACTTCCTGCCACCTCCCCTTCCAAAAAAACCCCATCTATCACTGACTTCATATCCAAAAATAGGTATTAAACAGTAAATGATGGCACATTTAGAATGGCTTTTCAGGGGATTGTAGGGTGCATGTTTGTCAGTCTCCTCTTCAGTTTATGGACTTTGGGTATATACACTTAAAGCTTGCAGAGCTGGGAGAGCGCTGCCGGGATTTAAGTACTTAGTGATACGAAAGAAGAAAAAAGCCTTTTCCTTTGACGTGCTTTTATAACCATAGTGTGTCAGAATATTTTCTTGGCAGGAGTGCCTGGCACAGCTGCCTGCCACACTTCCAACCACAGAGTGCCAAGCTGCAATATTACCTCGTGCATCTCAAATCACAGGGAACCTCTGCAGAGCAGGAACAGTGCAGAGCAGGGACGGAGTGTCTGCATGTAACGCAGGCTGAATTGTCTTCAAGGTGTTTGCTCTAAGCTGATGTGTTGACCAAAACCTGGGAGTAGGAGGCATTTGGGTCACTCACTTTTTCATTTAATGAAGATCGAGCCAGCTACTTGAGATTTTGTTGTTTGTGTGTCAGCTCCAACAACTTCTTAAGGTTTTCGGTATCTGAAACACTGCATTTCGGCTGGAAGTTTGAGCTTGCTGTTTTACAATATCTGGCTTAGTTCCACTATTTCTTTTGTCTTGTCCCATTAAATAGCAGCTCTCATTTTGAACAGAAGGAACAGAATCTAGAATGCTTTTACATGGATCAATCACTTGTAGGTCTCTTGAGTTAACCCTGCAATATTGTGTTAGCTATTTTGACCTCTCTCCAGTTACTTATCCCCACAACTACATAGCTCAAGCATGAGCCATTTGGCTCACCACACATAGGAATGCAGATTTGTGGTGATGCAAACTGTCTGGAAGTCCAGCCCTTAACATTGCCTTTAACAGCACTATGGGTGCAACCTCCTCATGCCTTGTGGAACAGTCAGCCTGAGCACACAGTCCTGGGTGCAGATAGAGATGGAATCATCATCTTGGAGGTTGACTTCCTGTGCAGAGTGGGCAGTTTTGCACAATAGATCCCCTTACTTACAGCAGTCTCGGATGTTAGTTATATCCTCAGTCTGCCTCTGCTGTTCTTTTTGTGTCTTTTGAGTTTTTGTAATAATGCTTTAAATTTCTTGATGACTGATGGGAAGTGCTGTTTGAGTTGTGGTGTTCCAGGGGCATGGAGCTAGCTGTTGAGCTTCCCACATGGTTCCCTGGAGCAGGAGGGAGTGGGACATAATGAAACCCTTGCTGCAATACAGAAATGTTAAACAAAAGGTGTAACTGGCTGTGAGTTTCAGCAAGAGAGAAAGCTGAAATGGAGAAGCCTTGTGATAGCCATCCCCAAATGTTTCTACCTTCATGGGAAGGTTGATGGTGTTTGAGCTTGGTAGGAGCAAGTGTGATGGTACCTTAGGCACTTAAATCCCTTTAAGGACACAGGGCAAGGCAGTTTCCCTGTAGAATGTGGCACTCAAACTGTGGTGAACTGAAAAAGCACAGTGCAGCATGGTACTGCTAGGTTTTGAAGATTTCGGTGTGTAATGCTGCTTGGCAGCCGTCAGCCTTTTTGACATTGATAATCTGGGCAAACAGGTATTTGGCAAGTTGAGAACTGCACTGCTGTGCAATAAGTAAGCTCCTGTTTTTCACCTGTGCTGTTACTTCAGGGCTGTGCATGCTGTCACCCTTCCTGTGCTTCAGGCATTTGCTAAGTGACAGTTTTACTAAAAGTCTTTCTGCCTTCAGCATTTCACGTGGCAGGCAGAAAATTTGCACCAAGAAGTGACTGTCCTAGTTCTTTTAAAGTCTCAATTCTTGTTGAGCCAGAAATGTATCTTCCTTTTCTTTCTATTCCTGCCTATCATCTGATGGATTTAAAGGGAGGGTGGCTTTGCGTATGAAACACCGAGATAATTTATATAAATAGCAAATGAGAATACACATAGCTGATTTTAAAATTTACTCTTCAGGCTACAACCTTCATTGTTAAAAATATCAAATGATAAATTTCAGCCTTTTTAATAAACACTCCTATGTCTGTCTTCTGGAATGAACAAAGTCATTTCCCTTGGTCACTATTCTGTCCTGGGCTGCTGGTTTTCTCTCCATGTTACTTAGCTGGTCATTTGAGGTTACCTCATGTCATATGCCTTGTGTTTGAACAAGACCTTTGTAAAACCAGTCTTGTATCAGCTTTTGGCCCACAAACCAAATGAACCAGCATGTTGTGTGACGGATTTGTTTCCTCTTTCTGTGTTTACCTTGCGTGTGTTACTACAGGCACGATGCCTACTGAAGCAACTGCTGTGGAAAGGCCCTGCCAAACCAAAATGCTCCTTATGGTTCTGTATCCTGCTGCTGTGGAATATTTGTAATTGAATTGATTGTTCTCTATTTCTATTATCTTAACATTTGCAATTTTCAGATTTACTGCAGTGAAGAGAATAATTTGGGAATTAATCTGGTGAGGTGAAAGCTGAGTGGGTTTTTCTGATTCCCTGTCTGTCCCTGAGCTCTCAGGCAGGTGTCTCGGGTGTGGGAGGGAGGATGAAATTTACCCATCTTGTATCCTCTTGTTGATACTTACATGAATTCCTCTTTCCAAACACCGGGTAATTCTTCTGCTGGCTTTGTTTTCAGTTTCCAGCTGAGTCTGGAACTTGGTTGTTATTACCAAATAGATTTATAAAAGGAAGCTTGATGCTTTCTTACATAGCATTTCACTTTCTTGAGACACTTTACTTGGCCTTTCAGCATGTTTGTAAATGCAAAGTACATTAATATAAAATACTCTATTCTTGTTATAATACTTAGAAACAAAATTAAAGCTCCCACCCAAACATTCAGTGAAACAAAGTAGATAAAAAAGCATGTTTGTGTTTGGGAATGGAATTTTTCCAGCTTACTTTGAGGACTGTTGACAATGGGAGAAGGGGAAAGATGGAAGCAAAACAGGTGTGTTTGGTTATGCAGCTTGGATGGGAACCAAAAGCTGGCAGAAACGAGGTGATATAAAAAGATTCTCTGGATGTTTTGCTCATAGTTGGGCATTCAGCAGGACATGAAGCTGGGTCCCTATAATACACTGTCTGCAAAACAATAGTTTTATGTTCAGTAGTTAGGATGGAATATGACCTGCATTCACAGAATCACAAGAGTGATGAAAATTCATCATCATTACTTTATTCATGCTTGAGTACATGCCAGGCTCTAATTATGAGATAGCTCCAGTCTTGCTCAGGACCCAGACATTTACAGTGTTCCTGGCACAGGTGGTTTTGTTGAGGACAGCCACAGTCAAAAATTCTGTTTCTGGGTTCTATGCAACAGCTGCTGAGGCTGCAAGTGACTTATGGGATGTACACTGGAGTTCTGATACTAGAGATTTGAAGGCAAAGAGCATCTGAGTGCACTGGAGGTATCAAAAGGAAGTCAAAAAAGTTGTTGATGGTTTTCAAAATGCTCCCAACAGCTGAAAGGGAAAAAAAAAAAGAAAAAGGGATCTTTCCACATCAGATAAATCATTTGTGAAGTAAAGGTAAGAAAAAAATACAGACCAACACGTAGTATTTTTAGCTTTCTAATTCCATACTTTTGCAATTTCCTTCTGCTGAGTCTCTTCAGCACTTCTTGCTCCCAGCTCATGCTTTACTTGCCTTTCAAGGACATTGCAATCTGCATCTGACTTCAGTGCCATCATTGTTTCAAAGTCAAATCCTTTGAAAATTGTATACCTGAATTTCTTTGAGAACACAAAGCCTGGAGCAGGAGAGGGATATTAATAGAAACTGCTTCTCTCTGTTGTTGTATAAAGACAGAAGATGAATTATTTCAGTGTGGCAGTGGGAGGTGTTTTTCAAAGCAATTGTTTACATTTTTGATCTAACAGGGAATTAAAAAGGTCTGGGTGGCACAGAGAGCTGCCATAATTTTGCAGAAGGAGAGTAAAGGTACACATTAAATGCCACATTGCTAATTTTGCAAGGTGTGCTTAGCAATTATCCAAGTTAAAGTTGTACTGACAGTTCCCACTCAGCCTTCAGAAAATCAGGAAGAAACTTTGCGGCATCCTACCACATGCCTTTTAAAACATGGAACCAGAACAATTAGTCCAGGCCTTATTTGATACTCTTTTTGAACACCCTCGAACCCCACAATGATTCTTTTAGGACAATAGCCTAGGGCTGAATTCAGTAAAAGCTCTGCCTGACATTCATATGACGCTGCAGGGAGCTCTAATTGGACCTGGTGGGAAGAGGCAGGATTTAAATTTTATCCCCAAAGGAGGGTGAGAGTTTAGAGATCCAAGAGTGGTTTGAAGGGAAATACAGGTATTTGAGACAAGCCTGATGTGCGACTGCCAGGGCAGGAAGGGATGTGGGTGTTACCGTTTGGCACTTGGATTGCAGAGAAGCCCCTCCTGTTCCCCCACATTCCCTCAGGAGTTCCTCTCCCATCCTTTCCCATCAAGTAGCTCCTGACTTTCTGCACGTGGACATTCCTGGGCTGCAGTGTGGCTGGTGGCTCTTTGGTGTGCATCCTGCCTGAGGAGGAAAGCAGGAGCAGGCAGTGCTACGAGACAGAGGAGCCTTCCTTCCCACTCACTCAGTATCACCACCACCCTGGACCAGCCGTCTCGCTGGTTTGACAACCAGTCTGCAAGTTTCCTGACATGTGAGACATGGCTGGCACAGAGAGCTAGATCTGTGTCATTAAATAGCAACAAATGTAGTTTATAATATTCAATTTTAAAGATACTCATAGAAGAAAAGGCAGCAAGACGTGTACATCCACTGTCCTCTCCTTCCGACCCCGTTTCTCTGCTGCCTGCTCCTGGCAGCAGATCAGCTGTGGGTGAGCCTTACAGGGCGTATGTTTGGTCATTAGGCTCTGTGGGGTTCTCACAAGCCTTGCCACCTGTGTGCTGCTCTCCTGTGCAGGGAGCAGGGCCACACTGGGTGCTGTGCTGGGGGTTTGCAGATCTTGTTTCTCCACAGACCCTGCCCCACAGACTGCAAGGGCCACCCTGTCCATTTGGGCCCTTTCATGCCGTAGAGATCAAAGTGCTTCATAAGCAGCTGCTCTGGCTACAATTAACTGGAGTTGAAAAGTACTCAGGAAAAAGTTATTAGAAGTGTCAGGTTTGATTTTATAGCATCATTAATGCTGGAGACCTCAGACTTGGAAAATTATCAATGCATTGGTAATTGCAGAGGGAAGAACTTAGTTTAACTATTTATGCCTTTAGAAAGGAATTTTGAGGGTCAAAGCCTGGTTTTTAAAATGGATTGCTAATAACACATTAAGCAATGAATTAGTAAGTTATTAAGCTATGAATAAATGAAATTGTGTTTGTTTTAAAGGCTGGTCATTTGCTCTGCTCCATTTTTTGTACAGCCTGCCAAACCCTTCGCTGGTGAGTTATACTGCTCTGGACAGATCCCTGCCTCGAGTAACTTGTTATCTGTATTTGACACAGCAGAAAAGGAAACATCAGACAAGCGTGGTGGAATTGATGAGGGAGGGAGGGATGAGCATTCCCGGCAGAAATAAGGTCAGGCACATCACTGCACAGTACTGCCAGTGGGCTTCAAGCAGTTTTTTTGTCTGGGAGGAGGAGGGGTGTGTGCCCTATGGTATCTCTTGGCAGGTCTGGTCCTCTGCTTGCAGAGGTGAGAGTCCGGTTGTGGTTCCTGCCCAGCTCAGTCACCTGGTTTTCCTTTCCTACGGGTGAGGTGAGGTGGGATGGGAGGGAGTAGGGCAAGGCAGAGCTTGGTACTTGTGCATCTCCTCCCCTGATAGCATGGCAAGGGTGGGAGCTCAGGGAAGCAGCAACATGCGTCTCATCTGGAGGCAGCCTGGGCGGCGTCTGGCCAGTGGCGACTGCATAAACTCGGCTGTCTGGGGCTGGTACCTGCCCTTGTTCTTCACCTCAGCTGCTGTCTTTTCAGTCCCCAGCTGTTCCTCCCCAGTACCAAGTTCCTTTCCTTCCACAGGCCTCCTTGTAGTGTCTCCTTTCACTAGAAGTTGACTCTGTCCAGCCTCCTTTCCCATTTTGCTGCAGTCTCACTGACCAGCCTTCCCCAGGCTGTGGACTGGTGTCCACTCTGTGCCAGCAGCCCTGTGTTCTGTGCAGGGGATCCTTCTACCTCCCGCACCTGGTGGTTTTTCTGCCAGTGAGAGGAGGCAGGGACTTGCATCAGGGAAAGGAGTGAGCTCCAAGACCAGACTGAGTGTTTCTGGGGAGCTGTGGCAAGCCCCAAGGCTGCAGGTGATTGAACCCTTTCACTTGCTGTCATTCCACCAGAGCTCATGTGCTGAATACCCTGTGGATAGAAAATGACCTTCTGGCTGTGGTGGAGCTACTTGTAGGTCCTCAAAGGGGTTCCTGCTGAACTTAAAGTCAGTGACAAGCCAGAAGAGTTTGTCAGAAACAGAGAATAGAAGAATACTAATACAGTGTGGATACGAGATGTGTGTGCTTGTTAGGACATGGAGGAAGCAGATCCTGGATCTTTACTGCTGTATAAGATTGCATCACCCAGCACCTAACAATAAATACTACTTTCGGAGGTTCTTTGTTGGTAGGGCCCCTCTCAGAAAAGAAAGGAGATCTTGTTCTGCCAATCCTTTAATGACTATGTCTCTCTGTGTGCATTCAGGGGAAGGGGGGGTTCAGATAGCCAGATGAATTTTAACAGAAGGTCTTTGTGTAAAATATATGCACATTAAGAAAGAAATATATTTAAAATCAGTTTTCAAGAAGAATGTGAAGTTACAGCAGGGGAAAAAAGTGTAGTGGTATTTTGTTCTGCTTTGCAGTTTGTAGAAAATACTCAGAGCATGGTGCTTCAAAACTATCTCCCTTTTCCAAACCTATTTCTGGTTAAGTTTTATTTGAAGGAAGTTGTTTAGCTGCGTGTATAAGGCAGTAAATTCATTTAGAGACTGAATTATGAGGAATTCTGTTTGCTGTCCTTGTCTTCATCATGTGTAGAGGTTATTTGGATTTGTATAAAAATTCAGCAGTATAATATTTGTTCTTTATTTCTTGAGCACCAAAATAAGAAGACATAATCTTTTATTCAAGTAAATTGAATACGGTTGGTAATTGGAGACTTGAGGATTTAGGATGTGTTTGTTGTTTTATAGCACTGTTCACCCGTTACAAATGAATTTGTAATTTATCCTCTCAGTCTGTGATAACCCCATCACCTGCCAACACTTGACAGTTCTGCACACTTGTGATTTATTCAATTCCATCTTTCTAAAACATGGAACAGGGTTTTAATTGCCTTCTGTGAAGAATTTTGCCATCAGGGCAATGGAGCCTCATTCCTTCATTTGCAGACAGAAACTGCTTGATCTGGTAGCTCTGAAGTTTGTACAAACTTTGGATCTACCTTAAATACATTTGCTTTAGCCCTTTTTTATGCCTGAAAAAATTAACAGAAAATTGAAGATTACTTTTCTCTCCTTAGACATAGGACTTTGGCTGTCAAGCCTATTGTTTTTGTACTTTCTAACAACTGTTAAATATATGATGCACCATTTATCTGCCTGCATGTGTGTACAACTTGTAAATAATTTAATGTTTTACTTTAACGCTTGGCAACTTCGCATAATTCTAAAATGAGAAAGATAAAATTCTGCTAAATTATTAATTCACTGGGAAATGGAAACAACCGACATAAATTAAGCACGGAAAATGGTTCCCTTTTCCTCTGTGGGAATCAAAGCAGTGAACACAACTGGATAACATCAAGGAAGCTAAATGGACCAGATGACTATAGAATAATTTAGATTGCAAAGGGCTTCTGTGGATGTCATCTTGTCCGACCACCAGCTTAAAGCCAATCTACTTATTAGAGACATGGTTGGTTGAGTCTTGAATGCCACCAACAGTGGAGATGATCTAGGATGGAGGTGTTCAGGAATCTCCTGCGTTCATGGCTACATAGACAGGGCACATCAGATCTGTTGCCTGTCTGGCTGGTGGATTTTGGTGGTACTCTGCAGTGTTAGAAGTTTTCCTGCAGGTTAAAACCTTTGCAGTAAGGTGTACATGTGCTCCAGTGCCATTGTGGCAGAGCAGAAAATTTTGCAGCTTGCTTTAAATGGATCGAGGCACAGTGACTCTGTGACGGCTTCTAGGTCTTGCAACTTAAAATAATTTGTTTGTGTCAATTTTCCTAGTAGCCAGTTGTTTCTTTTAATTATTTACTGTGGAGCTTTCTGTTTTGCAACATTCATATAGTATATATTATAGTAGTCATCACAGATTGTTTTAAATGTTTAAAGATAATTAAATTATTGTACATAGGGAAATGTGGTAAGATATTATTAGTATCCAGAACAGCAGCTACGTCCAGGCATGTAGCTGCAAAGCAGAGCAGAGTATAATTTGTGGTTTAATAAAAAGCCTTATAAAGTAAAGTTAAACCTGTGTTCTGCAAAATTTCTGCTCTCAGCAACAGCCTTTTCTCTGATACTACTTTGGTTTTGATCTGGATTTATTTTTGTTCGAGAGCACCTGGGGGGTCCTGAAATATCTGTGTTGTATATATTTAACAAGAACTGCAGTATCTGTGCTTTTTTTGTTTTGTTTTCTTACCTGCTTCTCACTCCTGGGATATATGTGGGAATCCTGTACATTCTTCTGAAGGAAAACGTCCGTTTGCATGATGCTTTCCAGATGCCCTGTTTGTATTTAAGGATACATAATAAAAAATATCCCAGGCAGACCTGTACATAATTAATAGGGGTGCCTGGGGCTGGTGGCCCACACATCACAAATCTGAGCAAAGATTACTCCTATGACCATGTCCCTGATTTGTGTTGGATTGCACAAGGAGAGGACCAGTTCCCTAGATGATCCTGTCCTTGGGTTTGGCATTCCACTACTGATTCTTGAACATCCTGCTCTGCTAACTATTGTCAGCCACCCAGGTGAAATCCTAGATGTTGTTTGGGAAGAAAAATTTTTTTTCTGTGGGGAAGATGGGATGTGTGCAGAGACTGAAATACAGTCAGTTTAAATGCACAGGGACAGTGTATTTGAGGTGGTGGATGGAGTAATTGTCACCTGGAGGAGATGTCAACCTTCTGGAGCAGATCACCCTCCTTAAAGATCCCAACTGCTTCATCCCGGAGACCAAATCCTAGTATCAGTCTTTTAGTGGAAGCCCTTGTGCCTCTCTTTCTCAATAGTTCTATCTTCAGTGTCATCATCATCTTCCTCAAACCACCCGGGATTGATGAAGTCAGTTTGGTGATGAAGAGTCAAGCCATGTTTTTAGTGATCAGAATTTCAAGAAACACATCCTTAATGGACAGCAGAACTTGCCTGTGTAACATTTCTTCTGTATAAAAAAGGAACACATAAAAACTGCTGTCACAGTGCTGTCTTTACTGACAGCATTTAGAATGTCTGGAAAAAATTAATCTGTGAATCCAAATGTAACAAAAGAGATCAAAATTTGGGAGGGAGAAAGGGACTATTAGCTGGGATTAACCTTTGGTTTTATGGCTTTACAGCTATGGGGACCCACACTGTGTGCCCTTTGGAGGCTTTAGTCATATCAGAGAATATGCAGGCTGAGGTATAACCTGTGATTATTTTGGTAATGTCTTGCCTTTTTCTTTCTCAGTAGCTTACATACCAATAATGTTATTTCCCCCAGTGTTTCTGTACTGTATGTCAAGAGCAGCCATGATTTCATCACTGCCTGTTTCTACTTCATATATTTAATTTACAAAATCTTCAGTGTCTTTCAACACATTTTGATGTGTAATAATTTGTTTGGCAATTTTAACTCCAATGATGTATTTACCCATTGTGCCTTTATTTGGGTTCTAAGTGTACAGCCATAAATAGTCATTATTTATGCTATTAGTGCTATTGTATTTTATTTATGCAATAGTGCTGTTTTACTAAATCATGTGAACATCTCAGCTGAAAAATCCAAACACAAGCACATTTTGCAGTACTATTTTAGGAAATATTCATTTAATAATACACCCAACCTGGAAATCAATGGATACTTACAATTTCAGCAGCTTTCCACATTCCCCTTTGTGTACCATCATATTTGACTTCTTCAACCAGGAGCCACATGACATGTCTCTGCTTGTCCTACCTGGAACATATCCACGCATAATTCACTGTTCAGTTGCACAAATGCAAATGCCCACACAAAGGAAGCAAGAAGTCACTGGGAGCAGGAATCCTCCTTTTGGCAGCAGTATTGAGTTAGGTCAAAGTACCTGTGTGATTGTGGCTGTATTCAGTGTTGGTGCTTGATGGTAAGATGATATAGATGGAATGATTTTCTCAGTCTTTTTAAAGGTAACAGTGATAGTAACTGCATATCATACAGCACTTATTTTAGGTTTTCAGAAGGAAATTGTTGATTCTTAGTTCTCAGAGAACTTTTCACTACTCAACTGAAGCATGGACTTGTAGTCCTTTGCAGTTGTAGATGGCATAAAGACCCTTGGTGTCTCACTGTGTTTAGATTTATTTGCTTGCATGTCTTTAATTATGACTGTGTAATTAAAATATGTCTATTAAAACCGAGTAGCTGATAAGCAGAATGAGGCAAACTGACTCTGAACAAACTAAAACTTTGACTGTCTAGGAAACTGTTGAACATCCCACCAGAAATCCCTTCATCCCAGTTCAATTAAGCATGCTTATCTGTACACAGGAAAAATCCTACTTTGCTAGAGGCTGACATAATCATCATCGAAATCAGCAGTTAATGAATGTTCATTAATATTATGAAAATCTCATTCCTTCTCCAAACACTTAACGTGCTTTATCTCTGTAACCATTTCAGAAGGTTGCAGTACACAACCTGCTGTGCTGCATCCTAACAGTAACCTGAGAAAAATTGTATGAAGTTCTTACAGCCTAGGGCTTTTTGCAACATTTTTGAAAGGTTCCTAAAAGGTATTGCTTACAGCTGCATACAAGCTTTGTAAAGTATTAATAGCACTACTTCTTCTGTGCTGAGTGGCTTACTGCCATATACATTTGTAATTGGTGTAACAGTGCATGCAGAAGAATTTCAAAGCAGCAACTCAACTGAAAACTCTCTCATTTTATTAATAGCCCATTCATGAAGAGACTAAGAGAGGATTGTGAAAAGTGTAGAAGAATTGAAGTCTGATATGAGAAGATGTGAGAACTGGGCACTGGATCCCTCGGGTCCAAAGCACATGGCAACAGAGAAAATTTTTCAGAGGAAGGAAGTTTAGGGGAGCAGAGACTGAAAGGGTGCTCCTGGCCTTTGGCAGCACTACAAGACAATATCCTGTGTTTATGTAGGTGCTCAGCAGTGATTTCCCTCTGTACACTTTAGATTATTGAGAACACCTGAAGCTGTAGCCAGGCCTCCACCCCTGCTGGGAGTTGTCTGGATGCATCAATCCAGCAGCAGTCTATACAATGTTTTGTATTTCATAGTTGTCAAAGGTATCATCTGCAGGAAATGACCTTCTCAAAATCATGGGGTTTGCATTTTCTTGGCCCTCGGCAAAATCAGCCCCTCTTGAACAACTGAGAAATGTGTTCAGAGGTGCTCTGTCTCCTTCAGAGAAACTGAGGAAGCACAGGTTTCACTTGTGAGCTGTTTGCTGATCTCGAATGCTGTAGATCTGGTTGGGGAAAGCAGCAGCAACTGTCTAGAGTGTAAATACATTCAAACCCCTTCTCTGCCTGCTTCTGACAGAGCTCAGCCTGTTGGGAAAACACTGTGTAGCTGCTGTACTTGTTAAAAGATACAACTTTTAAACTAGAATTCTCTTTTGAGCTTAGTCAAAGATTCCTAAATGCCAGCCAGAGTTTTTCCAATGTCAGATTTTGGTTCTCCCTTCCCCAGCTCATTCTGCACAGAGCTGTTTGCTGGGAGGTCAGTCAGTTTTGTTGACTGCATGTGTTATTTGTTTCCATACATTCATATGTGTTTGCATAGGCATGTATATGCACATATTAGATGCAGGTGATTTTTGAACACAGCTTTCGCTAGCATAACTCAATATATAAAGTCAGGTACTAATCCTGAGTCCCTGAGTTTGGTTACTAGCTGGTACATGATGGGAACAACCACTGTGCCTCAAGGTGTATGTACAAGGAATGGCTGATAAGCCTGAAACAATAGTATCTCTATAGGACACAGTCAATAAAGCTGTATTTGATAAACTGACCTAAGCCTCTTCTTTTTGCTGCCAATTGTTTTATCTGATTATCATCAGCAGCTTCCTCTTTCACAGAGTGCAGGCTCAAAAAATCTGCCATCACTTTCTTTCTCCTTGTTTTGCTGCGAAAATCCATTCTCTATGGGTCCCCACCTGTGGCGGTCTCCTCCCTCCCTTGCACTGAGCAGCAGCAGTCAGGTGCTGAACTGTGGTTGAGTGAAAGTAGGGGTCCACATCAAGGACTGAAATAATTCCCAGGAGCTTCCTATGCTTCTGTCTCCAGGAGCAGATTCCTCTTCACATGCTTTCACTTCCAACCAAAAGGGCAGGTGTCATACCCCTGACAGATCTGTTCAATCACCACCTGTAGTTGTCACCTTTCAGGTAATTTTACCTGGTAGAATTTAAGTAAATGGTGAGCTGGTGCATAATTAGCTCCAATATCACAATGGATTTGCCTGTTGCTTTGCATTGGCACTGGATACTAATGAAGCTTTGCCCACGTTCTGATCTCCTGGTCTTTGTCAGTGTATATGCAGTTTCCTTACTCTTTCCAAGAACATCTCTGAAGTTTTGAAATTAATTGCTATTTGCCTGCAAAAGTGAAAGGACTCAAAGGACAAAGTGCAAGTGCTGCCTTGTTAGATGTTAAACCCCACTTCACATGGCTGATCATAAAAAGACATTCTCCTCTGGTTATTTCTCTGTTCCACTGTGATTTCCAGAGTATTTTCTGTTGCTAATGATGAAGGAACTTTTCCTCTTGGAGATGAGTCACATTTATTGCTAGCCCTCAGGAGATTCAGACATGCAATATGAGATTACCTAAATTAGAGGGACAGATGTTAGGCTTTAAGAGCTTTTTGTTATCTTGACAGTTACGTCTTAACACTTCCAGAGTAATGAAATCCTAATCTTATATATTGAAATTTTTTGTTTGTTTGTTACTTATTTAAATTATTTAACACTCTGTATAAGGTTTAGGATTTGTTTTGATTTAATTTTTTTTGAGAGATCTTTCTGCTGTGAAGAAAGACTGGCAGAAGTAGCTCAGCAGCATAATGTGCAAGTATAAATAGAATGCAAGCTGTCCATTTATCTCAGTCCTGATCTACTTATATTCATCTGATGCTTATTACACTCGTGGTTTGTCTCAGAGCAGATACATCCAGTTAGGATTAAGCTTGGACAACTAACCTAATTCACTCTTGTAACTCACTCTTGTAGCTTAATTCAGGGTTTCTGTCTAGATTTCTTGTGATACCAAATAATTCGTTAAACACCCAGCCCTTAATAAATCAACATCAAAATATGAAGAATATTTATTGCTGTCTCTGTTTTTATGAGATACTGAGTTTGATTGTAGTGGGTTTTAGGTTCACCCAGATACATCTTCATTCATACCTATTTCTGAAATTTCTTCCCACTCCAGCTTCTGCTGCTACGTAATGGTATTTTATTAAATATATTTTCAGATGGCAGATTCTCTAGAATACTTGATAGGACTCCCTTTTGAACTTTTTGCTAGAATGTTCTGCTGGAGTAGTCTAAAAGTGAAAAATAAGCACACCTGTCCAATTCTAACAAGCATAAAAATAATAAAGGCAATTGAATGTACCTGGACTTTATATTTATCTTGTCCACATTGATAAAAGAAGATTCAGTCTTTTCTTGTATTTCAAGAATCTAGAATATCCATGTAATAATGATTTATTTCTTGGATTTTCAGACAGGTGTACTCAGCATTTTCACTCTACAAGAACCCTGTGGGATTTGTGGATGTAAAAATACCAAGCTTTGTGTCTTTAACATATCAGCTACATTTTCTTTTTCATTTAAAATCGGCCTCTAGTTGACTCTTTATTGTTTTAGCCTAGTGACTGGCCTCTGGCATGGATTAATCTTTGACAACTTGTTTTCCATTTTAAAAATTAACACAACCAACTTGTCATAATTCAACATTTCTATAGGGTTATAAAAAAGCTCTGGACTAATCATAATAACAGTGCTAACTTGTTATGCTGTGTGGGTGTTCAACTCTATAAAACAACTTACATTTCAGATTAGAAGTTACTTGTGTATTATATTTTAATGTGTGCAAAACAATCAGTTTGTACAAGAATGTAGCATGAGTCCAATTTATCTTTCTGTTTGACTGTCCTCAACAAAATAAGTATGCAGAACATAATTGATGACACATGATTTGAAGAGAAAAATCTTAACATTTTCACTTTTTTCCCCCTCGTTTCATTTCCACTGTTACTGCAAGTCTGCTGGAAGATGCACATGGCAAGATTTAGATTGTATGTGCCCTTATATTTGCTTTTAGAAACTGATCCAAGAAACAATAATTTCTGAGCTCTGCATATGTGTGTGGTAGATACAGTTCCCCATGTAATTTTCAGAGTCTTTTGTATTCTTCCTGTGAGATCAGTCCTGCAGTTCTCTGGGTTGTTACTGGGGGTGTGAATGCACTTCTGCTACTGGAGTTTCTCCTACCTGCCAGAACTCCAGGGAAAACGAGTGGGTGAGTGGAAGATACAGGCTGCACAGGTAGACTCTTTTGCCCTGTGTGAGTGGTGAGATCTTGAAGTGCATGAGAGCTGCCACTTTTCTTGTCTGTGAGATGTACTCTTTTCCCTGACAAACATGGTCTGCAATTGGAGAAATAGCAACACCAGGGGCAGTGGCTTATCAGGAGATATGAAGAAGTGTGGAGGAATGGATTAAATTTAGAAGAAACTCTAGAACAGTGATGATTCTGCTGCCAGAGCCTGCTGCTCTGTACAGTTAGGAGGGATACATGCTCCGTAGTGTGAATCTTTCAGCATCACATCAAATGTGAGAATGTAAGGAAGGGCCTGTAAATAATTGTTAGAATTTGGAGGAAAAATCACAGTAGGGCATTTGAGATGTCCTGTAAAGGTAAGACTCCTGTACAAACAAAAAGATCAAAAGCACCAGTAGGAACATTTAGTAGTGAAGAAAGTGATGGCATCTTAATTTAATGATTCCCAAGAAAACTTGAAGTCACTGTTCTAAAGTATTTTGTGGGTCCCTGGGGAAGGAGGAATCAGAGTGGACAGCTGTAGGTCAGTGTGGCTGCTGCTTTGTCAATGTGCAACACTCTGCCTGCGGTCAGAAACAGACCTGGAAATGAAGCATTAGAAAAATAAGCCCTATTTTATTGCCACAATTGTGTTGATTCCATCAGGCTGTCTACAGTCATTTAAAGATAATTGGAGGGGTGTTACCCACTGAATGTTACTGTTTATGTGATGTGAAAGAAGAGATAGGTGCAGTCTAATACTCAAAGAATATTGCTGTCTATAAACTCTGGGGTAATTTGCTGATGCTGTACAGAGCAGTGATGTCCTTCAAATAGGAGCTTTTGTTATAGTAATGCCAGCAGCAAGGAAAAATATTCAGATTATTTTCCTGGAGATAGAAGCTGCTGCTGTTTGGAAAACAGTGCATTACACCATCTGTTTCCTTCTGATTGCGCACTACCATAGCCATTGTTGTGATTAATTTCTTTGCTTCTAGGCACAAATTTGAGTGCTTGAAAGAAGATTAAAAGCTTGTTTGCGGACAGGGATGTAGCTAATGGCTAGATTTCAGTAGGATTGTGTGTACTTACCAACTTTACAGTTTAAGTCATCAATCTTCTGCATGCATTTGATACGTGAAGAAAGAAAGAACATCCTTTTTCCTTGTAATAAGCCTCTACACGAATTGCTGGTGAGGTTTTCGCCATGTGCCACTGGTGCCATCACACGCTTAAAACACCACTGGGACAAAGGTCACTTTTCATAGAATCCTAAAATCATTTATGTTGAAAAAGACCTTTCAGTTCATCAAGTCCAACACTGGCAGGTCCACAACTAAACCATGTCCCTAAGTGCCACATAGATGTCTTTTAAATACCTCCAGAGATGGTGACTAAACCACTTCCCTGGGCAGCCTGATACAGTGCCTGTCAAATGTTTTTGTGAAGAAATATTTTCTACTATTCAATCTAAACCTCTCTGGTGCAGCCTGAGGCCATTTTCTCTTATCCTGTCTGCCTCATTTTCTAGTGAGGCTTGGCTGCTGAAAGTAGATGTGTAGTTTCATCCTTATCCCACTTGATTTGTCAGAACAGGTCATGACGCCGATGTGCTCCGAGAGTCCCAAACAATTAGTTATCCTGCCAGGTAGGAGGGAAGCCCTGCTGGCTGACAAATGCCCACAGACATCTCCTGGCCACATTTGGTGCCTCCACTGGGAAACTCAGTAAGGAGCATGTCACAGTGCTCTCTCTGCAGATGTTGTTGTTACCCTTGATCTGGCCAGAACCACTGCTTTGTGCCCCCGGTGACAAGCAGCACAAGAAAATGCAGAATTTTGCCCAGTATGGATGCTGTGTCTTACCTCAGTTCCTCTTTTCTTTGAACCCTGAGTATACAGTCCAGTGACAGTGTGTATCATGGTGGTGTTCCACCACTGGCTGTTCCCATCCTTCCTTCCTGTGAATTTCTGGGTACTTAAATAAGTCTGAAAAGCTTTTGACCCAGGACATGTAGCATAGCTATGAGATGCAGTGGTCCATCTTGATATACTAAATTTGCAAAACAAGTGATATTTGCATGAAACTCATCTGGTTTTAATTATTTTTTAAATATATTTTTCTTGGTTGTCAAACTTCAAGATTGTCACATTTGTCCATGATTTCATGTTGAAAGTGGAACCTCTTCCAGCTAGGATTGTAACAATTCTCCTCTGTTAACACAGTGTAGGCAAACTAATACTTTGTAATAGGGTGTTTAATATTGACTTCAATGTGACTTAATTAAAGTTTGTCTATTTGAATTGGATTTCAGAGTAATAGATGATACATCATATTTTAAAACACTTCTTCAGGATGGTGTGCATAATGGTATATATTTGGGCTGTGGCAGATCTGTGGCCATGCAGGACATAGTTAAACAGAATTGAGAGGAAAATCTTGACTGCCAAGTAAAGCAGCATTATCAATTTCCTCTCTCCTGCACTGAAAGAGACAGGGGGAGCAGACAGTGTAGGGTTTCCTGATATGTTTTAAGAAAGCCTGGGATTCATTTCCCCTCCCTTCCTTCCTATTAGCTGTTTGTTAACTCCCAGGAAGACCCAGGTTTTTCTCATAAGATCTCTCTGCTCACATATTCTGGAAAGGGGCTCTGCCTTCAAAGGGCTCAGTCCTCTGTGCAAATACAGGGGGAGGAAGAGGAGTTGTATTGATGATGGGAGTCTGAGCAAACGAACTGAAGAGGAGTTTCTAACTGATAGCATTGAATTCACAATGGTATTTTCTTCTAATTCTCTGGCATGAGCATAGCACTTGTCCCTGAAGGATACCAGGTGCTTTGAGGCAAAGTAGGAAATGTAGCAAGTGTCAGTGTGAGATTTCTGTCTTCGGAGTGTGGAGCTGTGAACTTACAAGCAAGACTGTAAAGTTAAAAGAAAGACATTCAACTTGCCTTTCTTCAGGAGAAACCGCGTGAGTTTATTTGCAACAGCTGGACATCACTCACATTAAGGAGAAGGATGTGAAGAAGGAGGTGATCGTACCAGCTACTTGGGATGAGCTCTGGTGCTGGATCTCCCTGTGTGGCTGGAGTGCATTGACAACCTGGATGTTTTGGGGGGGCTTTCCTTCATCCTAAACAGTGCAGGGCTGTTATTTGGATATAGTTATTTTGTATAAAACACTAAAATAGAGACTATTTTGCACCATTTTTATTTTCTTAAAATGTCACTTGCTAGTGTGACCTGCTTGTGTGAGGAGCTGTGACTTTATTCATACTGATCACACAGAAAGTAGACTGAACCTGTGGCAAGATATCCTGTCTGCTGGCTGCAGCATGCTAGGAACTGAGAGGGTGTTGCAGCTTTCTTGCAGAAAACATCTTGGTATTTTCAAGTGCATTAACTGCAACCAATCTTTCTTTTTCCCTTCTACTGGAACTCGGTATTAGTTCCTGAAGAAAAGCATATATAATACAAATACTCTTCCAGGACTTTAAATCTGAGGCCTTTTTCATAATTTTTGAAATATCACACTCCATTGACATTTAAAAACAAAATCAGAGTGGTTTTCAGTGTATTAGAAGAGAGTAATTTTAAAGAAGAGATCTTTTATTTCCTTTGCTGAATAGTTTGGTGAAGATACACCCATGTCTCAACACCGCCTTTTAAGGGAAGGACATGAAAGTCGTTTTAGGATCCTACAAAGATTCTTCCAAATCCCTCATGGCAGAAGACACTCGAGAAATAACCCACATCAAATATGCTCTGGTGAGATGAATGTATACGTGATCCTGTAGTGTGATGTGTGTGTACACAGAATGTTGCAACTGAACTGGAGCAGCATGTGAGTTGAGTATGAGCAGTAAGCAGCCTAGGATTTGTATTACTGACTTCTTTCAACTGATGATTCTTGCAGGAACATGTGTTTGTTTGTTTGGTTTTTTTTTTCCTGAAAGTGTATTCATATAGGGATCCAGCAACTGTTACAGTTAAAAAATACAAATCTTTATCTATGTTAGGTACTACTCATGATAGTAATTACTCTCTGTCACCAGTACCTACTGGAGAAGAGCGTGATACCTTGTTTTTACTTGCATTTCCAGGTGTATGACAGTATCTAACATAGATTTGAAAGTGCTACATCAGCCCATCTTTTATATTCTAGAAGAATATTGCTTGAGTATTCCTCTCCTGAAAGCATACCTATTTATGCAGAAGAAAATATTTATAAGTGTACTTAAAAAATCAAGAAGCCTCTGATTACATCTGTACTGCACTAATTTTAGGACTTTGCCAGCATTTACTTTGTCTCAAAATCTGCTTTATACAGTATGTGTTAGCGTGACTGATAATTACATAATCTTTGTGTTTAGTAAAGCTACATTTTGTTTTTCCTTTTTCTCTGAAATGAGTTAGCCCTGACTGGCTAAGATAAGCAAAAGTAGATTTTTCAGTAATTAATTAAAACTTCATTGTTTTCTTTTATGCACAGTGACATATTATGATCTTTAAAAAAGAAAAAATACTTTTTTGTTTATTTTTAAATTAATTTTGAAATCTACATCAACATAAACTAAGCTACCTTTGTTAATTTTCAAGGCTTTTCAGTATTCCTTTATTTGATGTTGATGTTTACTCTTAGGAAAAAAAAGAAAACAAAGAGAAAAATGCCTGTCTGGTGATTTTATTTCCTTACACCTTCCTTGTACTATGCTCACTGTGTCTTCTGTTATCTATTGTGTTTGGAATTAAAATTATAATTTAAAATATACAATGATAATTTAAAATATAAATGGTAAATTAATTTATATAAAATTAATTTCCTGACTTACCAGTTCTTGGCATTTGTGAGGCCAAGATTTGGTAATTTTAGGAGTGCTTACTAGTAAATTATCAAAATCTAACAATTAAGTCTATTCAGGTGAGCTAGAAAAAGTTTTGATGTAAATTGCTGTTAATAACAGTAAAAAAAAATCAGGAAAAATTTAGTAGTATTTTAACCATGTGGAAAGCCATTCTGTAAAGCAAAACAAAACAAGGTCTCCTCAAATTTCAGTCTTACTTTCATGTAGGATTCAACTATCATTTGGTAGCACTCACACTGCAGTCAAGGCCATAGTGTAGTCATGAAAGCCACTACTTTCACCAAATATTTTATGATATTTGTGTTTTTATGAATTTCAAGCACCTGCTAGCCATTCATGAATGGATTGGAGCTAATCCAAAGTATAGGCAAAGCAATGACTACATAGGAGAAAAACACAAATTTAATATATTGAACACATTCTAACAGATGCTATTCCTAATTTTTACTTAATTTCCTTTAGATGAAGATCCTTAATATAAATCTTACAATGCTATGCAATCATGTCTTACTTACATCTTCCTGTCCTTATTTAGAGGTGTGTGTATAGTCAGAAAATAGTATGTAGTAGTAGGAAGCTGTCTGTTCTGTCTCCCACCCATCTTTATTATTATTCCAAAACTCTTTTTGATCAAGTGGCAGCCTTTTCTGTTTGAAGTCTTCAAGTATGCAAAAATTCTGTTTCCTTTTCTTCCTGTTACCCATTTTATGTTGACAGTAGGAAAGCAATTACAAGGTTTTAATGTTACCCTTGTATATCCAGTAAGAATTACTCCATTGTTTGGTCAAAGCTGGTTTATGGCCTTTTGGACTGATACAAGTTTTCCCGCCTTCCTGGTAGCAAACCTCAGCTTTCAGTGGCACTTGCAGACAAATGTTACACAGAAGGTGGATCAGAGTTTTAGACTGTGGAAAGGGAGAAGTATTGTAGCCTGAGAACATTTCTGTCCTGTAGCTATGCTGGGTAAAATCACAATTTTGGCAGAATTTATTTCCAAAGTAAATGTGCTTGTGATTCTGTGAATCCCTTGATGTATACACCTGTCTTCTCCTTGTGACAAAGTTGAGCTGCTCTGTCCTGTTGTGCCAAGTCTCACAAGGCTTGGTTCCCTCTTCATTAGCATCTCTGGAAATTGCTGAGAGCATGTGTGCTTTGCAGTCACTTCATCCTTTCCCTGCATGTTAAAATATTTAACATAGCATATAGAAACCTTTTACTGAACAATAAATGTCCTAGTTCATATATTGATTTTGCATTACCTTATTTACCTTAATAAGGGAAGCTGGGCTGGCTTCCAGAGTCATCATACTTCATCAAATCCATCTCTGTTTTATTTTCATTTTAACAAAGCAGACTTTATTTACTTACAGCTTGTTGACAGTTGGATCTGTCCCGCTTGGCCTAATCTTCATTGTGCTGTTCTCTGCAGGTGTCTTTTACTCAGGGCAGGCTGTGTTGCCTTTATCTGCTCACCCTGGTTGAGCCCAGGCTCTGGTGACACTTGCTCTTTGGAATGCAGACGTTTGGGACCAGGTGCCATGTGGCCCCTCCTGCCTGGACAGGCTGGGCCCACGCTGGTACAGCGAGTGCTGCGAGACAGCATCGCGTTTTCTGAATGCATCCCTGACTCTGTGCCTTCTGTGTGCTGCTTCATCTCTGGCTGCAAGCAGGTGGGACAGCAGTTGTGGGTTTGTGGAGGATTTCAGCCCTGGGAAGCTGTGGCTCTGAGCACTTCTCTAAGGACACCCGTCTCCCATCAGCAGGTGAGATTTTCCAAGGTGCTGTGGCCCTTTGTGATGGGCATCCCAGCGTAGTGCTCACAGACCGTGCTTTGAGATTCTCCCTCTTCTCACTTTCTCTAAGCAAATGGGAACAGTAGGACAGCTTGAACCGAGAGCTGTAGAACAAGTCTGGCAAGGGGAGATGCCAGAGACATCTGTCTTCAGTCTGGCTGTGCGTGGTATGGATGGGGAGTATCTTTGGAGGTATCCTGTAGTCTGCATCTCTTCGCTCTGGATTCAGGTTGGTTTTCTGACGAAGATGACTGAAGCTCTAGAGTAGGTTTTTTTTCGTGTGTAGTTCTAGGAGTGTGATGAATGGGTGGCTGAGGAGACTGACTGTGTCACAGGGTCCTTCCAATCCAAAGACGTTCTGTGAAAAGGCACAGGGAGCAGCACTGTAATGTGGGTGTCTCATACTAATAGGTTTTTGTAGTGAGTCAGAGCTTGGTTAATCCATAACCTGAATAATCCACCACAAAGAGTGAAGAAGAGTGTAGAGAAAGAGCACTTCTGCATCATCTGTGTCAGCCAAGGGGATGCAGACGTGGTACATCTTTTCCTGAAGCTGTATGAGTATTTCTGTGGGGTATTGGACATTCTTATAAGGGGAGAGGGAGTTGGCTTATGGGCAGGCTAGCAAAATGTGTGGATGCAGGAAATGTCATACTGAATACACAAAAAAAGCAGAAATATTTAGGTACCTGAAGGCTTCAGTGTAGCCAAAGCCTGCCTGGAGCCTGTGCAAACACTAGCATTTCTGGCCAGTGTTAAAGTCTGCCACAACTTCATTACTGTTAGTCCCCACACTAGATAGTTCCAGCTTTGTGGGGCTGTGTTTACTGTTTGCTGCATTCATGCCTTTGTTTGCTGGCTACATAAAGGTTTAAAAGGGATTCATTTGAAATTTGAGATTTTGAGTTTCTCTGCTTGGGACTTTGATTGACCTGTCCTGCTTGAAATAGTCTTGCAGTTTTTCGATCAGAAAGATGGAGAAGAGAGTTAGGTGTGAATCCATAGCAGAGGTGATAAACTGGACCTGTGAGTGAGCAATTCAGTATGACTAGTTCCAGATAGCATTGTGAATATCTGCATGAAAAACAGTTTTGCTTGCCTTGTTAAAGCCTAACATGAACAAAAATATGCTAAGGGCTTTTGCTTATATATACTGTATCAGACACTGGGTGTATCAGCAGTCTGTAAATATTCAGGGTGGGGTGATGAGGGGAAAACACTATAATTAAAGAGATAATTACAAGAACAATGGCATTAGTGGGAGAAAATATATTTGTAAAGTCATCTTGTGCCACCTGTTGTATTTATGGAACAAAGTTCAGGTAATGCAAAAGCTCTTGCCTTCTTAGAGCAGTTTGTTCTGAGCAGGGGAAGGGAAAAGTGGACCTCTTTCTTCTCTGATGATGGATCAGAGAGGAATTTCAGTAGCAGAAATGAAGAGTTACTATTTTTTCTCAGAATGGTGTTCATGGCTGGACTTTGTAGCGCAGGGTAAGTTGCCTTAACTTATAACTCCTAGATCTTGTAAATGTAAACAGACCTGCGTAGTCTGCTAAGTCAGGGGTGTGTAAGGTGTGTGGCTTGGGGCTGTGCTCTTTAATAAAATATTTAAAACATGTTTTATATGTGCCAAAAACCCCCATGTATTTCAAGAGATTTAATATAAACTTTGCTAGCTCATTGATCCTTGAAAACACACCATTCAAAGAAAACACATCATTGGAGAGTCTGAGTGGTAAATGGTAAATTGGGTTGCACTTAAAAACCCTTTTTCCAAAGGAAGTAAAACATCAGGAATTTTAGGATTTAAATTTTCATATAAGGTTTTTATAGACTTTTTATTTTTCAGACAGCATTCCTCAAACTTATTGCCATTTAATAACTGTGATGTATGTAAATGATTCATTTGGCTCAGGCAAGTTATTTGGTGAAAAGTGAGCACATCAGCAAAACCAGTCACAGCTGACATCCTTGTGGAGACAGAAAAGGTCCCAAGCAGGCTGTCCATCAAAAGTGAACTGTTTCTTCCCTGAAATTATTTTCAGAGCATCACCATACAATTTAATAGGGATGTGTTCAATATATGTTTTCTGATAAAGAGGTTATTACTACTCAGATACCAATTCAGCAACACTGGTAAATGTTTCTCTTCCTTCACTTAAGTGTCTATGTTGACCTATCCTATAAAACTGAGGGACCGTAGCTTCCTTTTCTTTTTAACCCTTTTCTCGGCTTTTTTTTTTTTTTATTTTAAAATCTTTATTTTTTTGTTAAAAAGTAAAAGTGAAGGAAACACATGGTTTGAGGGTTGTATTTTACAATACATTAAGATGCATTCTGTGATAGAAAGTAGAAATATCTAAAAAGCATGACATTATCAGCAGATTTTTGAGATTGGTCCCACTCAAGATTCCTGAATCTGCTTATGATGTCCTATTATTTATGTTAAAGAAGTGATTTGAATACAGTTAGAACATTCTGAATTGTGCTGTTGTAAAAGTTACTATTTCCAAATTCTTGGTGCCTTAATTCAGAGGAAAGAATGTTAGTTCTCCAGCTGTGTGCATAATAAGGAATTAATATGTCTTGGGATAGTGCTGCACAGACCACCACTTTTAGGCTCCTGGATGATGATTCTTCCAAGAAAACAAAAGACTTTTAAGAATCTTTCTAATGAGCAAGAGACACGCACACAGAACTGGGGGCAATACAAGACTGTGCCTCGAGGGTCCTCTTCTGTAGATCCACACTGAACTCCATGAGCCTGCTCCCTTGGACCACTTCAGCCTCTCTTTTTCCCTGTTTGCTAAGATTTAACCTGTCTTTGATTTTTCTTACAGGGAACAGACCTATTATAAGGTGTTGCCATTGTGTGACATTAAATGTTGCACATGTGAATGGAGGAAAAGTGAAAAATAGTTCCATTACTTCAGTACATGTAAAATGAATCCTCAGAAAATGAAATCTGACTGTGCCTTTGACTCTTGAAATGGGGCAAAACTGTCTTCCAGACCATTAGTGTTATTGGAAAAGCCCATTTAATTAGAGGGAGTAGCTATATATGACGTTATACCATAACAGTCAGTGAGCTAGTAGGAATTTATATTTTTCCTGATTTTATGGCCACTGAAGAATAGATGGGAAAAAAAATACAATAGTGAAAAAAAGAACTTAGAGTTGCCCTGATCAATAATCTGAGGGACTTTGCTTAAATAATTTACAGTTAAAATGACTGGGTTTTTTTATACTTTTGCTTTCCCACATGGAGAATTGTCAACAAGTAGATATTTACTCTCTGGGCAGAACCAGTCCTGGAGCCAGGATGTAGCTTTATTTACTCCCTTTATCTTCTTCATTGTTCTTCCAAGAAGTTGCCAATCTCATGTGCTGTTGCAATCTGTTCAGTTCTGCTGAAGTCGTGCTTTATAGGACGGTTTGCACTACTTCCTCTTACTGTGTATGCTTCCAGTGTTTAACGAAATCCCACATGATCTTCAAATTAACCTCAGAGGTTAAGCCTACCTGAAAAGGTCAAACACACACAGCCTCGTGCTGAAGCAACCTAAGCCAAAAGGATCAAAGTTTATTGTAAGATTTCCAGCACTTCCTGACTAAAGTTAGCTCTTGTATTTACTTATTTATTTTATCTTAAAAAAAAGTGGTTTGGAGCCATTACATCTTCTTCCAAAGCCGGAAGCGGAGATCAGTGCAATTTTATGTGTTTCATTTCTTGCTTAGTGATCTAAAAAACATCCCAGAAAAGATTTTATTTTAATCTGCAGTTTATCCAACATCACAGTTTGTTTCTTGCACTTGAACTTGAGTATGGCATGAAACCTTCTGCAGTCTTGTTGGTTGGTGGATTTTTTCTGAAAATAATGGCCAAGGGCTGCTGACAGCTCTGGTTTTCACATATCCTTACTCTTCATTAGTCTCTGTCAGGAGTCTTTTGGTGTCATTGACTGTGAGTTTGTCAACTTGCTCACAATTCAGTGTGAGGGACCAGGCTGTTGAGTAAGTACATTCTTTCCTTTTGGAGTGAAGCCAAAGAACTAAGGGAAAGACCTGGGAATTTTCTGTAGGGACTGCTTCTTCTCCCTTCTTACCCCCAGGTGGAAAAAAAGTGAGATTTTTTCCACCTGCACTGTTGAGAGCATGCAGTGAATCTCAGCCTCATCTAATTATTAACAGTCTTACCCTTTGTAACTTCAAAGTTTCTAGTCAACTCTGGAGCTTTTTCAAACAGAGTTCACAAAAAAGTGAGTCCAGGGACCAAGTTAGACAGAGATCCTGAAGGGCTGTGTGGGAATGGCTTGCAGTTGTCTTTTATTTAGAAGTTTTTTCCACTTAACAGACCATAGCAGTTGGTGGAGCAGTTGGGAGGGAGTGAAGCTGTAATTTCAGGTGTGAGCAGTAAGTCAACAGTACATTTTAAAAAATTGTGTCCAATCGATTCTCATGAAAATTTATCTTAGCGTTGTCCTGGATTACAACAGCTCTTGTGATATGTGAATTACCTATAGTAATCTAAATCTGGACAGGGCTATATTCTGAGAACTATTAGGAGTTTCAGATGGACAAGCTTAACATAGTTGCTCAGTTGTGTTAGTGATAAGTAGTTCTCTGAATTATTCCCTCTCTTGATTTATTTCTCAGAAAAAAAATCACTTTAGAAGTATGTGACATATAGTTTGTATGATTCTGTGGCATAGAGCTAATGGAAGAACTCATTTATCTGTGTCTTTTGGCTTTTGGGGAAGAAGCTCCTTGCTTTTCAGGCTTTTATTTGGAGGAAAGATGCAATATATATTGCCTCTGTTTTTACCTTCTTTCATGAAACACAAGTAACTTGTTTCATGCAGTCAGTCCATGGAGCAGAATATTCTCTAATTCCTAAGACATCATGATTAAAAAAGAAATATCTTCTCTGCTTCAGCCAAACACTTGCATGATTCTTACCATCTTTGGTGGATTCCAAAGGTTTATATGAGAAAGTGGATAGGGATTAATATGTCAGTTGTTTTTAAAGAGAGGCAGTAAGTGAAATGAGGAATTCAAGATGTTGCCTCTATCCTTTTACATTAGAGAAACTTCATCTTTCTAATACTCTTTGTCATAGCAGCATTTTTGAATCAAGCTTGAAACATGTCCTTCTGGAGAGAACATAGCTCTCCTTCAAGTCTCCTTTCAAACTCTGTAGCTTCTACCATCCAAATCTCTAGTAGTGTCTTCAGACATTTTAACTTGACTGTGCATTTGTGTCATCTACCATGATGGCTATCAAAGACTGTTTAAGAACTTCAGGTGCAAGTAAAGGAGGTGTCTACTACTGTCAGTGTAAACTTTTGCCCTTTTGGTTGATAGCATTTGACCTTGGTTCTGTCTCTGATTATTTTTCTGACTTCCAGCTATTGAAAATTATGTTCTTTGTCTGCAAGGTAAGTAGTAATAATAATTTTTGCAGATGTTGTCATTTGCCTTTAGAGAGTTATTTTAGGGCTAAATTCTTTGTGAAAAAATTTCAAGATTCCAAGTTTTTTGGGTGTTCTAAGCTGGTTAGCATGCTCCCAGGTATGAGCAATGTGTACCTCCAGTGTTTAGTGCAAAACCAACCTCTGCTGCTACATTCACTGAAAGCATTAAAGGAGGTTTGCTGGTATCTACCTTTAATATTAAAGCCTAAAAACATAAGAATTGTCTTAGTGGCTCCCAATAAAGCCTGTTTCTTTGCCTTTGCCAAAAGAAGGATTTGGGGGTTTGGCCCAGTCCTTGAAATTTCTTTCTATATTCAGTTGTCTAAATACATATCAAATTGTATGCAGAGAACCTGGGTGTATTGGAAGAATCTGTAATAACTTTAGGTTTTGAGGAGTCAGGAGGTTGTTTTGGGGATCATGTGCTTGGACTCAGGTGACAGCTTTATCCCCGAAGTTGCCCAAGCCACCATTTGGCAGTGTTTAATCCCTAAACAACTGGGATTTGTCTGTCCTCTTTTTTGAGTATAACAGTCTTACAAGACCTATGGATCCTTCACCCAGTGTTTCCCACTCTGGCATGCTTCCAGTGTAAAATAGAGACAAGGTATTCCCAAGCCCATCTTATCAGATGGGGTTTCAGCCATTTGCCCAGTTTCAGGTCACCTTAGTTTATCCCCTTCATCATTACAAAGTAACCCAGCATATTTTCTGGGAACAAGGAGTCATAAACAGAGCAATAACAACTGTTTTCCACATTAGTTTGCTTCCTTCTCTTAGTTACAAAACCCTATTATTATTATTGTTTACATTTAAACAATGAGAATGCTCTGTCCCTGCACACGCCAGCCTCGAGCCCTTGTGGTCCACAGGATTTTTGTGGATGCTCTATAGCACAGTCATGGTAGCATGCTGCTGCCCTGAAGTCTCCTCTGCAAACAGTGGGCTTGTTCACTCTTGAACAGTTCAAATTTTTAAAACTATTTCCTCTATGTGACCATGTTTATTTTAGAAAGGAAAAAACAGAGGTTGCTCCTGTAACCTGCAGAAGGCAGCGGTGCTTCAGGGAGAGAAAACATGGTTTACAGCACAGTGATGGCAGTTAAGCAAGGGAAGGGAGGCAACGTGGTATAAAACAGTAATATAAAACCAGAGAAAACGTGACAAAGTAGGCTTTGGGTTGCAGTGTGCCAAATTGTGGAATACACCAGAAATATACTGATTAGCTGCCAATCTCTGCTCTTGCATGGGAGGCAATAACTTCAGTGGAACTGCTGCCACAGATGGGAACAGGCTTGCATTAGGTCTATTTCTCAGCATTTAGGCTTCAGGAGAAACTTTGTTTGCTGGTTTATAGCACAGCGCTTGACCTAAAGTGCTCCTTGCAAGAGGGGTATTTGCACAAGCTCTTTATCAGCCAGCTGCTGGTGGCTGCACCTGTAAACCTTTAATGCCTGTGAATTCACCCCAGTGGGGCTGGCTGAAGCTAAATACCACCCAGCTGCCAGGAGGTGCCAGGCAGATGCAAGTGCTTTTGAGCAAGCTCATTATAGAGCTAAATTTTTTCTTTCCACTCAGGTGCTTGCTTGAAGAAGAAAACATGAAATAAGCTCAGTAAAGTCAAGGCTTTTTGATGTTGGTTTGTGGAGAATAACAGACATATGCTGTTACCTGTTTGTAGCCGAGCTGCTGTTTTCTTCACTAGATAATAAAACAGATTTATTAAAAATAAGATGTGCATTGGTTTTTTGTGCCCTAAGGAATGACATGCAAGTAACAGCAGGGACTTGAATATGTGTTATATGTAAGCTGTTTCATATTTGTTCATAGCACAGGAGAAGAAATTCCATTGAAGAAAAAATCCTGAGAACTGATAGACATTTCCAGAGACTCAGAATGGGGAAAAAGGGAATATTTGAGGCCTCTTATACCTTACTCCCCTAAATGCTCTGCAGAAGTATGTACCAGATATTTGTGAGAGAGAATTTCGATTTCTTGCCCTGAAACTTCCCTCAAAAATATAGTTCAGCAGATCAATTCCTCTTTGGAAAGTGGGGGTACTTTTAATACTCTTACTACTACTTCGCTGTTGTTCTGTTTCTCTGAGGAGTATATTTGGTTCTTTGCTGATTCTTTGAACTGGGAGGGTATCTGCATTTGGCATCTTTTGTATTGAGCATTTGGTGTCCTGGAAAGGTGTCTGAGTGTTCAGCATTGGCTGAAGTGCTGCAGTGTGGGGCTGAAAACAGCAGCAGTTAGAGGATGTGCTGTGTTTGAGCATGGAGAGATGGAGCCTTTTGGCAATGGACATAAAATCTGTCATGTTAAAAAGACACTGTTAAATACTTCAAAGATGGGCTATAGGATGAGACTTGAACTGAAGAGGCCTCATTTGCTGCCACTGTACAGCAGGGAACCACAAAGAGTGCCCTCACCTTTGAACCACTTGCCGTGTGCTTTTTCGCTTAGTGCAAACACAGGGGTAAGAGCTCAGTTCAAATTATGTTGAACTAATCAGGTACAGACTTGGTAAGGCAGGAGCTGGTGGAAAATAAATGCATTTTTTGCAGAGTCAACAAGAGGAAGAGCAGAAAGAATGGCTGGGAGTTGCATCTCTGTTGTGTCTTGCTCTTGTGAGATTCATGGGCATTAGTTCAGCTGCTGCATCTGTCAGAACAGGTGGAATTTGCTCTTTGGCCTTCGTTTCATCTTTCTTTACATCTTCATTCTCTTTATGGAAAGGAGAAGAAACACAAAATTGTTTCAAAAGCCTCTTAGGGTTGAGGCATTTTCCCAGAACTGCAGATGTGGGGGACCCCAGAGGTGTTGATTTCTGCTAATTGTGACATCCTAATTGGTTGTGGTTGGGAGGTTGATGTGGTGGGCTGCCAAGTTTATATAAGTTTGCATAATTACATCTCCTACATGGCTGGTGCATCTCTTCCTGCTATTACTCATGTTGAAATAGTGTGAAGGTTTTTAAGGTGTGCTGAAAAACCCAGCCTGATGAGAGGCTGGCGCTCACAAACCACCCTTGGCAGAGGTGGGGTTTTGTTGTCTCACGCCACAAAGCCAGCCTGCGCTGTCACACCTGGGCCAAAAGTAAATACAGTAACAGGGCAAGTAATGGCTGTAATGTGGAAAATGAAGGTAATGCTGCTGTTGAAAAGTTTGTCCTTCACACTGCTGCCCTGAATGGGCAGGAAGCATCCCGGGAGACTGGAAAAGAGGAGAATGTTGCTTTAGGTTGATTAAAATCGCAGGGACTGGCTGCTTTTTCAATCAGGTAAGGGCATAGGCTTCCTGTTTGGATCCCAGAGACTGGAAACAGGACACGGTTACAGCTGCTGTGTTGCAGTTGTTTATGGATGTTACAACAGCTCTTTGCAGGCTTAGTTTTTTTTTTGTAACGTATTTTATAGAAGTGGCTCATTAAAGGAATCACTTTCTTTTAAAATAATACGTTAATATTTTCTTTTAAATCCTGCATCTACAAAATAAAAAGGTCAGGTGTGATTTATGTCTTTCCACAGAAAGCAACTCCTGTGAGGTTTACCTCTTTTCCACTGACGAAATTTAACCAAGAATATTGTGCTGCTAAGTACGAGGGATAAGGTGTTTTGTTCTCACATTGTAGTGAGACTTCCTTTCTTTAAAGGAAGTGAATTTCTGTTGGGAACCAAAAGCAATTCTCCCAGTTGCCTCTCCAGAAGAAGTCAGTCTGTTTTCTGCTTCTTTCCTTTTTGATCAGTGGAAAATGGCCTTGTCTTTTGCTGGTGTTTAGTATCTTGTACTGAGGAAAATGTGGAGCTTGTTGAAGCCCAGAAGGGTGAAAGAATTGGCAATGGGAGAAATTGAGATACCATTTTGGAAGTATTTAAGTGGGGGGAATAGTGACCCTTGAGGATTGCTCAGTGCATTTGCTTGCATTTTTTCACACTTTTCCCATGTGTGGGGACTTTGTGGGATGCACAGCCACAGACAGCTTGCTGCAGTGTGCACGCCCAGGCCACAAAAATTCCAAATTATGAGTCAAAATCAAAACTGCCTTGATAAGTAAGAAGACAGTGGTATTTTTATCCTATCAGTTATGTAGATTTTACCATTTTCAAGTGTAATTGCACAACAGTGTGGGTCAGATTTATGCAGTGTGAGAAGGTTGATGGCCTGTTCTGAAGAATTGTGCTTATATTTGCCAATCTAAGATGACAAGTAATGATATGATCTTATAACCAGATTTTTTTCTATTCCATTTGAAGCTATGAGTAATCCTTCAGTACTGAAATATCATAATTAACTTGTTCAAATCCACCCCAAATAATTATTTTAGAGATGTGATGGAATGAATATTTTTTTAGCTTTTAATTTTGCCTCACATCAAAAACAGGTCTCTCTTCTTGGCTCTCTGTCCTGTTAGCCCTTTATGGATTTTTGGAAATGACAATTTCTGCAAATTTTCCTTTCCTTCCTTTGTAATAAATAGTTTTGTAGCCTTTATCTGTGCTCATCAGTATTACAGGAGCATATGATATTTTCTTTGGAACCGGTTCTCCCACAGCTTTTGACCTGAAAGTTTTTCTGCTTCCCGAGTATCTTGTTCATCTGGGGAAAAAAAAGATTCTGTGTACTTTAAGAGTCATAAACAGGGTTTCCTATTGCTGACAAAGTTTTATTTTATACTTTGGCTATAAATATATTTGTGATTGTGGCACAACACTTCATTGGTTGCAGTGGTCTCTGTTGATTTTCCTTGCTTACTGAATTAATATTCTTACTAATATATATGTTTCAGAATACATAATAAACCTGTTTTTCCTTTCCTAATTTTAATTCCTGTGCTACTTTCATAATGTGTTTCTGTTGTTATTACTCAATGTTGAGTTCTCCTTTCTGCTGCCACTAAGCTCCACATCCATTTTTTTCCTACTTCATTTGCTCCTTTAATCCCACTGCTGGTATAAAAATGGATCTCATCCTCTTAATATTTCTGAATTTTAGTCCTGCCTTCTATCCAAGCTCAGCAGTGATTTGGTTTCCACCTTTGATTACAGTTTTCAGTTGTGATCAGACTGCAATCTCCCACCTCTGGATTTTGAACACCACTGCAGAAACCTTGAGCCCCAAGCCAGAAGTGCTCCTCTCCTCACACCAGTGCAGCCTGAATAGCAGTATCTCTGTGTAGGCACTGCTGCTCCGAGTACTGCTGCTGTTTGTGGAATTAAAAAGGTCACATCCATGTCTTTGTTGGCTTTGCAGCTGTGGACAGAGGGAACTGTCACTAAATACTGCAGGGTAAAGTGCTTACTACTAACTCCTGTGTCATTAATTTAATCCTGAAAAAAGTCCAGTTTTTGTGTCTCTCTGAAACAAGAAACCTTGGTAAACCCTGCAGCACAGCCAAGGAAAGGCCAATGATTAAAGACTTGTGGGGGAGCTTGTTAGAAAGAACATATAAATAAAAAAGTATAAACCGATTAAAATTTAGTTCACAGAACACCAGAAAGATGTAATTTTTAAATTAGAAATTGAAACAGATGTGTGATAACTGCATTCAGTGACCAGGCTTGTCATGGCATTGGGGAAAGCCCCTAAGAGTAGTCATGAGGCCAGAGAAGTATCATCCTTAGTAGGGTGTTGCTGTGCCTTAAAAGTTACTGACATGTTCTTTTGCCTTTTATTTTACTTCTTAGATACCTGATGTGAAGGATGTGTAATCTTCAAAACTTTGAAGTTTATTATTGTCTCACAGTGCAAAGTGTACTTTTAACTTGTAATTTCTCAGCAGCTTTCCTTATGTTTTTTCCAGGCATTCTCTTTTTGAAAGATAGTACAAGGTTCAGCCTTTTGATAGAACAGCATCCTTTTCTTTTAAGTGCTCCGGCAACTATTTGTATTTTCCAGCATGCTCATTTTCAATAGAAAGAGCATATTTCTTCATGGTTGGAAGTTGTAGTTGTTTTGTTTTTTTTATTGTTTTTTCCTGACCATGATTTTTGATTGATTGTCCTTGCTTAAATTTAAGTTTGGATATCATGCAGGGGACCTTTTTTGATGACTTTGCATCCAAGCTGAAAATTGCCAAAGCAGTTTCAAAATGGATTAATTTTGTTGCTGTGTGAAGATTTAACAAGCTGCTTAGTATAATGGATTTATACAAACATATATGTTTGTATGTGTGTGTGTATAATGGGTGTATGAACTAATTTTAATCCTTGGAATCTTTTGATGTAAACCAGACAGATTTGTAAATCTTGAGTGCTTGATGACTTCAAAAAGAATGAAACCTCTTTTGCATCCATTCTTCGAAAAAAACATCAAGAAGGATTAGAAGAAGAAAATGAATGGAACTTTTAAATAGTCTAGTATGCTAAACTAGAAGCCAACAGATTATGCATCAAATTGCTCCATGTCTTCAAAACTCCACAAATTTATAAATTCTGCAGCTACAGGTGTGAGGTGTATTTTGCTAGGGGTTTTTTTTGAAAGAGTATGCATTTGCATTATACTAAGGATGATCCTATGAAGATAGCTCTTGTCATGCTGAATGCTACATTATTTTATTGTTGTACTTTTTTCTAAGTACAGCACCCCGAAGGAAAAATATGTTTAATAATTGTATTTTAATGTTGAACTTGCCAGACTTCAATATTCTTTACCACAAACATTGCCACCCTTATGCTGCACATTTGCACATGCTTTATAAAGCAGGTACAGTGTCCTGTATATTTAAGCCACAGTCGTAGCTTCCTTCTCTGGCTATTATAAAACTAGGATAACACAGTCTTTAGCCTCAATTGACTTTGCATCCATCCTTTAACAGCTTCTCCCACAGTGTTTTCCTCCATTCTGCAGGCTGGAGCCTGTCACTCACATCCCATGCTGTGGTGGGAGGGAGAATTATCCTGAGTGCTGAGCCTGAGTGGAGTTGAAATTCATTCCTTTGCATTTATAAATACATACTCTTGTGCCCACCAAGATTTTCTCAGGAGGGCTCTTGCTTCTTTGTGTTTTAGTAGAGCTTAAATTTGCCCTGAAGTCTTCTTGCTAACATGCATGCCCACATAGCACAGTTTTCCTCTCTGATTCTATTTTAAGCTGGATCATGAAAGCCAGGGAAAGGTTTTCTGCTTCAATGCTTTTGCTCTTTCTTTCTGCTTTTCTCTGAAATGCACAGCAAGGAATTCAGGTATTTTAACCACAGAGCAAACATTTCTCCCATGCACACAGTCCAAAATAGAGTGCTAACAGAAAGAGCCATTTGGTTACTGGCTGGAACCCTCTTTTACTGGAAGAGTGTTTCCCCAGGTTCCCATCAGCCCACCTTTCTGTGCAGAATGGAACTGCTAGTGAAAAAAATCACTTTTGCCTGAAAACCTTTTAACCAGGCATCTGAGACCAAGTTCCATAGAGACACTCTGTGGGCTTCTGTCCCTCCAGCAGAGTGGGGGGCAGGTTCCAAGGCTCCTCCACAGCAAACACTGAGCTCTCTCTATGTACTTTTTCTTCACATGTGTTGCTAAGTCTAAAGACATTGGTCTTTAAAAGAGGGAGGTGAAGGTGTGCCTTGTTGGTCAAGATTGAAAGATAGCAGGATTGGAACATACATTGTTTTATTTTGGTGCTCGTAGCCACAGACCTTATTACATCTTGATCACTCTGGGGAAAAAAAGCCCTGGAGATGTTCAGGGCCAGGTTGGATAAAACTCTGAACAACCTAGTTGAAAAGTGTTCCATGGCACAGGTATTAGAACTAGATGATCTTTTAGGTCCCTTCCAAACCAGGCCATTCCATGATTCTATAATATATGTAACTGTGGGGCGTGGAGATAAAAGGCTAAGAAGGTGTAATCTAGATGAGAGCCTGGAGGATGACTGTTCCAGGTATCTATTATGCTAATCCAAGAAACTAAATTGTTTTTAAACTAGTATTAGGTTTTCACCTGAATGACTGTTTTCTCTGCTGTGAAATCTGAAGGCAAAAGCCTGTTAAAATGTGGTTGTCCATGTTGGGTACAACATGAAGGGACTCTGGAGCAGTCAGTGTTGATTAATACAAGGATTTATAGTGCCTCTCTGTCTTGACAATGAGAACAAGTACAACCAACATGTTATAAGTCATTGTTTTTCCTCTTTTACATTCATGGAGGGTTTTTTGGTTTTGTATTTCTTTTTTGTTACGGAAGTAGCCAGCTTGCCAAAGTATCAGGTTCCTAGATCTTATTGTGTGGATCTAGGTGGGAGTAATTTCTATCTGGAGAAGGGTGTAGCTCCTCTTTTGCATGGTTTTAATCTCTGAAGGAAGGCTATAAAACTTCCTCTCCCCCTCTCTGGATGTTTGGAAAGTGTTCCCGTGTCTGCTTTATCATCATTTATTATCAATCAGATAATAAGGGTTATATTTCCTGCATGCTGTGCTCCAGGTGACACCAAGCCCATGCCACTACTAACAGAAGTATCTGGTCAGCCAAGCATATTGCAGTGGACTCTCTGCCCACTGTTTGATACCAGCTTGGTGCTGGTAAGTAAGAAGTTAATATCAGTAAGTATACTTGCATCAGGCATCTGAGACTTTTCTTCTGGAGCCGTGCTGTAGCACAACAGACAGAAATAAAAATGCTGTGAATTGTGATCTTTGTCTGAGGAGTACAAGTCATGATACTGATCTGGCAGCACGCTCCACTCAGTGGGTTACGTGGCTGTCCTGGAAAGGAGGGAGTCTGGGCTTAGAGCTGAGACATAGATCCTGTGTCTGACAGTGCAACAGATGCTGTTACCTGATCTAAGAGAGGTCACCTGCTCCATCTCAGCTTGCACATGTGAGCATATTTACATGACTTGTGGGAGTGGTGTGAAGACTCATTCACTAATTTTTAACTCTCTGTGCAATCTAATGTGCTAATCACTCATAAAATGCAGAATAGTTAAGTAAAATATTTCTAAGGAGTGTCACTTCTTTTAAATCTACCTTTATTTAAAAACATCTGATATTGTTTAAAGAACTCTTGTGTTTTGGCTTACTACAAAACATAATGACCCCAAAATGAAACAGCAGCACTGAAAATAAATGACCATGATTATATTCTTCAGGTCACATATTAATGTCATGCACTGAATAGATCTGCTTGTATAGATGGTAAATTTGTTAGAATACATCTCACTTGTGTAGGATTATCAACAGTTCCTGCCCCATGGCATATGAGTGGTGGGAGCACAAATATGGGGTGCTTTAGAAAATAACCTCTAGTGTGGTCTGTGGGTGACCTGGGTTTGTTTTGGTTTGCTTTTATAGGATCAGTTGATGGCTGGGAGTGCCAATGCAGAAATTGAGCTTTTCCCCATCTGCAAATGGGATTTTGTGAACAGATGTAACCATCAATTCAAGCTTTTTATCCTCACTGTCCTCTTTCCTTGACCTCTCTTGTTGGGAGAGGACTCTTATAACACTGTGAAGTGAAGAAAAACAATCCATTTGTTTTCATATGGCTGTTGCTGTCACTCTTGGCTCATTCTTAGTATTAGTGAGTCTGAATGGCCGATAACTAATCTCAAGTGTGTATTAATTAACAGGTAGTCTGTCACTGGGCAATTACTTTAAAGGATCAGGTAAAGCAAGTCTACTCAGCATTCACGTCTGAAAGATCATATGGAATACTTCTGTTCTAGTTTATTTTGTCATTTGTTGCCTTATTTTCCATTCTCTTATTCATAAGATTTCGATGTATTTCCACTTGCAAAGTCACATTAGTAGAATGCCTTTTTGTCAGCTCCTGCTGCTTTGGGTAGGCTCCTTCATAGGGAACAAGTGTTTGATGGGTTTCTCACCAAGGAAAACACCCCCGTTCAGTTCCACCAAAGACGTGTGGATGAGAATTCCCTTACAAACAGGAAAAGCTGACTGTATCTCTGGGGAGCTTTCTAGCTAAAGGTTCATTGGAAAAAGGGCAGCTAATTTCCCTGCTTGGAGTAGGGGTGGGTGGTAGAAAAAGATAATAATTCTAGATTTACTATACCATTGTTTTTTAGAACTACAGCTTTTAAAGGGAAGGTTTCTGACAAGGCGCTCTTAGGATTAATTTTTTAATGCATTCTTACGCTGATAATGTTTGAATAGTGCATGTGTTCATATTGGAAGCAAACAGCTTGCATCTAATGCATGCCAGCGCTTTATGCAGGAAGACAAGAAATGGTAGCCAGCAGCCAGCAAGCCCTTCAGAGGACCTCTGAGCCTGCTGACAGGCACCCTTACTCTGCATGTAATTTGAAGAAAGGCATTGTGCCCCCAGTGGCTTGGCTTCGAGTGAAAGATGGAGTTTTGTGCTCTCATTCTGCACTGAGGATGAGCTCACAGATAAATAGGTCACTGTCCACGGAACTATTTTGCTCTAAATCGATTAGAAGCAACATGACCTTAAGCCTGATCTCCTTGCTCTACCAAGATATTGCTGAATTGTGGCTGCTTCTGAAGAAATGCACAGGTGTGTCTAGTATTTCAAATTTTCTTAGTTGCTTGATTGCAGGTCAGGCAGGAACTTTGGCAGATAAATTATCCTACTGAGAAAAATGGGATCTGTTTTAGTACAAAGGCAAAAGTTGTATTCTGCTTGTGTGCATTCATGTATAAATATAATTTACTGGTGTGTGTGTGTGTGTGTGTTCTGTCCTTGTGTAAATTTGCAGTATATAATTTTATTTGCAGATGTATCTTTCAGAACACCATATGTATCCACAAACTCTATTCCTGTATTTTACATGGAAGGTACTTTGCTCAGGATTCATTCATGCCGTGATTATGGTGATCGGAACAGCTGCTAAAGCTTACAAGGAGAATTTGCCGTTGCAGAGAGCTGTCCTGCTGTTTCTGGTTTACAGTGTGTTTTAATTTTCAATTCACTGAATTTTGTGTGACTATCAGATACATAATTTCTCCTGATCCCTATTGGATGTAGAGAAAAAGCAACATTTCTTTCACAGGATACAGTTTGGCATCCCCTAGTTGTTAGTATAGGCGGGTTGATCTAAAATGAATTATTTCTTTAATTCCTTCAGTCAGAGCTTTCTATAGAAATGTTGTTTCTGTTAAGAGATAATGAAATAGTAGAGATATTATTTGCTGTTAATAGTGTAGCCACAGTCTATTGCAAAATGAAAGCAAGTTTTGTGGAACAGGGACAAGCAAAAATTGTGTCCTTATTCTGGTGTCTGAATCTACATTCCCAGTTCTGTTTTCTGCTTTTGGTATGCATGACTGTTGCAGAAGAGACAGAGCTCCAAGCCCATGGACTGGTGTCTAACCTTCCAATACTGTTGCTTTTGAAATGTCAGATTTAAATAAAACAGGTATGTAAAGGGTGGGTCTTCTAACTAAAGGGTGGATCTTCTTACTAATCTTTAATTAGTGTTACTAATTACCAACACGTGAGTCTGAGTGCTCTGCTTCTCAAGCAGTGCTTGATGCTACCAGGGGTAATACTAAAAGGCATGCTGCTTAGGAGGAATGAATGAAAGGTTTAAGAAAGATGAGGATAATCAGGAAAGGGTGGAATAATCAGCCTGAGTAACTTTTGTTCCTTATGTGCATCCTCATCTGCATCCCTGAGAGGGGAGGGGTGGATTTAGGAAACCACTGATTCCTCTAGGAGACAGTGAATGTAGAACCAGGGAGTGTTTTGTGTCAAATCATGGTGGTGTCTATGTAACCATGCCAGGACTACTTGTGTAAATTGCCAAGTTTAAAATAGGGTGTTATCATTTGTATTTGATCACTGAGAAATAAGTGAGCAGGGCTTTTGTTAGCAACTGCCAAGGCTTGATTCTCATCTGTTGACTGCCACCACTTCTTGTGGACATGTTCAGTGTGCCAGACATCATTCCTTTCTAGAGAGCTGTTGGAACATTCTGCTCAAAGCGGGCAGAAGGGTTGTCCTGTTCCCTGGCACCATTCTTACCTCTTAATCCTGAGCTTTGTGTGGAGTATTTTTTGTGCCTACAGTCAGCAGAAGGGAGAAAATGTAAGTGAAGGAAAGGTCTCAGCAAGGCTGACTGTATTGCACTAAATGATTCTGTGGCTGCCTATGGAAGATACAGAGCTGTATCTATGTCCTGACTCTGAATTACCTGAAGTAGTTAATATTTGCAGTGCTTTAGAGAGGCATGACATGTTTCATCTTTTTCATGGCACTATTCAGTGCTTTAAGAGCATAAACAACTATGTCATCTGTGTGGTAAGGAGGGGCAGCCAGTTCGGTTAGGAATTCAGCAACCTCTTCTTTATAAGTAATCTGTAGTCAGAGTTCCAAGTACTGGGAAGTTTACAAGTAAATGTTTTAGCTGAAAACTAGTACACAGCTAGTACAACAGCTAGTACAACTAGTACACAGAGTACAAGCCTCTTAGTGAACACATAGTCCTTCTTTCTCTCTCATACTTACATATTCCCGTTCAAAACATTAATTTATAGACGTATAGTTACATGAAAAACTGTACCTGTGTGTACCATAAAATAATATATTGTCTCTTGGAAGTTATTCTCACTGTCTTCTGTGTTATTGAAATTATAATAGTCAAGAAAGACCTTACTACCAGGCCCTGCAATGACTGGACAAGGAACACTAGTTTTGGACTGAATGAGGGTAGGCTTGGATACAGAAGAAAATTAATTTTACAATGAGAATGGTGAGACACTGCAACAGGTCAGCCAAAGAAGTCGTGGATGCCCCACCCTGGAAGTGTTCAAGGCCAGGTTGGATGGGGTCTTGAGCAGCCTGGTCCAGTAGAGGATGACCCTGCCTACAGCAGTGTGGTTGGAACAAGATGATCTTTGAAGATCTCTTCCAACCCAACCCATTCTGTGCAACCTCACAATTGTTAGCACTGCTATGATTTATCTCCAGAATAAATGTAGATAATAAGCAATAAGATTTTACCACTTTGCTGCTTTATAAAAGTGTTTGGTTTTTGTTTTCTGAACAAACAGAAATCACTCAATGTTTAAAAACTTGCCATGCTTCCAAAATAACACAGAAAAATAGCATTCTGTGTAGTAGAATCGCCAGGTATTCATATTCATACAGCTGGTCCTGTGTGTGTTGACTTTTCAGTTAAAGCTTTGGGGCCTGCTTTGAGATACATATTTTTCTGAAGAGGAGGAGTTGAAAGCAGGTGATTTCAGTGGAGACAAACCTGCAGTTTAATTCTCTGAAACATGTCCACTTCAGCATATATGTTTAAGCTGAGTGATTGCATCTTTCATTTTAAAGGCTCACTGAAGATGAGTCCTTTAGCTTGCACGTGGCTCTTCTATTGAGAGTTCATTTTTCCATTTTCTGTGTTTGGAAGATTTCCACTTCTTTGCAGAGCTTTAGTATTTAGAAAGCAAAATTTCTGTAATAATTTTCTCAGAGCATTAGATCTTACTAAAATGCAGTTGGCAAAATCTAATGTCTTTGTTATTCCATAGAGGCTTGCTTGCTAAAGTACTGAGTGAGACACATCTGGGTCATTTCCCTTGTTATCACTTGAGTCCTGGCTAGGGGAGCATTCTCTACTGCTCAGTCTTTATCTACTATTTCTCCATTAAAAAAAAAAAAAAAAAAATCTTTGCTTTTTGCAAAATCTGCTGCTTGTAGATACTAAGTACATCTAATACTTCAGATGTATTTTTATTCTGTACATTCAGCATGATTTGCAGTATTGGGGAGTTAACAATGCTGCAATTTTGGCAATATTTAAGTGTGGTTCCTAGCAGTCTGAAACTATCCTGCAAGAACAGAAAATGGTTTACCAGCAGGCTTGGCTTCCTTCAGGACATCCTGGAAAGAAGAGAGCAATATTGTTGTTGCAATAGTAAGAGCATGCTATACACATGAGGTTTATCCTACATTTGGGTAGTAGGTAACATTTGACACTTGATGCTGCTTTATTTTTAAGCCCGTTTTGTGCTTAATACAAAATTAATTTTGTGCTTAATACAAAACAGAATGGGTGCACTTGAAGATGCACGCAGCAAAAGCATGGTAAAACAGATTAGATGCTGTAACTGGTAACACTTTGAGATGTCTTGCAAAATTGCAGCGCACACCCCTCTCACCTTTTGCCTTCTTTGGATTTTCTTCAAGAACAAAGAAATACTAGAATTTGGGTTTGATCCCTAGATTGACTTTCTAATTATTACACCATTTTCTTCTGGTTACAGATTAGCTGGTGTTTGGTCTCTCTTGTAAGCCATATCCAAACTTAAAGGTGATCCCAGACAAGCTGTGGGCTAGAGTAGTGTGTCAAGTAGGTGTGACTGATGAAGCAGAGGAGGAAGAAGCTGTAGTATTTAGCATTCATAGTATCCTGTGAAATCATCTATTATATATGAAAGGGAGGGTGTTGTATTTCCTCTCATGTTTGTGCTTTGAGGGGATGTTATTTTGGTAAAATATGATGAAGAACTTTGTTGCCTTTCACAAAAGGGGAGGTGGAAGAAGAAAGAGAAAAAAAAAATACGTTGGCATGTATAATAAGCAGTCAAATCCAATAATACTAGAGTTTGAAAGAAACCAAAATCTTGGTTGGCTCTCAAAGTGTGATTTTGAGGAGGTATTTAAAAATTTGACTCAAGAAAATGGGAACTGTTACACCTCCTGTCATTTTGCCAACAGCTTTGCATTTGCTGCATACTTCAAAACTTCTTTTTCTAAAGGAAGGATCAGTGTTTAATCTCCCTATCTGATACCAAACCATCATTCTCACAGTTTTACTCTCACAAGTAGGTAGTTTTGTGCCAAATCCCGAACTCTGTGATCTCAAAGAAGAAACAGGTAGATATTGTGATTGCAGAAAGCAGAAATTACCTGGGTAAAGTAGGGGGTTCAGTAGGTTTCTGTACAAAGATGTTAGGCTTTATTTTTTGTTCTTTAACCCATGACAAGTTCCTGCCTCTCGTATTTAAATTCTGGAGTTGGAGCCTTTGGGGATTAATTTGTGTGTCTTGAAGTAGTTGGGGTGTTCTTCAGGTATGATCAAGGAAGAAAAATTACCTAGTTTCATTTCAGTGAAATAATTATTACCAAAATTTAGGAAATATGAGCAGTGCTGCAGAAATATAAGTTCTGGACTTTGTGAAGGATCTGTCAGGTCTTCTGATGCACTAGACATTTAAAACACTGCTCAAACAATAAGTGCCTGTGTCAACTGTGCCTGGGCTTATAATACAGGGAATATTGTTCCTAAGATTTTAGATTTTCTTTGGCCATACCACTTCCAAGGGTTGACTCAATAGATCTTTACTTAACACTGAAGATGCATGGGATTCCATCCTAGCCTGTTGGAGTACTGGGTATATAATAGTGCTGTTCTCTGCATATTGTAACAATAGTCCAGACAGTCTTAGAAAATTTCCTGAAGTTAGCAATGCTATGGAAGTGGAACCTGTATTGAGCATTGATTCTCTTAAAAGAAAAGGTATCTCAACTTAAGGATCTTCTTTCCATACCAGGGCTTTTGAGAGGAAATAGTCTTTTCTAACTAGGAGAAGAAATGGCAGATAGAGCTTAGCTGTAGTCTGTAAAGCTCTTAAAAGTAAAACTCTTATGTAACTATATAATTTAAAATGTTTATTGGACACTTTATGCCATATGAAGCAGTTTGGAGGACTAGTTTGTTTTATATGTCTCTGTGCCAGCAACTGGGATGCTGGTAGAAGCAAAGAACTTGAATTTTCTGCTTGCTTAGGATATTTTAGCTCACCAGAAACAAACAACTTGCAAAAGCACTGTTTTGCCCGGGTGATAATTTCCTTCCCAACTACACTTTAACAGGCAACTGTGTTTTGCATGAAAATTTCTGAATTTATTCACTCACTTTTCCTGGTCCATCATTTTAATGATGATGTAGTCAAATGAAATTGGAATTAACTTTTCCTAAAAGTATTTTGAAATGGTGAGATTTGAAATCCTAGTTTATGAACACTTGCAGAAATTCCTGTCATCAGTCCCGTGTGGCTATAAATAGCATGAGGACCTGAGGAGCCTCGTCTGCAGCTGTTGTGCCTGAGCATACCAAGCACTGAGCTTGCAGGCATTGTCACTAATCAGCAGTGATTTTTAAATTCAGTTTTAAAGCTGGAAAGCTCATTTGGCATCTTGAGCAGCTCATTAGTTTTAGGTGGCTTAGAGTAGAAGAGGGCTTCTGTGCACCAGCTCTGCTGCTCTCCGGTTCTTTTCTGGTTGAGGGGGGCTTCACAAAGGAGCTGACTGTTAGTAGTGATGGTCGGGGGGTGAAGATGAAGAGGGAGGAATGAGGAAATGAAAGATTTGCCTTGGGGCTGAGAGAGATGAAGGGACTGCTCTGAAAATCATTATCTTGCATTTATAATTACCAGATGGGAGGGTGGTTTAGTGAAGAGATTTTTCAAATGAAGACCCCCCTTCATAAAAGGCATTCAACTCTTTGGTTGGGTAAGCTTTTCCAGAGGAGAAGCAAAGCAAAACTGGTTAAGGAAAATACAATATTTCTTCAATTTGAGGCATGGATTTCATAGAGAAGCCATAGACAAGTTTTCATGAAAATTTTGCAGACTCAGAAGGAAAGTGGAGGAAGAGAAATTATTTGTCATTTGATTTCAGATGTGCTGCTGGGATCTGTGCTGTAAGGCGTAACTGTGTCCGGATGTGTACAAATAGATTGGCTTTCAAGTCAGTATAAAGCAATGGCCATAGAATTTCCTGCAGAACTACTCAAAGGGTGGTGTAATTGCAGCTGGCTTGCTGGGAATTTTATTAAACTGGTTACAGGATGCTCACAAGTCATGTTGGGAGACTTCCTTGTGTGCAGTGTGGGTGCAGTCAGTTCAGAGTCCACTCAAATGTTGTCTTCTGTGAAAATGGATTTACTTCTGCATGTCTAACAATCTACAAATGATGATGAGTTTTAGTTCGATCAGAAAAGAAAGTGGAGATTTTTATCAATAAGGGGAATTTTTGACTGCGGTGACATTGATTGTTTTCTCAGATCCCAAGTTCTTCAGGGCTTGCTGGCACCAGGTAATTCAAGCACAAGTTATCTTTGTGCCCTCGTGCTTAAATCTGTCATCCTGCTTCATCTGAAATGCAGTCAGGTGCTTCTGATAGGATGGGGGCAAGTCCCTCTAAGTCATCATCCTTTATCATTGAGACAGGACTATCAAAGCAAGATTTAAATTGAATTAGAAGATGATATATCTGCAAGACTGTGGTTCACATTTTTAGTGAGCAAGGCTTTTTGTAATAAGAACCATATATTTAACTGATTCCTTTATGTTAGTAAGATGACACTTCTGCCCTCTCTTACACTCATAATTTGAATACTAGATAATGTGAGGATTTTTTTAAAGAACCTCCAGTTGTCAGCTTAAAAAAAATCTTTGTGCATTCCCAGCTATTTTATGTGTTCAGGTTTAAAAAATAATAATAAAAAAGCAGTACTAACTTTAAAGAACCTTATTTTACTGTTTATTATCACCTACACTGCCAGATGCACCATCATTCCCAGGGGCTTTCTTTTAAGCTACTAAAGTGAGCTCCTCTGGAAAGACAGGATATTCAAGCATGTTTTGATATGAGCAACTTTTTTCAGCAATTAATTTTGGGTACAGTAAAACAGACATACTCTTAGGTCTCTGCATTAAAATACTGTGTAAAGCAGAAAAGGCAGAACAGGGAAAATAATGGGCTGTATGAATCTTAATCTATTAAAGTACAAGTGGAATTTGATCCTGTAAAAATTCCTTGCAAAACAGTGAGCAGATTTTCAGTAATTCTGTATTTCAATGTGCACCTAATTATTTTTTACAAAATTGGAAATGATCCCTAAAGAATGTAGCAGGTGGCATGTTCTCTATTTAAAGAATATTTCCAAGAAAATATTTTCCCCAAAGGCCATGAGAGTAAGGAGTGTGTGCTCTCACAGACTATTTAGCAAGTGTGCCTTTTGTTGCCTTATCCATTTAAAGAAATAGCATATTGAAGTAACGATGGACAGCCTTGAAGTGAAATCAGATTGACCCCCAAACAAACTGTGATGCACTCTCTTTTCCAGAGGAGTGCTAAAAGTCACGGAACTGGTGTGGAGCAATGAGTCATTACAATTGCATCTCCTCGGAAGGAAAACACATTGAAGAAAGATTTCTGGCTGAATATATGGGTGGTAATAGTGGGTTCACGTGTATCCTGTTGAGCTGCTGGATGTGATCTGTTTGACAATTCCAAGAGCTGCATTTCCTTGCGCTTTTTTAGTGCTGCTATTTTTTATCTTGGTTGTTCCAAATTATTGAAAATCAGCTCTGATCTTAGTGCATACTTGGCTTTTAGAAGTCTTGAAACTGAATCAGCAAGAGCAAGATGAGATGGCTTTGGTAGAGGGGGGTGCAGCAGGAAGAGCAGTTTGGTGTCTGTCAGGGGACACACTGTGCTGCTCCTCCAGTTGCAAACAGACAGGCTCTTACATTTGGGGTAAAACTGAGTTTAAAACCAGAAGGAGGAAGAGATTGTCTTTTCAGTGAAGCAGAATTTGACCAGTGTTGTGGGGCTGACCTGTGTGGGAGGCAAAAGCTGCTGCTCCTATCAGAGGGAACACTAGAGCAATCAAATCTAGACTTGGGTATTCACCTGGTACAGTGGGATTGATCACAGGGCTACATGGGGAAATAGTGATCCTTATGTAATGATACATAATTAATTTCTCTTCCTTGGGAATGTTCTGCCTCTAACAATGTAGTGTGTCATGTACTTACTTACATATGCAAAATTCAACCATTTTACTACAGGCCATGCTATGCAGTAATGAAAATTATGTCTGCCTGTGACTTAAGCCAGGATAGCATTTTATAGACTGATGATGTTATTTTCCCTTTTCCCATCTCCCACCAAAAAATTGGCATTAATCCAGTAAGAGTTTATATTCAGATTAATGGGTTCACTTGCAGGTATTGGTTTGCAGAATCAGGGCTGTATAGTTTTTTAAACACTGCTGCAGGAGGTCTCCTCGTATCATAAGGCACAGAAAGCAAAAATAAACTCTAAAATCCTTTTTTCTTTGGAGAAGTGGGGTATTCCTCTTCTGGAAATTACTTGGCCATCTGAGATTGGAGTTTTGAAACATCTGTGTTCAGTGTTCTGTTGAAAACATTGAAATGATGACATAACTGAAGGTCTGCGTGAAATATGACTTGACAGTTAAAAGTATCCACTTATGGATTTGACAGCATGGTATGCAGAGGTCTTCTGATCAGGCAGCGGTTTGCCGGATGCAGGAAAATAGCTCTGATCAGTGTGTGACCTTGAAAGTAGTCATGGGTCCTCCTCTGCCCAACGGGATGACACAGAACAGAGAAGTTCTGTTTCACAGTATAAGTTCTTGCTTATCTGGAAGAAGTTACTGAAAGTGGCTTTTTTGCTATTCTCAAATAATTGCAATTCTCAGAATTTTACATATGTGAGAATTGCTCATAGAAGTGTCGGTCTGCTCACGATCTAGCATTTGAAAGACCTCAGTGACAGCAAGTCCTCGAGGACCAGAGCTCTAATTCAGCTTGTACTTCAGTGCAAGTGACACTTATCCTTACATCAGTTTTAGGTTTTTACTTACTTTTCCTGTGCACATTCATAGCTCTGAGTGTCAAAACCTATCCTAATGGCATTTCAATGTACATTAAAACCCAAAAATTCAATATCAGTACAATGTCAAATTAAAAGAAATGTTCATAACCAATTAAAGAAAAAGCTGTTATCTCTTCTGTACTTTTCAATAAGGCTAATATGTGGAATAATTATTTTTTAGGAATTGCAAAAGAGTAAAACTTCTTGTTTCCTTGTAAAAAATGAGATCTCAGTTTATGAATGAAGCAACTCTATCATGCAGTCTTTGTCACAATCAGCGAAACTCAGGTTTCTGCTTGACCTCTGGAAACATGCTGTGGGAAATGCCTCTGCTAAAACATTGGGACAGAAAACCAAGGCTTGGGAAAGCAGAATGGTTGTCACTGAGCTGAAGTGGAAGGGCTGAAATAAAAGCTTAAGCATCGGTTTTCAGTGTGGAGGTAGAGTGTGTGTGTGTGCTTTCAAGGGGAGGATGTACTTTCAAGCCAGTTCTACCTTATTTAATGCTGTTTTCTTGGGTATTTGAATCTAGATGACAGGCTAGAGAAATCATAAGTTTCTTGATTTTGTCTGATTGAGAAGATTCTAATAAAAAGTAAATTCTAATGTGTAAAAATCCCACTGTTTAACATCATTCCTGAGGAATCTTAGTTCTACAGTGTTCAGTGACAGTTCTGTACTGCTTCTAAATGTCAGTAAATGTAAATTCCTCTTTTATTAGTGTGCTAGTCAAAGAAAAGTTTGCCCTTGGCAAATGCTTGAAAGACTACAAAGATTTTTCACGTATTTTTCAAAAGTTAGACAGTTTTCTGAGTTTATGTGTTTTAGGGATTATTGTTTTTTAATGTGTGCTGTGAAATTTTGCATAAAATGACTTTGCAATGCAATTTTTTTTTTCTCTTTACAGATGAAATCATGCATCAGGATATCATTCCCCTCTATGCTGCAGATATCCAGGACCAATTAAAGAAACAATTTGCTTATCTGTCAGGTAGGACTATGGTGTTCCCTTCTATACACATTGCGTAGATGGACGGTTCAGCCTGCTGTCCTTTCACAGTCTCCGAGGACTCATATGAGAAATCAATGAGTAACTCATGATTCAGGCTACTAAGAATTGTTGTTTAAGGATTTATTAAAATATTTTTTTAAAGTATAATGGAAATTTTAAAATTACAGGTAATTTTCTAGTTAACTGGAGATTGCAGCATGGATGCTCTGGTGGTTGCTGTGGCCTTGCAGTCAGCTCACAGCCCCAGCTGCCACAGGCTCTGCTGTCATGTTTGATACTGAAGCCCAAGCTGACACCTTGGTTGTGACTGAAATGGAGGAGCAAGCACCACTGGTACCATGTTTCCCCACAGCATCAGTGCACAAAAGCAGCACAGCCGCTTGCACGCAGCACAGCCGCTTGCACACAGCACAGTCTCTGCCCTGGGTCACCTGTGCCAGGTTGGTGATGGGGGCAGTGTTGGCTGCTGGGCTTGGTCCACCTCCATGCTGAGTCCTTTGCTGGCTGATAATGGGTAAAGGGAGATGATGCCTCTGCTCACTGATCAGGCTGAGTGGAAGAACGTGTCTGATAAGCTTCTGAGTTTGTTCTCCTGTCTTCTGCCTGTAAAAGCTCTTGCAAGCGTGCAGCTGTGCACTTGCTGGAGTTATGGCCCTGTAGTGCCTTCCCTCCAATACACAAAAAGGGAGAGCACCGGTGGCTTTGCAGAGCTGCCCTGCATCCTTCAGCAGAAAGGAATTTACTTCTCTGAACTACAGCTGGACTCTGTGACAGTTCCTTCTCCCTCTGAATCCCATCCTGCCTTGGATCCAGAGAAACAGGGGAATGAAACAATGTAATGCTTTACTTGGCAAGAGCTCACTGAATCTTGTTATATTCATAATTAACTGTTAATTATGATTTATTTCTGCTACACAAGCTAAACTCTGGGTCTGCAGTAGCAACTGTGTTTTCTGTGGGGTGGTGGTAGCGCTTGGAAAATAAGATATTTTTCATGAAGTTGGCTGTTTATGCTTCATTTGAGATTATAGTGTTTAAGCTACAATTGTTCTCTGGATTTTTTTTTTTTTTATTTTCCAAGCTCATTCTTATCCATGGGCAGAAAATGTCTCATAAGAGTGTTATGCAAGAAGCACCCTGTCTATGAAACTATAAGTAGGGTTTATATTTTACCCTTCTGAAGTGGGGAGGAAAACTGGTGACTCTGGTAGATGAGTTGTTGAGTTCACAAATCTGCAAGTGTCTTCAGCACTCAATAAATCTACCTGGCAGTGGAGCTTAGTAAGAGCAGCCATTCCTCCTTCTATTTTCTTCAATCTATTCACACTCATGTCAATTAGAATTTTGTTTTATTTGCCTCAAGGAATAGGTCAGCTACATTACTGTGATTAGATTGTTGTATTTTATTATTCTCGGGAAACTTGTATGTTAGGCATTTTCATTTCACTTTGGAATTTAGGGGTTTTGTTATCCTAATGTTCTCCTGCAGGATGTTGATGGTTAATTCTCTGTACTGTACCAAATAGTGGTTTTACAGGTTCTGTGAATGAAGGAACAGAGCCAATGTTTTGATACTTAATTTATGTACAATTTTTTGTTGTTGCAGTTGATCTTAAGAGGGGCTTTGCTCTAAGGCCACTTAAGACATTCCCAGTGCGTGAATGGGATTTTTTGCTTATTGCTGTTGCCTTGAAAATAGACTCTAAGTACATGGCATAAAACTCATTAAAATGAAAGTCCAAGATTACTAATGACTTTGGTAAAATAGCATGTTTGCAGGTATTGCTGAATGTCTTAGATGCATTTCTGATTTTAATTGTTGGCTTTTTAACAGCAATTCAACCTGTGCTTGAGAATTGCTTTAGTTTCTCGAATAGGATGTATCTAAGTCTCATGGCACACTTTCTTGAATAGGGAATGAAACCCAGGCTGCTTTTGTGCCAAGAGGCTGTATCCCTCCCCGTGCTGCTTTCTGTATTTTGGTCTGCATCGGGGTCACTTCTTACTTCTGCCTCTTATTGTTCTGGATTGTAATGGAAATGCTGCAGGAACATCTAAATTAGACTTGAAATGGAACAAAATTAAGTGAAAACTTCCAGTAATGCTTCAGTTTGTCAGTAAAGATATCAACATGCAATGAAATCAAGGTGCTCACTACTCCTGCGGACTGGCTCTTGCTCAGCAGGGAGTATGCAGTTGTGTTCAGCTTAAATCTAATGGTGGGGAAAGCTGTGGACAAGGCTTGTAATTAGTCATTCACACAGACAGTTTATGAACCCCATAGTTAATATCTTACCTCAAGCACAGTTGTTTACATTTTGACTTGCAGTTTTTTCTTTCTGTGGAACAAGGTCCTTTATTTGGGCTAAAATTGTTACTTTTGTTGTTGCTAGGCTTATACAAATCATTGCATCTACACGGTTCCGTGTTTCACCTCTTTTACCTTTGCTTTCTTTAGTTACTATTAGTGCAACCACTTTGTCTTCCACATTTAAAAGGGTCTTCTGCCTTTGTTTTTGCTTGTTTGTTTTTGGTTTTTATCCCATGAAGACAGTGTAAGGTCCATTCAAAAGTCTCTGGAAAATGTATTCTTTATGTATTCCTCACAGAGTTTCATTCATGTTATATATTTTCTTTCATAAGTATCTTCTCTTCCCATGATTACTGTGTGACTTTCATACCCACCCAGCCATGTGTCTGTCTGCCACCAGTGTGCAGGTGTGTTAAAATAAATGCAGATGGAGAAGAGCATACAGACACCTGTGTATGTTGATATGCATCTTAAATCATTCAAGCTATGTGATGTGCAAATGAGACTCTTGGCCACCATGAGTACTGAGCCAGTTATTTAACTCCCTTTCCTTTGAATGCCTATTTATACATTGAACGACTTCAAAGTGTTTCCATTAAAGGAAATACAAATATGCATGCATGCTATTTGCATTTTTGTCTATTGATTCCTAGTTGTTTCTCCTGCTGTTGAAAAATTTAACATTGGTACTAGCTTTCAAAATGCTTATACCTTTAATTTATAAATTTACACATATATGCTTATACCTTTATCATTGTAAATAGTAAGTATCTCACTTTGTCTAAGTTTATTTTCTCAGTTGTGCTCCTGCTCTCCTCTGTGGGAATGACCTGACCACTCCTCACTGGTCAAACTGTTCCCATTGAGGTAGCTCTGGCTGCTGAGTCTGTAAAATTACATTTGAGAATTTCTGAGTGGATCCTGCACCACATACATTGCAACAGTTAGCTAAAAATATCGGCCTTACTTTTGTTGCTGATATAATATAGACAGCATCTATGTTGTGTATGGACAGTGGAAGGAGTATTGCGTAGCAGTCTTTGCCTTGCACAGGTGTAAGCTTAACTACTGGTTTTCATTTACTGTGCTAAACCTGCTGTCTGTAAAGATTTTAAAAAATCAAAGCAAAAATGTAGTAAAGGAATAGATAAAGGGAAAAACTGAATCCTTGGCTAAGAGATTTCTAGTTCAAGTATGTTCAGATGTAAATTTATGTACTGCAATCCAATTTTTAAGCCAGTATATTTGCTGCTGATCAGCCTGAGCAAAACACAGCTTGTGAAGTTATGCAAGTAAAACTTCTCATTTCAAGGAAAGAACATTTTAATAAATTAATTTTGAATCTGTTTTTCTTTGCAATGGATATGCAGTGAAGCTTTTATCCAGTCCCTCATTGAAGTCTACATGTAATTTCAAATACTGAATTCTCCAGTTAAGTATATTATGCAAGCAGAAAGGAGAAACTCTTTACCAGAAATGCAGAAGCACAATAGCTGAACCACTACAATAGTAAAAAAAAAAAAAAAAAAAAAAATCTGAAGTAAGCCCTTCTCTCAGTCACATGAGGACTGCACTTTTGATAGGATTGCAATTTTGAAACAGCGTCTTCTGAACTAAAGTTGTAGATCTGAGCCATTCAACAAGGCTGCTGCTCTTGGACCTTGTGTGTGCACATTGATCAACATAGAGGTCATATTTTTTCTTATAGTCCAAATACTATTTCATTTGCATTATAGAATCAGACCAGAAGACTCTTTACTCTGTCATCTAATTATATCCAGCTACTTACTTCCTTTTTGTGGGGGTGATCAGAATACTTTTGAGAATACCTTTTTATTTATGCAAACAGGAGCATACTAGTTAGGGAAACATTACAAAATAATCTTTTACTCATCCTTCCTAGAAGTAATTCTAAGTAATTTCTTTGCTGCTGTCAAACTTTGCTGTCCATACAAAACCACAAACAACTATCATGTCTTTTACAGGGTTGTGGGGAATTGGGGAATTACCCTTTTCTCTGTGTTTGTGTGTGCCTGTGCACTTGTGTGTGTGGTTTTTAGCAGATGTACAATACGCAAGTTTTGTAATTTTCCCTGTCAATTCTTTTTTAAAATTGAAAAGAATGCTAATTATGTCTCCTTTGAGGTTGTTTTTAGATACCAAGTTACTAACATGCCTCTTGATTAGAAATACTGGAAATGCTGTGCAATTCCTGTGGGTTAGCACTTCTCTATCACCCAACCTGCTTAATAAAATAGAAAAAAAATGCCAGAGACATAGCAACTGTGATGGGAAAAGTTAGATGTAGTAGAATACAAAGAATAAATGCTAAATCACTGGAACTTAAGAGAAACTTTACCAGTCCCATCTCACAATAGCACAGCTAGTTTCCCATGGTTATTTTTTCTAATGTTTTCATCCACAAGACTGTGATGCTCTGGGTACACAAAATTTTATCAGTTAGTGATACTACTGGTGTTAATTGTGTTTAAAAGTTAGGAACATTAAGTGTTATTTTCTAAGCACAGTTAAGTCATTTTGGTGCCTAACCTGTGAAGCTAGTACAATACAATGTTTTTAAAATGTGTGTTTCTCCAAAACACAGGGCTGTCAGTGTTGCAAAAACTGACTTTAGACCAAGGCTCATAGATCTACTTAGAAGAGTTCCACCTAACAGGGCTTGGCTAGAATTTTCGAGGTTTATCCACTGAAAACTTTCCATTTTATGAAGGCAATTTATTTTGTTTGACAATAAATCTGTTAAAGAATTTTCATGTGAATAGGCTGCCAAAGTCATGTATAAGTCAGGTAATACCAAAGTTTTCCATTAATGAATGTTCACGGAAGAAGGGTGGAAGCAGATCTGCATAATTTAAAGCAGTGTGGTATTGTTTTGGTTTTATTTAATTGCTGAAATAAGCTTCAGTCCTCTTTACTTCTATGGTGCTTGCATTTGTAGCCTTGAAAGCAATAATCCTCTCAGCTGCAGAATGTTTCTCACAGCTTCATGTTATAAGACAAGCATCAAGGAATTCTTGGGAATCGTTTCACATAATATGTCTGCAGACTGACTGCACCCACTTAAGGACTGATGTGTTCTCTTCTGTTCTTTGTAATAAACAAAAAACAAAAGCTAGTACTTAAGTGGCATTTGTTTAATATTTCATAGAGAAATGATGCCGAGTGTATTTCATCATTTTCATCGAATCACAGAACAGATTGGGTTGGCAAGAACCTTTGAAGATCATCTAGGCTATCCCTACCCTGCCATAGGTAAAGGCATCTTTCCCTAGATCCATTCAATCTGACATTTTCATAGTCATAACAGGGCTCATAAGTTTTCTGAGCAAAAATAAGGAGATTTGTTATACTTTCAGAAATTTATGTTTAAAAAAAAGGCTAAGATTAGACTAAGAAAATGCTCATAATGCTCTCAGGTACTTGATTGTCTTAAAAACACATAAAACTATTAAATTCCAGTTGTGTAGTGCATCCCTGTGTAAGACTAGAAATAGGAGAGCAGGCTTGTGTGTGCTTCTGTGGACAGAACTTGTCGAGCAAATCAGTTCAGGCTGTTTAACAGCTGCAGCTGGAATTTCAGGACTCTGAGTTAGAGGGGAATATAAAAGAGGTGATTTTCCAGAGATTAGGACTGAGGTAGTTAGGTGTAGTCACTGTACCAACCAACCTGAATTTATCAAAATATTGCTGTTAAATTACTAATTTTTTGTATGGTGATTAAAATTGCAGTAACTGATTTTAAAAAAATACTCTGTATGTGCTGAATTACTTGCATGAGTTGTAGTACTCACAAATTCATCTGTGTCTTTTTTTTGTAATCAGGTGCATATAATTCTGAGGTGCTGGAAGATTATTACATGAATTAGTTTTAATAAGATGTTTGAATTTTTTGCCTTAAACCTGTGTTTCAAAAAGGATAAGAGAAGTGAAATTGTTCAGTACTTGTCACTTGAATGCTTTCCCTCTCACTGAAACCAAAATCAACAGCAATAAAACCCCTCTTAGCTTCCTAAATTTTTTATCTCATCCCCCTAAGTTCTGTGGCTTGAGTTATTTCTGGATGAAGAAAAGAAAATCACATTTTACACAGCTAATTTTATGAACTGGGTAATGCTGCTTTTGCAGAGGTGAAAAAAAATGAGGAAGAAAAGAATGATTCTGAATAAAGGAAAAAAATAATTTCTTGCTGCATCATTAAGAAATAAAGGACGCTTTAAAAAATTATCCCACTATTTTTTCTACTATTTAATATAAACACAATTAATATGTAGGATTTTTACTTTATTTCCCATGCCATTTTTTAAATTTCTCTGACAAATGCTCATTTTAAAGCAGCAGCTGCTTTGGCTAGAGTGACCTGTCTTCCCTTAATGGCCATGTATTTAATCACAGAATTGATCACAGGTTGGAAGAGACCTTCAAGATTATCGAGTCCAGCCCATAAAGTTGCAATATATAGAGCAGCTTCTGTAAGTCAGTAATGTTAAAGATTAAATTTACAGAATCTCTTATGTGCAGCATTTCAGGTCACTCTGCCCCAAACTCTTTTGAGCAGCAGGGCTCTGATAAGGAAAAGCAGTTGAGGAGCATTTGAAGGTATATCTGTGCTCAAGTGGCCCAGCAGGGAAACAGCACAGAAAAATCAGTGAAGAACTGATTCTAAGAGCTCAGGGCAGAGTCATCTCGACCCAAGATAACCACAGATGACTGTACTAGAAACTGAAAATCAATAGGCAGTCACCAGGCAGGATGGCTTTATTTGCCCTTGACAATCGGTGGTGGTCTGGGAACTTCCTGAAAATCCTAGTCCAGACTTCTGCTTTTAGGACATGTCCTGCAAGTCTATTGTTGTTGTTCTTTTGTTTCATATATCCTATTTATAGAAATTAAGTAGAACAAAACAAGAAACCAATGAAGATACCACAAATAATGTTGATTGTGCCTAAAAATAGTTACTCTAGAGAGAGCAGAACACCTCATAAGCAAGAGAAAGAATCATTATCATGCTTTTAACAGCAGAGGAAAATGCTTTAGTTGTGAGAGCTTGAACAAAAACCAATAGAGTCCAAACTGGCCTTAACTTACATTTGTGTTGTGAATATTTGTATAGCTAAAATTAGCTCCCTTGACTCTGTGTTGCCTTGTTTGGATGTGTCATAAAGGTCATATTTGCAAACTTGTGATATTTTCATAATAGCTGCATTTTGTTGTTGTTTAAATACATCCAAAGCACATTATTTTTTTCACGTATTTTGATTTCAAGAGTTTCACAGGGACAGTACCATGCTGTCTGTAAGCTTGTAAATGGAAATCAGATTCACCACAAATAAACATAAATGTACTATTTCAGCTCTTCTAATTACACGTGTTTTGGAGGGAAGTTGTGATTTCTTTTATCAAATAAATCTGAGGTCAAATATTTATCTTCTTTTTCCTGTGAGGTTATATGCAAAGGGACTGGAAGTGAGTAATAATCTTCACAAGTCACTGTTGCTCTCATAATTGGTGCTGTTAATACAGTTTAATGCTGGTTTCTGCACAGTTACTGGATTTCAAGGCTGGAAAAAATATCCTTCTTATTTTATAACAGTAATTTTTGTTGTTTTTCTTCTCCTGTTGAACTATGAAGCAAAGGTAACTTCCCAGCAGTGAGTTCCTGCCACTCCAGAAGAGTTAACTTCATGCAGTTGCTAGGGCTCAGCAAGCCCCTTGTCCTACTTGTCTTTATGAATGTATACTTGCTAAAGACATGAAACACTAATAATGCCTTTAAAAAGAAATTATTTTGCATGTAAGAATGTGTGTGAAGTGCATGAGGAAGCATTGTGTCTGTGAATTGAACCCAGTGGTGCAAATGCCAGGAAAGATACATATAATGGTACCTAGCTCATCAGCAGCTCTACTGTAGTGTAGGTGTTCAGCTCTGCTTTACCTTCTGTACATAATCAGGGAATGGAAATCTCATTTGAAACACCTACACCCATTTCTTTTAATGTTCTGCCCCTTCTGTTTCATCAACCTGGAAGCACAGCAGGCACTGAGCAGGGTAGGGGGTGTTGCATGAATGAGCTCTAACTGGTGAGAGGGTTGAGTTCTGTTCAAGACGGAGACTCACCTACTTAATTCTGAATTATCTATTTTGTTCTTAAATTAGTTGCTTTCTTTCTCCCAGTTGCTTCTACTTAGATGCAGTTGATGTTTATCAGAAGAAAGATGCACTGCCATCTGGTGTCAGAACTGCTCAAGGGACCCAAGGCATTTGTCCAGAAAAAATCTGATGTGGTGAATGGGGTGTAACAAATTGCTTTCTATAAAACTTCCTAAGCGCTGAAGAGAGAGACTATTTAGAATAAACTGTCCACACATAAGCCCTGAAAAAAAAAACAAAAACAACAAAAAAAACCCAAAAAAAAAACCCCAAGAGAGAAAACATGCAGTTGTTTTATTACTGGGAAATTTCAGTCTACGTAAAGAGACTTGCATGTAAACATGTTTGCTGCTTCTTTTGTAGGTGGAAGAGGGGGAGATGGCTGCCCTGTTATCACGTTTCCAGACTATCCAGCTTTCAGTGAGATTCCTGAAAAAGAGTTTCAGAATGTCCTGACCTACCTGACAAGCATTCCAAGGTGAGCACCTGTCTAGAAGAAAATAACCTTTTATCTGCTAAGGGACTTTTCACATTTGGTCCCTTACATGTGGTGTAAAAGTCAGACTTGGTGTTTAATTAAAGAAAAGGAAAATTAAGCTTGTGGTGCAGTGTCAGTAAGTGTTGGTTCGTGACAACTGTCTAAGGTAGTTGTTAGATAAATTACATTCTGCTATTTATATTTCATCAGAAAATTACTTCCTGGTATGTATGGGTATAGGTTCTATGATGGACATTGTCCTCCTGTGTCTTCACTGTATCTTAGAATGCAATATTCAGAGTTTTAATTGAGCACATGTATAATTTTGGCAGAACATGCTAATTCCTGGGTGTTGCTCAGGATATTACTCAGGGAGGGAACACTGTGTCTGCATACAGAGGTTTGTCCTCACCACTGGAGCAGTTTCCCTGGCTTAGCTGAATGTATCGTGTCTGCAGACTTCCAGAGCTTTGCCTGACGGTGTGAAGCAGGCCCAAGGATTAATTCTGACTCTCTTAGAGAGCACAATAGTGTTACCAATGGGCTGTCCAATAAATATTGTGATTTTTGTTGATAGTCTGTTAATGAATGAAATAGTGGGCTAAAATCTTGATGGAGGTGAGGAAGGCAAGTGGCAGAATAAATTGCATACCCTAGACTTCAAGAGAGCAAATTTTGGGCTTATTCAGGGGACTGGTAGGTGGGATACAAAGGAAGGCAGTTCTGAAGAGTAAATCTGCTGCAGAAGGCTGCCAAGTTTTGAAGGACAACATTCTTCAAGTACAAGAATGGCACGTCCTGGAATGTGAATGGACGTAATGGGAGGCTGATCCCACTGTCTGAAAGCGAACTTGTGACTGAGCTGAGATACAAAGGCAGCATACCGGAGGTGAAAGCAGGGACAGGCTACAGAGGAAGAATGTAGATACATTGTCCACATATGTCAGGATGGCGTCAGAAAAGTCAAAGTACACCTGGAGCTGAGGGACAAGAAAAAAGGGACATCACGGACTGCTTAAAAAAACTTCCGGTGCTTTAGCAGCACAGGAATAAACAAGGAAAATGTGGACCTGTGCTGAATGGACTGGGCAAATTAGTAGCAGCCAGTAAAGATGAGGCAGAAACACTTGAGTTCTTTACTGCAGTCTTCTCTGACAGTGTCTCCCAGGCCTCTGCGTACAGAAAGAGAGTTCAAGGAGGAGAATGACAAGCAATGGCTGAGGACAAAATCAAGCATCTCTTGAGAAATCTTGACCCAAATCTAGAGTTTGGGATGAGATGCTTTGAGAGTGGTGAGGACACTGACCAGTGTTATAGTAAGGCTGCTCTTTATAATCCCTGAAAGGTTTGGAGATTAGAGGTAACCTTATTTTGATCTGTGGAAAATTACGGAGTGAGTCCTCTTAAAACACACTTTTGGGCATATAAAAGAACAAGGTGATGGGGAGTAGCCAGCATGAATTAAACAACAGTAATAGTGCTTGACCTACCTATTTCTGTCATGACAATACTGGATGCATCAATAGAGCAAAGCTGTGCATGTTTTTTGCCTCACCCTAAGCAAGACTTTCAACTCAGTCTCCCTCAGCACTTTTCTATTCACCTTGAGTTGTTATATTTTGGCAGCTGGACTCCTGAGTGGGTAAGAAAGTACTTGGATTATTTGGCTCGAGGAGAGGTGTTTATTGGCTGATGTTTTATAAGGAGACAGATTTCCTCAGGGAACTGTATGTATCCACACTCTCTGATGTCCTTGGCAAGGATCTGGAGTAGGAGATGGAGTGCACCCTCATCAAGTTGTACTTGATGTAACAGCCCCTCCTGGTTGTACTTCTAATCCCTAGTTTGTCAGGGAATGAAACTCTGAAGCTCACAGCCAGCTTCTGCATTTTCTTTGTTTATCCTGGTGGTGGTTAAACTGCATGGTGCTAAGCATCCCTTGATCATATCTTGGGTACTGTTTCTGTAAATAATTATATTCTAAATTCACATCTGCTTCTCCTTTTGAAAGTCCTTGGTGGTTTGTGGCATGTGCTTGCCACAGTGGTGCACTTCATGGTGGCCCACTGAACTTCTGCAGAGAATGGGGTTCATGTGAGAAATTCTTATCAGAACAAACAGCTTCTGTTATGGTGGAGGGGCACTGAGTGCATCCCAGCACACCACTTTGATCTGAAGATTTGATTTTCTGAAGATATTTCTGCCAGTTGCTCCTACCTGACAACAATTACTCAGCGAGTATTGAGCCAGAAGTGATCATTCCTTAAGTCTGGCTGTTCTTCTAGGATTTTCTTGTTTAATTAATTTGTAAGTATTTTGAAAGAGAGGACTGTTCTTTGTAAACAAAGGAGATAGCCCAGCTGTCTAGATGTTAAGAGTAAGGTACTCACTATTGTAAATATAACAGTTCTCTAGGTTTAAAGTGATGACAGTCAATTTCAAATCTTGTAAAAATAATGCTGTTGTTAAGATACTGATAAATGTGCCACCTTTTTGTGCCTGAGAATCGATAAAATCTCAAAGGGCTTATGATTTTCCTGACTGATATCTTCACTAGCAGTGGCGGAAGCTTATAGTGTAAAATTGTGTTTGTGAGGCCTTGTGCAGGTTTATAGGAATAAAAGCTACAGAAATGACACTAGCCAGATGCCAGCATACATCCCCTTGGGAAAGATGTTTTGCTATTGATATTCTACATATATTGATACATGTATATCCCTGAGAGGGGCAGTGCTGCAGTTCTTCTTGAATTGGGATATTTCTAGTGCTCTTCAAAGTGGCATAAGGTAGGATTTTTCCTGATTTCCTAGTGTTCAGATACCATTTTAGGTGCTTTGGAAAGTGACTTTTAAAGGAAGTTGAGGCAGTCAGTTTTTAGTTTGTCAGTTGGTTAAAGAGGTGTAAGGAGTACAGATGTACAGAAAGGATGGAAGTGCAGCCCACAGCTCTTAAGCATGGACTGCTCTCCCAGGTTATTGTCATTTAGTTTATCAGATACATAACTCTGTCTTTTGGCTGTTTGACAGACTAAGGGGAATTGGACTTTTCTAAGAGCACAGACTGCAGAGCACAGACACATGTGGAGCCATCCCAGTTCCTCAGAAAACTACTTGTTCTACTTGGCCCTGTACAAAATCACAGCAAGGGGTTGGCAGCAGTAACTCAAACATTGTCTGACTGCCTGGAGTCATGTGTTAAGGGAAACTATATTTCATGGGGATGACAGTAAGGAGCTACCTAGAGCCTCATAAGAAGATCTTTCTGTCCTCTGCAGTAGAGTTCACCCAATATAGTTACTGGTATAATAAATATACAATATATTTAAATTTACAGTATATTTACTGGTATAATAAATCTTAGCAGTGACTTCAGGTTTTCAAGATCTCTTCCCAAGTGAAAGAAGGCTAGCTTAGGAGTTTGTTGAAAGAGGAAAAACTGAAACCTCTCAACCTACTTTTTTATTCCTTCTAATTTTATAGATAAACATGAGCTTGTCACCTCTTACTGTGTCCTTGTTCTGTATTATCTAAACACTGGGTTTCACAAGTTTTTTTCTGTGTGAACTTTCTCTTGTCTTTTTCACAGTAAACTTTAATGATGAAACACAAAATATCTTGTGTGGTACATTTCATTTAGGAATAGAACTATTAAAAGTTGCATGCCCTCAGCTTAGATGATCATGGAGTGGAATAGTGTAAATAGTAGAGCTATGAGCATGTGCTTAGATGTGTAAATGCCTGATATGTGAGGATGTTAAGAAAGGACACAGTGGAAAGGGAATACCTCATCTCAGTTTAAAGATACTCAGTTAACCTTGGTGCAACTGTATAGCTTTAAGCAGAAAGCTGAGCCATATTCTTCAGGTGGGTGTTGTTAATCTTGCAAGGTAAATTTGTGTTCCGTAGATGACTGGATAAAATATGATGTCTAACATGGTTTGTAGTAATCTCAAAATATTCAGTACAGATTGTTGACATAATGTGTGACAACAGTCATGTATCCCATGTACAGAAAGATTGCTGCTTTGTCAGGAAAAAACAATGGATTAAGGATGACTACAACAGACAGTGGAAGATTGCAGCTAATGCTTTTATAACTTCTGTTTTGCTATTGAAATATATGTTGTAAAGTATCTGTGTAATGCTTCTGAAGCTGTTTTTTCCTTTTAGCAAATAATTTATTATTATTGAAATATAAGGTGAAGTTTTATTAAAAAGGTGAGAATTATCTTCGAAAGGTGATAGTGGGAGATTCCTTGGCAGTACATAAGTCAGTAGGAAGAGCAATTTAACTGAAATGCTGAATTGGTACAAATAGTTAACATGTAAATATTGATCCACATGAATTAATAGTTCTTATCAATGGAGTTGTAGAATACAGTAATATCTCTAGATAAAGTGTCTGTAAGAGGTGACAACTTTAAATTCAACTGCATTTCAATAGAGGTCAGCCATGTCTTGCATTCTTTTGGGATATTTTGAGATTCTATAATGTCCATGTAGTTGGTCTGATTCTCCTTCTGCAGAGAACATCTCCTGTTACTTCACTCTGGGAATCCTTTGGGGATGACTGCTGAGCTCGGTAGGAAAAAAGGCCCCACAGATCAAGGTTGTCTTCTCTCTTAGCTGAGTAAAAGCCCAGCTACCCCCAAACACCATCAATCTTACTGCATAGTGGGAGAAGCAGATGTGCAATGTACCTTGTACATCCCACATGTACTGGGGCTGAAGGAAGAATATTGAATTTCAGGGCATTCAGAGTTCTCTGTTCTGAAAGTTTGGTTTTTTTAATTTTTCTATTGATCCTGGTAAATTGACTTTTCAAGATTTGCAATGTACCTTGAAGGCAGATGTTATTCATATTTAATTTCTCCTCATCACAGCTGTTTCTTGAAATGTATTTTATTAGCTTAAGTGTGTACACATTGTTGGAATATGAATTTACCAAATATGGGTAGTGGCATGAGAACTTGCTCCAAAAGAAATTAATATATAATTGCAGTAGTTAAAAAAAACTACACAGTATTCTTCAACATATGGTTTTGCTTCTGGTTAATTAGCAGTTTCTATTGCAATTAGAAAAAAATATGCTGTTTATGAGAACAAAAGAGTATAGTTTTAATGCTTTTCTTTCCTGCTCATAGAAGCTCATCTTTGAACAAAGAAAGCAAACTAAAATTTTTCTGATCACAAGAGATTGGAAAGCTAATATTTTAAAAGTGTAAAGCTGAGTCTTAAACACAAAATCCCTTTCAGGAGAAATAAGTAGCATAGATTAGAAAATTCAGAATGGTTTTTGCTGGCCTGTTTGAGTCCCATGCTGCTGATTAAGTATGATCCATGGGCCTTTTTTGATTGTATTCTGACAGAGCCTTGCACAGCTTCTCTTTGGAATGCCATTCTATCCTACTGCATGATCTTGAGCATAACTCAGGTTAACTTGGCACGTTCAGCAGTTTCCTGTTTTGAAAGGTGTCCATCAGTTTCCTGGCTGGGAGAGCGTCCCTTTCTTTGAGATTCCTGAAGGTTTACAAATGCTTGTACACCGTGTAGCTTTCTAAAAAATCCTGTTGTTTTTGGTTCTCTCTGGTGTAGGAAATTAGGGAGCCATCCTGTCCAAGTGGTGGAACAGAACGAGACGATGTCCGAAAGCGTTGATGTCCGACAGTTGAAAAGCTCAGTAGTTAGGGTATGCTAAGCTTCTGGTAGACACCTCCTTGTTTACTATACCAGCTTCCCATTGTTTGGGATAACACTGGAAAATAGAAGGAGACATGTGTGTGCTAAGCCTTTCAATGGGTTCAGATCTGTGTGGGCACAGCGAAGCATGAAGAGGTGGATTTAGGTAGGGACCAGAAGGACGTGCAGCAGCATGGCATGGCTGTTGCTGGAGCTAGCAAACCTCTCTATCAGGGACATGGGAGAGCTCGGGGTTTACACAGCTTGGGCCTGGCCAGTCTCCTTGGCATAGATCCACCACTCATCTCTGAAAGCAGAGGCAGCAGTGTTGGGGTAATGCTGTAAGTCCATCAGGGTCCAGCGGACCTTGTGAGGAGCCAGTGTCGGAGGGTAACTACCTCTGTTTGCTCATTTATCTGCAAACTGAATGGACAGCCCACCACTAGCTAAGAGTTAAGCAATTTTGTTTTATGGAGTGCCAGGGATGAACATCACCACATAATGGGAAAGAAGTGCCAAAAACCAGCTGCCCTGACAGTTCATACTGACGTGCTGAGCAACAGCTTTGCAGCTTCAGAGTTTATTTCTGTCAGCTGTGCTTAATTTCCCTGCTCTCCTCTTTGTTGGATTACAATCCAGGCTGAAGATATGGAACCTATACCCTGCTGTTACCTTGGCAGCCCCTCAAATTTGTCAGTGAGAATATCCCAGGACTTCCAGCAAAATCTGTCACGCTGTGTGTACCCTTCCTTTCTCAGAGCACAGCTGCCAAACAGTTGTAAATACCATATGTTGCAGACAGGGAATGTAAGGTCTTAGGTTTGAAGTAAGAGCCTTCTATCTTAAATGTAAGTGGTAGTCCAAAGCTTTTGTGTCACATACATACCCGCACAAGATTAAGGTCAAAGCCCAAATTGTTACTTAGAGTCTGAATTTTTACTTGGTTTTAAAATATTTACACTTGTTTCAATGTCTACCTTATAAGTGCCTTAAACTTATTTTAAAGCCCAGCCCTGTACAGGTAAAGCCTTTCCAGTCTTTAAATCCCATTTACACCTTTAGGGTTTAGAGGATTTGGGTAGCATGTATGACACCACCCGGTGGTAAATTTAGTCTGCTAATAAGAAAAAGTAAATTAAGCACTGTAAAATTGTGAAAGTTAATTACTAAAATTCTGGACTGTCACACAGGGGTTTTTATTCATCCAGTATTAAATTCAGAGTATTTAACACCCTATTTAAGTGTAATGGCACAGTTCTAAAATTGTGCAGCATTCCCTGTAAGGTTGTTCCAATACTTTCTGCCGTAGCATTAGTGGTTGTTGCAGTGTCCTGGAAATATGTATGGTTCCAATATTGCAGTTCTGAATAGGTGTAAAAATGTTTTATGGAGTTGGACTTAATAGTTCTAAAATGAGGGTCACACAGGCTTTCTGTTGCTCAATTTACTTGAGCTTAAACAGACACAGAGCCCTTTTGCCTTTATTGACCTATTTATCCTTAATTGTCCCTCCAGGATAATGTGACCTACTTCAGCCATCTGTAGTTAAGTCTAAATGAGTCCTCAAAGTTGTTGTCTTTCTTCAAACAGTCCTTCTAAAAGCAGCTCTGCATGACCTGAAGAAACCACACTGTGTTTTCCATTTCGAAAATTATAGCTCTTCCTTAAAAACTCCTATTTTACTTAATTTCCTTAAAAACTCCTATTTTACTTAATTTCATATACTAAAAGAGGATCTATTAAGCAACGAGTTGTTATATTAATACTTCTTTTACCTGCAAAAATGCATTAAGGTTGCTCTGATTTTAGTTCCTTGGTGGGATAAAGCTTGTGAAGTTCTGGGCAGGCAGAACTAGATGATCTTTAAGGTCCCTTTCAACCCAAGTCTTCTATGAACCTATGCAGTTATCATAAAAAAGGCTGATGGGTACCATGGAGAGGCGGTGAGTGCATGTGGTACAAGCAGATGTCCAGGCCCAGGCAGATGATGATGCCTGGACACTTTACTTGTTATTTTTAACCCTGGCTACATTCCCTCAGCTTTTCCCCCAGCAGCATAAGCTTTTTGGAGCAGAAAGAAGGTCAGCATATATGATAGGATATAGCCAGCATTACTGTCTTCCAATCAGTCGTGGTTAAGGAGGAATTGCTAAAAGTGGAAAAGAGGCTGATTTGAGGATCTAAAGGAGCACAGGAGATAAAGAGCAGATATAGGGATCAATGAAGAAAGATACTGATGCCCATATCTCTGAATCTGAGTGGGGAGATAAAAAACTATGACTTGGATGTTATATAAATTGGTATAAATATTTTAAAATAAATAAGGTGTGTACCAGTGCTGTCCATTTGGCCAAGGAACACAAGCAGTGCTTGAGACAGAATTCCCTCATGTAAATATGTTGGGATTTGTACCTCACAATTTCAAGAGACCTAGTTCTGTGCAGGATAAAGACTTCTGGTTGCTTTTGGGACCAAGCCTAGAGGGCAGCTCTCCTGTTGGTCACTGAGCTGGCATTTGCCTTGTTGCCAGGACATCTCTGGTAGTGGCCCATCTTCCTTGTGGGTTCTTGGTCTGCTGGCAGTGCAGTGAGCTGTTGTTGTCACAGTCCTGTGGTGACTGAGGAATTTTCAGAACAGGCATAGGGCTACAGGTAACTACCTGTGGCTGTCTGACCTACAATCATTGTGAAGTTTTGAATTGTTAATAGCCCCTTAGACAAAGCTCTTTGAAGTTGCTCTCATTATTTTTTCTCCTGTTTATCTGGTTTTTAAGATCTCCTGTCACTGACATAACATCATGTGTAATTATTCTTGCCTATGCTTATAAAGTGGCAAAAGGCATGTATTTTCATGGTGTCACTCTGCCAGGCTGTATGATTCTGCTCATCTCTTCTGCTTCATGACCAAATTTTAACCACTTGCCTGTGATGGTTTTTAGTTATGCCACCTCACAACCCAACATTAATCTAAATTCTTCTTTACCCACTTGCTGAGAGATCCTAAAATGCAATTTTGGTTATCTGATGGTTCCCAAGTCTTGAGCAAATTGCAATACAGTGTGTTTTTAGAAATGCCTGGGGCATGAACTAATAACAGCTGAGACCAAAAGTAAGCATAATAGGAGAGGAAAGAGAGGTTTTCTTCAGTGGTACCCTGGAAAAGATTTACAGAGAGTTAGCTGGAATGTGGAGAAATAAGAAAAAAAAATGTGCATGGTTGATGCAGGGAAATGCATCAAATTTCTTGTCTGAACCTTGTCTAATGATGAAGCTTTAACAGGTTCAGCTCCAACACAGAAGCTCAGATTTTCTTAATTTCCTGTGCAGCTTCATCTGTTTCTGTGAAGGGAAGGCAGTAACTATCAAAACCACAATAAAGAGATGGTGTAAATGCTTTGGGTTTTTTAATGTGCATTAAAAAATAGATCTATTCACAGAATTTCAGTATAGAATTAATTAGATTGTAGAATAGTATGCATGTTGTTTTTTGGGGGGGTGGAGGGGGGGGAAAAAGTTTTTATTTTCAAAATCAGATTTGAAGCATAAGCATCAATAAGAAATGGTACCTTCTTGCTTGCAGGTTTTGCTGCTGCTGTGGAGTGTCACAGCATCAGCTGTGTTGGGTGAAATGCAGCTGTTAGTGCCAAGAGCTTAAAAGATAATAATTTTTACTTGGCATTCAGTGATTTTGGACAGACCACTAGAGGCTGCACTTGTATAACAGCACTTCTGACTGTTTTATTTTAAGTTTCTTCTGCTGAAATTCCTTCTCTTTCCTATATTTCTTCATGAGCAGTAGCCAGCCTTAGTTTGAGCTGAGTAGGTTTTTCCTTCCACAGTTACAGTTCATTGAGCTGACTATGACAGGGCTCAGTAATCAAATAGAACAAACTTTTCTGCATCAAGAGCCTTCTTTTGTGTTGAAGCACAGTACAGGTTGCTCACTGGTTAACCACAAGTAAGGAGTAAATGGCAAACTTTTTCTCTGACTCTAGAGATGAGGGTATGGAGAGACAGGTGCAGTGCAGAGACTTCCATACCACCAGGTTCCAGCTTTAAATTCAGCACCTCAGGAAGTTTGAGGTGAGCCTGTTCCTTGGGTCTGCTTTGGATGATTCTTCATTGAGACAGAAGAGGTGAACATGTCCTTCCAGCACTTCTGCACTAGCTGACTTCTTCAGTGTTTTCAGCTGAAGAGATAGAGGTTATAAAAACTAGAGCCAAAACTATATTAATTCTGTCTGAAATGATAGAATTAATGTATGAAGGTGTTAATCATTACATTCCTATTTTTGCCCCATATGCAGTGCCATGTACCATAGAGTGCACCTGTAATTTCTGTTTTTTCTCATAAATATTGTTGGAATAAGAACTGATTACTTATGGACTAGTTACACACCTCATCTGAAAGTGATTCTTGTAGGAATCTGAACTAAGATGTCACAAATGAGTATCACCACAAGATGTCAGGCCCACTGTTTGAGTGGGAGCCAAAGTGTCATGCCAGTTTTTTTTGGGGGCTCAGGAGGTCTGCTAGGTAGCCAAAGAGCTTCATCAGGGTGTTCATAAGTGCTGCCTTTGTTAGAGATAATTCTGTCCTCAGATTTGTTCAGTATACTTGACCTCAGTTAGTCATCCATCTGTGGCAGAACTTGGCATCAAATTGCTGTTTTTTGTCTAAGGGACTGAATGCCATGACAGCAACATGCAGTTGTATATGCAGCCATCTTTTGGAAATATGTTTTCATTCTATTTATTTTCTTGGCAGATGGTTTCTTTGCCACTGAGAGCTCAATTACAATGCAAGTCTCAACTTTTCTGTTGAAAAAAATAGAAAATATAATTCTAAAGCTTGCTAATTTAGAGCAAGTGTAGTTACTGGGAAGATTTTACTGTCTAGCTTTCAGAACAGTTCCAACTTGTCTTAGCACTGTAATTATTTTGTGATTACATATGACATAATTTAATAAGTATAAAAAATAATAAATTGCAAGTTTGGAATATAATTTGTAACATTATGTATTTTTATAAAATGTTACATTTATAACACATTCTAAAGGATTATAAATTCTTTTCCAGGCTATTCAGTAAAATGCTTTTAAGTACTAACTTAAGTGCAGGTTTCTAGAAGACTTAAGCAAGATGTGTAATAGCAGCAGCATTACCAAGCAGCATTCAGCTTAGATATAGTGTTAAAACCTACAGGCTTGCTTTGCAATTGAAATGAGGAAGTTCAATGTTAAGAGTTCCTGTGTCTGGTTTCTAGTTATTTTTCAGTGCCTGCTATCTCTAAATTGTCTAAATTCTCTATTTTCACCATTTACTCTAGAAAGCACAAGTCTGCTTTCTTTTCCTTAGAGATACTGGTTTAAAATGTTAAGTCCCTAAGTTTAGTTTTACTTTGGATTGTGAGAAAGAAGCTGTCATAAGATAAAAATATTTAAAGACTCAATGAGTACAAGACATTTTAAAATTATTAAGCAGCTTTAAAATATTTTAAATTTAGGGGCACATGCCAAATATGATATTTTTTGTGCCTTTTTTAAAATACCCAGCAGGTGGATTTCTTTTGGAATGAAGTGGATGAATTGGCCAGTTTTGAAACAAAGCAAGTTTTACAGTAACAAGCAATCAAGAATTGTAAGAAAATGAAACTGCTCTAGATCTGATTACGGTTTAGTGGCTGGGTGCTACATTTTGTATAATGCTACAGCTGAATTTTCCTTTTTTTTTTTTTTTTTTTTTGTGTCAAGTTCATAACCCATTAAATTCTTCTGCACTAGGAAACACTGCATCCTCTAGGATGTAGCTAATGATCGAATTGAAGTAGTATGGGTTACCCTACATAAGGGGCAGGAGGAGAGGAGATGTGCAGCAAGGCTATGCCAGGTGAATTGTTACTGCCCTTTTCCTTGCTGGCAAACCAGCATAAAACTGGTACAGTTGTAATATCACCACAGGGCTTAGCTAGTTTATTTTCCTTTCCTAGTTGCTGCACTGGAGATTTTTATCTTGATTTGTTAATGCCATTAATACCACATTCTTCACTATATTATTTTACTGTCTCCTAGAGCTTATGGAGGCCACTAAGGAGGTGGCTCTTTTCTGCTTCCATTAATTGCTGGGGCATTAATGGTTTCTTTTTGTTAGTGTGTGAAAAACTGATGATTAAGAAAGAATTTTTGTCTCCCCTTCACCCCCCAAGAAATCATTCCTAGCAGCAACAGGAGAGATGGAGAAGTAGTCTTTCAGGTGGCTCAGGTTCAGTCAGTTTGAAGTGTCTTGTCTCTGCAAGTGTAGAATGCAAAGTTTCTCTTGGGAAACAGGAACCTTGCTCATTAAGTGTCTGATTTCCAATGGCCTGTTCCTAAGCTAAGTGACCAATGATGAGTGGGTGAGCCAATTCCAAGTCCTTCTTACATAGGTTTACAGTTGTATGCCAGAAAAGATCAGGATTTGTGAGGTGCCCCAGACTCACATCTTTTGAAGCGGTGTGTGCATGTCACTGTATTGAGGGTGAGGAAGATTTAGGAGAGGGTGGTACCCTATCCTAAGTGTTCTGCTTATGATACAGATTGCTGCAGACATTGCCTTGGTGCTCTGTTCAATGCAGTAATTCTCCATGAAATGTTATTGAAGTCCTACTACGGAAATAGCTGTTCAGCCCTTGAGAGCAAGAATTTCTAGTCCATTTGTATGCTGAGGTAGTTGAGGTAGGGAAGAGTCCTGACTGTCATACAGGCCAACTGTTCAATAATAAAGCTCTAAGACTGAAATTCAGTTTTAAATAAGTGGACTTATGTAACTAAAATGCTGTACAGAATTTCAAACGTGCAGAGGTTTGATATTTTCAAGTCTCTGGGATGAACCTGAAGATTTGCTTTGTTTCATTTGTAGCAGAGATCAATGTATACTGCTTTCATACAGCAGTGTGGAAGCAATAGGAAATTATTTGTATGCCAGTTGTCACCACCCATACCTTGGAGAAATGCAAGATCTTTCAGAGGATGCTTATGTAATTGCTTCCACATACCCCAGAGGGAAGTTTCTTTCCACAGTCCTATGTACTATAAGCTTTCCCACCCTTTCCCCCAAGTGCATGAGCTAATAATAAGTCTTGCAAACAAGACAAAGAGGAGATGTCCCCATAATCTAAACTCAGGAGTCACTAAGTGGAAAATGCAGTTCGTGCTCTGCATGGAAAACTGGCTGCTTGCTGGGCAGGTGTTTCAACCTCACTGACATCTCCTCCTAAAGGTTTTACACTGGCTCCCCAAGACAGGGGGAGGGGCCTGAGCAGAAGGTCTATCCTCTGCTGCATTTTCTCCTGCTCCTCTTCCTCCACTTTCTACCTTTCTAACCTGACCTTTGTGAGTTTGCTGGACACATTTCCTGCAGAAGCAGGGATGGTTCCCTGCCTTTCTAAAAATGTTCTGTTCTTTGTTCTTGTGAATAAACAGAAGAACAGTGCTTATCCCATGATGTTTTGGGATTTTTGTTTTGGTCTGGGGGTTTTTTTGTGCATGTATTAGGAGAGAAACAAAGGAAGGAAATACTAAATTTGAATTAGGAGTTTATATAAATTATGTTTCAGAAAGTACACCGGATACAAGTTAATACATTAAAGACAAAAAAGTTCACATGGGAAATGTTAAGAAGCCTGAATAGACAGGTGCTTATGCTTAGGTTTCCTAATATTTCTCACTTTAAGGGTTGCTTTCTAGTTGTTTACAGCTCTTCCAAGTTTTCTTTCCATTTGTGAGGTGCCACTTAATTTTATAGTGGTAAAGTTCAGCCAAAATAGGTGAGTGGTTCCTAAGATGCCAGGGAACAAATCCACCATGCTCTTCAAACATTGAGACAAATGTTTGAGAAGCTCAAGTGTCTACTTCTTTTGTTCAAGGACTCAGACTTGACACTCAGAAGAATGATGGCTTTTGTGTCAAGAAAGTACCTTGAGAAAAATATGCCTAAATCCCAGGCCACAGGTGCTAAGTAACTACTCAAGCCCGTTGCCAAAAGTGTTCTGCTTCATCCTGGGGCTGAGCAGAAGCCTCTCTGTGGTTACAGGATGAGCTGCTCTAGAGCCAAGTCTGCTACCAGGGCTGAGAGCAGGAAGTCTGTGGCATGGGATGTGTGTGCCACCTCTTGACCAGCAGGCAGTGCAGAGAAGCTGCTGGACTCCACAGGCAGGACCACAGCTGAGGGAAGTGTCCACCCAAGGGAACTCATTGGGAGATGGAGTGGGACGTAGCATACAGTTGGAGGATGAAGGGACTGTGATATTCAGGAAGGGGTGAGAACTGATGTCATTCATCCTGACAGTCTAAAATTAAAAAAAAAAAGATTTTTTGAACTGCTCTTGGGACAAGGAGTAATGAATGGGAGAGACAAATGTCGGTGGTGGAGACAAGTTTATTGGAGAGTGATGCAGAGGCATGAGAAGATGATGTGAGCTAAGCTGATGAGTACAGTGCAGCTGGACCAAGGCAGGGAAAATTATCATAGCATGCTTCTGCTGAGACACTAAGCACAAAACAAAATGCATTCCTCTCAAGCACATGAAGAGGTAGGGGAAAACCAGTATCAGAATAAAATATAATAAATATGGCTGAGGGAAAGAAGGACAGCTGGCATTCACAGTTAAATCAGGAGCCAAAGGAAAATTTAGTATGTGCTTGTTTCCAAAGCATCGTTTACCCTATGCCCTAGAAAGGAGGAGGGTATTGCAAGGTGTCCTGCAACCCCATATGCAGGTGCGTGTCTGGCAGCAAGGAGAGGTCAGTAGAGCAAGGGTACATTGGCAAACAGACCTGTTTTCAATATTTACTTTTCTTGAATAGATGACTTTGTTCTCTTTGTAATGTTCTCAACTTTGTTGTACACAATGTCTTAGTTTGGTTTGTTGCTTCCTGCCTGTGACTTGCTGGAGCTGGATCCCAGACTCCAGAGCCAGGCCTTTGCAACAAGCCACTGTTGTCAAGATAAGAAATACTTTTCCCACCCTGATTGATTTGGAACAGGGCTTTTTTTTCCCACTGGTGTATATTAATGGAGTGTTAACAGTTTGAAGTCAGATACTTGAAGACTTTGCCACCGGGTCTCTTCTAGGCAGCAGTGGGGAATCCTGGCTTTTTATGCTTTTTATGAGCTTGCTGATTCATGCAAGCACGCAACATATTTGATCCTTCTATTTGATCCAGTGGAAAAAGAAGGTTGGCTGAAGACATCTTTTGGGCTATCTTAGAGATGTGCTTTTCTTTGTTAATTCTTCCACTTAAGTAAGCCTTGTCTTTTTATTTTTCTAGGATAATGATATTAAGCTCTGCTTACTGTCAGGTGTTGAGGCAGGTGATTAACTGTGTGGAGCTGCCCTGTAGATAATTTCTGGGATCCCAGCTGAGCCTGTATTTTCATGTGCTCCTAGAGAGAAATCCTATTGATGCTTTTTCAGAAGCTTTAATTTTATTCATATTGCACTGAAATATCAGTATTTTCTTGAACTATTATACAGATGTTGCATTTAGGTACTCTGAGATTATGCTTCCTCTGAGGAAGTATGGAGGGATTTCAGGGCTCCTGGGAACTTCTACTGAGCAGGGAAAATAGAGTCTTTACGAGTCTTAATACTCTCCAAAATCCACACTGACTCCTGTGGGGACAGCCGTAGCACCTTTTTTACTCCATTGATCCACATTAAGGCTGTGTACCCAAGGAGATTGTTTTGCCATCTGATTATTGTGGTACATGGTTGCTATTATAATTTTATTTTGCTCAGTAACTAAAGGTTAAAATTGTGAGACCTTTAAATGGGGAACGGGAAGAGGCTAAAATCAGTCTGAATCTCTCTCCTTCTCTTGCCCTTTAAATAAAGAAAAAGAAAAAGGGAAACTTTAGTAAATCATGGAAATTTACTGTAGTGGGAAGCATATTGCTAATATAAAGCCCTGTTTGTCTGCAAGGGTTGTCAGGCTCACAAGGCAAGTGCTCAGATGTTGTTTATCAGTGTTGTCCTAACCCAGAGGCAAGAGTTAAGTAACGTGCACTGAATGTAGGCAGTGAGGATGGCTTCTAACATTCTGCTGTGCTGAAAGGACTGCTTAGCTGCTTCTGAAAGAAAGCAAGGGTTCCTTTGCATTTCTAATGATTATTTGTTTCCTACTAAAAAGCACGTCTGTAAATTTGAGAGATACTGCATTTTGTAAAAGAAAGGGAACAAACTGTGAGTCCTGTTTAAATCTGTAATTTTGAAGAGTAGCTTAAGATGACACATCTGGGTACCTGTGTTCTTCAACCCCCTGAATATCCTCTTATCGTTATGCTGCTGACATAATCTTATAAAGAAAAGCTGGTGTTTCCATGATTCAGCAATCTTGAATAAAGAATCCTGACATTCTGTTGTGTTGATTTTTATTTTTTTCTTTTAAGATATTACCATAACTAATTGATGCACAGTATTGAAGGTCACACAGTGCCACAGCAGGCCTTGCAATAAATCACCAGTTGTAAAAATACAGCACATATACTGAAAAAGGAGCAAATGTATGAGAAAATAATAAATCTGAGCCTGTCTGCCTTGCATTTGCCTGCTGTTTCCATTTTGATTGCGATTGGCTGGCAGGGGCTGCTGCTGGCATTGCACAATTGGCTTAGATGGGGAATTACAAAACAGGAGCACATCCCTTGGTCAGGGCTCGGTAGCACATGCAGCTGAGCACAGGCAAAGAGAAAGGTCACCCGTACGGCAGGATTTGAGCCGAATCTCTCTCACAGATGTTTCCATTCCAGAGAAGTGCCTCTGAGCTCGTTGTTCTCATCTATGGTTTGAAGGGCTTAAGTGCTGTAAGGTTTTTTTGTTTCCGTGAGTGTGAAAATGCACCTAGGAAGAAGTTTACAACCTGGAGGCATATGAGAATTTCAGATGCGTGGAGCAGTATCATGGAATGATCAGAAGGATCTGTGGGTTTAAGGAGTTTTAAGTATCAGTGAGAAAGAAGACAATTCCAACAGAAGGTTAAAAGCAGATGCGAAAGGAAAACAACTTTATTTTGATCCTGAAATTATACTGACAACATCATGAGGAAGGGATTATATCAGCACCAAACAGTGGAGAATCTATCAGTCTCATTTTCTTCTGAAATAATCCCTGTGCAATAAATGTAAATACTATCTTTTGTGAAAAAGAAGAATTCATTATTTGAATACATTTTGAAACTCTGCGAAACGCTATGGGACTGCTGCATCTTTGCAATAGTGTATAGTGTGTCTTTATTAAGATATTTATATGAAGAAAATTCTGCACAAAAGGGTGAAGCTCCTTTTTTTTTTTCCCACTGTTTTTTGACTGCTTTTCTGCGTGAGTGAGCCAGGAGTTACATTTGTATTTTTAACTAAACTTTCCTGTTTTCTTCTTTCCTCCTCCAAACTTAGTTTACGAGATGCTGGAATTGGATTTATTCTTGTCATAGATCGCAGACAGGACAAATGGACCTCCGTGAAAGCTTCCATACTGCGGATAGCAGTGAGTACTGTTCTAATGCCTTTCTCCTTAAGAAGATTTTTCTGTGTTGAATCTTCCTCTTACAAGTGGAAAAACATTTTTTTTTTTCTCTTCAACAATATGTCAGCTAATAGATGATACAGAAGGTATCCAGTAGGTCTTTTGTATCCCAGATGGAGCATCATGTGTCTGTGATGTGCTTTTAATGCACTCTGCAGCTCAGGACATCTTCCTAAGTATGCACTTGGAGAAAGTGAATGTGTGAGCATGCAGCTCTCCCAGGTGGGAGCTAATATTTGCATGGACACCCCCTGGGTCCCATAGAGTTTGGGTCCACTTTTCACTGTTCAAGTGAGCTTCCCTTGTCCAGAGAAATGAGGGTGAGGGTCCTGATTGAGTTTACCACTTGTGAAAGGGGTTCACATGGAACAGCTGTTCTTGTGATGTTTGATTTAAAACAAGGATTACATGTAAGCAAGAAAATCTTATGTGCCTTCTGTGATCAATCAACAGTACATGCTCTTAACTTTCCCAGTCTCCTTTCAAGTAATATTTTTTAAATCAGAAAAAGAAGCTTATTAGAGGCTGGTTTTTCTTTTCTTTTTTCAAAAGTAGGGTAGGACAGATTCATGTTTATCATGTGCTTATTCTACTGCTGGTTTACTTGGTTTTTTAAGTTTTTGGTTCATTGGTTGCCTTTTTTTTCTTCCTTGTTATCCTTGCTTGAATTGTTAGTCAATAGTCTTTCCAGTAAGGGCTGAAAAACAAAGCTGTAAGTATCTTTTAATTTTTAATGGCTGAAAAATTTTGACTCTGTAAGATAAAAGTCAAATCAAAACAGTAAATGTCATTTTAATGTGGCCTGATTATGGCCAAAGAATTTTTTTGTTTATTATAAGTTAAAGGTAGTCAATTAATTTAAAGTAATACATTTTAAAAGGTAGTATGTTACTCCCACTATATGATGTTTTGTGAATGAATATATAATGATATAATATTCACACAATACAACTCTTTACACAATAATCATGGTAGTATTGTTAAAACATTGAAAATACATTGAAGTATCAGCAAAATTTGCTTTTGCAGCTCATCTTGAAATTTTGAGATGCAGCATTGAGCAGATTCCAGTAGTGAAAACTGAAAGCAGCATAATTTAGGATGATTGAAGAAAAAGGAGCTTTGGCATCTCTCAAAAGTCAGTGCTATAGTTTCTGTTCAAGGACAGATAAGTGTTGCACAGATTATGGTCCTTTTATTTGCATAATTGGGGTTGTAAGGGTTAGGGAGCACTGTAGACCAGTTGCTTATAGCCGTGATGATAACATTTATGGTAACGTTCCTCCACTGTGTGTTACTTTGCTTTGAAGCACTGTGAACAGAACTGAGCAACTCTTCCCCATTATAAGGGATCTGTCACCGTCGTGATGGTGCCTAAGGGATTTGCCTAGAGAATGGTGTCAAGTGCAGGAGCACTGTACAGTTGCCGTACTGCTGCTGATGGGTTATTTTGCTTTTTTCAGCTTTTCTCATTCTTCTGTGAGCTTTTTCTGAAAAAAGAATCATGATTCTTAGCTGAAGTCTAATCTGTTAAAGGCAGGATTTTTTATATTTGCTTCTCTGTTGAACAGCAACAGTGTTGGCTTTGAATTGTACCCATGTATATATATTTATAGCAGTCCTCCTGTTGGGCTTCAGCAGTAGTCATGTCAGTCCTGAACAGGTGAAAATCTTGTGTTCCTATTCCAAAAGAAGATGTAGTGAAGAATGGTTTGCTCTTGTCCATCATATCTTTGCTATAGCATTTGATATAAATGAAATCTAATGCATTTCATCTGTCTGTTGTTTAACAAAAAAACAAAGCCAAATATACAAGATATGTATATTGTGCCAGATTAGTGAGGTCCTACCGATAGACAAAGATTTCTTTTGAATGACTCAAGGGTAACTGGAGACTTCCACTTGTTTGGTTTTTCTAACAGTCAGGATTGTCTTTTGCTGGTTATGAAGCATCTGAGTGTTATTTGGGCTATCTGGACTGTACTCGATGTCTGAAAGCCTGATAGCTCTGGCAGTTTCAATCACAGAATCACAGAATGGTTTGGATTGGAAGGGACCTTAGAGATCATCTAGTTCCAACCCCCCTGCCATGGGCAGGGACACCTTTCACTAGATAAGGTGGCTCAAAGCCCCATCCATGTTCAAGCCTGGCCTTGAACACTTCCAGGCATAGGAAATTCCCAGCTTCTCTGAGTAACCTATTCTAGTGCTTTGCCACCCCCACAGTAAATAATTTCTTCCTAATGTCCCATCTAAACCTACCTCCTTTCAATTTGTAGCCTTTTCCTTTTTTTTTTTTTTTTTTTTTTTTTTTTTTTTTTTTTTTTTTTTTTTTGATTGCTGAAGCTTATTGCTGTATGTGAAGATAGGAGTCTCATGTTATTTGAGATGAGAGTTTTGGCTGTTGGTTTATTTGTTGTCATTTCTGCCATCTTACCTGTTTTACCTGTTTTTTCTCTAATCATCCTGAGGGAGTTGATTTGTGAAGTCAGAAATGCCAACATAGGGTGCTGTGGCTGGAGCACTGCCTGACAGGAATATCCTGGCTGGAGCATCTGCCCATCACTAATACCCTGGCAACTGTAGGACATGTATTTGTAAGCACTGAGCAGCTGTTAAACAGAAATTCATACTAGCATGGATTTGTTATTATTATTTATTATTATTTTCAAGACTCTTCATACACATTTGGTTTGTACTAGTGGGTATTGGAAGTATGTTTTAAAACATAACTAACGAAATGTTGGGTTTTTTTTTCATGCTGAAATTATTGTGGAAAATGTATTATTAAAAATTTCTAAGCTTCATTTTTCCTTCTTTGTTGTTAGGGGTACTTTATTTTTCCTGGGGCAGAAAATGAGCTGAATCTGTATTTCATGCTGATACTTAAATGCTGTTGTAGTCAAGACTCTGGAGATGAGGTTAACCTATTTTTGCAGACATAATGGAAGGCCAGTGACTGCACCGCTCACCCAGGGTGACTGCTGCTGCAGCACATGCAGTGCAGTGGGACTGAGAGCAAAGCCAGAGGCCTGGGCTGAAATATGGCACTTCTTTTCCTGGGATGTGACAGATTGTGGCAAGAACATGGCCAGGCATGCAGACTTTGCTATTGTTTTAGTCTACTTGATGAAGTTGCAATGGGCAGGCAGCCCAGGATGTTGTTGTTAGCAGGCACAAGGCTTGCAGACTCTGTGGCTTAAGAGACACTGCAAACAACATCATTATTTTTATTTCTCACCTGATTTAGCTGAAGTTAAGTTATTAGCCTAGGAAGAATCTGGTCTTCTGGGATAGTCAGGCTGAGAGGTGAAATTCTGGTAGAGATTCCAAAAGCCAAGTTTAATGTTAAGCATGAAGTCTTGACTTGATAGCAAATTGTCATGTTGTTAGAGACAGTAGAATTTTAAAGTTCTTACAAGAAAAATACTGAAGTTAGTAGTTGCAAATTGTTCACTTGTTGTTAGAGGATACAAAATTTTTTCAACTCTTTGCCCTGTCACCTGCAGCAATTCTCCTAAATTTGTATTAGGAAGTCCTGTTTTCAATTAAACACAGTATTCAGAGTATAAAGAGACATGCAAGACCTTGCTGAACCTTTTAGCTCCTGGGGCTGGACAATTACGTAGTCTCACAGATAAGTGTGCAAGGAGGAGCAGTCATGTTGGCTGGTATAGCAGCTCTGTATTGTCCCAGCTGAAGTTGGGTGAATGACAAATGCCAGACAAATTGATCCACTTGTCCTTTCCATGCAGTCAAAAATGACTCTTTTTTATCTTCTTTTTTTTCTCTCCTAATGTTAACACACCCAAACAAGCAATATTCAATCCACAGTTGTAGGAGCAAGGCTTTTTACTGATCAATGCGTTCTAGGATTTCACACAGCTCTCTTCACAGTTCCAGTGTATTTTCTTTAAAAAATTAAGTTTATGTCATTACATTGTGTTAGCCTCATTGTCCTGTCATCATTGTCTTCCTCCATCTAGAGGGGAAGGTTGCATTGTGAACTCACTCTTTTAGACAAACAAAAAACTGCACTCTACATCATTAAACATTTTACCAGAGTCATTCATCAACCTCATATTGAAGGTCCAGGAAAAATAAACTTCCTTGGTACATAGGGAATAATGTACCTGTGGGCCACTGTTCTTGAGTAAGCAGTTAAGGATGGAGGTTGGTTGTTTTGTTGGTGAGGAATTTTTATCCAGTTGCAAAACTTTGCAGGCTTTTCTAAATGTGACAAAAGATGGGTTTTATGCTGCCTCCTGGAAAAGAAGTTTGCTTTGTGATTTGCCACCGCTACGGATGCACTGCATGCAGATTTCGTGCCTTCTGTTTTGGACTGCCTTGTCCAGAGCACTGCTTTTCTTAGCTGTTCATAAATCAAAATGTAGTCTTCACTGTAACAGTGGCTTAGCCCATTAATTTCTTTGAAGATCAGGGCCAAGACCGTTGGCTGGCAGGAAGAAACTGGAAGCCAAAGGACACAGCACACCAGAATGCTTAGGTTGGACTCGATGATTGTGGAGGTCTTTTCCAACCTAATTTATTCTTTGATTTTGTAATACCAGCCTAAACCTTGCAGGAGTCAGGCAGTCCCATTTTTGTGCCATCTGGAATCTTATTGGTTTGATATCCAAGGTGAGAAATGCTGACTTGCAGTAATCCAATTTTGAGTTCTTTGGCCTTGTTTGTAGAGATGTTGAATTTCTTAGTGAGTTTTTGATGTAGAAAAGATATGTTTTCTAAATGGTGCCCCATGAAAGACACTGTTTTACATTTATATGGGATAGGTATTTCCCATTAGCCCAGTTTCTAGTTAGCTCTTTGCATCATTTCCTGAAAAGTATAATAACACTTCACACATTGTATGGCTTAAGTTTGAAAACACTGCTCTTCTTTCAGCTTCGGTCATGTTTCTCGGTTTGCTTGGATTTAAGACTAGAACTTGGCAGTATGATGAAGCTGGAACAGTATTTGTATTAATTTTGTGGCTATTGTTATGAATGACTACAGTAGGTGATAAATGAGTAAGTTTATTTTTGAGATCAGTATGGTTTTGTCTGATTGCTTTGGATGTTTTGAGACTACTTCACATGCAGGCATTTTTGCAGTTATCCTTGTGTAGTTAGCCACATTTTTTTAATGTATTTGTTGAATATATAAAAACAGAGAAGTGAGTCACTTAAACTCAGAAAGCAGGATCATAATGTCACAAGCATTAAACATAGATCTAATTCAAAACAGTCCTACGTTTTTAAAATTAGATTTCAAGCTGCTCTTTTTATGAACTGATTTAATTAATGATTCTTTCATGACAAGAATTATGTGTAAGGCACTTGTTCATTCTAGCCAGGAATAAGCAGTCTTAAATAGGTAAGCAAGTATTTACTAGGCCCTTTATATACAGAAGTATTTTGCAAAGAAGTGCTCTGTGGCTTATGGCATACTAGTAAGTGCAGAAGGGAAAACACCACCACAGAGTTTGGCAATGTGGGTATTTTGAAGCTGTTCATAAAATGAAAATTAGTATTGTTCCAAATATTTTGAGACAGAACTACTAAAACCAAGTCAAGCATTAGCTCTTTGGCTCACATGGTTATGATATTTCTGCAAGCTGGCTTAACTTCAGGGTCAGTTCTGGTGGTACACAGACTCTCTGCCAGTAATTTCTGTGAAGAAAAATGATAGTTAGGATTATATGCAACTAACATGTGCTCCAGAGGAGACCACAAAGATGATCAGAGGCCTGGCGCATCTCTCCTATGAGAACAGGCTGAAAGACTGAGGTTGCTCAGAAGAGAAGGCTCTGGGCCAGACCTCACTGCAGCCTTTTGGTATTTAAAGGGGGTTTATAAAACAGAGAGTGACTTTACACAGGCAGATAGTGGTAGGACTAGTGGAAGTTGTTTTAAACTGAATGAGGAGAGACTTAACATTACGTTAGGAAGAAATTCTTTACTGTAAGGGTAGTAGGGCACTGGAACAGGTTGTCCAGGTAGTTGTGGATGCCTCAGCCCTGGAAGTGTTCAAGGCAAGGTTGGATGAGGACCTCAGAACCTGGTCTAGTGGCGTTCCTGCCCTGGTTGGGGGGGGTTGGAAGTAGGTGATCTTTAAGATCCTTTCCAATCCAATCCATTCTGTGATTGTATGGTCATTTGATTTTGCATTTTGCCCAGAACTCAGCTCTCTTCAGTCTATACATTTTCCCCTTTCCAGAAACCTGGGGCATGCAGTGAAATCCCATCCCTGCTTCCCCATCCCAGAGAAGCAGGTGCCTCAAAGCAGGCAGATTAACCTGCTCCTGAGAAATTATTAAGTGGCTTTCTGGAAAACTTAAGATTGTTCGCTATTTTGTCCAGCCAGAAAAGGTTCTTCCCTGTATTCTAGGTTCAGGGTACCTGTAGGGCAACAAAATCTCAGTATATTGGAACCCTGGGACTGTGCTGTATGCAAATTCCTGGTTTGGTCAGATTTAATTTAAAGCTGATAACAATGTGCACATCTACATCTTTTTCTCCTTGGAATTGGCGCTGACCTGCCTGGGTGAGAAAGTGAAGGAGATGAGCAGATAGAAAACTAATCCCATGACTGTCATGAAGTATCAAACAAGTGAAAGTGAGATTAATGAATTTATGGGCTTGGCTCCCCTAATTTTTGCAGAGAATATGAAATACGTGACCCCTAGTCTTCTTTGCATTGGTATTAAATCAGATAAATTCAATATATGATACAAGATGTTAGGGGTACTGTTAATATTAATTAATCTAATAAAGAAACACACTTTGGGGAAAAAAACCAACCCAGTTTTTGAACATACAAACCCTTCAACGAATCTGAGTAAGGTTCATTGAATTCAGTGAAACAGTCCTTGAAGGCACTTTATTTGGTAGCACTGCTAAACATAACATGAATACTTTTTGGTGCTTAATATTAAGGAAAACATTATTGAGAAGTCATTGTTTGTTGTCTGGTTAGCATACAATGGCTTCAAACAAATATGCTGCTGGACTGGAACAGAGGATTTTTGTTTTGTTCCAGTGTTCAGGGTGAAGTTGACTGGTCAATGAAGTTCACAGGCATCTGTGGAGTATCTCTTACATCATATTATTGTCTCTGCAAGTCACCAGGGCTTTAGCAAAAAAAAGTTAGGAAAAAAAGTAATAGTATTTTGGCAGTGCAGATACAACCTTTGATAAACTGTAATAGCTGGCACAAGTCCAACATTTTTTACTGTAGCACAACTTCCGTATCTTGTTTCGCAGAAATTAATTTGCATATTTTACTCCTAGCCACAAGGGAAGGAGGCATCATTTTTTAAGACATGAAGTTTTTTTGAAGAGAAAAAAAGAAAACCAAATGAAGACAGACTAGTGGAGACAAGTTTATACTGTAGACAAAGTCAAAGTAATCTAGAATTTGAGGTTTTGTTCAGAGAGAAGGGAAATTTATGACAGGTTTTGAATGGGAATTCAAGTGATACCAAGACTGTATTGACTTCAACAGCATCATTTTGGGTTGACACATTGAGATAGAAAATAATTGCAGTGTGTATTCTCTGTTTTCATTGAATTGAACACCATACTTAATTTCATAATGCAACTAAACTCTATTTCATAGGACCTAATACACACAGTCCAGAAAAATTTACTATTAGATTGCATTTGGGTACTGCTGTTTGCTTCAGTAATAGCCTAAATTTCATAAAATCAGAGACTGGGTTGGGAGGGACCTTGAAAGACCATCTTTTGTGGGGAAAGGGAGCTCGATGAGATTATCTAGCACCCTGTCCAGGGCATTTCCCAGTGCTCCAGGTAAGGCTAAATGGGTTGCAGACATCCACTGCCATAGACAGTGGGTCAGGACATCATGTGGTGGGGTGGATGTCTCACAAGGAGGCACCTTATTTTTTTTCAAAATGTGTTACCTAAAAAATATCTCTTCTATCAGTTTTATTCTGAAATATTTGCATTGCCACTGAAAAGACTTTGCATTTTGGAAGTTAAAGGTAAAAAGTAACTGCTCAGTCAGACTGAACACTGCTGTTACAGGCACAAAATAGGTGGACATGTCTGTTGAATGAGAGAAGTAAATACAGCTGTCCTTCTAAAAGACTTATCCAGGAGATTTAACTAAAAATTATTTGTCTGTTGTTTAATGTCTCTCAAGTAAATTTGTGGGTTTGCTTTGTATGGTAATTCAGAAAAAATAGTAAGAAAAGCATAATCTTTTCTTTTTCTTCTGAATACAGTCAGAAATTTTCTATGAAAAGTTTTTCCTCTGATAACTATGGGTTAGTAACTTCACAGGCTGTACTAGTTTTAGTGAACAGTGTACTTTTTTTAGGGAATTTTATCGTGCAAGGCTGAGAAGCTAGTGAGGTCACTCAGAATTACCCAGATTCTGTTCCCAGCTCTCAGATTCCTTTGAGTCTGAACTGAACCACTATGCTTTCTCGAAAATGTGGGCATCACTGAAATGGAGGCAGATTGAGAAGCTCAAGCCTTTAAGGTTCCTTAGCAAATGAAATCTTGGTTGTGTACTGAATATCTGGGGAACCACAATGGATCTCTGAAGCTTTCCAGAAAAGTATTAAACTACTTTTCCCTTTAAAAGTTCTTCATTTCTAATGCTAAGTACCTGGAAGCCTTGAAAACCTCAAAATTATTATTAAATCACTCTTCATCCTTCCAGATACTAACAGTTCCAGTAGGCTTGGAACAGAGCATAGCATAACAGCTCCTTCAGTCAGTGGGGCTTTTTTGGTTGGCTTTTTTTTCTTCCCTCCGGTAAACCAGTTTGCTAGAAAAGTGAAATAACTTCCAACAGTATAATGAAGAAAATTGCATACTTAATCATTATAATGATAATTTCTTCAGTGAATTTCACTGCCTTCCTACAGTGGAAATACTGAATAGAGGAAAATGTTTCCAAGAGTGGCTAAATGCCAAATATGCAAAGCTCTGCCACAGCAGAAGTTGATTTTCAATAATTTAATGCTTTTTGTTTGTTTGTTTCTTCTCTCTTCTGTTTTCCTTCTACCTGTTGTAGAATTGGGAAAGATCCATCAGATTGCTAGTTGGAAGTGGATGAGGAAAAACAGAACTGAGAATTTTTATGCTTGATTTTTATTTTTGTCAGCCAAATTAAAGCTTATTTCTAAGTTATTCCCTGAGAAATTCATCTTCTGTGGCAAAAACTTCTGCAGGCAACTGGCAAGGTAGTATATGCACAAATTCTGTTGTTAAGTTTTCACACAATGATGGATGTTTCTATGGCACCTTCTATCTAAAGAGAAGATGAAACAACCATGAAAGTCTTGCTGTTAAAAAATTCTAAGCCACTGCTGTTTGTTCATTAGCCTCCTTGGGTAGGTCGCAATCTTAGCTGAAGAGCAGTACAAGCCAGCCCTGAAAAAAATTGATTCCAAGAGAATAGATCCCTGTTCCCAAAGACAAGTAAGTGTCTTTTGAATGAAGTTCTTTGTACTAGCCATGCAACAATATGATTGGTCACCCCATTATGGGAGGCCTTTGATACAGTTAGTTTGTGGTTTATCAGGGGTTTTGCCTTGTTCAAAAATATTTTCTGGAGCTGAGACGCAGAAAATAACAGGCTAAACTTGATTTGCAGGCATCTTTCCCAGGAAACCTGCAATTAGTCCTCGTTCTGCGCCCAGCAGGATTTTTTCATCGAGCTCTCTCGGACATTGCTTTCAGATTCAACAAAGATGAGCTTAAAATGAAAGTACCTGTAAGTAATCCTCTGTTTTCATTTTACTACCAGGAATCTGTAAAAGTACTTTAGCTAGCCAATGAGGACCAAAGAAACCCCAACAAAAAGCCATGCTTAGAGGCAATTCTAGCAATTTTAGCTAATTCATGATGGCTTTTTCTTGAAAGAATGTGTGAATTCTGAAGCAGATGCATTTCCCATGGACAAACGCTATCTTTTCTGTCACTTGAGCAAATGTACAATGGATGCCTGTTGTTATATCACCTGTAAACCCACAGATTGTACTTTTGTTTGCAAGTGTACAGCATTTATATTTTAAAATAAAATTTGGAACTATAGGAGCTGGTGAAATAAAAGTAACTGTACTTATCAGATATAAATTTCAAGGAGGAAAGATGGTCTTTAAGAAAATATTGCCCCATCTTTCATTTATTTTGGAGAACCAGTCCTTACATGACAAATCCATGTAGGCACTATTGTTCTGTCCTGCAGACCCTGAATAACAAGGAAAAAATTAACAAGAAATGGATGTTGCTTTTAGAAAATAGCCAAGTATGGTTTATCAAGATAAAAAAAATCTGGCAGTGTTATGCTGTATAATCCATAAGCTTTTTTTTTTTAATATGCCTGGTGCCCATGCTCATATTCAGTCATTTACATTTACATCATCTTCACCTGAAAGAACTGTTAAGTTTGTGTTTCTATACCCACAGGAAACAGTTCCATCTCTCACTTTTGTATTAAAAAGTGCATCATCTCTGTCGGTGTCTGAAGGATGGGGCTTAGAATCATTAATAAGGGACTTGTCACCACTGATCACGTTCACTTTTTTTCTGTCCTGCTGCAGATCATAATGCTGGGCTCAGTGTCAGAACTGCAGGGTTACATTGATAAGACACAATTAACAGAAGATCTTGGTGGCACCCTGGATTACTGCCACAACAGATGGCTGTCCCGTCGCACTGTAAGTCTTAGGTTTTGTTTTAACTTTTCAGCTTAATGAACCCTTCTGTTTTATACCCTGTCATTTATAAAACAGATTCCAAGTGATGCAAGTTGACTTGCTCAGTGTGAGAAGATGTTCCCAATGGTACTTAGTCATCTTAGAGAAATAATATGAGTAATAACTTGGGAGTGGTTTTCTGAACACTTGGAGCAAAGGAACTACAGTGTGTTATTGTGTTGAGGTTTATTGGTTTTGCTACAAGGAAGAAAAGGCTCAAATTGTAAAATAATTCCAGATTATAAAAATATGAAGAAGATACACCTGATACAAGCCTAAGAAAAATATACAATTAAGGAATTAATGGTGACGGTATCTGTTGCTTGCAAAATTCTACTTTGGCCATTTTTCAGTCTTGTAATTCATCTGTTTGGGTTTGTTTTGAGAGTTATATTTTGTGTGCTTATGTTTGTTTGTACATATGTGTGTGATGAACACAAAACATCTTTAATGCTTTTTATTCCAAAAGGCTATAGAAGGTTTCGCCCAAAAGGTTAAGCAAACAGCTCAGATTCTTCAGTCCTTTGGGACTGAGCTGGCTGAAACAGAACTACCAAATGATGTGCAATCAACCAGCTCCCTTCTTGCAACACACACAGAAAAGAAGGACAAAATGAAGGTATGTAATTTTTGTAGAGATGCTGTCTTCTAGTTAACTCTTTTAATTTATAGCTAGCAATATTAATTGAAAATATGGATGATGCTAATAGACAGTAGTAATTTGAACCAATGATGTCTTTTTGAACTTGGATTTTTTGATGTTAAAAATCCTTTTTGCATTGAAAAATGACATTTCTTGAAACTAAGTTTATGTATGTACAAATGCATAATGGATTGTATGTGAAACAGTAATTTCTTTGTAAGTAGTGGTGTGTTTAATTTGTAGTTTTGTTTGCAACCGGAAATTTGATTGTATTTGCATGCATATTAAAATATATGGCCTTTTGAAGCATGAACAAATGTTCTTTCAAAAAGGATTAAATGAAAGCTATTTGGTGGTTTCAGAACTGTGCATCTTACATTTTTGAGATATTTGTAGCCTAAAGCTACACTAGAAGGCTGTCTACTATGAAAATTTAATAAAGTTACACTGGGGTCTTGGGATGGTAAACATGGAAGAAGCTGACATTTATCATTTACTGTCTGTTGTCAGCCACTGCTTTTAATAAAACTGCTTGCTCAAATGCTATTGAAATCCTGCTTTCAATTCAGTGCCTTGTGAATTCTGCTTAAAAAACAACATGCCACTCCAGCATGTGGGGTATTTGTTTTGTTTTGTTTTGTAGGAGGATATCAGGGTAGCAGTAGAACAGGGAAGTGATATCCTTGGAAGTATTACAAAACCAGTTACTGAGAATCCTGATTACAAACTGAATCAAGATCAGCTAGACAATCAAACAACGGTAGAAAGGTGAGAGGTGTGAAATACTAAATATGCTTTTTTTCTGCTTTTTCAACCCCTCCCCAGCTCCTTTATTTAATTCCATATTTATGCTTTGCAATTAATCAAATGTTTCAATGTGAACATTATAAATAATTTCAGAAACAACTCTTCTGTTGTCAGATCAGTCCTGAAAAAAGTAACCCCCTAATGCCCACTGCGGGGTCACCTGGCTATAGGGAAATGTGGTTGGAATTCTGATACCACACTACACTGTTCTTCTTTTCATTTCTGTCGCATTTGGACTCTATACTTGAGTATCTTTTCCTTATTTTAAAGAATATCACTGCTTTGTTTAGAGACTGATGTGCAATCCAGGAAATTTTGTTGCTGTATGGAAGGCATGAGTGGAAGACTGAAGTGATCTATCCCTTCTTTTCAGTAGATTTGTCCATTTCCATTAGGTCCCTTTGAAGTGGGAGGGTTGTTTTTTTTTTAAACCTGTTAACTTATCAATGTTGTTAGTAGCTTTTAAAGGCTGCTAGTGAGTACACCACTCTTGGAAGTACCTATGCACCAATTTCCTATGTGCTTCCTCTGGGCATATAAGTAATAGGTATTGTTTTCCTTTGCTCCCTGCCTGCCACATACACACCCCCCTCACATTATTGCCAGGTTTGAAGACATTATATCACTGTAGCACAGATGTAAATTTTCACAAAGCTATGAAAGCATAGCTCATTTCCCCCAGGCAGTGTTCTGCATTCTTTTTTTGTCTGTCATTCTATGTTTCTGTTACACTCAGGCTGACTTTCTTTCCAAATAACTATCCATTCCTATCCACAAAGCTTGGCAGAAGTCACTTTTTTTGGTCACTGTTGCTATCAGCTATCCAAGGACAATCAGGGTGGGGGTTGCTAATTTATCCATAACATTCCTATTCAATACAATATCTGATGGAAGTTGGAACAAACACTGTGTGTGCGTGTGTCACTGCCTTTTCTCTAGTTGGTTTTAACTTGTAAATTCAGGGTTCATTTCTGTAGTTTTAAAGACAAAAGTTTATTAAAATTCTGATGGGTTGCCTTCCCTGGATGTAGCCTAAGTACAGCAAAGTGCACTGTATAAAGTCCATGGGATGTCATACTGTCAAATGCAATAATAGAAGGTAAGTTAAGAAGTGAAAGTTTTAAGTCATTTGCCAGAATTATAAACAAAGAAGGTTTTCCTCATCACAGTACAGCTGTACACTTGCCTGTGATATTTAATTAATAACTCTGCTTGAAAGAGAAGGAGCAATGGCCTTCAGGTTTATAGTGAGCTTTGCTCCAAAGAATGAAATGTAAGGGCAGCTAGCTGGTCATAGCAGTTCAAATTTTTTACCTTAACTTTTCCTGTGAGCCTAAGGCTTGGATTCCTCCACACACATTTACATATTTATGTATGTTAGCCCCAGCTCCCCATGTCCTCAGGCCAAAGCTGAGAAGATGCTTAAAATAAGCACTTGACCATTTTTCAGAAATTACTGTTTGTGTTGAGTTTCAGTTTTTTACATCAGTGTTATTGTAGGAAATCATACTGTGTGATAAAAAAAATTTTCCTGTGTCCAGTTTATTTGTCCTGAAAAATACTGCTTTGGGGAGGATTTTTTTATTTACTGTGGAGGGGTGCATTGTCCCTTGAAGGTTGTACCCATCATTCTTAGAGTATTTATTTGATGTGTTTTGTTTTGATTTTTAAAGGCTACTGGCTCAATTACATGAAACAGAGACTGCCTTTGATGAGTTTTGGATGAAGCATCAGCAAAAACTAGAGCAGTGTCTGCGCCTTCGGAATTTTGAACAGAATTTCAGAGAGGTGAGAACTTCTTGGTTGCAGTCAATATTTGGTAATATAGAAAATGCTTCCTGCTCTTGATTTTACAGTTCTTGTGTGTACTTGAAAGCTTTATCCCACCTTTTTCTTGTACTTGCCATTACTTGACACGCTGCTATCTTTACTAGTTTGGATTCTTGCCTATAGAGACATAACATTTTGGGGTTTTTTCTGCAGTCTTAGGAAGTTTTTTTTCCATGCACCCAGCAGTGTATAAGCATTAAAAAACTCCTTTGAAACCTGCTCTTTACCACAGAAACATAAAATGCTGCTGCAACACTTCGATCTTGCCAATAGGTCCTTCATGGAACCAAGTCTCAACTAAATATTCTGGCTGAAATTTTATGAAAACTGTCTCCAACACCGTGGGTGGGAAGTTGCAACCATAGTGTTAGAAGCTGGGTGGAGGCTGCACTACAGTTTTCACAGCCAGTTTCTGATCTCATGTTGTTTAACTCATGTGCTTGATGGCACCCACAGACCCTTTATCCTGATGTAGTTGATCTCGGAGCACAGCCCCTGTGTCTCCACGAGGGCAACAGTCAGAAACACTTGCAAGCATTTGTCTGTCTCTAAAACAATTGCTGGAGTGGGGACCTCTCCCTCATGTTCTGCTGTTAACATTATTGTCGCTTTGTGTCCTTGTCATCTGGTAAAAGCAAGATCATAAATTATTCCTTAGCATTAGATTTCTTGCATCTTCCTTTTCTTTGTATTTATTTTCCTTTTGAACTGGGGAGAAAGGTAGGCTGACAAAAAAAGGTGCTTTGTCTCTGTGTCCCAGTAACCACATAATGTGAGTCACCTGACTGCAAATAGTGGCTATCACCTTTGTAATTGGTGACTCTCTGGAGAGGTGGAGGTCTCTTCATTCATATATAGCTCTGTCTCATTTCAGGTCAAAACAGCTTTGGATATTGTGTCTGAGAGACTGTCTGCTTTCACAGATGTGGGAAACAGCCGTTCACATGTGGAGCATATTTTGAAAGATCTTGCCAACTTTAAAGAAAAATCAGATGTAAGAGCTCTGCCAATCTCCTTAATTTCTACTATGACAATGCACGTGCAGAGGGAATGGGATTTGGTTGTTGAGTGTGTCAGCTTAAGCTGACAACAAGGCAGAATCAGTGTCTCAGGTAACATGCTGAAGGAATCTGAAATAAAGTCTTTAACCATTGGAACAGAGTAATTCTTGGACATCCCTCAATAAAGAGCAGAATGACCAGACACAAAGTGTGATTGCTTCATGTAAGAATTGCATGAAGTGTCTACATAGCCAAGTTTTGCGTTTACTGATCAAGGGGCCACTTCCATTGCTATTAAAGCCATGTCTTTCAATAAATCTTAGAGATAAGAAATGTATTGAATGCACAATAAAGATGGCCAACAGAAACATATACTGAACAATATAGAAAGGGAACCTTTTTCTGATCTGTGCTTCAAAATGAAACAAATTGCTCTTTAAGTAGGTTGTTGCTTTTAAGGCTGAGATAGGTTTTTTTTTTAATTTGAGTTCAGATTGTTGCTGTACCCCAAATTGCATTATACACACACAGACCCTGCTGAATAAGGAAGAGAAAAGACAACAGTAGTTCCTTCACAAGGAGGCCTGTGATTAAACTCACTGTGATTTCTGAGGTACTCTGGTACATGAAAGTTCTTGGGCATCTGGAAAGACAATGAATCACTTTGATTTATTAAGCAAGGCAGATATTAACTAAATATGTATTCTTTATCAATATGTGTATTTCACTGTGTAAAAATTGTTTCATTGATCTTGATCCAAGGAAATATGTACTTTAATCAGTGCTTATTTTCTTAGGAAACTGTAACAAAAGCCAAAATGTTAGCCTCAGAGCGTGATGCTTTTATTCAAAGCAATCATTATGCTGTGGACTCCATTATTCCAAAATGCAGTGAACTTCATCATCTCTGTGATGCCTTCACTACTGAGACAGAACGGAGGAGAAAACTTCTTAACAAATCTCTGGAACTGCATGACTTACTAGAGAAGGTAAATTTAGTATGCAACAGTTGTTTCCTGAAACCTCAGTTGAACAATTGTCATAATGGTAGGCAGCATTATCTCAGTGTGCTGGAAGTTTTCTCTTTAAATAGCTGAATACATGACAAGGTTGAGGTGTTTTAGACTCTTAGTGGGTGATGCTGACATTGGTACATTCTGAGGCTGTTCTTCTCTGTTTCCAGTCTATGAAGTGGTGTGATGAAGGAATTTACCTGCTGGCTTCCCAGCCAGTAGATAAGTGTCAGTCTCAGGATGGTGCAGAATCAGCATTACAGGAGATTGAGAGATTCCTGGATACTGGTGCTGGCAATAAAATCAAGGAGTTGAATAAAATTCACGAAGAGTATGCACACATCCTCAATGAAGACCTAAAGGTACCAGAAAACATTTATGTATGTCTCTGTGTCCGTTTGTTCATACTAGAATTGCTCTCTTGTACTGCCATTGATTGAGCTAAATAATGAGTACTAGGAGTTATAACTGTGAGCTGGAAAGTTGATACATTTCTGTGCTTGAGTCTCATCATATCTTTGGATAAGCATCAAGGGCTTCAGAGACTTTTCATAGCTACTTTATTTTTCAGACAGAAAAATTGTTTTTAAAAAAAATTCGCCCAAGTGAGTATTTGAAATACCTTTTTTTACGTAGAAAAAAGGTGCTACTTTTTTTTTTTTGAACTTAAGTATATATTCCTTTTCTTCGTGGTTGATCTTTTCATGTAACAGAACCTTTAGACACTCAATTTTTTTTTTAATTGAAACTTGATTCCCAGATTTCTCTATAGTAAGCACACAAAATATTTTTGAAGTGATGTTCCAATTCTTAAGTGTACAAAATCACAGTAGATTACACCTTGTTAAGAGTGAAGAGTTTGTGTAATATTTCTATATGTGGTATAAAAGTAATTGCAATTTCAAATCAGTATGCTGTAGACACTGTAGATGTCAATGTAGCTTGTTGATAGGTCTCTGACAGGAATTAAAAATTATAATAAATAATTTAAATTATATTTTTAATTCAAGTTATTTTTTATTTCCATGGCAACTGTAGATGCATGTACAAAAGGTTTTCCAGAAGCAAGAAAGTATGGAAGAAATGTTTCAAAAGCGACAAGTAAGTCTTAAGAAGCTGGCAGCTAAGCAGACACGTCCTGTTCAGCCAGTTGCTCCAAGACCTGAAGCATTTGTAAAATCTCCTTGTACCTCTCCAGGTAAGTTAACTGTATTAGCCTTTAGTTTTTTGTGCTATACTGAGAAACCTAAAGAAACTTCCAGACATAATTTGTGGTTGCACAAACATCTGTGTCAGATCTGATCCAGTTCTGTTTGGTTCTGGTTTACATGTTTAGGTCTCCAAAGAGAAAATGTGTCCAACTCAGAAAGCAGTGCACTTCGGAGGGTAAACTACAGAAAAGGAAAGGTATTTTTTTCACTTCGCATTTTTCACACATGCGCTACTTGAAAAAGTCATAGTACAACAGAATATTCAGGAACTCACAATAAGTATGAGGGACTTCTACTGAAAAAGTGATGGCATTGTCCCAGTTGAAGTAATGCTGCTGAAACAGTCACATGGTTTAAATAGGGGCTGCTTTGTTGTTGGGCTGGTTATGAGGGAGGGTAAACTAAATAGTAGGAAAAATGTTAGGGGAAGCAAAATATTAAGTCTATGAACAGGAAACATTTTTTATTTGCCAGTAGTAATTGGCTACTCTTAAAACCGTTGACAGTGAAGAAGTAGTTGTCATTGGCTCCAAGACAGCTTCACCTGACCTATTGGATTGCCATTCCCAAGTGGGGATGGTCTTCCTGCCCTGCCTGCAGCAAGGGAAGTATCCTGACAGCAGCAACAGAAACAAGTAGTTTCTCACTGGGTTAGAGAGTTGAATCAACTCAGCAGAGGTGCAGCAAAAGACAATGCCAGGAGGAAGGCTGGGCCACATGATCAGGATGGACAACATTTGGAGAGAAAAGGAGCAGTTCAAGGAGGGCTTGAAAGCAGAGCCCTTCTCTTTTTTCAGCAAGCCATAGTTAGGTTTAGGCATTACAGTAAAAGTTTTAGGAATTTCTGTGTCAGTTTAAGAAGTAACCAGAAAGTTAGCACAGTACCCTATTTTTAGCTTGAAAAACAGACTAAGGTTAGTGTTGCCTACAAGATTATGCTGGTGCTCTGATGTCCTCTTCAAAAGGGGCTTTAAACCACCATCTTTTCTAAACTGGCTTTTGATGGAGAACTTTCCACATCCAAATACTGTGTGCTTGAAGACCTTCAGGGTGACTTGAATTTTTTTCACAGCCTTCTTGCAAACTGCCTTCATTTTTAATGGAGTAGAGTCTTTCCAGTGAAAAGTGCTGAGCACAAAGCTCTGTATTTTAAAGTGTTTTTTCTGCATCTGTGATGCCATGATTATTTTTTTCATTGTTTGTTTCCTTCTTTAGAGTGAAATGACTGAACTCCATCAAAGCAGAGGAGGATCTACAATGGACGATGAAGAAAACCTAGCTGTGTTACGACAGTAAGTGTATTTTGATAAGCAAAAAGTCTGGGCTTTCTCTGATTTGGTTCCAGAAAAGCCTGCGTTTGGCTAAGGATTTGATAAAACAAGTATATTTCTCTGAAATCACTCTCAGTGACTTTTGAAATGCATTGGCTGTGCTCTGTGCACAAAGGAAGACATTTCTGTTCGCAGCTTTAATTAGAGTTTGGGTAGTACCAGAGTCTGCCTTTGCTGCAGTGAGGTGATGCTATGGCAGGACAACTACATATTTTCATTTCAGAGATTATTGAGTTTTGAGTAATAAACTCCCTGTAAATCTGTTGAAGGTTTTGGTCTCCATGCTTTGAGACTTTGTCTTTTCATTGGACTCTTTTTAGTTCTCTGTTTGAATATGTGTTACCAAAAAAACACTTTTATAAAAACCAAACAGCATAAAATATGTTAAAGAAATTACTTAGTACCACCTGCAATGCAAATAGCAAACCTTGCATTTTTACTTGTAAACTAGCTACTTATATGGTCTTTTTACTGTCATAACATTCTGTTACATCACACAAAATCACAAGGGAGGCGTTTGGGGGAAAGTATGATTCAATGCTTGAGCATTACGGAAATTAAACTTGAAGCATCATCGAGATATTTAAAGTGTGCCCTAAATGCCTCTAATTTAAAATTACCAGTGTAGCTTTAAGTCTGTATTTGATAATCCTATGCAGCTCCAACTCCAGCTCCCACAGTAGTTGCAAACACAGTATAGCCAGACTTTGTACATACAATGATAAAACACTCTACTGGTTCAATTCAGTTACTACAGCACTGAAACTGCTAGATTATATGTTTTCCTGTTCAAACACATTTTCAAAAATTTTAAAATGTTTTAAAAATAGGTATCTCTCAATAAGGATATATAAAATAATGACAGGAATATCCATGGAACATCACATTTTCCATTACCTGGAAATTGTTCTTTTATTGTCTGAAGTAAAGAAGAGAAACAGACAAAATTAATGTTTCCTCATTACTTTACATAAGTGAATAGGCCCACCTTAATTGTCTTTCTTTGTCCACAGGCATGTAATGAATGAACTTATCGAGACTGAACGAGCATATGTGGAAGAACTTCTCTGTGTTCTTGAGGTAAAGATTAAGTTTCTCTCTGGATGTTAGTGAATTTTTTGCATTTCATGGGTGCTCTTATGTTTTCCTTACCACTGTAAAGCCTCTGTTTGTTCTGTCAAGCAATGTGGTCATTATATTTTTCCTTTCTCATCATATTTTCACAGAGGTAGCAATATGTGATTTTTTTCTAGAAATAGCCATACAACTAGGATTTTGTATTAGAAAACACAAAATGAGCAGAAAATAAGATGTGCCTTAGTATTTAGGTAGAATCATAGTGAGATCATTAATTCCCGCAAAAGTTCTTTCCAGAGTTTTGGGTCAGTTGCAGGAAGGTCACGTGTCACACAGGAACGTGAATCTGCGTCAAGAGGCTTCTGTGTCAGAGGAGTAAAGTTGTTTCTTACATCTTTTTGCATATCTTTAAGTGATCTTCCAGATGTCTTGGGTACAACTGTGGGAACAGAATGCCTTGTAATAAAATCCTCATTTGAAATCATCAAGGAAGAAAAGGTGCTCCCTTTGCTCCACACTTATGGAGGCATGATCACAGCACTGCTGAGTTGCTTGTACAAATACACTGCAGTATCCTTTTTTCCCTCAAGTTCATGTCTTCAGCTATGGATGTGTCATTTTCCTGTAATGCAATTTGATTTCAGGGAATGATGAAGTTGCAGATAACTATGGCTGAATAATTTGATCAGGATGAACTAGAGTTGAGACAAGTGGATATTCTTGGTGTCCATATCAATGTTAAGCTCCTAAATAGGAACTGTCAAAAGTTATGGACCAGGACTGATAACTTCTGAGTACATACCTTCAAGTAAGAGTAGTGTATGAGGGTTTTGGACTCTGGTCTTGGTTTTGCTAGTTTGTGCTGAGCTTCCCACAGCATTTACATCCTGTGTTCAGTCCAAGTGCTGGAAGTGTTGATTACAGCATGATGGTCACATCTGACATGTGATAATAAATCCAGGTCAGTTTGGAGTAGGCCTTAAAGATCACTTTATCCTCGGCTTTTGTATGCAATGCATCTGTACAGGTCTATTAATAAAATCAAGATTTGAATAGTTTGAGGATTTTTGGTCTTTACTGCTGCTACTGGAGCATCTTTCTATTCCTGTGGTGTTACTCTTGTTTTCCAAAGAGTGAAGTGCAACTCCTGTCTTGCTAGGTCAAGTGTCTTGGTTTTGTGCCAAGTGACACTCCAGTGAATGACACTCCACTACTCTGACTGTGCCAGGCACACGTCTTTGTGCCTCCTCGCAGTTTGGTATCTCTCTAGCTTGAACTTGGGTGATTGGGAGTACCAGCAGTAATTCTGGATCAGATACTTGCTGAGGTATGGCTCAGTGGCAGTCTTCCAGCTTTTGAGTAATTTTAGTTATTAGTCCATAGTTCTGGCTGTTCTCTCATTCCCTTTGTTTCTCCTATTAATCTTTCAATTTTTCATGTAAAATAACCTGGTATTGCTTTGTAGAGACAGTGTTTACTCTTATTTTATCCTATTTATTTGCCATGCATTTACTGTCTGCCAAGGATTCTGATAGAAAAAAAGCAAGGTAGTTTCCTAAGATTGATTATTTAGAAACTGCTATAGCTTATCCAAGATCAATAATTTTTCTTTCATTAATAACCATGATCATCCCACTTTAGTTGGTGAAATTCCATAATCTTTACTGGAAGAAGAATATTGGTGTAGTCTATTTTAGGTATTGAATTCTACCCTTTTTACCACTTTCTTGGATGGTTTTAGAGCAGCTTTCAAATGAAAGACTAAGCAAAGCCTTAAACATTTTTAAAGTAAAATTAAATAATCTGAGTAAGATTAAATAATCTCTGGGGCTGCATTAAGTAGCTTTCCCTCTCTTTTCTTAAGACACAACTACTGCATAGGTAGTAAAGCATGAAGCTCTTTATAGTAAATTTTAAAAGTATATCAGCCACAAGGGAAAAAGATGACAAAAACTTTTTGTCAAAGTATGCATTTCATGCTTTTGTTCCTTCAAAATTTGCAAGTAATGAACTCTGTCAGACTTCCTTTCACCTGAGCTAAATTCAATACTCCTTATTTTTGCCAGTGCTGTGCTATGTTCAATATCATCTTGACTTAAAGTGGAAATCATTCTCTTTGTGGAGCTCTTCATCTAAACTGCATGGTGGCTGCAGTAGTTCTTTTCCTGTTAAAAAAAACTAACTCCATTTTATCTAAAATTTTTTAAATTTTTAAGGCTGTACAATTTCCCTTTATTTATTCCACTCACTTTTTTTCAGACATTGCATTTTCCTACTTGGGGGCAGGAGAAATATGAGAAAGGAGCCAATGTTTAGCTATTTATGAGCTCCATCGTCATTGCCTATACCATGGGGGTATAGGCTTTTTTTTTTTTTTTTTTTTTTTGTGGTATTTGAGGAACAAATACCCAGACTTTAAAAGGGCTGATTCTGTGTTCTTTTTTAAAAAAAAATCTGTCCTACTCGAATGCTTGAATTCTTCAGGTTAGCTGACTTTACCAGCTAGTTCTTCTACATTTTTTAGTTTGGACCACATGTCAAAAATGTTGAAAATCTTTATTGTAGGTGCACTTTTGCTTATCTTTTCTTTTAATTAATTAGTTTGCTTGTTTGGTATGGTTTATTATAATCAATGTGACTTAATGCAAGGATCACTTTGTCTTTAAAAAATTTTAAAAATGAACAAAAACAACAAACCACGAGAGAGAAATCTAATCCAAATATAAAGAAGATAGAATTATCTTCCTTCAATGCCTGTATGATAAGAAATTTATTTATATTAAGAAATCTGCTTATAATGCAGGTGTTAGATAATTCCTGCCATTTTTCTGGTTGACTTGTTGGGAGTGGTTTTTTTATTTAGGGTTATTTAGTGTTTTGAAAGAACGCAGATTAGTGACCTCAGGCCAAAGGAGAACAGTCCTGGACTAAAGCCACTTGTGTCCTTTTCTGTGCCAGATAGACAAGAGAATGTGTGCTTTTATGACAAGTGGAGGATGTGGGAATTTAAAGCTACTCCTTTTAGTACTAAAGCAGATGGAAGACTTTTAGCTTAATGGTTTCTGTTACCTGCAGAAATAACTACAGTCAGCTTGTTCCTTCATAACAGCGGCTAAGACAGGCATGAAGGTCTGTGTGTGTGTACTGGAATTGTGACTAAATTCAGATGTGTAAAGTCTTAGTAAAAAGAGTATGAGCTATAATTTGTAAGCAGTATCGGAATGTAGAGCCTTTACTTGGTGAAAATGATTGCAAACTTTGTTTCATCCTCACTTAGCTAGAATCACAGGATTTACTCAAGTCTCTTTCTAAAGACTCTGTGTTTGTCTAAGTGGGGTGATGGGAAAACAGAATTTGTATTCTTCTTTCATTATTAAAACTGAGCTCTTTCTTGTCTATGTCTGTCAGCCTGAAGGCAGACTAGCTTGTTAGAGAGAGAAGTACTGCAAGTTAAGGGAGATAATAATTGTGCCTCTCTCCTGTGTTACAGGGTTATGCTGCAGAGATGGACAACCCCTTAATGGCTCATCTCATTTCACCAGAACTGCAAAATAAGAAAGATATCTTGTTTGGGAATATGGAAGAAATTTATCACTTTCACAACAGGTGAGGATTTGCGTTTGGTTCTAAAAACAACATTTGGATGAGATTCTTTACTTTATATTTTAATCTGCTTTAGATTGCTATAAGATACTTACAGAGTTCTACTTGTCTGTATGGCATGTCAACATTGTATAACATAGAAGAGGAAAAGCAAAATATCTATAAAAGATGAGCAAAGCTGTGTGATACTGCATATATGCAGCACACAGGTAGAATTCTGCATTGTGGTCATCTTTCTGAAGGAAGATATTTGGATCTGGTTACAAGATAATTAAAATAGGTTTTATTTGCATTTCTTTTTTTTAATTACTTTTGCTATGGAAAGTGAATTATGGTTCTAAACCACAAATTCTCAACTCTTACACCTGATTGAGAGTGATTAATTTTATATTTCTATAGATGTATTAAATAGTATATAAAATTAATGTATAAGCCCATATTTATTTGTATATATTAAAATATATATTGAGTGACCTCTCTGAAATCTGAATCCTTGCTGCTAGAGAGGTATTTCTTCATAGGATAATATTTAAATTCATAGGAAAGGGAAATTGATTTTCAAGAGAAGTTAAGCATATTAACTAGTTGTTTCTTATTCAGGCAAAACTAGAATGGATGTTTTGTCACTGATTTTTTTATTTGTGTTTTGGGTGGGTTTATTTTTAGTTTTGGGAAGGTGGTTTTTGGGTTGTTTGGTGTGTGGTGTTTGGTAGTATTTGGAAGCAAAACCCAAACACTTTAAACTGTACAAATCCTGCTGCTGAATACATAAGGAAGGGAAATTAAATCCCCCCTTCCTTCTCCAACCCTGTATTAGATTTCAGTTGCAGCAACAGCAAGCTGAAAGAAATTGATCAGGATATTTCTTTTAATTTGCTATCCCCTTTAAAGTACACAATCTAGAAGAATTATGTTTGGTTTTGTAGTATTACAACTCTGTTTCCAAAAGTTTAGAAAGCTAATTGCAAGACTGTGAACATTATGACAACTTTCTTTGATGTGTGTGCTAAGAAAATTTTCTTTCTTGTAGAATATTCTTGAGAGAACTAGAAACCTATGTGGAATACCCAGAACTAGTAGGACGGTGCTTTCTGGACCAGGTATGTGTGGCCTTTTGCTGCCACTTCATTCACAAACCTCTTTAGAGCTGTAACACGTGAAAGTGAGTCTCATGTAGCAATTACCACCACATCCCCTTTGTTTGTCCTTAGCATGTAATAGGTTAAGAATGCAGATTTTATTTGAGAGTTACTGATATTTTCCCCTGTGCAGCACAATTGATTTTGTTAGAAAAAACTACTATTTTGTAAAAAAAAAAAAAAAAAAAAAAAAACCAACCAAAAAAACAAAACAAAACCTGCTTTTTTAAAGGGGAGTCATGCACTGCATTGTTTCACATCACTATAAATGGCTGGTTTACTTGGTTAGATTTCTTTAGTGTATTGTTTTGTTCTTTTTCTTTAAAGAGTACACTTCAACAGAGTAAGTCCAAAACATTTTTGTTCCAAAAATAGAAAGCTATGACAAAAATAAACTTTTTCAATTGGAAATGTACTAAACAACGAATCTCACCTGTAGTATACTAAAGGCTAAATTACAATGTGTGCATGGAAATCAGCCTATTGATGCTCTAAAACTCCTGGGAGGAGCCATCCCTCTCCCTTCTGTTTACTGGCTGCATCCATAGAAATGCTATTTCCTAAAACAGGAGGTGTTTCTGTGCCTGCTGATTTCCTGCCTGGTCTTTTCCTTTATAACTATGGTTACTATGATATTTTCAACAGTCTTTATTTCCTTTTGCTTTCAACAAGTGCTGAAGTCATGCTATTTAACTTTTGAAGTAATAAGGGGGAGCAAACTGCTTGATTTATCTTAGTGTGACTCCCACTATGAGTCACATAAAACATTTGTGAAAACAAAATAAAGGGAAAGGACAAAGTCTTTTAAAAAATCTACACAGTGGGTCTCATGGCTGGGCACTCATAGTGATATTTTTCGTATTGTAGTAGAAATATATTTGTAAATATAACATATGCTTCTTCATAAGGTGTTTAACATTCAACAGAAGCAAAAATTAACAGGAATGTTTTATTTTGCAAATTAGTAGCCATTACAAAATCAGTGATTTTGCAATTCCTTGAGGCATCCTAAGCAAAAAACAATTATTCAATTTTTGGTGGTGGTGTTGGATTCTTTACTAGCATTATTGAAAATGAAAAAAATTATTATGAACTTTGTCTATTAAAGTCATAAGAAGTAATGAACTTTTTGCTTGTCTCCCCAATTCCAGATGGAAGACTTCCAGATTTATGAAAAATACTGTCAAAATAAACCTCGATCTGAAAGTTTGTGGAGGCAGTTTTCAGATTCTGTATTCTTCCAGGTATGCTTTATGCTCACTTGAATCCCTAAAATAATGGTGGTTTTGGTTTTGTTGGGGTCTGGGGTTTTTTGTTTCATTTATTTTTACCGAACCTTCTCAAGAGCAAATACCACAAATACTGATTAGTGTCCTGATGAAATCCAACACTGATTACAGGAATGTCAGAGGAAACTCGACCACAAGCTCAGTTTGGACTCATACTTGCTGAAACCTGTTCAAAGAATAACCAAATACCAATTATTGCTAAAGGTAAGTATTACTAAACTATAATGTTAAGCACATTTTATGCCTTTTTTTTTTGAGTGCTGCTTCTCTCATCCTGCTGGAGAGAAACCTAAAAGTTAGTGAACAGATGTGTAAATGAAAACACACAAATCCCCGTTCATCAGTTTGCAGCTCAGTTCTTTTTTCTTTCAGTCAAAAAACTCCTAATAAGAAAACATTACATAGAGATATCTTGTGTAACTACCTTTGCCCTTAGATTGTGGCCAAAAAGAAGGTGAAAAGTTGATGAGGGGAAAACAGAAGGTCCAAGAAAACCTTGAAATAAAGATGACAGAGTATCTGAAGTAATTCAGTTATAGTCACCCCACCCATATTGCAGAAACTTGCCTTGCTGGACTCTAGGAAATGCACTTGAGAGAGAGCACTGTATGGTGTTTGTATAAAGGATGCTGTTGTGATTCACTTAAATATGCTATACTGAGAGAGCAAAATAAGAGCCAGATACTATCATAAATTTATTTAAAGTATTATGTAACATTTTGCCATGTTTGAAATAAGAACTATTTCTCACAAAGACATGTTACAATTCTTGTATTTAACAGTAGCTTAAAAATTCACCTCAAACCAGATTTACTCTTCAGTTAAAACAGAGCTGTTAACAGCCTTTAAATAATAAATTACTTTAGTCTTGTGTAAAAAGAGGAGAATTATAAAGATTTTTTACTTAAAATAACTTCCTACAGTCCATGAGTGAATTCTTATTTTCATACTGTGAAGTCAGAGGAGTTCCACATGAACTTGCTGCTATGTTTATCTGTATCAAATTGGAAGATGCTGCTTCACCAATAATCCCTTTAGAGAAGGGATTCCTTTTTAAATGTGTAGACAATACCCAGTGCAGTAAGTTTAAATATGTTACTAGCATGGCAGGCCATGCCATAGTTAAAAGAGTAAATTAAGTTTGACTATGTTTTAAAATTTGTTTTGAAAAGGAACAAATGAAAAAACCCTATCCTTTTGTTAGAGGATTGTTGGTTTGGTTTGGTTTTTGGGTTTTTTTTTTTTTGCAATTGTGATGAAAAATATCTTTGCAAATTTAGTCTTGTAAAGTTCTTACATACAGCTTACAAAACCTCTAGATGAACAAAATATATTTGGCTAATGAGCAGGAGAAATGAGAAGTAAATCTTTAGGATCTATTGAGTTCCAGCCACTATTGAACTAACTAGATTATATGGTATAAAGTTTCATTTTTCTAACTTTAAAATCACAGAATCATAGAAAGGTTTTGGTTGGAAGGGACCTTAAAGATCATCTCATTCCAACCCCCCCTGCCTAAAATTCAGTGTTAAAATTTGAGCATTCCTAGTTGCTACTGTTTCAAAAGCTAGGTAAATGAGTTGTCATTCCCTTGCACTCAGGAAATGCTGAAGTACAGTAAGAACTGTGAAGGTGCTGAAGATCTTCAGGAAGCACTAACATCTATCCTGGGCATTCTTAAAGCAGTTAATGATTCTATGCACCAGATAGCCATTACAGGCTATGATGTGAGTAGCAGTATTTTTGCTTACTTTTAACTTTATTTTCATTTCTTTTTTGGATATATGTACAGCATGCCCTATACTATGTACTAATGATGAGAAGAGTGTTTTACAAAACATGCCTTTAAACTTAATTGTGTAATGAAAATAATAGGAAAGGGATCTCTTTATACTCTTTTGACGTTTTCCTGCTATGACTAATATTTTCCTCTGTCTACCTAAGTTGTTTTTCCTTTGATCTTTGTGTAAAACTACACCCAAAACTCTCAGTTCCCAAAAAATAACAAAACCCAAAACCATACATAAGCAGATTTGGAGCAGAGTTTGGGGGGAAAAAACCAACCAACCAAACATGTATTTTGCTTCCCTTTCTCTGTGCCTCTGCTACTGGTATTCTTGACTGTAAAATCCTGCCTGAACAGTGCTGGCCAGTGAAAATTATATGTAGAAATTCAACACTGACTTCATTGCATTTCCAAATTCAACATAAACACTGATATGAGAGATTATTGAGAACAACAGACTTCTAAAAACCTGTTCAGAGTCTGTATTTTAATCTGATGTTATCTCTGTAGTTACAAATATCACTGGTTTGTTTTTTTTTTTTGTTCCAGGGAAACCTGAATGAGCTAGGCAAGCTTTTAATGCAGGGATCCTTCAATGTCTGGACTGATCATAAAAAGGGTCACACAAAGGTGAAAGATTTGGCACGCTTCAAGCCAATGCAGCGACACCTCTTCCTCCATGAGAAAGCAGTGCTATTCTGTAAAAAGCGAGAAGAAAATGGAGAGGGATATGAGAAAGCACCTTCATATAGCTACAAACACTCCTTAAATGTAAGACACTGATCAGTCCTGATGGTCAAGGTACCGAGGGCTTAGCCTGTAGTAATATTCTATCTGTGCAAACCTGTGTAGCAGCATTGTACGGGGAACTTCACTCTCAGACAAGCCTGACTGGTGCTGCAGGTCTGTGTTATTTTGCTGTCTGTCCAGCTGAATGGCAATTGCATTAATCACACAGAAAATGTAGGGAAAGGTAATGTGAAAATCATGAAGGGTTTGTTGGTCTGGATTTTAAAAGCCACATTTTACAAGTCAGTCTCAGTCTAATGTATCTAAACCCTTCTTCCCTCCAAGGTAGCCAGGCTGATACAAAGAACTAAATCTCTTGTCTCCAACACACAGATCACAAATTGTTAGCTATTCTTTTCCTTGTGCAAGAAGCCAGATGGGGTTTTCCTTTTCAGAAATAAGGTACCAAAGAATAGCAGTAGCTTCCCGCTTCTCTTTTTAACATAATTGCAATGCAGTAGGTCAGCTTCTGTTCTCTTTGCTTCCAGATGGCTGCAGTTGGAATAACAGAAAATGTCAAAGGTGATGCAAAAAAATTTGAAATCTGGTATAATGCAAGGGAAGAAGTTTACATTGTACAGGTAAATAACATGGCACTACATTAAAAAAAAAAAAAAAAAGGGGGGAGCAGGAGTCTAACCCTAAGAAGATCTGGAGTTATTTTTCCTGTTATATCACTAATAGAGTGTGATGAGTAAATGCAGAGAAAAAAAGAAAACCTAAATCATATTTCAATGGAAGAGTCTTCTTGGGGAAAAAAATAGTCACATCTTACAATGTCCACAGAGGAAGTTGTATACACCATTACTATAGCTGTCACTGGAGTAGTGGGTGGCTTGGGAGATGGGGTTTGGCTGCAGCACAAGCACAGCCTCTGCCTCAGCCTGTTCCAGTGGCTACAACCAGTTTCTGGTCATGGAAGCACTGGAGAGGGAGCTTTGTCTGTCCCTCTTCAATGATTCCTCTGAGGCTATGCTTTGGCATGCAACTATTTGTGTAATAACTTTTCTGTGCTTGATGGTTGATTGTATTTATTTTTGGGTAGGCACCAACCCCTGAAGTTAAAGCTACTTGGGTAAATGAAATAAGAAAAGTGCTAACAAGTCAACTGCAGGCATGCAGAGGTAAAATACTTTGGAGATTCTCTTTTTTATTTTTCAATCTTTTTAAAATCTATTTTCTCTTTGATCTTCAGATCCTGCCCTGTAGATCTTCCCTGTGTAGGACACAAATCAATTTTAATAGTTCTTTTTCTTTCCTCCATTACAGAAGCTAGTCAGCACAGGACACTAGAACAAACACAGAGCTTACCTCTACCACTGCCAGCATCATCTTGTGCAAGGTAAATATGTTTTCACATCATCTTGTGAATATACTAATATATCTGATTTGCAGCTCTTCATTGCTCCTACCCCTTAATACTGGTCCTTGTGTTTTAATGTTTTGGTTTAGTTCTCTTCCTACTATAAAACTGTAAAGCCTGGAGTTTATACATCTCCAGAACTGTTAAACTGAGCAGCAGTAGCATGTGTTTTGCCAGCTGATAGAGAATGCCACTGAAATGTAATTTTCTGCACCAGCAAAAGTCCTGGTGGTATTATGTGTCTGCTTGTTGAGCAGCTGATTATATGCATTACAGTCCAGATAAGAGAGTTTTATGGAATAGCTTTTTTCTACCTTCACTGTTATTTTCCTTTACTTTTTCATTCTTTTACAATGTCATGTTACCTTATTTTTGTCTTTTTCATGGCAGTATCTTTTCTCTGTCTCTTGTTCTTGTACTCCAATTTACTTTTTTTAACCAAAGTAATGTGTCCCAGTGTCCCAGTTTTTGGATGAAGTTTTTTCTTTTTTTCTATCCTTCACCATACCAACCTATATATTCTTCTGTTCCCATCTGTTGTTCTGCCCTTGCCTGACACCTCTTTTTAATCCTCTGCTACTCAGTCTGGTTTTTCATATGTGTGTGTATATACCTATCCATAAGCCCATGTGCTCATATCCATATGGTGTGTGCTCAAATATGTATTGGTAGCTGTTTGCCCTGCATCTTTTATGCATCTGCTTATTGCTCAGGGAGAATTTTCCCAGCTCCATTGTATTTGTGGAGTGTCTTTCTCTATCCCATTCCCAGATGGAGTTGTGATGGGAATCCACTGCAAGGTCCCTCATTTGTTCCTGTATTAAGAGCTTCTGGGAGGCAGAGTTTATTCCTTTATCTTTCTTCTTTTATTCCTAGTACATTTAGGAGGAGCCTGTTAGCTGCAAGTGAATGGAAGTTGTCCTGAGCCATCTTTGCAGTAACTCCCTTTGCCATGGTACATGTGATTGCAGTTAGTCAGGAGAGGTGTTTCTCATTCATATGTTCCCATGGTCTTTAAATGCACAATCACCAATGACTTTTTCAGTCCTGGAAGCTACAGTCTGAGAAGGAGCAAATAAACAGTTTTCAGCTTATATATCTGTATGTAAAAGCCTGTGATTGGATTGATTGTCTTCATTCTCTTCTAATAAACAGTCCTTCACGAAACCACATCAGAAATACCAAAAAAACGGAGGAGAAAAAAGCTGATCTCACAAGTCTAGAAGGCTGTGGCACTACAGTAGCACCAAAGTACCCCGAGAAAGGCAAAGGTGAGTTTGCCCGTAGATGTTGTGGTGTTGAATTGCAAGGAGCATGCCTGCACTGCAGATGCACAGGCAGATCCACCAGCAGAGTAGCCACGGTAGCGCAGGGAGGCAGCAGGACTCCTGAACGAGCAGACCTTTGCTGTTTTCAGCCCTAGGGCAGCCCACCCACAAAGTGCTGCCCACACTGCACCAATGTGCTGGCCTTTAGCTTGGGATTGCTTTCTGCATTCCAGTGTGCAGTGTGGACAGGCCCAAAGCTGTGTTGAATGGATAGTAGCCAAAAGCAGGTGGGAACTATTTGTTACAAGGCAGAATTCTGCAGTAGGTCTTCTCTTAAAGCTGCCCAGCTTCTCAGGGTTCTTTTTCTCTGAAAAAAATTCTTGTCATTACTTGATGTAAGAGGGAGGTTTTTTTTTTCTATTCTGGTTTTTCTCTTTAATTTTTTTTCCCATCATGGAAATTATTTATTGAACCAGTGGCAGAACAAGCCCTTGCACAGGGAGAACAACCAAACACTTGTGTTGTACGTGGACTTTCAGTTGTCCCTTTTCATTCTAACATGCAGGTTCCCTGACATAGCTGCAAATTACTTTTTGCCTTGATCTTTTCATGGCCTTCTCCCTTTTCTTTCTGTGTCTCTCTCTTCCTTTGTAGACAACACTAGCTCTACCTCAGAATCCTCTGTACTGTCAAAAAAGCGCTTTACACTGCAGGGCTTTACTAACCTCAAAAGTCAGAAAGGTAACTTAAAAATAAGGCTAGACTGTTTTCTGTGTAAGGCTGTAATTGAAGCATCACCTTGTATGTGTGTGTAGTGTGATAGGTTTTCAGTGTACACACTAGCTTGTTCTTGCAAGGTCAAGCTAGGTTCCTTAGTCGGTGCCTCTGACAGGGAGATTTCAAGGGAAGCCAGCTCCAGAGTGGGAGGGGGAGATGCAGATAGGAAAAGTGGGGCTGTGGAGATGCAAGAGAAGGAGTGTGGTTTCCAGTGCCTCCAATCTCACTGTCAAGGCCAAGGACGGAGTTTATAGTGCCCCATTTCTGTACAAAAACTAGAGGAAGAAGTTGTGTTCTGACCAGACACGTGGCCTGCTCCTAGCTTCGGTGGATCTGCCCCAAATGCACTTGTACTTGGCAAAAAGGAATCAAGGTGATTCTGTGAAGGTTTTATAGAGGATTTTTTTTGCATCCTTGCTAACACAATTCTCAAAGCATAAATAATTACAGCAGAATGTGTCTGACAATGTTGTTTTGCTGGATAGAAAAATAAGTAAGAATTTCCCTATTCTTCCAGAAATGGTCTTTGCCTCTTTTTTCCTAAAACAGGCAAAAACTGTTTGAGACTTTTCTTGCTTCCTCCTGCCAAGTAATCACACTGGTACAGTCACTTCTTGCTTTGAAGAGCTGTCTTTGAACAGTCTGAATTGCATTAAGATGATGGCACTTGTTGAACAGCATGGTATTTTTTTCCCCATAAGCATCTTTCCAGAATGCCTGTTTAAAACCCAATTACCTTTGAGTTCTTCCTGGAGAGACTCTAGGGTTGTTTATCTAATGCTATTGAGGTAAGCACTAATGTTCCATGCTTGCCTTGACAGAAACTCCATCTCCTTCTGCTAAAAGCCAGACATTGCCAATGATCCTTCTTACAGGACCAGGTATTGCTGTAGCACTAGATTTACATAAAAATGATTGCTTAATTTGGTAATGTTTATCTGAAATTGAAGTTAATTGTATTCAGTTGATGTCCAGTCAATTTAGGAAAGTTTACATATATTTTCATCTATTACTGTAAAATAGATTTGTCAATTTATCTTAAAATATCTTCTTATAAATAGTTAATTCCTTCTGCTGCCATGCACCAGTGACAGCTAAAATTTTACTACAGAAATCCACTTGTTTTCCAGTGTAAACTCAAAGGTATTTAGCATGCAATCCACCTATTCTCTTTTTTCCAGTTCTTCAATATCTCTATTCTCTGTTTTTTACCTATTCATCCTCCTACAGCTTCTCCTACCAGTCCTGACAAAAAAGCCAAACGGCAAGAAGTAGTGAGTGACCCAACTCCTTTTGGTTTAAGAGGTACAGTGATGCCACATCTTGTACTCTACAAGTACCCACACATCCTTCGTGCAACATGTTACATCAGAGTGCTGAGAATACCTGTATGATGCTGTTGTGTGCAGGAGTATTGACATCAGCTATGTTTTTCCAAGTGGATCTATATATGCTGGTCTTGATAGCACAACTGATTGCAGTTTTACCTTGGTTTAAATAAAGTAGCATATGGGTAACTAGTTTTTAGAAGACAGGGGGAAAGCGATCTGTTGCTGAAGAAAGAGCCAGAAGCCATGTGTTTAATAGAATTACAGGGCTGTCCAGCTACTCTGTGACCATGGTTTTCCATGTGTTACAATCCTTGCCACTAGGGCCCTTGTGGAGAAGATTTAACTTCTAAAAAAAAAATTCCAAAACTCAGATCACTGTCATGAGGAATTTCCGTATTAGATCTGCATTTATTCCTGCAGACACAGCCCTGTTGCATCTTTCTTTGGGTGACAGTTGGCAACTTTTACCACCCTGTGAATCACAGATGACTTAACTGAGCCCCTTGCAGCAATTTGCCTCCTATCCTCCCAACTCACAGCAAAGCAGAGAATAGGAAAGTACTTCAATAAACAACCCATTTCTAACCAGCAGGGCTGATGGTGAAAGTTTGAGTACAAATCCCTAGGGCTAATTAACTAAAGTAGTAGAGAGTACAAGTAGAGCAGTCCCTCTCCTCCCAACTCTTTCCACCACCATCTCCTTTAGAAAATACTAGTCTAAATGCGAAGCTGTTTCAGTCCCTACCATCAGCCTCCCCTCCAGGTTTCTTAAGTCTTTGTTTTATCTGTGGAAATGGTGCAAGCTCAGCTGCTGTGCTGGGGAAACTGCAACACGATTTTTCACCTTGCTGAGCAGCAGGCAATGTAATCCTGGGCTAGACACGTGCAGAAACACCACAAGGGTGGATATGAGAGTTACAAAGTTATTCTTCCGCAGGTAGCAGGCAAAACTCTGAGATCTCCAGGTACCATGGAAATCCTGAGGGCCCAAAAATGTCCGAAAGAAAAGTGTGTTTTATGGCCTTTTCCTCAGGTGCTGGAATTTTCCAAGGAAGAGAGTCCTAGATCATTGCTGATTTACAGTAAAATTATTGTGTCCTTGAAACAGGCTTATCTGATTTGGTGTTCTGTCCCATCTAGAGTAAGAAGCATCTTACTTTATGAAACAGCTAAACCAATTAAATAAATTTAAAACATCTACTAACTCCTCCTTCTGTCTTGCACCTTCCAGTCGCTTTTCTGGCACTTTATCTCTTCTCCTTGCCCAGTTGAAAAAGGGATAAGCAGGGAGCTACCCAGTCATTTTGGGATGAAACTGTGCCAGGTGATGGCCACAGCAGAGCTCATGACCCCATTCATTTCCTTTCACTGCTGTATTGCTCTGATTTATGCTGAGCTCAAGGAATATGAACTAGTGTCAGAATTACATGTTGCAGGCTGATCATAGGTCTTTGAAGAAACCTGTTAGATTATTTCTGAAGAGAAGCAGTTAATGAATTCTTGGTTTCCCTGGCATTGTTATATCTGAAATAATTTCTGAATAACCTTGTCATTTCTCAGGACTGCCTACCCTTTTCCTACCTTCCCTGCCTTTATAGGGAGCTCTGATATAGTCTCAACCTGGAGAACACACACACACACGGATGGAATGTACATGCATAATTTCAGTCCCATAGTTTGCCAATATGAATTCTACCATAGTAATCACCTCCCTTCCCAGCAGGAGATGGGCTTTTATATAGACTTGTTGATTGCAGAGTGCCAGCTTGTATGAGGAGTAGTATCCTTGGTATGGCAGGATCAGGCCAGTCTGCTCTTAGCACATCAGCACAATATAAGAAAAGAAAGAGGCTGAGGAACAAGAACTGTTACCCAAAATATATCCAAGCTGTTACCCAGTGAGTATGAGGTTACAGGCACTTAGAGTGATTTTACTTTCTTTTTCTTTTTATGCATTACCAATCCATTGGTACTGTTTCTAATGAGAGCTTGGAGCAATTAGGAGAAACCAGGTTTTCTTTTGTTGCATTGCTCTTAACTTAGAAATAACAGAAATGGTTTCAGCTGTGTCAAACAAGCCAACTACAAGATGTAAGATTCCAAGGAATTTTGATAGAATACAGCAGAAATTTATTACTCAGTTTCTTCACGGAAAGAAGTTCATTCTTAACTCTCAAGAGGGCCAAAAGGGTCAGTACTTCCAATCTTGTGCAGGTCACTCAGCAGCATAGGCAAGGTAAAAGTCCCACTCTTTTTGGTGTGCTCTGGGTGTGATTCCTTTCTATGGTTTCTTTGGCTTTATTCTGATGCTGCTCAGGTTTTTCTAATGCACTGGCATGACCAGCTGTGTGTCAAATGTCTCAGGAGCAGTTCAAAGCAAAAATATTTTCTCAATTCAACTAGCAGTTACATAAAATGGGAGGCTTGTTCTTCCTTTCATTTTTTTTCATTGAGTTTCGCTGTTGATACTATTTGGCTTGAAACAAAAGCTTGTTTACAATACTCATCTCTTTTATTATGACTTTTTTCATTATAAGCTCAACGCATTTATTAGCAGCTGCTGAACTCTGTATAAAACATCCCACTAATAAAACCTAATGTACTTTTATTTGGAAGAGGATTTTGTGCACTCTGGATATGATTCAGCTTTATGAATAAAATAAATTCTTCACCCTGAGAGTGAAAAAACAGTAAATGACAGGCAGGAGAATGTTGTTGTGGTGTTTGGTGCAGTGACTTTACACCAAGATAGTTCAGAGCACTTAAGTATTCTTGCATCAGCCTGAACACTCTTATGTAATGGGCTGCCTTGTCAGGTGAGGTACAGAGTGCTTGTAACTTGTGTGGAAATTTTTGACTGTTTAAGGAGACAATGTGTGAAGGAGGCAATGCTTATCTATCCCTTATTCCAGCAAGCTGGTTAGGTCGCTTTGGGTGATAACCCTGTGTGTTCAACCTCTTCCCAAAAAGTATATGTTCCTGTCTTCTGCTTCCTCCCAAGAAAAAAGATTATCTATCCCTCATTTATTTTTGTATAACATATATTTATTATACAAATATTTTTATATATTTGCTTTTCAGTTGGAAATTTGCATTCTCTCCATTAATTTCACTTTATATTAATCCAAAGGGTTAAATTCACTGCCAATGCATTTCCACAACTCCATTTACTCAGATGGAAACAGGCCAACTTTCACCAGCGGTGAATTTCACCCAGTGACTGTAATAACCTCCCTGTGTCAGTTTTTCTCCTGTTTATGTTGATCACTTACGAGCTTTTCAGTGGGGAGAACCTTTCTCCCAGTCAGTGGCTCACTGCTGCCAAGTTAACTGTTGGCTGTTCCTTCCCTGAGGTTGGGCCAAACCATCCCATTCTCTTGATGCATCCGAAGAAAATGACGGCTGGTCTAGTGCTGAAGAAGCGCTGAATTCATCGGATGCGGAGGAAGAAGGAGGAGGAGGAGGGGCAGGCGAGATGAAGCTGGTAACCAGAAATGCTTTCCTATGCAGCTAAGGAAGTGCTACCAGCAGCGTGTGTGGCGGGATACAGGAATGCTTTTGAAGCTGCAGGAGGGAAAATGTCTGCCTTGAAATGCTCAGCTGGGCAATATTCCCAGGGCAATGGAGGAGAACTCCTTCTCTTAAATCAGCCCGGTGTTTGTACCTTGGGGAGGTCCCTCGGTGCCTTTGCACACCTGCAGCCCAGTGAGTCGTGGCTGCTTGTACCATGATGCAATCAAGTGATGACAGGTTCCGTGACCACGTCAATAGACTTCCACACAGACACCATGGCGCAGATTTGCCAGGTTTTCTGTTTCTTTTGGTTTTATTTTCTGTAACCATATGAATTAATTGTTGTAGGGGGAAACATTTCACTGAATGTTTTTCAGGATATGAGAATAAATATATTGACTTTGCATGTGTTCAGTCAGCAGAATTTTAATGCCACAGTATGTATATTTTCACCATATTCAGCATGTAGGTACATGGGAAAGAAGGGAAAAGTGTTATAATTACATAACAAAAGCTGTAACATACCTTAAAGTACTCAACAGAAATAATTTGTTTTCTTTCCTCTGTGTGCATTTAGACTCCTGGTAAATATACAGTTGTGACTGATTATGACAAAGGAGTTTCTGAAGAATTTACAATGAAAAGTGGAGATCTAGTTCAACTGATTCGTGAAGGGGAGGATGGACTTTGGTACGCAGATCTGTGTTTGGAAATTTTTATACGCAGAACTGTGTTTAGAAGGCAGATGTTTAGGGCAAAAGTTTCAAAGACATCAAATGAAGAAGTCTGACTTCTAATTTTTATATTTTTTTTAGGTTTGTAAAGAACCTGAGCAGTGGTAGAGAAGCTTGGATACCAGCAAACAATCTGCTGATGCTCATAGGCAACTCAAAATCAGCTCAATCTTTAAGCAGCTCTGGTAGGCTCTGTATTTTAAGTGAGATTATTGTCTCTTTGAAGACTCCTATTATCAAAGAAAGTAATGAAAAACAACCACTATATAATATTTTCTTGTGGTTTTTTTTTTCTCCCTTTCTTTTTCCAGAATCAGGCACTGCCTCCAGCAATTTGAGCACATCATCAAGTTGCAGTGATAGCTGCAATGTCAGTAGCACCAGCTTCTCTGACATTAAAGGCTAATATGAGATGTTCATCCCACCTCCCTGGAAGGTAAATCTGGAGATTGTCATTTGCTGCAGAGTTCTGGACATTGGACTTCATTGGAAAACCACCAGTACTGTGTTGCCAGCTCTGAGTATTTTTAGTGATGACTTTTACAGGTTCTCCCAGAAGATCCCAATGAGAAGTGCATGGAATGTAAAGTTGTAAATAAAAGTTAAATGATTTGAAATAGGATTTTGTAGAGGTTTCTGCTCTGAAGAGCTGTTACCATAAAGTGTGTTTTCTCCTTGACACACGATCAGATTTCTGCAGAACTGTATCTTTTTGTAACAGCCAGAATCTGAATGTGAGCAAACAAAATGTGTTCAATGATAAATGCTCATTGTAAACAAATAACATAGCAATCACTGTACAGGATAGGTATGAGGAAAATAAATCCAAGTTTACAATTTCTTCTCCCCAAGAAACCCTTTCTCCAAGGACATACCTCAGTCAATGCAGTGAATAGGACTTTCATGGCAACAAGGAAGAAGGTTTGGTCCACCCTTTCCTCTTGGATTTTCAGGATATTTTTCTGCTCCTTAGAGGCTGGGATGCAGATATGACCAATTCACTGACTACAACAACATCAAGAGAAACTGTTACTTTATCCCTTCCAGCATTTTAGTGGCATGTGCAATGGAATTGCCCTTTTTTTTTTGTTTGGCCTCACAACCAAATTCTTTACCAAGATCACTGTTTACATAGCCTTGGCAATTTAGTAGTATCTTTTTCCTTATGCAGGTGCACAATGAAACTCAAATGTTCTTATTCACTAAATGATTTTTTAATAAACAGTAATTGCATGGTTACTTTCAGCTCTCACGACATGCAGTTACAGGCAGAGGAAACTATTGTAACTGCACTATGGATCAGGAGCCATCAAAGTTTCCTTCAAACAAACCTATGAGGGCTGGAAATCCAACATATTTTTAGTCCACAGTGTTTGTTCCAGATTAATTGAAAGAGAAAAAAACCCCAATGACATAATTTTTCTATAAAGGGGAGCACTGGAGAAAAAAAATTAAAGAGATTGGTCAGATTTATGCTACAGATAAGTATTTTAAATTTTTTAAAGGAAGGGTGATGCTAAATTTTCCATTTTTCAGGGTATGATGCAAGCCAATGTTGTGAATTTTCACTTTGTCAGACATTATTTGCACACCATCCTTACAAACAGTACAAAACTAAGTGCATGTATAGAATACTGTATCCATCTCTCAAATGTTTTTGCTTATATGAAAACAGGTTTTAGCTGATTCATGCACCATAATATTTAAAAATAATGGGGACATGAAGAGCATAACTTTTCAGAAACACTAAGCACAGCAGATATGTCAATGGGAACTGCTGTTAATCATCAGACTCACTGATGGCTGAGCCCTGAATTCTATCTTTATGCCAGAATTTTATGTTTTAGAGGCTTCAGATTAACTTAAAGTGAAAAAAAGTTAAATGACAAACACTTCTAAGAATGATGCAGCAGCAACCCTACCCCAGAGGCAATCAAAATTCAGCTGACCATGGTCAGCACAAATTGAAGCATGTATATACACACATCAATGTGTGCACATATGTATGTGCATGTACATGCTTGTGTGTGTGTATATCTGCGTGTGTAGATATGTATATCTGTGTAGATATGATGTATCAATGTAAAAGATGTATTTATAGTCTCCATGCTGCTGAATGTGTCACTTTACAATTCATAAATACTTAGTTTTCTTGCAGTACTGCAATATAAATGCTGATCAGGGTTTTACTTCAGGCATCTTTTTCAACACAGAAATCCTCTGATTTTTTTTAATATTCCATATAATTCTGTGCTGACCAAGAATATTTAGTCTGATATTTAGCAATGGAATATCAACATGAGATTCAGCTTATCTTCATCTATGTAAGTTATTTTGTAAATTATCTGTAACATAATTTACTTATATATTGCTGTCATTGCTTGGATGGGACTGTTGTTTCATTTCTCACTGCAGCCTCATTTGTGTTATTTTAATGGTTTTTCCACATCATTGCACTTTAATACAACCCATTTCACCATTTCCTTTTTTACTGCTGTTGTGAATTAGAAGTTCAAAGTCAGAGGTCTCTACTGTAATTAATTTGAATAAATTTCAGCGCTTCTTGCTGAATGCCTTTATATAGACATGCTCTGGGGTTTATTTTGTCTCACAGTCTTGAAAGGTTTTATGGGTATCATATTAAAACAGAGAGAGGTTCTAGGATTTGGGACAGAAAACTAGGTCTGTGTGTTCAAATCCTCAGTCTGCTCATTCTGGCACCGTCTCAGAAAAACACTATTTCACCTTTGTGGTCATGTCTCATTTAGAATCATGTGCCTGGCACTAGGGAATTAAAGCCTGTCTGCAGGCTCAGGATAAAAAATGAAAGTCAGTGCCAGGCAATTGGACTGATTCCCTTTTTCCCACACTCCCTTTTCTGAAAGAAAGCACATCACTGTTGTGTTTTCCCAAGGAAAGCCATGGATCCTGTGGTATTAGCAGAGCAAGTTGGAGGTCTGCATCTGGCCATGGCTGGGTGAGAAACAAGACACTACATTCACCCTTGCTTCATCTGAAGAGGAACATGCTTGTACATTCAGTGAATGATGACTTTAAGCACCACCATGCCATGCCAGGTGAATTTCATACTGACGGGAGTGATTTGGGCTGAGCTGTTGGTCATGTGCATTACACGATCCAGTTATGGTGTTACTAAGACTTGATTGCATTTTTTTTAGTCTTGATATGGTCACCATAACAGTTCCCTCTGAAATAGGTAGTCCTACTTTTCTGAGCAAAAGGAGGTCCAGCCTTTTTGAGTAGATCCACATCATACTTGTTTGAGCAAAAGAATGAAAGAATTCCAGCCCAAATATACCTTAGTAAAGAGTAAAAGTACAGGGTTTTCTATATAAAAACCTAATAATGATTGGTTTTTTAGATCACTGTCTCAAAGTTGGGGCACTAATTGTTTCATAGATACAGAAGTAGTTTGCTAGTTGGAACATAAAACATTTTCTCCATCCTGCACAGATGTTGTCATCGAGCAAAACCGAGGAAGTTGTACCATAACTCATTTACATCATCTAACTCAAAATGACAGGAACTCCCATTCCTCTTCTCAGTGATATGTTAGATGTTTCTATGACTCCTCTGTGAAGGCTGGAGTGCCCACACAAGTCCCCAGAATTAGCAGCCTCCCTAGAGGTGTGTGGCAAGAATCGGATCTGCCTGGTATAATGAAGCAACCCAAATTCAGGGGTATTCAGGTAAACGTAATAAAATCCCTTAATTAAGAATGCAGGAATAGAAGAGACAAATTCTGTTGTTCACTAAGACCTTGTAAATGTGTGGTTAGAGATTGTATTACCAAAATAAGACATTTAGCTACTGAAGTGTCTTCTCTGGGCATTCATTTGAAAGGAGGTGAATTTTTATTTACTCCCAATCTATTGACAGGAGAGCAAGGTCCCCAGCTACATTTAAAAGACTATGGATTTGCTACTGGTGCTGTTGTAGCTGTGATGGCCTCAGTCAAGAAAAGGTTTTTAGCAGAGTTAGTATCTCTCATTACCAACTGAGTTATGTGGCATTAAACAGACAAACTTTGGAGCACACTGCCTTTATTATCTTTTTCTTCCTTTATTCTCTCTGTAATTTCAGATAGCCTACTCAAGCAGTAAAAGAACAGAAAGAAATAATCCACACCAAAATTTAAAAAATTTAAGCTTGTATTCAGAATTTGTCACAAAAACAATTGTCTTCCCATCTTCTCTTCCCTCTTTATGAGATTAATTGGGGTACAGAGCTCTGTTAGACAGGCAGGTAGTTTTCTCCTGGACTGTGGTTCTATTTTTAGGTCTAAATGTCAAATAATTTGCTTTAAAGTTTAGCAGCATAATAGTCATATATTTATAGAGCATAATATGTATATAGCAGCATAATAGTCATAAATTTATAGATTTAATAACAGAAATTTACTTGCTCAAAGTCTTTGCTTTTAGTCAGTTTGATCAATGACTGATGGCAAGTTCCTATTGTAAATTCAAGAAGCAGATTATTCCTAAAGCTTTCTTACCTAGACACAGTTTTGTCAGCTTACTCAAATGATCTCTGATAGCCTCTTCAAATGGAATTAATATTGATTTGTTTTTTTAAATTGTTTCCTGACAGAAAAACTCATATTGAAGTGACCAGTGACTTGTTGGATCAGATCAAACTGCCCAGTTCCCAATAGCTTCCATACATCTCTTCAACCCAAAACATGAAACTAAAACCAACAAAATTGTAAGAGCACTTCTTTTAAAAATGTCAGCAGAAAACAAAGCAAATACAAAGAAGGACATGTTCTGGGACATCATCATGTCTTCAGGCTCATGTTTCTGCTTTCAATTTTATTTTATAGTATTAACATTTTCATGTTTGATTTTTTTAACTGTCTTACTTTTTTAAATAAAAAAAAATTGGCACATCAAAAATGATCCTAAATCATATTTTCTAAAGAGCTGTTCCCAGACTGATTCTAGTAGCACCCATGAGCAGCAGAGGTACATGTTTGCATTAATATATATTAATGTTTAATTAAACAGCAGTTCATTTTAGTTAGAATTGCTCAGAAAACATAAGCCAAAGCTGAAGGCAGCACTGGCAAGGAGATTTATAGAGCAGAACTACAGGGGAAATCTCATAAACTAGAGCAAGACTGCACAAGAAGGAAAACAAAGTAACACATAGGGATGTTCTGAGGAAGAAAAGCAAACTGGTTTCTCCTCTGGCTGGTGACATGGTTTAACCCCAGACAGGACATGACCATGCAGCTACTCACTCCCTCCCACCCAGTGGGCTGAGGAGGAGAATCAGGAACAGAAAGGTAAAACCTGTGGGTTGAGATAATAACAATTTAATAATTGGAACAAAGTAAAATATAATAATACTAATGCTAATAAACTAATGATACTACTAGTAGTAGGAGAGAGAAAGAAAAAAAAAAATACAAAGAAAGGAAAAGTAATGACTATGCAATTGCTCAGCACCTGATGACCAGTGCCCAGCCCAGACCTGAGCAGCAATCATCCCCTTCCACTTTATATACTTGGCATGACTTCTAGGAAAGGAATAGCCCTTTGGCCAGTTTGGGTCATCACTCCTGGCCATATTCCTTCATGGCTTCTGCTGCAGCTCCTCACTGGCAGAGCATAAAACTCAAATTCCCTCACTTAGGGTAAGCACTACTTGAGCAACAGCCAAAACATCAATGTGCTATCATTATTCTCATACTGAATCCAAAATCCCAGCATTGCACTGAAGAAGAAAATTATCTCTGTCCCAGCTGAAACCAGAACAGCATCCGACCCTTATTTCATACCACTTGTGTCATGCTGGTTCCCACACTTGCAAATACCCCATCACCTTTCCCATCTTTTGCTGGATATGCACACAATTACCATTCTCTAAGTCTATAGGCCATCCTTATAAAAGTCCACTGAATTCATTCAATCCATGACCCCAGTCCTCATCTTTCATAATTTTTCAGGGCAGGGAAGATGGCACGTGGTGTTGGATTGTTGCATGTTGAAAACAGTTCTGATTCCACCTTCACTGTGCTACCATCAGTTGCATGATGTGAAGAGGGGACCCTTCCTTCAAACATCCAATGCAGCACAAGTAACCAGGGTGCCAGGAGGAGCTGAACTTCAGTACCAATCACTTCCAAATCTGCTTCAACACCTTCATAAGCTGCCAGTAGCTCTTCATCAGTTACAGTATAGTGGGCTTTAGATCCTCTAGAGTCAATGTGACTCCATAAAGATCAGTCTTGAGTCTCCCCTGGTATTTTCTGCCAGAGGCTCCAGGTAGGACTGTCTCCCCTGTCTTTGGTGTACAGCACATTCTTTACATTTTGCCCTGTTCAGACTGGCTCAAGGGGTACAGCATTAATATCTCTTTCTTTACTTGTCTAGAGGCTTGATGTTCAGGGCCCCACTTGAAATCATTCTTCCTGGACACTTGAGAGGGCTGACAATCAGACTGCAGTTTGGAATGTGCATTCTCCAGAAACCTGCAGCACCTAAGAAAGCTTCTATTTCTTTCTTGTTAGTTGGTGAAGACATTGCTGTTGTTTTATGATCACATCCATTGGGATGTGGCAACACCCTTCTCCCTGCTGTATTCCCTAAAGTTGCATCTCCTGTGCAGGTCCCTTGACCTTTACTTTGTCTTATGGCAAAACTATCATTCAGAACGAGTTAGACTATTTTTTCCCCTTTCTCAAAAACTTCTGCTGTATCGCCCCACACAATGATATCCTCAACATACTGCAGGTGTTCCCCAGCTTCACCCTGTTCCACTGCCTTTGGATCCATCCATGGCTGATGGTGGGGCTGTGCTTCCTCCCCTACGGCAGTCAACTTCAGGTGTGCTGGACATCTCTCCAAGTGAAATCAGCTGGAGTGTGAGTAGCTCCAATGCTTGTTAACAGAATTTGAGTAGCTTCAGAGCCTGTTGGTGGAATTTGAATCCGTTTCCTCCTCGAGCAGGGAGAAAACGGTAGCAGTAGCAGTGCCTGTCATGGGGACTGGGGCTAGGTGTAATTATTAATAGTTCCCAGCAGATGGCTCCTGAAATACGAAGGGACAGCGATACTGAGAACACACCGGGCTAGTTTCACAGCCAGCGGTTCTTATCAGATCAAAAGCCGATACGAGGAAGTACAACAGAACCCAGGCCTTGAAGGCGACAGACACCAAAACAGCAACAAATGCTGCAAGTAAGGTATTGCATAACACAGCCCTGAGAACAAGCACAACCACTCTGGTGGCAAATAAATCAGCATTGTAACCAGTGACTATTAAACCAATGCAATGAAGGCTTATAACAAACTTGTTTTAATACTCTCTGGTCAGATCAGTCATCATCTCAACTTTCCAGGCCCTATGCTGAGGACCAAGGAGACTGTCATGGTTTAATCCCAAACACCAGCTACCAGGCTGCTGCTCAATGCCAACCTCCCCATGAGATGAGGAGAATCAAGAAAAATGGGTTGAAATAACAACAGTGTAATAATTGAAGCAAAACAACTATTAATAATAATAATGTAATAATATTACTAGTATAGAAAGCAAAGACACAGAGAGAGAGAACATGAGAAACAAGTTATGTACAATACAATTGCTCACTACTCACTGGCCAATACCCACCCTACTTCCAAGCAGTGATCATCCCCTCCCAGCTGACTCCCCCCCAGTTTATATACTACATATAAGTATAAAAGCATGCATATAAGCATGAAATTCTGTTATATGGAATATCCCTTTGGCCAGTTTGGGTCACCTGTCCTGGCTGTGCTCTCTCATTGCTTTTTGTGCAGCTCCACACTGGCAGAGGATGAGACACTGAAAATATCCTGACAGGAGAAGCTCTGCTCAGCAACAGCTGAAATATCAGTCTGTTACCCTTATCCTCACACTGAATCCCAACCACAGCACTGTACAAGCTACTGAGAAGAAAAATACCTCTATGGTAGCTGAAACCAGGACATTTAGGGTCTAAGACTGCAAGGAATGAAGAAGTCTCCTATAAAAACACAGCTCTTTAAGCAATGAACAGGCCCAGCTGAAGTTAGTAGGAAACACCTGTGAGATGAGATCTCTCAGTACAAAGTTCTTAAACAAAGAGAAGGAATGTAGTCCTGAAGTGCTGAATCCTCAGTGACCCTTCTCAGGTTCATCCCAATGGAGCCTAATTGCATTCATTTTCTTGGAAAGATGGTCCCCATATGAACTGACCCTTGTTCCCAGCACCTGGGCTTCTTCCAGGGCTCTAAAAATAACTGTTTGGCTGTATTCCCAAGAAATAAAAGCAAAACCTTTCAGGTTTAAGGGATGCCAGCAGAGGAAGGAAGGCAAAGGGAAAATACTGCAACAATCTTGTAAGGATGTACAGAATCTGCACATTACGAAGAAGATGGAGGTTGCAGAGGTGCTGCGATGCCACTGTGGAGTGGCAGCCACCCCACCATCCCTGGGAGGGAGATGCCCACCTGTGTAAGGAAATAAAGGCAGTGGGGGGCATAGGTGCAGACTCAGCCTGGCCTCAGGCAGTGAAGGCAGAACTTCATTCTCTGATCTGCATGGCACACAGATAGGTGGGGCTAGATCATTCCAAAGAAGATGAGTTAAAAAGAAATTTTCGAGCTTAGTTTTATTCTTGCTAATCTGAAAATGCATTTGCTATTTTCAACTCCCTGCCACAGGCAAGTGAACAAGGAGTAAGGGCTGTGTTGGCAGGCTGAGAGGTATGGAGACGGTTCCCAAAAAGCAGCAGAGGGCTGCTGTAGCTTCTTTTGCATTCCAGTAACTGGCTTCCTTCCTCTGCCTGGGACAGGACGTGCCATCTATTCCCACCATCCCAGGAACTGGGCTGCTGGGAATTAGCCAGGCTGTGATCCAGAGAAGTGCCTGGATACCGCCTCTTGGGAAAGTGACTTCAAAACAGAATATCCAGCTGTGTGTACTGCCCCTAAACAACAGGACTGCATGGAAACAACAGCCAGGAGCCTGACTTCCCTAAGCAATCACAACTTCTGCAAGGAGTTATGCTGAACATTGGCACAAAGTAAACATCCAGCTGTTGATTTCCTTTGCTGTAGCATTCAGATGCAGGGCTGATGCTCTTCCTTTCCATGCAGGAAGGGGAGCACAGCCTGGAAAACACTCCAGCCTGAAGCTAATGCTTCACTTCTCATAGACAAACATGCTCTTTACCTTGCTGCTATCTTAAGTAAATATTTCCCCAAGAATGTTGTCAGCTCTTCAGTCTGATGCCATTAATTGATTTCCATTAAATCAGGGGACTGCTTATGTTCCAGATAAAGCACTGTCTGCAGAGTGGCCCCTCAAGCCCTGGTAGTTCCTAGTGAAGTACAACATGGATCAGCTCAGTGCCACTTCCAGCTGGTACAACCTGTACAGGCCACATGGGTCTGGCAGCAAAGATGGAGAGAACCAGTGTAGAGTGTCTCTTGCTGGTTAATTATTGTCTCCAAGCAAATTCAGGCAGAAGTGCAGAGTCTCAATGGTGATAGAAAAATGGGAATAGATGCCAGTGGTACAGTCATACTCCAAAGCACTGAAAGGCCGTATCTTGACCGCTGATGCACGATATCACATCACTGCTCTCTGCATGTGGCGCTATGTGGCCAAGTTAATGCCTGTCTTATGGACTCAGGGTCCCAGCATTCATGTTTCTCATGGAAAAGGTGTGGTAAATGGAAAATGCAGGCCTGGGGTAGCAGCCTGTGCAACCAGCATAGCTTTTGCATGTGTCAGGAGAACACGCATCAAAACCATGCTCCCTGTTTCTGTGAAAAGGGCACACTGCAGAATTTGTATGTGCCATTCTGCTCAGCTCACCAGGCTGTCATGGATCTTTTGCTGTTTCCATGACTTGCTGGCCCCTCCTCTGGCTGCAAGCATTTGAAGCTGAGCCCTTTGGCCACACAGCCCTTGCTGAAATGTCAATATGCTACCAGAACACTGGCTCACAGGGTTCATCATGATTTCCAGGCAGTATGTGGCTTTGTTTCTCTGCTTTCTGCTACTGATTCCTCTTTCTCTGGATGCAGGTATGTTGGAGGATATAGCTGTAATGATGTTTACTGGCAATGGACCTCTTTCCTCTTTCCTGTTACTGAGGTGATTTCCACTGCAAGTTTTGAGCACTGTTGCGTGTTTGTCCTGTCTCCTGCTGTGCCTGTGTGTTATTCTAAAGTTCCAGTTTACTCTCAGAAATGGCTCCATGCACTTGTTCCGCCAACTAAGGAAAAGCACCTCTAGACTGCTAAATTAATTTTTTATCTGGGTGCACAGACAGCAGGCAAACCACCAGCTGTCTACATGAAGAAAGGAACTGGGATTTACTGTTATTTCATGCATAACTGGGACATTTTTCAAAGCAAAGCATCAATAGGCTGTCATTCAGCTGATGAGTAGTTAAAGTGGGTAGGATCCACCCTGTTTCAGAAGGCAGAGAAGAGGTAGCTCTTCAGCTGCTCAGTGTATGTCCAAAAACAAGCTCCCATATTAATAAAGCAGATCCAGTGCTCTCAGATTGCCCATTAGCCACTGACTAGGTCTTGTTTGTAGCAGTGAGGAAAGGTGGAAAAATAAGTAGCAAAGTCAGAAATTATCCAATACAAAAAAGTGGATAATGCCAAAATTAGTGGATGGATGTCCCAAGCCATGTGCTCAGGCATGCTCCTGTGTCAGAGTCTGTGCCCATGCACTGATACATGTGCCACGTATCTGCAGCAAAAGGTTAATTAAAAGCCTTTAAGGAAAGCCATATCAAATGCATACAACCTGACTGAAATTGAGGCAGAAAGACCCAGCTGACATTCCTATAATGACCAAATGTTTATGAAGCACCCAGGGATAAATGCAGTGCACAATACTTCATTCTTCTAAGTAACCTTGAAATACAGGGCGAAATTACCACTATTCTGCATGTAATTCAGCAAATGTCCTGAATTAGAGACAAATGTTTATGGAGATACCTCACATCACTTCAGACTGGAACGAAACTGCTCAGCATCTATGATTGGGTGTGTATTGCTGATGACACACATGAGTCTGTCTTTCAGCATCCCTCGGGGCCCCTTCAGCAGGTAGAAGATAACTCCCACTCTTTTGGGAAGAATGTCCTGGGGAAAGGCCGGAGATATGCATCAGCATCAATCCCCAAATCTACCCACAAGCAGAGGTGAAACAGTTAAAGCACTGAAATGTAAGCTCCCCTACAGATGTAAAGGAGAAAAAAAAAAAAGGAAAAACTAAAAATTTCAATATTTTTTCTGCATCGTACATGGAGCAAAATTACACACCAGCACTTGGCCTTCTTGTTCCTTATCCTGAATTATACTGGGAGAGCACAGTTGTGTGATGTGCTAATATCCTGAGGCTGAGGAGCAGGTCAGCATGGTGACCATGCCATTAGTGTGTCCAGTGCACACTTCTGCCAGTTGCAAGCTGATGCAGTTCTAGGAAATGAACTCTGCTGATGCCTGCCATCAAACCTATGCACCCAATATCTTTCCAAAGCATGGTAGAGACACACAAGAAGACCCCTTCCTGGCTGTAGTCTGTGGTGATGGCAGGAGCTAGGAGCCACTCACAGGCTCCACTAGGAAATGCAGTCAGCATTCTCCAGCCTTCCTATACATAATATAACCTTTTCCATATAATAAAATTAAAGATAATATCTTAAAGCAGTGGCTCAAAATTGTGGTCTACTAGAGGAGGGATAAATCCCTTCCTCAGGTCCAACAAGTGGAGGGGTGTGAAATAACATGTGACTGTGGGTGAAGGCAGGACTGTGGTCCACCTGGCACTGTGACTGACTATCAAGTACAGAAAAATCAGCTTTTACCATGTACACCAGTGCTGGATAAAGTGACACGAGCTTTCCAGTGCCATGTACACCAGTGTTTGATAAAGCGACACAGGCTCTTCAGCTGCTACAGGCTAAGATGCATATGACATGCAACAGTACCTCAGGAGTCACTGACATGCATACAACACACACAGCCCACTATTGTAACACACCATCTTCTCCTAAGCTCCGGGATCTCTAAAATTCCTCTGTTGTCACTTTACCTTGAGGCAGGCCAGAGAAACGACACTTTCACATCTGCCCATCTTTTTCTTAAGTGTCTCAGAAAAAGCTTGGGAAGCAGGAAAGCTTTCAGGGGAAATTGCCCCCTCATTCTCTCTGTCTGGTAAGTGCAGCCGTATGACAAACAGAATGTGACGCTGTTTTTCAGTCTTTCTAAAGCAGGAAGAGGCAAGCAAAGTTCTGGAAAGACGAAGACGAGCCAACAGCTTCTTTGAAGAGATAAAACTGGGGTCACTAGAGCGAGAATGCATAGAAGAAATGTGTTCCTATGAGGAAGCAAGAGAGATTTATGGTGATATTGAAAGGACAGTAAGTAACATAGGGCTGGGTGAGCACTCATTGTCATAAGTAATCTCCCTACTCAAGGGTGTATTTTGACACTTTAAACCACCAGAGTTAAAAAAGCATTTTGTGTCCTGCATTTTGCATTTTTCTTTTCTATTTACAGGGGTACACAGCAGCAGTGAGTTGCAGGAGGGCACACTGCATGGGCAATCCCAAGCAGTAACCATCTAGGGGATGGTGGGAAAATGGATGCTCTCTAAGACAAACCCCCAGTAATGCCTGCTCTGACAATACTTTAAATTATTGTATTGTGCAACATTTTTTTTCAGTCAATCCCACCTCAGCTATATAGAGCTTATTTATGTTTGATCCACTTATGTGCGTTAAACAAGCCCCTTCTCTTTTAGTATATGAAAATAATGTACAATCTAGAAAACAGAATATTTTATGGATATTAACTGTCACAAACTATAAAGGCAGAAGTGGCATCACTCTGTCTGTAACCCATGCTGTGCAACAAGGGCTGTAAGACTTGACTTGATTCTTCTTTAATTAAATCTCACATCTTTTTCTTCCAGGAAGAGTTCTGGCACACCTATTCCGGTATGATCATTCAGGATGTTCTAACAGCTGTGGAACACTCCCACTGCTGCAGCTCTTTGTGTGAGCTGGACTGACATAGAGTGTTTTACAGACCCCAACCAGTGCGCCTCCAACCCCTGTCAGAATGGTGGGATTTGTGATGACCAGTTCCAGGATTATGTTTGCCGCTGCCCTGTCGAATACGAGGGCAAAAGCTGTGAAAAAGGTCAGCTGTGGCATAACTTACCAAAATAAAAATGCCGTTATTAATTCAAATGCAAGGCATTGAGATAAACAATAGCAGTCACTATAATTCAGGATTTAGACTTGATGATCCTCGTTGGTCCCTTCCAGCTCAGGATATTCTACAGTTCTGTGATTCTGCATCATGCTAGCTGTGACAGCTACTGTTCATAGCACTTTTGGTGCTGCGGGATGGATCTGACCAGATAGCAGTCAGGCACTGCAAGGAAGTAGAATACTTATTGCCCTATAATGACTTTGTGGAAAACAAAAAGAAAAATTGCATTTGCACACCATCTGAGAGAAAAGGAGGAATTATTTCCTACTCAAGTGCTGAAGTTATTTTAACTTAGAAGCTCCATGCACTATGTGACAACTACACTGCATATGCACAAAGACCAAAGGAAAGGATCCCACAGTTTATGAATTTAATACACATCTTTCCACTGATTCAGAAGACACTGAAACATTGAACATTGAGTGTTACATCCTTAGAACACGCAGAGTCTGGATAAGAGCTAGGCACTCATCAAGTCTAAGCAGGCAGTCTCACCAGTCATCCCAGAGCATCTGCCTGCTAAATGGCAAAATGTCAAAGAATTAAAATTTTTCAATCATATTTTACAATGGTTACCACACAATTACACAATCTCCATTCTTGAGACAGCTCAGGTACTGTATATATGCTGACTGATTTAATTTTAGGTATATCTTTCTTAAGCAAAGCCTATTCTCCCCTAATCCCTGGAGATCCAGGCCTATTTAGCTTTTGATGGAAGGTGCTTTTGATGAAGTTGCTCTGCATAAATCACAGTAATCGTTTTTTCCTGCTTTGCTTTCCTGATGACATTCCAATTGCAAGTTATCAATGTTAAGCACAAATATCCAAGTCTTGAATCCTAAATGCTTTTTCTCTGACTTTAGCTGTGGCTGACAAACTAAAGTGCATTTTTGACAACGGTGGCTGCGAACAGTACTGTACTGACAACCAGTCCAAAATACGGCTGTGCTTCTGTGATGATGATTACACTTTAGCAAGTGATGGCATGTCCTGCATCCCTCAAGGTAAGACACCACCAACCTGATGCTAAGTCTAAGCCAGCTCTGGAAGAAAAGTTTTCAATATGTACATGTCAGGACATGCAATGTGTAATGCTCAGATACCAGCTCCTCACCTCTTCTCCGCGGGCAAAGTCCCAGATCATACATTTGGCTTCTGGTGCAAGTTAGCCACCACAGAAAAGCAGTTGTCAGCATGACCACCAAGCAGAGATCCTTCTGGACTTCTTCCTGGTCCCAGAGGTCCACTCCTCTGGAATGTGGGGAATTCAAGTTTGAACATCCCACCTGCTCAGAACTAGGAGGGAGATGAACCTGTCTCTTCCTTTGGAAACACCCTCACCATTAGTGGAGTAGAAAGGAACTGAGCAGTGGAAACAAGCTCCTCACTCCTCACCAGGTGATCTAAATAAAGCAGGGCAGCAGGTGGTCAGGGATTTGGGGTCAGGCTAAGGGGTATCTGGTTGTGGAGGGGCTCTGGGCCTCACAAGTCCTTTTTTTTTTTGCATTAGCTTACACTCACAGTAGGAAAATACTTTGGGGGCAGATTTGTTTTACTGTTGTCTCTCCAATCTGAAATTGTGACTAGATTTTATTACTATATTTATTTCAGCACAAGATTCAAGAGGGGAAGAGAACTATTAAAACCAAAGAAAAACAGTTAATCTCTTCTTTCTTTCTTTCTTTCTTTCTTTCTTTCTTTCTTTCTTTCTTTCTTTCTTTCTTTCTTTCTTTCTTTCTTTCTTTCTTTCTTTCTTTCTTTCTTTCTTTCTTTCTTTCTTTCTTTCTTTCTTTCTTTCTTTCTTTCTTTCTTTCTTTCTTCTCTTCTCTTCTCTTCTCTTCTCTTCTCTTCTCTTCTCTTCTCTTCTCTTCTCTTCTCTTCTCTTCTCTTCTCTTCTCTTCTCTTCTCTTCTCTTCTCTTCTCTTCTCTATTGTTAGGAATAATACACTTTTGGTATTCCTATAAACACTATGGCTAGATATTTCTTTCATCTAGCAAGGTAAATTTCAACTGGGACTAGGGTAGTGCAAGTTAATCTTTTTGCCAATACATAAGCTGGCACCTGACTCTTTTGCAGATGTCTACTTGAATTACTTTATTAGAGGGAAAAGGAGACCCCTGGGGATATGAACATAACAACATAATGGACAGAGCCACGGGGAGCATGCAAAGTAATTCTGAGGAGTGGTGCTCCCATGCACACACCTCAATGGAGCACTCATGCAGAGAGCTGGTAATGACAACCTAGCTCTCAACAGCAGCAATTTCATTAGAAAAAAATGTCTACTAATGTGCTTATCCCTTATTAACAGATTCTGCAATACCACGTGATGGGAAAGCTGCTTTTGTTTAAAGCTAAGAACAAACAATTCAAAATTCCTCACAGGCTTTTCAGTGCATCTTTCCCTGCAAGGAAGATGTATTTGTTGCTGCTTGTTTCTTGGTGACCAAAATAGCTGTAAAACTGACCATGTGTTGCAAGTAGAAAAAACTGTGTAACTGCCAGGCTGACAGTCCCCTCACTGTCCCTCTGTCATCTCCCACAATGGCCTAAATTTGTGTGGCCCTACACACAGCATTAGAGACTGTGGGTGTTATGTGTTATGTCTGTTTAATCTTTCACCAGCTGCCACCAAAAAGCATCCTGTTTCTCCATACCTTGCATGTACCTGTAAAAACTTAATGCTGTCTCCATGTCAGCTGAAGTACTTACAGCTCCACGGAGACATTGCATGCAGCTCAGCAGAGACTATAGGACCCTGGCTCCCAAAGAGGTAGAAAAAGAGCACTCCTTCTCACAGTGTTATCACAGGGTCAAGTGACTGCCAGACAGAAGGGATGGTGTGCTCAGTTACAGCACAGACACGTGGCACACAGGCACCCCCGAGGGTAGACCTTCTCCTTTACAGGAAAACTCAGTTGGGTGAAGGATGTACTGGAAACACCAAGACTTCCTCTGCACTACAGCTTAACTGCAAGTTCAGTTGGGATGTGATTCTCTTTATTGCCAGTCTTCACATGCTGGCTCAGGCAGAACAGAAATGTGCAGTCTGGAAGAATCCAGCAGGCTCTGGACACAAGCAAACAAGGTAGTGTGGGAGAGGCACACCAGAAGACAAGTTTCTGCCCTTGGGACATCTTTGGCACTGCCCAAACAAAGGATGGCAAGATGTACACCCCACGATTAAGCCTCTGTCTCACCCTGCCATGGATGCTGTGCACTTGGTACAACTGACTTAAAGTCAGCAGGGACAAAGAAAATGTGTAGACTACAGAGCTTGTCAGGGTTATTTCTGCACTCCAGCCTGCAGCCTACCTCATTGTGTTGATGTGTACCTTAAGCAGGTTTATTGTCTGCAAAGACCTATGGTAGGTAACTCCGTGTCAGTGATGCTGTAAGGGCCTCAACTCTAATTGTAAGAGCATTTCTGGCTGTTTCCAAACAAAAAAAAAAAAAGACTACTTACCTGCTGAGCTGCTTTACATTATTTTTGAGAATCCATGGTCCTAGACTAGAAATCAGTTTTTCAGCTGACAAAGCTTCACTGAAGACATTACACATTTTGCTGTGAATTCAGTACAATAAAATCCTTGTTGCCTTTTGTTGTTTTGGGTTTTGGTTTTTTGTTTTTTTTTTTTTCCCAGTGAAATACCCATGTGGAAAAATACCAGTGCTGGCAAAAAAAAATTCAACTGTACATGGGAGAATAGTAGGTGGTTTCATCTGTCCTCCAGGTGAATGTCCATGGCAAGTGAGTTTTCAAAAATCTTTCACTGCTTTTATTTTTCAAATTTCCTTATGAAATCACTACACTAAATTCATTGCTTTAAATCTATGGTGTTTAAAAATCATAAAAAGTGTCATGTCTTGATAACCAAATTCCTTCTTCATCCATAGCCAGCAGATCCACCTGTTTCACTTAAGCGCCTTAGCTTTGTTCTGCAGTACCTGGTTTCATAGGAGTAGAGTGGTAGCACAGCTGTCTTTATCTCCTGACCCCTTAGTCCTTAACTTCACTGCCAGCAAGAAATTTAGTTGCAGCTTTAGTTGCAGATATGCTTTGCGCCATAATATGCAGGGTCCATACTACAAGATGAAGAAAATGTCCATGGGAAGTCTTCCCTTGCTAAGTTCCCCATGCAGTCAGCATGTTTGTCAAACACAGCTGCATAAAGGGACAGAAAGAAGCAATATGAAACCCATCTCTACTGAGATTTATGTCAAACACATTTGATGAAAGACATAAATTTGCTTTATGTTGGCAGGCCCTTATAATACAGGATCAGAGAGAAAAGTGTGGTGGCACCCTGCTTTCCCCACAGTGGGTGGTCACTGCAGCTCACTGCTTGGAGCATACTCACCCCAAACAGCTTCGGGTGAGACTGGGTATGTATCTTCCCCTCCTCATCTTATCAAGGTGGTGGCAGCTTCTCAACCTGATAAAATCAGAGTAGGTGGCTTTGGCAGTACAAGGTAATTGTCCTTAGAGGTGTCAGACCAGAAACACCCCACATCCTCAAACTTCCAAGGACTCAAGGAGCTACCTTATATGACTTGCGATTAATAACTTTTCCAGGTGAACACAAAATAAATGTTGATGAGAAAACTGAGCAAGAAAGTGGAGTCGCCAGGATGATCATTCACGAAGAATACAGGAATGGACAAGTCAATAATGATATTGCCCTCTTGAACCTGGAAACACCCGTGAATCTCACTGACTATGTGGTGCCAATATGCTTGCCTGAGAAAAGATTTGCTGTGTTTGAACTGTCCACCATCAAGTTCTCCACAGTAAGCGGATGGGGACGCCTAATAGATGGAGGTGCCACCTCTTCTGTTCTGATGAGAGTTGATTTGCCACGTGTAAAGACACAAGAATGTGAAAAGGAGACTGATTTAAATATTACAGAGAATATGTTCTGTGCAGGAGACCTGTCTGGGGTTAAGGACTCCTGCAAGGGAGACAGTGGTGGTCCTCATGCTACACAGTACAAGAACACTTGGTTTCTGACTGGGATTGTCAGCTGGGGGAAGGGCTGTGCTGTTGAAGGCAGCTATGGGGTTTACACAAGGGTATCCAAATACATCGACTGGTTGAGGAAGCACATGGACTAATGATGCTGAGTCACAGCATTTCCAGGTCATGTTATTGCCCCCCAATCCCTCTGTACCATTTTCCCATTGAAGGATTCCTTCATTATCTTAGATATTTGATGCAGGCCTTACCCATAACACTATTAAAGACTTGAAGTGAGCCTAAGGCCTACCTGAATACATAAAATAACTTCCCTCTCGGTGTTGTCTGTAAACTTGTGTATCTTGTCAAGCAGGCAGAGAATGACCATAACAAAGCAGACACAATGTCCCTCCTGTTCTGCATCAATTTCTGCTAGAGGTCAGATGCTGAGAGAAAGACTGTTAGCAATACATCATGCAGATTATAAGCCTTCCTCCAGCTACTCTCTCAACTTCTTGTAATCAGTGAAGTACAGGCTTCCTGAGCCTAGAGTTGCATTAGATTGAACAGTCATGAATGAATGTGTTGTCCATAATTGTGTGCAATCTCCTTTAAACACATTTATGCTTCTGGCTTTCATAACTTCCTATGCTATGGATCCTGTAATATAATGATGAAATGGCAGAAACAAAAATAGAAAAGGTGCTTCCTTTAGCTTATGTTAGAGCAGTTTTCTCCTGCAGTTGCAGTGGCAGCAGGGAGATTTGAAGTGGAGGAACTACAGGCACTCTCCAGGACAAGAAATCTGGGAAAAGGTTTATTTCATATTTACAGATCTGCTATGAAAACTTGATTTAAATCTTGTACCAAGCACTATTGCTGTAAGGCTATTAAGTGCAATATTTAACCCTATATTTATGAGTGGTAAAGAATACCACTGATTTAATCTTATCTTTGCCTTGATATTATGCTTGTCTACAGGAAGAGTGCAAATGAAAGAGAATGTTAATTAGTTGTACAGTATAATCTCAATTGTACTCTCTATCCTGGGATCTAAAACCAGAACAGGATAATTGTCTACCCCCCTGCAAAACGCTGACCAAAAACCATTCACTAAAGTCTTAAGGCATAAATGATAGAACCTGAAGCTCTCTGAAAACATATACAGTTCAAAAATGTGAAAACACTGAAAAGGTGAGGAAAATAAAACTCAACTAGGAGACTGGAAAACAGTTCAACTATCTCATGCAGAATTTACACTCTAGATTGTTCAAATCACACAGAATATTAACTCAATCACTAAAGCTTATCAGCAAGTAGGACACAACTGATCATACTATTACTAGGGGAAAACATTGTTATTGTATGGTACATACCATGCAATACTGAACATCCTATAACCTGTTTTACTAACAGAGAAGGAAGTTTTACTGTTCATTTAGGTAGTGAACTGAACTAGGAAAGGCAGCAAATTTCAGAGACCTGAAAAACAAGAGATGTTACAGTATACATGCACTAGATTTTCTCCTTACTCCTAAAGAGAGTCCAGTCTCAAGGAGAAAGTAAGTAATGACCAGCAAAGAAGGCCTCATTTTCATTTAGATGAGGTGCTCGGCACTGTAAAACCATCCCTGATGACCCCTCAAGGTAGAATAGTTTCTGTTTACCATGATCCACAAGATGATTTCTCCTCTATAACATTCCAGTGAAAATACTGATATTTGGGAACAAATCACCTCGCAGAAAAAAGGGTAAAACGCCAAAAGAAAGCTGTAATAATAACTGGCGCACAAAATTACTTTTTCAAAACAAATGTGGGATTTAGATAATTTTTTTAATATAACAGCCTGCTTAGGAAAGCCAGAAGAGGAAGGAGACCTGATGGCTGGCTCTGGAAGCACTGAGGACGTGGCCTCCGCCGTGCACTGTGAACTCCCCATAAGAAAGGGGAGATTGAGGCCAGTTTCAGGCGAGCGCCCGGCCGAGGTCACTGGTCCAAAGCGCGGATCCAGCAGGTTACAGAGGTGGATGTGGATGGGACACACTGCCGGGAGCAGCCGAGCACAGCGGCTGCAGCGGGCTGGGAGCCCGGCTCTGCCCAGCGCCGGCCGGGGCCACGCCGGCTTATTGAGGGACGATTCACTTCCCTTCCTCCAAAATAAAAAGTGGGAAGAAAAAAAAAAAAAAAAAAAAAAACCACGCTGCCTTGGGCTTTGAAAAAATAAAGAACAAAAAGAAGAGCAGCCTCATCTCCCCGACTGAGAAATCCCGCCGCGGCTGTCATCCTGTCCCGGCGCTTCCGCTATTCCTGGGCAGGGTGAAGCTACGCGGCTTCAGTCTCACCCCGCCCGAGGGGGCGAAGACTTCGGCTCCCGTCCGTCCCGTCCCTCCCGTCGGTCCCGTCCCTCCCGTCGGTCCCGTCCCTCCCGTCCGTGCCGTGCCGGCCCCGGGAGCGGCATCGGCGGGCGCCGCCATGGCCGGGCGCCTGCTGCTGCTCCTGCTCTGCGCCGCGCTGCCCGCCGAGCTCCGCGCTCAGGGAGGCGGTAAGGCGGCTCCTTTTCCATGTTTTCGGGAGGGAGGACTCTCCCTTCCCAACAAGTCGAGGGCAGGGGGGGCCTGCCGGGTGAGCGCCGCAGGCGGCGGCGGGTCGATGCTGCGGGCCGGGGGCGCGCACCGGGACAGTGCCAGGAGCCGCGGCGGCGGGGAGGGACAGCGGGCACCCACGGCTCGTCTTGCCCGGCAGGCTCGGCTTCCACGCGGCTGAGGGCTTATCAGCACCTGTGCCGACCCCGCACACCGCCGTAAAGCGGGGAGCTGAGCTTCGGGGGCAGGGAGCTGCTGCGGGCATCTCGGGGACGGTGTAGGAAAGTGGGATGGCCCGCCGTTCGCACCGGGAGGAGAGCTGCCCTCGCAGCCTGAGGTGCTCTCGTGTGTGAGGGGAGACCTGGCCAAGTCGTGGTGGGATGCGCTTGGCCGTGGAGGAGCTGGGGCACAGCGGGGGAGCAGGTCCCGCTGCCCTCTAGTGCCGCCAGAGTCAGCGCCTAAGTTCAAGGCAGCATCAGCAAATAACTTTTCAAAAGCTGTTAACTCTTCCTTCAGTGAGTCGGACTGCTTGGGGTTTAAAACAAGGTCTTTAGCATGTTTCTGGAATATCCTGCTTCCACTGACCCATGCCTGTTGCTCCTTGTTGTGTCTCTAAAGAAAGAAGTATGATAGAGAGCTTGGGAAAAGAATGAGCAGCCTCAGAAAGAGTCTAATTCAAGTTTACAAAAACATCCGCTTATGCAGGAGGCGTGAAAGCAAAGGAATAGAGAGGTGATAACCCCACCGGCTGTGTCCTGTCACTTTCCTGTTGCTGAAGAAGGGGATTTAAGGGCAAATAAGATAGTGGGTGAATGAACTAACAGTCGCTGAGCTGCAAGTTAAAAGTATTTTCTGTAAGCCTTCCTTGAGAGGAGCCTTTTCAAAGTAAGTGGGGCTTCAAATTATGCATGGGATTGCTTAATATAAATAACACAAACAGAACTTGCCTCCCTGAAGATGATCCACCAATTTCAGTGAAAGCAGAATAAGTCTCCACTGTGCTCACTTGGAGGATATTAGGGTGTATAATTACTTTTAGCAAGTTTATTTGTCATGGAATTAAGCTGCATGAAGAATGCTCCAAAAGGAATGTGCAGGCCTCCCAGTGAGCATGTCATTGTCCTTGAAGTCACATCTGTAGCACACTCTTCCACACTCCAGGCTAAAAAATATTGGAAATATTGGAAATATTGGAAAGTATTTGCTCAGTGTAAATTCCAGGTGCTAGAACTTGATTAAATGCCAACTTCCAAACTCTTCACACTTTCCTAGAAGATACACTTTTTACAGGGTAATTAGCAATTTATTTAATCCCAGGAGGTCATCCTTCCCCTGTACTCGGCACTGGTGAGGCCACACCTTGAGTGCTGTGTCCAGTTCTGGGCCCTCAGTTTAGGAAGGACCTTGAGACGCTTGAGCACGTCCAGAGGAGGGCAACAGGGCTGGGGAGGGGCTTGGAACACAAACCCTGTGAGGAACGACTGAGGGAGCTGGGGGTGTTTAGCCTGGAGAAAAGGAGACTCAGGGGTGACCTTATCACTCTCTACAACTTCCTGAAAGGTGGCCGTAGTCAGGTGGGGGTCGGTCTCTTTCTCCAGGCAGCAACTGACAGAACCAGAGGACACAGTCTAAAGCTGCATCAAGGGAATGACAGGTTGGATATTAGGAAAAAGTTTTTAATGGAAAGAGTGATAAAGTACTGGAATGTACCAGGAATGTGTGTAGTCATCATCCCTGGATGTGTTTTAAAAAAGACTGGATGTGACACTCAGTGCCATGATTTAGTTGAGGTGTTAGGGCATGGGTTAGACTCAGTGATCTTGAAGATCTTTTCCAACCTTGTGATTCTGTAATCTTCCCAGCATTCAGGGAAAGTCATTCCATTCAAGACTGAGTCTTGAGCAGGAGCAGCAGGAATATAAGCCCTCATTGGGAACCTTTTCAAGATTAAAAAGAGTAGGAGAGAATTTTGAGGTCCTACATTTTGTTTTGAGGCTACTGATTCTCGGAGAGACTGGGATGTATCAGCCTGTGTGAGGACTAACCTCACAGGTAATGTTGTATGCAGGTAGTGTGGTCTGTTTTGGCTTAGTTTCTACTTCACTCATTTGTCGTGACTCTTTTCCACCACCAAATGTTACCCACCTGTATAATTTTTCTCTGCTATCTAGTATTCATCAAGAAAGAAAATGCCGACAAGTTCTTGGAGAGAACAAAACGTGCTAACTCTTTCTTAGAGGAATTGAAGAAAGGGAATATTGAAAGAGAATGCAATGAGGAGCGCTGCTCAAAAGAAGAAGCAAGAGAAGTTTTTGAAGACCACGAGAAAACTGTAAGGATGAACTAATATGAAACATAGGTCTATATATACCATATTTAAAAATTAGTATTCATGTCCTTTGAGCTGAACATCAAAACTCACAAGTTTTTCCCAATCACTTAACACAAAGAATAAATAGTGATTGACTGTGGGTGGAATTGCTAAGGCAATAATCATCCCGTAACAGTCTTAATTTAGCTCTTGCATGGCCAGCTCAGGTTAAATCCTCCATTCTTTTACCTGTTCTGATCTGTTTAATTGCCATTGAAAGTTATTTGACGTTCAATAGCTTTGCTGCTGTCAGTGTTGAAAATACATTCACCCTGTCTGGGTTACATCCCTAAGTGCCATGACTGTGGTCAAGGCAGTCCACAGGAAGTCTGAGAAGGCGAATGCTGACATGGAACCTCATGAGGGAATTTTATTGAACTTATCTCAAGCAGCTTTGCTTGTAATTTTGTAGCTCTCTTTATGTAAATTGAGAGAATGTATACCGTGAGCAGTTCATAAATGCCTTAATGTTGACTGGAATGAAGTTTGTGTGACTCTTGTGTCACCTGCCCAACCCCAATGGCTTGCTTAACTTTAGACAGAAATGTGATTTGTTCCCAAGCTGAAGGGAAAGTTAAGGAGATGGGGCAGCTGTGTGGACTGTAAGTAGAAAAGGTGGTATTGCAAATATAGACTGAAGGTATATGGCTGTTTAGAACTACCCTGAAACTGGACCTAAGGCCAGATTCACTTCCCTTTAGCATTACTTGATGGCCAGAATGTTCTTGGAGTGGCCCTGAGGTGTCCTGGGTGGGGAATCCTGAGTGCATCACCAGTGTACTTCAGGTCATAAATGTTGACTTACCTATAGCAGAACCAGCACAGCCTGTTCTGCCTGGTGACCAGATGTCACTGGAAGGGACTGTCTTGCACAGGTAGCATCCTGGAGTCCTCAGTGCAAATGGAAAGGAGAATATAAATCAGACAAAATATTTTAAAATATCAGGATTTGTGAGGTCCTGATTGATGGGAGTATGTGGTGGGGGATCAAGACTGAGAATTTGGCATTACCGGAATACAAGTAAATTCAGTCAAAAGTGGTGGAAAGGTAATTATCAAGAAATCAAGTGGCTTTTGCTGAGTAGATCACACTGTAAAAAACTCTAAGGAGGTTCAGATATTTCTGAAAAATGTATGAGACTTATTTCTGTAGAACTGGTCACTATATAGACCATATGGTTTTAAGTTATTAAATGGTAATAGTGGGCTGCTAGGCGCTGTATGTATCCATAATATAAATATTTCCTTTAACAATTGTTAGCTGCAAGTATCCTGTGTATGAAAAGTCTAATATTTTTCTGATTAATTTGGTAATTCTTATCTAACTCTATTTCTTTTTTTTTCTCCCTTTCTCACACTTACCTGTAGGAGGAATTCTGGAACATTTATGTAGGTAAGAAACATTCTGTGTTTGTTTAGAAGATTAAGCTTCCTTATTGCAAGGTTTGAAAGGATGCACCGCTTAAGTAACCCCTTCCTGCTCCCTTGCTTCCTCTCTTTTCAATCTGGGACACCCTTACCTTGTGTTTCCTCTGAAAAAGGAATCTGATTTACTGCCTGTTGTTGCTTGAACCCAATTGCTTCATTTGAAGGCAAGGTTCAGCTGTCTCCAGTTGCTGGGCTGACCTTTGTCCTCCCAAAAAACTAACAGTGGTCCTTTGCACACAAAGGACAGTGAGGAGCAGAAACTGTGTGTGGGACTGCAAGATAAGTTTTCCTTCAGAGGGCCTGCCGCAGATAGGAGAATTCAAGATGCAAAGAGTCACAGATGAGGGTGTCTCTTAAATGCCATAACCAACACAAAGTTAAATTACACTGCATAGTCATTTGCCAGTTTTCTGTCACCTACCATGCCAAAGTGTTATTGATTCCTGTCTTAAAGAGCATTTTTGGTTGTGTTTTTTACAGAACTGTTTGGCATTCAAGGAGAATATGCCAATGGATGAACAGATACTACCTAACAGTTTTCTGGTTTTTTATCTAAATATGTGAGTTTTATTTATTAGGGTTCTAGTGTTTGTAAGCACTTTGCTGGGACAGATTTTTAATGTATTAGTGTTTGATAACGTGTTCTCCAGAAAGTATATGTCCAGTTTGAACACTAGGAGAAGTGCCTTAAAAATGTTGACCAAAGACAGCTCAGCTTTGTCTTTTGGAATCTGCAGAAAAATGAAGACAGTTGCCATGAAGAAGACACAAACTTTCACAATCCTCTAAGCACGGGATGAACTCTGCAACCTACAGACTAAAGTTTCAAGCAAAGCCTGTGTCAGTGTTACAGTAAAGAGGATTGGAATATTTCAAACCATTTTCTTATGAGAATACAAGCAGCAGAATATCAGTGCCAATGCTCTTAGCAGAAATGTTAGTTTTCATACATTTAAAACCACAGTCCACAAATGCTTTATGAGTGTTCAGAAGTATTGAAAACCACAGCTATGTTCAGCCAAGTTACCAGAACAATTTGTTCTTGCTTCCTATTTTAGTAGGGGATTCTGCAATTTGTGCAATATTGATATAAAACTCATTACCACAGCTGCAACTACAGTGTAGGGTAAGACTAAATAAGTATGTTTTCTAACAATAGGATGCTGCTTAGCTAAGACCACTACAGAATAGAATGCTATGGCACTGCAGAGGAGGCAGAAACCAGATGTTACTATGTAGGCCTTCAGTCGGTCTTTTTTTTTTTTTTTTTGTTAATGTTGGTCTTGTCTTCCATCTGTTAAGCACAGACATCAATTTTCAGCGCCTCCATGGCTGGAGCATTTGGAGAGCTCTTGGTTTTGGTCACATGCAGGTAGAAAATGGATCTTGATGTGTGGGTGCAGTACACAAAGCCCACCAGCTGTTCCCCATGACAGGCAAAGCTGCACCAGACGAGATTACAGTCCAGAAATACCACACAGGGGGCATGCTGGGTCCTTAGGATGAGTAGCTTCTTGCAAGTTGTTTCTGCTATGGAAATTGCTGTTTCAGCTGCTGCAAAGAATGGTAGAACAAGTGGTAAAATAGATGGATAAGAGCATGTTAGCTAAAACAGCAAATTATCAAGTGTCACTTTTCTAGACAGCTTGCATTTTGTATGAAACAGGGAAAAAACTATAGGGAAATGCAAGGTGCCAGAAGTTCAGTATTTTAGGCAGTAATTTCAATGTGGAAATGCCCTGTCAGCTCTTACTGACTTCACGGTATGTATATTCTGACCAATCATAGTATCAAAGAATATTCTGAGTTGGAAGGACCCACAAAGAATATTGAGTCATGGATCATTCATAAATGAATGGTCCATACAGGGATCAAACCTGCAACCCTGACCATATCAGCACCATGCTTTAACCAACCAAGCTAATTTCTTTACCTTCCCACAAAAAAAGTGTGTGTACGCATCATAATACAGTGGCCACCAAAAAGAGATTGCAAAACTGAGGATGTGTAGATGAATCATTGCAGGTTTGGAATGATTGCATTTATACTGTTTGTTCCATCTGGAATGTGGCAACTCACAGGACCTGTATTTTAAAAGGAAGGATGAAAGATGGCTTAAGAAAACTAAGAGCGCTTCCGAGTTCACGGAAAATGCTTGCACGCTTACAATAATTGGGGTTTTGGTTTGTTTTTGTAGATGGGAACCAGTGCAGTTCAAATCCTTGTCACTATGGTGGCCACTGTAAAGATGGAATTGGTTCCTACACTTGCACGTGCTTGGATGGTTATCAAGGGAAGAACTGTGAATTTGGTAAGTTTCTGCTTTAGAGAACTGTGGCGGCAAACTTCCCAGGGAGCTTTGTAAGGAAGCATGTTTTGCATGGAAATCCTTCCTGGGGCTCCCTTCTGAGGCATAGAGCTGCCCCTGTGACCTTGCCATAGGAGGGGGTATCGTTAGCCCAGAAGTAAGAGCAGGAGTGTGGAACCGAAGTTCAGTCAGAGGACCAAGGGGAGTGATGAGGAGTTGGAGTTTTTAGGGCAGGAGGGAGGAATTGTGTGAGGATTTACACAATTATGTTCTCTGTTAGTGTTTTGTTCATTCTTCTCCTGACAATTTGTCTCTGCTTTTGGAGCTCGCCATGCCATGGCCACTGGGCCCACCCGGACTTGGCAAGTACATTTGATGTGCTGGATGGGGCTGCTTTGTAAGGCACAAGCTGATGTTCAGCACTGACATTAGTTATTCCTGAAGGGTGCTTCAGGTGCTTGGCAGGTATACAGATCCTGCAGGGGATACAGATCCTGTTTGAAGAGTGGGTTTTGTTTCAGGGAACTTCCAGATCTTCTATGAAGTCAGTGTTTATGTACAGTTTTTCTGCCACCATCTCTTTCATAGTCATACCAAAGTTCTGCAGAATAAACAACGGGGACTGTGAGCAGTTCTGCAGCGTCCGAAGAGATGGGCGGAAGGATGTACTGTGTTCCTGTGCAGATGGGTATGTTCTAGCAGAGGATGGCAAACACTGTGTTGCAACAGGTACGAAGCCATGTGATAAAGCAATAGCAGTGGTTAGTGAGACTTGTTTCACAGTTCAGGGATGACTTGGTTTTACAGTTGAAGAATGTCTTTTGAACCACCAGTATCCTACATGACATAGACTCAAGAGTGAGGCCAGGAGATTTATATTGCCAAAGCTTTCCATTTGTGAGGTGCTGTGATGGAGTGGATCAAAATGTACATGATTGTGAACCATTTGCAAGGTGCCTCTCAGCAAACTATCATAGTAAATTCCACTGATGCCAAGAGAAAACTAATTGCATTAATAAATCAGTTTCTTAAATTCTTCACACCACATAAATTGGCAGCCTGAAAAACTTTTCTTTTCAAAACTTTCCTTTTATAGAAACTGAAAATAGAATGCTACTTTCACATGTACATTTTAGCACTCTTATAAAAAGACTGGTCAGAGGTTGTCAAATATATGCTAATGATACTGTTTTTATATTGTTTTAAAAAATAACAAATTGCTCTCGTAACCCATTTTCACTCTGTTTCCATGTAATTTCTAATAAGTTTTCACTTAGCCGGGTGTTTCCACTCATCTTTAATTTTAGCAATCTTCTCTTTGCAGTAAAATACCCTTGTGGAAAAGTTTCAGTCGCAAGGAAAAAAAGGTCTGTTCTTTCACCCACTGACCATAACAATGGAACAAGTGATCAAGAAGACCCTCCTGCAAACGAAACAAGTGCAGAGGAGGACTTTGCAATTACCACAGAAAGCCCAACGCCTCTGCCTGACAACAGAACAAGCAGCAAGACTCCGTATGTCGATACCAGAATAGTTGGTGGGGATGAGTGTCTTCCTGGCCAATGCCCATGGCAGGTAAATGGAGGGGGCTTTGCCCTGCATGTGGGCAGAGCGTGGCTCTGAGGGAAGGTGAGCAGTGGCTCCTTCCAGCTGGGTGCCTTCTGAACATGACCTTGTCGCCTGCCAGCGGCAGCGAGATGTAGCTGAACTGTGTGGCCCTGGGCACTTGGATGTGCTGTTCTGCAAACTGCAGCCTCACAGGTTCAAAACAAAAGGCTTTGTGCCATTTTAGATGGAATTGCCTACCTTATCCCCAGAGAGCACTTCTGGGTCATGCTGGTCTCCCAGGCCGTTTTGCAGGTTACGTTCTGGTTCTGTCTGAGACCATCCACCCAGGCAGCACAACAGAGAGCAGGGTGATACAGCAGATAAAGGCAGCATTTAGCATTTGGTTCAGAAATATACCCTCATGTCTCAGTTTTACTCTTGAGTTTGGGCCAGCCAAAATGAATCCCTGTATTTGGAGATTGTCTGGGGGATAAGTCCAAGGGATGGGGTGATCCAGAGTCTGCACTCTGCCTGCGCAGTCAGTGCCTGAGGGACATTTACTCAGCACTGGAAGTGAGATAATGTGGAAGCCAAATGTTAACTTTGCGTAAAGACAATCAGGACTCTGTAGCAGTAGAAGTCAACCTGTAGCTTCTGAACATGGGAATGCAATACTGGGAGAGGCATGTTGTAGTAAGAAGCATCTCTGTAATGTGCAGAGAAATTAGTTAGCGCTTTATAGCTCATCTACATTAAACTGCACTTCTTCCTTGTGCACTTACCTTCTTTGCTTCACAGGCTGTTCTGTTAAACGAGGAAGGAGAAGAGTTTTGTGGTGGAACTATTCTGAATGAAAATTTTATACTTACTGCAGCGCATTGCATAAACCAAACCAAAGAAATCAAAGTTGTTGTTGGTGAGTGATTATTTCTTTTACTCCTCTGAGATCAGAGTATCTGTTGTGCCTAACCTTCTGTGCCTTAGATCTCCCGTGAGATGTACACCTGATTCAGTAAGGTTTGTTACGTTTTGCTGCTTTTTATAATTTCTTGTTATTCTGACCATCCTTCTTTGTAACAACAGGTGCTTCTCTTTCTTCTCTACCAGCTAGCTGGAAGTGATTAGAGTCAAATATTCTAGAAATGTTGGTTATCAATGTGTTCAGCAGAGCAGTGCTTCTGCAGGAAGCTCATCATTCCTGGCATCCAGAAGCATCCAGATGTGTTCTTGCAGGACCCCCCAGGAAAGCTATGACTTATTGAATAGAGTACAAAAGAACACACTCAGATTGATTTATCATTGCTTCCCTTTTGAGCCAGGACACAGGATCAACACAGCTTCATCTTTGCTCTGTTGTAGTCCACACCATGTTCTCTTCTCTAAGCCAGGCTCAAGCTCCTGCCGGTGCTTCCACACAAAATTACAATAGTTTAGCTGAATCAGTTTATGCCTTTGTGTAAGCTGGTACAAAAATCTCCATAGACCAAATCTCAGGACCAAAGCCAATTCAGTTGCTACTAAGAAATGTGGCCATACCTGTTTACAGTTTCTTTGTGTGGTCTAAGGTCCTGGACAAATATACTCCTCTCTTCCTCTGTCAAGGTTGTTCTGAAATTCTTATACTTTCTCCACATTAATGACCCTTTTAATGCTCTTGTGCAGGTGAAGTGGACAGAGAGAAGAAAGAGCAGTCTGAATCAATGCACACTGTGGACAAAATACTTGTGCATTCCAAATTTATTGTTGAGACTTACGATAATGACATTGCCTTATTAAAGCTGAAGGAACCCATCAGGTTTTCAGAGTATGTCATCGCAGCATGTCTCCCCAAAGCAGACTTTGCTAATGAAGTTCTGATGAACCAGAAATCTGGGAGGGTTAGTGGCTTTGGGCGGGAATTTGAAGGCGGTCGAACGTCCAAAAAACTGAAGGTGCTCGAAGTCCCCTATGTTAATAGGAACACTTGCAAGCAGTCCACTAACTTAGCCATAACTGAGAACATGTTTTGTGCTGGTTACGACACAGAGCAAAAGGATGCTTGCCAAGGAGACAGTGGTGGCCCCCATGTGACCAGATATAAGGATACTTATTTTGTTACTGGAATTGTTAGCTGGGGCGAAGGATGTGCAAGAAAAGGCAAATATGGTGTCTATACCAAACTGTCCCGGTTCTTGCGCTGGGTAAGAACAGTCATGAGTTTGTAGTGGTGGTGTGTCCCTTGATCCTTCTTGTTAGCTGTCAAGGTGCAGGATTGGAAATGGAAGCTTTCTTTTCCTATACAACTGTTAAGTTTGTTTTGAGATCTGATTCTTTAAAGTTATGTTCTGCTTCCATTTGTATTATTCCTGGCTTTAAAGCACACCTCTGAGGGACTGTGAAGGTGTTTGGAATTGGTTGAATGAGGGAATGTCCCCAAGCAAAAAGGCTGCTGAGTGGGGTCTTTGGCTTCTTTGAATTATTTATCAATGGCCATTTTGGTTCCTATCTGTTGTCACAAGTGCTCCTACCAGAGACTCCTCAACATGTTCTGAACAGTCACTAGCCATGATGAAAGCCGGAAGGACAGGAGTCAGTTAATCCTCATATTGCAGCCATCTGGCTCAGCAGGGAGTTTGTCCATACTGGAGTTGTTTAGCTTCTACCTTAAGATGTGTACAGAAGATTAGGAAAGTAGGGGATCTTGCATGTCAAATCAAAAAGAGGTTTTGCTTTATCAGGATTGTACTTCACTCTAGTTTAATTTGTACACATTGCTCATCAGAAAAAATATATGTGCACATTCACTGTTTTCTGTATCTTGTTCTGGATTGTGTATGGCTGAGGATTGGAAAACTCCTTGCATGTGTATTGTTCTAGATGTTTCTGTTAGATGAAATATTGATGTATACCAGCTTTTGAAATAAACCGTTCTTTCTTTTTTGTTCTCCTTTGGTTGGGTTTTTTCCTAACAAAGACCTATCAACCTCAATCCCCCTTGCAATCCTTGTGGCATTTGCAAAGCTTCTCCAATCTCTTATGTTCCCTTGTGCTCTGGAACACTGAACTTCCTTAGGCACCTGCTCCATCTCTCTTGGGCTTTGAGCTGGTACTGGCTCATTTCACATAGCAGGTGCTGTGAGCAGAGCAGACTGAAAAACTCAAAACACAGCTCTGGAAACAGCAAGCATTGCTGCAGTCAGCACTAATTGTGGGCAGGAAAGTGAGTGGGCAGGTCAGTTACTCCAGCTTGATGATCTTCACCTGTACAACTCCTCAGTGGGCTTACCTCAATGTTTGCTCAGCAGTGTTTGTTCCCTGAGTTCTCCTGTCCACTGGAGTCCTGTTCAAATCCTTTGTCCCACAGGTACTGTGCCTTGTGCTCAATCAGGGTGAAAGATCCCTCTTCAAAGGAAAGCCTCAGACCTGGGTCCTACCCAGATCCTACTTACATACCCTTGCTAAGTGCTTTCTTCTACTTAAGCGGAGCTTGAGGACTGAAGCAAAACACAGACTGGGCTGTAAAGGTGTTGAGGTAGCTGAAGGCATCACTTTATGTCCATTGCTCTTTCTGTGCCCTGCTGAGAGGACATGAGTGAAACATCTGCTTGCCTCTGGACCTCCCATCAAAGGTCAAAAGCAACTCCAGGGCCTGCAGCAAAAGGAAGAATTAGAGCACATTCTTTTTTTAATGTTGACAAATTGTTTGGCAGTGATTTCACATAGCAGATTTGAACGGATTGCAAAATCCAGGAAAGGGACACAGCACACAGCTGCTGAGTAAACTGGTGGATTTTGCTATACCAGAATTCCTCCTGGCAAGTACACATGGCTGGCTTAGGCAAAAGCTGGCATGTACCAAGGATGGTGGACAGAGAGGCTCTAAGCTACCCTCTAGTGCTCAGGCTTCTTTGCCTTCAAGGAAAAGCCAGTCCTGAGACCTAAGGGCAGAAAAGAAGGATGGTAAGTAAGCCCTGTGACTAGAGAAGGCCTGCAGTAGATTTTTCCCAGGAGGGCAGTGATGCTGCTTGTCTTCCAGAGTGGGAGATGTAAGGAGATGTCAGGTGTGCAGCATGATGGGGGCTACAAATGTGGATAAGCTGCCCTTTGTTATGGCATCCTACAGTAAGGGAGGAAAACACACACTGCAGCAGGCTCAGTGTCCAACAGGAAACAACTTTCTAGATAGCTTCTTCCCTGGAGCCTTGGCCAACATGCCAAAAACATAATAGAGGTCAATTTGATTCCCTCTTGGCTCAGTAGGTTGGGCTGGGTGACCCTGTAGGTCTCTCCAGCTCCTGTTTTCTGTGTTTCCAGGTGAGCAGCACCAGCAGAGTGTCACTTTTAGGATCATGCCTTTGTGCCCTGCACTAGCATGGTAAGAACAAGCTTCCTGTGTACTGCTCCCTGGCACCGGTGACTCACCTGGCAGGATTGGCTTCTACAGCCTGATTCCCAGACCAAAATGGCCTGTCAAGAGCTGTCCCCTTGGAGTGGTTTCAACAAAAGGAAACAGCTCATAAAACTCATAACCCTCTGTATTAGGTTACAGTATGACATGTAACCAAAAGTGAGTATTCTATCAGCATCTTCATCAGCTCTTAAAACCATGTAGGGCAGTGTTCCTTGTCTCCTTCATTACTCATCCTTGATATTAAAAAAGATATCCAGGGGATATCTTTTTTAATGGCCATTTAGTATCACTGCATGACTGATGAAATTAGATCATCCCATTGTGAGATGCTCCACCCAGGGGGAGGAACCAAGCATTCCTGCATGCATATAATCTGAGGCTTGTAACAGTCACAATCAGCCTTATCCACTGAATTCACGGAGGACAAGAGTTCCATAACCACCACTGGACCTTCAGAGGAAGAACAAATCCTTCTACAGGATCACTGCTGCAACAGCACCACATCTATCACTTCAAGAGGACAGCTGCCACCAGTTAATTGGACTGCTACCAACACCCGGGCTAACAGGGTGTCAGGTTGTATTCTGACTGTGTCAGTGTTTCTGTATTATTGCATTTCTTTTAATTTTCCTTTTAAATTGTATTTCTGACTTGGGATCTCCCACTGGTTTACTTTCAAACAATAACACCCCCCTAACATTCATAATAAGGTGGAAATTGATGAATCTGGGGAAGTGTGCTGTGTCCAAATGTGCTTGTGATGGAGCTGGTGGGTAACACCTTTGCAATGTGCTCGACAAGATCTGCAAACTTGTTGCCCTGATTCACTCCTCACTTCTGGGGTGCCTTCCAGCTTCAGCACAGCATACAGGGGGCACAAACTTCTGGTTTTGGTTGTCTGCCTTCCTGGGGACAGGGGCAAGAGCCACATCACCTACTCTAGCTCCTTGCTGCCTCCATAGTCCAGCTGCTCTTGGAGAGGCTTTGTCAAAATTTCTGGAGGAAAGCCTCTTAGAGGCGCTCTGCCAGCACAAAGCTATCAGTGCAGCATTGCTGCAGTACACTCACATTTTTTGTGTCTAAACACCGTGCCATGGTGACATTGAGTGCAGACTTTACTCTCAGAGGTTTTGTTTTCTCATGAGTGAATGGCCTTTGCACTGTGGTGTTTCTCATTTAGCAGCTGTCCCAGAGCCCTGCAGAGCAAGCAGCGGGTGATGCGCAGTGAGCTCGGAGGATGGGCATGGCGGGTCATCGTGGGACAATGTGGCTTCTTCCCGTTGTCCTCCTTTTCCTTCAGATGAGGCAGACAGGTAGAGTGTTTGCTTTAACTTGGCTTTGTGCTGCTTTGACTAAGCCACCCAGGTAGTTGTCAATATTTTTGCTTTGTGGGGCAGGGGACATGAGTGAACACCCAGTGGCTTTGCTGTCTCACCCACCTTGCTTCCCTTTGCCAGCTGCAGTTTAATGATATCCAGAGCTGAGGCATATGGGGAACTCCATTTTGGAGTGACAATTTTGTCAGTGTAAATTATGGGGTCAGTATGTTGATATGTAATGTTTTCAAATGTTCAGGACAATTAATGGGCTATTTATCATATTCTCAAGAGACACAATAATTAAATAACCCTTACTATCCATTTGTAAGCTACTGAGGGATAAAATGATGCTCACAATATTTAACTGTACAGAGAAGAACAAGAACCCTACCCCATGTCTTGCTGTGATTTTCTAATTTGCAACACAAACATCACAGTTGTGCTTAATAAAATAAATTGTCCTACCTATTCTGACCCTGCTCCACAACAGGGGCAGAACAGGTGGTAAAATTTAGAAATTTGAAATCTGTCTCGTCTAAAGCACTGAATTCTTGAGCAAGTGTCACTTTTCTGGATATCCTACTTCTTGTATGAAACAGTGCATCCCAGAGAACATATGTGAGGGGGTAACACATTTTTTGCAGCAGAGCACTAAATGGGAAAGACCATGTCATTGAGCACCGGAAAAGGAATGAGATGGGTGGGAGAAAGCTGCTACATGAAATGTGCCTCCAAATACAGAGTTACCTCCCTGTCCTCCCTGTAACTGTGGGGCCCTGGAGTCAGGTCAGCCAGTTGTGTCCAGGAAAGGAAGAAAGGCTGCAGAACTCAGGATGCCAGCATAGATGTGGGCAGCGTGAGGTAAGAGGTAATTACTACAAGCTCAAGCTCAGACCTTGATGGATACAGTGAGAAAATTTTGGTGCTGTAAGCAGTACAGAACAGAAGTTTGGCCTGCTCATGTGAATTTAGCAGGGTTTCATAAAGGTTGGGGGATTTTATTAGCTTCTGTTTAATATGCCAGAATCTATGTCTTTAAATGAACAGCTCTGCATGCAAAAGACATGCAGAAGGCCCAAGATGACCTTTAAGGAAATAAAAGTTGATGATTTTCAGCCAGTAGTTACAATATAGAAATGTCCTGTCTGGTTTTACAGGATTCACTGTAAGTAATGTAGATTCTGACCGCTATGTATTACTTAATCTTCCCATAAAAAAAGGCTTGTGTACACATCATAATACAGTGGCCACCAAAAAGAGATTGCAAAACTGAGGATGTGTAGATGAATCATTGCAGGTTTGGAATGATTGCATTTATACTGTTTGTTCCATCTGGAATGTGGCAACTCACAGGACCTGTATTTTAAAAGGAAGGACGAAAGATGGCTTAAGAAAACTAAGAGCGCTTCCGAGTTCACGGAAAATGCTTGCACGCTTACAATAATTGGGGTTTTGGTTTGTTTTTGTAGATGGGAACCAGTGCAGTTCAAATCCTTGTCACTATGGTGGCCACTGTAAAGATGGAATTGGTTCCTACACTTGCACGTGCTTGGATGGTTATCAAGGGAAGAACTGTGAATTTGGTAAGTTTCTGCTTTAGAGAACTGTGGCGGCAAACTTCCCAGGGAGCTTTGTAAGGAAGCATGTTTTGCATGGAAATCCTTCCTGGGGCTCCCTTCTGAGGCATAGAGCTGCCCCTGTGACCTTGCCATAGGAGGGGGTATCATTAGCCCAGAAGTAAGAGCAGGAGTGTGGAACCGAAGTTCAGTCAGAGGACCAAGGGGAGTGATGAGGAGTTGGAGTTTTTAGGGCAGGAGGGAGGAATTGTGTGAGGATTTACACAATTATGTTCTCTGTTAGTGTTTTGTTCATTCTTCTCCTGACAATTTGTCTCTGCTTTTGGAGCTCACCATGCCATGGCCACTGGGCCCACCCGGACTTGGCAAGTACATTTGATGTGCTGGATGGGGCTGCTTTGTAAGGCACAAGCTGATGTTCAGCACTGACATTAGTTATTCCTGAAGGGTGCTTCAGGTGCTTGGCAGGTATACAGATCCTGCAGGGGATACAGCTCCTATTTGAAGAGTGGGTTTTGTTTCAGGGAACTTCCAGATCTTCTATGAAGTCAGTGTTTATGTACAGTTTTTCTGCCACCATCTCTTTCATAGTCATACCAAAGTTCTGCAGAATAAACAACGGGGACTGTGAGCAGTTCTGCAGCGTCCGAAGAGATGGGCGGAAGGATGTACTGTGTTCCTGTGCAGATGGGTATGTTCTAGCAGAGGATGGCAAACACTGTGTTGCAACAGGTACGAAGCCATGTGATAAAGCAATAGCAGTGGTTAGTGAGACTTGTTTCACAGTTCAGGGATGACTTGGTTTTACAGTTGAAGAATGTCTTTTGAACCACCAGTATCCTACATGACATAGACTCAAGAGTGAGGCCAGGAGATTTATATTGCCAAAGCTTTCCATTTGTGAGGTGCTGTGATGGAGTGGATCAAAATGTACATGATTTTGAACCATTTGCAAGGTGCCATCTGTGAGGCCTGTCAGAGTAAATTCTGCTATTAACAACATAATAAAAAATCCTTGAATCAGAGAATATCTTGTTTTGAAAGGAATCCTCAATGATCTCCAACTCCTGGACTATTACAAGACTACCCCAAGAATAACTCCATGTCCCTGAAGATGTTGTCCAAACATTTCTTGAACTCTGTCAAGCTTGGGCCCTTGGGGCTGCTTCCCTGGTGAACCTGTTCAAATGCCCAACCACCCTCTGGGTGAAGAACCTTTTTCTACTATCCAACCTAAACCTCCCCTGATACAGCTTCCTGCCATTCTCTCAGGCTTCTTCATGGCAAGGGCTGTCTAGCACTAGAATGGACTGCCCGGGAAGTGGTGGGGTCACCATGCCTGGAGATTTCCAAGAAACATCTGAATGTGGCACTTAGAGCTATAGTCCGATTAACAAGGTGGTGACCTGTCAAAGGTTGAATTCGATCATCTTGGAGGTCTTTTCCAAGCTAAATCATTGTGTGATTCCATGCTCTGGTCACCACAGAGAAGAGATCAATGCCTGCCCCTCCTCTTCCCCTCAGGAGATAATTGTAGACCATAATGAAGTCTTCCCTCAGTCTCCTCTTCTCCAGGCTGAACAGACCAGGTGACCTCAGTCGCTCCTCATACAGCTTCCCCTCAAGGCCCTCCACCATCTTTGTTGCCATCATTTGGACACTCTCTAAGAGCTTTATATCTGTCCTATATTTAGATTACAAAACCTGTACATGGGACCCAAGGTGAGGCCATGCTGAGAAAATTGATCACAGCAGGATCTTTGCTTAAACACTTACAGGCCATATGAAAGAGCAGCTTGCAAAAATTTATACTTAAATTGCAGTTAGCCTTATCAACTTGCAGCTAAAGAGATTGGATAATTATGAATAGCACTATGTACATATGTACAGTTTTATTGTATTTCAAAATACCACAGGGGAGGGGTAAGTAAACCATTTAGATATCATGTCAGGTTTATATACTTTGTAGCTAATACCAAATTGCTGCCATTAGCCATATTATTCCTAAAATAAAGCACTTCACTCAGTCTCCAAATTAAGTACATTTTATTAAGAAGAACTACATGAATATATCAATGTAAATAATTGAAGATGATGTATTAAATTTGTTAAAAAAAATTTGAAGATGATATATTAAATTTTAAATACTTTCAAAACACAGTTGTGAGTTGGAAGCTGAAGGAGAGACTTCACAATGACAAAATAGCACAAATTTTTCAAATGATAATGGTCTTCTTCCTTGGTTGCATGTGCCAAGTCTTCCTTATTGTCTAGAAAATGAGGAAGCAGCACTCTATATTGTGAGATGGTATTTCCAAAGAGTTTCTTCTTGTGTTAGTGTTTCCATTCATCTTTAATTTTAGCAATCTTCTCTTTGCAGTAAAATACCCTTGTGGAAAAGTTTCAGTCGCAAGGAAAAAAAGGTCTGTTCTTTCACCCACTGACCATAGCAGTGGAACAAGTGATCAAGAAGACCCTCCTGCAAACGAAACAAGTGCAGAGGAGGACTTTGCAATTACCACAGAAAGCCCAACGCCTCTGCCTGACAACAGAACAAGCAGCAAGACTCCATATGTCAATACCAGAATAGTTGGTGGGGATGAGTGTCTTCCTGGCCAATGCCCATGGCAGGTAAATGGAGGGGGCTTTGCCCTGCATGTGGGCAGAGCGTGGCTCTGAGGGAAGGTGAGCAGTGGCTCCTTCCAGCTGGGTGCCTTCTGAACATGACCTTGTCGCCTGCCAGCGGCAGCGAGATGTAGCTGAACTGTGTGGCCCTGGGCACTTGGATGTGCTGTTCTGCAAACTGCAGCCTCACAGGTTCAAAACAAAAGGCTTTGTGCCATTTTAGATGGAATTGCCTACCTTATCCCCAGAGAGCACTTCTGGGTCATGCTGGTCTCCCAGGCCGTTTTGCAGGTTACGTTCTGGTTCTGTCTGAGACCATCCACCCAGGCAGCACAACAGAGAGCAGGGTGATACAGCAGATAAAGGCAGCATTTAGCATTTGGTTCAGAAATATACCCTCATGTCTCAGTTTTACTCTTGAGTTTGGGCCAGCCAAAATGAATCCCTGTATTTGGAGATTGTCTGGGGGATAAGTCCAAGGGATGGGGTGATCCAGAGTCTGCACTCTGCCTGCGCAGTCAGTGCCTGAGGGACATTTACTCAGCACTGGAAGTGAGATAATGTGGAAGCCAAATGTTAACTTTGCGTAAAGACAATCAGGACTCTGTAGCAGTAGAAGTCAACCTGTAGCTTCTGAACATGGGAATGCAATACTGGGAGAGGCATGTTGTAGTAAGAAGCATCTCTGTAATGTGCAGAGAAATTAGTTAGCGCTTTATAGCTCATCTACATTAAACTGCACTTCTTCCTTGTGCACTTACCTTCTTTGCTTCACAGGCTGTTCTGTTAAACGAGGAAGGAGAAGAGTTTTGTGGTGGAACTATTCTGAATGAAAATTTTATACTTACTGCAGCGCATTGCATAAACCAAACCAAAGAAATCAAAGTTGTTGTTGGTGAGTGATTATTTCTTTTACTCCTCTGAGATCAGAGTATCTGTTGTGCCTAACCTTCTGTGCCTTAGATCTCCCGTGAGATGTACACCTGATTCAGTAAGGTTTGTTACGTTTTGCTGCTTTTTATAATTTCTTGTTATTCTGACCATCCTTCTTTGTAACAACAGGTGCTTCTCTTTCTTCTCTACCAGCTAGCTGGAAGTGATTAGAGTCAAATATTCTAGAAATGTTGGTTATCAATGTGTTCAGCAGAGCAGTGCTTCTGCAGGAAGCTCATCATTCCTGGCATCCAGAAGCATCCAGATGTGTTCTTGCAGGACCCCCCAGGAAAGCTATGACTTATTGAATAGAGTACAAAAGAACACACTCAGATTGATTTATCATTGCTTCCCTTTTGAGCCAGGACACAGGATCAACACAGCTTCATCTTTGCCCTGTTGTAGTCCACACCATGTTCTCTTCTCTAAGCCAGGCTCAAGCTCCTGCCGGTGCTTCCACACAAAATTGCATTAGTTTAGCTGAATCAGTTTATGCCTTTGTGTAAGCTGGTACAAAAATCTCCATAGACCAAATCTCAGGACCAAAGCCAATTCAGTTGCTACTAAGAAATGTGGCCATACCTGTTTACAGTTTCTTTGTGTGGTCTAAGGTCCTGGACAAAGTACTCAGAATGAATATACTCCTCTCTTCCTCTGTCAAGGTTGTTCTGAAATTCTTATACTTTCTCCACATTAATGACCCTTTTAATGCTCTTGTGCAGGTGAAGTGGACAGAGAGAAGAAAGAGCAGTCTGAATCAATGCACACTGTGGACAAAATAATCATTCACTCCAAGTTTGATGCTGAGACTTACGATAATGACATTGCCTTATTAAAGCTGAAGGAACCCATCAGGTTTTCAGAGTATGTCATCGCAGCGTGTCTCCCCAAAGCAGACTTTGCTAATGAAGTTCTGATGAACCAGAAATCTGGGAGGGTCAGTGGCTTTGGGCGGGAATTTGATGGTGGACAACTCCCAAAGAAACTGAAGGTGCTTGAACTCCCCTTTGTTAACAGGAGCACTTGTGTGCAATCCACTTACTTTGCAGTAACTGAGAACATGTTTTGTGCTGGTTATGACACAGAGGAAAAAGATGCTTGCCAAGGAGACAGTGGTGGCCCCCATGTGACCAGATATAAGGATACTTATTTTGTTACTGGAATTGTTAGCTGGGGCGAAGGATGTGCAAGAAAAGGCAAATATGGTGTCTATACCAAACTGTCCCGGTTCTTGCGCTGGGTAAGAACAGTCATGAGTTTGTAGTGGTGGTGTGTCCCTTGATCCTTCTTGTTAGCTGTCAAGGTGCAGGATTGGAAATGGAAGCTTTCTTTTCCTATACAACTGTTAAGTTTGTTTTGAGATCTGATTCTTTAAAGTTATGTTCTGCTTCCATTTGTATTATTCCTGGCTTTAAAGCACACCTCTGAGGGACTGTGAAGGTGTTTGGAATTGGTTGAATGAGGGAATGTCCCCAGGCAAAAAGGCTGCTGAGTGGGGTCTTTGGCTTCTTTGAATTATTTATCAATGGCCATTTTGGTTCCTATCTGTTGTCACAAGTGCTCCTACCAGAGACTCCTCAACATGTTCTGAACAGTCACTAGCCATGATGAAAGCCGGAAGGACAGGAGTCAGTTAATCCTCATATTGCAGCCATCTGGCTCAGCAGGGAGTTTGTCCATACTGGAGTTGTTTAGCTTCTACCTTAAGATGTGTACAGAAGATTAGGAAAGTAGGGGATCTTGCATGTCAAATCAAAAAGAGGTTTTGCTTTATCAGGATTGTACTTCACTCTAGTTTAATTTGTACACATTGCTCATCAGAAAAAATATATGTGCACATTCACTGTTTTCTGTATCTTGTTCTGGATTGTGTATGGCTGAGGATTGGAAAACTCCTTGCATGTGTATTGTTCTAGATGTTTCTGTTAGATGAAATATTGATGTATACCAGCTTTTGAAATAAACCGTTCTTTCTTTTTTGTTCTCCTTTGGTTGGGTTTTTTCCTAACAAAGACCTATCAACCTCAATCCCCCTTGCAATCCTTGTGGCATTTGCAAAGCTTCTCCAATCTCTTATGTTCCCTTGTGCTCTGGAACACTGAACTTCCTTAGGCACCTGCTCCATCTCTCTTGGGCTTTGAGCTGGTACTGGCTCATTTCACATAGCAGGTGCTGTGAGCAGAGCAGACTGAAAAACTCAAAACACAGCTCTGGAAACAGCAAGCATTGCTGCAGTCAGCACTAATTGTGGGCAGGAAAGTGAGTGGGCAGGTCAGTTACTCCAGCTTGATGATCTTCACCTGTACAACTCCTCAGTGGGCTTACCTCAATGTTTGCTCAGCAGTGTTTGTTCCCTGAGTTCTCCTGTCCACTGGAGTCCTGTTCAAATCCTTTGTCCCACAGGTACTGTGCCTTGTGCTCAATCAGGGTGAAAGATCCCTCTTCAAAGGAAAGCCTCAGACCTGGGTCCTACCCAGATCCTACTTACATACCCTTGCTAAGTGCTTTCTTCTACTTAAGCGGAGCTTGAGGACTGAAGCAAAACACAGACTGGGCTGTAAAGGTGTTGAGGTAGCTGAAGGCATCACTTTATGTCCATTGCTCTTTCTGTGCCCTGCTGAGAGGACATGAGTGAAACATCTGCTTGCCTCTGGACCTCCCATCAAAGGTCAAAAGCAACTCCAGGGCCTGCAGCAAAAGGAAGAATTAGAGCACATTCTTTTTTTAATGTTGACAAATTGTTTGGCAGTGATTTCACATAGCAGATTTGAACGGATTGCAAAATCCAGGAAAGGGACACAGCACACAGCTGCTGAGTAAACTGGTGGATTTTGCTATACCAGAATTCCTCCTGGCAAGTACACATGGCTGGCTTAGGCAAAAGCTGGCATGTACCAAGGATGGTGGACAGAGAGGCTCTAAGCTACCCTCTAGTGCTCAGGCTTCTTTGCCTTCAAGGAAAAGCCAGTCCTGAGACCTAAGGGAAGAAAAGAAGGATGGTAAGTAAGCCCTGTGACTAGAGAAGGCCTGCAGTAGATTTTCCCAGGAGGGCAGTGATGCTGCTTGTCTTCCAGAGTGGGAGATGTAAGGAGATGTCAGGTGTGCAGCATGATGGGGGCTACAAATGTGGATAAGCTGCCCTTTGTTATGGCATCCTACAGTAAGGGAGGAAAACACACACTGCAGCAGGCTCAGTGTCCAACAGGAAACAACTTTCTAGATAGCTTCTTCCCTGGAGCCTTGGCCAACGTGCCAAAAACATAATAGAGGTCAATTTGATTCCCTCTTGGCTCAGTAGGTTGGGCTGGGTGACCCTGTAGGTCTCTCCAGCTCCTGTTTTCTGTGTTTCCAGGTGAGCAGCACCAGCAGAGTGTCACTTTTAGGATCATGCCTTTGTGCCCTGCACTAGCATGGTAAGAACAAGCTTCCTGTGTACTGCTCCCTGGCACCGGTGACTCACCTGGCAGGATTGGCTTCTACAGCCTGATTCCCAGACCAAAATGGCCTGTCAAGAGCTGTCCCCTTAGAGTGGTTTCAACAAAAGGAAACAGCTCATAAAACCCATAACCGCCCAACTTTCATAATAAGATGGAAATTGATGAATCTGGGGAAGTGTGCTGTGTCCAAATGTGCTTGTGATGGAGCTGGTGGGTAACACCTTTGCAATGTGCTCGGCAAGATCTGCAAACTTGTTGCCCTGATTCACTCCTCACTTCTGGGGTGCCTTCCAGCTTCAGCACAGCATACAGGGGGCACAAACTTCTGGTTCTGGTTGTCTGCCTTCCTGGGGACAGGGGCAAGAGCCACATCACCTACTCTAGCTCCTTGCTGCCTCCATAGTCCAGCTGCTCTTGGAGAGGCTTTGTCAAAATTTCTGGAGGAAAGCCTCTTAGAGGCGCTCTGCCAGCACAAAGCTATCAGTGCAGCAATGCTGCAGTACACTCACATTTTTTGTGTCTAAACACCGTGCCATGGTGACATTGAGTGCAGACTTTACTCTCAGAGGTTTTGTTTTCTCATGAGTGAATGGCCTTTGCACTGTGGTGTTTCTCATTTAGCAGCTGTCCCAGAGCCCTGCAGAGCAAGCAGCGGGTGATGCGCAGTGAGCTCGGAGGATGGGCATGGCGGGTCATCGTGGGACAATGTGGCTTCTTCCCGTTGTCCTCCTTTTCCTTCAGATGAGGCAGACAGGTAGAGTGTTTGCTTTAACTTGGCTTTGTGCTGCTTTGACTAAGCCACCCAGGTAGTTGTCAATATTTTTGCTTTGTGGGGCAGGGGACATGATTGAACACCCAGTGGCTTTGCTGTCTCACCCACCTTGCTTCCCTTTGCCAGCTGCAGTTTAATGATATCCAGAGCTGAGGCATATGGGGTGTAAATTATGGGGTCAGTATGTTGATACATAGTGTTTTCAATTGCTCTGCACAGTTAATGGGCTATTTCTCATGTTCTCAAGAAATGCAATAATTAAATAACCTTTGCTAACTATTGATAAGCTACTGAGGGACATAATGAACCCCACAATGTTTAATAGTGTAGTGGGGAATGAGATCCTTACCCCCTCACCCACTTTAGTTTTGTACATCTCCACAAAATCGTCACATCTCCACTTGATAAATCATCCCGCCTCCCCTTCATGTTGGACACTGAGACCTTCTCTACAGAGTAAGTTTATGAATCACATTGTGGACATGATGCATGCCTTATGTTTTGATTTTGCTGTTGTCTCTGATTGAAGACATCTGAACAAACACCTGAGTCATCACCATTACAAGAGGTATGAGTTAGAGGCGGATCAGAGATGAGATGGGAGAGGTACTTAGTGGGACACAGGGTGCCCTGAAAGTCTTCAGAATGTTTCAAGGAAGATCTCATGCCAAACATGAGATAAACATGCCAAAAGCAAATTTGGGTGCACTTATGTGCATTTAATGTTAAAATACAGACTGGAAGTTGCTGACAGAACCAAGATGGAGTGTTACTTCAATAAAAGTAATTGTAAAAATTGCAGAGCTCATTAATGAATTAAAGAAAAGGAGCAAGAGACTAAAATTAATGTATTTTTAAAAGGGAGGCTTCTTCTAAAATCGCCACAACCCCCTAAAGTGTTTAAGGCACATGTCAAAATTGTCCCAGGGTCAGGAATGTATTGGACAATTGATTAAAACTGTGACATCTTTTGTGACCTGACCTCCAAAAGCAAGCGTTAAAGTGCCTAGCTCTGTATAAAAGAATTGTAAATATCCTGACATAATACCTGAAAAGCTGAGAAATAAATACAATAAGATAAATGTGATATGAAAATCAAGAGCTGATCTAAATATTTGAATAATGGAATAAAGACCAGGAATGTTCGTCTGTGCCAAATGGAGAAGAAAGTCTTTCCACCTTGAGGTACCAAATAACTTGCACCCAATAAGGAAGAAAGAAACTGCCGAACTGCACTATTCAGGATAAAACTCACATCCAATTTATCCAAGGGAAAAATCACATCAATTTTCCCCGAAGATGGAATGATAGGCTGTGTGGCTGCAAAAGATGGAGTAAACCTCAGGTCTCTCCTTCAAGGGAGGCTCCTGACACTTTTATTGCAACAGAAACATCTGTAAGTTTGGTGCCAATCTGGTAAAGAAACTGTGCTACTTGATTGAAAGATTATATGGAGTGCAAATCTCCACACCTCTGAAGACCTCTGACACTGCTCTTTTCAACAGTAACAAGCAAGACAAAAGAGAGTATGTTCTCACTGCTTTTTTACTTCATTCCAGACTGGAAGGACTGCCATAAGTTGAGATGAGCGTTCAGTCTTGGGAAACTGAAACACTGGTCCAACATAAATAGAAGGCAATTATGTAAACACAAAACCAAAATTTCACCTTTTGTCCCACAATATGCAAACACAGAGATTTGTAAAATATATAATAAAAGCAAGACTTCTTTGTTTTCATGAGGATGAACAGCTAGGACAAGAAGTAATGGGATCCCATCACTCTAAGGGCTACTCAGATTAGACGTTAGGAAACACTTTTTAGACATTATAAGGCTAATTAAGGAGTGCATTAAGCTGTGTGGGTGAGCTGTGGAATCTCATTATGAATCTGTAGGAACAGGTTAGACAACATCTTTAGGACCAGTTTACTTGCTCTTGCACTGTTAGAGCCAGGAAAAGCTCTCTCACTCTGCCTGTGATCTTGCAATACCAGGACTGAGCTAAGGTAGCATGAGCTACCTTTCCATACAGATGGAAAAGGAATATTGCAAGGGTCTACCAAGAGTCCAATACCTCATTTGTTACTGATGCTTTAGTTGTTGATATTTTTTGCCTCTTATGTACGCCCATGTTCGTATTTGCCTTAGTACAATGGCTGTTCTGGCAAGTAGTTTGCTCTTTGAATTGCCCCCTGAGAGTTGTTAGTTACAGCTGGGTAACACAGCATAAGATGTAGAATAACAGTGCTCAAACTAATGTTGACAGCTTACCATTTTCTAAATAATAATACAGCTATTGTTATTATTAAAGCCTTTTGCAGGAAATGTACTGTATTTCCTAAAGTGGTGGGGTGTTTGACTAATGTTTGTGAGCCAGCTTTTGTAAGCTGCCTGTGCTTTTATGAAGTCACCATGAGCCTGTAACCTGCCTATAGATTTGTCTCCTTTGCAGTCATACCAAGTGATGCAAGGTCAACTTGAGAACTGTGAGCAGTTCTGTAAAGCTGAAGACGGAGGAATCATATGTTCCTGTGCATGCCCTGGGCAATGACAAAACCTGTGTTTCTGTAGGTACAAAGCACATTTATAGTTCATTCTGTGGGACACATCACATTCTATGGGACACATCACATCACATTTCCACATTTAGGAAGTGCTGCTGTGTTGCAGTGCCACTGTGGCATAAAGAACACTGTTAATTGTTCAGGCCTTTCACATGACTTACTGGAGCTGTTGATAGCAAATTTAGTAAGACCTTAGCCAGAGGACATAATTCAAGTAACATCAAATTATGCAGCTGTGAGGGATGTATGGCAGCAAAAATATCTCAAGAAAGTATTCTGTGCAATTGGCTGTGTTCTCTCAGGGGACTGCAAAATCCATGTCCCAGCAGGGGGAAAAGCATATCAGAAACTGGTGATTAGAACAGGGCTCAGATTCCTTTTCTCCCAAAGACTGAAATAGGCCTTTCATGCTATGGAGCATTTTGTTAGAAAGTAACAGGTTAGATTTTTGATTGATAAAAGTTGGTGTCCAGTTTCAAAGGCCTCTGGGACATGCTGAATGCCATTTGGACAGATCCAAATAAGTAGAAATCCAAGAGATTTCTCCCTTTACAGTGTACTGTTCACAAAGACTCATTATCATTTCAGTAGTAGTAATATCATGTGACTGAGTTACATTTCACTTGTTTCTCCTCAAATACCACCTGTTCCATCTGACAGAAATACAATCTGTCTTCCTCTTTTCTTCTAACAGCAGGTTTTCTGCAGTTTTCATGTGGCAACATAAATACAGTAATAACTACTGACATTGAATTTTATTCCATCAGTTTTGTCTTCATTCAAATTGAACATTAACAATTACTAGTCTTAGTCTATTCTTCTGAGTCTTATATATGTTACAATGCCCTCTGTAATTTAATGCCAAATTACTATCATGAGCTCATGATTCCAAGCATAGAATACTTTATTTTCCAATAAAAAATATTTATTAAGAGCAGGTACAGAACAATAATTACCAATAATATACACCAATAATGGAAGATGTGTGACTTTCAAATACTTTGAAATGCTGAACCCACTTGCCTACTTGCTCAAAATGGGTAAGTTTTAAAAGAAATGCAAATTATTTTCTTTTTTCAGACATTCCAATCTTTTTGCACGTGCAAAGCTTTTGTTAATATCTTGAAGAATCTAGCAGAGCCAAACCTGACAAGGACACTATCTAATTAGATATGTGTATTAGATATGTGCATATCTAATTAGATTGTAAAAGGCTACTGTCAAGGAGTTTTCTTTGAAATTAATGTTAAGCAAGTTTTCTCTTGTTTTCATGAAGGGTTGATTCCCTAAAAGCGACCTGTTTCCCTGCAAACCATTTTCCTCCACTGTAGGTATCTATCTGTAACTCTAAAGGCTGCTTTTGACTGAAAAATCTGTGTTCCAGCAGGTTTGAATAATTGTGGTGAAAACCAACTCAAGATGCAATGGAAACTAGATGTACTTTCCTGACCATAAAACTATTCTTTATATACCGAGGGCTCTGTCAAACAAGCTCTGCTGAGTGTCACTTCAGTGACAAAAATTGCTTCCAACAGCAACTGTCTGATCTACAAGGTTCCTTGCATGTCACTCAGTTTGGTACCTCAGGGACAGCACAGGCACCATCCCTGACAGAGATGGAAGACCACAGTGCTCCATTTCCCATATATTGGCTTAAATCAGGTATTTCTGAGCTCAAGTGGAGGCTGGTAACACCAGCTGAGCAGTCACAGGGTGTGTTCAGTGTTATGGACAGGGGCTCTTTGCTGTCAACAGGCAACACATGCTTCGAAGTCCCCGTACCACCCATACCACAAGCATTTTGATTATGCCTTTGCAGTACAGTTCCCACATAAGGCTCAGAAATCATAAACTTAGATGGCAGAAAGTCACAGGAATCACGGCAAACCCAGATGCCCATCCTGAAAATGAGGAATCTGCTGAGGCCTTCAGCAGACAGTTGGAGGTCACCAGGGAGGCTGGCATTCACCCAGAATTTTGGGTGGGTTATTTCACTCTCCTGAGTACTGTGCTTCTACACAGGTCTCCAGCCCTGAATGATCTTGTGTCTCCATTTCAGCATCAAGCAAGTGCTGAGAGGGGCAGCCTGGGGAAGAAGTGGATTGCAGATATGGGATTGTTGGTAAGTGCTTCTCATTTTGCCCTTTACTACAAAAATAAGAAATTGTCCCACGTTTTGTTCTCCACATGCGAGACAGGGAACTCTAGCAGAGTTTTTCTTACCCTCTTGTTGTTCCTCCCTGCCTCATTTTATGTCTTGACTAACAGAGAAATACATGGCTAAATTTATAGAAGAGACAGTTTCTTTAAGCTTGGCTTGACCTAGTCTATCTTATATATGTTAGAAGCCAAATATAAACTAGGGAGTTATGTGGGCAGGTTAGGCTGAGATGATGTAGTTAAATTGGTGTAATATTACAACTTTATGCAATTTCCTGTGTTGGCCAAACACTAAAGAATTCCAGATGCCTCATTCAGATATTAGCAATAACTGTTTCGACAACATGTTGATATTATTCTGGGACTGTTCCATACTTGAAACCTCAAATATATTATTTACTATTTTTATTTATTAAAAAGTAGTTTATCACAAATTCTAGGCACTAAAAAATGGTGTTCTGAGTCATAAAATTTGTACTCAACCTACCAGAGTAAAGCAAAAATTGTAGTTGCCTTAACTCCAATTGCCTGACCATTTAATTCCCAAAGAGACTTCACACAAATTGAGGAAGATCAAATATATATGTGAATTTGAAGATTTTTGTATGCAGAATGTTGAAGTTTTAAAAGACAATACATATCTCTTTTCTATTTAAGTCTGACTATATTGCTCTACAAATGAGGCAAAATTCTTTGTGTTGAGGCTTGTCTATCATCACAGCAATACTGTAATGAAACCCAAAAGGTTTTATCAAAGTTTTCATTGAAAGCATTATTCTAATTGAAAAGTTCTGATTTTCTACTTGCTTGGCATTTTGTCAGCCCTCTAAAACCTCTCCAAAATGGGTATGATTTGCTATAGCTTCAGGATACAGGACTGGTCAATTTTATTTGTACAGCACATTACCTCTATAGAGTACAAGGAACTTTGGTCCCTTATATTATTGAGATGCCTTAGACTTGTTGGTATTGTCTTATTAGCAACTGCTTTCATTATCTGACACAGGGATGGTAGGCAAGGAAAGGTAAGAGCCAATGCACGGAGTGGAAAAAATATATGGCCATGCTGAATTGGATACAGAAACTTTCAGCAGCAACAGCAGCAGCACAGTCTTTCTCAAATTGGAGAAACCTATCACATTTTCTGAGGATGTTGTCCCAGCATGCCTTCCAGAAGATTTGGCTAGATATATTCTTGTGGAAGAGGTTTTACAGTGACTTCTGTGAGCCAGAGAGAAGTTTGATAAGAGGATCCATGTTTACCCCTGAAAGAATTTTCTACCAAGGCCATTGACATAAAAACCAAGAAAGAAAGAAGGATAAATAAGAGACACCTGCAACTGCCTGCTCCAATAAGCATTTTGTTTGTCCTTCCTGACCAATGGGTAAAGTGTAAACTTATGAGTCTTGTTATTAAAAGCATGCATGCTTTAATAAAACTTGGGATTGAAGCCTTCTGAAAATGCAGTGTTGCTTTGTATTGTGACTGTGTCAACTACAACATATTCTGATGAATTAATTGGAATTGTCAGTAGATTTGAGAACATGTATACAGAAAAAACCCCTAGAAAATGCAAAAATCACTCATGTATCCAGAAGAGTCTAATTAACTGTGCACGTCACTGAGTGAAATGAGTTGTTAGATGAAGTTCCTTGAATTGGAAAGGCTTGCTTGCTGTCACCAAAATCACTGCTGTTCTGATAGCTTCTTGCTTTCTTTCTGAGATACTTTCTTCATCAGCATTATTGATATAATAGTTTTGGCTAAGTGAATGCATTGCACACCCTAGAAATTACAATATTGTTATATGTTATTATTTATACGAAGTATTATTTAAATCATTCAAATCTGAAAAAAAAATTAAATCTGCAAGGGTAACTATTATTTCAAGACTAATATAAGCCTAACTCTCTTATCATCTGAACCTGATATCCTCTGTCTGCCTTATTTCAATCCAGAGAAAATATTATTTTTTTTGCAGCCATTTCAGTGGTATGTAAAAAAATGTGAAGCAGGTATTGAGATATTTGAGCCCCGCAGAAAAAGTACTCTGTGTTGCACTTCAAAAGGTGTGTCAGTATGTATTTCGGAAGAGAGAAGAAAGATGTTGCAAATTGGATTGTGGCATAAAATGTGCAATATTTTTCTCATTCCCTACCTTTACCATTTCCAGTTTTCAAGTGTGAAAGTCACCATTTGAAGATGATTTTTATTTGTTGATCAGTTTGAAAGGAGTAGAGCAGTCAGCTTTGTTCTGCAATGATCACTGTCTGGTTTCCCTATAAAAACTCAAAAAACCCACTCTAGAGTCTGTCCCATTTGTATTATTTCCCTGCCACTTTTCTCTGACGCATCCTGAACTTCAGGCTGCTAAATAAATTTGATTCAGGAGCGACAGTGCATTGTACGTCAGGGTATTCAAGCCACAGATAGAAGCTCAACCCCTGACAGCTGCATATGTTCCTCCCTGACATCACCGCTCCAAAGGATATACCCCTGTTTGAATTCCCACAGGACCTCCTTTGAAACCTTTGATTATAGTTCAGCCCTAAACTATAGAGAGAGCCAGCCTGATACATGGAACAGTGGGCCATGCTTGGATGTGTCCCAGGGACTACAGAGAGGCCATAACACAGGGTTGGCACTTGCTGACCCATTCCCTCATTGCCATCCATCTCTCCTCCCACCCAGCCCCTCTATGACCCCTTGTCTCAGTTCTGCAGCACTCCTGGTTTAATCATAATCAGTTACAGAGGGCACAGACACCTCTGATGGGCTTTGATTGCTGTCTTTAACTCAACATGCATTCAGAGGAATCAGTCATCTGAACTCCTTCCTCCCCTCCCAGTTTGCAGTGCCAGGCATGAAATACCATCATCAACCTCCTCGGATATTCAGTACCAGATAAGAACAAATTCTGTCTGCAGGGACACTCACCACAGCTGCTTAACTGCACAGAGTGCTGCAATCCTCACTCAAGACACATGGCCAGGCACACATCATCAGTGCTCTGCCTCATGCTCTTTGGGTCTGCACAGACAGGACAGAATACCAAACTGTTTCTCCAGAGCTCTGGCCATAGCCAGCAGTGGGGAATAAAGAGATAAATACAAATTAAAGAGACCTTTAAAGCAGCATGCAGGGAGGCCTAGGGCTATGTGTTGGGTAAGAGAAGAAACTTAATTTTAACTCGAGTCATCCTGAAGATGCACTTTGAAACTTGAATAAACTTTTTTTGCCATCCTATTCCAATATGGATAGAGTTTTTTTCCTGTCATAAATGCAGAAGTCAATCTCCAAAAGCAGTCCAGCAGTGTGACAGTTGCACAAGTCCACAGGATCCATGTCTCCCACAGCTTGGAAGTCAGGTTGATGGAAAAAGCCAGTTCCACCACCCAGTTACATATGTCTGGGCTGTGGGTGGAAGATGTTGGGTGCAGTCTTTGCACTGGTGCTGCTGAGGTCATGTTAGGACTTCCCTCCTGCTGAATCTGTTGCAGAAGGAGTGACTGGTTGGTCAAAGGAACAATTTAAATTATAGCATCTGGACACAGCTGCAGGGCTACTGCCCCATGCCCTCAGTGGAGAGAGTCAGGCAGAAAGACAGAGGAACAGGAAACTGCATTAAAAAGTCTGAACTCCGGGTAAATCCAAGTGCTTTCTTATCTCTTCATTGTCCACTTCGGACTGCATCAGTGTTCCAGGAGTTTGCCTGAAAAATCCGCTGCTTAGGTTTCTCTGAGAGCCATCCTTAATTTTTATCTTGAACTCCACATTAGGGCAATGGGGATATGTTACCAGACAAAGTTGGAGGAGAAAAAAATCTTCATCCAAATGGCACAGATTCCAAAGTGATTTTGCTTCATTTTTCACATGGGATGAGAGGATATTCCTCATTTCAGAGCAAAATTAAACATCTTGTCAACCCCCCTTATCCATCATTGAAACTGTAAGTAGGAGCTGAAGTGCTATGATGCTGTCTGTGCATGTGCTCTGCCATCTTCTAGTTCTTCCATAGCCAGTTTTTTTTGGCTGGAATTTTGGTAGGGAAAAGAATTTTCATATATAAGTTGAGGGAAAAGGTAAAGAAACATGAAGGTGGAAGTAAAGAAGTAATGTATTTTAATAAATGAAGTATTAACAACAATTGCTTTTTTTAACAATATATGCACAGAAAATTGCATCTACAGAGATCACAGAATCACAGAAGGGCTTTGGTTAGAGGGGGCCTTCAAAGATCACCTCGTACAACACTGCCTGCCATGGGAAGGGACACCTTCCACTAGACCGGGTTGCCGAAAGCCCCACTCAGCCTGGCCTTGAATACTTCTGGGGATGGAGCAAACATAAGATGAGTTCCAAGGTGGCTTTTGTTTCACTGCCAGGCCATCTGGGCACTTGCACATCCTTGAGGGTAGGCTGATAGTCTTCTTATGAGTGCAGCACCCAAAGGAGAAAATCAGAGCACCCTGGGGTTACATTCCTTCCCCTGTTTGCTCCTCCAAGGTTTCCTGCAATCCGTAACCAAACCACAAAGAGAGTGCTGATGTTCTTTTGAAACAGCCACAAGTTCCTCTTCATTTAGAAATGCTGATGCACTTTGGATTTGGCAAGAAAAGCTTTTTTTTTTTCCATGCAGGTGATGAACACTGCAGGAAGACTGAGACTTGGCTGATCTCAGTCCAGGTGTTTAGCTGAAATCAGTACCCATTTTAACTGCACTAAGCAGTTCATTAGCTGAGGAATGCATTTCCAAAAAAGCATGTGATGGGTTACTCAGGACAGCTGCCCTTGGCACATCATGCTGCAGCAGGGCTGATGGCCAGCCCATAGCAGGAGATGGGTGGCATTGACATGTCCCTATCACTGACTGCCCCATCACTTCTGCCCCATCACTGCCTGGGCTGCAGGTCTCCAAACCCACTCCCCCTGGGTTGCTGCAGTGGGCAAGGAACAACTTCCATGCAAACCAGTTGCTAAAGCAGGACTAAACTCCCTCAGCTGCTCCATCCTGAGGAACTGCTAACTTGGTATCTGACACTGCCTGCAGGCTTCATCCTGGAATGAGTAACCCTTCAAAAGGAAGGCAACCCCTAAACAGGGCTGCAGGAAATAGGGTGCAGGACTCCGTAATGAAACACGTCGCCATATGCTCGCTGCGGTAATTAAAGGAAGGGGAAAACAAATCCCAGTAACTCTTTATAAAGAAACACATGAGGAAAGGACTGCCCTTTTAAACCCTTATTTTCATGAAGTTTTCCATAGTAATATGAAAGTTAAAATATAAACCTGTTGCATTGATGTCAATACAGAAAAAGCAAAGTCGGTGCTATGCATACTGAGTACACTGAGCCCCATTCCCTAGGACACAGCTGCTCAGTCAAGGGATATCTTTTGTAAAAAAGATCCCACAGTAAAAGGAAAAATGACCATGTAAACTAAGACCTTGTGAAAATACAATTTCTAAAGCTCTGTATTATTAATGTTAAACCAATTCAAATGATAAACTTATATCTACTTAAGAGTTCCTTAGGTGACATATTTTTAGGTTTGTGAAATGTAAACAGTTTCTTTTAAAAAAATAATAAAATAAATCTGCAGATCCACATTTTTGTGCTGGGTTCTGCAAAGTCCTGTGCTGACATCAAGTGGTGACATATTTTCCAAGCCAAAGGGAGCCAGGCTGGCTGTGCTGTGAATGCATGGGATAATATTGATTATCACGAGAAGGTACAGGCAAGTGGTCCCAGGCCACTGGGGGACTACAGCAGCAGCCTCACTGGCAGGTGCTCCCGTGGGGCTGGACAGCCAGAGGAATGTGGGAAAGCAGCACAGCCCCTGCAAAGCAAGGCAAGGGGAGTGAGGTGAGCCTCCACAGTGATTCCTGGGCACAGGAGGTTCTGTCTGAGCCCCCAGCATCCACCAAATGTGACCACTGGCAACAGGTCCCCCTTTGCTAGCCAAGAAAGTTCTGGCTGGGTGAGATACAGTGGGGCTTGGTGGCCTCAGGGGACTGAGGAGAGCATGGAGAGCTCATTTACTGAGGAAAGCTGGACACACAGTTAACCAGAGGATGGGAGGCTCTCTTAATTAGTTCTGCAGAAATATTAAAGAGGGCAAAACAAATACGTAAGGTCATGAACTGGCTGTGAATAAAATTAAACTTGGTATTAGAAGAGTTTTAACTCCAAGTGAACTTCTGGAGCAACAGGCCTGTAGAAACTGCAGGAAAACCCGCCCACAATGGAGTGTTAAAGTGCAAGTTGATTATTTGCTGCATGTACTGAGGCCTGAGATGTGAGATGTAACATCAGGCCTGAGGTGGTAGGGACTGGCCTTGGTGATGGATGCGGTTTTTTTCCCTCATTGGCCTCAATACTCACTGAAGCTTGTTTTCAAAGGTGCAATTGATGGGAAGTGCAGTTTTATTTGCGGATTTACCCATGGATGTTCAGGTCAATCATACTTTATTAAAACAACTGCATACTCAAATAATAGCTGGGGATTTATGATATGAAAACACGGAATGGCCTTAGTTTGTAACTCAGATTAAGTACAAAACCACTCTTCCTCTCAGTCATTGCTCCGACTGTAGAAATGGTTTCCTGCTCTTCCCAGGAGCCAGCCTATTCTGGGAGCTCTGCAGCAACACTGTCATTGCATGCCAATGGGTTTATCCTTCCTCTTGTCCAGGGCTGGGAAGCAGGGCCACCCTGTCCACAGGGTGCATATCTCAGCAGCCCACGGAGTGTTTCTGTCTTCTCCAAACCTACACGTCCTTTCACAGACTCCGTCTGGCTGTGCGTCTCTGTGTGATTGGGATCCTGATGTCAGGAAAAGTTTTCCATGCTCTCCTTCATGGATGGGCATTATAAACCTAAGAGTGAAAAAGAAAAATGCCATATCCATTCAGATGCATCCCTAGGGGGAGAAAATCTTGTTTGTGGGCTTGCTTGCTCCAAAAGCTGGTGGGATTTGCCCATTGCAGCTAAGCCTTGGTAAATGTTTTGTGAGGACAACGTACTGAAGGGCCACGTCATGTAATTGGTCCCTGAGGTCATTGTCCAGCCTGTGCTCTGATATGGTACAAAGAAATGTTCGTGCTGTTCTTCTCCACGCACGCTGTGTTACAGTGAGTGAGTGCTGGGGCATGGGAGGAACATCTAAATCTCAGAGCAGCTCCCAGTGGCACTGGCAAAGGGCCCCACAGTCAGCCAGGGCACAGAGAGAAGGGGGCTGTTGCACTGCTGAGCTGGGCGTTGATTTCTTTGGTTTAGTTTGGGTTTGTTTTTTGTGGCTTTTTCCCCATGTGTTGACATTGCAGCCAGGATTTGCCCTTAGAGGTTTTGTTTTCTCATAAGCAGCTGGACTTTAAACTTCAACATCTCTCCTGTAGCCATTTCCCACAAGAGCTGCAGGAATGCAGGCAGGCACCGTTAGGCTCAGAGGGTAACAATGGCAAGGTGCTCTTGGATAATATTCTTCCTTCTCTCTGCCCTTTTCCTTCACACAGAGCAGGCAGGTATGGCTTTTGTTTTGTTGCACCTTTAATTCTGATTTGTGCTGCTGCTTTTCTAAAAACACCAGTAATTTTATACCTTGTATAATGTTTACTTTGTAGCACAGAGTGAAATCAATGAAAACAGTCCATTCCTTATTTTCTTTAAATTACTGCTGTTTATTTCATGCAGCTAAATGAAAACTGCTGTAGGCTAATGGGGCAAGGTAGTTTTGAAGTACCATAATTTATGCCAGGGTAATATTTTGTCTTTCCTTATAATTTTTAGAATATCCCAGATATTAAAGCGAATTTTGTTTTATATTTCTAGTTCCTGCTGAAATAAAAATGAGAGAGTCCTATGGAAGAGGCCAATATGCATGCTTGTTATACCTTGAGGAAGTCTATGTTTCTGTATTAACTCTCCATGGTTTGTCAAAAAATGAGGAAGAGCCAGGCAAGGAAGAAAAAGATGGTGTTCTGTTAAGGAAGTCAAAACACCTTGCAGCAGAAGTTCACTGCCATCTGTGCTGGATGTGGTAGAACCACTGCATGGCAGAAATATGTGCTGGGGGTCAGATAACATTTAAAAGGCAGAACAGAGTCATGAAGCTTTTCTTTTTTAATATCATGTGCAAGTCAGTTGCTTATGGGATATCCTTCAAAAAGATAACTAAATATCTGTACACAGGTCTGGAATAATTTTGCTACTGCTCTCACTTCTTCTAGTTCAATGATTATCGATTACTTCAGCCAGCAGTTTTGGGTCCCCAAACACTGTATAAAAGAGAAAAACCCCTGACTATTCCCTGCCCAACACATTTACTTTCCAAGCACAGAAGAACTGACAAACACATGCTGACACACACGATCACACATTGCTTCATGTGGAAGATGAGGCTCCAGGGTGGCACCAGCTGCCCAGCAGTTTTTGATGGAGGTATCATTTGCAAAGAGGAGTTTTAAGATGTGTCACCTGGTCTCTCCTCTCTGAAAGATTACAGTGTCTTCCACATAACACTGGCATGGGATATAGCCCTCTTAACTATGAGCACTGCTGAGGGGTAGTATTTATTTACTCTTCTTAAGAGACAATTGATTGAGAACTCAGCAATATCATGGCTTTGCTCCTCAGCAAAAAAAAAAAAAAAAAAAAAAAAAAAAAAAAAAAAAAAAAAAAAAAAAAATTGTCATGAACTAAAAATGAAGAGCATCAGTTTGGAGCCACCATGAGAACTTAGTACCACTAATATCCACTTCTACCAAGGCATCTGAAACCCCTGTGCAGTCTCACAAAATAGCCTTTGCCTTTTATAAGAATGTTTTCCCCCTTTCCCTGGCTGTGCCTCCACACTCTGCTCTGTATGTCTCGTGCAGTAAAATAATGTGCCAGGAAGGGTTTCAAATTTCCCCTGCTTGGGAGCAAGTCAGGCATTCCCCAGAAGTAAAAGGTCTCAACTCAGCTGAATTTGGGCTAAGACATTAGAGCTCTTAAAGTATGTAAATTTTATGTGGCTGAAACCCCAAATCAACCAAAATTATTTATCCTAAAAAAGAAGGTAAAAGTATATAAGGAAATTTATCTAAGTACTTATATTAGTGTTTTGTCATACAATATTCCAGTATTTATATCAGCTCATGATGCAAACAGTGTTATCAAGAGACAGAGACGTGCCAGTTCCCTACTTCTGGAGGAGGTCCTTGAAGGCAGCTTGGAAAGAGAATGCCTAGAAGAGAGATGTACACATGAAGAAGCAAGAGAAGTATTTGAAGATGATGACATGCTCGTAAGTATTTTGTTTCCCTGCATGCACAATAAAAACTGCTTCCATGATCCTTTACTTGTGAAACACAAGACTGCTTCATTTGTTTGGGTTTCTCTCCATGTGAAATCTTTGCATTTGCCATCTCAGCAGGTAGCAAGCAGGTGTTTTCATGGTCAAAATGGAAACGAGGAGGTCAGCTTTGATATTGTTCAAGTCCTCTCCTGAAAATGATGTGTCATGCTCCTTGTGTTAGTAAATCATGGGGCTGTTGTCCCATCCTGACCACACACAGAAATACAGCTTCAGCATCCCTTAGGGACCAGGAGAGGCAAAGGGGTGCTGGTCAGCAGAAGAGCACCTGGCAGGCAGCACAAAGGAATTCCAGTCACTCCAGCCAGTAAATTGGCTTCATCAGGGCCCAACTCAAATCCTCTATGCAAATGCATGCAACATGGGAAATAAATGAGAGGAGTTTGAGTTGTGTGGGACACTGGAACTGTTGTCCAGAGAAGCTGTGGATACCCTGTCCCTGGAATTGTTCAAGGCCAGGTTGGATGGGCCTTTGAGCAACCTGGTCTAGTGGAAGATGTGCCTGCCCAGAGCAGGAAATTGGAGCTAGATGATTTTTAAGGTCCCTTCCAACCCAAACCATTCTGTGATTTTATGATTGGGACAGAGGGAATCAATGCACCAGCAAGTAGCGGAACCTATAGAGAGAGGCTCACTCGCTGAGTAGCTGCAAATTCCTGTGCACTAGGGGCTCTCCAGACATATAGAGATGTCTGCTGTGCCCTTTAATGGGAATCTGGATGGAGTTTAGTTTGCAGGGAAAGCAGAGGAAACAGCTGTAGGGCTGCCCATGGGCAGCCACGGCGCTTTGGGGAAGGGAGGGGTGGGCAGAGGTGTCACTTTTGGGAAAGCAGCTCCAGGGTCAGCTGCAGTACCCAGGGAGATGCAGGGCACAGGGTGGTGGTGACCAGCAGTGGCGCCCCACAGCTCTGCTCTGTGCTGACCACTCTGCCTCCGGCAGCACCTGCCAGGGGTCAAGTGGGATGGGACAGGATGGGGTCACTTCCCAGGCTGCTGCACGCCAGAGAGACAATAGCCAGCCAGATTTTTCAGGGAGCTGCATTGCTAAAGGATCCAGCTGTTCCTCTCTGGCCTGTGAAGGGTTTCTTTTCCTGTACAGCTTCTTAAGAAACAATAAAGTAAGCAGTAGGCAAAGCCCCTCCCTTCTCATGTGCATATTTGCTAGCAGCACACTACAGTTGTGCAACTTTGTAAACATTAAACCAGTGTATATATTCTCTCATGACATGTTTTTTGTTTTAGCAAAGTATTTATGACATATTACATTACTTGGGAATTAAATAATTTCCTAATTTTCTAATTTCCTTTATTTTTTTTCACCCAGAAAATGTTTTGGGATATCTACTATGGTAAGCTGGCCTCTTGATTTCTCTCCTTCATTGTACTGTCACATTATGAACATTTTGATTCAGACTAATACTGATTTTCTAAGAGTTTATGCTATGAGAAACGATCAGTCTCTGTTTGTCATGTCTGTAGTAAAGCAGAAGGAAAATTTTAGATGCAAAATGATTTTTAAAAAGTAATACACAGGAAAAACAATTTAAAGCTGCAAAAACAATAAAGGTAGAAGGTAAGTAAAAGTTGTCAGAGTAAATGGGCTACTTCTTTTCCTGAATCTGAAACAGCCTAGCACATGAGAAAGTGTGTTTTGCTGATGCAATACAGCAGCACAGTTTTATCAGCAAAACCTCCCAAATACAGAATTAGCACTAAAACCCGAGTAAGATAAATTGATATTAAAAGCTAATGAGCTGTCTACAAACTCTGCACAGTGGGATTGCATCATTCCCTGTCAGGTGCCAAGGTGAGAAACAAATCCATAGAAGCCGAGGGCCTGATGTAACTAAATGCCACCTGAACAGGAAGCCTCTGACAGCATCTCATGGTGACTAGGCCCTATTCTCTCCCTTTTTTCTCTGTGCTTCATCCCAAGTTTTTCTCTTGTTTTTAACTTAGCTATTATTAATTTCTAATCTTAGGTTTAAAGAGCGGATAAGGAGGTAGCAAAATCAGCAGTCAATAATAATTTTCTGCACAAGCCACTAAATCACTGAGTCCTGGGAACCATTACATAGAAGAATCCCATCAGTGCTATAAAGGTTATGAAGAATGATGCTAAATATTTGGCATTTTATTACTTTTGTGAGGGTGGGACTAATTTCTAATTTGAGTCATTGGATATTTGTACTAAGCATGTCATGCAGGCTTCCTCTCTAGCCTAGGATGGGTGAAGGGCAACCAGTTCAGAATGGTCCCTCCAAACAAGCTTAGCCACAATCAGGACACATTAGTGGCTTCAGCCTCAGGGGTGGCTTTCCTGCTGTAATGAAAAGCCATGTGTTCTGTCTTCTTCCTAAAGAGCAGCAGTGTGTGTTTCCTTCTCTGTGATGTCTTCTCTAACATTTTGGACAGTGTTGCCTTTGAAAAGTGGCTTCTTTCCTCCTTGCTAAACAAACACATTTTTTCATCCTGTCTTCCAATAATCTCATTTTCTAGACCTCTGGTATCCATGTTGCTTTCCCCTGAAAGTCCAGGGTGCAGTGGATAAATCTGCATTGTGAATAAAAGAGGAAAGGCTGAGCACCCACCTAACTGCTGGGTCACCCACCAGCTCTGTTCTGCACTGCTCCACCTTCATCCCTTCAAGTCAAAACTGATGTAGTGGCATCTTGCTGAATGTCTGCTGTCAGGGCACTTTGTCTGAGATCACACTTGTTCCCAGCCCTCTTTTATCAATAGCATAAACTTAGCCATTGCCAATCTCTCTTTAAACATCACTTTCCAAAAGTTTTGTGCATGCCTCATAGCAGTCTGCTCACTGCATGACAATGTCATTGGAGACATTTCTATTGTATGATGTTCACTGATTCCCCATAATATGATCAGATTTAAATGGTTTGAATTATTTGATCTTGAAAAGTGTATGTTGGTTTTTACTTCCCACCTTTTTATATTGCTGTGTGCTTATAGTTTAATCACAGCTTGCCAGTAACAGAAATCAGGCCAATTTCTCCATATTTCCTTGAATCTTCGCTTTTGTCCTTTAATAAAGCTAGGCGCTGGATTTCTTTTCTTCCCAACATGGATTTCAGAGCCTTGAATCCATCTAACTGCTTCAGGCTGCAGTAACCCCTCCCTAGCTCTAGCTCCTCAATTCTGCCTGCTCAGCTGTGCAGGTGAGATTCCCCCAGTTCACCCAAAAACCCTCCCTGGAGGCCTACATTGTGGTTGGATATGCTGGTGGCATCTGACTGCAGATGGGCTGAAGCTGGTAGCTCTTTCAGCCAGTATTTTAGTACATCTAACACTCAAAGATATGTGTGCCTATAGCCTAAGCAGATGATGATTGGTGTTTTATTCCCAGTAGCTGGCCGAGTTTTCACTTTTCCATCCCCAAAATCAGGTAGGGCAGCTTGCTGACTGAATTAACATCTCTGACAAGGTGTTAATTTTTAGAAAGGCTGGACAACATGTCCCAGGTTAGGCTCTCCTGGCTTGCTTACTGATTGCCTGTGTCTGTAATAAGTCGTTGTTACTTGGATAATGTTTTCAAACTGCTTAGGAGTTATTCCTGTGGGCACCTTGAAGGGAAACTGGCAGCTCTGCCTGGTGCTTCACTCACAGTGAGGACACCCTCTTGTTTCAATGTTCAGTTCAGCAGAAAGCGCAAGCTTGCTAGTGTCTGAGCTGCTGCATGATAATTGTGCAGATATAGAAAAGTTATATTTCCTCCTATTTTGATGTTGCTTGCTGTACACTTGCTCTATAATTTTGATGCCAGCTTTTTCTATCCAGTGCATATCAATTTAACATGGGAGACCTAAAACAGCAGTCTTATATTACATTTGTCAAAAAGCAGGGCCTGTAACTCAGTCCTTATCCCTGAATCAGAGCATCCATGCTCCAGAAGTAGGCTCTGCCTCCGGGCAGCTCCCAGCCTCTCTGACAGGGGCTGCAAGAGTGCCTCTGGAAGCAGATTTGACCTAAAATTACCCCTGAGGAGCAGTTCAGTGACACTTAGCCCATTTCCTTCCAAACTGCTCCCACAACCCGGCTCATGTGCCAGGATGGGGGCTGTGTAATTTGGGATCAGTGCTGGTGGTGACTCCTCCCTCTCCATTTCTTCAGGTGGCAGGAGGTGCTCCTCAAGCCCCTGCCAGCACAACGGTGTGTGTGAGGACAGCATCCGTGGCTACACCTGCACCTGTGCTGAGGGCTACGAGGGAGAGAACTGTGCTTTTGGTAAGCATTGCCCCCTTCTGAGAAGCCCCATCTCGTCTTGTCACAGGGTGTCCCCATGAAACCATACACAGCTCTCCCATGGTGCCACTTACCATGGTTTGGGGTAAAACACACGGTTCTGGCAGAGCAGGGGTGATGTGTGCTGCCTGCCTACAAAACATTACGGCACCCTGAAGCTCTGCAGGCCGTCCCTGTGCCCTGAGCCTCCCTTCTCTGGGGATGCAGCAAAAGAGCTGAAACCAAAGCACCTCATGGGTACAACCCAAAGCCAGCCCTGCCACTGCCACCTGCGCTGCCTGGCTGCTTGTCCTGCTGTGGTCCCAGGAGTGTGGCCTGAAGGACCAAGGCTGCAGTGCCAGGGTGGCTTCCCGGGCACCCTGGTGCCTCTGAGGCCACACACCCCCACAAGACAGACACTCAGGACAGAAGGACTCCAGAAAACAAACTGTTTCCAGTGAAAGGGAAAAGCATAAAGTAAACCAGATGCGTTCTGGCACAGGAAAACCCTGGGCCAGATACTATATTTTTATATCTGCCAGGTTGTTCTTTCCAGCCCTGACATCAGTATTTCTGCTGGTTCAGAGGTCCCCTGGGGTGGGAGACGCCCTGGCTGCAGAAGGCAGGGCCGTTCTCTGTATAAGGGGTGTGACTGTGACCAGCTTCTGGGGGAGCACAGAAGGTGACACAGCTTGGACCAGAGCTGGGAACTAGATCATCTCAGTGTGAGACTTTGGCATCATGTTATACAAGATTTTTTGCTACCTATGAGCTGGATCAAATAATAGTTGCTTTGTGCTAAAGATTTAAGTGTTTGCTTAGCTATAGAAAGTTAAACATGTTTCAAAGTTCATAATCCCTTTCTTTTTTTCTTGTCTTTGATAGCTGATAATTTAAACAAGTGTGCAAAATAAAAGCTACGGGTTTTTCTCAAAGCCAGAAACCTTAGCTGCCTTCTTCCTCAAGCAATACTTGTCTTCATAACATGCAACAGTTCTCCTGCTGCAGATACTTGGTGTTTTGTTTAAAAACCCATGGCACCCTTTCCCAACTCAGAGGTGCAGTGTCTGGTGCAGGGAGGTGCAGGGGGGAGCACAGTTTGCAATTAGACTGTGAATGCTGCAGAGACTCAGCTCTCTCCAATTTCTGTTTAACAAGGGAAAAAAATCCCTGTGGTAAATACAATCAAGCCAGCGTCCCAACTCAGAGCCACACAAAGTGAATAGAAAATAAAACATAGAGGTCTCAAGCAATGAAAGAATACTCCACATTTTTTCTCTGTTTGTTCTGTTTAGCTAAAAATGAATGTCACCACCAAGCAAAGGTAGGATGTGACCACTTCTGCTATCCAGGAAGTGATTCCTACCGCTGCTCCTGTGCTGATGGCTACGAGCTTGGGAAGGATAGAAAACAGTGCATCGCATTAGGTAGGTGTGAGCATGGGCATAAAGAGGGCACCTGCTCAGGGCTGGGATGGGCAGGCCACCATCTAACAGATGTGATCAGTCTGCTTCAAGCCTAAAGCAATATTAGTGGATAGAAAAAGGAATCTAGGGACCACCACCCAAGATGCCAAAGTAAGGTAAAAGAAGGGCTATTTGATCAGAACATTTAAGTATGAATCAGCAGAGAGGACTTGCTCTACCCTACATATCACTCGCTGGACCAGGTTTTCTGCTCCTATTTTTGGTAAAGAGTAATTCTCCTGAATGCGTGTTTGCTTGGGAATGAGATTCAGTTGATTACCATCAGGTGACCAATGGTCTAATAAATGAAGGGAAACATTTGCTGCCATATTAATCAGCTTGAAACAGTAGCCCTTTTTAGTTCTTCAGTCTCATATTAGGTGTCTCATTAAATATCATCCCCTTACAAAGTAGGTCTACTAAAACTACAGAAGTATATTTAGACCTGTGTCTGTATTAGCACAAGTGGGGCAGCGAAATCGGAGTTCATCTGTAGAGCCACGCTTTTGGCAGTGAAAGACTGATGTCCACACTCAGTGCGCACTTTAGATGGGCTTTACATCAAACTGGCCTAGTTCAGTCCTGTGGACTAAGCACCAGCCAGCTGTGAGAGCACATCATGTGTGCACCTGGAAGGTGTCCTGAGGTTTAGCTTCACCTGAACAGAATCCAGTGTGTGTGACCCAAACCCAAACCAAGTGGAAATTTGACAAATGCAGATAACTGGGTGATCCAATTGAAAAGCATGTGTGTTTTTTGAAGCAGATGAGAAAGGCATGCATGTCCCTAGAGTGACAGCTGTAACAAGGAAAACCCAGGATTTACCTTGTCCAGACTGGGCCATAGCTCTCAGGTATTTGACACAATTTGAATACAGGAAATAAAGATGAAAAAGCAAGATGTGCTAATGGTTGGCTGGAGAGGAAACCTCATTTCATTAGTGAAATGAAGCACAGTGAAACCTGGTCACTACAAGCCTAACAGTGACCATGTTCAGCCCATTGCTAAACTATTATGACTACAATTGCCAAACAAATTATTCCAATTTTCACCAGCTGAGAAACTGTCATTCTCCTTTTCCCTTGTGCAAAAGCAGAACACCGAAGTCTAGGTGGAACAGTAAGCATTTGCAGGTATTGGCTATCTTGAAATGATACAGTATGAAGTTTTGATTTTTTTTTTTAATTCATTTGTTAGATGCATGTGCATGTGGCAGACTTCAAGACAGTGAAAACCTTATAAGTGAAACCAGGAAGAAAAGTGATGAGCAATTTCCTTGGCAGGTATTCCTAGCAATACATGAAACCCATCACTTACCCTCATATGGATAGTGTTATATAAAGGTTTTTTTGCATTGTCTTAGGTGCTGCTGCTAAACTCAGAAGAGAAAGGCTTCTGTGGAGGAGTGTTGCTAAAAAGTAACTTCGTGTTGACCACAGCAGAGTGTGTCCTTCTGCACAGCCATTTTCAAATCAGGGTTGGTGCTGGTAGGTGATCCAAAACATTTTTTCTTGCTGCAGCACATTTCAGTATTGACAAGCTAAATTTTAAAAAAGCTTACTAAACTTCTTGCTTCATAAAAATATTGTTAAAGGAAACAAATATGATGTTATTTCATTTAAGCACCTCAGTCAAGTATCTGACCTAGAACTACAGCTACCCCACGTTCCTCTTTACAAGGCAAGCAGAAAGTGCCTCTTGAGCACAGTTCAGAACTCAGCACCCAGAGATCAGCTCAGCATGGTGGATTTAGTGGTGACTCATTTCATGCCTAAAGTCACATCAGTGCTGGATATTCACCCTTACTGCTGAACTGATTTGTGCTCCTACCAGCATTAAAAAGCTGCCAGTGTATTATTCCTCATTTCCTTTTACTGCAGAGGTTTCGAGGAAGAGCGCCTTTAGCTCCTCCGCTGCACGTGTTTCTCAGCATGACCAGGCAGCTTGCATGCAGCTTTCAGGTCTCTGATAAACTATTCCTAAGAGCAGTCAAATGTCATTGCTCCACAGGGCCTAACGGAGCAAGTGGAACTGGGAAGATAATGCAAATTAGTGAGAAGCACATACACATCCGGTACGATGAAGACACTGGTGAGAACAACATTGCATTGCTACAACTTCAAGAGCATGTTGAGTGCGACAACTCCCACCTTCCTGTGTGCACCCCTGAGAGAGACTTTGCAGAACATGTTTTAATTCCAAAACTGACTGGTACAGTCAGCGGCTGGAGAATGGAAGGTGATGAACTTCAACGCGAAGAGCTGCAGGTTTCGTACCTTCCTGCTGAGGACTGCAAACAAATACTCAACATCAGCCTCACAAACAGGCAGTTTTGTGGGCACCTCCAGGAGGCCACAGACAAACGCCTGGCTGGAGGAAGCTTTTTGGTTACTGAGTACAAGGGCACGTGGTTTCTGACTGGTATCCTGGGATCCTGGCCTCTGGAAGACACTGACTGGGAAACCCTGCTTTTCACCAATACTGCAAGGTATATGGTATGGGTTAAACAAAAAATAAAGTAAGACACAAACACAAACAACTCTCAAGCACCAAGCCCCTACCAATCGTTGCAAGGAAACATGGATGCAGCCATTTGACTCTACTACTATTTACAGCAATGGAAGTTGCAACAATGACATGTATTTAGCTCCAGTTTATACAGAAAAGCCTGTTTGTCTTTCCTTCTGCTGACACACAGCACTATGAGTCATGATACAGTAAACCTAGTTATTGAACTAAAAACTCATCTAGAACTGTTCATCCTAAACCTCAAAACATGTTGAGTATTTTTCTGTGATTTCAAATGTTGCTAGTACCCTGAGGTTTGATTCAGCAAATTCATATTCTTATTTCATGATCCATACAAGTAAAACTTAAAATACATGGGCAATGTCAAGTTTTTAAATGTCTATGTTGACGTAGCACTTGACATTTTCATCACACTAAAAAATGCTTCCTCTCACACATGGAATCAATGTTTTCCCTTATGATGGCCATGTCAGTTAGAGGGTAAAATAAAACCCAATTGTCAAAGACAACAAAAAATAAATGTTTTATTTGTTTTAAAAATAATTTTAAAACCCCAAAACTAAAATTTCATAAGTCTGGACAAAGTTATATTGTACCACCCCCAAACAAACAAACAAATCCCCAGGGTAGTAACAATTAAAATAATGGGTCCAGTGGTAGTGTTTTCCCTAGAAGCAAAATAAAACAGAGTATGGATAATTTAGCTACATGAGTTTTTGTTCATCCTAACAAAAATTAAACATAATATGACCAGAATTAAAAAAAAATTCCAAAGCCATCTGTGGGCACCTACCACTTATACTCAAACCCGTAAGTATTACTGACACAGTAAAACTTTTGGTATCAAACACTTCTCTGTTTTTTAGACACAGTTTGAAGAGATTATTTAATACCAGCAAAATTATTGAGACTTTAAAAAAATTGGAAACCATGTAAGAAAACATTTCTTCCACTCTGAAGAATGCAGTAACACAAGTAACAAAGGCTGATACTTCTCTCTGAAGGACAAACACAGAAATAGTAACATGAAGTACTTTATAAAAGCTTTTAAGTAGTTGGGAAGGAATTTGGAATGCTTTGCTTTATTTCTTCATGAGATACTTTGAATGATCTAGAAAGCCTGTGGAAACTACCTCTTAAAAGTCAACATCTCATTTCAATGCACTTTGTAACACTGGCAGCCTTGGCCATTGTGGGAAAGGAGCCACAAACAGTTCCTGGTATTTCAGTCCTGGACATGAACCAGGCCATTTACAGTGTTCTTGGGGTCACTGGGAGCAGTTCCACTGGGCAAGCTGAGTATCTGAAGAGTACTTGCATGGCTAAGATACAATACTCAACAACACACTGTTGACAGTGGAGGAAATGGGTTCTGCTTGCTGACCACAAGCTTCTGATGCTGATGGGATATGTAGCCTTTAATGTGACCCTGGAAGAAGGAGAAAAAAAGCAGGGTTAGTACTTAGAGCTGGTAACACAATCCCTACAACCCAAGCAAACACCTAACCATAGCAATAACCATAAGCTAACCACAGCAAAGCTGTTTATGCTCATTCACCACTGCACTACTGTACTTAAATATCCATCAGGGTCCAGTTTAGGTAACTGGGTCACCTTGGAGAGCAAGCACGAAGTCGTAGCCACCACCCTGTTTGTGTACTAAGGGCGCTGTCAGACCGAGAGCCTCTCGTCAGGGCTCCCCATGGGTCTGCTTACACTGCCTCCAAGAGACAGAGCTCTAGAGAAGTGTTTCTAAATTTACTCTTGTTCACTTTAAAATGAGGATTTTAATCAATTAGTATTCCATACCTAATAAACTAAATGACATAGTACTTTCTTTTCAGCATAGTGTTGTAACTGTGAAAGAAATCTACCAGTGACCTAGACTACATCAAATAATGTTTCAGAAACAGAGTACTGGTTAATTTTCTTGCTGTCACTACAATGATGCTTCACCACCTCTGATTCAATAAAAATATTTAGATTTCAAGCTTTTATCCATTTATAAGCAGCTGAGATTCACTTAGAGTAAAACAGAACCAAAGAAATCTGGCTCTATTTTTTTCTAATTTGAGAAGACCAAGAGTCTCCTACTTCAAATGCAGAACAAATCTTTTTGGTGCCACTTGAAAGATTTGTATTTTTAAATCAATGTTTCTGCATATATAGAAATATCAGTATTGGATTTGTAATGTGAAATTCAATTTTAACTGATTCCTGCAAAAAAAGGCAGGAACTAGAGGAAGTCCTCAGGGCAAATGAAAACATTTCACTTTGAGCACAAGTCTATTAAAAAAAAAAAAAAACCACAAGAAAACCGGGGATTACTGCTGTGTTTTTTGTCATAAACCATTATTCTCTATCTAAAATTTTTCAATGTCAGAAGTGTGGAAGCACCAGACAATGAGTGGTCAGCACTTACCAAATATATGAGGTTAGCTAAAATACACTGGACTTCATCAATATCAACATCATCTACTTGCATGAACTTCAGAGCAATCAGAAAAGCATCTAGAGATAGCTGATGAGTTTTGAGTAGTAAATATCTGAAAGAAACAATAGGAAAATGTTGAGAAATAATCACTTAAAAATTCTGTTTCTTAGAAAAACAGCCTTTCTACAATAAATTCACCTTAACATGAAGTCAGAGAGAAGTAAGGAGCATATACAATTCTACCCCAGTCCCAGGTGAAAGCATATTAAATCTGCTTTTGCAAAAATGTAGGTTTTGTTATGCTTACACTTTCTTGAAGAGATTCCTGTATGTGATGATTTTCAGCTTCTCAAGGATAAGAAAGATTCCACATCGAATAAAGAAGGTCTCATGCTTTGTCAGAGCATCATTCAGAAGGAGAAGATTTCCTTCACTGCAAGGATAAAGAAATGAAAAAGTGAGAAGGCCTCACACCAATGAGAAAAGAAAGTATGACTTGGTAGGAATATGCCTCCCCTGCCTTCCTCAATCACCCCAGAGAAACACCTTTTACTCAATATTTTTTGAACACAAAGCAGAAAAGCAAGCATCATACCTCACAGACTTAGTTACTTCAGCAAACTGCATAAGGTCATACTTTTTTAAGAGCTGAACTGTTGGCATATGGCCCTGAAAAAATAAACAGTGTCCAAGTTTTCCAGGGTAAGGTTAAATGCATTTTTAATAGAATCTAGTAAAAAAAAAAAATCTAGCTATAAAAAAATTTGTTAAGAGAAAAAAAAGAACCTTTAACCACTTTTTTTTTGTACAGAATAAGAAGTGAATAAAAGTATTTGCAAGACAACCCCCTTGTCCCTCTCAAACACCTCATAGCACAACTCACAATAACTACTGATTTATCATGATTTAGGGATGATTAATACTTAATGTTACGGAACAACTATCAAACTTGTAGAATCAAGATCCTGTGACATGAGGCCTTGGCAAATTCAAATTTTACGTCATGGTTGTATCATCTAATCTACAAACAGAAGAACTGCAGGACTCCCAAGCATTTCCAAAGGAGTATGAGCAGTGCTTCAGCCTTGTCATGTGTTATCTCAGTCTGTAACAGATTTTTTCTTCTCTATGCCTCCAAGCAGAAATAAAAATGTTCTCTCAAAAAATAAACACCACCACCATGCCCCCCTCCCTCCACAGAAAAAGGAAGAGAAAGGTTAAATTAAAGAAACAAAATTCATTCTTATTGTTAGATCAGTTAAGACTGAACCATCTCCAGAATCAAAAAGAAACTGTCTTTTATCCCCTGTGCAGCAAAGATCAGAATGCACATTGACTTGGTCAGACTTTAAATTTAGTTACATCATGCTATGGTGTTGCTAACTTCTTTCCTGGATGAAGGATTAGCTGTGAGCAGAACTGAGCTGCAGGTTTACTGAGAGCTGCTAGGAACGAAAAAAAAAAAAAACAACACACAAGCTATTTTAGTAGTTTGAAGTTAGTGTTCATGTTTGGGCTCTGATTTAAAAAAAGCAACTGTAAATACAATGACCTTTATCTAGTTTCTTTAATGCCTCTTGTACACTAAAACTGCTTTAGAAAAGCCACACTAATTCTGGGCACTAACAGACCAACCAGTTTAAGGCACCCAGTCAGGACTGGGACAAAGCTTTTAGGGAGACGGTTAATAAGTTTTCCTTTATCAACCCTACCACTGATTGATCTGAAAAAAACCATTAAGAAAGTCAACAAATAAAACAAGGAAAACAGAAGCCAATTCTGTTTTCCATACCCACTATACTCCCTCTTTACCCACTTGACACACCAAGGGATTGGAAAGGGAGCACTGAAAGGAAGAAGCAGGGAAGTCATAAACAGGTCAGGGGGAAGATGGAAAATGGCAAGTCAATAAAGGCAGGTGATAACATTCTACATGGGTAACATGGGGTACATGGGTAACTTTGGGAACAGGGCCAGAACAGGAAACTCTAAAATCTACTTCCTGTCCCCTCAGTGACAATTAATTAATACTCAGCATAATCCACTAATTCAGGAATACACAAATGTTAGTACAGCACATGGGAAAGGACAGGAACAAGAAACATGTGCTTAATTCTTTTCATAGAAATATGAAATGATCAAATAGTAACAAGTCTTCACTGACTTTTCAGAACCAAAATGCTCTGCCTCATGACCCTTCTGACACGGTCTTGAATGTGAAAATGTATGAGGTACAAATAAAAAAGCCAAAGACAGGCTGTAGCTGTGGCAAACCCCTCTCAACAGTCCTCAGCCATCTGTTTGCACACTCTTCTTTCTTACACCAGGTGAAAGAGGCAGACAAATTCTGCTTCTAGTGAATCCACACCTTCCCTGGCTTTTGTGTGCAGTTGATCAGCAAAGAGGCACTCTGCTACAAGACAGAAGTCACACTGTTGAGTGCTTCTCCAAAGAATTCAAATACTTCATTAAAGTAGTAAGAGCTGTTTGCAGCCTTAGGAGGGGTGGGAGAAAGGAAGGGAGAAAGGAGGGCTGGGTTGGTTTTGTTTGGGGGTGGGGTTTTTTTGTTTGGCTGTGTTATTTCCCCCCCATCTCCTTTCCTATATTGCTATAAATGACAACTCAACACTTTTTGCCCTCACATAACAAGGTGTGCATATGCTGGCTCTTACAGGGGTAAAATAGCCTCTGAATTCCACTAAGAAAATACTGAGCATCAGTTTTGCAGTCTGCATGTGTACCCCCTTCCCCTTATTTAGGAAAGTAGAACCTACTCACCAGCAACATTTTTACTGGCAGCAAGTAGATCAAAATCATTCTTTTGTTCTTCTGGCTTGATCGATGACAGTGCTCAAAGGCAAATGACAGATACTCTTCAGCTGCAAGCACAAGTAACACCAATCAACCACAAAAATGGATTAAGCTGTAACCCAAATTCTGTGCTCAATGTCTATCTCTCTTGAACACATAACATTTGAAATTGTATAAAAAAAATCACGCCACTCAAAATACATAAAGAAAAATTGGAGATTCACACAAAATACAAAGTATTACCAGAAAGGTAAGTTCTCCTTCAAAAAGTCAAAAGAAAACTTGTCAAGATCTTGATGTCAGACATTACAATTAAAGTAATATTGGAACTTTCAGCTCATATCAGTAATATGATTGTGCTCCTACTACAGAAGCAGAGAATCTCAAGAAGTGCTGATAATACACTCTATTTCCTAAATTTAGATTAGGTTCTTCAAGAGATGAAAGCTGAATGCAATGCCCACATCTCTTGAGCTGCAGAAATGTCCCAGTGAGACCACACAGCATAACAGCGTGAAAATCTCTCAGCAGCTTCCACCAACAGAGAAAAAATGATAAGCCTGAAAGGCAGCACACACTGTTTGGAGTAATAGCCAGCTCCAGAACAGATGTTGGTCAAGGGCTTCAGTTAATGATGAAGCTGTACACCTTAGCTCTAGAAGCATTTCTCTTAGTGAAATCTATTAGAAATCTAGGAAACGCAGTTTGTACATCTTCCAAAAATCAATGGATCAAGAAACTACACTTTGCTACACTACAGTTTGCTGAAGATTTCCTACGTGGCACATAGCAACTTGAAGAGTTGAAGACTCCTCTGCAAAACTTTTACAAACCTATTCTTATGGGTGCTCACATATTTTGTAATGCACAGACATAATGCGTAAGACTGTAGGGAACCTCACTGACACAAATATTTTAAAGCTGGGCATACACTACCATTAGAAGTGTCATGTAACCTCATCTCTGTTTCAAGTCAGCCTGTGGGCCTTGGACCTTTCAGCATGACTTTTCCTTTGATCAGTGCAATTCTGAGTCACACACACACAACTTCAGCAAAATTTCATGCCAAGCAGCAAGACTTTAAACGTGTCTTACTGGCACACAGTACCTTGCTTAAAGTCACTGTCAAACATGGCCTTGCGTCCAACATAGTATTTGTACGTAACTCTCTGTGCCATACTATACTCATCCTTCAGATTTGAGCTGTCAATTGCTCTAATTAAGGGCTTACAGAGATGGAGCTTGTTGATCTGTTAAAAAAAATAGCATTTTAATCAGTGTAGATAGATGGTATTATATAAAAAGTAGGGTGGGTTTGACTTAGAATATGAAATACAAAACACAGCTTACCAGACTTGAACCCTACCTTAAAATAAATTTTAAACAGCTGATTCACAAGAAACAACATGCCCCACTTTTTCGAGTCTTCAATGCCTGCTCGACTGTCATAAGAAAAAAGAAAAAAACTGCTAGTACTGAACATTGTAAGAAAATAAAGACTTTTTCCTCACGGTAAATTCATTCCATAGATATTCACTCCATAGCATTTTCAAGGTAAACATAGGTGTAGCTCTGCTATATATTTTCTCAACATAATGAAAAGATGTCATGCAGAACACTATTAATCTGCATCAGGGTCCTCATTCCAGTCTGCAGATAACACACACAGCAGTGGCTTATACTTGATATGACCTAGAAAGACCTAGAAAAAATCATTTTTTCCACTTCAGAAGTGTTAAAATTGCTAACACTGGAAACCAGAGCCACCTCTTTTCTATCTAATTTATTCTAATGGAGCAAACTTCACAACTAACAAGGCACAGAACCATTAATCACCTTTCCCGAGAAACAGGGACATAATCAGTCCCTCCCAACCATACCTGCTAGGAATGCTAAACCTGAAGTCAAGGCTCTCCCTCTGTAGTTAATAGTCAAGAGAGAACAGACAATAAATGAGAAGAGACAAGCCTCAGAAGCGCTCATTCTGAGACCCATATATGGTCTAAGTAAGCAGGAAAATCTAAAGCAAAGTTCATTAATTTCTCAGTAATTTACTAGTGCAAATCCAACGGAGGGTCTTTCACTTACGTGTCACTGGCACAGACTCGAAAGCAGCCCATCAGCAGCTCTGCTGCTTTTTCCAACATGTCACCAACTTTGCTTTTCCCTTTCTTCACAAGCTGCTGATCTGCCTAGCAAGAAATGATATGCAATTCTACATCATAGTTCACAGGGCTGCAAAGTTTAGTTTTTTAATTTGGCATTTTATAAAGTATTATAGCAAGAGATCTGTGATGGCTGCTATCTCCCAAATCTAGAAGGCAGTCAAGTTCCCAGAACAAAAGAAAACACTTGGAGAGGCTCCTGGACATGTACCAAGCCCGAGGTAGAGAAGGACAGTCCTTGGAAAATAGGATCACTATTACCTTTAGTATCACTCAGCTTAATACAGGTCTCAGAAACCTAAATTCAGGTTTAACACCTGAATTTGAGCACTAACACTTCAACTCAAGCGTACAAAGACCAAGAGCCTGGAAAAAATTATGGAGTTTGAGTCTTAGAATTTATAATTTCGTTTCTCTCCATAGCCACAAAGACTAGATTTTATTTCTAAACCATATTCAACAGTTTCCAGTAGTATCTCACACTGCTGGGACCTGGGACTTCGAGAAGAAAGATAAAACATATGTTACAGCAGCAAGAGGAAATAAAATAATTCAGCTGTAAAGATATGTGAAAGATCCACACACTGACTAATGCAGAACTTCAAGAGAAAAAAAATAGCAAGTAGATGTTTATTACATGCTTTCTAGAATGTTTTATTATAGTGTTTGCATTCTCACTAGCTGAAACATAAATAAAAGAAGTGTAAATGCATCCTGCTGCAGAAGTCTTCTGAAACCAGATCCTCTGAATACACTAAGGTTAGAAGACAGAGTTGAAACACTTCCAGCATGACTGATTCAACACTACCCTTTCTCATGCATCTCAGAGATAAGGATTTCCCTCATTCAAACTGAGAACTGAGACTTGTTGCAGAACAGTCACACACACAAAAAATACTCCCTGTGCAAGCATTCCACATGTGGTTTTGTGGGTAGGTGGGCATGAGAGTGATGAGGGGATGAACACTGAAAAGACTGGATATTGTCAACCCTAGCCTCACTTGAACTAGCTTCAACTCTTCGGGTGAAGTTACTACGAACAAAATCGCAACTCTGCCACTTACCTTGGCCTAGAAGTTCTCAATAGATCCCTACACAAGCTACTTCAATTCACCAGCCTGAGAAAAACAATGTAAATTTGGGGATTATTAGCATGTCAGCAGTTGTATGGGCTCACCAAGGGCTTCAAAGAGCATCAGAAGTGATGCACACTTCTGGAAAAGGGGAGCAGAGAGTTCCCTCTTCAGATCTGGTGAATGGTTAGATCAGCTTGGTTGTCTGTGATACCTCCAATTTCCACCAAATCCCAGGGATAACATGGGAGTAGTGACTTCTGCATGCTACTCAATAAAGAAAATATTTATCCCTTCATAAGTTCTAAGCAACTGGTGGGGGTTGCATTCAGGTCCTCAGAGCTCCTCTTGTTCTGTCTCCAAATAGGAGGTGGACAGATCTAGCAACCTCATTTTTCAACAGGACTGGATGAATTTAGTGTGTCAACAAAATCCTAAAGTATGAGTTAATGAGAACTGAGCAAAATTAGACTGTGTAATAAGCTCTTTAAAAATATTTCTATTATGGAAATACCAAACAGATAAAAGTAATGAGGCTGTTAATCAGATCTACTTACATTATTAGCAAAAATTCGAAGATCAAGGGCTACAGAATACATAATAGGTAAGGCCCTGGGAAAGAAAATCATAGTATACTTAGTAGGTGCAAATCAAGCAATAACTAAGACATGAGAAACAGGCATTTTTTTTTGTCAGTTAGTCATACAATTAGAAAAGTATGTATTAATTTCTTAATGAAGACGGATGCACTTCTTAAAAGGACAGTTCTTCAAGATCTCAGCATTTCAGAAATCCTACACTACTACAATACACTACCATAATTACTTCTAAAGTCTTTTTTACTGTGGCTTTAATAAAATTCCCCTTCTCTTTGAACAAATCCTTCATGTATTTACATATGGACCATTCTATGTAATTAAGCTCAGATGTTTATTTTTCACACTTTGGACATGAAAACTCAACCAGGCAACAAAGCAAATTAGGCTTGATTTTAGCATCACTGAAGATAAATAAAACTATAGGTATAATTTAAGTTTGACTCCAACTGTATTATACTAGGAAAAGAGGAGTCTATTTTCTAGTAGCTTTCTACCATGTACTCACCAATTTTCTTCTTTATGTGCCTGAAATGCTCGCAGGAAAGACGTATTGTATTTAGGAAAATTTAAAATGCCATGAAAGGAAGCACAGATTTGAGAAACAGCTTTTCAGTGGTACCATATATGACTTCATGAAAGACTAGAAATCAAAACACCATCAAGAAGTTGAGGAGCTGAGTTGCACTATGGAAGAATGTGAGCACAGGCATGCACTCCTTTGAGTGGCAGCAGCAGTAAGAAACACTGGCCAGAGATAAGATAGAAGCTTCTTTATCATTATCTTCCCCTCCAGCCAAGTACAAACTGCAAGGTATTATAATGATTTGAGACTCTCCTATGTTCTGGGAGAAATTAATAATCTATTTTAGAGCCGAGTAAAACATTCTTTCTTAGCCCTATAGAAAGCTGGAAGAAGAACGTATCTGGATTTCCTTGCTTAGAAGCCTAAACAACTGAAGTGTATTGGGAAGATCACATTTTATTAGATTTTCAAAAACCATAAAGAGAACTTATTCTACAAGAAGTTAATCTGAAAACAATATGCAAGATTTATGGAAAAGGATATTGGACAATAACTGTTTGGCATTTGTATGCTTCTACGAAGTCATGGTTTGCAACAGCATAAGTACACCTGTCAAAGAAAAGGTACATTAGTGCATCAGAAAATATACATAAATGAAATATTTATTTTTGTGTCCTACCAGGCATGAAGTTTTACAGTTTATTTAAGGCACAAAGAAATACGACTAGAAGCATTCCAAAAAACTGGCACAAATATTTAATAGAGCACTAAGCTTGATAACTGTAGAAAACAGATCCTAGAGATGAATAGGTATTTATTTTATATAAGCTCATGCTTATTGAAACTGTCACTAAGATTAAATTTAAAAAACACAAGATTGTTGAGAGAGACTCAATGCAGAAAATTATTTAGTAAAAGCCTCATAGAATTACTTAGATACTAAGCTCTCTTAAGAGTACTTTTATGATTAAAATTCCCTTCTAAAATATTTATTTCCCTTACTTATTTCACTCTAAATTCTTGTGCAGCTAGTAGGCAGAGGGGAAACAGCAAGCACTGACACCAAAGCTGTGCCAATGGCCATACACAGATGACAGCCAGGTACATAGAGCAAATTTTATATGGAGAGGAGAAAGAAAGTCTCTATTTCCTGCAATTCTAGCCTTATTTATAAGAGTGTAAGCCCTTTAAAATAGGAAAGTAAACTTAAGGATATCCCTCCCTATCTCTGCTGTACACCTCACAACTGCCTTTACATTCTGGGCCCATCTTTACCTTAAGTGGGCTGCAAACATTTCATCATATGGTGATTCCAAAACTTGTTGACACTTCTCCTCTGGAGATGGAAGCTGAGTGTAGAATAAATCAATAAAACATTAAATTAACATCCAATGCACCAGAAACAGAACATCACATGCATATTTTCTCATGGCAGTTCTCACAGATATGCCAGGGTTGGAAGGGACCTCTAGTATGCATCTACCAGAACTTTAAATTACATTACCAATCATATCCAGAGTAATGAATTGCTGGTGTGCATTCTGTCTCCAGAACCTGAACAGAGCCAGCCTTTAATAAAAGCATCCAAACCACACAAACACCAGGCCCTTACTACCCACTGGTTTTTTGTCTATAGTGCCTTCCATGCTGTTATGCTACTAACTAATGCAGACCTAGTCAGAAGCGACATTCAAAACTGTATCTACCCAGAAAAAAATTCAAAATGGGACACAAAGACCCAAAAGCCTTGTAAGAAGAAAAGAGAAGCAAACCTACATGGAGATCCCACCTCAGCCTGTGAAACAGATTTCTAAGGTTTCTCTCCAATGGAAAGGAACACACATATAGAGCTAGGAAAACTGAAAGTAAAACAAAAGGTCAAAATACAGATCCTCACCTGTAGCCTTGGGTTTGCAACATGTGGATGTTTAAATGATACTAATTCTGCACAAAAGGTACCATCTCTGGTCTCAATGGCTTCTTGCACCTACCAAAATAAACACTCACATTACAGAATAAAATCCAGCAACAAGCACACAACATGTTTACAGAACTACAGAAGCCACCACCTAGTTACCATGTTCGTACATATTAATATCAAATCAAATGTGAGTTTTTAAAGGCTTAAAACTGAATAAATAATTTCCTATTTCCAATACACCTGTTGTTCAAAAAGGTCTCAGGGAGAAGGTAGAGAGAACACCATCATGTTTTTTTCCTTATTTGTAGGATGCAAGCATACATATGTACATGGGTTTAGCACTGTAAAACAGCAGATGGGAGCCAGATTTGGTCAAGCGTTTTAAAATTCCAGCTGGACATCAAACATGGATGCAAAGATGCAAACTTTGAGAAATGCTTTAAAATGAAGATTTAACATGTACATATAATTCCAAAGGCAATGTCTGATATTAGACTGATATTCCATCTGTACCAAATGCTTTTGAAGCCTGCTAAGACTGTAAATGTTATATTCTGTGGAAGAATGGTTTAATCCTGCTTCCTACTAAAGATAACTCCTTGTAAAATCAGTCTGCTTGAACAGGTTATTGTGACATCAAGGTGGAAATGTATTCAGTTATGGAGGTAGTTTCAGGTATTACTTCTTAAGAGTTTCCTTTGTCATATTTTTGTGTCCCAATATGAAAAAAGTATCTTTTTGATGTATGGAATACTCATACCAAATGGGAAAAAAACCCATAGAATAAAATAGCAACAAAAGAGGGAAAATCAACTGTTGAAACTCTTTCAGAAATTTGTGTCTAGCTTTTATTTCAGGAAAAAGAAGAGCTAATTTTACATTTGCAAGATACTTTTTCATACTGAATGTCCAATGGAGTGTCAACCAAACAAGACGTAGACTTTTCAGAGCAGACCTCTGTCCTGGGAGATCTCAGATGCTCCATTTTTGGAGACTAAAACCCAAACACTTACTTTCTTTTTGTGCCTTAACTAATGGCAGACGAAGTAAGATGGTACCAGTGACGAGAATACGATGGTCCTGCAAGAACCACCCAGAGTGGAGACACAAGGAGCTTGTCACTGACAGCTCCATCCCGCTGGAATCCCGGCGGCTCCGCTCCTGCACACATCCTCCACGACAGACGCGTGTCCGCATCCGTGTGCGCCTCCGAGCCCTCTATCCCTCGAATCCTGAGCTGCACTGGCTCCTGGACACGCACAGAGCCCACCGTGGCGCTTCTCACAAATCAGTTACCTCAGAAACGCCCACGCTTTTCAGGCATTCCGGCTGTACATCCTGGGCACTCAGACGGTGTGTGCTTCATGCACACTGAACAAATCTATTTCCCCACCGCATCACTCATCCTACGCTGATTTATTTCTTAACCAAGGAACCATATTTACAGCACACAAAAACACACCCGCATACTCAAACAGGGCCCACAGACTAATTTAAAAAAAAATTTAAAAATCTTGCTTACTTGCTGCAAGTACTGATTAATGGTGATGTGCGCCATTAAGGGGCAAGGAGATGAGGCGGACGCCCCGCACCGGTGCCACCGTGCAAGCCCCGGATCCCCCGGATCCCCCGGATCTCCCGGAACTCCCTCCGCGCTTCCGGATCCCGGCGCGTCCCAGGGCGGCGGGAACGGCCCTGAGCGTCACGTGACAGCCCCAGCGGCCGCTGCCCCGCCCACCGCGGGTACGGGGCGTGGCTTCCCTCGGGCAGCCAATAGGAGTGAGCGTGGGCGCGCGGCAGCGGTAACCCGCGCGCGCCCGTTGTCGCTGCCAGCCGTGCTGGCCCTGGTACCCTCGGCTCGGCCAGGAGGCGGGCGCTGCCGCCGCGTGGCAGGACGCTCCAGTTACTTCCCCAGGAGAGCTATGGAGGCTCGCCTCCCCTATCTCCTCGCTAGCTCCGTTGCGCACGGGGAGCGCTGGCGAGGGGTCGCGGTGAACTTGGGTCGAAAAAGTTGAACTGAGCATTAAACTCCCGAGCAGGTTGACTCCTAAAGGCACTGACGCCGGGGAGATGTGTGAGACAAGGACGTGCTCCATGTTCGTGCAGGCTGGGCTCGGTTGGGTTTGGCAGGTGCCGGTGAGCAGGGCGCGGGCGGACTCTCGGGATGGTGGCTTTTGTGGGCGGCAAGAGCGGCTGCTCCTTGGCTTTCGTTCCGGCCACCCTTCGGCGGCTACCAGCAAACAGCCAGGGCAAGCAGGGGACACCGAGGGGCTGCTGCCGCCGGCGGCAGGCTGTCCCGGCCCGGGAGCCATCTTGTGAGCGGGGCTGGCGCTGCCCGAGCGCCGCGGGCCGCCCGGACTCGGGAACGGACTCGAACCCGAACCCGGACCCGCACCCGAGCCGGCCGCCGGGGCAGGCGGAGACGGGCGCCTCTCCCCCGGCGGCCCTTGGCAGCCGCCCGCCGGCACTGGGGGAGGGCAGCTGGGTGGTGGCGGCGGAGGAGGAGGAGGGGAGCGGAGGCGGGGACCAGCCGGCCCCGGCCCGGCCCAGCCCAGCGCGTTGCCCCGGCCGGACACGGCGCCCGGGGCGGAGATGGCGGACGAGCCGCAGAAGAAGTCGCACTTGTCGGCCTTGGTGGGACACACGAACGGGCTCACCAAGCCCGCCTCGCTGACCGCCACCCGCTCTACGGGAGGAGGAGGCGGAGGCGCGACCGCCTCCTCCAAGAAACTCGTGATCAAGAACTTCAGAGGTGGGTACGGGGCAGGCCGGGCCCTCTGTCCTGGCAGGTGCGCTCGGCCCGATCTTTGTTTACTGCGGCCCCGGCCGCTCCCCGCCCCTTGCCCGCGGCCGGGCCCCGGCGCCCTGTCGGAGAGGGGCGGCTGCCGCGGGGCTGATAACGCCGCCGGGCTGATAACGCGGCCGGCACCGTGCCCGTGTAAGGGCTCCTGGGGACACGCGTGGGGCTCCGTGCGCGGGGCCAGCGGCCGTAGGGAGCGGGCAGAAAGCCACCGTAGTGTCAACGCTGATGAAAGCCAGGCGAGGGTGGTTGCCTCGCTAAAAGTAACTCGGGCGTCAAACACAGCGGCTGGGGGGTGAAGCGCGTCGTGCAAAGGCTCGGGGGGGATTAGTGACCCCTCTGAGTGTGCCAGACTTACATCGCCAAGAGCACAGTGGCTTGGCAGAACTTGATGGAGCAGCAGGGAGAGAGACGTTGCTGCAGGCTCTCGTTGCATGGCCATTTTCAAACTACCCGTGTCTTACTTCACAGAAAGACCCAAATTACCAGATAATTATACTCAGGACACCTGGCAGAAACTTAATGAAGCGGTGGGAGCAATACAGAGTAGCATTTCTATTAAATACAACCTTGAAGAGCTCTACCAGGTAAGCTACATAAGGTTTTGGTTTTGTTTTTTGCAAATAAACTGCTTTGACACACATAATGTATTTTGATTTCTTAAAAGGGGATTGAATAGTTTGCTACGTACTCTGTTTCTAATCAGTTTTTGTATATCAGTTCCTCGGAGAGCTGCCAGGAACTGGGCCCATGAAAAAGCAGTTTCTGCTGGGAGTCACAGAAAGCTATTCCTGGGCAGGGCTGAGATCTAAGTCTTAGTATCTTCAATACTCTGCCCACTCAGCATGCTGAAAACAGGATGTTACTCTAACAGGGTTATGAAGTTACATATTATATGATGATTTTTGTGCATGCTGTGGTTTCTTGTAAACAGTAATGTTGAAGTATTTGATATTATCGCATTATACTATTACACTTATATACCTTTTGGGGAATTAAAAAGGAATTTTGATTGAGCAGCCAACAAACTGTCACATTTCAGGTTATTGTTACATTTTCATAACAATCAAGATCTTAGTTTTTTGGTTCAGGTGATGAAAAAGCATTTCTGGAACACCTGGACTACTGGAGCAGGGGCTAGGGCGGGTAAAAGAGAGATGGACTCCTGAGCCATTTCTCTACTTTCTCCAATTATATGTGGTTTAGTTCTATGTTATTTCAGATGTATGTGCTTTGAGGTATTTAGCTGAAGTAGCAGCTTTTTAGAGTGATCATGCTATAAAAGATTACTGATGCACTAAATTGTGCTACATAATAATATGTTATGAGTTTTTTGTGGGGGCAGGTGTTAGATCTGCAGGTTGTTGTCCTTGCCAGATCAGGACTGAAAATATTACTATGCACACCTAAAGTTTTCTAAATGTGTAGATGAGGTGCAAAGGGGGGACTGTGAGAGAGGAGAAGGCCAGTAGTCCGTACTGGGTCCCTGTTCAAGATGATCAGGATGGATTTCAGAACTGACTATACTTACCTCTTTAGTTAGGGTATGTAATATATGGGTCTAAAGTAGCTGATTATGTAAATGTATATTGACTTAAAGTAATTATTCCCTTTAAATGGAAAACTTGATTGTAATATATTTATCTATTAATACTTGCAGATTTGCAGAGTTTGAATGACATAATGCATTTTATTGTTTTAAATTCAGCATTTGAAAAACCCTGCTTTTTCATGTCTAGCAAAAAAAAAAAAAAAACAAACCAAAAACCAGCCCACAGATGCTTTGAGTGTTACCTAACTTGTTTTCAGAGGCTCAGAAATGAGATTATAGTAATAAGTCTATGAAATCACTAGGGTACATGCTTGAGTTTTGGCAGAAGAGGAGAGATATTTCAGATAAACTGTGAAGGGTGAACTGCTTGCTTTTTCTCTTTGCCTGCTTATTTGTAAAAACTGGGCAAGGCTGGTCGAGTAATCCTTAGGGCAGCAAATCAGGAAGATTTCTGCACAGTGGGTGGTGGTGCTCGGTGTGCCTGTGCACAGACAGGTTTTACTCTCCTGCCAGAGGAATAAAAGATGAGGTTCAGCATCCATTGGAAACCTGATCTGTATTTACAGGTCATTTTTACTGCCTGGTGAGCACTGGGTCATCCACAGGGGAAAATATCTCTGGGTGCATCAGTTTTTACTATCAGGCCTTTGTGGTGGTTTTTGGGGTTTTTTTGAATCTTTATCTGACACTATGGGAAGAAGTGAGAGGCCTGCTAGAGTTCAGTGCACTCAGTGGGCTGGTGTACCAGCCTACAGCTGAACCTTCTGATTTATTTATTTAATTTGGCACAGTGGCTGAGAAGAAACTGAAGAACAATGATGAGGCTGTGTGGGAAACCTGAAGGATACTCCTTTCCAGGCATTAGAGGCAGCATGGAATCAGGCTTGAAGGTGCTTGGCAGAAATGTCGTCAGTGAGCAATGGGAGGGTGGCAGCCAGTTTTTTGTGACTAAAATAGAAATGATGTCTGGGATTGGTGGTAGATTGCACAGGTTTTGATAGAAGTAGCTTATACTTGATGGGATAGAGAAAGTGGGGCAGTACAAAGAATTGCAGAATGAGGAGTGAGTGATAAAAATAATGGAAAAAGAAAATTACCTTTGCAGTGAGGTCCTAAATAACCTGAAGTGGGGCAGCGCTGCCCTTCTGGAGGACATAGAACAGGACAATGTAGCAGCAAAGGAAAGATAGTAGAGCAATGAAGGAAAAAATTATGAGAGTCCTGACCAGACTTATAGTTGGATGGGTGGATAGGAGTGGCTGTAGCATTATCTGCAAAGTGATTGTTTGAATACTGTTTGTTGCAAGTTACTGTTTTACTTACCTTAAGACCAGATGAAAAACATTATAGGCACCGTGTTATAGTTTTGTTTATTTGCATGATTTAATGTTGTATCAAAATTGTGGAGGCCATTTTAATGTGCATTTATATAAAATTAGATTAGGCAGGTTAGAATCCTCTGGAGCAGAGGAGAACATTCTTGGGCCAGTTTTAGTTGCCCGGGTGACATAGTGCTTTAAATCCTTGGCAGTGTCCTGTGCAGCATTGCCTCATAATATAACAGCAGTTGATATTAATATAGTGACCACCCGAAGATTTGGTTTTGGGCAGAATTGGCCTCCCTAGTTAACTAAGGATAAATACTCAACTAAATCCTATCAACTCCCAATAAATAAGTTCAAGTCTTTATGTAATGATTAATGTGGGGTTGGTTATGGGGGTTTTGTTATTGTTTGGGATTTTTCTTAATTATTTTCCCCCTCGGTTTATGTACCTTAGCATGAGTGTGTGAATCAGTGGAAACACTTAAGAAGAAATCAGTTGATAAAAAGACAGGAAAATGGCTATACTCTTTCACCATTTAGACAGACTGGTTGAAATATCTATCTTACAGTTATAAAGAAGTTAAAAATTTTGTTATGGTTGTGTTTCTGCCCCAAAAAAGCACTTATGTGCATACTGAAGGACGCACAAAATGGACCTTCTGGAGGAGTTCTACTGCTGAGCAGTACTGGAGGAGGCAGAATTCTGGTAGTGTTTAACAGCACATCTGAAATATGACCCAGATTGTGATGGTGGATCTTGTTTGTGACACAAAATCTAGCAGAATAAGAGGGGATCAAAATCAGGAAGGATTCCTGAAGTCTTAATTTTTCTTCAGAACTTTGTTTTGATGTTTTGGTTTTATGCACAGCTTGAACATACAATGCTGATTTTTTTTTCTTGTCAGCCTTAATTACATAGACACAAAAATTTAGGTTATTTTTTTGTCTCATTCATAATCCTTTTTTGGTTTTTAGGCTGTTGAAAATCTCTGTTCCTACAAAGTCTCTGCTACACTCTACAAACAGCTGCGACAAGTCTGTGAAGAACATGTGAAAGCACAAATCCTTCAGTTTAGAGAATATCCTTTTGTCATGCGAAAGAGTGGTTAGAATGGTTAGTTTAAATTTTTTTTTTAAACAAGACATTGCAAAAAATGCACCAGTAATTGTCAATGTGTTAAAGAGATTCTTTGACTGCTTACATGTTTTTCAATCAGTCATAGGCAACTTTAGTCATTTGGGTGAATAATTTTTGTGTATTGATGTGTAGCATCCTAGTAAGAATTTATCATTTTAATAGGGATGCAAATTTTACACTAAATCTAGAAAATATCAATAGCACTATGAGATTTCTCAGCAGGTATGAATTTTTGTGGCAAGTGAGTAGTTGTGATGCTTATGGCATCAATAGTTTTAAAAAATCACACTGATTATCAACAACAGTAAAAAAGTTTTCAAACATAGTGCACCTGTTTGACCAAAAATAACTGGTGCTCAATAGTGATGTATCACAGAGGCATTCAACAAGCCTTCACGTATCTTATGTGTACCTTGGGAGGTTCTTGGAAGAGAGCTCTAAGTTCAAGAGATCATTTGGCTGTCTTGGGATGCATAGAAGGATGAAGTTTTATGGTAAATTTCCCCATGGTTTACTGAAGTTACATTGCTGGGCTTTTCATCTGGCTGAGTGGGTCTCAGAAGTGCCTGTAGATCTGTGGACACCTGGCTGTAGCCAGCCCTGTTTCCTGAATCCAGTCAAGTTTTGTGTGCTGCGAAGGTGCTTTATATCATAGGTGTCTTTTGTGTAATAGCCATGGGCTTGCACTTGCTGGAGCAGCAGATGAGTAGTCTGTGTCCACCTTGCTGTCCCCAAATTCCTGGAAAATGCCTTAGCCAGCAGATGACGGATGGAGGGTGCCATATTGAGCAGATATTGCACCACTGAGGCTGCTGGCATTGTCTCCCAGCTCTCTATGGATTTTTTAGCAGAAAATGATAAAGTAGAAAAGAGAGGATAAAGTAGAAAGAAACAAGGGACCAGGGCCCAGAGCAAACATCCTTTCCAGGTGAATGCTTTAAATGTGCTTTGGATTGTGACTCTCAGTTTCTTGGTTCACTGCATTCCCCAGGTAGGTGCCTACACTCAGAATAATTTGGGGTTTTTAATGGTACATAGCACCAACATGGGTTTGGGCTGTGTGGTTTTGATTTTGCTTTTTGTTGGTGGTTTGGGTTTTTTTTAGTCCCATTCATGGCATCTGGCTCCTATATAGCACATTAGTACAGTAGTATTTAACATACCTGGTCTTCGAGAACCAAATCTTAGAGTCTTCTTTAAAGCAGTGTACAACCATCTTTTGCATTCCTGCTTTTTTCAGACTTTAGATGATGTTATAAAAATGTTTCAGAACTAGTGTTTTCAAACTTTGCTTTCACCTTGACCTCTTGACAGGGTGATGGTGGATTGGAGAGTTGAAAATTTAATATTTTCCAGGTGTACCACTTTGTATCCCAAGGACATGAGATCAGATTAAATCAGATTTGGCCAGAATGAGCTGAAAATGATGATAATGTGTGGGAAAGGAAGGTAAAGTCCCATTTAGATTTACTTGTGAGACACATGAGAATTGTATTATTTATAAATAACATTTGGATCTCTTGTGTAATGAAGAAAACTGTAGATTGCTTAGGGTGACCTGGAGATGTATATGAAAAGAGTGGTATTTGGATTTGTTGAGGATTATTTAGAACTGTAACTGCTTTTAAGAGATTAGGGTCACTCCTGTTGTGCTCAGTGTGAACTCATTAAATAAACAAAATAACCTCTCCATCCCTCTCACCTCAGTTGGTGACAAACATGTATTTGATGCTGGTGGGATTTCTTGTTTACATTTATATTAAGATTGCACAGTACAGCCACTAGATGGTATTACTGAAGAGCTGGGAGTGTTATTCCTTGAAAACACAGGGAGGCCTTTTGGAGAACTGCCAGCCACTGTGCTGGGCAGCTCTGCAATTAATGGTTTATCCCTGGCAGGCACAGTAGCATTGGAATATCCTGGAGCAGCTTTGCCTAATGGCTGGCAAAGATCATCTCCAGAATCTGGCCTCTAAAGATACTGGCAAACTAGTTTTCCTTAATGGGTGCTGTACAGATTCTCTGGATAGTCTTTTATTTTTAAAGAAGATAAATAAATGCTGGCAAGATCATTGCAGACAAATGGTAAGTTGAATGTTTGTTCAGAGTACATATCCTTGAGGTGTGAAATCTGGCTAAAATTAGTTTGTCATACTTCTAGCTTGGGACTGCACTTCATCTCCTCCTCCAAGTTTTAGCATTGCTTTTCACTTTCCCCTTTGCTGGCTGAGGGAACTTCTGTTGTTGAAATGTAGGTTCTGTTAACTCTGACTTTCAAAGGTTCATTTAAGGATTGAACATTACTCAGAAATATATTGACACCTTTTTTTCTTTGGGTGGAAAGAAAAACTAACCAAGAAATGCTGAAGTTGTTTGCTGTTCATAATTTTAAGTAATTGGAGAGTCTTTGCTTTTAGATGGCTCCAAGAACTAGGCTAACTTGTGATTTTTTTTTTTTTTTTTTTTTTTTTGCAAAGCAGAGATTATTATCCTGACTATAGAGCTAAGAAACAGAAAGGATAAAGAACTGAAACTTGCTTTCTATCTGCCTTTTTTGTCTTCTACCTCCACAATGATTTATGTTACAGAAAAAAACTCCTCTCTGAAACACACTATGAAAAATGCCCCTTTAAGAAGCCATCATTATAATTCCAAAGTAACATTTTACAATGAGTTTTTATTGCATTGTCACTTAGCTTTGGCTGCAGATGCCCCATATGGTTGAATTTCTATTTTCATTCCTCAAATCCACTGTTCTTTCCTTTCCTGTGAGGTTTGGGCAGAGGTATATGATTTTTGTCTGAATTAGAAATGGAAGGTGGTGGGTGTTATTTGAATTCAGCAGTCTGATTAAAACAGAGTTGAAGATACTGCCTTGAAAATGTAGTTAGCGTGAACCTGTATTTTCATAAAAGGGATTTTGCTGTGGACACAGTTTGCTTTAATTACTTCTAAGCATTCTTTTTTTTTTCTTCCTTAAAACAACAACCTGTAGCAAGTGGCTTTCTTGCCCGTGCGCTGGGTTAGCACTTGTGCTATTTAAGAAAAAAAAATCAGCCTTACTTCTGTTTTACTTTAATATTCTTGGCCAGAATCTATGTCAGCTTGAGAATTGCTTCAGAGGCAATGAAATCTTTTAGGGAAGGAGTAGGTGGACAGCTGGGAATAGAAATCTCTATCTGGCCTGGGGGTGAGTTACTGACATCCGGAGTTAAGCTAATGCTAAACTGGGAGTTGGGCAGCCTTCTTATGAGCAAAGTTAAAAGTGGATTTTGAATGTAAAAGTCTAGCAAGCTACAAAACTACCTCCTCCTCCCACTTCTTTAATTTAAAAAAGAGATAATATATTTTTATACCCTCTTTCAACTGTTGGACTTAATGTCTCTATTTTTCTTACGAATTTTGGCAGCTAACTTTTACTATGAAAAGATCTGTTGCACAGCTTATTACTGTCTCATCTTAAACCTTTGTGTTTTTTTTATTTTAAAGCAAAAAGCATGGCAGCATGCTATTTCAGGGTGTTTACTGACTATATTGGAGGTACTGTTTGAATAGCTTTGTATATCAGTAGTATAAAACTCCTAACAAGCTAATAAACTAGTTAATGGTTATGAATTTGAAAACTGTCTTGGACGTACTTGGGAATACCACCAAGTAATAGTATTAACTTCAATAAATTGCATACCCATAGCTGTACAAGTCACCTTAGAAATTTAAAGTAATTTCTACATCAGTAAATGAGGTGTGTCTCTGTGATGTAGTTTTCCCAAAGTTGTTTTATAATTTAAAATGGAGATGAAGAGAAATTTTTTTCTTTATATATTTCAGATCATGATCAGAAGCATTTTCTTATTTTTGGATCGTACATATGTGCTTCAGAATTCAGTGCTTCCTTCTATATGGTAGGTGTCCATTTAAGTATTCCTATAATCTTTTGAGTATTGATGTGCTATTACATCTGCAAAGACTGAAAAGAAATTTTTTCACATTATATTTGAGCTATATAATAGATCTCTAAATTTTTGTGTGAGTTTATGGAGATGCATGTGTCAGCATATGTGTGTGTCATGTCCTCCTTCCCCAGGAATGTTCACTGTCAAGTGGGGGTAAAAGAAGAAGGTCTGTGAACATGGGCTTAAAAGTCAAGGCTTATCTGTAGCTGTTGCTATCACAGCCTGGGTGAGGCTGAGTCTGTGGGAACCTCCCCTTGACTGCTGCCTCTCACCTAGCACTGGCCAGCATTACTGTAGGTGCTCCTGGTTTTGACAAAATTCAACATTCAGCTTCTTGCTCTGTTTTTATTAAGTAAGTCATATACAGTGACAAGGTGCAGATTCTTTCCAGCTCTGGTCGCTTGATGATGCCTTTGTTCTTTCATCCCACTATGGTCACATCTTTGGGCATTCTGCTTTAAAAGGATCCCCCCGAGGGGGGGAATTTTACATCATTGCCCAAGCAAACAAACCCAAACTTTGCCAAAAATTTCTGAATCTCCCTCCCTGGAAAAAAAAAAAAAAAAAAAAAAGGTACTGAAGTAAGAGCATGTCTGTTCCCTGCCTGGCTGGCTGCTGTGCTCTTGTGAGTTCCTCAGGCTGTCTGAAGAGCTTGCCATCTTTCTACAGCCTCTTGGTTGTCCAGTGGACATCTTTTGTTCCCAGCTCCAGCAGTTTTTCTCCACCTCTTTCTGTTAGGCTTCTTTTTGCTAAACATTGTTGATGAGGTCTGTTCCTACTGTCTTATTTTTCTCCCACTGGGAAAATTCCTTGTATTGAAATCCTGATGCATGTGAAGAAGTCAGAGGTAACAAGTTCTATCTAGGATTGCTCAGTTTTCAATATTTAACAATTAGCTGCTTTGTGGCATAGAGGCACCATTCCTCATCATCTTAGAATGAAACAAGTATTTGATAGAGGCGATAATATCCTAAAGATACAAAGAATTCATTCTTTGAGCAAAACTTAGACATTACACATAGAATGTCTGATCCAGGAAACTTTGTTAAGATTAATGATCAGATTTTTTTTTTTTATGAGCAGAGAAACTTATAGTCTATTTATGTGAAAGTTGGATAGGCTGGTAACAGTTTTTCACTGAAGTGTATGCCTGTGGTAGCATGTGATCTGGTATTTTTAGGATAATTCTTGCTACAGTTTTGTTAGAGGATGGTGTCAAAAAGAGTACACACACCATTAATGTATCTTTTTCTGTGTAATATATATACACTATATATTTTAAACATATTTTTCAAAAGAATCAATGTGACTAATTTTCAATATTCACATAGGGATATGGGGCTGGAGTTGTTTAGAAACCATATCATTAGTGACAAGCAAGTTCAAACCAAGACTATTGATGGGATTCTCCTGCTGATCGAACGAGAACGAAACGGTGAAGCTGTGGACAGAAGCTTGCTGCGGAGTTTGTTGAGCATGCTCTCGGATCTGCAGGTGAGTACAGCCAAATTCACTAGTAACAGCTTTGTTTAGAAATACAGTGTGGATTGCCTAAGTTGTGTTTTGTGCAAAAATTATCCTGTTCATCTAGTAAATGTTTGTAAAATCTATCTATTACTTTGGTATGATTGCCTCTTCTTTACCCCATGTGCAGTCTTGGACTGTTTTTAAATGAGACCTCTTTGCCTGTTTTCCTTAGCAGAGGTAATGGCCTCAGATCTTAATAGATTTATAGGCCTTCTAGTATGTGCAGTATTTTGTCTGTCTTAATCACTCATTGTCTCATCCTAGTGCCAGTTAAATGTAGGAACAGAAAAATCCCTTTCTGTCACTGTAAAAAGGTGTCACTTTTTGGAGTCCAGATCTTGGATCTGTATCACAAAAATATCACTCTAGAACTCTGGCAACTTCTTAGAAATGCTGAGGATAGAATGGGATGCTATATTAAGGCCAAGGTTTTCAGATAGATCATGTCAAGCTGCAACTTACTGGAACTTTCCATGAGCAGAGATAGTAAGTAACCAAGGAGATTGACAAATTGTGCTTCTGGCTTCCGCATAGGTTGTCCTTGAGTTAACGTTGCAGCCTCGTGTGATGTGCAGTGAAACTTTGGAGCTATCCTTCATTCCTAAAACCTGTTGAGGTTGCTCCATTTCAGAGTGGCAATACAGCATTACACAATGGGCTGAAGGTTTGAGGAGTTTGAAGAGGCAGACTACATAAAAAATCCCTTTCTGGTTAGGCAGTTTACCTGGTTTTCTGCCTTTCATGTTAATCCTCTTGACTTTAATCTGTAGCTTCCTAAATCATCCCAGAAAAATTAGTCTGTTTGAGGGAGAAGCCATTGAAAAAAAATTAAGTTTTTGAAAGTGATAGAATGGTTTAGGTTGGAAGGGGCCTTAAAGATCACCTCGCTCTGACCCCCCTGCATTGGGCAGGGAACCTTCAACTAGGAGTCCTTAAGAGACAAAAAGTGGTCAGAATGTAATGAGTTTTATAGCTCTGTTAGATGTTTCGGCAGAAATATTTTCTTCTATTCTTCCACCGCACTCAAGGAATTTTCTCTTTTTTTCCACTGTCCCTCTGTTTACATATTAATCCCTAGTTCCTCAGACTTTTAGAACTTTTCTTTATGTAGTTGTTCTTTCTGACTTATTTCATGTCTATAATAAATTATTAGTCATTTTGCAGAAGTGTTTTTATGTCTCTGATTGTTATTGATGCCCTTTTTTTGCACACCTTATTTTTTCCCTGTAGAAAGTTCACCTTATTTGATATAATTCAGTTTTTCTGGGCCACTGAGAGAAACATGGCAGATCTGAAGATGTGTTACTGAGCATATTAATATTTTACTGATGAGAATTACCTGGTTTGTGCTAGTTGGAAGGGTTTTTTTTTTTGCTACAGAAATATGAGTTAGAGTTTAGATCTGAGGTGGATGGGATGTCATTGCTGTGCTGTGATGTTGGGTACTGGTGTTGGGCTGTGTATGTTAAACAGAAGCCTGTTAATTTAGACTGTTCAAGAAATGTTGACTAAAACAAACCGTTGCTGCTCTGGGAAGTCAGTTCTGATCTCAGTCTTTGCGAAACCAGTGGGCAAACAGAGAATTTGTTAATGTAATGTTACAGTGACATTTCTCACAGTTGTGCACATCCTTAAAATTTTACTTGCCCTCTTACACCTGACAAACAAAATATGATACTGTTACTGTGAGCTTAATGTAAGTAACTAAATTGATTTCTTGAGCCAGGTTTACAAGGAATCATTTGAACAGAGGTTTCTGGAAGAGACAAATTGTTTATATGCTGCAGAAGGCCAAAGATTAATGCAGGAAAGAGAGGTAGGTACATGTGGTAAATGATTGCTTTTATGTTAATTCTATCAACTCTGGGATTACATAAGAACTTTGGTAGTGCCATGGTATATTAATGTCCAGTGAAATTTACTGGCACACAGGTATTCAGAACACACACGTGTTTTGATATGGACCACGGTATTGTATCAACAGGGAGAGCAGACCCCAGGTTATAATGGAATTTGATAGATACAATTGTGTAGTAACACAGTGACATTTTTGTAGGTAAAGTCACATTATGAACTATAGTACCTTTAGTATGAAGTAATATTGATTAATAAAAATACAGATTATGTAGTACCTAACAACATTGTGGTGGAATAGTCCTTTCCAGTTCATGTTCTCTTTTAAAAATGTAGTTTGTCATGAAACAAGATTAGCTGCCTTTCATACCTTTATAGCTTAACTGGTCATTCCCTTGTCTTGTTAGGTCCCAGAATATCTTCACCATGTTAATAAACGTTTGGAAGAAGAAGGAGACAGAGTAATAACATATTTAGATCACAGCACACAGTGAGTACAAATTTTATCATTTTTATTATAAGTCAAGCATTCTTCATAAATCAGTATGATTATCTATGGTTGTAGAGACACTGAGATAATTTCTTATCTTACAGATATCTTGTTGAGATAGCTTGTGAAATAGCTTGTTTTTTTAAAGACTTCATTTTTATCAAAAGTTACTTCTTTAAAATAAAAGTGTATTTTCAGTAAGAAGACATTTGTTCAGAAATAATAATTCTGTATACTGCAGTAAAAACATTGTATAAGAACTCAAATTTCCATTTTCAAAGCAGCAGTAGATTTTAGCCATTTATGTACTGATAACATCTTTAACCACAAATCTCTTGAGGGAAGGGAAGACTCATTAGAAAAAAACCCAACCAAACAAGCAAAACCGCAAACAAACAAAACAAACAAAACCCCAAACAATACCTGAAAAAACTCACAAGGGCAGAGGACATGAGTGTCGTTTGTAAACAGTCCAAGGTGTGAGCTTAACAGTACATCAGCTGTTGCCATCAGTGTACTGTGTGAGGTAGCTTGTCCTTTTTTTCACTTGGGTTTTAAGTAATAGCTTGTGTTTTGTGGGGTTAACACATTCATGCAGGAACTGGCACGCTACAGAAATCCATATAGAATTTGTCCTGAAGTAAACCATTGCTTTTTTTCTTTTGTTAAGAATGTGACATTAAATTTATTTGGTTTCAGACTTCTAGAGCATTTATTGGCATGTCATTTGGTGGCAAAAAGGATAACTGAATAAAAATGAACTTTTTAATTTATTATTTTCTTCAGACATTCTATATAGATGTATAGATATACACGTATGTGTGTTGTGTGTCATGGCACATATTTGAACTTGGATCTTCCTGTAAATGCTGATTGCAGGGTGACTAGCTTTTTCTGGTGAAATCATTCATATTGAAATATATGGAACTATTTCTGTTTTTATAGCAAACATATGTATTTATTTACTGTTTAGGTTAAAAAATAGATTGATACCATTATATTTTCAGTCTAGATAGACATCAAGTACTTGCATTGAATCTTGCCCTTAGTTAAAGGCTTAGAAGCCTACTTTTAGAAGGGTTCACTCTAATTTTCTTCCCTTGCATTACGAAACAGCAGTTCTTAAAATTAGAGCACATGATTGTTCCTGGGATCATACTTTTTCATTGTGTGTGCCTGAAAACAAAAAGGATGCTATTTACTTGCAACTGGCTTGATCTTGAGATGGAAACCATACTTCTAGGACAAAAGCATCATGTGAAACATCATTCCAAATACTTCAGACAGCACCTGGGAAGTGTGTTGTTGCAGCCCACAGAGGGATTCTTTCAGCCCAGCAGTATGTGCTGCTCTGGACAGCTGACCAGATTAAGTGTGTTTCCTTGTCAGTCAGTAGGTGACCAAAGTACATGGCTTTGAGGTCATACAGAAGGTACCTTCTGGCTCCTTCCTTAGCCAAGATAAATACTCATTTTGTTTGTTTGCTAGGATGTAGTGCTTTGCCTCTTGGCCTCAAGTAGACAAATTGTCCCTTCACCTGTACTCAGAATAGGTCTTCCAGGGCAAGGGATGGTATGTCATACAACCCTGACTCCTGCTGTTGGAAACAGCCAGCAGCTGCAGATAGCAGTAGTTGGAAATGGCAGGGCATATGGAAAGTACCATAAAAATGACCATGTGTGTTAAAACTAAGGGTCTGTCTAAACAGTATTTCATGTTCACTTATGACCACTAAAGGGAACAAATAGAGGAAGTGTATGTGATGTTCTGATACTCTCCTGGTGTCTGCCTGTTTTCAGCTCAGTGTATTTTCTGACAGTCTCTTATAGGGATTCACATCAGCATTTGTCTGTGCCAGGCTTTGGCAAAGTGTTCCACAGGTGATAAAGTGCCTCTTTTTAAGTCTGGTACCCAGTACCATTGCTGATGACCCCATTTGATGCACTGAAAAAAGTGATCAGTCAGTTCCCTTCACCCCTTTCCTGCTTGTTAATGGTATCCCTAAGTCATCTCCTTCCCAGAAAGAAGAGTCTTGACGTGCAGTTGTCTCTCTTGTAGCTGCTGCTGCTTATTTTGATCATCCCTGCTTCCTTCTCTGAGCCTTTCCAAATGAAGGACCTAAACTGGTGTGTTGTATGGAAGGTCAGGCGTGTCACTGATGGGCTGTTTCAGGAAAGAGTGTGTTAGCAAAGGTAGCCTTTCGTTTTAGCAAAATTGTATCCTCCTGCAGAAAAGGCTGCCATCAATCCAAGCTGAGCACCTCTCTTCTAGGAAATCTCAGTTAAGGTTCTGAGAACCAGTTTTATAATACTTAACCCATGGAGAAATGGTTGGTCTTATGTTGTTCCATTGTAAGCAAGGTAGAAGTTTAAACATTGGGATTAATTATGCCTTTGCACTTCAGACATTTATTTTATCTTTTAGGCGATGAAAGATGCAAGGGAAAACTACCTGTTATTTTTCAGTACTGTCTAAAATGAATGTATAAATGTAAAAAGGAGGGGATACTCAAGGACAAATTTAAAAGTTTTTGCAAGTTTGTGTCTTGTGGCTCTAGTTCACTTTATGCTTGTGTACATACATAACACAATTAGCTGAAAATTTTACAATTAGCTAAATTTTTAACATAACTAGGGTGTATTGTTTTGGTTTGAAGTTCAAACCCTTGGAGGTTTTTGGTTTGTTTACTTGTTGGTTTCCAGAATTCAATGACTTTTTTCTAGTTATGCTTTTTAATTGACTTCTGCAACGTAAGCTTCTCACTTCTACTCTGCAAGGATTTTCATTTTATCAATTTACTTTTATTTTTAATTACATACACAGTTTATTGTTGTCTTATATTGTGTGATGGTTTTTGTCTTAATTTGTAAACTCTAAGTAGAAAATTGTTGGGGTTTTTTTTATAATGTAAGTTATGCAGAAATACACTGTGACAGAAGGCAACTCCTTTGTATTCTAATGCTTCTAATATTTTTTCTGTGTATAATTCAGGAAACCACTGATCGCTTGTGTGGAGAAGCAGCTACTAGGAGAACACTTATCAGCTATTTTGCAAAAAGGTATTTTTTTTAATAATTGTAATCTTTGATTAGCAATGGAGTCTCATACTCTGCAATAGCTATAAATTCCATAGCTTTTACTTTAGGAGGTATATTAGCCATGGGAAAAACTTCCACAGACACAGAAAGCCAGTCCTGTGATTGTTACCCTCACTGTGACAAATAAATGGTATATTTGCAAAGAAATGTCTAAAATCTAATTCCATATTTGTAAAGGCTGCTAAGCCTCTAAATCTCCTTTAACTTGCAGCAGTGGGCTTAGGAATTAAACCTTTGGAACTGCTTCTTTCCTAGAATTATATAAACTTCTAAATGAGAGCTGCATTACTGTTGCAGCTTCTTTCGTGTGATGATCACACAGTTCAAGTGCAATAGTTTCACATATTCTGGTGATTGTGAGGTTTAAGAATTGTGAGTTACTGGAACTGGCAGCATTCGAGGCAGTGAGCTTTCATATGCCTTTGTCTGTTCTTTGCCTTTTGTCTGGCAATTTCAGATAAGAAATGCATCCTTCTTAGGAAGTCCTTATACATACATTAGTGTGTTCAAATTGCCATTTCTTTACTCCTCTTAAATTATAATCTCTGCTTTTTCACTGAATTTCTGGGTTTGTTCAGTATTCCCTGATCTTTGAATACTTTAAATGATCTTTTCTTTCTCTTGCAGTAGCCATATTTTAGGTTTTAGATCTTCTAGCAAATTGTCCATACATCTGTGTTTTCTTTTATGTTGCAAAACAGATGTCCCTGGTAATCTGCTATCTTCAAGTTCCCTCACATCCATGTGTAACACTTTGATGTTATACATACCCTTTCTATGTTCTTCTTTATCCCTTTTAAAGATGACTTATGCTCAGTTTTATCTCAACTACCCTGGGAATAGCTTGTTTCACTGTTTTCAATACTTTTATAGAAATAAGTTTGGTCACTTCATCTTAGCTATTCTTAAACTTATAAACAGAAGGTAAGAATAATTATATTTTGCTGATATGTGTCAATTTTGCTTGCTCTTTAATTCAATTATGATTAAGTAACTTTTCCAGTGATAGGTTTTTTTATCAAGTGACTTAAACAGGAGGTATGTGGTCTTGTTTTGAACTGAACTTGTTCTTGGTTTACAATGTGTATGAGCCATCCATATAAATATGGAGAGATTTTTACATTTTTTCAGCTTTCTGGTTACTGTGCTTCAGGACTCGAGTATTGTTGGGTCAGGTTTTGCATTCTATGTCCCTACTGGAAAAAATAGTTTAAAAACTATTTAAAAACATCACTTGACTTGCTTAGTTTTCTGTATTTGTTTGATGTAGGACAAATTTTAATTTGCTTATGACATCTTAGTATTCTGCTCACGTAGAAGAAGATGCTGCCTTTTGTAGGTTTTCTTCATGAAGTTAAGGAATGTGAAGTAGTCAGTTTGATACAGGAGAAAAAAGCTTAAAAATTGAGGGTCTGTACAAGAAACCTTTTCTCCCTTACATTAGTATAAATGCTGTTATTGACTAGATATTTGGGGTCATTCTAATTGTGGGGGTTTTTTTTGAGTACAAAAGGTATTCCCAAGGCTATGGCAGTGCTTTCTGGAAGCTCTGTGAAACCTTTTATCAGAGGACTTTGCTGCATGTCCTTTTTGTTTGTTAAAGTTGTGACTAAATACTTTTTTCTGTCACACAACTCATGTTAGAGAAAGAGGGAAGGCTGTATTTTGTGATATTGGTGTCTTTAACTGAATAAGAGGTAATGCTTGAATGGGATGGGCTTTTCTTAAGAGAGCTGGGATTTTTCAGCATGGAAAAGAGAAGGCGCCCAGGAGACCTCACAGTGACCTTCCAGTACTTAAAGAGGGCTTATAAAAAAGAGGGGGCAGATAGTGATAAGTCAAGGGGGAATGGTTTTAACTAAAAGATGAGAGATCTAAGATGAGATGTTAGGAAGAAATTCTCTACTATGAGGGTAGTGAGTCACTGGAACATGTTGCCTAGAGAAGCTTTGTATGTCCCATCCCTGGAAGTGTTCAGGGTCAGGTTGGAAGGGGATGTGAGCAACCTAGTGTGGTGGAAGGTGTCCCTGCCAGCAGCTAGGGGTTGGAACAAGATGATATTCCCATCCAAGCCTTTCTATGATTCTTTGATTTCCAGGATTTTCATTCCATGTTCAGTGAAAAGAGAGCACTAAAACCCTGTATTCAGGACTGTGTACAGTCTGTTGTCTTACATTTAAAGTATGTCTTTTCTTTTGCTATCTCATAAGTTTAGGAAGTCTCAAAATAGCAGACAAAAGTTTACCTGGCATCATTCTTGAACATTGCTTGCCTTTCTGAACATGTATGTAAGTTACAGTATACAGTGAAAGTATTTTTAAGCTAAAGAATATAGTAGAATATGGCATAATTTGGTAGTGATTTGCAAATCAATTTTTAATATAATTTTAAAATTAGCATTAATGAAATATATTTAGTGAAGAAGGACAGTTGTACAGTGTCAGCTACACTGATGGTGTGAATTGTAAACCTATGTAAAATCAAGCTTTTTTTTTTAATGTCATAAATCTTTGATGCCATGCTCTGGTATTACTAAAGCCTCTGTAGCTGACACCAAAGTACTTCTGATTACACTGGAACTACATTTGTCAAACTCTCAAATGGAAAAATGTGTATGAAGTTACTTGCTTGTTACATTCCTTGGGCTTCACTTCTCCATTTGTTAGCCCAAAGCTTAGTCTCATGTAGGGTGAATCAACAAAGCAAAATTTGCTTGAAAAGAATTTGTATTCTTGTGTTATTCCATTGGTAGGAGTGTAGATTGTTCCCAGCACATTCTTAATCTAAAAACATGGCTCGCCGTGCTCCACGGAAAAGAAATCTTGTGAAGTATTTATCATTACTTTAATTTTAGGGCAGTTTACTTAGCTTCCTGTTTTCTTTAGTGGTTTTTGGTAAAACTATACCCTTGAAGTCGAGCTCTCTTCATAATCATTCTGCAAAAGGCTCACGATCATCACCTTGTTGGGAAAGTATTTCAGTTAAAATACTAGTATATTCTCTAATAGATATATTTTCTAATATATTTCTAACTGTATTTATGTAACTGTATTCAAATTTCCATTTTTTCTAATTTTTTAGGACTTGATAGCCTGCTCGATGAAAATAGAATATCAGATTTGACCCAGACATACCAGCTGTTCAGCCGGGTAAAAGGTGGGCAGCAGATCCTTCTGCAGCATTGGAGTGAATACATCAAGGTATTTCAAAGATCTGTTACTAATGTAAAAATTTATGCTGTTACAGATTTCTTCTGTCAAAGCCAAGAATAATATATAGGTATATCACCAAACTTCTGTTTTAAGTAAATATGGGGGAGGGATGTTAATGCTTCTGCCTCAGTAACAATCACATGATAAGAAACAGAAACACTTGCTTTGGTTTTAAAGTTCTACTTGGAAATTTCTTTCCTTACAGGTTTGAACATTATACAGGATGGTTTTGGTTGCATTGCTTTTAAATAGAACCACGTGCACATGTGTTTAGACTATGCTGGACTGTAGTATGTGTTGTTTTGCTGCAAATACACTCAACTGTTTACGTACCTGCAAAACCTGCTATTCTTTTGCAGTTTAGGCAGTGCTACTTGTAACCAACCTACAACAATGCTGATGGATTTTAAGGATGTTGGGAAGGGAATGCTTCTACTGAGAATAATCCATCAGTCGTATTTAGATGTTTAGGGTTTGTTTGTTAGGCGTAATATCCACATAGTATGCTGCCCCAGAGAGCTTGCACTCTAGTGCTCTTGCAAGATGAAGGCAGGAAAGTGTCACAGAAGGTTTTTCTCCCTGGAGCTGATAATTCCCGATGTCAGGGTCACCCCTGAATTGCCCATGTATTCATCAGCTTTCAGGACTAAGTGCACGACATCAGTTAATTCCAGAGGTGCCTTTTCTGCACACCTGTGTCTGGAGTTCAAGCATGATCCAGCAGTGCTGCAGCTCATGGGAGTGGAACATGGCTACCCTCTGCCCCCAGAACTGAGGAGGAGTTTATTCCTTAGAGTGTTGCCCAATTGAATGGTGGTGCTGTGGCTGAGGAGAATCTTCTTTTTTCTTCCTTTCTCCCAGATCATGCTCATCATTTAATCCTAGTGCTGCCTGCCACTACACAGGCTCTCCTGTGATCTGTTTTATCACAATATCTGGGCAAGGTCAGTTTAATCCCAGATTTAGTGAGCTTAAAGAGACTCACAGAAAAGTCTGGTCCAAGGAAAGAAGTAGGAGTTCAAGATGGGTAGAAAATAAGGAAAGGAATCTCTCCTCTCACAACAGCAAGTTGTTAAATTGGCTTATCATACCCTGTATTTCACAGCATCAGACCTCTTAGAGCTTTAGGATGGTTGTGTAACTGCTCAAAAACCTAGAAAACCTTTCCTGTAGTGTCAGTAAATCTCCTTCTTCCAAACATTCTTTGTGACAGTGAAGAGAGGCTTCAGGAACTTCTAATGTTTATCTTGTGAGCCAAGTTACTGTTGTAAGGCTCTGTGTTCCATTGTAGCGACCCTTTTGGGAATTCATTTGGCTTTTTGCATCTAGGTTTGCTGTTTCAGAATGGGGGAGTGCCTTGCAATTTATGAATGTACCTGATAGAAATTGTGAGATGCCCAAATGCTGTGTTAATGAAAGGGAAATTGTGACAAGTGGAAGATCTGATGGACTAGGTGACCATCAGAGGTCTCTTCCAGCTCAAACTGTTCTGTGATTCTGTGAAACATGTTGATTCTAAGGGCCTTGGGAGCCTTGTGTTCAGCTTTACTCTGAAATGGTACTTGAGTGAGATCTCCATGAAAGATGACAGTGGCTAATTAGATAATGCCATGGAAATTCTGAGGCTGGAGAGGGTTTACTGTTGTTGGCTAACATACTTCAGTTGGCAAAAATATACCAATTGAATACTGTTTTGCTTGTGCTGTCTCCTCTTTCTCACCTTGGAAAACTGATCATTCTATCCAGGGTACTGACCAGTGTTACTAAGCAAATGTAAATTGTCCAGTAGGTGAAAATCCTCCTTTACAGGATATTTTAGATATCCATTAGACAAATGGTGTTCTATCTCTGAGATAATAAATGTAGGGACAGGAAGAGAAAGTCAGGTCTGTGGCTGCTGCTTGTGCATGAGAAAGTTCTGTTTCCCTTCAAGTCACCAAGGATCATTTTGGTTTAGAGCCCTTGATGAAAAAGAAATCTTTGAGGGCTGAGCAGCAGTTAAATTTTTACTACCTGTTTAATCAGTTAAGCTCTGTAGTGGATTTAATAAAAACAATGCAAAGTTTTCCTTTATATGTAACATTTCTGAGGCAGTTTCCATTTAATTTATTTTACATGAATCATAGTTCTGTATCTCACTGTGAAATTGCTCATCATAGTCATGTCTACTGTATATTTTTTTACTTTTGTCTTAAATGTAAACAATCTTTAAATCAAGCACTAATGTTTGAAATCCATTAACATATGTCTAGTTTTTATTTTAAATTTCAATGCATCTCATTTTTTAAAAACTTGAAGTTATAAGTAGTTCTGTAAAAAAATTCCTTTTTCTAATGATAATTTTTATAAGGGTAAATGTGTCTGTTGGGGAAGATAGGTAGCACTCTAAAGTATTTTACTATCAAAAGTGTTTGTTTTACAGAACTTTGGGACAACTATAGTGGTTAATCCTGAAAAAGACAAGGATATGGTGCAAGAGCTACTAGATTTTAAGGATAAAGTGGACCATATCATAGAAGTGTGCTTTCAGAAAAATGAAAAATTTGTAAACTTGATGAAGGAGTCCTTTGAAACATTTATCAACAAGAGACCAAATAAGCCTGCAGAATTGATAGGTACACAAATATTTTTCTGTAAAATATTTCAAAAATCTGTAGAAAGCATGATGATGCTGCTGAGTGTGCTAGTGCAGTAGTGGTGCAGTCGCGTTCTGCTTTAGGAGACTGGTTTTGGGACAGGAGGCAAACGTTAACCCGGGCGCGTGGCGGGCCCCGAGAGCTTGGGTGTGCTGTCAGGGGGGCCTGGTGGAGCATGTCACCCTCCTGTCCCTGCACTCTGCTGCTTGCACGGGGCCTCGTGCTAACAACTGCTCGGTGGAGCACTGGGGCTGCCACGGGAGTAACTGGTCAGGGGGAAGAGCAGCTGTGGCAAGTAAAGGGGAACTGGCTTTAATTGTGGATGTAGAGGAGTTTCTGTGGATGTTCCGGATCTCTCAGAAGGGAGTAAGTACAGCCCTTCCATCTGCTTTGAAGGCTGAAGTTGGGATAACAATTTTAAAGCCTTCAGATACAAGGAGTTTTAATGGAGGGAAAAAACCCCACTACCTTGACAGGAAAACTCGTGCTTATTAAGGGGAAAGATAATAACAAATACTTTAAAAATATTATTTACTTTATCCCCGATTGGGCAAAAGTTATCCTGACAGTTTTGCTGCTGAAAAACTGGAGCTGTGGCATTTTACACCAGGAGAGGATCCTGCTCCTTGGTTGGTTGTTTTTCCTCTGTACATTGTTTTGCCTTTATTTGGCTTATTTTGTGTCTTCCTTCTAAAATCAGTTTTATGTAGGACAGATTGCACAACATAGCGGCACAGGTTAAAGCCATGATATGGGCTGTTGTCATTTGTGGATCATGGTGTTCCAGCTCCCACAAATCTTTTCTTCTTACACAGAAAGTTGTATAAGGATACTAACGTGAGTTAATAAATTCTTAGCTAAACTCAAGGCTTAACCTTATTTCTGGCATTCTGAAACTACTAACTGGAAAGCATTGCTTCTGTTAAAATTTTAATATGCTCCTATAAAGGAGCATGAGGGCCATGTTAAAGGTCTATAAAAATATAGTCCTCTTTATGTTGTTTGTTTCTGTTTCTCATAAAATACATTCATATGCATTGTACGCTTCCAAAACATTGTCTTTCAATAAGTAAAGTGCTTGTATGACACAAAATGTGGGAATTTCTAATGTATTAATTATAATTATTATACTGTATTCATTTTTTGCCTGGGACTGTTCCTTTTTGCAGTACTTTTCCACTATATATAGTAAGGCTGTAGTAATATTCCAGTAATATAGAAGGGCTCTGTCATTCCACTGAATGTAGGGATGGGAAAAGGGAAAATAGAAAATGTAGTGCTTACCCTGTGTTTTAACATATAATACTATTTAACACATAGTAATATTTCAAGCAGGAGATGCTTAAGTTGGTTATTTTAGACCTATTTTTAAGCTGTTACCTCATTTTATTTATTTGTAGCAAAATATGTGGATTCCAAGTTAAGAGCTGGTAATAAAGAAGCAACAGATGAAGAGCTGGAAAGAATCCTTGACAAAATAATGATCATATTTAGATTCATTCATGGTAAGCAATAGCAGTTCACTGTTGATGCAATTAAAAGTGTTCCCTTTGCTAGCAGGGCTGCTTCCCTCTGAATGCAAGAGATCTTTTTCAGCATGAATTTCTGCTCAACTCAGTCTTTGATTCAGGTTGCCTTACTCTTGAAGAACAATAAATATATGGGGGAGGACAAATAGTTCTGTGGAGACTGGCAAGTTACAGATCTTTCAGAGTTTTGTGAGTGGAGACCTAAGAGTTAGAGGTGTTGCTGGAAGATTTTAACATAAATTAACCATGGCTGTTACCACAACTCCTCCTCTAATGACAGTACAGACTTTACTGTCCACTTATGTATGTTGTAGGTAGAAAGCACGAAAACCCAGCAACTTTTCTTGACTTGTCTTTTCTCATCATAGCTGAGAAAGAACACAGTGGAGGGCTCAGAATGACAGGAAAAAGTGTTACGGCTGAGTTCCACTGCCTTTGAAATGCATTTCCTTCATGTATGTCTCTATCTGAGCAAAACCCTTGAATGTGTTAAGATGGTTTTTTTTTTTTTTTCAAGATTGGACATGAGAAAAACCAGTGGTCTCATCCAATATAGATGCATTGTCACTGCTCTGAAGGAATCATAATTGCAGCATTTTTGTCAGATGGAGATGGTGAATGAAAACAGTTGTACTGATAGTTTGTTAACATAAGAGATTAATTTTTGTTAACCTGAAACTTTCACCAATTCATTTTATCTTCATAGTTTTTGTAGTACTGAGCTAAAAGCATGGATTTGATTTTGAGCTGTCTAGTACATAAGAGCTCTTTCAAGAGCAGATGATAAGTAGTAGGTAGTTTCTGGGCATTGGCCTTTTCAATAATGTCATGATGCAGCTGGTTCATGAAACTTCATCAGGACAGGATGGGGAAGGAAGAAGACTATCATAAGAAGCCCTAAATTGGAAGCTGTTCACGAGGAATTATGAGGGGCTACTGTAGGCAGCACAAGAAGTGGTTTGGGTTACAGTAAATTTGTTTGTCTTAAAAGGGAAACACCTTGCACTGTCATATGGGAGAAGTTTGGGTTTAAGGTGTGAAAGTTTGTGGGTATCTATATGACTCATTCATTTAAAAGGCCTGTTGGAAAACCATGTGAGAAGACTTCTGTTAAATTTTCTTTTCCTTAGGCTTCTAAAGTATATCCTTTAAAACATAGGAAACTTCCCTCCACCTTTTTTTTTTTTTTTTTTTAATAAATCAGACCAGTGGAGGGAGAATGTTCTTCTGGACCCCAGAGTAATTTCATGTGTTTTGCAGCTGATGCAATGGGAAATACAAGGCAGCACAAGCTCCTGGGGAAAAATGAAAATAAATAAGTAAATGTTTTTTAAAATATGGTAAAAATGATAAAAATATAAAAAAGAACAAAATGTCTACATATTTTTCTTCACTGCTACATAATGAATATTCTGCTAATCAGCTTTTCATGAGACAGGCTTGTGTAACAAACCGGAAGGGCAGTGATGCAGATAGAATGTATAATTTCATTCTATTTTTTATTTCAATTTCCTTACAGGGAAAGATGTGTTTGAGGCATTTTATAAGAAAGACTTGGCCAAAAGACTGCTGGTTGGAAAAAGTGCATCAGTAGATGCTGAGAAGTCCATGTTGTCAAAGCTTAAACATGGTAGGTGTCTTCAGATATATTAGATTTGTATTGCTTTTTGGCATGCAAATTCGGAATCCCTATTTTCTCATGCTTTTAAGAGGTGACAAGCCAAAATTTAAGTAATAGCTGTTCAGCAATTAACTTAAATACTAAGGGAGGATGTAAGTGTATGTGTATATATATATGTGTATGTATGAGACCTTTCATTATGCTCAGCAAGAACTATAAGGCTGACTTCTTAGGTATGAGACTGGTTTATTTAATGTACCTACAGAGGAGCAAAATCCGGGAAAGGTTCCTATTTGTGGGTGCTCTGTATCTTGGTAAATGTGGCTCAGCTGTCTCAGATTAAATGTTTATCACTTGTTCTGTGCTTCTTTGTAATTGTGGGATCTTTGCTTTTTTTTTTTTTTTTTTTGGTGTGTGTGTGACAGAATGTGGCGCTGCTTTTACCAGCAAACTGGAGGGCATGTTCAAGGACATGGAACTGTCCAAAGATGTCATGGTACAGTTCAAGCAGGTACATTAGCTTTTGTTTGTACACTAAATTTTCCACTGTCATGGGGAGGCATTTAATGGTGCTATCCATTGGATTAAGCTAAAATTAATCAAAACAGCTTTTGAGCAGATCCTAGTCATAGTAATAGTGTCTACTTAGTGTTCTGTTTATACAGCAGAATTTATTTATTGTATATAATAATTTTACATTTTTATTTGGTTCCTTTTAAAGTAACTTAGTCTAAATATTACATAGTAATTTAGTTGACTGACATCCTTGGAAGTGTGTATCCCCTCAATCTGTAAACTGGTACTGCTCTGATGAATTTTTTGTGAATGGCCCACACCAGAGAAACTCCCTGAAGGTTGCTAAGTGCACAGAAACTGTGACTGTCTCAGCCCCAGAGTTTCCAGCTTGTTGGTGACCGATGAATGCTTGCAGGAAGTACTGTACATGCTCACCCTGTTGTTGCATTTCTCTCTGGGTACTTGTTTTTGGGGCCTTGTTGAAGTATGAAATACTGTAGTGACTCCTCTGTCCCAGATTTTGCAGTCTGGCTTGACTGATGCTCTACTCCAATTATATGAAACAGTTTTGTCTAACAGATACAGAAATCCAAGGGGGATCCTTTTGATCTTAGTCTTTGCCATGGATTCTTTTCTTTTGCTTTATTTGCATGTGATTAAAGCTTCTTTGACCTCAGCACCCTGTATAGACAGAGGTCTAGAATATTTCAAGGCATGTTGATCTTTTCTTTGTACTCCCAACCATTTGCTGCATGTTGAAGATGGGGAGGTGGTCATTAGATAGTTACTCAAAATCCTGGTAGAGCATGTCTAACCAAGGTTGTGGCCTGTAAGAATTTTTAATTGTTATACTTATCCTAAATTTCTAACTTAAGTATATGCATTTTCTAATTTAGTATGCAGATAGTATACTTGAATAATTTTTGTCTCTTGTATTTTAGTATATGCAGAACCAAAGTGACCCAGGAAATATAGACCTGACAGTAAATATATTAACTATGGGATATTGGCCAACTTATACACCTATGGAAGTCCACTTAAATTCAGAGGTTCGTGTTTGAATTCTTCTTCTAAATACACTTTACCAAATGAAATAATTATCACAGGGTGCATTAATGCCTTTCATGTAAAGTTTTTCTGCTAGATATCTAAGGGGTTTATGTAATTTTAAGGATTCCAGAATTGCAGAAAATAGAACATAGTGGATAAAGTCCACTTTTTTCAGATTATTATTTCACTCAGTGTGGGTTTTTTTTTTAACCTGTGTAATAACAATAATATCATTGCCTTACTTAGCATTGCAGTCAGTTACTTAAATGCTTGCAATTTGTCAGTTCACCTTAATTGAGTCAATCTTTAACTACATTGGTTTGGCACTTTGAACTAGTCAATAGTTGTGTTTTTGCAAGTTCCTTTTTTAAAGATCCTTCATTTGTTCCCTGCAATGTGTTACACAAAACTAGCCCCTGCATTTAAATAGCATTTGCTTTGTTTCCAAGTTGAGAGATTCTTGCAAAGCTCCTTTCCATAGCAATTTAGGTTGAAATGTGTATTTGGAGTCCCTGTTTCCTACCATACCTTGTTTGATTGGAGGTATGGGAAGCACTTTAGAGGCCAGAGGTGGTAATGGGGTTCCCACTCAGTTTGGAAGATACGGAAGCTCTTGTACTCTCGTTCCTGAGGTGTCTTTTCCTCCATGGCAGACTACTTATGAAGAATCCAGCCTGAGCAACACTTCATGAAAATGGAGGGGTAGAACCCCCTCACTTGGAAGTAAGAGGGCATAAAGTAGTGCCACTGGACTTGGGAGTTCCATTCCATCCACAAACTACAGGAAGAACTTAAGAGCAGATGGTACTAGCCAGTGTAAAGGTGTGAGATGGATGCTTTTTATCCCATGGCTTCTAGGTCAGATGCAAAGTCCGGGACAAAACCAGTATCTCTTTTGAGGTTTAAAACCCTTTAAAGGGAGTTTATTTTACTGTCATTCAAAACAAGCAAATTAAAAACCCAAGGAAAATTCAGTTATTTTTTAATTGAGGCTTTCTTATGTATACAGTAGTACCAGTGTACTTGAGAGCAAAATGTTGCTCTTTGGATTAAGCTTTTCCCACAAAATAACCTACTAGGAAACATGGTTGAGGAGAATAAAGGAATTATATGTGTGAAATAATTTTGTATCACTGCAAGATATAATGCTAGTGTTTTTTCTCTTTTCTTAACAGATGATAAAGCTTCAAGAGGTATTTAAAACCTTTTACCTTGGAAAACACAGTGGTCGAAAACTTCAGTGGCAGACCACTTTAGGACATGCTGTCCTAAAGGCAGAATTTAAGGAAGTAAGTTTGCTTGGATAATGCTTTGCCTGTTAGGTTAAAATTTAAGTCAATTATTTGGAATCTAATAAGGTGTTGCATTTTTTATAAAGGTAGCAACATTTTTGTGAAGGAAGAATCACAATTCAGTACTGTTATTTTGTAGAGAAAGTAGGCTTTTTATTATTAAACTGAAATACTACCTAGCTAACAACACAACAGTGTGATACCTTTTGGTAATACTAATTTGATAGGAATTGTTGCTCATTCAAATAAATTAAGTTGTAATAAGGCAAGAAATTAAAACAAGAAAACACAGCATTTTTTATCTTTAATTTAGAATTGTTGTGATTGTAGAAATGCTGGTGATGCTTTTAGTACGCTTGACATACATAAAGAGACTGAAGGCCGTGGCTAAAATTTAAATGCTTGTTGAATTATTTAACTGTTAAATAACTGCACTGTTTGTTCATGTGGTTTTGTTTTGTCTCATGCAGTATCTTGCTTTGTAATAGTGCAGCTTCACTGAGCCACAGCAAAGACAAAAAAACCCCTTGAATTCTTTTACTAACTCGTTGTGAATATTAACTTGAGTTAATTATGGAAAAATTCACTATTGATGGTGGCAACACCAAAATGTCATATATTGTAATTAAAATGAAGTGAAGGATGAGAAGTAAATACCAGGCCATTCTACAGCTTCTGCTGTGTATTGTATTGTTACTGTTAAGAGGTTTTATAAATATCCTGTTTCCTCAATACTACATTCAGGCAGATTCTTCTGTGTGCCAAGCATTCTAAAATGCATATCCATTCTTCTAGAAATAGAAAAACTAATTTATACTTTCTGTAACTGTCAAATGTAGGGGGTACAATATAAAATTCTCTGAATATTACTATTATTTGTTATTTCTCTTTTAGGGGAAGAAGGAGTTTCAAGTATCACTCTTTCAGACATTAGTATTGCTTATGTTTAATGAAGGAGATGAATTCAGTTTTGAAGAAATTAAAATGGCTACTGGTGTAGGTAGGAAGAATAATTTCTGATTTTTAAGTTTATTCATCAAGTGATCAGCAATTATGATTTAGTATGTGAAAGCCTAATTTTAAGAAATTTGTAATGATCATTAGGACAAACTTCATGTGCCAATAGCATACACACCCTAAAAGAGATGAGGAAAACAGACTGCAGGTGTTTCTTAGTGTATTTTCTTGGTGTGTAAAATGGACACTTCACAAAATTATTAGAGCTGTGTGGGATGTAGTACTACTAACAATCTATTAGATTTACAAAATGTATCACTGCAATTCTTAAAATTTAAGTGGTGATAAAGACTGTTGTGTGTACAGATTATTTTTGCTCCCGTTCAGATTCACATACTATATTTTGTAAATAATTTGTTGTAGAATGCTGTTAGTTGGGGATGATTTAAGAGAGTATTTTCAGTTGAACTGTTCCGAGGGCTCACCTGCCTGTTGCCCATTCCTGTCGCTGGGGTGCCCCTTCACACCAGGTCTGATTTGTACACAGCAGCGCTGTGTGCTGGTTTTGTACATTGTAGCTCTCTGCCTCTGCACTTGAGCCTGAAGGACAAAGAAAGCTGAAGAAGAGTACAATTTTCTTTTTAACCATCTGCAGTATCTCTCTTGTGTTTTTATGTTCTTGGGTGGGTTTTTTTCCCCCGAATTATTACACTCTCTTGAAATAGTTATAGCCAAAACACTGTCGTCATTACTCTCTGCAAGTTTTGCATCAATCAGCAGCTTACACTCAGTAGTCCTTCACATGTTGAAACTTAACATCAACCTAATACAGCAGTATCTGAAAGAGTATTTGAGCCCTTAAAAGTATTAAAATATTGTAATATATTTACTAAAAGACTAAAATGGGGATACCAAGAATCCTTGTGGTTCAGAGTGATGCCTTGCAGAAGGAAGTACAGCCTGGGTGCTCCATTGTCTCAGTGTCAGTGCTTCCAGTTACTTAATCATCCTCTCGCTTAATGGTAAGGGAGCTGAAGAAAATCCATGCCAGTGATAATAATCATCAGGCTAGTCTGGAGAGGCTCATTAGGTTGGAGTACAATGTATACAGAACAAACACAGGTTCATGCAAGCCTGATCCAGGTCCTGATTCAGGCTTTCTCATCTTAGATTGCTGTCCCTTGGAGCTTGCATTCTCACTGCCTGACAGCAACAGATGAAATCTGCTGCATGGAAATCCATTCCATTATAGCACAAAATAAGGAATTCAATAGACTGTTTTTAAGGCAGGTGGCTGGATTTGATAGTTGGGAGCTACTTATATGTCATTGCACTTAGCGCCATGTCTGTATTTCTCTCCCTTTTGGAGAAGTAGTATAGAAATATAGGTGGTAAGGACAGTTCATGGTCCACAGGATTCCTGTGAGGCCAGGACGAATAGCACAGAATCACAGAATGGCTTGGATTGGAAGGGATCTTAAAGATAATCTAGTTCCAGCCCCCTGCCCTGGGCAGGGACACCCTCCATTAAGCCAGGTTACTCAGAGCTCCATCCAGCCTGGTCTTGAACACTTCCAGGGAAGGAGAATCCAGAACTTCTCTGGACAACCTGTTCTAGTGCCTTGCCACTCTGACAATAAAGAATTTATTTCTGATACCTAATCTGTTCTGTTTAATTTTGAAGCCATTCCCTCTTGTCATGTCACTACATGGTCTTGTAAATTTACAAGTTCCTCTCCATTTTTCTTGTAGGGATTAACGGGCCATGGTTGGAACTTCTGTTTTACAATCACTGTTACAATAAATCATCATCACCTCTTTAATGAGATTGTCATTGGTACATTAGGACAGTGAGAAAATGCAGAAACTGTTAACTCAGAGAAAGAATGGTCATTTTCTCTCTGGTTGTGCTTCCTCAAGATGTGTTATCCAAATATATTCCATTTTTTTACCTGCCTATCAAGGGAGCCTCTAGGAGCTGTAGTTCTTACTTCTACTTCAGAAATTGATAGGTAATTGTAAATTCCTTCCCTTTGGCATACTGTAACCTGTGACTTCACATGCAAAGCTCCAGAGTGTTTTAATAGCAGCCTTGTGTTTGGGCAAAAACACAGCTCAACAATCTGCATTTACTGAGACTGAAACACACAAAATGTCTCAAATGTCATAAATGCCTGCTTAGCCCACATTGTTTAAAGGGATCTTTTAAGAAATCACGGAACAGTTGGAAGTTTAAAAGAAGGAAAAGGTTGCTCTGTGTAAAAGCTTAATTATTTTAAAAATAGCAATAGTGTTAATCTTTTACTCAGCTGTACTTCAGCACTAGATTGCAAAACCTTTCTTTCAGTTTTTAGGCTAAAACTCTGTTCAGGAGATCCAACACATTCAGTGATAATTTTATACTGTGATAAAGTATTCTAGAGACTGCAGACACTGCTTCAATGCAAAATCTTGATATAAGACTTTGCAACATAATTAGAATGTTTAAGACTTCATTTTATCTTGTCTAAATGCTTTTAACCTTAAATATTAATAGATAAAATTTTCCTCACACACTTGTGTCTACTACTTTCCTGTTTTGGGGAAAGTTTGACTATAATAGCTGTCAGCTCTACCCTCCCACAAAACATCTCCTGTCAATTTAGACTTCTGTATTTTTATTATATTATGTATTTTTTGCTGTGTGATAAAAACACTGATCAAATCTTGAAACAGGTGGCTTTGAGTTTCTTGTCATACACTGACTTTTTCTTTTCCAAAGTCCTGTTACTACCACACAAAACTAAAGCAATAAAACTAAGTTTGTGTTAATGTGAAATCTTTTCTGAAACTATTTTGGAAGGAAAATTCACTGAGATGAGCCTAAATCTGTCTTTCTGATGTATATAATCCTGTGCATGCTCTCAGCATTTAACCTGTGAAAGATGAGACCAAGTTTGAAGGCTGTGAGCTACTTCATAATTGGAACTTAGTTGGAAGAAAGTAGTAACATAAAACAACTGGCTTTTCAACTTATTTCTAGATTAATCTCTTAAAACTCTTGATGTTAATGTTTTGTTCTGCTTTCTCCCATATTTGAACTCCTTCACAGAGGACAGTGAATTAAGAAGAACCTTGCAGTCTTTAGCTTGTGGTAAAGCACGAGTATTGATTAAAAATCCAAAGGGCAAGGATGTAGAAGATGGAGATAAATTCATCTTTAACGGAGATTTCAAGCATAAATTGTTTAGAATAAAGATCAACCAGATTCAAATGAAAGAAACAGTACGTACTTTTTGCATTCATTCAGTTTATGTATTAACTGTTTATCTACATATCCCATATGGGAAGACATAATCTCTTGTAATTTTTGCATATAAAAATGAAATTTTTGCATATAAAGAAATGAATATTTAATTTCAAATGATAGTTAATTTTTAGAGTAGTTGAGATGACTCAGAGAGGCAATAAAGACTTTAAAATCACTGAAATTGAAAACAGCTTAGGTTGCTTCCTTTGCTTGCAAATTTAAATGCCTATATATTAAACAAAAAGGATCTTGTAGATGTTTCAGTCCATCTTAGAAGTTTCTGTGGTATTGCTGAAGTGTTGGTACTATATTGAACTCATGAATCAAATGTCACCATGTCACTTCTATATTTAGCAGGTAAGAAGGCTGTAAAAGTCAGGGTTGTCCCTCATTCTGCAGTGAAAACAAACCTTTTTTGTTGTATCTGAATTCCCATTCTTGACACAAGGTGACATATTCTAATTAACAGTGACTTGTTTCTTTTTTGCCTTTGCATATTAAATTCCCTGAAAAGTCAAACTGGAGTTTGACACAAAACACTGTTGTATTTGGTCTGTCAAAGTGTTATGTGTTCTCTCCAATATCTTAAGGGAGTTTCTAAGATTTACTTTTATTTATCAAATAATGTAAAATAAGACACATTTTTTCCTCTTATCAAATAATGTAAAATAAGACACATTTTTTCCTTTACGTTATCCTGAATTTTCTCTTACTTGCTTTAGCAGTACACTTCACATCACTTAGCCCTTGGAATGCAGTAATGCATGCATCTGTCTCAAAGATAAATAAGAATGCATGAGCTTCATTTTATTGTGAAGGTTAACTATAGAGATAGAATTAATAAAAAGTAGTGACAGAGGGTAATATGATTTGTGGTGTTGTATTGTTCTTTAGGTTGAGGAACAGGTCAGCACAACTGAAAGAGTATTTCAGGACAGGCAATATCAGATTGATGCTGCTATTGTACGAATAATGAAGATGAGGAAGACTCTTGGTCATAATCTTCTTGTTTCTGAATTGTATAATCAACTGAAATTTCCTGTAAAGGTAACTTTTTTTTTCTTTTTGTCAAACCATCCTAGATTTCTCTAAATATATGGAATTCATGTTTCTATTCAGCTTGTGTATAACAGCAAGAAATGTGAAATATCACAGAATTAAACCCAAAGATTAAGGTATTGTGTGAAGAGACATAAGTCGGAGTATCAGTACTACATCAGTTATATACTACGGTGCATTTCTTATGTAGCTTTTAGCAGTATTTTTTTTAATGTTTACCTTTGTATTACTAACTGTTACACTCATCTCATCTTTTCTTGTAGCCTGGAGACTTGAAAAAGAGAATTGAATCTCTCATTGACAGAGACTATATGGAGAGAGACAAAGACAACCCCAATCAGTACCACTATGTTGCATAAAGGAGAAGAAATAGTTTTATTTTTAAAAAATTGAAAAACTAAAAAATAAAAACCAAAATCATCCACATATATCTTTAGGACACCAAATACCTATGCTGTTCCAGACTTTGCTTTTAACAGATTGATCAGGTTGATCTATTTTATTCAACCAGCTGCATGCACTGCTGTGGAAAAGAAGCAAAATGACATGGTAATTGATCACCTTTGTCGAGTCTTCTTACTAATTTTAAATGCCCTGGGTTTTTTTTTCCCTTTAGTTAATCTTTTGTTCTCTTGGGTTCTTCAAAATTTAGTTTTACAGTTTTGTTTAACAATGTCATTGAATTTGGATGGAAAGGTAAAATCACCTGTGTGAGAAATGCTTTTGTCATGAATGCAAGTCTGGTTTCTTCATTTAGGTGTTCCTAACTGCATCTGTAAAGTCCCTAAATGCTGCATTCTTTAGCTACAGTTACAACTTTGGTAACTTTTCAAAAACCCTTCATTGATGACCATGTATGTACAAGCAGTGTTGTTGAAATGCACTGAAGTTTTGCACCATGAAAACCCTTAAACTTCTGTTCAGCTAATATTCTTTCAAGTTATTACAGACTTCAGTCTGGTTTGGATAAATCAGGTTTTGAAGTGAGATTCTTGAAGTGCCAAGAGGACAGCTGCATTCATGTGTGTACTGAGCTGTTGGATTATTTAGCTAAAATATGGATTGTACTATTATTACTGCTTCTGCTGGCTTGGGTGACAAAGATTAGATCTGAGTCAATGAGGCCCTACCTCATTTTAGGGCAGCAGGTGAATTTCACTGTTTCTGTAATTGCCGTAACATTGAGTTCTGCCTTGAAAATAACATCCAGGGAACCTACTGTACAGCGTGCTCCACTTTAAGAAAACAGAACCTTTTTTTAAAAAAATACTTTTATGGTCTCAATATTGGGAAAGCATAGCTTTTTGTCTTGAAAGACTAAGGACTTTGTGAGTACTTTGTTACATACTGTACATATGTAAGTTGATTTGAATTAAAGAGTGAAAGACACTGTAGATCTGTTAGATAACTGTAACTATAAGGAAGACACTTTTTCTGGGAATATTTGCAAGACTGTTTATTTTCCTGATTTGTCTACTGGTATGTTTCATTTTGAAAAAGCTACCAAAGGAGTTTTGATCACTACATAAAGGAGAATTTACCTGAGCAATATTTTTTTGAGAGGTACCTTACTGAGTTTATGTAATGTGGGGTTTGTGCATCAAATAAAAGGCCACTTCTTAAAGTAAACAATGCTATGAGGTGACAACTTGTGGAACTACGTATTAAAAGTCCTTATTCTGTCCTCTGGTGTTATTAATTGTATTGCATTCTGAATTATTTTTGGTCCATTTGTGTTTGGAGACTAAACATGTTTAGTTTATTGTATTTAAAGCATATTTAATATTATAATTTAATGTAGACTTATTTTAATATTTGAATCTTCATTTAATGCAAATAAAATCTTTGATGCATATTAAGTATTAATTTCTTAGCCTTTGTGAGAATGTGGCACTTTTTCTGAGGTTGGTTTTTTAGTGTTATACCATTCACTTTGTAGTTCACTTTTTATGTATATGGAAACCAATCAGATCCATCTTACCAGACTTCTAAACCAAAAAGGAGTATGTACCTCACAGAAAGGTAATGGCCAGAGAGCCTTTATCCACACTGAAAGCTGGCAGTAGTGTGCAGTAGCTGTTAGGAAGCAGTGAGAATGCACTGCCTGCCCCTTCTGAACCCAAATGTTCTGGTTCAGTAGTTTTAAACAATAGCTTAAAGAAGTGGTGTTATCCTGAAGATGACTGAAAATGTTCTGCCTCAAGAAGCAATGTTAATTAAAAGTGCTGAGATGTGCAGTATTTCTTAATTGCCACAGACTGAGGGCTCTTTGGCCACATTATTCTGGTCTAGCAATTAAAAATGAATTGTTCCACAGCAGTGGAAATTATGAAGCCTGTCATTCTGTGCTGCATGCCCTTGGTACCCAACTTGTATCATCCCTTGCAAATAACCTGAAGCAGCAGTACTCAGAGGGGTTTTCCTTGCTTATGCCTTTCTGCTTGTGGGAGCGGGGGTTTTGTCCCATCAGCTGCTCATCTCTACCCATCCCCTCTACCCACCTGAACCTACAGAGACTGTCATGATCCCTGAAGACTTTTCCAGACTGGTCTGCAAGTGGTTTCAGAGGTTCAAAAGCTTTGGCCAGGTAATTGTAACTCTTTTTCTCAGGTCCTCATTTTCAATTTGATTTCCTCAAATTTTTCTTACTGGGACATTTTATGTGCTAGACCAAACAGGTAAGCAGTTATTTTATGAGTCAGCACGGAAATCACTTCTCCATAGTGAAATAGCTGCACTTGATTGCTTTTCAGTAGCTGGTGATAGAATTTGGCTGAGCAGTCTGCCTCAGTCAGTCGGTTCTTTGGGGTCACATTGTCTGAGTGTACCTGTATCTGCAGGGCAAAAGTTGTTAAACACTTCTTCCTGGAAGATCACCCAGTGTTGAAGATGTTGGGCAGTAGCAAAGTAACATGTCCTCTACAGAGCATCGATGTTCAGGTATGTCAGGGAAACCTGGATCTTGGCAATTCAGTAAACTTAAAACAAACGGTATGGCAGCTTCTATGGAATGACAAAAATAACAGCAGGGGTCTGGATACAGCTGGGGGCTCTAACTTATCCAAACATACATTATATACATTTACAAAGCAATTTTCCTAAATGTGACACGTTATCTAGCCCAGTATTTCCTGAGGGAAAGCAAGTGTGAGAATGGAGGCTGGGGGCTGACTTAAAAGTTCTTCCCAAGTCTGGCAGTTACAGCTCTCCTTAACCAGCCAACAGCCTCCTTTCTGCCCTCTCCTTGGGTCTTTTTTTTTCTTAGTTCTATATTTTAGCTTTCCCTGGATTCCTTTAGCTGAACCTGGGTTTAGCATTTAACTCTCTTGATCTGCTGCAGCTTTTTCATCCTTCCTTTGTGCTGTACATCTTTGAAGAAAAAAAAAATACAGACCTTTCAGGTAACTTCAGTGTCTCGATTTGTTATGCAGCTCTACCTATGCACTGGTCCAGGCAGGGGGGCTGAGTGCCCGGGAAGCTGCCCAGTGGAAAAGGACCTGGGGGTGCTGGTGGCAGCAGCTGAACATGAGCCAGCTGTGCCCAGATGCCCAAGAAGGCCAAAGGCATCCTGGCCTGTATCAGCAATAGTGTGGCCAGCAGGAGCAGGGCAGTGATTGTCCCTCTGTACTCAGCACCAATGAGGCAACACCTCAAATCCTGTGTTCAGTTCTGGGCCCTCACTGCAAGAAAGACACTGAGGAGCTGGAGCCTGCCCAGAGAAGGGCAGTGGAGATGGTGAAGGGTCTGGAACACAAGTCTTGTGATAAGCAGCTTGGAGAGCTGGTGTTGTTGAAGCTGGAAAAAAGAAGGCTCTGGGAAGGGAGCCTTATTGCTGTCTTCAACTGCCTGGAAGGAGGCTGTAGCCAGGTGGGGGGGGATTGCTCTCTTTTCCCAGGTAACAAGTGACAGGATTAAAGGAAAGAACCTCAAGCTGTGCCATGGGAGGTTTAAGTTGGATATTTGGAAAACTTTCTTTACTGAAAGGGTTATCAATCACTGGATCAAGCTGTCCAGGGAAGTGATGAAGCCACTATTCCTGCAGGTATTTTAAAGGCCTGTAGATGTGGTGCTTAGGGACATAGTGTAGTGGTGGGCTAGGCAGTGCTGGGTTACTAGTTGAACTCAGTGACTTTTGATGTCTTTTCCAACCTAAGTGGTTCCATTCTGTTTGTAGGTTTATTATCTTTGGCAGGTATGTTCAGGAGAGTGGACTCTGTACCATGAATTTGGTTAGCCATTCCTAGCAAGTCTCTTCTGAAAGGAAGTAACCATGTGAAGTCAGGTAGTACTCAGCAAAAGGCTATGGAAAATAGTCATGTTTTGTGGAAATTTTGTCCTTGTAAAATCTCCTAAATCTCCTAGCCTGTACTGTCTCCCTTGCTTGTACTCTGCCTTGACCTCACAGGACAGTTTTTACTGTAGTAATGGCTCCTAACTCTCCTGGGTGTTTCCCATGAGCAGCCCATTCTGCATCCATGGCTCTAAAGAAAGGCCAGGGAGTGCACCATGGTTCCTCTCTGGGCCTGTGAGCATGCTGGTTGGCCAGCAGCTCTGTCAGCTGAAATGTGTAGTGGCTGGGTATGGACTACATTTCCTTTCCCTCAGTGACAGCACTAATCTGGACCTCCAGGCTGTGTATAGAGCCGCTTTTACAGAAGCTGTGACTTTGTTTGTCTTACCTGCTATCATGCTTGACTGATATCAGCCAACAAGTTACCAAGCAGTGGGGCTGATGGCCAGCAGGGTTGTGCAAGACTTGATGCATTTGTCTAACAAACACCCTGGTAGTACCTGTATTGAAAGGAGGTGGAAATTGATATGGTGCTGTCTCCATACCATTAATAAAGGCCCAGTGAGCTAATGATCCACATCATGGAAGGTCAACATTGTTCTCTGCTGATAATCTTATGTTCTTTATTTACCAAATTTTACCACGGTATTCTTGCTTTATGCAACTTTTTTTTTTTTTGTTAGTAATCCAAGCATCTGTCATTTCTCCCTTCAGAGATGCCAACTGATTTTCCAGCAGGGAGGCAAAATACTGCACACCAAGTTTAAACCTGACCTTGGGCCTCCCTCCCCATTTGTCTTGTGGCATACTCTGTGTTCTGCAGACCTTCCTCCACTCCCAGTGCAGGTTCCATAAACAGTGATCCAAAATGAAAACAGCTCATGTCCCACCTCCATTACCCTCAACTCCTCTGCAGATGAGTCATTCAAGCACTTGACCAGAGCTGCTCATTATGTCCTTTTCCAAACTAACTTCTGCTTTTGGCAATGCATGGAAAGAATAAAGATTGCTGGAATTGTTGCAGGGAAAACCAAACAAACTAAAATAATACATTATTGTGTCTAAAAATGCACAGAAAAAATGCAGCATTAGAAAAGAAATATGTGTTTATAGCAATAGCATTGAAAATGAAAAGTAGAGCCCCATGCCATCCTAAGGAGCAACTAAACTTATCCAGGATGTTTTGGGGAAACAGGAACTGTGAGTGAACTGAGACAAACAGCAAGGAAAGGTCAAGTTCACAGCAGATGAACTTGATTTTAGCAGCTGGGAGTAGCTAAATTGCATTCCAAATGGGTTCAATATAAAAATGTATGAAGGCAGCTTGGGAGCAGAAATAATTTTGTCTCAGAGATGATTAACCTGGAGCAGCCTGTAGTGAGGAGAGGGACTATATGGCAGTCATCGTGAGAAAGCAGAGGCACACTGCTACTGGCATTCCAGTTGTACTAGAAACAGGATTGCAGGAGCAAGATACAAGCTTCTGAGGTTTCAGATGAAGTAAGCATATCCCCAACAGTGTGGATAAAAGAGAGCATTGGATTACAGAGTGATCAAATTACCTGGGCTGTCCACCTCCATTACATCTGAGAATGTTTACAGGCTAACTTCACCTTCTTTTCTGGTTTTCTCAGGAAAAAAAAAAAAAAAGGATTCCTTAAAAACCCTCAGACATCTGAAGCAATGTAAAATTGCAACTTTTACCCATGCAAACACACGCCATTAGCAGCCCCTGTTTTTTCTTGGAGCACATGTGACTCCTCTGTATCCCAGGGTATATATAGACAGAGCATTCAGAGACAAGAGCCCATCCCCACCGTCCAGTGTTTTCACAGAGCGGGGACTGAGCGGACGCTGTGCCACAGGACCGTACCCGCGGCAGCCCGCGCGGGGCTCAGCGCTCCCGCCGCGGCCCCGCTCTCGCGAGATCCTCCCCCTCTCGGCCGGGGCACCGCAGCGCCGGGCCGCGTCACGTGACGGGCGGCCCGCCCGCGTGACGTCAGCGGTCACATGACCGGCCGGGGCCGTCGCCAGAGCTCCCCGAGCGCGGAGCCGCCGCCGCCGCCCCGCGCCCGCCCTCGGTCCGTGCCCGCTCCCGCCGCGCCCCGTCCCTGCACCCCGACATGGCCCGGGGGCTGCTGGCGGCGGCCGCCTTGCTCGGTAAGGAGGGGGAAGCGGGCGGCCTGTGCGATCGGCGGAGTGGCGGGGGCGGGTCGCAGCGGCCTGAGGTGGCCCCGGGGCCGGCGGCGCTGGACGCCGCACCTGTAACTGGAGACCCGCCCGCCCGTCCGCTCCCGCCTGCTGTCGGCCTTCCCGGGTGCTGACTGACCCGCGGGGGCTCAGGGTCCTTGCTGGGCCATCCCGCCCTCTCCCCGCGCCGGGCCCCTGTGGCGCCCGGGAGCCTCTGAGGGCCGCCCGGGGTACGAGGGCGACGATGGGCGGGCGGCGGCGGCTGCCGCGCTCGGCGCGGTGAAGCCCGGGAGCGCCGGTCGGAGCACCTGCGTTGGGTGCAGGGACTGCGCTCCGGGGAGAACCTGGAAACGCGCCTGGAGCACGAGGCGTGGAGACGCGGGAGCCACTGATGTCATTGCTAGGAAGCAGCGCTTTTCTGTAGGGCATGTAGTGCTCCGTTGCTTAATGGCTTTCTTCCTACCCTGTCTTGAGTAAAATATGAAACGTGTCTGGAATAGAGCGATTCCAGTGCCTTGATGAGAAGGTTTGTTAGGTCGGTAAGGCTGTTTTACGAGGAAGTGTGTCTTGCTTACTGATAACTACCTTGCTTTTGGTTTCTTGTCTTGAAAGCCAAATCACACAACGCTATCAGGTTTCTGAGATGTGGCTTTGGCAGCAAAGGAAACTTGTTCAGCAGCTGGGCAAAATATTTCCCAAATAGAGTAGCAGTTGAGAATGCTTATCTGCCATCATTTTTGAGCTAGGACAGTCTTTGCGACTCCTGTAACGTCTCTTTGGTAGTAAATATCGTTATCACCATTGACCGTACTTCAGTTTCACTGAGCCCAGAAGATGCCACTCGCAAAGGGCACTGAGCAGTTCAAATATCCAGCCCTCGTGAGGCAGTGTAGCAAGCACAGTCATTTACACTGCTCCTTGCTTTTTAGGGCTGCCAGCTGAAGTGTCGTTGAACTGGTGTCATAGTGGGAATTACTTGAATAGTTTGTTTGATATAGTTATGGCTTACATGAAGAATTGCTTTATAGTTTGCTTTCAGATCAGCTTTTGTGATTTTTATGTGGTACAACAGTTAATACTTTCGGCCATTGCAGTAGTTTTCCTCTGCTTAATTGGCAGTTACAAACATCATTTGTTTCACTATCTGTGTCGCTTTCTGGCATGTTAGATGTGTTAGTTTTCTGCAACTGAGGCAATAGTTTATTTTACCACAGATTTTTTTTTTTTTTATTTACTGATAGTTGGGACTTTGTACCAGTTTCTAGTAGCTGGGTGTTTCTGCATAGCTTTGTACTACAATCCTGGGGGAAGATCTTGTGGTGCAAATAGAGACCCTTTCTTTCTAGAGTGTAGGGTTTGGGTTGTAGGTGGGGGGAGAAGAATAAGAGGTAAAGATAATATATGAGCTGAAGTATTCAGATATTCTAGCTCATTTGCAGCCTTTTAATCATCTGAGTTAACACTGGTTAGGCTAAGGTCATCATCACAGGAGACTGAAAGATTAGTGTGGGTGGGGCAGACGTAAAAACTTGTTTGGTGATGCCTTGACTTCAGGACAGCAGAATTTTTTTTCCACCTGAATACCTCACCATACCTCACTTACTATTTCAGTTTTCTATTTAGATTGAGCAGCAAGCACTAAGCTGAACGTTTCGTGTGTCAGCATTGAGCATTTTGTAATTAATTTCCTCACTACCATCAAATAAACATATGGAATTAAGAAAACATTTAGGTAGTATATGGTACATGCAGGGAAAGGGGGCTATGGGAAATGGAAGTACCTCCCCTAAACTTAGCTGCAGGTTTTTGACATACTGAGTAAGATGGTGCTTTTCTGTTGTTGAGCACGATGAGTCAGTTGGGTTGTGTGCCAAGCCCAACAGAGCTGCTCGTGCTCTCTGAGATCTAGAGCACCCGTACATTTTTTCATTACTGAAACACAGACACATCAGAGAACACTTTCCTGAAAATTTAAGATTAGAATCAGACATGTGTAGTGAATAAAAAATGAAGTGTTTGAGAATTGCAGAAGGGAAAATTAGTTTTCCAAGATAGTGTGATGCCATTTCAGAGTCACTGATGTGTAATCCACATGTTTGTATTGTGCAACTCTAGTCCAAAGAGGAATTTCAAACCTTGCTACTGATGTAGAGATAGTTGTGAAACTTGATAATGAATTCCAGCCAGTGAGCAATATGGTGCTGAATTGGTTTTTTTCAGGTTTGGCATTATTGGGCATTTGAAACTGAGACCAGTATAACTTGGTTTTCACAAAATCTAACTGCTTTAATGTTGAGCAACTTTCAAAATATTGTTTTACCAAGTGCTGCCCTTGACACAGTGTTTGTTTGATAGCTGCTTGAAGTGTGTTGACACAGTCTCTAAGGATCTGAGTTAGTGTGCCAGTCATCATGTGATAGGTTACTTGGCTTTGGCTTCAGCAGCTTTTTTGACTCGTGAAGTAACTTCTTACTTGCTGAGACCTCTGCAGATTCCCTGGCATGCCACTTTTGAGATATGTTTCCAAGGTTTCTGTTCAGCCTGACCGAGGAGTTTTATTTTTCTTGTAACCTGCTTCTAGATTGTTCTGTAGCGATGAGGATGTTTTCTAATCAGTAGCAGATGACAAAGCTAAGGATTGCCTCTAAGTACAGAGGAACCTGACTCAAAGATTGATACTTTGTTGCAACATTAACTGCTGTTATCTCTGATAAGCCTTTGTAGGTCTCAAAGATAAAAGTTTATTTCTAGCAAAAGGCACGCCTGGCTTTTGCTTGTTTCAGCTTCAACAGTTTGTCCTTGCTCTCAAGTCAGCCGTGATTATTTGGAAATTCCTTGAGAAAGCTTGGTGCTAGTGCTGAAATGGATTTCTTGGTATGTGGTCTCTTAAGCTTGGCAGAAGACACTTTTGGGCATGTAAGTGGTGGGGATTATAACAGCCCTTTGAACAATCCCTTGCATTATCTTGATTCTATATTGCATAGTTTTAAATGTACATTATGTTTTGGTATATCAGGATTCCTCAGTTTTTGGGCATCTGACTTCAAGATGGATTGGTGTCCCTTTCAGTCTTAGTATAACAGTTTCTTAACCTTCTCTGTCCCTTGGTGGCACCACTGACTATCAGTACTGCTTTTTCTACTGTTAATTCTGAATGTGAGTCTTAGGTGCACCCTCGCATTAAGAGTACAGAGTTTAAATGTGATTCAGAGGGTACTTGTTCCCTCTCCAGTGTTCAGCCTTGAGCACAGTAGTTCACAGTTAATATATTTGGTTTTCTTGTATTAAACTTCTGATGGCATCTGTTTTCTTAACAAGACTTCACTCCGTATGATACTGTATTTATTGTTACTTTCCTTGACAGGGTTAAGATCTACTCTGTAGGACTAGGAGAGTAGTTTTACTCAGACAATTAAGTTTATTGCCTTATTTCCAATATCTTCTCCTCTGGGGAAGCTTTCTCTTTAAATTGTCACACAGTGCTCCTTTCTTCAAAACATTGTTTGGGGCTGGCAGCTGCCTTGAAGAATGTCTGTTAGTTGTGTGGTGTGATACAGCAGCACTAACCAGAGCCAGTGCAAAATGGACTTGTGTGAATACTGAAAAGGGTCCAGCCGGGGGAGTTCAGCTCTCCCAGTGCACTCATGCAATCATTTGCTGTAGAGCTATCCCAAGACTTCCTTCCTTTAGATAGGAAGCCATAAAGAAGTTTCATGTGACTAAACTTGATGCAGTTGTGCAATTCTCTGGTCAAATGGCAAGTGTATGGCTGTTAGATAGCCTTTCCTTTCTAATGTTTTTGTACTTTTATAAACTGGTTTATAAAGACAGAAGTTATTAATCTGCGAACTGAAATTGGAAAACAAAACGTTTACTCCCTTGATTGAAGTCAACAATATCAAAACCATAATCTGAGATTACATGAATTTCTCTTGGCTGGCACGGATGCATATTCTGGGCTGGATCAGGAACTTGATATAATCAGGTGCGGCACCTGCACAAGTGCAGCTGGTTCTCTTATCCCCGAAAGTACTCTCATGCATCCTTGAATTAAGCTCTGTTCTCCCTTTCCCCACCACTGTGTGGGTGTTCAAGTGAGACCAGCCTTGTCTTTTCCTGCCAGCTTTCCAGGTAGCCAGCGTTCAGTCTCATGTGTCTGTTGGTGAAAGGTAAGTGTAACTCATCATTTTATGGATACCATCTCGCCTCTTGCAAAGTGTTTCGTATGTCAAGCCTGTCAAGGGATTTTCCTGCTTTCAGTTGTTCCTGTGTTTTTCTTTCTGTTATTATCCCGAGGCGGTGTAAGTTCTGAATCCTAAGGAAGTGATCTTGACTTGGTCTTCCGATAAAGGACTTGTAACTGGTGTCCCTCTCGTAGTGGTGCATACATTGGAAGACATAGCATTGTTAGAGAGTGTAACTCCTTGGGGATTTTTCCATTCTATTCTCTGGCATAGATTTAGGAGTTAAAAGTGGTGACTGAAAATTACCACTGTTCACAAAATGGCACTGAGATGACAGGATCATTGTGAACCATCAGAATGAGTAAATTACTGGGCAGTTTAGTTAACATCTACAATAGAAAATAGAAAACCTTCTTTAGAGAATAACCAGCATTTCTTATCTCCTTGGATTAATGCCGCACAGATAGTAGTGTTTGCTGTGTTTGTCATCAGAACACCTGGGCAAAGGTGCAAGGCAACACATCAGTGCTGCAGCTTAGTACAGAATGATTATGTAGGGCTGGCATCCCTTACCCTGGAGTGCTGCTGCGCAGTATTTCCAGGGTGGGCTGGAGCTGAGGAGAGTCCGTGGGTGTGACTAGGCTGTAGGATACTCTGAACCCCATCACAGCACATCCCAGGAGCTGGAAGCTGCATGTTGCTGCAGCCATGGTTTTCCTCCTGAACACTATAGGCAGTTGATGTAACTGCAGACAGTCCCATCTATTGTATGGCTTAAAGGACTGATGATATGGGATGTGTGCCCAGGTGGATTTGGATGGGTTGCTGCCCTTTATTCCAAGAGGGAGAACAATGCTAAAGAAGATTTTACTTATGCAGGAAACATCACTGTAGTAAAAAACCCCAGATTATCCAGAAGTAGCTTTTGTTTTTCCTTATTGTTAGTGTTCCATGTTTCTAATAAAAATTGGAGGCAAAGTAAAGCATTAACTGTAGTAACTGAAGCCCTCTTTGCAAGCAAGTGGTGTACACAATTACCATTAAATATACTTGGTTTTCTAGCACACAACAACCATTTGTCTCTCTCCCTTAGCAGGTTTCCATTATATAGGAGAGTAAATTGTGGGTAGCTGTGTTTGACTGAGAGGATTTCAGTTATAAAAGCTGAAACCTGAAAGCATGTGTTTGATTGTTTTGTTAGCTTTGTAGTGTTCAGCTTAAAGCAAACAACTTTATGAGGTGGATTTTTTTTAAGATACATTGTTAGACAATCAAGGAACTATTTGTTTTGTTTGACTTAGTTATTTTATCTCAGACTGTTAATATACTTTAGGTTTTTTTTGAGGTAGGTACATTAGATAAAGAAGGAGGCTGGATTTAATTCAAGCAAGATCTTTAGTTGTTGCTTTAACAGTTACCTTAAGTGTTTTCTTGCATGAGACTGTAATTGCAGAAATGAAGGCTAAAGGGAGAGATTGTCGTATGATTTTCAATTGAAAATATGCAGCTAGAATAAATATTATAAGCAGTGGTTTTTTTGGAACTTACTGGAATACAGAGGAAGCATCTGAACCAAGTGAAATTTCTTTGATGTCAGTACATTTTTGGTAATTCCTTGACTATATATCCATAATCTAGGGCTTCCAGCCAAATGAATAATGAACCTAACAAAACTTACTTTTTGCTATTGAAAGGTCTTGGACTGCTTCCATTAAATCTGAAGTACTGCATTTGCTGTGCCACAGATAGTTGTCATAGTGGGCTCTGCAGTTTATTAAGAGGAACATTTAAAGCCTAAAGTTAAGAATCTGGGGGTTGTATCAGTTTTTGTGTTTAACTGCAAAGAATGATACTGTTATAAGATGTACAAACAGTATTTTCAACTTGTAGATATGCCCTGATAGAATGAAGCAATACATTATGTAACTTTATTAGAAATATTCCCAGGATGGATTGATTCTACATCAGTTTGCTTTTCTGTAGTCTTGACATTTTGACTGTAGGCTTGCAGTGTTTGTGGGCTGGTGATGATTCATGCATTAATCACTACTCGACACTGAAACTGCCTTCACAAAACTCAACAGCTGCTTTCCTGTGAGCTGTTCCTGTGCCTTAAACTGGCTGGAGCAGAGAGTTGGCGGGACCTTCTTTCCTTCGGTGTCTTGATTTGTTCTTCAGTGTTTTTTTCCTGATTTTCTTTGCTCCTATGTCCCATTTGTTTCACTTGGTTTCATCTGCATTCCTTCAGGACCTTGGGAGCGGATGATGGTGCAGCTCAGTTCTCTCTGATCACCATCCCTGTGAGTGTTGCCTTACTTGCAGTGAAAAGCTCTCACCACTCTATCAAGGACACTCAGTGTCTCGTGCTGGATGTGTCTGTCTCATCACTGAAACTGCAAATCCAGCAGCTGCTGAATAGTTCTGAAGAAGGACTGGGGTTTTATAGGTTTTATAGCATTTGTTCCACACTGATGAAATCAGGATTCATATAATGATATTACTTTACCATTACAAAAATCTAGTAGTTATGCAGGTGTTACTATTTAATGTTTATTTATGCCCCTTATTCTTTATTACTTAAACTTGCTGAGGGTGATTTATCAGCTCTTCATTACCAGAATTTGTCTTCCATTTGATGCTTTCTGGTACCTCTGTATTGTCTGTTCTCTGAATCATTTGTAATGGATAATGTCATGTTTTCATTTAGGCCAGCAACATTTTTCTTAATTGTTTTTCAGTCCTTTCTTCCCCTCCATTTCTTTTAAAAATTGTTTTTCTTTCATTACTTTACTCAGTTACTTCATTATTTTTAGCTCTAAAATTGCCAAGATTTTAATAGCTACCAAACAAGGGAGTCTGCATGCACACTGAAGGTTTTCATTCTAGCACATTTTTCAGTCATAGTGTTAGTTCAAGGAGTAATGGATTCTTATTCCCTGCCTTTGCTCTTTTCTACACTGTGCTAGAAATCTTCAGGAAAGTGTAAACAGCTTGCTTTGGAGAAAACTAGTGCTTGCATGAATGTAAACAAGTTCCAGGTGTAAAAGTAAATTGAAACTTCCATGTGGATGAACATGTTTCTGATACTGCTCTGAACTGCAGTAAATAACATTTCTTTATGAATATGTGGTCCTTAATGAATATTTCATGTTGGACATAAAGGCAAAGGTAGGACAGTTTTCATTTGAAATAAGTTGTCTACCCTATCTGTTCTTAAGCATGTTCTTCTGTCTATCTCTGATTTCAAGTCTAGACTCTCCAAAAACTGGGTAAAGTTGAATGAATTCCAGTTTCAGCTTTGCCCTCCTTGGTGCTGGGAGAGGATGTGATGTTGCTAAGGGGAAGGCGACAAGGGAAAATGCTTGCTGAGTGCCAGAGAAATAGTTTCCAATGTGTTCCTGCAACTGATGTGCCTTCTACTGAAGTCCAGCTGACAAAAGTCCAATTTTTCCTAATAGTTGTCTTTGTACAATTGTACACACTGTAGTTTTGCAGTGAAAAGTTTTAAGATTTGTTTTTTTTGAAAACTTCTCAGGGAGGGAAGCTAGCTAATGGATAATCTGTCATCTGGATCTCTTAGCTATTATCAGCAGTTGAATGGATTAGCATGTTTGACTCCTTACAGCTTATTTGCTTGTGATAATGGCTTATGTCTTGCAGCTGTTTTTTTATCAGGTTTTCTGCAAGACTGAAGTTGTTGCAAATGCAAACTGATAAAGTGCTAGCATGAAAATGGTGCAGGCTTTTTGCAGTGAGGTTCATTTGGGGCGGGGGGGTGGGTGGTAACGAATGGAGAATCTGAAAAATAAACTATTCTAAAATAAAGAACTGGTCAAGTGCAGGAGCACTGTCAGGTATCCCTTGCTACAAATGAAGTAGGAGATAACCAGCTTTCCAGCTGTTTCCAGCCTGCCACAGTGCGTCCCCTGTGTGAAGCTTTGTTGGCAATGGGCACTGGTCACACTGGTGCCAGTCCATGCTGCCATCAGAAAGGATGACTGCTCCCCTTGCTGCATGTTCTTGCTCTGTTAAGTCAGTACTTAGGGCAGTTGTACTCAGTGTGCTCTGAGCGTAGAGGCTGGAACGGAACAAGGGGCAGAAAGGCTTTTCTCTGCTTTTCTAAGCAGCTCAGTCTGAGTTTAGCTTAAACCAGTCAGGAAAACATAACCTCAGTCTGTGTCAAGGTCTTGGCCTCCTCCTCCTCCTCTAAAGTGTGGAGAGCATGAGGACAGTAAAGAGAAGTTCTGCTGGCAATGGTAGCATGCTCTATCATGCTAATTTTTGGCAGTGCCTTCAAAACATCTGCGGTCAATCCAAGCTTTCTAAATGCTGCATTCAGTGCATGTACAGCTGAGTGTCCTGGTACAGCAGGAGTGAAGGCTGCATGGTGTGCTGTGGGGGGAAGGCAGAGTGTTGGAGGCATGCAGGATCAAATAAACTAAGCCAGGTCTGGCTGAAGATGGTAAAATGGTTGCTGTGTGCAGAGAGCACTGAAGCTGCCTTGAACACTATGACTGGTATTTGTTGCATGTCTTTCTTATCTCTTAGTACCTGGGATGTCAACAGTTTTGGTTTGGGTGGCTTTGCAGTTTTATAAATGAGGTGTTTAATTTATCTTCTGTTTGTTAGTGATGTTGAAGCTAATCTAGAGACTGTTAATGCCCGTTTCCAAACTCAACTCATGCTTAAGTTTTACTCCCAAAATGTACAGTTGTATATATTTGTCTCTTTGGGGTTAAAAATGCAAATTTATGTGACATCAAGTTAACCACTTTTTATTTTTATCAGGCTTTTTGCAGGCTTCCTCTTCATTTGAAGTGAAAGATTCAAGTGGTAAGGTCTGCATAATTGCTGATTTGACAGTAGCCTTCTCAGTGGAATACAAAACCAATGTGCAAAAAGAGGTAAGGGCAGTGAAGATCTTACTGCTTGTCATTTATTAGTATTTTTAGTATATATAAAATGTGTGGTATCATTGCACGTGTGCAGTATTTAAACTTTCTCTGAGTAGCTATGTTTGAAAAACTGCTTCAACAAAGATTTTTACTCTCCCAGTCATCTTGCATCAGCTTTTCCTTATTAGGGATGCTTCTTCTAATTAAATGGCAAGGTTGAGGCTGCCTGAAACAATCACAAACAAAATATGTGAAACTACTTTTGTGACTGAAATTCCACACATGTCCTGTTGATAACCAAAATGGCTTTCACCGGAACTGTAATGGCAAAAATACTACGAGTTCTCTTTTGGTAACTTGGTCACACTCACATGGACTAAATCTGAACTGAAACGTAGCTTTTAAACTTTTCAAACTCCGGAAATCTGTGACCTTCTTACTTAGCAAATCTCTAGATTTCAATGCATCTTTCAAAGCATTTTGCAGTGCTTACAAATTGTTCCATATTAACAGCAAAAACTTGTTAATGGAAATTAAGAATTTGCCTTAACAAATAAGTTTTGGGGTTTTTTTGTATCTTCACTACTGATTAGGAATTGGGGATTATTTATAGTCTTATTGCAGTTTTGTGTTGTTATTTTTTTCCTAGCCATCAGTGTAATACAAGGTTAAAAAAATCTTACTACTTTACCAGTGGTGCACTTGCTATGTGTGATTTGAATTGAGCCTTATATTGTGTAATCCATGTTTTCAGTGGTGCTGATGGTCTGAAATCCTGCTGATACTGGTAAATGTGTTTGCATTCAGAACTGACTTCTTTCATAACATACTTTTGTCTGTTTCTTATTGTAAGCAGTAAGCTCAGAACTTCGCAGTGAATGTTGTATTGGTCTTCAGATATCACATTTCTTCACAATGTGTAATAAACTCAAAGTATTACAGCCAAGCTACGTAGGATGTACCATTCACATTTGTTCTTGCTTAGTTGTACTACAAGAAGCAAAGCTTAAATTTTCCCATTTTTCACATGTCCAGAGTTTGCCAGATTTAATTCTTGTAGTACAGAAGTACCTGCAAATTCATATTGCTGCTTTAGAAGGAAAAAAAGTCTAAGAGGTGCTTTGAGTATGTACTATGTAGTCCTCCAATTGCAGAGAGCAAGATTCTCAAACTTGAATGTCAGTAACATGCTGCTTGCTATATAGTGGTATATAAGTACACATACATTAATGTCTGCTGTATATTTGTAACAGTTTCATAGGATATTTTAAAAGCTGTGAGGAAAAGCTTACATGTGTTTTATTTTCTACCCCACAGTTTGTACACTTTTTTCTTCCGCCAAATGCTTCAGTAGACTCACAGAGCTCATGTGGCAAGGATAACGCATCTCATCCAGTTCTGGTGTTGGATTTTGGAGGAGGACATTCCTTAAGCCTGAATTTCTCAGAATCTGCAGACAAGTACCAAGTTGAAGAGTTAGTTTTCCACTATAATCTGTCAGATGCAACTTTATTCCCAAATTCAACAGGTAAAATAAAAACTTTCTGTTGTTATTGTGAAACCCTTCCAGATGTAATACTGTCTTTTCTTTGAATACTGGTACATACTAATGCAATGAGTTTTTTACAGGAGGCATGAAGACTGTATCACATAAAAGTATCATTCAGGCACATGTGGGCACAAAATACAGATGCATCAACTCCAAGCACATCAATATGAAGAATGTGAATGTTACTTTTAGCAATGTCACTTTGGAAGCCTATCTCACAAATGGAACTTTAAGTGTGAACAGTAAGTATCTTGTAACAGAAAATGTACTTGATGAGGTAATATTTCCAATGAGAGGTTATTTCTTTTTAAGTCCTGACTAATCATATTTAAGGTGAGTACAAGCTGGATCTAAAACTCTGACAACAGCATCTTTTGAAATGAATGGACTTGCCCCAGGTTTTCTCTGTCGGATGTCGGAATCTGTGGCTAGTGGATAGTGCCCTGGGTTCCCATGGGTATTGGACTCTTCATCAGTATGGGTGTTAAACACATGCTGCAGTAGGTTGAGTGGGCACATGGCCAAAATCCTAGTTTAAGAAGTATCTGATAACTTCCAAGCATTATGGCCTCTACCAAAGTAATTTGAACTAGTTACTGTGTGCTCTAGGGAAAATGAGTGAAATAATGGCAGACAGTAGAGAATTGGTCTGTAGAGAGCAGAAATGTACATCCTCATACAGGAGGTTTTATGTCAGCTGTAAAAGTCAGGTTTTTCTCCTTCAGGGACAATCAAAAAGTCAGATTTTTATCCCGATTGTTTGTTTTGAAAAGTAGTGTGGAATTTTACTTCAAATTATTAAAGGCCAATTACTTCATGGTGTGTTTATGTCCTTTAGTTTTGTTGCAGCAGTCTGCAAACACAAAAGAGCTATATAAACTGATCACCCATACTATCTTAAGGAGTGATAAGTCTTTGCCTTAATTTTAGAGTCTTCGTTTTCCCTGGGATGTAGAACTTTTCTTAGCTGTCAAGCCCATTTATGCATCTGCTAAGTTGAAAGAAATATTAAAAACTAGGGTAGCCAGTGCTAGCATGGAATAGATACAATGAACAAGTGCCTTCTACTGCAGTATCTCTACCTTGTCCCATTTCTGTGAAAAATACCTTGCCTGATGCATGATAATAATTCTTTTATGGCTGCTTCACAAGACTGGCTCATATCTGTATGTATCATTCCCTTGATCAAACTTTTCCATTCAGTGAAGTAGTTTGCAGTAAAGATGTGTACCTACATTTATGCTTCAAAATCCCGCACCAAACCTTTCAGTCTTCAGAACTAGTTATGAAACTTTGATCTAATTGATTTTCCAGGTAAGTATGATAAGTGATCATTTATCACCAGGCTCCTCAAACATAAGACATGATACTGGAAAAATCTGATTTTTAACTTTACAAAACTTCAATAAAATCTCCCTACTGTGTAATAATTTTCTTTTTAAGACCTTAAGATCTGCTTTTATATAGTCCTCTAGTTCCATTGTTGTAGGTTTGAGCCTTCCCCCGTCCCTTAGGCAGCTAGTTACTGATAAACTTTAGATCTGGAATTTTTCCTTAATGTTTTTCTTTCCTCTGCAAATCTTTAATGAAAAGACATTTCTGCCGGTGATCGGTACAAGGCTCACTGAAGAGAAGAAGGGTCAATATTCAGTGCATCTGCACAACTAGCAATTGTGACTTCTGTCAGTGTACTAGAAGTTAGTGACTGAGGGAATGGTAGTGGGTATCTGCAGCTCTGAAAGGGAGACTTCCATTTTCTCTCTATTGGTAGTTTTGCCAGCTGCTTTCCTGTAACTGTCAAGAAAAGACGTAAGAATTTGTCTCATCTTTTGATCTGTTCTGAAGAGCTACTAGAAACTGCTCTAAATCAGTTCAGTAAAAATAATGTATCAAAACTGCAACTAGGCTAAACTTCCACTCAGTGTGATTTGATGCTTCCATCTCTGCCAACTTTAAGAAGAGCCTGTATGTGTTGAGGTCTTGCAGAGAGAGGGTAATTATTAGGTGTCTTGTATCTGTGAAATATGTATGCGTTAAATTTTAGATGTAGGCCCTTTGAGTGAGAGTTGATTGTTGCTGCAGTTGCTGCTGTCCTTAAAAAGTTGCAAGTTGTTATCCCTGGCATGTGGAGATGACCTTGGCTTGGAACATGGAAGTCTCTACTTTAGTACTGTCTTTGTTATGACCTTTGGTTTTGGCTTAGATGTTCAATGCAGGAACGTTCTTGGCTCCCAGATCAAGTTAAGATCTTGCTGCCACATGTTTCCAAGTTCTTTGGCAAATAAATCAGTCACTGTTCCCTTGGAAGTTGCTGCTGGACTGGATGAAAAGAGAAGGTGAACTTGCACACCTTCACAGGTTAACCCCGTGGAGGGTGGCTCCTCGTGCAGGGCTGAAGGGAGGATGGATGTGAGAGGATACAGCAGAAAATTTGGTATCAGATGCAGTGTCTTAGAATCCCCCTGTTAAGGACAGAAGAGCCAGAGCAATATCTTAAGGCTACTCTGGGTATTGCCAGAATAATGAGAGTGAGGGGAAGGAGGACACGTCTCCTGGGAGACCGCTTTGAACAGTGAGCAGGAGAACGGTTCCTCTGCTTTTCCCACACGAGTGCCCAGGGAGTGCTAGGGATCCCAGCCTGGCTGTGAACGGGCAGCAGAACGCTGGCTCTGTCAGGTTTATCCTGACCCGATGGCAAAGCAAAGTGATGGACCTGAATGAAAGTGGATGTGGTCACCGTGAACTTCAGTAAATTACCAGCAGAGGTGTTGTTTTCACATGCCAGGCTTTAAAAGTGTCTCAAACTTTGCAACAAGAGTTTAGGTAATCCTTTACCGCTGTTTATTATCTTTTATTAGGAAAAAAGCTACTTGAATTTGCATCGTCCCTTCTCTCAAGGATTGAAAAGGTAGATCATCCCACAGCTTCATTTTGTTTGGTAATGACTGTTTTCCTTTCTCTGCAGAGACAGAATGTGCTGAAGATATGGTCTCTACTACTACTATGGTGCCTACAACTCCTAAACAGACTACTAGACAGGTTCCAACAACTAGCCCAGCACCAACATCATCACCAGCACCAACATCACCCCCAAATCCTGCAGTTGGTAAATACAATGTGACTGGTCCAAATGGAACCTGTGTACTTGCCTACATGGGCTTGCAGCTTAATATCACTTATCAAAAAAAAGATGAAAAGGTACATTTTGATTTTTGTTTCTTCAAAGCCTTCAAATTTCTTCTTTGGGGAAGACTTGGTAAATTATTATAAGCTAACCTTTTTGTTTTAGAAGCCCAGGTGTTTGTGTTTATCCATCATTATCCTCTATTTGAATTGCTTAACCGGGTCTGGACTAGTGACATTCCAAACACTTTTACTGAAAGTGGTTCTTAAAGATTATTCCATTCACTAAAAGCAGTAGTAAATTTGTATGTTGAATCCAGGAAGTGTATATATGGTCATGTAAGAGAAGTAGTAAAAATGACCAAGATATGACTAGGGGAATCCTGTTATCAAAGTTGCAATCGAAACAAGATTTTTAAACTGTTAAATAAAATACAGAAATTTGGCCTAAGGTATAGAAAGAGTGTATGACTAGTAGAAGGGAAAATTAGTACTGTAAAACTGGACAGGCTTCTGACTTAATTACCCTCCAGCCAGCACTGAAAATATTTGGGTTTGACTTTGATGCATAAAAACTACTTAACAGCAGATTTTAATAGTAAAAAAAAAAAAAAAAAAAACAAAAAACAAAACCACCAAGATTTATGTAAGATCCAGCTCCCACCCTGGCACAAATTCTTTCCCTCCACTATTGGTGCAGAGCCTGGCTTGCCAGCCCTATGGACAAACCCAGAGTCCCAAAGGGACTGTTGAATCCCCCCAACAGGAAACAGTGGTTTGCAAAAGGAGCTACTGCATTTATTTATGATGTTGATGACTGAAAGGTAAAATCATGATCACTTATAGCTGGTGTGTGGCTGTACCGTGGCTTATTGTGATGGTAGTTGTGTTTTAGCCACCTTAATTGTGTGAAATTCCCTGATTCTGGTGTTCTGCTTCTGGTGGAATAGCTGATTGCTAGTGCAATGACCAGTGAGGAGGTGGCAAGTAGGTTTTCTGGTCACATGAGGATCAGCTAAGAGCTAGTGAAAGGGTTTCTATTTAATTGTTTGGCAAGTGGCATTTAACCCACAGCCTTCTGTAGATGCAAGACAGTATATAAAATCAAAAACCACGGACAAAACTAAAACATTTTGAACTAAAATGACATGCAACATGATTGTGCTGACAGGTGGACCCCTTAATTGCTTCTACCTTATGTCAAAGCAGTATTTTATAGCATCTTGTCCTCTGTGTGGTGTGGTGGTTCTTGATGTTTTTTCTTATGCTGCAAGGACCAAAACAGTTTGTGTGGAGAAAGGAGTTGGGTTCTTGCCTGCAGGTAGTCAGGGCTGCAGAAAGCTTTGTTAGGTGTGCCCTTAGTTGTGTGTCAGCCTGGTAACTCAGGTGTAGCCCTGGGTCTGCCCTGGTGTCTGGAACATAGGGCCAACACAACACTGTAGGCATGAGACACAAGCCAGCCACACCTCAGCTGAGTGTAAGGTGATGTGCTCAGTCTCTTCAAGTGTCATAATTGCTCCCCTTCTCTCACAGATGGGTTTGGATTTGCTGAATTTCATACCACCTAATACAACTTCTTCTGGGAGATGTGACAATACATCTGCCTTGTTGAACCTGACTTTTGAGAAAACAAGAGTTATCTTCCAGTTTGCATTGGTAAGAATCTCTGCAGCAAGCGTGTAGGGTCTGCAGCACTTTCCGTGTGGGAAAACTAACTGGGGAAAGCGCAAGAGGAAAAAAGACAGCTACAGAAAGGGGAGTAACTAGTTCCTTTGGTTTTAATACTAGGATTTAGTGGGTTTTTTATGCTTGGTTACCACTGTTTGAAAAGAATATGTTTGTCTATAAATGCACATATACATATGTGTACACAGAAAAGTATTTTGTATGGAGTGGGAACTTCCTTGAAGATTGTGTTGCTTACTCTTTAAGGCTTCTTGCCGAAACTGGGAGCAGCCTATGACAAGTGGGCATCTAATCAAATTTTAAGCCTGGAGCTGGATTTAAGTCCTCTTTAATATTCTGTGTAGAGCCCAAAGGCCAAGTGTGCTTGTCTTCTGGTCCACTATGATGATTGGGAATCCTGTTTCCCACAGCCCTGCCCCAGGTGCTGTATTGGAGCTATGTACCTTGAGGACTGAATCCACTGTTTGTCAGAGCTTCGTGCTCTTTTTTTATGATCACCTTGAGCTGTTGCTATTAAAAGACTCTACAGCTCTGTGGGGTACCAAGTTCATTGCTTTAGGCTGCTTAAGCAGTGGGTGGGACTATGCCTGCAGTGTGGAAGACAACACTTTGGGGGTGACAAGGCCCCCTTTCTCTGTCTCTTTGCCCTGTCACAAAATAATCTTCTTTAAGGTGCATACTTTCTGTAGCTTTTCTCTCCTGAAGTCCAACTAAACATCTCCTCTGGATGCTAATCCTGTTTGTGGTCTACACTTTAAAAGCCCTTCTCAAAATGCATACAGAATGGAACCTGAACATGAACAGCTTATGTTGTACATCATCATCTTAAATGACAACTACTGATTTGTTGGTTTTTGGTTTTTTTTTAAAGAATGCCAGTGCTGAAAAATTCTTCCTGCAAGGTGTGAGTGTAAGCACGACCCTGCCTTCTGAAGCAAAAAGTAAGGACTTCTAAAAAATCTACTCTCTGTGACTACTTCTTTAAATATTAAGGGTAGCCTGCATTAAATAATGTACGAGAAATGTTGGGGATGAGTGTATCAAATCATGGCTCTATGAGCTTACAGCTCCTGCTCTTCAGATTTATGTAATAAGACTTTCTCTTACACAGATCCAAAATTTGAAGCATCAAACAACAGTATGAGTGAGCTGAGAGCTTCAGTAGGGAACTCGTACAAGTGCAGTTCTGAGGAGAATCTGCAGGTCACGGACCAAGCCCTCATCAATGTATTTAATGTTCAGGTCCAGATTTTCAAGATTGATGGAGACAAGTTTGGGCCAGGTAAGAGGTTTGCATTTGGCAGCCCCTGTCAAATCCAAGATTTGTGAAGTATACTTCAATATAACATTCTGTAGTCAAATGTCAGCTTGTGGGTGCTGTGCTTAGCCTCTGCATGCCCCACTACAGATGATGTGGGGGCTGATTAAGATGTCCAAGTTGAGGCTAGTGTGAGAAGTATGTAAAAAGCTTTGAAACAACTTGGACTTATTCCTGATGGTCCAGAGAAGAGTTAAGGAAGTGTGCTACCTTTCCCTCCAAACTGTGTGCAGACAGTTATGTGAAAGGGGCACACCTGTCCCTTGTGACGATGATGAAAGCAAAATGACTGTGGGAAGGGTCACATGGATATTTATAATGGCTAAATTTGTGTGTAACTAACAGCTCTTGAGGAGGAAACAATCAGTATAATCTCCATATTGTGTATACAGCTGGTATTAGAAAGACTTCATCCTGAATGATCATAGTTAGTGGACCTGGCTTCCTTTTCATTGTTGACATGCTAGCTGAGCCAGTTTTGTTGACATGCTGAGAGCAGAATGCTGAAGTTCTGGATGTAGCCATCTGTTGGTGCACTCGTACCTAATATGGATCTTTTTCTCTCTCTTCAGTGGAAGAATGTCAACTGGATGAAAATAACATGCTGATCCCTATAATAGTTGGTGCAGCCCTTGCTGGTCTTGTTCTAATTGTCTTGATTGCTTACCTGATTGGCAGAAAGAGGAGCCATGCTGGATATCAAACAATTTAATTACTTGCACTAAAATCCAGCATAGATGAAAAGCAATTGCAAGAGGCTGGGGGAAAACATCCCCCTACATTTCCCCCTGAACTGGTTGATATTGTAAGGTAACATCTTTTCTTGCAAATTGCTTCTTTAAAGTCTGCTTTATTAAATGTGAAATCATCTTGCAGCATTTAACTATGCACAAAAATAACTTCTGAAGATTCTGGTGTTTAATTTTGCTAACTAGTTTTAATATTTACCCACTTAGAAACAAGCTAAAAGTTTTTAAGGGTGCTTTTTTGGAATTGGCGTAAGATTATGTCAGCTACAGATTCCAGAGAGGGATGTTGCTAACTCTGACTCAATTTCAGAACTCTTAACAAAGGGAAAAGGTTTATTATTTGCACCGCTGCCATTGAGCGATGATGTTGAGCATACTGATGATGCATTTGAAAAAATTTAGTAACAACTGACAAAATTGAAATCTAAAATCTGACCTTCACCTTGTCTCTTAGGTGTGTATTTTTTACTAAGCTTTAAACTCAATGCCTGGCACATGCAGGGTGTGAACGACGCAATACTCAAACCTTACAGGAACTCTTTATGATTGGACAACTCCCCTGTTTGATATTTTTGATGCTATGCCAGCTTGTTAGGAGCTGGTACTTTTTTAAAATGGGTGTTATTTTTATTTACTTTTTTTTGTAAAGTAATTTCAGTCTGTTCTGTTGGAAGGTTCAGAGAGATCCTGTTTACTGCACATGTGTACAATATAGATCTCAATCTGCTGATTCTATTGCTTTAAACTTGGCTGGGGGGTTGTACACTTCAAGGATCAGTTCTTATGTATGCATTGCCTGTAACAATGCTAATAAAGACACTTTTTTTCTGTATTTCTTAGTATTGCTGATCACTCTTAATACCATTTGTTGACCATTTATTGAGGGCTGAAGTCATGGTTTGGCTGTACTTGGGAAGCTTGAGATAATCTTTAGTGTGGAGTTAAACAAATGCTTAAGTTTTTTCTTTGTGGTACAAAGGAAAACCTTAATATGTGTGTGTGTGTTGGAATCAGGTTCGTTTTGCACTTTGTGTTTGGAAACAAGGAAAGCTCTGTGTTGGTAACCTGAGACCTGGAGGAGTTAACTCTTTAAACTCTCGCTTCCTGAGACATCTAGGTACACCAGTCTGCCTGCCTAAGCCTCACTTTCTGACAGTGCTGCTAAGGTTCTTAGTCTTAGGACTGTGTAAATGACATTCCATGTTTGATTTTGAAGTTGGCTTCTTACCACGAAGTAGGAAACACACGTCTGCTGAGGCCTGTGTGCCTGGTTATGTGCTGGAAATGAACCTTGGTGTTTAAAGCTTCCCCGACTCCCTCCTCCAAGGCAGGCTTAGGTGTTAACAGTACCAGCTCTGCAGGGCAGGAGCCAGGGCACACTGCACTGCACAGAACACTCCTGACCAAGAGAACCCAGTGCAGGGCAGTAAGGCTGGCTTTGGACCAATACCCTGCGATCTTCAAGGTAACTGGAAGCTATGAATGTTCCTGGTAGTGAATAGTGTTTCCCAATACCTGCAGACATACTAGGAGTATGTTACTGCTACTGTCCTTATCATTCAGTACTTGAGGAAAAAGGTGTATGTCTGGTACCATAAAGGATAGGATAGCTCAGAATTACTGTTGAGTAGTAGTCTTTAGCTGTCTGGAAGAGCAGAGTACTTCCTCTAAAAAAGGTGACTTTTTTTTTTCCTGCTGAGGGATAAAAAAATGTCAGTTTGCAGGATAGGGGGAAGCCATGATTCACAAGGAGTGAAGAGAGCTTGGAGTAAAGTCTGAAAAGGATTGTGCTGTTGAAAAGAGTTGAGGCTTTCCAAAGTAGTTGTTGCATGTGGAACATAAAACTCCATAAAGTGCTCCAGTTGTCTCTCCTCCTTTCCCCAGCTGGAAGGAGAGTATTTGGCCACGAGAGGGCTCCGTATGGACAGGAAAGCAACTCCCAGACTCCTGGCCCCAGCAGGGCTGGAAGTGGCCCCGTGCCAATACAGCCTTTGGAACTAGGCAGTGTCTTCCCCTGTCAAAGAAGTCTGCTTGTGGATGTCTTTACAAGTGTTTCTTCTCAAATTTTTAAGGACAGAAGTGTGGGAGAATTGCACTATCTCACACTGCATAGATCAACTGCTAGTGGTGATCACTGATTGCTCTCTTGCCCTGCACTTTGCTGTATTTGAGTTCCTTAAGTGAGAGCAGTGAGGAAAAAGATGCTTGTATTCCATGCAATGACTGGCAGTCAGGACTCAGATCACATAATTTACTCTCTACACCGTGAAACAGGTTCTGACAAATTAAATTAATTTATTTTGTACAAATGGTAATGGTGTCATAGTTAACACAGTAATACATAATTTTATACATCTGTTTGCTTTTAATATTACAAAATTCCCTGGGATTTTTTTTAAAAGGAAGGTCCTGACATTAATCACATTCTAGTCTGAAGATACCTTAATCCTTAAAAAATAAAAACACATCACCAACAAACAATAACAGAACCACCAGTTCCAGTTATCAAATCTGACATACAGTACAAAGTGTTAACACACTTACTTGAAAGGCAGGAAAAATTGGTCAAGTGTCAATTAATTCATGGAAAGCTTAAAGTGTGCTTGAATCAGTGCAAGTAGAGGAATGTGTCAATTGCTGTAGTATCTGACCACCTGATTACACCTGGCATGTTATCCCTGAGAAAGCAATTTCTCCCTGCAGGTCTCTCGGAGTTTGTTGATTGTTGCCATGGATAAGCTTCCAGGATCTGTGAATATTTTCTGAGGGCAAAAGAAGAAAATTCTTAGTTAAAATGCTGGCTTTGGACAGCTAGAATTCTCACATAATTCTCTGAGTTGTGAAATCCCTGCTTCAATGTCGATACTGTGAAATTGCTCACTGCTCTTTGGCCTTCCTGTAACAGGGTAATATCTTCATTGTCTGAGCTGTAACCTGCAGCTTATAACAAGTGCAGTAAGTTACACAAAAGCAGCAATAGAAAATTTGGCTTGAATGTGTGTCCAGTTGAGATTGTTTTAGATGGCAGGTGGTGGAAGGTGGCATATTTAGAACACATTAAACTGTCCTGGGTAATGTGACAAAACACCAGTGCACTTCTTGTGTGGTGCTAGCAGAGGTGGTTCAGGCTTTGGAGCACAAAGAAACCAGTGTCTTCCTACTGCAAAAAAATCAGTTTTAATCCCTCACGACACTACTTTTGCTCCTCTTCTCTACCAGGCTTTCCTGGGGAGTAATGGATATGGATGTAAGAACTTGATGTGTTCTGAATGTCATCACACATCTTCAGTTAGGTTTTTTTCTTTTGTTTTCACTCATTGTTCAAGAACAATACATTTGTTTCCACTACTTCACCTAGAACTTCTGAGTGAACAAAACTGTGAAGCAAAGCTACGGGTTTATGCACTTTAAGCTACAGTTAAGGTGTGTGGGCATCTCAGGTCTCTGGAGCTGTTAAATGACAGCTCTAGAGATGAGACTGTAATTTAACCAGAACAGCTCTCTGGCAAAGAAACCTTCAAACTGAAAACTGAGGTTCTCTTCTGGGGGAGGAGGCCTAAAGATACCTGCCATTACCTCTACTGCTATAATACCTGTACTGCTGGTAAAAACCCCAACCCAACAAACATCTGAGCACAAAAGTACATGTTTCAACATTACAGAAGAACCTAACTGAAATTGTTTCTCTAACTGCCTCCAAAGCCCCATTACTATAGTAAATAACAGTTAAAATTCTTTTACTCAGGGTAATTGCAAGGAAAAGGTGGTTGATTTTCTAAAAATAGCTGGTGTAAAATTTAACACAATTAAAGAGGGGGGGAGGGAAGTCCTTCAAGGACAAGTGTTAGCATCAGCCTTTGAACAGGTGTTAAGGCAGTTAATGTTTAATAAATTCTTATTCTAAACTGTTTATGGAATGGAAAAGCCCCTCAAATATCTCCCTTCTAAATTAAAGCTGTACCTGTGATTTTTCTCTTGCTCCTTTAAGTAAAAGACTTAAAAGTGTCAGTAAGTTAAACTAGTTTTTCTTCAATATTAACAATTATGAAAGTTAGTATAAATGACATCCTACTGTGACTGACCTATGCAGAGAGATGTGCCATGAGCATGAAACACTTTGTGGGGTAAATGTCACCATCCAGGACATGGTTTTGTGCACACTGAGCAAACAATGATAGTGGAGTTGACCAAGTGATTTATGACAGATGTGCTCCTGTTACTTGTTTTGCAGCTACCACTTTTTATGTTTCCATCTTCTGAGATAAGCCCTGAATCTAATGTTTTATACTGATGTGGCACTCATTATATTAATAATTTAAACAAATAATCCTTAGCTTGTAGACTGTCATAGCACCTGGACATTCAACTTCATGGGTTTTTGTCTGGAAATAAGAACCTGCTGCTACCATCTTGTTCTAAACAGAATGCTGTGTGTTCAGGCACTACAGCCATTTATCAGTGCAAGTTTAAAATTCACTTTGTGCTTATTCTACAATACTGTATTTGCAGTTCATCTGAAAAAAGCATGGGATCAATATCCACAGTTCACTGGAAAATGCACTAAAATGATTTTCTCAGACTTCCTGTCTTAACTGGTAAAAAGGGCAAAAAGAATTTTCTTCCCTGTATGACAGATAATGTGGATGGATTTCTATATATAGAACTAGATAATAACTACTAAATATAATATTTAATTGATAATAATTATTAAATATAAACTATTTAATATATGTATTAGAAAGGTTTGAATTTCTTATTTAAAAACCAATCCTAACAGCTATGTTTCTCCCAACTGTATCCATCTTTTGCTCAGTGAAAAACATTTCTAAGTCAGTCTTGGTTTTAATTTGGAATGACTAAAAGCTGCAGAGAATTTACCTGCATAAAACTGTGACACTCTGTTACCAATGTTCCTTTGGTGATCTGCTTAAATTTATCACAAATGTCAGGGAAATTCGTGGCTTCCAAAATAAAAGCTTGGTTTTGCTTAATCAATGTTAAGGCCACACGGAAGATGATCTTTGACCCTTCATAGAATAAACAATCCCATATTCGGAGCACAGTCTGCAGTAAAGGAGAGAATTCAGATTAACCTTGATTTCCAGTAAGCAAATATTACTAAAGCAGTAGAAATGAAATAATCTGGGGTGTAGTAAGAGAACTTTATGTTACCAGTTACCTCCACTGGAAGAATGTCAATGAACAGGCATATAAACCAGCGTGACACCACTAGGGTCCACATGACTCCATGTCTTTCCATCAGCTCTGCCACAGCTGGAACTTTCATCTTCACAAGTTCTCCAAGGACTTCCTGATCAGTTTTCAGGCCCAACATTGCAGGACTGTAATAATCTTGGAGAGAAGAAATCAAAACTCAGGGATCTGTGCACATGATCTTTTCATGAAATTGAAGAGAGTGTCCTCTGCAGCTGAATGTATAAAGGCACGCTGAGCCTAGGAATCCCAAGGTGAAGTAAATTAACCCACAGCACGAAGATCTCTGCACTGCGGTTGCAGAGTGCTGCTCTTTCAGCCAAGCTGATCCCCCTACACAAACACTTCATTCATGCCTACTGAAGTATTTTCTTTCTCTCTGATGTTTTTTGGCAATGCATTCTTCCTTCCCAAGGAAGGATCGTTTAGGTGGTTTTTGACTGCTAGCTTAAACTACAAAAGTGTTACTAATATTTAAAAAGTTCAGTATAAACACCACCTCCTTCCTGTGTGGGGGGCTGCACAACTCCCAGTCCACATAACATCCAGAGAGGTAACAAAAAACCCAAACCACCACAATAACCTGCAGCCTTTAGACCAGGTCCAGTCAAACCAGAAATGCAAATTCCCCCAGAGCATCAGCTGTGCAGGTGTGCTGGAGGCCAGATACTCCCCGTCTTCCTAGGTGTAACCTTAGCCATTAAGGTAGGAGTTTTTCTCTCTCTGAGCCAAGAAAATCCCACTTTTCATAGAATAATTCTGAAAGGAAGTGAATGACAGATCCCTCAGGCAACATCTCTTCCTGTTTAATTTACCTGCAAGGCAGGGACTGAAATAAGACCTGCATTCCTGCACTTGTGGTCACTGCAGTAACTGGTAAATTCACCATTAAGAACAACAGAGCACTCTCTGGCTGTCAGTCCACTGCCTGCTTGTCAGGGTAAGCATTTTCATTACCAAGCTGCAGGCTGAATAACAAGCATCTCAGCTCTATAAACAAGTAGCTTTGGGTATATTTAAAGGAAGAAAAATATGTTGTTCCAATTCCTAAGTATTCAAATACCCCGGTATGACACAAGAACTACACAGATGTTTAAGAAATTCATGTTTTGGGTTTGTATGTTGAGAGAAACATTTAAGCTGGACTTGGCCACTCCAGTCCTGGGAAGCATCTTGTGATAGTTCACAAGCACTTTGCTGACAAGACTTATGTTATTAACTTTTGTTTATGGAAAGAAACCAGTGGTGACACAAGCACTTTCTATGCCTTTCTTTCCTTCACTGATTCTGGAAAGCTGCAATTCAGGTTTCTCTGTCTTAACTGGTTTCTGCCAGTGTCCCTAGACACACAGCATAGGCCAATGGTTCATATAAAGGTGAAGGAACCAGAGTGAAGTCTATTTGCCTGAAATAATTCTAATAAAACCTCCCAGTGCCACAGGTAAGTTTAAAAATACTTCCAAAGTATGCAGTACATCTATAAACACTTAAATTTCTGTAATTTCACAAGAGCAGTTTAATATTCCACTCTTTCCTATGCCAAAGGTTTTCCTGAACAGACTTCCTACCCCTTGAGCTATTTGCTCTACATTTGCTCTGTCCAAACTCTAGAAGATCTACAGGAGTTTTTAACAGTACTACAGAGCATCACAATCAATCTTCAGGAACCTAGCTTTATGTCTGGGATCCTTTGTTACCCCTGAAGACTGAGATGTAAAACTCCTCTAGAGACCTAAGAGTCACTGCCACTGATACATATTCTTTAACCATCTGCCTTTCAATTGCTTGTAGGGAAAGCTCCAACAGCTTAAACACAATAATCCCATGGAAAAGTGTACTGAAAATACACCATGAACTCAGAGCCAACACAAAACCCTCTCTTTCTGCATATGTTGTATTAGTGCTGTGCTCATTTCTGAACTGGAATGCAGTAACAGTAACATTATTTGGCTGAGTACATGTTTTTTAAAACACTAATGCAGGTGAAATCTAATCACATCTCAAATAACAAGTAACAGAACAAGCCCTTTCCTATCCTTCCTCCTCTCATATATCCACAAACCATTTTTTTTCTCTTTATCTGTGCTCCTGAAACACATGAGTACTGAAAACATCCAAGTTACCACTGGAAAATGTCCTCAGGAGGAAGGACAGCAGCCCACTCGCTCTGCTGCAATCATCTGATATGCTGAAACCAACAGCAGCTGCTATTTTTAATCTGTACAGCAAAGTAAATGTCAAGATCTCAGGAACACAACTGGACACATACCCAGCTCTTTGAGAGCTGGGAAGCAAAAAAGTTAACAGACAGGCAACATGGATACATCACAAATTACTGAAGCAGCCTGGAAGCTTTGGTGTAAATTAAACCTTCATTCAAGTCTGTTAGATTGTACTGCTGGAGAGGAATAAAAAAGGAACTATTCATCTATCTGGGGCAGCCCCCTGCTGTTCCTCGTGGAGCTGGAGCAGCTCCCATGTGCCCTGGTACACAGCACTGCAATGTTCAGCCCAGTGCTGCTGCAGAACCAGTGGGAGGAGTGATTAACAATTTATGCAAATGGCAATAACTGAGTAGCAGGGGTTTTCAGGGATATTAGGTGCCAGTTCACAACACAAGTTAGGTTAAAAGAATCTGCACTCAAGACATATTTACATGTAATTATTGCATGTTAATTATCGTTCATGTAGGTATTATAGTGATTACACATAATATGTAATTACAATTTTCTATTTATTTTTCTTGTATATATACTTTTATACATAAATGTATGTATATAGAATTAGCTCCTCAAATCAGGAAAGCCATATTTCCAAATCCTTCAGAAACATTCCTGGAGGACCTCATATTTCTGCAAAACTTACCCATAGATCATTTACAAGGAACACCTTTCAAAGTCCATGTCTGGTTTCACTAGGGAAAATGATTTTGTAACTTGGTTCAGTGCCTAAGTGCTTGGTAACATTTAACCTACATGGCTCTTCTATTCTCTCCTTATTTACTAGGGATTCCCAGTCATTTAGCCTTCTGGAAATGTCCCCTCAGCAAAAATCCTGCAGCGCTCCCTTGCTGCAAATGCTTCACTGTGTGCCCTACTTTCCTAATATTTTGTGATTGGCTGCTCTGCCCAGAAGTCAAAATATCCTGTTTACAACCAAGTCTACACAAGCCTACCTCTCCCCCACACCACAAAGCTGTTTTTCAGAAAATACAGCACAGGCAATTATTTTTACTCATCTACCAGTGAAACACATTAGCTTTATATACCTTACATATCTTATATCTTACAAATTGTTTGCATTTTTTAGATTTGCATGATCCACATTTAATTAGCATCTTAATTATTTTTCCCCTTCTCGATAATCTGGCAAAATGCTGAGCAGCTGATGACCCAGAACATACTTGAGTCAGTAACTGCTCCCAATCTGCCACTTGCTAATTATATTGTTGATATCTGTTGATCTAGGTGCTTTATAGGAATGTCCTCTGATAAAATATCATTCCCCTGGAAAAAACACATGGGCAGGTTGTTTCCCTTTTTTCTTCAAATGGCCAAATGGAAGTGATAATTTTTAGGTGTACACACACTACATTATTTTTCATCAGATTTTCTGGAAGGCAACAAATGAAATATTGCATTATAAATTATTATTGTATTATTAATTTATTACTAAATTCCAGAAGAATATCTAGATGAAAATCAAGTTTCTCAGTATGCAATTTGGCATTTTCAAGTGCTTCTGTAAACTGATGAAAGGCTTTCTGTATTTTCCTCTCATCTTTCCCTTTGTTGCTTACCCCTGTGCTTTGCGCAATCTGCTGTTCCCAATGCCTGCCTATGGATTTTGGATGCCTTGCTAAGTTTAGGAGTGCCTGAGAGTGTAACAGAGGGCAATGTGGGCAGCATCCTACGTGGAATGCATCCTGCTAAGTGCTCCTTCCTCATCAAAATCCTGACCCTAAACAGCAGTGTAGCCCTGTGGCTCTGTTGGGATCATCAGCTGCTTCTTCTTGGAGTCAAGCAGCAAACAGGAAAAGCCAGCTTCACCAGCTGCCAGCCACTCTATTGCTACTGTACAACACAGGTGACAACACAAACGGACTTTTTCCCTTGTCAAAGGGCTTTTTGTTACAAACACTGCACTGCCTGTGGCATGCAGTCACTGAGCTGGAAAACTGTCCTGTCAGAGACACTCCTAATACTACATTTCATTGTCTCCCTGTCACAATAGTCAGCACCTCTGGATCTTACCAGAATGTCCAGGACTAAGATATAACTGGCTGCTTGTGCTCCAGAACAGTAATGAGATTTGTAGGAAATAAGGATAAAGCTTGTAGGGACTCTATGACCTTATTCTCTGTTATAAATAGGTTAAGAGGTTCCAAAAATAAAAGTTTTAAGAAGCAATACTCTTATAGTCTTAAATTATCTCCAGGAGTCAAGAGCTACAGAAGTTAAAAAAAAATCCTTCCAGTCTGTTGTGTATATGTCAGGGTAAATATACATATTCTTGGTGGAACTAAATTTGTAAATGTTACAAAAATACCCAAAATAAGACCTCCACTCTGCTGCTTATCTTCCAGCATTACTATTATTTCAAGAGCCTACACAGCCCAGCCTGGAACAGAATGATTTGTCTTGGAGATCCAAACCAACTGGAAAGTTAAAAACTGGCTGGTTTAACTTTTCTCACAGTCTACACAATGCAAAGTATTTTATTCACAAGAATATGTTTATAAATGTCCATGAGAACTGGGGTGGGTGTGTGTGTGAGATGATGATAATGTTCTCTCTTTTCCCATAGTAGCAGAAATAGTTCATTTTTATACCACCAAGCACCATTCAAGAACATCTCCTTGCTGGAGATTCCATTTGCTACCAGACCTCACTGGAATCCAGGAGGGTAATAGAGCAGGACTAAGGGCTGGCACAAAACTTCAGAGGTTTCCATGAACAGAATTTCATGAAAAGCACTCAGTTCTACATTTCCTACATTTCAAGTCAAACCCAAAACAGATTCCATCATATACATTTGTAGGGGAAAAATACAAACACTTAAAACATACCAGCTTTTGTGTCTTCTAAGTATCTATAGCACGAGCCTTACATTAAAAGCTGAACAACCTACATTTGGGAAGAAATCAGAAAGCCACAACAGGAAAAGGAGGAAACCTAAGAGTACTGCCAATTCTTTTTGCAGTATCAGGCCAGAGTGACCCCTGCAGGTGTCCTGGCCAGAGTGATATCCTGCAGATATGTGGTTAAATGGCAAGCTAAAACCTCTTAACTATGTTATTTTTAAAACACAAGTTCCTAATTTTCCTGGGAACAGGAAAAAAAATTGTGACAAACCAAGCAACAGGCTCAAGCTATATTTTATCTCTTCCTTCAAACTAAACTGACTGAACTTCTGTCCTGGGGTACTGAACTCACACCACAACCAGCATTAGCTGTATCATTCACAACTGAACATTGGCTTTAAAAAAAATATAAGGAAATAAAATTTATTATGGATGGCTGAACTATCTTAAAACTGGGAATGCAAGCATTTTATAGATCCGTATTGGTTGGTATTGAGATTACACAGAATTTGGAGTAATGTATCTTGAGAAATGACTTACTATTAACACCTTTCCAGCAGCACAAAAAGGCAGTGTTTGTTTCTACATAATGTCATCTGCCTGTATTCATCTTCTGCTTCTAGTCCCAAACTTGGAAAATAGATCCCGGGGAGCTGTAAGAGCCTTTGGTTTCCCATTTGCATTTCACAGAGCACAGTGGGATTCTGAGCAGATGTAGTAGCTACCTGCCATTTGGAAACTGAAGAAGGATGCTTGTTAATTAGAAAGACAATGAAAAGGCAGGCAAAGATATCATCCTTCCAGACATTACAGAAGACAGAGATGAAATACAAAGAAACAAAGACTTCATGTGTAACAAACATGTAGAGAAATAAACTGAAGTTAGCAGCATGTCTGGAAAACACAAGTGCAGCTTTCAGACATTCTATTACAGAGAATGAAATTGGCTATTTTAATTATTTATTTGCATACCAGCTCTATTACGTGTTGCTCGGTAGAGACATTTGCATCATTTAAAACTAGTCCAGCTTGAAGTTATAGATACCAAACCACTCCCATAATGCTTAGATATAACTGAGCAAAATACTGTTGGCCAGCTCTCCTGTCTTTGTATCTGCTACCATTGGAATGGCTATGTTTGCCGATAGCAGTTTTTTCACAGTTATCACTGAGCTGACAGGCACTAACAGACACAATACGCACAAAATATTCCCCACTCAGCTGTTTCCAAATAGCCTGGCCTGACTCCAGTCACTGCACCCCATGAATTGTGCCTGTCTAAAGAGTTGCATGCTTTGGAGAAGTCTGCAGCTTATGGGGCTGACCCAGGAGCCAAGGCTTTTAACTCACAAAACCCTTTGCCAGACTTTTATCACCGATGTCCTCAAACCAAGAGGAAATTCAAGAACAAGCATTGAAAACTATAACTGCTTATCATGCCTGTTGAGGAAACAAACTTCTTAAAAAATAAAAGCTTACAACTGTATAATGAGTCTTAATGACTGATGACTTCGGCTGAATAAGGATTCCTGGATCTGTGTTTTTAACTCCTCCGCAGGATTAAGAAGAATAGGTATTTTATCAGCTGACCACACTAACAAGTTATTCTTAACACCTCAGCACAAAACACAGCAGTGATATCCTCTCATGCTTAAGAAGAACCCCAGTGTTACATTTTCATCAGCTCTTCACAACAAAGCTACAGTCACACCATGGAGGCCACTAAGCACATTACTTGAGACTGAGACAGAAGCACCTTAAAACAGAGCTGGACCAACACATATGGTTCTAGTGCAACCAAGGTTGCATTTTCTAAGCATTTCTCAAACTAAACACTCACATCTTGTACACTGAGGTAGACAAAAGTTACTACTGTACATGATTTTCTTCATTTAGTTTCCTTTACTCCCAAAGCCCATCTCCTTACACCAAGAGATTATGTTGCCACCTATGCTGCATGTGCATTATACTGTATTTTGAAACAGTATCAAAGCCTGCAGTCAGTGCGTCTTTCTACTATGACATATTTCAAAAAAACCCAACACTTAATAGGATTGAACTTTTGAAAAAACTCAATTTTGCAGTATCTCAAGTTGCAAATACAATAAATCCAGAGTAAGCACATCTTAGCTAAAAAAAGCCAAATCAATCCTTGAATATATCCACTACTGAAGAGAGACTATATCATCTCTGATTATGACATTAACAAAACTGAGGTTAGAAAACTGCACCCAGCTCTGATATTTACAATTCAGGCAAAAAACTGAAGAACTGGAGAAGTCATGAAAGAAAAGGTCATATTTAGAAAAACTGACTTCTGTAAGGAACCTCTTTATTTGTAGCATTTATGCACGAAAAATGATAAGTTAACAACTTCATAACACAAGGTATTGTGGGCTTTTCAATAAATTAGGAGAAAGTCTTTAAAAAAAGCAATACCTGCAAACTAGGACACTCAGATTTCAATTTAAAAATATAGCAAGTGTTTTTAATAAGACTGATTTACAGTGTGAATACACTACTAGCAGCAGTGGCAGGGTTGCTCTTTCAAACCAAGTCTGGGATCTCTCAGATATCCTGACCTGGCCGTGAGCACTTCCAGGGATGGGGCACCCACAGCTTCTCTCGGCAGCCTGTTCCACTGCCTTACTATCTAAAAAATTTCCTCCTGACATCTAATCTAAGTGTTCCCTATTTTAATTTACAACAATTCCCCCTTGTCCTATCACTATCTGCTCCTGTAAGAAGTTGCTTTCCACCTTTTTTTAAAGTTCTCTTTAAGTACAGAAAGGCCACAATGGGAAGAATTACTACTATTTCCTCACCTGGTTACATTTCCAGTTTTATGAATCTTAGTACTTAATACACAAATAACTTCAAGCATATTAATACATTTTATGGAGATTTACAAGTTAAAATACAAAACTGTATACTATATATGGATTTGCTTTGAGCATGTATAACCCGTCATACATTTGTCAGCTGATATGTTATGGTTCTTACTGTCTAAGTGACATATTCAGGAAGGCTCATTTATTAAAATTGTAACTGAACATACAGAGCCCTGGCTGACCATCAGAAAGTAAAAATCAAAAAAAGCTGCTGTAACTTTACTGCGTTAACTCTGCAGGTAGAATAGCACAATCCCTTTAGCATGGAGATGGCTCTGTCAAAAGTATAATTTCAATACCATATGCACATGAGTGCTTTCACAACTGAAGCCATTAGATAAAAATAAAATAAATATTAAAAAAGAAAACAGAACTTCACTCCAACATGGCTACTATAATAAAATATAAAGCACAAACTAAGTAAGCCTTGTGCTGCATACTAAGGCTTGGCCAATAATAGGTTCTTCCATGTCACAAATAACACAGAACCTCTTCTCCCAAACCCACACTTCTGTGTTTATGCCACTCTACCTACCTTCCTCCTTTGCATGCAGCCATGGAATTCTACCTTTGATCAGTCCTAGCTGAATTAAGATTTCATTTGACAAGTTATTTTGCTGATGGCTTTTGAAAGGGATGAAAATTTGATTTACTGGGTAGATAAACAAGCAAATAGCACTGTCTGTGCAGACAGCCAAAGGCTGCAGTCCACATAGCGTAGTGCCATGGATGGCCTACTGAAGATACTTTAAGTTCAACATAATCAAATTATATCAATGAAGGCTTGCTTGTCAGAATGAAGGAGGCATTCTTGACTTGGCCTTGGTGGAATAGGCCCTGCTTCCAGCATAAATGCAGTAGTGTAAAGACACATGTCAAGGAACACAATATTCAGTGTTTTTAAACACTGGGGTGCTTCTGCTGCATGTTTCTTCACAAAAGTAAGGCTGATAGCATGGATATTCTTGTCACGTACAGCAAACTTCTCTTTCATACAAAAGTGTAGGAGTTCTACCCAGCCACCTAAAACACACCTACTAAATAATGAGATTATTCTTTTATTCGTGAGGTTTTAGACTGGGTGGGAGGGAGATATGATACAGAAAGTAAATAAATTATTTCAAATTTATAAATACCTGTGTAATTTTAAAGAAGAAAACCCCACCAGTTGCTTATTTCCTGCTTGCTCAAGTCTCACAAATCTCCTAGCAGTTCAGATTTGTAAGTAATGAGGATTTCAGGATTATCATGGTTTCTAAATACAGGCACATGACTCTTTCATTCCACCTTCAGCTTAACAGGACACTGCATGCTTAATTCCTAGGTATATTCAACTGACCTCTAATGCTCAAACACTAATGCTTTCATTGTGGCTGGGGGTTAATAGTAGAACATGATGGAGTCCCATATTTCAAAACTCTTAATTATTCAGCTGACCAGCAAAATGCTCCTGTCTCTGAGTACCAGATGTGATGCTGGAGGCCAGAGGGGCATACCACTATGGCTTCAAATGCAATCACAGAGGAAGTCGGTGGATGAGTGAGAATCCTGCCAACTCACAGACCTGTAGCTGAGAGCTGCCAGAGGAAGAAGATAAAGAAGCAGCCCAAAACTGATCAATCTGCTGAAATTTTTTGGGTTGATGGTATTATAAAAAAAAGCTCAGTTGTCAAAAACAACTTTGCAAACATGGTGTCACACATAGCCTTGAAAGGAGCTTTTCACACCAAAAGCACATGCTTGAGGTGCTCAAGTCTTCTCTCTGAAAGGAAATGCTTTTCATCACAACAGTCCCCATCTTAGGCTGCAAATTCAGCTCAGTTTAGGTCTAGCAGTGTTTTCTACCTGCACAGCTAAATAAAAACACTTCCTGTGAAGAGGTCCACTCATTTTGGAGATGCAGATCTGAAAAGATGCAGCTGCCAAGCCAGTTCTGCATTCAGAGGTTCTCCGGCAATACCCAATTAGGGTATTTAAATAAATTCAGCCACAAGAACAAAATAAATACAGGCTCAACTGCAATTAAAAGCAAACAGTCTACACAGAAATACTTTACAGCTTACTACAGCCTTCTGCATTTCCCATGTGGTCCTTCCCTTCAAACCTGAAAGTCTATGATGGGACTCAAAAGATTGTTATAACATGAATCACTCAAAAGAGAAGGCTATTTAAGAGTTTGATATGTAGCTATGATGCCATTCACTTCAAATATTCATGTCTCTTACCGTGCCTAATCTCCTGTGCAACCTGCTGATACAATTGCAAGCCAGAGAGCTGAACAAACATGGGGGATATCTTATCTCAGCATGCAGCCACTTGCCTTAACCAGCAGTCACTACACTACACACCAATAATGTAGTGCGTGATCACCTAAAAAGAGCGGCACCTTGCGCACTTGCAGCTAATGTCAGTTACTTCAGTGCGGTCTACTACTTTGGTGACCATTTAATCATTCAAAACTCTGCTCTTTTTATGTTTTATAAACAACCAGGCAGTACACATGGGTAAAAAATTTTAGAAGAACTTGCTAAAAAGTAATGAGACTGAAGGAAGATTGCTAGACTGATTCTTGAAGAATACTACACCTCATTTAAGATATTTATTAAGAATATTGGAGAAAAAGCTGGTATTTGTTGACAACACTAAACTAAGAGATACTATACACAAAGTACAACAAAGTAATAGTGAGAAGACTGGAGTAAGAGACATGATGACATTTAAAACAACAAGAATGTGCAAATAAAGTTCAGTAAAAAGGTGTTATGAATTCCTAAATGCTGTGGAAAAAACATCTGTTGACAATGAGAGAGAAGGAACAGCACGTGCATTATGATGGAGATCACAAATCAAAACCAGTGTGCCACTAAGGAAAAAAGGCAAGGGAAATCCTACAGCTTTTCTCTCTTAAGCAAAACATTTTCCACTGTGAAAAGAGCCAGTGCACAAGGCACTAGCTGATTCCCCACCAGAAAATAAGTGTGCCATTGTGATCAGGTTCACAAAAATAAAAATTAGAAAAAATCAAGCATACAGAATAATTATTAGGCTAAAACAGGAACAGAGAAAAGTTTCATGCAAGAGAAGAGTTTGACTGAAGGAGCATAGCCTTACAAAAAACCTCCAAAATTAATTGATTGCATCCTACAAATACATGAAAAGTAAGCACAAAAGAGAGGGAGACTTTTGTCATCCCAAAAAGCTGGCACTGACACTAGAATAAAAGGATATCAAATTGGCCATGAACGGGGTAGTGCAGAACTCATGAGACCTCTCTCAACCACAGGCAAAGTACTCTACAACTAGTTTTCAGTAAGAGTAACTCCAGTATAATGGTCCAGTAGATTTGTTAGAGTATACATTAATATACACAATTGCTTCCAGACTGAGAACTCTGAAGGTGTGAGAAAGGATTATTCTTCTATATATAAGCATAACTGTCATGCTAAAGTGAGACCAAATTGTTGAGTTTTTTCTTGTCATAATCTCACCATTTAATTACAAATATGTAAAATATTACAAGTATACTCCTTTACTTACATTCTGAGGTACCACAGTTAAATGGTCCTACCTACTCAATGCTTTCTAAATCAATCTCTCCACTCTTTCCTTAAAAGCACAAAAAAATCCCCAAAACTTCTCAAAGAGGATCAGAGTGACGAACAGAATAGAACAGAAACATCAGAGCTATGCTGTGTACAAACTGCAGGCACATCACTCTGAGCTTGAATTGACTCTATACTGCTTCTTGTGGGCAATGCTGTCTGCTCCAGCCACCTGTCTGAATGACCCTGGGAATAAAAAAAAACAACTTGGTAACACCAAAACTTCAGTTAAACAAATAATTCTCTTCCCCCTTGCTGTGCTTAAATCATAATCCCTCCAAATCCCTGGCTGAGCAGCTGACAGACAACAGGCAGAAATGCATGGGCTTGCCCTCAGCAGAAGCAGGAACTTTTTGGCCTCACCCAGCTGTATCCAGCAGTGCTGGACAAATGAAAGTTGAGCCAAATGAAAGGCATGCACACAACTCTTGCCAATCAACCAAAGCCTAATTTACTGGCTCTCTCTCCCAGCTGCATTATCTCCATTTGGATGTAACAAAACAATTCAGCCAGAAAACCTTTACTGATGAAGTCCCATTTTCTGTCACTTCCCCAGAATGTTCCCATCTGTCACACTGTACATTTTCCAATCAATGCCATTGATCTGTGGCTGGCTCAGTTGATCTGCTGACCAAGAAAACCACTGTCAGCGTCACGGTTCTGGAGCAGCTGTTTAATGTAATTAAATGCATGTGGGCAGGGGAGGAAGCACCCACAGGGACATGGCAGAGAGCAGAGAATGGATTTCTAAATTTTCCTAAAGCACCACTGTTTTAACTGGCAGTTCCAGAGTACACTCAAAAATGAGGACATGACCTGGAGGCTTATTTGGTGCAACGACAGGGGGAAAACATGGATATTATAATGCAAACAAATCAAGAAAACCAAATCAGCAACCAAACTAATGGAAATATGTTGGCTAATCAAACTGTTGGGATCCAACAACACTGATTCCTAGTCTTCCCTCTGAAAACCTGGAAAACATTCAAGATCTACAAGATCTTGAGAGGTGTCTCTCTGATTCCCTAACAGATAATTATAGTGCTTAAAACTGAAACGTGCAATACCTTGCACTGTTAACAGAAATGCAGTAATTATTTACCTGAATGAGTTGCTTTATGAATATGGTCTGTTTGATTCTCTCACATATGCACACACAGTATTTTACTGAAATTATGTCAATTATTTTAACTGTCATGCTTTGAATTTTGTAAATATACAAATCAAACTATATTGGAAAGTGGTGGGAATAGAAGGGATAAAAACATTTTTTAAAATATGGGGTGGGGGGGAAGAGCATCAGCAACAAGTTTTCTGTCAGTAAAGCTTTGTATTATTCAATACAAATATTCATACTATATAGAAGATTCATATTGCCTAGTTAGACCCATGCTAAAGTCAGTAATAACAATCCTGTTACAGAAAAGTAAAAATATACCTATAACTTGAGTAAATATACACCTACTTTATACACAGCAATTGCACTTCATGTTAGGAATTTCTTCTCATCACCAATGTTACCTGCCTAAGATAAAGTCAACAGCTAGGAGGGAAAAATAAGAACAACTTTTGCCAAAAGTATCAGTAAAGTGTAGAAGGATATATAAAAATGACGGTTTTTTGATAAAGTGAATTAAGTTCCCTACCAAAAACAACAAACATAAAATTCTCACTCTGCCTCCTTTGCCTCAAAAACAGTGTATAAGACTATTGAAAGGATTAACAGCAAGAGTTTCCACACATCTCTTCACAATAAACCTGCCTTTTACAGAGTGCCTTATCCTTGACACAGTGATGTCAAAGCACACATATACCCATGCAAGGCAGTGGCAGGTCCCAGGGCAGACAGCAGCCCTGTCTCTTACCTGTTTGCACAGCTTAGAGCTCTCAAGGCTGAACAAAAGCAACAGTCAGTTGATTTCTTTAGACTATTTTTACAGCTTGAAAGTAAACTTCAAGGCTGCATAACGTTAAATATTTGCAGACTGATTGAACAACTCATAGCATTCCCTGCCTGTCTCTACTCTTTCAGTCTGGAAACAAAGTCCAACCACTGATTCCACACAAGAAAAATCCAAGTTCCTATATGGTGTATTCAATGTAAAATAATTTCTTACAGTCATTCAAAAGCATAAAAAGAATCTTTCAGCTATTCTTTCTCAAGGTCTTTCCTTTCTAGTCAGTAGGGAACCAATTTTTTTTTTTTTTGCTTAATCTTAAACATGAACAGACAGAAGGAAAAGTGAAAGTTTCAATCAGCCTTGACCAGTAGCTAGTTGACAGTGTAATACTGAATTCCACCTCCAACCATTTGAGATAAAGATCTGTGCAAAAGCAAAACTAGGCCAATAAGGAATCAGTCCTCCATTTTCTACTGGTCTTCCAGTGAGACCTTCCACCTACATTAAAGGTGTATCTGTAGTCAGACCTGTGAAATGCTAATAGGAATTCACAATAAAACCATTCTCGCTCTATAATTAAATTAAAAAAAAAATCCCAAATGCATTTCACAGGAGTAAGAAATATAGCAGTGCCTGGTGTTTGTTTCTGGTTTTAAACTACCTCACATGTGCAGTGAGGTTCAGCTTATACATGAGGCAAAATTGATTAACACCTCCTGCAACCCCAGAGATCCAGGCAAGGGAAATCAGAGAGCAACTGAACAGACCAGATATAGATATTGTCTAGAGCTGGAGAAGAATGCAAAGATAAAAGCCAAGCTCCAATATATGAATAAAACTATGTTTTTAACATACCAGGCAATATTCTTCCAATAAGAGCATCTAGCAACCAAAAGGACTCCTCTTCATTCTTTGTAATAAGAATCAGGTATCCAGCAATGAAGTTCATGCCCTGAAATAGAAAGGTTTTGAGATACATACACTTACCTAAAGAGTTTCTAGCTTACTTCTTTTGATTAAGGGCTAAGTTTCTACAGTTCTACAAACAGTGCATATTAAATAAATTCTATTAATGAAGGCCACTGGTTGAGTAACCTGCTAAACCTGCACACAAGAATTATTAACAAAGATTAAGGAGAGGGAAATTAAAAGAAAATGCTTAGCAGTCTATACTTGCAATTTTGCTTTTTTTTTAATTCCAAAGCCCAATGCAACTGAAGGCTGCTTTGATCAGAACCCAAACACAGCTGTATTAGATGAGCACTACAAACACAACAAATTTGCAGGTAGATAGTGAGGCTGCAGGAGGAGAATGTCTGACCCAAACACATTGAGTAAAATGTTGCAGTTCCAGCAGCTTTTGCTGCTTAACTCATCTAAAGGCTTTGTACAAACTGTTTTCTTCCATAATACCTCCAGTACTCCACAGATACATATAATAGCATTGATCCTGTGAGGAGGCCAGATGTGCAAAGAATCCACACAAGGGTTTGTAAGTGTTCTTCTTTCATTAGCCCATTAAACAGTAAAGGTACCAAAATATTTTATTAACAATTGGACATGTAGAAGCTGCTATGGTTTAGAAGTTGTGTGTTATGTTGTTGTATGTGTGTTATGTATGTGTGTTGTTGTTGTTTAATCACCTCTATATAGACACTTCCAAAATTGAGTATTCGTAATTCTACCCCTTCTGTTATTACCAAAATATTAAAAATATATTTTGATAAATACATATTACTGAGAATAATATAAATCATTCATCTTTTGAAGAATGGGAGTAAATTTCTGTACTAAAACTAGCTAGGGTACACAAGAAAAAAAATTTTAGAGACTTCAGTGTAAGTTTAAGTCCCTCTAAGTCTTCTCTCAAGATTTAAAAAAAATACTGTTCATATTCTTTCAACTTCAGAGTAGTTATATTTACTACATAACTTTCTCAGCTAAAATGAGCTATATGTTAGCACACACGTTCTTGCTCAGGAAGTGGAGGAGACAGGAGAGGAGTTAATAAGTGAACTGAAAACACATTTTGCTCATGACAGTGCCTGCTTCTTTAAGATCCTTAAAGACAGACACTTTTTTTCTTGACTGTCAGACTATTCTGTTCTTTGTGTCCCACAGGAAACTTTACAGTACTTTACAGTGACAACAGAAGCTTTCTTGAGCTGCCATCAAAACAGTATCAGGTTGAATTTCAAAGAAATTTTCTTCCTACTTGTGTTATCTATGTTGGGAGATGGCACTAAATAATGCTACGAGCCATCAAGTACATGATGCCACATTAATGCTGGCCTTTCTGTACTTTGAAAAATGAGACAGTGAAAACACAGGCAATTAAGACCTCATGATGCCTGGTACATACCAAGGCCTGTTTGGGGAAAGCTGGCAGGACAAGGAAAAGGCAAGTTCGCTTCCTCTTGCTCTCCAAAGCAACTACTTATGTTGCAGCTGACAAATGGAACCAAATTGATCAAGCTGTCTACAAGAACAGCCACTGAGAAATTCAGAAGGATATCCGAATTTGCCTTAAGATATTCATACCCCGCCCCAACCTCCCAGGGCCAGTTTATAAACAGAAATATGGGTGTTAAACAGTTTATGGGCGTGCTTCTGAAAACTCACATTCAAATGGACAAGAACAGTTAGCACTGGTGAAATGCAGCATTGTTTACAAAACAATGATTACCTACCTGACAATATCCTACTGCTTTATTATGATGCCCATATGCTACCAATACATTGTAGAGTGCGTGCTGCAAACATGGATCAGCAGTTTTGCGGAATTTTACATTATCTGGAAATGTTCTGTTCATGTCTAAACAAAACCAAAAAAAAAAAAAAAAAAAAAAACAAAACAAAATTAAGAGCTGTTCCTTGTCAGTTTCCAAAAAAACTTTCAAAGGTCTTGTGAAGTACAACTGAAGCTTCACTATGGTTCATTGAACTGCTGTTTTAGTGGATTAATGTTAAGAAACAGCTTTACCTCTATTCTGGCTAAAAGGGCACTTGCATTCAAGGATAATCTATTCCTAGAAAGAATAATCCTATTAGTGTACAGAAACCAATTTCAAGCAGACCTAAAGAAATTCTCCTGCAGATTGGACTCCTTCCATGTCTGACCACAAAGTCTTAAATGAAAGCAAACCAGGTATTTGGACTGACAGACACAAGACATGCCAAGCATATACAGTCAAGTGGCATGAAATGAGTTTGCCTCTAGAAATGCACATTCTCATAACAAATCAGATGAACTTTCAATTGACTTACTCAGTGAACTTCTACCAAACAGTAGCAGCCAAAAAACCCCAGACCTGCTCCCGCAGCTGCTGACTTCCACTTAGAAATCACTTTTTTAAATTTAACTTTCTCCATGATGTGATCATGAGAAGAGTTGTGTCTTCACTGGTGCAAGATCATCAAGAATGGGAGTGGTTTCTGATAACCAAGCAGCAGAGCACATTTCCACATGCTTCAAACTCAATGCTCAACCAAGTAAGGAGTATGCAATTACTGACATTTCCAACCATTCATTTCTTTCAGACCAAACTTTAATAGTAGGATTCATCTTTCCTTACAAAGGTCTAAAAATCAGACATGCAAGTTTGAGCTAGTCACCCCAAAACAGCCCTTAGTTGTTGGAAAAAAACAGGCAGAGTTAATTTTTGGGCTGCTTCACTGCATAAAGAGAAAACCCAAGGTCACTTACACAGAGCTGTGCATCTGATCTTTAAACAGAATTTTTCTTTCCAACTTTAAAGTCTAAAAGTAACTTTGCAGATTTTCAAAACCCAAGAGTTATTAATAAAATATGAGTAGTTGTTTGGGTTATATTTAACAACAACAAATTGGTTTAAAAACAAATTTCAGTAACAGCACTTCTGTACAGATCTTCATGTCCTAAGAATTATCACTTTTTATCAGCCTTTTCTGGCATAAAGGAAGAAGTCTGTTACAGCTTTGACACAAAGTTCAGCTATAAGCAATCAAAGGAAGAAAGCTCCCCAAAATCATGAATAGTGTAGTGGAAGTCACATGCATGAAGAAGTTATCACACTAATTGCTATTTCTTCCTTTTAAAGGGAACAAATAATTTGCAGGAAAATATTTCACTTCAGCTCTTATGTGTATGAGAAGAAAAACACAAGGAAAAAGACAATTTTTGAGAAGACCTGAACAACAGACAGTTGCAGGATAAATAAATTTCTTTTGTTTCTTCTTGGTAGGAAGATTATGCAGCATAGTATTTGCATAATCAGAATTTATTCTTTATTAAAGTATATGCAGAATGTTACAGAAAAGATTAATGCTGAATTTTAGCCATGGCTCTTCTCCTCAGTTATGCAGAGAAAGGGTGAGAGGAGAGTAAGAAAAATCCATCACATACAAAGAAGGGACTACTCAAACTGAACTCATCTGTAATTTCACAACCTGCAGTTGAGAGAATCAGCTGCAACTTGCTTCCTGATTGCAAAGCATGTTTTTTCCCCACAAGGACTGGGGGAAGCCTTCCCTAGTTTTATGAAGGATTTAAAACTTTGCTTTATATTTAGTAACAATATTTTAGTTTAGCGTGAGGGGATAGAGAGAAAAAACAAGACAGAAGAGCTAAAAAGCTTGACCCTTAATAGCAGATATGGAACATGGTTTCACAGGACTCCTTGTGCCAGATTATTCCTTTGAACACAAGAGCAGAGGATCCCATTCCCTCTCCACCCTGCCCTTTCTGCTCCATTTGCATGCTCTCTCTCCTCCTCCAGTTCTGAGGCTCCTCTGACTCAAGATGAGGGAACTCAACCCTCCACAGGCACACACAAGCCAATGTTTTACTATGCTACAAGATGAAGGTCAGAGATGGCTTGAGGCAAATGGAAGGAGCAGGCAAGGGCTAATCATTTGGCTTCACCACTTTTATCCACTTTAATACGTCTGTTCCAGGGAAGACATACAAACACCTCCTTCTCATGCTCTGCACAGCCTACCCTCTGACCTACTGCCCATTAATCTACTTCACTCTTAATTAGAAATTACTGTCCAAAGGAACACAGCCTCAAACTAGTCCAGTTTTGGGGAAAAAAAAGTCAGGGTTCTTTTCAAACAGCAAAATTAACATTAGAATCTTACACTGCTAGATAAATCCCAAAATTATGACTATATTTTCATTATGTGCAGACCTGATACTTATAAATAAACTAGGTATGGAAGCACAGAAGCAGGAAGGTGGTCACAATGAAAAACTAGCTACTCTTTTGTAGTGAATTCAGATTAAATCCCAATAGCAATTTTTTTACAATCTTTCAGCTCTCTGAGCTGGCAGTTTTATGCTGCTATAAAACAACCAGCTTTACTGCTGATTTATCTCTGTGCAGCAACCATGAGGAGACCACTGGATTCTTTCTTCCCTCTCATGGGTCTGCAGTATTTCAACCTCATTCAGTAACACAAACAGGCAGAATACATTAGCCTCGGTTTATAAAACAGATGTCTATTTTGGTACTAAGAACCACAGTCATTGATGCTATTTCTGGAGCAAAGAGATTTGAAAGCGCAGTCCAGAAAACCAATGCTTTTGGAACCAGTCTTGTGCTTTTCCTACTTAGGGTACTTCAAAAGTCATGCATCTGCAAGACAACCTTCTTCACCTTGCTATCTCATCCTTCCTTTTTGTCCAGATCCCAGCCAGGACAGAGTTCATTTCTGCAGTAGATGGGAGGGGATGTGGCTATAGGGCCTGGAGGTTGTACTATACCACCTCATCACTGCCAGGGGCCTGGGAAAGGGAGTGTCTTCCAGGGAGAAGGGGTTCCAACCAATTGAGAAAGTTGCAGAGGGAGCCACCTGGTATTGTCTATTATCATTTGTTTTCCTTCTGTGTGAATTGTTTCATATACCTTTTGTTTTTAATATTGTTGCTGTTACTTTTCATTTTCATATCTCATTGCTGTTTCCAGTAAATCGTTCTTATCCCAACCTGTGATCTTTGCCTTCTGTCACTCCAACTGGAGTCGGGGAAAGGAACCAGCACGTAGTTTTAGTGGGAGGGCTGAATTGAAAAATACATTTACAAACCATGGCACTTTTATTTTCATATACTGGTACTTCCCACTCCAAGACACAGGTGGTCAGTAAATTACACAAGTATTTTTATAACTAACATATCTTACTCCACTTACTGTCATTTCTTTGCCACTGCTACATATGTGATGTGCATCTGCTCTGAAGAGCTTCCAGGCAGGTGATTTTTTTTCTTTTTTTTACACACTAGAGAGCAGAGCAAAAATTCACTTCAACTGCCAACTACAAGCACTCAAAAACTCCACTGCAAATCCAGAATAATGAAGTTAGGTGATAAATTTGCAACTTGTAAAAACAGTATACTTAAAGGGTATTTCAGATTTGTTATAACTGGGTGTTTAGCAGTCATCCTCAAACTTTTTCCTGCAACACCTGGAACTATAAATTGTTTTGGAGGCTTAGGGGGGGTTGTTTTTTTTTTTTTTTTTTTTAAGTTAAGGCCAAATTTTTCATTAACTAAGGTCAGAAAAACTGAGCTTCACAACCCCCCCCTACCAAAGTTCAAGAGCTTTCAGCAATCAAGAAAGCCAACGGGGTCAGGATTTACTACAAAAGAACAATATGCCACTGTATAAATCTGAGAAGCACATGCATGAATTCCAGTCCCCTTCATCTCCAAAAGATGATACCAGAATTAGAGAAATTACAGAAAAGAATGGCAACTAGGAAGACCACAGATATAAAATGGCTACCATACATAGCATAAACCCAGGTGGATAAAAGTTCCTTAATTTAGAGGGAGATGCTTAACAGCATTGAGACAGCACAAATCTGCAAAAACATGAGCAAGGTAAACACATGAAAAAGGAGCAACTAGAAGGTTTTTTAAATTTTTTTCCCATCCAGCATTACTAGGTACAAACATGCAGCATATGTCTTGGCAACTCTAGAAACAGCAGATAACTGGAGACTAGGCAAAACATTCTGAGGAAGTGTCACTACACACTTTACTCCTCCAGTTCTCCCTTCAGCTGTTCTAGTAGACCAAAGACCACATGAAGCAGCTGTTTGGATATGACTTGATAGGGCTCCTCTTACAGAGAGCCACAAGAGCTGACAATGTTCTTCCCCTTCCTCTTGCATGGTTAAATGCTTTAAACTCACCTGAAAATTCCCAACTTCCACTCACAATTTCAGAGATGCTCCAGAGAAGCTTCTTAGTGCTTTGATAGTAAAATATTCCCTGTCTCCAGTGAAAAAACAATGATCATTGTTTGAATTACTTTTCTGACCCTGTCACCCTGCAACTATCATCCAATCCATAGTCAGATCCTTATGCCAGCTGTCACACAGCACAGCTCAGGCTCTGGGACTGACTGATATGTATAAAATCGTAGCCTTCACAGCACCTACAATTCCTCCTCATGAAATGCAAGAGTGGAAACACAGATCAGCTGTATGTACAAACCTGAGCACTTGCAGACACACTTCTGTTCAGTAATGTGCTTTTCAATGGAGAGAAAGGACAAGATACAAGAGCTAAAATTCAAAAAGGCCCAGCCTAAAGGGAGTTTACCCCAAGGAAGGTACAACTTACAATCCAGTCTTTTTGCACCCAGCATGTAGCCTCTACATTAGCAGGACAGCCACTTCTTATCTTACAACATCATTTGCCCTCCTAAACTTTCCTATAATAGGGCATGAAAAACAAAGTGTTGTTGGAATGCATGCCCTTCTAAATGTGTACATAAACTAAGACATAAAAATTTAGACACCTGCATTCTTTTAGCTCTTTTTTAATGGTTAGAGTAAGAAGCCTGTTCCCGCCGACATTTTTCTTAAAAAAATCAAAAATGTTCAAAGAGCAAATACCATATAAAACAAAGTAGCAATAAAGCTCATCAGATCAGAATCAGAAAGTTAAAGGACAAAAATAGTGAAAGAACAGATTACAGATTTAATTAGCGGAAAGACTTCTGTTGCTATTACTAATCAGATTTTTCTTTAAAGATTAGACCACTTCTTCATACAGTCTACCTGCCCTTTTTAACCTGATTATACCACATCAAAGACCTTCCCATATGAAAACTAGTTTCAAACATACATGAAAATTGTTTGCAGCTTCTGGGCATGTGAAAGAAAGAGGACACATTGGCTCTTACACATTTTAAATTGAATTTGAAATAAAGTCTTTGGTTGGCCTTGTCCTCCTGCCTATCCCCTGGGAAAAAATAAAAAAGTGTGATTGCTGTTCTCTTGTTTATAAACCCCAGCACTGTTCTGGGCTGTAACTTTACAGCTGTGGGAATAAATATCACAGAATTGCCTGAAAATTCTGGAAACTGCCAACATGAAAGCAAACAGCGATACAATTCCACATCTTACCTTGCTTTTTTATTAAAAACAACTACAGTAATGGGAGAACAACACTTGAAGAAACAAAAACAAAGGCAACAATTCACACTGAAAGAGTCCTCAGCCACAGCCCACTATAATATGTGCACTGTCAATAGGAGCATAAGTTCATTAAACACACTAACCACAAAGTTTACATTCACCCTAATACTTTGTTCCTTCCATCCTTCCTATGTCCACATTGGTTCTTCCTTTCTGAAGGAGAAGTGTCTGAGGTCTTCCTTATATTTTTTCCCCTCCAACAAAATCTTCCAAGCCATTTTTATTTATCTTTTCCCTCACTTGCTCCATGTTAATTTTCTCTTCATCAGTTTTCCAACCAATGCAGTAGCTCTTCTGAAACTTTATTTCCTCCACAGTTGACAAATAGATCTTTATCATCTTCCAGTATTTTTCCTCCCTCACAAAAATATTTTTATTTCATTTTAACCTGTGGGGAAAGCCACCTACTGACCCTTCCTGTCTTTGTCTAGTACTGGAAAAAAGTTGTTTTCAACTCTCTCTTGCACACTTTTACCCCAATTAAATGCTTCTCCAGACCCTTACCAAGGTGGGCTTTAGAAAGTCAACTTACTAGCTCCCTCTTTATTAATAGTAAGAGCTCTACTGTTTCTACTTCTGAGCAGGATATAAGCCTGCAGATTTCTGGCTAGTCTTCATATTCATAGGAACATGAAGTTTATGCACCAAAATACCTTACTAAGGCGTGTAGTCTCAAAAGCCCAAAGTACTGCTGTTGTGGGGAAAGGCAGAGAAACTGCAAAAACCAAAAGTTTTTGGATGCTTATCCAACTTGAATAAAAATCCCTAACACCCAAACTAAGTACCTGGGTTTTTGCAAGAGGAAAAAGACAACCTACCTTTCTAACCAAATGACCTCAGCATAGTTCCAGAGCAGAGCCCAACCTCTTGACTTTTTAATTGGACAATTCAGCCAATATCCACTTGGCCACAAAGGCTCTGTTGTAGCAGGTTTCAGGACAAGTATCAGTAACATCCAACTCCTACTTGTTTGTCCTCACCTACTGCCTTTTTCCTTCCAGTGGGCCTGCCTAAGGTCTGGGTGCCTTTATACCCTGCCATCAGTACTGGCCATTGATCAATGTTCACAGAAAACACACATGAAAATGGATTAGTAGAGGAGGGGTGTTTCACCTCATACATTTCTCCCAGGGATTTACATTTAGTGTTTAGTATTTCGTACATCAAGTGGATTTCCCCCACCTCTCAGTTTATCAAATTCCTTTTTAAACCAGTTCATACTTCTAACCTCTACAGCACACTAACAAGTGCCACAATTCTTCTAAACCTGCAGCACAGCAAATTTCATTCAGTGTCCTTGGTTCTTATGTTACAAGAAACAAGTAACAGTTGCTCCTCATCACCCTCTTTGCACCATTTATAATTTATATAAATCTATCAACAGCTTTTTCTTATCAGTCTTCTTACTCAACCTTAAATCCTAGCATACTTCACCTGCCTCATATGGGCATCTGTGCCACATCTTCAACCATCCCTGCTCCAGTGTCCTATGGGACAGAATTAAGGAGAAACAGACTCAAAGGCAGGTGTCATGGCTCAAAGTTATAACTCTTCAATCACTTAGATGACACTCTAATGTCTTCTAGTTTATTCCTTCTCAAATAATTTCTAATCTTTCTTAAAAGCATTCCTTAATGCTTTTAACCACATGATGAACCCGAAAATATCTGTGCTGTTAAAGAGCTTATGGCTAATCTAATTTAAGTGTTAATTCAGCACTTAAACTACTACTACAGAAACATTAAGTTTTCCATGACATAACTTGATCTCTTACACTTAAGGACATAGGATGGAAAAAGGCAGATAAACAGCATTATCAAGAGAATAACCTGTTTTGATTGCTTCAAGCAGCTTGGCATTCTTCTCTCCTTCAAGCAGTCTGTGGTAATACCCAGGATTTTGTTCCATGTTGGTTTGGGCCCCACTCACAATCATCCAGACCAATGCACGGTGTTCATTGGGGATGCCTTTCCTGATATATCTCTTCACTGCAAGACAAGAAGTTTGGTTTTGTTTGTTCATTTTTAAATAAAAAAAAAAAAAAAAAAAAAAAAAAAAAACTTGTATTATTCTTTTTTAAATGAGCAGCCTGAAGTTAAGAAGTCATAGGAAAACTCTTGAGTGGATATTATTATATTTTCTCTCCTATGCTACCATTTTAGAATAAGCATTTACTTCTTACCTGCATAGTATATTTTAGATTCACTCCTAAGTTCTTCTCAAACAGACTCCCCCCTCAGAACTTCAGACTCAGGTTTTCCTCCCTCAACTCTTCCCTTGTTAAAATTTTGAATCCTTTCCTCTTCTTCTGCTTTTCTGGATGGAGATAAAAACAGCAAAGCTTCTCCCTTGATCTTTGTCCTCTTTCATTCAGAAAACCTCTGACTTGACTTTTCCTACATCACCACTGGCCTCTGATACGATGGCTCTGCCCATTCTGCTCCAACATCAATGGCCATGTTACCATAACCCTAGGTCCTCAGCATAGCACCTGACCACTGAAATACAGCAGAAACTGAGGAATATGAAATATGTGCCTCTTGTCTACATGAGCCCTGGAAGAACTGGAGTGATGTGAGTGAGCAACAGCTGACTTTTTCCTAGAATAACTGTGGAAGTCTTTGCAAATCTAAAGCAGCTCTTATCTCCTGCATAATTTTCATCATAAGGGTGTGCTTCAGGGTTTTTTTAAGCAGATGATTCAGTGTAAATAACTATGATGCAAAATTACAGGAAGAAGCATCAGGCTAATGACAACAAAAGCAGCTTCCTCCTGAGAATGGTATGAAAAATATTAATAAGGAGTCAGTGCTGCTAATGGGTACATAATCCTAAATCAGCTTTACCTATTCTTACCCAAATAGAATGTTTGAGATTCTTCTTTTTCTGCAGAGAAGAAAATAACAAATGAAACAGACATTTCGTACTAAATGAATCATGTTGTATCAATAAAAGCATCAACTTCGCCTCTCTAAATTTTATGGGACTCAGATCCAAGTGGGGATTTTTATTCCACCCACACACTACCACACACAATATCACTACCTAGCCAGGTTTTATTGAATCACAGTTCTGTAATAAATGCTGCCTAAATGAAAGGCCTTAAAAACAGCAGAGTGAAGCAAGGCTGTACAACTCAGCCAGACACCTTCTAAATACATTCCATCTAATTACAGCTGCTATCCTTTAGGACCCAAAGCTGCTTCCCCCATGACACCCAACATAAAGATGCACATATAATGAGCATTTCACCCACCTAAAATCTGGTGTTTTCTCTCAAAGAAACATATTTGTAATAAATGCAGACCCTTAATAAATTGTAATAAATAAAGACCCTGCCTGGTCTGCAGGGTACAGTTTTTGTTTAGCTGTTCAATGAAGATTTATATTACAGGTTACAGACTCTACAGTTATAGCTGTAAAGTTACCTTAACTACAACCTGCTTTTAGACTGGAAATAATTCACTTGTTTCCATTGTGGTTTAATAATCCCCGCTTCATCTTTTTTACAAGATTTTGAACTCTAATGCTCAAGATATCCTATAAATTGACATAGCAAATACAGGAATGACTGTCAAGGACCAGTCCCATTTAGATTAACAAGGGACATTCAGATGAGCCTAGAAACAAATTTACTGGCTTAAATACTGGATTATAGCATTTTAGCACATAATCCCAATGGCATTTTTTTCTGGAACAACTGTAAATTCTGGAAGCATAGCCAACCTTGATATCCAACAATACACATTAAATTCAAGAGAAGCATGGACAAGCTTTTGACAGTGGCACAAGGGGAAAGCAGCCTGCAGCACAGCACACACTCATTATTCCTCAGTGTCATCGTTCTCATGGCAATAGACAGCCAGGGGCTTGTATCACCCCAAGTGACTACTGACCCAGCTCCCTCACTCCCTGAGGAATGCAAAAGCCCTTCACATTGTGCTTTTTTCCCCTCACACCATTGTAATACTTGCTAGGATCTGCAAACTGGCATTCAGAAGCAGCAAAATAGTTTTGAAAAGGAGTACAGCTGCAGTTTAATATATATCATTTATATATGTAGATAGACATAGATCTATCATATTCTATAAACAGAATTGTGTTTATACAATTATGTATATATATAAGCTCTCTTCCACATTGTCCTTGGGAGCTGAGAAGCCCACAATATTCTATACACTGCAGAATACCCTCCCACTGTTACATCTGAGCAGCTTTCCCAGATGAAGCCAGATCATGCATGGGTTCCACTCACACATCCAATGCCAGCTGTAAACCAAGTGCTTGATCTCAAAAGTAGCACTGTTGAATAACCCCAAGCACTGCACAAAGAATCACTCCCAGGACAATCATAGTATGTGGTCTAAATTCTAGACCATACATAGGTAAGAAATATCTTTAGGTAAAATTTTTGCCTCTGTTCATTAACAAAATAGGAACCATCAATTTTTAGGAAACCCTCCCCCCTCTTAATAATTCAATTGCCTCTGACACTTTGTGCCACTTTCACAAGTTTAGAGTCACACTTTATGAATGTGGTTTCCTTTTTACAAGAAAAAACAGCTACCTGATAGGGCAGCAGTCTAAAAGTGATGATAAATACCCAAAGTAACTTTCAAGAGAAAAATATGCAGAAAAGAACATTTCTCTAATACTGTATGCTACTTACAGTAACAAGATGTAAAAATAATTTCAACCTGCTTGTCCTTGTTCTATGGTAGAATACGAGAATTTGGAGACTTCTGCTTCAAGGCAAGTGTTGCATTGCCTTTTTCCCCTATTAACATTGTTTCACTCTACAGCATAGACTCAAGTTTACATAGCAAAAAAACCCCAAACAGCTAAAACAAAAAATTATCTAATCTTAAAAATACTTTTTGAGAAGCATCGGCACTTCTATTTTTTCAGGTACTGACAATTACTGTTGAACATTGAGGAAATACACTTAGACTCTAGAAGAAAAATTCTGTAGAAAAGCTGGAAACAGCATACAAGGAACTGAAAGCTTTATTTCATTAATACATAACAGAAAAAACTGAGCACATAAGTGCTGTAATAAAGTTCCAGTCAAACTGACTTTCCTTCCGCCAAGCCCTGGGCTGGAACAGAAGTGCTTGTGTTATAACCACTGTTTAATACATTTACTTTTCCCTTTCACTGTATTTTATCAAAGATCATAAAGTGCCTTCTGCTACTGGTCACCAACAGCCAAATTCTTTTGTGTAGCATGATTTTGGTCAGAATTAGGATAGTTCGAGCAATTATGTCAGAGAGTTTGTTGCCCACCTGTAAACAAAACAGAGCAGAAAGCTGTATTTTGGTCCCATAAAGATAGAGCTGAATGAAATAAGGAAAAAAAATTTTGAGGAACTCAGTAGCAGTAGTGACAGAAAGAAGGCAAGTGACAAACAATGATTATAAACTCTCATGTGCAGTGGAAACAAGGTGAAGATAAGGGTGGGGGGGGAAACTAAATACCAGAAAAATAACCCAAAGGAAGAGACTGGAGAATGAGTGAAAGGAACTGTCAGCCAAATTCCCATGACCCACCCTACCAGCAGGCTGCAACACAGAACAACAGAATGCACTGCTTAATTACCATTGTTAAAACACAGTCTAATTCTTTTTCTTTATAGTGGAACAGAATTACACACATACAAACCACCCTGGATATGAGGCAAACCCAGTAGTATGTGAACATGCCACATTTCCAAACTGGAAAATTAACACAAGTCATCACTTCTTCCTGTTCACCTGGGCAGAAATTATGAGCTTCTCTGTGTGTAGACAAATGGGTGCAGAACTACTGGGATACCACACATACACTGCCTCTCTCATATCTACTCACAGCAGAACACACAACACTGGTTCACAGCTACTGTGTTTGGGGAGGGAAGTGGCAAATCAAATATTCTTCTCAGTTCTACCTTATGGCAGAGCCAGCAGCTCTGAGCAAAGCTTCATAGCAATGAAGCCAGATCCTGGAGGAGGGAAATTCAGTGAATAACCAGCAGAGCTTCTGCTGTTTGCCTGCAAGGAAATCACTGCATAATCATCTTGCAGAATAAAGCACACACCTGCTTACACAATTCCATGTGCATGTCACAGAACGCATTCTTAGTACTGAAATGAGAAGGAAAGTATTTAAAAATCAGTAATTGCACAGGTCAACCTTTCACTCTCCTCCTCTGAGGTATCAGATGAGGCTAATGCAGAAAGCTTTTTGTAACAACTCTGAATCTACTCTCAGTCTACATTTCCTCAGTATTACTTTTTCCTGTCTCTCCCTGGAATTACATGTATATGTGAGAATCCATAGCCTAGAAATCCAGGTATATTTAGCAAAAGTCAGCAGCATCAAAGATGATGCACCAGCCCACAGGACTTGTGACAGTCCAGAGCCATTGCCTGTGTCCCCTCAGTAGATTTATAGAATCCCAGTTTCCACAATGAGCAACTTGTTGGAGACAATCAAAGCCACAGTAAAGGCTGCTGCTATTATGTGCCCAATGGGGCAGCATGACCATTGGTTCTGAAGCCTGGTGGACAAGTTGAGAGATTTGGTCAAAGTTTTGGCTCCAAAATAAGACCAAAGGCATTCCCACTGTTAGTATCACAGTAACATTCTGTTTCTAAAATGCTAGAATTGGGAACACAAAGAAATGAAATGAACTCACAGAAACTGCTAAAAGCTGCCACTGTTACCACTCACACATTAAGAGAAGGGTATGAATCAAAACTGAGATGATTTTTCCACAACTAGAGGACTAAGTTCTGCAAAACCTCAAAATCCTCACTAATTCCAAATGGCATGAAGTTCTCACTACATTCAAACTTGACACCCTAAACAAAAGCATCTTTACATATCTAAGAAAAAATAATATAGTAGGAGTAGATACTTTCTGGTTAGCAGTATATGATCTAGCAGTTATAGCTCAAACCTTCGTTTTCTGGAATTTCTCACCCGTAAAACAGACATCTGTACAAAAAAAATACACTGTTATATTTAAAATTTCTCACTAGTTATCATCACATTTTCTGGTGCCAAGGAAAAAAAAAACAATCCCAAAACCATCAGAATCACCAGCTAAAGGCTTCACCTGGAGCACAGCTCTAAATTTTACTCAATTTTTACTTAACATTCTTCAGAGAACTCTGCTCAACTCCAAAAGACACCCAAAGAGAAAGCAACCTGATAAGCACCATTTACAGCAAACAGGAAAATTTAGATGCTTATATGAAAACATAACCCAGAGAGAGTGGGAGGAAACTCCATCCTTTAGTTTCACAGGATTCCCTAACACCTTCTGACTCTCTGCATTTATTTCTACCTGTATCTCTTGCAAGATAAAACATTACTAGAGGTTTTCATGCTCTTTGAAGCAGACATTAATATTTCCATCAGCATGTTATCCAATGTTGCATTAGCCCCTGCATTAATCTTACTTTCTTCACTTCATAAGGAATTTATCATCAGTTCTTAGTACACAGCTTTTTAGCTGCATGGTACAATGGCATTTTATAAAAGGAGGATAAGGAGAGCTAGAAAATCTCAGCAGCCTTAGGAACTCTTAAAGAGGCAGCAACGGAGAGTTCTAACATCCTGATCCCTGGGGTTCAAGACAGCATCTTCTACATAATCTCATGTCTTGTTAAAGAGAGCACAGAGTACAGTACAGCCAACAGCTGCAAAACAGCATCTTGGAGTGCCAGTGGCCACAGTAGCTGGGTTACAGATGTAACAAGATATTCCTGTGCTGAAGAGCCATTACTCTTTTGAAAGGTTTAAATGAAATCCCTCTAACAACAGCATATTGCTTATGAATTATTACTCGTTTTCATTTGAAGGCAGAAAGAGTATTCAACAATTAAAAACACGAACCTATTAAATCCTTACATAATGCACTTTTACCTATAAAGAGACATGAAGCTCACCTTTTAAACTCTTCTGTATACTGTTATTCCCCTTTAGGAGCTTGGACCATTTTATTGCTCTTCTAGTGAGTACCACTAGGTATCTGGAAAAGAATGCTTCATAGGATGCATAATCAAAGTCTTCTGGCCTTTCAAACCCATATGGATCAACCCTACAAAATAAAAATAATTCCTGTAATAATGTTTCTACATACCTACAGCTGAAGGAAAAAAAAAAAGCAAGTATGCTTTAAATAACTTCCAGCTGCTATTTCTAAAAGCAGCTGAAGACTCCCTCCTCCCAGCAAAAGCCTACTTTACACAAACTGCTACACTCCATTTAGCATATCAAAGCTGTTTAAATAAATTAACTTAAACATGCACTGTTCAGTCAGTTTCACAGATTTCATTTTTTTTTTAAGTAAGGAGTTTTTGGAGCAAAGTTTTCCACTGTGTGCAAAACTGACTCAAAATTATGGCCACATAAAAGTCTGGGAGGTATTTTTCTCCACAACACAGGCAAAGTTGAAAAGTATGAAGTGTAGTACAACAGCTCCAAAACGGCCTGAATTCTCTTTTTAGACAGTTCTGTGCAGAAAAATGACAACAGAAAGTACATGTGTAACAAGTTACAAAGGTTATTTTTTAAACAGGTAGCTTCTGAAATTATCTTCATGAAAATACACAAGACGGAAAAAGACAAATCCTTGTGTCGAGCTACCTTCTTCATATGTAGTGCCAAAATGCTTGTTTTATTATCTTTTACAATTGTTCAAAGTTACAGCACATTATCTCAGACAGCACAATAATGACAGAGTATCAGAACTGCACAGCTGATTCTGTTCTAATGTATCAACTCACCTTGCTAAATTATATTTATGGCAACTTCCCAGGCTGCTCCATACCTGCGAATTATCACCTGAGTACAGGACATTAAGGGCTTTACAGAAGTTAAACAGGCAGAGGGATCTGTCCAGTCAGACAAGGTTTCAAGGCAGACTTCAGGCTCTAACTTCCCGAAACACTGCCTGTTTCATTCATGGCGAAGGAATTTGGCCATGGAGAAGCACTGGCACAGCCTTGGGAAAACTGGCTCACGGGAGCGTCACAGGTAGCAAAGCATGAATCAGATGAGGAACAATTAAATATTCACACCCCAAATCTTTATTACATTGTTGGCTATTTAGAAGAGCACCTTAGTATTCATGTACTCTTCAAATCTGGCACAAAACCCACAGGTGTAACAAGCACCGAGACCCCCGACACAGGTTTCTCTGAAGACACGGAACATGAAACCCCCCCCCACACACAGAAAATCTCCTCACACGTCCATCAACACACATCTCTTATTTACGACCGCAACGGCCGAGGCAGCAAGTACAGATTAATTTCATGCTCCACTCCATTCCTAAGCTAGAAAGGGAAAACAAAGAGGGAGGACGCAGGGTTTTAGGGAAGCCACCTTCCCCGGCTGCCCTCGGGCAGCGAAGGTTGCGGCGGCCGCTCGGTGCCCTCAGCCACCAGCCGCGCCCGGGCCGGTCCGTGGGGGCTTCCCCCGGCCGCAGCCCCCGGCAGGGCCGGCTCCGAGCGCTCGGGGAGGCGCAGCTCGCCCTCCCTGCGCGGCTGGCGCGGTCCGAGCTCAGCCCTGTCGGCAGCCCTACCTGTACGCCCAGTCCCGCCCGTCCTCTCGCCTCGCCATCGGCCGCCCCGCTGGCGCCCGGCGGGCGCTCCCAGGCCGAGCAGCGCCGCGGCCGCGGCCCCGAGCCGAGCTCCGGCTCCGCAGTTCAACTCTCTGCCGCCCTGCGAGGGGCGGGGGCGGCCGCCGAGCCCGCCCCGTGCCCGGGCCGGCAGCGGGCAGGGGAGAGCAGGGCAGAGCAGGGCAGGGCAGGGGAGGGGAGGGGAGGGGAGGGGAGGGGAGGGGAAGGGAAGGCAGGACGGGGCAGGGCGGAGGAGGGTAGGGTAGGGCAGGGCAGCTCCGCGCCCGCGGGGCCGGGCCGCCTTCCCTGCCCGGCCAGCCCGGCTGAGAGACGCGGGTCTGATGGTGATACCGGCTTATATTTGTGCATTTCACATTTCGCTCATATCTTGGGGGGGGGAGGAAAAATCAAGTGTTTTAGCACGAGGGAAACGTCTCACTAGTATGGGGGGAGAGAGGTTTCAGGTACAGCTCTTCAAAGCCAAGAAATTTCTCCATAACCAGGAAGAAGAGATGATTGTGTTATTAATTAAGTTCACTTGGTTGGTTTGAGATTTTTTCCCCCAAATCATCACAATCTTCTTTTTAATTTCTCCAAATTATTCATTACAGTCATAATCACAGAATATTCTGAGTTGAAATGGACCCACAAGGATCATCAAAGCCCAACTCCTGGCCCTGCAGAGGACACCCCAAGAGTCGCATCATGAGCCTGAGAGCATCGTCCAAATCTTGAGCATCTTGAAATCTGTCAGGCTTGGTGCTGAGACCACTTCCCTGGGAAGCCTGTTCCAGTGCCCAGCCATCCTCTAGGTGAAGAATGTTTTTCTAATACACAGAAATATTCCCAACTTCAGCTTCTGCTGATTAGTTTCCACTGTAAACTAACATTCATTTAGATATTACTTAAATAATAAATGGCAGATGGTAAAAAATGTGGTGTAATAACACAGAAAATTATATTTAAAAGCTGGCTTCCACATTTCCAGAATCCACCTCTAAAATTAGCACACACTGTTCTTCATCTTTAGAGGTCTTGAACAAAGCCTGAAGCCCACAAGGACTCAGCCCTACCTGACTGCCAGCAGTTTAATTCATAACACACTGCAAAACAGAAGGAAGAGAGCAAAATTATATCCCTGCTTGTCATTTTTTGAATAAAGTTCTGACTTTGCATCCAGCAAAGTGCTTGGAAAATTACAGCTACTGCTGGGGAAACATTATCTTGTTCAGCCAGCAAGTAAGAGTTGCTGCAGACAACAGATGGGATTTCACAAGGGAGATCAACAGTTGTTCCAGCACACTCTTCGGGAAAGCTACCTTCCCTCTGCGGGATCACAGGCAATCACCCACACAGAAATGGAAAAGTAGTTCGGCTCCAATGGCAAGGAAAAGAAAATAAAGAGGCTTGTGCTTGGTTTAACTGACTCTGCAGTGCTGTGAAATTTTGTGATTGTTCAGCAAAAGGTAATTATTACCTTTTTTGTGTGAGAGGGCGGGAGGGCATTCTGTGCTTCTGTGCTTCAGCGGGCATGGGGCTGCTCCTGCGGGAGCGTGGTGCTGCTCAGATTACTGTGCGGCATCACGAACTCGCTCGGGTACTGGCAGAGCTGGAGCGTGATTGAGCCCAGCCCGGGGAGGGCCGGCCGGCGCCTGTGCCAAGCCGGGCTTGACTCGCCGCCAGCGTTGCCTTGGCGGAGCGTGGGCACAGGCACACTCAGCAAACAGCTCTGCCCTGCGAGATGGCCACGGTCTCACAGAAAATCCTTGGCAGAGGTGTGGATAGGAGGGAACGTTGTCCCACGGAAGAAAAAGAAGCCTCAGTTAAGCAGAATATCCTCTTCTCCAAATCCTGAAGGCACAGACTTTTTACGTAACAGTTATACTTCATCTGTCAACATCAGGCTCTTTGGTGCATGTGCCCTTTGAAATTGATGCATCAAAAGTTCCCTGTAAACAGCAGATTGTTTCTGTGATTAATTAAGGTACATCTGCTGTGCATCAAGGGCAGCCTTGTCTATAACACAGTGTACTTTTACTCAAGCCTCAAATGTTATGAACAGCTTCTGTTGCTCTAACACAAACACAACTGTGTGGCTGACTCAAATTTATGCCTGTTACACACAAAAACTCCCATTAACAATGCTTAGGTTATTAATAGATTAATAGAAATAATTCCTAAATTTCAGCACAATAATTGGATCCCCATATTTTGTCTGATAATACAGGCCAGCCTACTGTCTGGCAAGAGAGAATACCTTGGTTGTCCTTCCCAGGGTTTCAATGCTGCTCTCTTCTGGGCACATGATATCATGTTGCTTTTAGAGGCATTCAAAGAAACTAATGCATAAACCCTCGAATCTGAAAACTGCTTTGGTGGTGTGATCAGCAGAAAAAGATACTATTTACTTTTGATCCTTTACTTCTGAAGGAGCTGGTGACAGTGGCAGAGTGCAAAAGGGTAAGCTTAGTTCACGTTCAGACCAGTAAAGCTCACAGCCTTCCTATCTGCCATCTGGTGCAAAAGGAAATACACTTTATATAACTTCTCCCCACCCCTTTTTTGCATCTGAACCTTGTCCCTGAAGTTTTTATGTTATGATGAACGTGTTTGGTAGAAATTCTCATCTTTCTGCTCCCAGAGTAAAATAATGACTCCCTTAAAATAGTGACTTCCCTTTAAGGGTAGGCATTTAGACGCGCTCCCTGCAAAGGCAGATGAAGACAGCAGGTGAGTGTTTCACAGGCTGAGGCATTCAGACCTTTGCTTGTCTCACACCTTGCATTTTAGTGAGCAAGGCTTCCCTTCTTGTGTTTGCAGAGCAGTTGCTAAACACCAAGATGATTCTCAGCCTTATCGGGAATTATTCTGGAGTGGCTTTATGCTTCCTAACATTGTGACTGGTGTGCTACGTCACCTATGTTTGATGCATCAGCAGTGCTGAAATGTGGTTCAGCTCCTCATATACCACCTCACAGCCATTGTTACTCTTAAGACCAGAAGTGGATAAGCACCAGGAGATAATAATATTTGTACTGGAAGTATTCCTTTGACTGCCTGTGGGGATGATAAGGATTCTTTGTCTATTCAAGAATGGAAGAAATTTATTTATGATTTTGAATATCAGATATGTGTCTGGGGTTTTTTTCCCCTGAGCTTCTATTTTGCTGGCTTCAGGAAGGCCAAAGAAGAGACATTGTTAGGGGAAAGAAAAGCACTATAGGACCAAGAAAGAATAAGATGTGTGTGAATATAGGTGTACATGGATATAGTGTGCCTAATATTTTTAAAACAGCATGGGTGAATCTGTTCATAAGAAATACCAGTGAGAAACACCATTTTCAGCAAAGGCAGCAGCTCTGCTTTTTCAGATCCAGACAGGAATTTAAATTAAAAAAAAAAAACTTAACTGCTTACAAGATGGTTTAATAGCCCCTCTTAAAAAATATGAATGCATCAGCATTGAAGAAGAGATAAAAAGAAAATTCTCACTACAGACTGGGTGATGTAGTATCCTAAGTAAGGGATGAAAATCCCACAGCATACGTGGCTTCCCTAGTTCATGTGATTTTCCATACAGCTACTCATCTTTGTGTCTGTACTTAGTTAACAATGCCACACAAGTGTACTCTGCTTCCTTGGAGCTCTACTTTTTGGCTGGAGCTACTTTCCCACGACCTGAAATAAATCTGCTGCTCCATACTTGAAGAAAACAGTTAGGTTAAGTAGATTTGGCAATATAGAATATCCAGTAAGAAGTAAACATATGTGTATGTGTGTGTGTGTATGTGTGTATACCATATATATAACTACCACATCCAGACCCCTTTAGTTCCTATTACAACCAGCTATCTACCAAGTGTAGTCAATCCTCACCTACATATGGATTAAGGCTCTCAATCCATAATGAAATGTAATGAAATGCTAAACTTGTTCCATGTTTTTGTCCCAGCAAATTGCATCATGCTTACATAATTGTAGTCTGCAGGCCTGATTAAACCTGTTCACGTGAATTGTTCCACCAGCATTCACTGAACTTTAGAACAGACTGCATAGCAAGGACAGAAGTGTGTTTTTAAAGTTAATTTCCACTATTCCCTAAAGGCTTCACAGCTTCATGTCTATGAAGGTTACTAGCTGTAAGCACAAGTTACATCCACGTCTAGTCTGGGAACCGCCAGTATTTTGATTATTCTCGGTATGACTGTGGCCCCAGGACTCAAAGCATACTGATAACAGCATCTATAAAAAGGAGCTCTAAAGCTTGCTACATAGCACTGCAGCTGCCTGGAGAATCAACATTACCCATGGAAACCTCTGCAGAAGGGTTTCTGCACCCAGCTGCCATCCTCCAGCTGCATCAGAAAAGAAGGCTCAAGGCTGTAAGTGACAAACCTGGAAACAACAGGGGAAGAGAAATTATATGGTAGTGCCCTCGGTGTGAAAAACACAGCAAAATCATATGTCAAAAGTGATATGGGAAAGACACTTAAACATTATTAGCAGGAAGCGTTCCTAAGGTAGGGAGAAGCATGTCCTTAGGAAAAAGGTCAGTAGCTATCACAGATCGGTAACCCAGCAGTGTGGAACTGAGTAGAGCAGGAGAGAAATTAATGAATCTACCTTAGGCCAAGCTGCAACTCTGTAAAACATTTTTGTTATTCAGCTGACAAAGTGAAGGATTTTCTAGATGGCTTTGTTCTGTTTATCTTGTTTTTCCTTATCTACTTGAATGATCATGAGGGATGTGCTGAAAGCCCGAAAGCCCTCTCTAAATCACGCTGATGATGTTTACCTTCCTGGCTGCATGAGTACAAGGCTTATAACTGAACTTTGAAATTTCATAGGGAGAGATGGTAGGCAAGATTGGAGATTATTAACTCCTTACTTGTCCCATCCCCTTTTCTTTCTTATCCCCAATTGTGAAGGTACCCTGCCTAGCAAATCTGGTAACTCAAATATCTACTGATTAGGGATGGGGTTTCGTTTGGATGCTCTCTGTCTACTATGACTTCGCATTTGTTCCTAGTTGAGAAAAGTTAAGGCAAACCTTCTCCTGGCCTTTGATGGCTTCTGCATTAGGATTCCTCTGCAAGGACTCTCATTTCAATTGTCTCAAGTAGTATCCCAATTGGTAAGAAACAGGAAGATTTATCATTACAGGTCTTTAAATACAGTATTTGCATATAAGATACATGGTCTTAGCTGTGAATAACATTAGCTATTTCACTTAGTTGTCTCTATGCAGTAAGGGGTTTCTCTAAAAATAATCCATTAAATAAAAAAAAAAACCCAAAACCTTAAAGTAACAGCATGATTTGGTGTAAAGAGAAGAAGGTATGTCTCCCCACTCAGAAACAGACATCAATTTCACACAAGGAATAAGGATGAGTTTTGTAGGAGCACAGATGTAAAGTTCCTGTAATTAAATACTATTTTACAATGCATACATGCAGAGGTACTTAGTTTAAATTAGATCAGCAAATTCCCTTTCTGCAAGTTCCAAGCTTTGGAGTGCTACTCTGCAAAAGCTAATGTGCTCCCAAGGAGGTTGTTCTTCACCATAGCTTTCTGCATGTTTATCCCCTACACATTTTTCAAACTCACAGCCTGAAAGAAAAAGAAGTTTTGTGAAAACTTGAAACTGGGTTTGACAGCAAGAGTGAGTGAAGCTTCTTGGAACTGCAAGGTTATAGCAACAACCATCAGTAGAGACATGCCTCAGTACTTACATGGGATCAGGATATCAGCTGAAGTATCATGTTTTTAAATTCCTTTGGAAGGGAAGAAACTGTGATTGCAACATCTAGGATCAAATTATTACTTTCTTCTGGCTTACTTTGTCAGGTTACAAATTACATCACATGACTAATACTGGAGGAAAAACGTCATTCTCATTTTGTATTCATTTGCAGATAAGTGTTCCTAGTACTATGATAAACTGGTGCATTATCAAAATTGAAATAATTTAATTTTTCTTTTTCATATTTCAGGTATTTCTGACACTGTTCTTTCCCATCTTATAATAATCACATTGAAAAGGGAAGCATAACATTGAAAACCAGCAGCAACATTTTGGTATTTCCATGGTATGCTATACAAATAGATACAAAAATAATATGTTCTCAGTCCACTGTTTGATCTTTTTTACCATTCAAAGGGTAGCTCTTTTGTCAATAAAACACCAGTTTGTTTTTTTCAACAGAGAAATTTTATTTTAGCTGTGTATGAATTAAAGAAAATTATAGACCTTATTTTGCTGTAATTATTCAGGGAGCCATAGCAATCACTGAGTGTGACAGTGCTGCACATTTGTATTGCTTCTGCAATAGGTACTATTTCTGTGTTTTCTTATTTTTCAAAAACATATTTTTCAAAAATTATATTCTCAGATATTCTAAATGTCTAATTTTTATAATTTCCTTTTACATGACATCTTTTCACTGACAATTCTCTATGAGCAGTTGCTAATTTTCTGAACACAGTCAAGTAAGCTTTATGGTAATTATCTTTCCTGATCAATGCAAAGTAATTTTTTTTCATATGGTTGCAAAAGTGCGACTGTTGTCTTATTACACATTGATGGAAAATTGTTGATAAAAAATTGACTGTAGTCAATAATCTACATGTAGATGCAAATAAACTCACCAAAATACATAAGTAATACTTAGAATTGACATTAGACCATTAGAGTTGTGGACATGCCTTGTAGGGGCCCTGATTCTCTGCCACACTCAGTTGCAGTTTAGCACATGATATCTAAATGTGATGAAACCATTTGGAATTCTAAAGAATGACTGTATAAGTAATTCCAGCTGCAATTCTCTTAACTTCACTGTCTTCTCTCAGACAAAGCTTTATGTATTTTGATGGCAGCATAAATGCCCTGTATAAAATTTGTTAAGAATTACAGATTTTGAGAATTTAATGTTTCTTTATATGTGGGCAACAGATTTGTTTGTACAAATGAAACACTTTTCAGCAAAGAAAGCTCAGATTCAATCCCACAGATGTCAATGGAATGGGCTGAGTGTTCTTCATGCCTCTTAATAATTTTCAGTTCTTTGTTTCATCTTGTCCTAGCCCCTGGGGTTCAAGCAGCTGAGGAGTCAAGGATCAGAGAGAGTGTATGAATCCCTCAAGAAGAGATGATCCTCCTCCAGTGTGAAAATCTGTCACTCAGGCCTTCACTCAAGAAAAAAAGGTGGTTTCTCTCTCCAGCTCCAGTGCCCAGCTCTGAAACCCACCCAAGTTTTAGAGCCTTCCAAGGTGCAACACAGAGTTGCTGATCCAGAAGAAACAGAGCTGGGAAGATCTAGTGCTCCTCCCAGCCAGAAAGATCCAGTCTCTGCTTGAAGGGACTGACTGCCTCTTGTGAAATATATTACATGTGGCTGCTGTGTCTCTCACATGGCATTTCTTTGCTTGTGTTACTAAAAGTAGAGGCAGGGGCTATACATTAAAGCAAGCAGATCATAAATGTGAAGGTGTAGTCACAGTTTTACTTCACATCTGACCACTCAGGGAAAATAAACATGAAGGAGCTGCAAGTAGAACAAAAGCAAGTTCAGCCTTTCATCTGGTTAAAAAAAAATCTGCTGGTGTATTGGATATTGTGCAGAACAATTCAGAATTTCCCCCCTGCACATTACAGAACCAGTTATTGCTCACAGCAAAGTTGCAAGTCTAGCATCTCTATGCAAGCTGAGAATCAAATGGTCTAGGAAGATGGATGCCTTGCTGAGAACTTCCTCAGATTCACCTAGTGCTTCAGAAAAGAAAAAAAAAGAAGGAAAAAAAATGAAAAGAAAATAAAAGGAAAAAAAAAAAGAGGGGACTCTTGGAAATCCTCTTCTAGGGAAGACTCAGCTTTCAAGGTGCACACAGTATTCATGAGCATGACTGGGACTTATTCTGTGTGGAAAAACACTGTAGTTCTTTTGATTGCACTGGCTGTATTTTAGAGTTCTGCGGTGTGGTTACTACAAGGGGTGGCCAGAGTTCACAGTGTAGGTTCTAGCACCAAACAAATGCAGGATTAGCAAGGTGTTGTATTTCCCACAGCAATGATAGTGTGCCCCTGACAATACCTTTCATATTCCCAGGAGAGAAAGCTAATGCTGGTCCTTGCAGTTAACCTTATGTAGTGGTAATAAACAGTACTTAAAAACCTCACAGTTTCTGTCAAGGGTCCTCACAAAGGGTCATTTGTAATGAAACACAAGACAGCTCTGGTGGACTGATTTCCAGGAAGAAATAACAGTTAGGTAACACTTACATAAGAATCAATGTCTGGCTTTAGCTTTTCAGTGGTCTGATTTGCTGTTCCAGCATCCTTCAGTACCTTTTGTAAATATATCCTCCTGTGCACTTATTGGTAACTTGCACTCCCCTGACCCACAGAGGAGGGGGAAGTGCAAACTTCAGTTGTCTGGGTCTAGCCTGCATTTAACATTTCTTGCTAAACACTTTTGAAAACCACTGGAGTAACATCAAATAATATTTGAGAAATTTGCAGGAGATGATTTCAAGCAGCAAAGCTGTGAATGCTGAAATATTGACAATAAAGACATGCAAGATACTTATCTTGTCGCTTCCATTTTACCACTTACCTTTAATTAAACTGAAAAAAAAAGACATCTTGAATCTCCTCCCTGAACATACATACTACAATGCAGTAATTGTGTTGATGGTCTGTACTATTAAAGATGGGTAAAAATGTTTAGAAGAGAAAGAATCTGTCTTTGACAAATGTGAGGAGAGATGAGACAGGACACCACAGAGAATCACTGCATCAGGGTTTTTGCAGCTCTAATGTGTACATGACTATTTTTAGAAGACCTATTGTACACAGCAACAACACTAACTGCTAGATGAGACAACTATATTCCTAAAGCCAGTGACATCACATGCAGCTCTCAGAATTTAACTAAAGCATGTGTTTGGCAGGATTATAGTGATAAATAGTGATAAAAAGTAATTAATTATTTTTGTTTCCATCAAATTGAAATATGCTTTTATTTTGCCTCTATTTTTCTTTTAGAAGTTACTCTTGAGAGTAATTTTACAGCCTTTAGTTCATTCTATTTAATGGAGTAAATGACTTTTCTACAAAATTCAGACCTTTCGTGTTATGGATGGAAACCATGATTTCACATTGCCTTCATTTTATTGCTATTCTGTGATCCTCCTAAGATTTTGGGAAGCAAATAATCCCTACAGAGAAACCTGTCTCCCCCATTACTGAATGGTGACAGAAGCAGAGAAGAAGACTCTGTAATCTCTGGCAGGAGACACGTGAACACATTTGCCATATACACCCACATTTATAAGAGGGGCATCCTGAGCTGGCCCAGAATAAGGGAGCTATTGCTGGGCAAAATTCTGTCTGCCTTTGCCAAGGACATCTTTCTTATCACCATTTACTACTAGCAAGCTGTTCACTCACAGGTCTACCCACAGTGCTGAATGATAATGTTCATAAGTGATAAAGCCGCCTCATTAAAAAAAGTTTCCAACTGGCTGTGGAGGCTGGGAAATGCAAGTTGAGTGGCAAGCAGTGGGGAGTCAGAGGGAGCACTTTGAGCTATGCCTGCAGCAGAATAAAACCCAAAGAAATCACTGTGCAGACATTATCAGTGAATGTCAAAAGGGCCTTGAAGTAAATCGTGGAGGATTTGATTGTTGATCTCAGCAAAATACCATCCAGACCTTGTCAGCTGTGGAAAATGGAAAGAAAAGAGTCAGAGCCTACGAAATGCAAGGGCTTCAATTAGGCAAAGCCACATAGCTGTTGGTTTGTGCTCAGTGCAGACACAACATAGAATCACAGAATCTTAGTGTCACCACAGCCAAGGGAATCAAAGAAACTCTCCAACACCATCTTCTACGTATTAGAGAATCAGGCTTTGCTTTATTCTGGCCAGGGTGTGCAATGAAAATCCCTCCATCCACACACGACAACAGTATCAGAGCATCATTTCTGTTGGCAAAGACCTTTAAGGTCATTAAGTCCAACCATTAACCCAGCATTGCCAACTTCACCTTTTTCCTTGAAGTGGCAGAAATGGGGTGGGGAGGGAGAGAGAGGGTCTCCAAAAATGGCTTGTGTGAGGTGAAGGAGCCAGAGCTGTTCTTAGAGAGAGATTGCCAGTGTTGCAGTCTTCCTTTCAGTCATGCACAACCACATAATCTAAATGACAACAAACCCTGGGATTATTTTTGTCCACAGTAATCTGGAAAAGCAGTTGAAGGATTTCCATCCTATAAAATATAAAAGTACACTCTGTGCCAAAGTGGTAATAGGGCTTTAAGACCTTCATGGTCTAGTACTCCTGGAAGTCCCTGTTGCTACTTCACTGTCAACTGAGCCTGAAGCCCTGTATGCATCAGGAAAGGCAGAGGTAATGACATAAATGGTCTTGCAGCAAGGAAAGGAGGTTTAGTCAGCCAAAATTCCTGCATTTTATCAGCCAAAAAGTGCTGTGTGTGCAAAGAGAATGCCCCCAGACTGGCAATGGAGGTATTGCCTCTGCTCCCCTTAGCTTTGACCACATAACTCACAAATTGTTGTGGGGTCAACGACAAGCTATTAAAGTGTAGGAATGAAACAGAGTCACTGGATTGCTGGAGGGAGGAGTTACCAAGTGCTGTTCTTTGCCAGCAACAGGGGCTTCTGGGCATAAATCAAGGTTTCATCTTTGTTTTCCACAGCCTTTGCTGTGCATTTCTCCTTCCCTGGTACTGTAGGAAGCCTCCATGCTTTTCTGTGCTCCACAGCTGCTGATTGTCATGGAGGGCAACCCTGCAGCAGCCCCAAGACAGCTCCTGTCATGACAGCAGCCCTGCAGCCCTGGGAATTGGATGAGCAGAGGGAAAGCCATGGGCAAATACGCTCATGTATGTGTCCAGGTGATGCCTTGAGTTTCTTGAACAACCCATCCATTCCCATGGGCAAGCAGGGGACAGTGGTGGCAGTGACAGAGCAAGAGGAGGCTGGTGTTTGTACGAGGTTTTGGATCGGGGCTGCATTACAGAACACAGCTCTTATGGTCTTGTGGCTTGTAGAGATGAAGACGATGGCTGAGCTCGGGCCTGGTGCAAATAAAACAGGCCTGCTTTTGCTGGTCTGAGAGCTGAGTGCTAGATATCCTTCTACGGTGCTGGAAATGTCAGAGGGAATGCTGTACTTGCTTTGCAGCAGTAGCACCAGCTGCCTGTCCCGTGTCCTGCCCAGGGCTCTAAGGTGCAGAGGACTCAACCTTCCTTACCAGGCTCCTCCTGCAGCTGGGGTGGTGGCACAGGGTAAAATCCCAAGGTATCCAAGGATGAGTAGGTACTGCCCTAGAGCACAAGGAGGGGTGGAAATGCTTTCTCTGCTTGTCCCAGTATTTTAGTAAGTTGAGCACCCAATTGTCCCCAAATTTGAGATCTGCTGCCAGAATGCAGTTTACGTGTGCATCTGTGTAGCGGATCAAAATAGCACGTTCAAAATGTTGGGAGTTTTTTTTAATGTCTGTGAGTGCTTTCTTTAAACTTCAGAGTGGAAAGATTACTATGTTACTGAAAACTCTGTTTTCGGGGTTTTCCCAGGAATTAATGACCAGCTGCATGTTGGAAAGAAATTCTTTCTCATGAGGCTCTTGGGAGGGCTCAGGAGTCTTTATTGAACAATAACTGGAAAATTTGACCCAGAGAGCAAGTTCTCTATGTTTCTTGGAAACACATGATTCATGTTCCAGTCTCATTTTGTAGCCCTTGAACAAGCCAGAAATGTAAGGGGAAAAGTAGGAAAATGGAAAGGAAGAGAGGGAAGGCAGCAATAGGAAATTCATGTGTCACAGGAGTAGCTTAGCAGAGTTTCCATGAGAGCAGTGAGGGAAAAACATATATTCTTTTGTCTATTAAAACTACTCTTTGCAAAATCTTATTGTTACTTTTGTGAAGCAATAATTATTTTTCTTTTGTGAATTGGTGAAGGAATCCAGATGAGTTTTAAGCACAAACATGGACTTTGAAAAAATAGATATGAAAAACATATTTTCCTAGAAAGACTTTTTGATTCAGTGGGGCCCAGACTGAAATTTTTGAACTCTACAGAATTTAACTCATTGTGGCAAAGAGATCAGTAACACTGCAAATCATTGTTTGAGTCTTAATCTTGGACTTTGCTGTGGGGGCTTTGGAGTCAGTCAATGTGGGTATCTCTTAATTAATGTCTGTGTATTACTAAAGACTGTAGGGGGGACCAAGAAATGATCAGATAATCATCACATACTGTTGCTTCACCTCCTGGAAGAGCAGTTTTAATGATTTTGTGCTGTGGACTGTGGCTGCTGCTGAAGTGGGGAGTAAAGATCCCCGTTTGCATTACAAAGAGTGATATTTAATGATCAGCTGAAATATTGATATGTTGTTGATGTCGGCGAACCCAATGGGAAGGATGATGATTTCTAACTCCAGTTCAGAAGGCTGAATGATTTCTTTATTATAATTATGCTATGATACATTAATATACTATATAAAAGAGGATACTAAAAACTACATGCTACTTTCTCTAACTACCATAACTAACACACAACTCGTGACCCTGTTCGCCAGAGTCCAGACACTGGTGGATCTCATTGGCCATCAGGCCCAAACAATCCACCGTGATCCAACCAAGCAATCACTCCAGGTAAACAATTCTCCAAGCACATTCCACAAGAGAAAAACAAGGAGCAGAAATAGAAATTGTTTTCTCTTACATTTCTCTCTGTGCACCTCAATGAAAAATCCTGAGAGAGAGAGAAATGTGCTACCACATAGATATTACCATCTTCGGGGCCATATCCTCATGCCTGGCGAACAGCTGGTCATGCATATAAAATGAAGCGTTGTGGGAGAACTGTTGGGTAGGGTGAAGAGTTAACTCTGAGCTATCATCTTCAGGCAGAATTTGTTCTCCCGACTTCCTTAAGGATACAGGGCTTTTCCTTGTCAGCAAAAAGACACATCTCCACATGGCAAACTCGCCATCTGCAGGCCAGTGAGACAACTCGCCAGGGGCGGGGAAGGAACAGCCCCACAAGCTCAAGGACACCTTACTTAAAATGGTCTTACGATTTCCTCCTCTTTTGTGCCCCATTTAACAAAAGGAAATCACTCCCTGGGTGGTATCCCAAAGAAGTTTAGCGTGTCTGTCTCTGGAGTTTAATCCTATCCCAGTAGATTGCTTAAAAATGTAAAAAAATTAGATTTGATGTTCTTCTGCAGCAGGCTTCTTCTGCCCTTATTAACTCAGGTCTGGTCTCAGCTGCAAGGAGAGAGCATGGCTTCCCAGCCCAGGCCTTTATACCCTCCCCCAGCTACTACAAATCAGCACTGTTTCATCTCAAGAAATACAGTTTTGATTAGAACACGTTGTTTCATAAGCATATTTTTGCCATGAGAACATGGTTTGTTTGTTTCTTTTTAATGATAGTAAAACATAGTGTTTCAGGAAGTTTGAGCTTTCTTTGTCAGGCTGGAGGAATATTATTGGAATGCATTTTTCTATTTGAAATAAATCTTAAGGAGGATATTTACTTTATTTCAGTGGTTATTTTGTAGTGCTCTTGATTGTCAGTTTCATCCAATTAACAATAGAAAGTCAAAACTGAAAGTAACCTCAGTTTCCCCCCATTTTGAATAAAAACTGTCTCTAAGATGAGATTATTTTTTCATTTAAACCTGGGTTTCTAAAGAAGAAAGCATAAAGACCTGATTTTGCATTTCTCTCTGCCTAGAGTTGGGCACTGGTGGTGTATATTGGAGAGCAGTGTCTACTTATTTAAAAAAAATATGTAAAGAAGAGTGAACCAAATTTTAATTCTTTTAAAGGGAAGCACCCAGAGGTTGTGCCTCTGTCATGTATCTGCTTCCAGGTGAATTCTGAAAACAGGAGACTGAAGTTAATAGAAAATAGTATTCAGAGTGAATTTTCCCATTGCCTGGAAACATCAGGTGAGCTCTTGGTTGCAGTCAGAAGGGTCGTACTCTGCATACATACACTCGTTGCAGACTGCCATGACTCAAGGAACTGAAGTGTTAAGAGACATGGTGAGGGGAAGAGTCATTCATTCCCCTTACACAGGGGGAGAAGCAAGGCATAGAGCAAGGCTGATTCTTTTGACATCATAAAGCCTTACTGCACTGGGGCAGCAAAATCAAGACTTAACTGTATTTTCATTATATTTTCTTAGGACCCCATTGGGCTTAAGTGTTTGGTTTCATGGAGTACTTACACAAGTCTATTTCTTTCAATTCTTAGTGACATTCAGCTTCATACATGCTCCTTCTGGGAATTGTGTTCTCACGCAGTTTACACACACTCTTTGTACCTTTTTCAAACATGGGTTGTATAGTCTGTGAAGAAAAACATCAGAGGACATCAGAAATTCCTGAGCAATTGCTGACATTGGTTTGGGTAAAAGAAGGGGAGTTGTAGCTCAACTAAACCTAAAGCTGAAAAAGTGCTGCCTTTGTAGGGGGTTGCAATGATGACCTGTGTGCTCACGTGGGCTGTCTTCCCCCATAACTCTGTTCACTCTCCACCACACTTGTCCCATTCAGTGTCACCTATGTATGCCTCCTGGAGAAATAGCACCGAAAAGGCTGAAGAGGAGGTGAAGATCAGTGGTGGTGGTTTTGGAAAAGGAGTCAGATGCACAATGGTGAATGGTCCTGGTTTCCCTGTGCTGTTTATATCCAGGCACTGGCTCCAGGCTGGGTGGCTGCTGGAGCCTGCCCACAGCCACCATCTCAGCTCCCTGCTGCCTGTGAAGTACATCTGCTGTTCTGCAGGCAGGATGCACGGATGGATTAATTACCAATGATTTCACAGACAGTTTGTGACAAGAAAGAGCAGAACTGAAGTTGGCTCCTCCAAAATATCTTCAGATGGAGCAGGGTGAACCTTCAGCATGATCCTTCTCTTCCCTTCACTGGCATTTATGGGAGCAGAACAAAGGCCCAGAGCAAGTGTCGGGGATCTCTCCAGGCTTTGCTCCTCACAGACTAGCCCTAGGTTTGCCCAAATGCTCTGGCTGAGCAGCAGGCAGGGCTGGAATGCTTGCTGGTCATACTGGACTATTCAGTGGGTAACTGTATGTCCATGTTCAAAGGTTCAGTTTTGCTGGAGTCTCCTGTTCTGGGAGGAGAGCATCTGGCAATCTCAGCAGTACAAGCTGTTTTCCTCAAAGGTTATATGTGAAGGAGTAGCTGCCTGAGGCCTTTTCACAGTTCTAACATACTGTTTTGGTCACCAGATTACTGACTTCTTCTGCTAGCCTTGAACCACAGGTAGCCAAACCTGATCCAGCCCTGCCACAGCAGTGGGTTTATTTCAGCTGTGCATTCAAAAACTGCCCTCACCAAGCAAAGGCAAGACAGGCAGTCATGTCAGGTCGTGCAGCCTTGGCCAGCCACCCCCTCTATGGGCAGCATAAGAGGAAGCTGGTCAAACCAACCCAGTCCTTAGCTTGTTACTTCTCCTGTTTCAGTAGCCAGCGTCACATCCCTGACACACAGCTTTCCCTTTGCCCATGTCTGAGGAGCCAGCAGGGAAAAGGCAGCAGGGAACAAGCTACAGAAAATGTAGTTTTTTCTGGGCTCTTTTCAAAGCCATTCCATTTACATAATTAATGTTCCATATTTTCTACCTATTCCCAGCTGTCACATGAAACTTGGCACGTGGCAGCTCTCTTGGGCATAAGGAAAACAGTTTGTATACTGATGAGACATTTACAGATGCTGTTTGTCCTTATTTCTCATTCTCCTTCCCTAATAATGACAGAATGAATATCAGATTGATATTTTATATGCTTTTACTATTTTAATCTTCTCAACACACAAATAAGACTCAGTGGTACAAATAAGGAACCCTCTGAGGAGGAAAACAGTTTTATTAAGAAATCTGTATGGTATGACAATGGTACAGACTTTCTTGTCACATGATGTGTGTAATTGAAATGAGTTAATAAAGATGTCTTTTGGGGATTTCTGGTCTTCTGGAGCTTGGAGACAGTTGGAGTTGAGAAACATTTGGTGGGACCTTACTTGGGTGCTTGGTACACTGCTGCCCATTCCTGAGAGGAATCAAAGATCTCAGGAACTGGGTTAGCAATCCAGAGCTGCCTTTGATAGTCCGTTGTATTGGTATGAATCCCAAGGGGCACAAGGATTTCACTCTAATGGTGTAATTCATCTTCACAGTAGTTTCTTGAGAAGGATGGGCTGGCTCTAAAGTGTCCAAACGGCTTCTTTGATTCCTTCCAGAAGTCTTGGGAAGTACAGCAATGGGAAGGACTCACCTACTATTTAGACTACATCTCAACCAGGAACTGCAGCAGGTGGTGGTGTGCAGGTCAAAATGGTGTGCAGCCTGCAGCAAGTTATTGAAATTCTTTGTGGTAAAGGCAGGCACAGGCTGCATTCACCTACAAAGCTGCAGGGAGCTGGCCATCCCTGCACACCAATTCTTTTGCTCATATGCTTTTCTTTTGTAGGTGCAGGGGAAATAGGTGCCCATGAAACTCTCCTGTATTTCTGTAATCTAGGGCACATTATTTAGAAGGGACTTTGGTTGCCTAATATGAGGCATCTTACGAAAGAATCTTGATTTTCAGAGAGCAAATGCTGAGCACTTTCCCAAGAAATCAGATCTGTGATAAGATGCCCCCTTTTGGATATTCAGGGTCACTATCAATTTTTTAAAAGAGAGCTCAAAGCTATTTGGTGGGGTTTTGAGGATAACCAGTTCAGTGCATTTATAGATTTTTATGGCTTTATTTCCCAGTGATTTTTCCCTCTGGCAGTACATTTCTGCTGTTGAATGACAAGCACCATTGAGAGCTTGCTGTAGTGCTTGTTTGCCAAATGAAAATCCCACCATCTTACACAGTTGTACTTGTACCTACAGCTGAGGACACATTGAGGTAACTACCAAGTGCAGTAACAGGAGATGTATAGCAATTCCATAAACTGTTTCAGGTCCTTCAGATCATAAGATGTAAAATACTGACCTACTGATTCTTTGGTTATTCAGAATACAAAAAGTCTTTTTGTTGGCAGGAAAGTAGATAGCTGGCAAGCTTTTTTTCCTCCCATTTTTCCTAAATTCTCATCAAGGAGTGAAAAATGTTTCAATTCTATAGAAAGATGTTTATGGAAATGAAAAGGAGAAATAAAGATCACAGGACATAATACATTTCGGAAACCACATTGTGAATGCAATAGTTGAAACTGTTTTGCTGATAATACATATCCCTGTGCTCATCTCTCAAGTAAGAAAGATTTACTTTTGTGTTCCAGAGAAACCCCCTGCCCCAAAATCTGTTAAGGTTCCCAGCTATTACTTATCAGGTTTCTCTGATCAACCAGACAAAGTTCTTTTGGGTGGTGTCCATAGTGGCACAGGAATAAGAGAATAAATGTTTCCCTAAATTTTTCTACTATTCCTGGCACTATTTTTCGTCTGCTTTCACCACTGCTTGCCTGCATCCTGCTTTACAAATTCAACCATTAGGTGGGGCATTTCTACTGTCAACAGCCCAGATTTCATCTACAGCATCTTGTGCCTGGGACAGATGCTGAATAGTGCCAGGATATGAGGTCCCTTCTGTTATCTTTAGTGCTTTCTTCTTTTATCAGCTCCATTGATATTCAAAATAGTACAAAGGGGGAAACCTGAGTCAAATGGTTACTTAATGGTCTTGGTCGCTATCTTTTTTTTGTCACGTGTGATGTATTAAACGTTATCCAACTGAAGAAGATGCTGATCAATTACTAAGTTATGCAGTTCATAGCCAAAAGTGTGCACTCATTCATTTTTTTTTCATTTCACTTGAACAATTTGGAATCAGATAGCACTTCCAGGAGAACTATTTCTTCCTGGTTTCAATGTCTGGGTAAAAGCAGTGACACATTTCCTGACACTGCAGTGGACCAGTTGTTCTTCTCTGTTCTTCCATGGGTTAAACCTTCACAGGGTTTGGGCTTCTTTTGCTGGGAATAGCTATTCTTTATGTGCCCTTTTTAAATTTGAAAAATTAAAAAAAAAATCAGTGAGGAGTTCTTTGTTATACTTATATAGAGACAATACTCATCCAGCATGGCTGAGCAGCCCCTTCTGAACTGGGGAGAGAGGGAGCTCTCCTATGGCCCTCTGAGCTCTCCTGGCACCTGAAGTCACAGAAATATAGGCATCACTTTATCACTTTCACTTCATGAAACTTTTGGAGAAAGTGATGGGCTCTTTGCAAACCCAGGATTCTGAGGCCTGGGCTTGTTCCAGTCAGCCCCCAGTGCTTTAATCAAGGATTGTGTTGCTGCAGGAGATGGAGGGAGAGAGAGGCACATCCAGAGGGCAGTTGAACTTGTTCTGAGTTTGGGGACCTGGAGACGACCCCAAAGGCAGAGGTTTGTCCTTCAGTCAGAAATGTGGGAAGATGAGTGGGGCTGCTGGAGCTGGTGGGCACTTGTCCAGCACTGTGAAGGGGACTGTACTATCATACTGATGTGCCAGGTCCAAGCTTGACTATCCAAATTAGCCCAAACCAATCCTTTTGGGATTTCTGTATTACTAAGCCCATCTGGCAAGTGACCTGCCAAGAAGAAAGGCTAGGGGAGATTTGACTATGGCCTAATTAGAGAGGACATAAAAAATCTGAAGCACTTTACTGATGGGTGGTACTGGGAGCCTGCCTGGCTTCTCTGTTACCTCAATCTCTAGGCACCATGAACTACTGAGCCCTCTCAGACCTGCTCTGCAGATGGGACCCTTCAGGTACCCCAGCTCCAGCTCAGAGTCTGGACTCCTCTTAAATGCCTCTTTTATTCAGGGTTTCAAAAACTTCTGGGAAGCTTCACTTTGGAGACTCCAAAGAAATGGACTATGCTTGAGGTAATAATATTGTCATTAATTTTGCCCAGTCTCCTTAAAAAATCTTTTTCCATGAGAGTCTAATTCCATAAGAATATGAAATTTCAATATATGTCACCATAGAGGGGGAGCCTTGTAAAACCTTTTCTACCTGGGCTTTGGGGTTGTTTATATTCTCTGTGTCTGGCCTGGTTGTGATTGTGTATCTGTGTCCATAGCTAAGCCAGGACTTTCAGGAATCATTACTAAAAAAATTCCTGCTACATTTAGTATAGGCTAAGGATCTAATTCCTCCAGTGACCTTGAGAAATGCTTGCCTTGAGAATTGTACATTAGTAAAACAGAGGGCTGTAGTATGGAAAAGGACCAGAACTGCACAAAATTACACTCATTGTCCAGAACCCCAAAAGCAAACAGATGTGCTGGCAGATGCCTCAAAAGTATGTGTTATTAGGTCAGACAAATTGAAACAGCATCTGAGAGGGCTCTGTTCACTGCCTCTCCTGTGTTGGAGTGGGAGATGTGCCTAAAGGATAGCAGGGGCAGAAATTTTTACCCCTCTGCTCCTGGTGGTAAAAAATTTGTGAAGGACTACTGGACACTGGGAATGAAACTGTTTTCTGTTGTGTCAGAAAGGGTCTCATCAGAGTTCAAGCCTGGCCATTTGCACACCTGGCATAATTTGCATAGATGAATATATAACTCCTCAAACTCTTTTTCTTTCTGAAATACTAATTTCTGGCATTTCTTTGCTTATCACCAGTGCTAAATTTCCTGCCCACGTGGTCTGGAGTGACTTGCTTACTGCAAGGCACACCAGTCTTCTACTGCTCCATCATGACTGGAATTTTTATGGCCTTGCTCTCTTTTTTTCTGAAGGATTAAGTGTACTAACTCCCAGAATGAAGTGATTTCCTTAAGTGAGGCTTTACCCATAAGGATGCATTTCATGCAAATCTATGTCAGGTTTTAAGTGTACTTTGGGGAGGGTCATTTGACTTAGATGGATGTTTTATTTTACCAGTAGAGATTAAGGCATGCAACAACCTAAACTTTGACCCTCACAAGATGACTCTGCCTGGTTTACCCTGAACACAGGATGCTACATCTTAGTCTTAGTGTTGCATCTCTATTGAGAAAAGCAAACGAGGCAGGTGTAAACTGAAATACTTACGAGCTTCCTGGTGCACAAGGGCAAGCTCTGCTGGGAAGCAGATGTTTAATATTTGTCTAACTTTCTGGGAGAGTCAAGAACTCCTTCAATTTGTTAAAGAGTTTCCAGGTGTGAAAGAGGGGCAATGTCACCCCCAATTTCTTTTAAGAGGCTAGCAAAAGAATAATTGAGATGGCTTCTAATTAGAATAATTAAATTCTAATTACATTACTGAAAACTCCCTCTATGAGAAGGTGACCTGTCTAGTGGATAAGGGAAAGGCTGAGCATGTTGTCTAACTAGACCTTAAATAAAGCCTTTGACACTGTTTTCTACAGCATTGACCTGGAGGAACTGGCTGCTCATGGCTAGGAAGGGTGAACTGGATGGCCAGGCCCAGAGGATGAGGGTGAATGGAGTTGCATCCATCTGTTGTCTGGTCACCTGTGATGTTCCCCAGGGCTCAGTACTGGGTCCAGTCCTGTTTATCAATGATCTGGACAAGAGGATTGAGCCTGCTGTCAGTCAGTTCAGAGGTACCACCAAGCTGGGCAGGAGTGTTGATCTGCTGGAGAGCAGGAAGGCTCTGCAGAGGGGTCTGGACAGGCTGGCTCAATAGGCCAAGATCAGTGGTGTGAGGTTCAACAAGGCAAAGCGCCAGGTCCTGCCTTTGGGTCACAATAACCCCAGGCAGTGCTACAGGACAGAGAAGCTGGAAAGGTGCCTGGAAAAAAAGGACCTGGGGGTGAACATGAGCCAGCAGTGCCCAGGTGACCAAGAAGGCCATTGGCATTTGGGCCTGTATCAGCAACAGTGTGGCCAGCAGGATGAGGGCAGTGATTGTCGCCCTGTACTCAGCACTGGCGAGACCACACCTCAAATCTTGTGCTCAGTTTTGGGCTTATTGCTGCAAGAAGGACATTGTGAGGCTGGAGAGTGTCCAGAGAAGAGCAATGGAGCTGGGGAAGGGTCTGGAGCACAAGTCTGATGAGGACCTGCTGCAGGTGTTTAGCCTGGAGAAAAGGAAAATGAGGAGGGACCTCATCACTCTCTACAACTGCTTGAAAGGAGGTTGTAGTGAGGTTTCTGTTGGTCTCTTCTCCCAGTTAACAAGCAATAGACAAGAGGAGGTGGTCTCAAGTTGTGCTGGGGGAGATTTAGATTGGATACTAGGAAAACTTTCTTCACCAAAATGAGTGTCAGGCATTGGTACAGGCTGCCCAGGGAAATGGTGGAGCCACCATCCCTAGAAGTGTTAAAAAAATATGTGGATGTGATGCTTAGGGACATGATTTAGTAGTGGACTTGACGGTGCTGGGTAATGGGTGGACACAACAGTCTTAGAAATCTTTCCCAACCACAACAATTCTATGATTTTGTGATTTTCCTGTACAGGCAGAAGAAGACAGCTAATAGAGAATTTATTCTTCAAGTCTGGTGCAAATGCCCTATGCTTTAAGGACCGTTCTCAAATGTGAAATGAAATAATGGGCAATAAAAGTAAATTATGCTTTTGGTTTAGTACAAAGTGGCCTTTATGGTTGCCAGCTTATAAAAGTTTGGTGGGTGAAGTAAACCCTGTGTGTAAGGGCAGTGTTGTATTTCCAATAAAATCTATTTTAGTTTTTGAGGACTAGTGTGATACATAAATAAAATTTTCACTTTGTGACCCTCTACATGCCAGAAAGCCTAATTCTTGGCAGGTTGGGAAGGAAAAAGAAGTCAAAATTTAAGCATCTTCAGTGGTCGGGAGACACAATGTTCACATTCCCACTTCCTCCCAGCAATGTCCCCAACTGGGCCAGCCCAGTTGTCATTTATGTGATTCATGTATATTGTGCTGGAAAATGGGTTTGATCTCAGCTTGCTGCCAGCCTGCTCTTGTCCTCAGTCTCTTGATGGCAGTGGGTGGGGGCATTCTGCCAACCTGTGCTTAAGGAACAGCCAGCCATCAGCTGCAGAGCGTGGCCATGGAGAGCATCATAAAAATGGAAGGGAATTCACTGCCACAGGGAAGCAGGGCCCTGTTTATATGAACTCTCTGTCCTGCTGAAGTTGAGTCCTTAGGATATGGCTTTAGGGTTCCTCCACAGTAAGTTTTAATATGAATGTGCAGTTACAATGCTAAGGTAACCTCCTGTATGGGAGACTTGGTGCTGTAAGACGTTCTGTCTGTCACAGCTTTACTGAGACATCCCAGGCAGCAACCCTGCCCTCACTTCTCCAAAACAACATTCATCTTTTGCAGAAGATGCTATTATTGTAAACACAAAAATGTATCCCTTTTTTAGGATTCAGTGACACTGCCTGCTTTTTACTGCTCTGTTTCACATTGCATTGTAAAATAAAAACTTCCTAAGACTTTAAATGTGAGCTGAGGCACCTGCCTCATGTCTGTGTGCCCCAGCATTTAGAGTGGGACAGATGTCCCAGGAAAAGCTGAATTGCTATGTCAAAGTGTTGAGCCCCTCTGGTTTACCTTGTCTTCACAGTCTTTCAGCGTTGAGCTTTTTGAGCTCTTACACTTGTTGCATATTCATTTTCTGTAATTAAGAACCCCTTGAAATTGTGTACCTTTACAACAATAATGCATACAGTGTGTATGGCCAAAGTGCAAATAGTTTCCGAGGAGGTTAAATCACAATTTTTCCAATATTAATATTAATGAGGCTGACCATTTGCATTTGCAGTAAATCCCCTTGTAGCATCAATGTCCTTTGAGGATTTTTCTGCAGATAAATGAAGCATTCCCCTCCTTCCCTCACTACACCTGCTAACAGTGTCACTCAGTGCAGCAATAGATCAACAGTTCCTGCTAATCTGTGAAAAGGCAGAGCTTAGAACAAGTGCTTTTTGACATAATTAAAGCTACACTGCCTACCACTATTCCTGGAAGAAGTACTAGCAGAGTTTCATTAGAACAAGTAAATACAAATAGAGTTCAGCCTGAACAGTTGTCTTTGTTACAAACAAAGCCCATTAGTTAGCAAGGAGAATTTGAAGCAGGGCTGAATTCACACTGATCTCAAAGCCTTCTCATATTTAATTTATAAACTGATGATTAATTCAGTGATTAGCTAATTCACTTGCAGTGATTAATTTAATTCATGTCTTCAGGCTAATGTTTAAGAAAGAAAAAAACCCTAGCTCTGATAGATGCACATCAATGTCCTTGTGATTAAAAAATGATAATATAATGCCCCGGAGAAAAAAGGAGAAAAGAAAGATCAAGTGAGTCGGTAGCATGATCTGTTGTAAGTTCTTGCCTAAGCTGTAGCCATAATTTTTAGCTGTGATGTTTAAATGTGTCAGTTACTCTAATGATCAATGGTTTGAAATCTGAATCTAAGGATCCTTCACTGTAGCTTTCCACTGTGTATTTTGAGAATGGCGTTTCTTTAGAGCAGTCCTCCAGCTCTGCCTTTTTCTCACTTGTTTGGCCAGCTGCCTGCCCACTCCCCTCCCTTTCAGCAGCATCTTTCTCATGCCTCACCAAAGTCTTTGATGAGAGTGCTTTGTACTTCTTAAATCCAGGCTGCTTTTCTCTGTTTCCAGCAGGATTTACCTCATCTTTTGACACAACATGTAATGATGAGAATGATTTGGGGGATTTCTCTCTATTAGACAAACTGGTATCTTTTGGGACAGCACTGCTTTTACAGTTTAGGCCATTGCTTGGTGATGGAGCTTGATAGCTTCTGGAATCACCCACAGGGCCTTCCTCTCCTGAGCCATCATTGCTGTGCCTCTGTGACTGAGCTGAAGAGCCTAGTGGGTATTTCTCTCTTCTCTCAGGTTCACTCTTTTTTTCTGGACTACCAGTTTTACATGTTGGTTTTTCATCATGTGGTGGTGGCAAATGCTCCTTTTTGACTGTGGAATTATTTTCTTGAGGCTTCATGGGCAAATTTAAGCATGGGGACTGGCACATCCCAGAAGCTGGATCTTTGCTTTTATCTTTTTCAGCATTTGCATCAGGCTTTGTAAATCTTTCAGATATAGTTTGTGGTTTTTCTCCTCTGGGAATATTTTTTTCAGGCTTCAATAATTGACATGAAGGAGGTAACGGATGGTTACCACAACCTTGGTATTTATCTTTCTCTTTTGCAGCCTTTTCTTCAGGTGACCTGGTGTCCTCTCCTGCTGGTATCTTTTGCTTCCTCTCTTCTGAAGTGCTTTTTTCTTGAGACTTTAGCACTTCACTTAAAGAAGGCAGCTTCTCAGAATCTGGATCTCCATTCTTTTCTTTTACAGAATTAGTACCAGGCTTCTTAAAACCTGAAGAATCTGATGTTTTTTGCTTTTGTTCTGGAGTAATTTTTTCTTGAGGCTTAACCAACGTTTCTGGTGGTATTGATGGACACTTCCTGGAACTTGGAAGTTTGTCTTTCTTTTTTGCAGTATTTGTATCAGGTGTCAGAAAATCTTCAGATCTCATTTGCTGTTTGTCTCCTGGAATATTTTCCTCATGCATTCCTGACTTTCTTGATGGAGGTAGCTGATGCTTCCCAGAAAAATGCTGCTCAATATGCTCTTTTACTGCTTCTGTTTCAGGTGATCCAGTGTCTTCTGCTGCTGGTGTCTTTTGCTTCCTCTCTCCTGAAGGGCTTCTGTCTTGACAATTTGGCACTTTGTTTGAAGCAGGTAACTGGAACTTCTCAGAGGTATGTTTAGTCTCTCTTTTGTCTGGCTTAGTTTCAGGCTTTACGAGGTCACCTGGTGACATCTGTTTCTGTGTCTCTAGAGTGGTATTGTCCTCATCAGCCATCTTATTGTCCTGACTTCTTGTATGTCTTGGTGGCATTGAATAATTGTTGAAGTCTGACTTGATGTTTTCTAGTCCTTCACTGTCATTTGTGTGTTTCATTGGCTCATCTGATGAGTCCAGGTGGTTTTTCCTATTATTGTAATCGATGTTTTCATCTCCTGTCACATCATGTTTGTGTTTCACAAAATCTCTCAGAGATGCTAGATTCTCCAAACTCTGTCCAGTATTTTTCACTCCTTGAATGTTGGTATCATGCTCTGATGAAGGTAACTGGGGTGTTTGAAGACTATGAGCATCATTCTCCTTGGAAGAGTTATTATCATGGTCCACAGTATAATTTGGTGTGAATACTGGTTCCTGCTCAAATTTATGCAAGGCATTTCTCTCTTCTTTCTCCTCTGTCTCCATCTCACTTTCATGCTTCATGTCATCATCTGAGAAGAAGAGCTTATCCCTTGTGTGTTCAGATATTTTATTTCTACTTTTTGCATCCTTCTTTTGGTCTGAGACCAATTCAGTTGAAGGAATTGGATTCTCTTCTAGCATACCACATCCTTGCTTTTTGGTATCATCTAATATTAGTGTTTGGCTCTTCTCCAAGGGTAATAGGGGATTTTCTGCTAGTATGGTTTTATTTTCATGTTTTCCTGGCTTTGTGTTTGAATGTGAAAGACAGTTTTCACGTCTCTGACATGTATTTGTCTCTTTGTCTGTAGTGTTTTTGTTTTCTGTTGCATGATCTGGGAATAGTGCTTGGTTCTTAAAATCACATATGGTTTTCTTCTCCCCCATTGTGTCATTCCCACCATTTGTCAACTCATCTGAAGGGGGGTGTGGATGCTTCTCACAGCCATGGCTGTCATGCTCATGTTCCACAGCACCAGCTCCCTGTCCCACCAGATCAAGAGGTGGAAGTGCCAGAGGATTTCCAAGAGTGTGATGGATACCTTGTCCTGCAATCCCACTCATCAATATTGGTAAAGAGGTTGACACAGGTGACTGCCATGCCTCAGAGTCAGGCCAGGGCATCTCATCTGCAGTGTCCCCTTCATGCTCAATGACAGATTCAGATGGCTTGTGGCAGGTCTCCAGGTCAGTGAAGGAACTCCTTTGCAGGGCTTGGTTGTTTAAGTGATTCATCACTTCATTTGATAACGATAATTTGTCCTTCCCAAAATCTTCTTCTGAAATAAAGGAACTGTGCTTCACAAGGTCACCTGGCAAAGGGCTTTGTGTTTTTTCCAAAGAAGTGGTATCCTCTTCTGCTGCAGCACCAGGCTTTAGCTCCAGGCTCTCATTTGAGGAGAGCGTAGGTTTGTTCTGATTTGCATCTGGAACTTGTATATCCCCATTGGAAACATCAAAGTTATTTTGTGAGCTAAAATTCATTTGAAGAGGCTGAAGCTGCATCGTTTTTAATTCATTTTGCATTTGGCTGTTGGATGTCTTATTTTCCTCCTCTTTATTTGGGACATCACTATCATTTTTGCTAGAAGTAGAAGACATTTTGTCTTCACTGTGAAATGTTGCTTCTTTTTTGGCTTCCTTAGAACATTTACCTCTTAAATCCAGCGCTTCTATTGGTGCCTTTGTGCCAGAAGCTGGTATTAGAACAGTTAGCTGTTGATCATCCACTGAAGGCTCAACTTTACAAGATGCTGAAAATTTTGGAGAGTAAAATGGTGGTATGTTTTCCAGTGCTTTCTGCTCTGGAACACATTTTTGTCCTGCAAAGAAAGTGTCTTTTTCTGACTCTGTGAGCTCTGTGTCATCTTCATCTGAACCATATACATACAGAGATATTTCAGGAATCTGAATTTCAGGAATCAGGAATCTGAATCCTGGTTTAGTATCCTGAGGACTTTGTTCATGGGATCCTTCAGCTGCACTGGAGTCAGGTGAGTCAGAGGGTGGTCTGTCTTTCTTAACATGTTGCAAAGCATTGGTAATTCCCAATAGTGAAGTTGTGCCAGGCCCAGCTGGCATGTCACAATCTAGACTACATTCAGGTAAGGGGGGAATGCATTCTGCAAGAGCTTTGTTTTTATGAGTAGTTGAAGAGTTATTTAGATCAGGATGAAAGTTGGGTCCCTGTTTTGTGGAATCTGTTTTAGCCTCAGCACAGTCCTTTGCATATGACTTGGCCTCTGGTGCCAACAGTAACTCTTCTTTGTCCTCCCTGTCCTGTGCTGAATTTCCCAGGGTTTTGTTTTCTCTGTGGTCTCTGTTGGATCCCTCCTTTTCCTTCAGTAGTGTGCCATGACCAAAAGGCTGCTTTGTGGCATTATTTTTCGACCAGCTCCAAGGATGGTTAATTTTGGTAGCCATGCTGAATCTGGGCACTGGGACCATGGAGCACACTAAATTTTGGGACTCTGGACTCTTTATACCTGTGGCTGTCATTGCTGCCATGCGCAGCACTCTGACCTCAGGCTTACGAATAGCTTTTCTGCTGGGGAAGTTTTTAGTCTTTCTCTCACCTTTGTGCAAGAGCGATGCTTTCACCTCTGCAGCTGAGCAGAGAGTGCTTTGTTCAAACTTCTCCTTCAGTTTGGACAAGACTGAATTCTTGTTGACTATTTTTGGCAAACTGCTGTTTGCTCCCTTCTTTTCCCAGCTGGGAGACTTCTCCTTGGCTTCTTTTTCTTCAGCAGCTAAAAATTTCTTCAGGATGTTCTTCACTGTGTTTTTTCCAGTCACACTAGTCCACCTTGCCCTCTCGCTGGGTGCTGTGTCTGCATCCTCCTCCACTGCTTTTCCATCTGCCTTCCTGTCTCTATTTCTGTCCAGCTTGTTACCAGCCCTGCTCACCCACATCTTCTCTTTAATGACCAGTTTGCCGACTTCTCTTCTCTTCTTGGTGTACGGCTCGCGATTGTTGTTTAAAAACCTGGACCGCAAGAGCTGAAATCTGGTTGGATACTGAACCCTGATTGGATCTGGACATGGCTGGTTAGAGCTCACCCGGTTTTCTTTACCTTCTGCCCATTTCATCCTCTTGTTACTGATCTGTGGATCGCCAGCTGCAAGCTCGGTGACGTATAGCAGCAGGCTGCTGAGAACAGCAAAGGCTCCTTGCTCTGTTGCCATCCTATTCAGCTTCTTCTTCAGCACCAGAGGGTCTATAAGCATCTTATTATCTCCACAGAAGTGTGTGCTTTTGGTGCTGTGCAAGAGAAAACATAAATGTCTTTTCAAGTTGTCAGCATTGTCACTACATTCTTACTTTGCTTTAATGGCATGCTGCTACGCATGAAATGGAAAAAAAAAACACTTAAATTTAGAACTTCTCAAGAGAGTTGATGTTAGTGGCCTGTTAAAAAGCATGCAAAGTGCTCAACAAGCTTCATGAGGCATGGTGTAGCAGGAGTGTCAGGGCTTCACATTGTCCCACACAGCATTGTCAGATTTCTTCTGTGTTTTGTGGGTAGTGGAAGCACTTCGTGAAGCAAGCAATGCTAGCTGGAGTCACTATATCTCCTCTGTGCCACTAATCCCTCATTTAGAATTACCATGTCCTAAAGTGAGGGCAACACTGAAGGCATTTTCCTTTCCTGCTAGGTAAAGTGTAGGCAAAGATAAATATGATGAGATCGCAGTTAGCATGAAACCATGGTTCTGTCTCTGGTTTATAACCATTAAAACAAAATATCAAGGCTGAGGGGCCCAAATGCACCACTGATGGTTTCTACTATTGGTATAGGTTAGAAGTCAGTAGATACCTCCCCAGAATTAAAAAAAAACACAGCAGGGTTGCTGTTATTTTCTTTTTGATAGCACTCAAATTTCACTATGCTCTTAAATCCGTTTTGTGAAGGCTATCACCACAACACCAACCCTGGCAATGTCCCTTGAGTACAACCTCTTTTAATCTGGAGGAAGAAGGATGGTATGTTGGACCTTTACTTGTTTGAAGAATCAGGCCCTCAGACAGCTGGGGATTTAGGCAATGCTTTAATTGGTGTGGATGAGTTACTAAATAAAATACTGAACTCAGCACAAAAGCTGGAGCTTGAACTCAATAACAATAGATGGGTCTAGGAGGGAAAAAATCGAAAGGTGTCATCTTTCTGACACCATGAAAAGCTGGAAGGTTACTTCACCGAGCAGTGAAATACCTTCATGCACAGAATGCAGCCTGCATACCCGCAGGGGATTAATTTTTATGACCAGAAGTGGAATAAAAAAAAAAATCTTTAAATTAAATCCCTGTGTAGGAAATGAAGAAAGGCTGCAAAGAGGGTCATCCTTTAGGGAGTGTCAAGCTCGGAAAGCTGGGAAAGGCCCAGCTGTGCCCCAGCAGCTGGCACACCATGGTCTCTGAAAGAAACTGGACCTGGCCCCCCACTGCAATATTATGGAGGCTGTTTGCAAAGTGAAGGGCTGGTCCTTGTCCAGTTGGGTTGTGATATTTGGATTCCACTTGGCTGCATTTCAAATGCACATATTGAAAATTACATCCCTCAGCAGGGGGATGCATTTGCCATCTTGAATGGAAGAAGGTCTATTTATAATGACTTTGTAGGTATTTTTAAAGGCCAGTAAAAGAAAAAAGCCTGACAACTGGCCCATGTCTAATGTGACAAACAATATCTCATAGGTTTTGATAGGGAATGACCACATTTCAGCATAGCACAGGTGGTATCATTCACCCTTTCCCTTACCAAATTGACTACAGCCAAAGAGGCAAAGATTCTATGTTACACCAAGAAGCCCATTTGTCCCAACTATGGGAATTTCCAGAATAAAGAAAAAAACAGAATTCAATAATAAAGAAAGAACCAGAGTACAATTGGCTAAAAATATCCAGGTTCATTCCCTGTCCTTACAAGTCTGCTGATATTTTAACTGCAAGCTCTCCTCCCTAACTAGTGTCTGGTGTATTCAGAAAAACATGTGGGGCCATCAACCAATGTGCTTCAGGGTCATCTCTGATCTCTCAGAACAGCAGTGGAACCAGATGTCCTGCTTACCTCGCCCTTCTGGACTGCTTTGGTTGCTATAAATGGCCACAGTAAAATACAGACTAGTCTTGCTTTCAGCATAGCCAAACTACTGTTGATTGTGAAGGGAAGGAGATCAGGCCCTCTCTGCTAGGAATATTTGTATGAGCTATGAAATTCAAACAACTTTGTTAAAATATACTACAAGTGAGCTCTATTCAGGGATTTCCTTTTCCATGTTAGAGTGTTATTATAGGATGCCATCTGAAATGTAGCATTTATGGGAATACTGCATTGCCTTAAGTACCAAGACATGTTGCATGGGTTGAGTGTTTGATCCATATTCACCAGCCAGCAGCAGAAAATGAACAAACAGCTATGGCACCTATCTGGGGCATCTGCAGTTCTTCCAAGATGACGTCACCTGCAAATGACCATTGTGACCATGTAAATCTGAAATGCATTCTGTGCAAGGGCAGTGGTACAATGACACTGAATTCTGAGACCACCACAAAACATGGAGGTAATGATGAGTCTGCTTTAACCTAGTGTTTGGGAAACACCATGGTTTCCCCTCAAGGAAGGATGCCTAAGTACCATTTCAAAAGGCTAAGTCATCATCCCTAATTTTTTCCTTACTGTCTTTTCCCAAGTTGCATCCTGCTGCTCTTAAATGATGTCATCTATCAATGAAATATAGTCGCCTCGATATCAACTACAGACAGTCAATTCTAATCCCATTGGGAATATCCAGACAGGTAGACCCCATGCACAGGGGGAACTCCATGCCAGCAGAATTCAGTTCCCAGCACTGTGAGCTATGCCATATGACAAGGCTGATACTTGGGCTCCTCCCTGATCCTGCAAAATGGCATAACGTGCTTTATCTCCCTCATCCCTCTTTTCCCCTGGAGACACTGGTTTCCACTCTTTTTAATGATTGTGATGTGCCTTAATGTGCTGCTGGTTATGGAAGCTGGTTTGTGCTGCTGCATGGTTTTCAGTGTCTGGAGGACAGGCTGCTTGGAGCTGTCGAGGAGGCAAGGCCACCTTCAAAAGTTTCCTGACTTCTTGGCCTACAAATAATTAAGATGCATAAGACAGGCTGCTTAGTTACTTATTTATAGGTTCTTTGGGGACACTTATCACAGGCAGCATCAGAGTGGTAACAGCCTAATATGCTAATGGTCAGCAGTGCAACCCTATCCCACTGGCCAGCCTGTCCCAGAGAAACCTCTGCAGTGGATACTCCTGTGTCATGAGCAGAGGAGAGCTGAGGTGCCAAGGCGAAGGGACAGGAGCTGGCACTCTCTCCCAGACCTGCCCGCTGCCTCCTGCACGAGTGGCCTCCAGCCTTTCCATTCAGTTAGGTGTCCAGATGCTGCTGAGTAGCAGGGCGTGGTGGCATCCCATGGCATTTGCTAAAAGCATACATTTGTAGGATTTTCTGGTTTAGTGTCTCTGGTGTGGAAAAGAGAAGGCCTTGTCTCCTGATCCTGAATTTCATGTTAAATATCTGATCACCATTTTAGACACTCTGGCAGCCCAAAGGACTGGCTATTGCAAGAACAGTGGTATGGGCAGAAGGAAACAGCACTATGGGGGCCTCATCAAAAACTAAGAAACAAATTGAAAAACACTGTCCTGCAAAAACTGTCAGAGATCAATGAGATTGGTCTGCCTTACTGTTGGTAGGCTCTGGGGAAATGGCCATGAGCTGGAGTGTGCAAAGTGCTGCATCTCATAGCCTCCCTCATCCCTGGGCATCCCTACCTGGCTCTGTGTGGTGTTTGGTCCAACGACCTGCCCCTAGATAAGGAAGACAACCAGGAGTAGCTCTGCCCACCCAAAACAATGCACAGGCCTTTTGAGTGTGTTCAGTGAAATGATGGCCAAGGCACTGCTCACCCCAACAGCTGCAGAAAGGGTGCTTTAGAGGTTCAGTCCTTTTTTTTTCAATTAGATTCTCTTACTGATCTCTGAAACACAACTTGGTCCTGCCCAGCTTGGATAGAAGGTAAAGTGGGAAAAATGATGAATCCCCTTAATATTTGTTGGTGATTATTTTTTTCCTAAAGGAAGAAAAGCCAAAGTACTAGAAAAAGTCCTACCTTATGCAGAATATGTTCTTCTCTCTTCTCTATTGCTGAATTTATTACAGGAGTGCTACAGGCATCCTAAACTAGAAGCAATGTTTTCAGAAAGTCTTGGTATTCTCTGGCACCAAAAGCTACCGACACAATTGCTGCCTTTGGTTTAATACAACTCCAAAGCAAACAAGAAAGCACCTTGCGAAGCTGCCAAGAGAAAACATGCTACAACAACAGAGCGAGAGGTAACGCGTAGTACGGAAAACCTTCTCATATGGACATTGCCATGCAGGCTGCTATTCCTACTGACAGGCATCACCTGCTCCTGTGTCTGCCACATAACATCCCAGTGATGATTCCAGCAATGGCTAACACGGAAAAAGGCGTAGGAAAGTACCCATGTATTTTTAGCTATCTTTTTAAAACACAGTTCAGCAGCTGGAGAAAGACAGGAGAAACCAACACCACGTAGGCAATCACAGATGGTGGAAATTAGAAAGTATTACGTAGACCTCACTTTCTGAACTTCTAAAGTAAAGCATGAGGTTAAATGTGGGATCAAATTTTGAGCTCACTTCTGCATTATTTCATTCAGGATTCCATATTTGTGCCTGTGCTGCTCTTTGGGGGCATGAAGATGTCTTTCATCAAGGCCTACTGTTTGCTTTGTTTGTGATCTGCAACTTCTAACTCAATCGTAGTTTGCTGGTTTTCTTGAAAAATGAGAAAATAAAAGAAAAACAAAAAATGAAAAGAAGGGGGGGAAAAAGGAAAGGCAAAGGGAAAGGAAAAGAAAAAAGGATGAAAAAAGGACAAGAAAAGAAAAAAGAAAAAAGAAAAAAGAAAAAAGAAAAAAAAGAAAAAAGAAAAAAGAAAAAAGAAAAAGAAAAAAGAAAAAAGAAAAAAGAAAAAAGAAAAAAGAAAAAAGAAAAAAGAAAAAAGAAAAAAGAAAAAGAAAAAATAAAAAAGAAAAAAGAAAAAAGAAAAAAGAAAAAAGAAAAAAGAAGAAGAAAGGAAAAAAAATAAGAAAAAAAGAAAAAAGAAAAAAAGAAAAAAAGAAAAAAGAAAAAAGAAAAAAAATGTTGAAAAATAAGTTGGAGAGGAAAGGTGAGATGAAGCCAGGCAAGGAAAGGCAAAAAAGAACAAAAGATAATAAAATGAAAGGGGGGAAAAAAAGGAAAAAGTAAAGCAGTTGTAACTTTTCTTCTTGGAGTTTTCATGGTGCTCAGACTTGTGAAATGTATCACAGCCTAACTGTTGACCTATTACAACTGCTTGAAGACCTCAGCCAAAAATTCTGATACTGATACAGCAACATATAATCTGTTCAATCTAAAAATAAAGACTGATACTTAGAAAATAGTGCAAGATTAATTTATTTACAAATATTTCAGCCAGTTATATTTTAGAGAACCTTTTTTTCTGAAGACTGAGGAAGAATAAAAACATAATTCAGAAATTTTAGACACATTGATCAGAAACTTTAGACACACTGATGCTTTGCTTGCTCTTTGGAGGTATTTTTAGTGTTGGCTTTTCCTTTTCTGGAAGCTTCTAATGTAACAATACCTTACACCACAGTGCTGATACAGGGATCAGTGATTCATTAAAAGCTAATCCACAAGACATTAGGTTTACAAGTGTCACAGACACATTAGATTTGAGAACAAGGAGGGACACAGTGGTGAAAGGATTGTCAAATATACAGAGAATATCCCCGTGAGTGGGTACTACCATTAGTTTTGCAAGAAAGCATTAGTTCTGAAAATTAATTTCATATGTGTAATTACTGAAAACAGCTGTTTAGGAAGTGGTATTATAGCAAGTTAGACTGAAATCAGTCAAAAGATGTTTTATTTATTTTTTGCCATTTGAGGTTTAAGCAGCACTCCTTATATTTAGAAATCACTGCATGTGTAAAAAACCCACAAATATCACATAGATCTAATCAGTCTAGTGATTCTAATCAGTCTAATAACTCAGCTATCTTCACCTGCACGCAATGTACATAGAGCTCTTCAGACTAACTCAGGGTTATTCCCTTCACTATGAATGCCAGTCAGATATCTACAGGGTTTGATATAATCTTTATAGAAAGAGAAAATGGCAGAAACTGCTTTACTTTTCCTCCATGGATAGTCGGTAAAGATTCTCGCCCAAGAACTCGAGCCTCTCCCTTTGTTCCAGGTCCTGGTACAAGCCCTTGGGCACCTTGCTCAGGCCGTAAACCAGGCCGAACAGGCAGCCGGCGATGGAGCCAGTCGCCGCGCTCTCCCCTGCAGGTTTAAGCACAATTGCAGTGGTCTCTTAGTGTCACCTTCACACACACAGTCAAAAACTGCCCTGCCTGCCGGAGGGAGCATTCCACACTGATGGAGCACGGTGGGGGCTGTTGGGTCAGTCCTAAAGGCTAAGGATGCCTTAAGTGAGAGAGTGATGCCAAAGCAAGCACATGGAGATGCCACTGTGGTGTGCACTCCTGGGCTGGGAGCTCACTTGGTTTGGGGAAAATCTACCCCAGCACAGCAGCTCTTGCAGGCAGCTAGCCATTGCTAAGAACAAAGCAGGGAATAATAGTTCCAGGGGTTTCTACTACACAACAAAGTTGTGGACTGGAGAGTGTCCCTTCCCTCCTCACAGCACAGCACAGCACAGCACAGTGCAGGCTCTGAAACACGCAGCCTTGCTGAGGAGCACTCATGCTCTGTGCGTGCAGTCCTGTGGGTTTGTGCCTGCCAGCGTCTGCAGTGGGGGACTGTGAGCTCTCACCACTGTGTTGGGACAGGCGAGAGACTCAGAGCCTCTGCAAAGGGCCCACTCCACATAGGGAGGGAGTGGGTGATTCAGGGCTGGGGTCCTATCCCACAGCTGTGCTGGCCCTCCCAGAAGCCCAGCAAGATTTGTCTGCTAATGAGAAAGTTCCCTCTCAGAAAGCTGTGTGCCTCCAAGTGCTAGATTTTATTTGGCTGGCACTTGTTTGGGCGCTGCATTATTTTTCTCCCTTACTTGGTTTCATTACATGCAGCTAGAAGGTTGTTTTGCCAAAGGCACTCATGTTCTGTCAGCATCTGCCAGCCCTTTAGAAAGCCACACTGGACTTACTCCTCATGCACCTCTGGCGGAACCATGAGATGTAGACGGAGCAGCATTTGAAAAGTGCTGTAAATGGCTTGTGTGGCAGCTGCTGCCAGAAGAATGGGGTTTAGAGGCTAAAACCAGACATGAGAATGTTGCAGACAACATGGCAGATTGGCCAACAGAGGCAGCTGACAGCCAGGAGGGCTCTATCCCGGCCCTGGCGAGGAAGCAGGGGTGGGAGGCACAGGGGACCCTCACCTCCATGGAACATGGAGCGGTTGCAGAGCTCTGTCCAGTCCCCACCACAGCCCATGAGGGCGTCGTACGCGATCATGGGGGCGTCGTGGCCTCGTCTTCCACCCCGGCCTTCGGAGCTCCAGCGCCGGTACGTCTGTGGGAGAGACAGCACTGGCAGGGCAGGGCAGGGCAGGGCACTGGAGGTGCAGGCGTGGGGCATTGGCCACGCCAGGCTGGCATCTCCCCTGCTGAGTGGGAACAGCTCGTTGGGCTGGGAAAGGGCAGCGGGGCCCATGCTGTGGCTCCTCTGGTGTGGCGTGGGACGAGCCACAGCGGCACCTCTAGCAGTGCTGGTGATGCCTGAGGTGCTGGTATAAGCCTGCACTCCAGCTTAATGCGCTAGGCCAAGAGGCTGGTTTAAGCAAGCCAGTAGATCAAGAAAAAAAGTAGATCAAGCAAAAAGTAGATCAAGACAGATTTCAAGCTCATGTCCTAGAAATTCCTTATCATATAAAAAGTTATGGTTGGTAAGGACAAACTTCGTTGGTCCTCTTACTGCCTCTGGGAATATTCTCAACTCCCCTTGTCACACATCTGCAAATGTTTCAATTAGCCAAATTTTCATAGGGGGTGAAAATGTTCTGATCCAGGAATTTCTTTAGGGCCTTAGTTTCAGACTATGTAATTCAAGCCCATTTCTCTGTCTTTTTCTTGCCAAGCCTTTTCTCTCCTCTTCTAAAAGCAGTTGTTGAAAAAAAAGGGAAAATAATTTGCAAATGTAAGAAATAGTTCTTCCCCAGAAGAAGAAGGCAGAAGAAAGAACTCCAAACTCTCATTTTGGAGATTTGCAAAGGAAAATTGGATTTTCTCTAGAGCAGATACCTCCAGCCCCAAATCCCCAAATTATCTCAACACAAATAATTTACAGTTAAAAAATATCACCCTAAGAGATGGGCAGCTGTCGGAACCCAGAATGTCCCTTGGACACTCTTGGATGTTCCAGGCCCAGGTCAGAAGCATCTGAGATCCTGGAATGCAGCCACAGACCTCTGTGGCTTTGAACCTGATCCATGGAACAATTTACCAACTTTGCAGGAAGAACAAGAAATCACAAAGGTTTAGATATTATAGTAGAAGTAGTCACAAAGTGAGAGGAAGAATTTTTGAGTGCTGTACAGGGGGGGTTTAGGCCTTGTACAGAGGGGTCTGAGTTTTGTACATGGGGGTCAGAAGTTCTAAGATGGAGGGACTTGGGTGGGCCCTGTCCTCTTTCCTTCTTCTTCCTAACCTCCATGTTCATGGTGATGTTGGCATTCACAGATTGGTTTAGAGTAGAAAGTCACTGTTCAATAGAGGTGATGGGCATTGGGGAAAAACTGTAAACATCTAATACGTAATGTATGATATTAAAGAGGGCACCAGCCCCCTGGGCGGTGGAGTGTGCCCTTGCCTGACTGCTGAACAGACTGCAGCAGCTCAGGGAGAAATCTTTTAGATAACATACAATAAACTACCTTGAGACCGGACGACTGAAGATTACTGAGTCTTTCTTTGGAGACACGGGTTGGAGGAGAGACTTTTCCACCTTTTCGGCTCACCCCAACAAGGGGTGAGTTCCTATAGGCAGCTTTCTTTCCTGAAGTTTAACTTACATCATGGCAAGTTGAATGTTGCTGATTGGCTGGCTCTTATCTTCTGCAACATGTGTGAAGGGTTGGCATTTCTTTCTGTTCACTTTCACCTGAGCTATTTCATACTTGGTTGAGGTTTATCTACACATACATCAAACATGGCAGAGTTGAACAACAGCTTAACTGTATGCTTTCTTTCTTTTTTTTTTTACAATTTAGAGAGATTATTTATGCCATCCTCTGCCCCGCAAATTTCCAGCCCTATTGCTGCAGTTTGGATGCTGGTGGAGCAGCACAGAACACTTTCAATGCTACCAAAGGCAGGAGGGCTCAGCACAGAGGGGCTATTCTGGGTGTGCAGCCAGACTGCTCAAGTGTCACTCCAGTTATTCCTCCTCATTCCTGATGCTCTGCACACGTCCGATGCCATCTCGCCTTGCTGAAACAGCTTTACATTGCAGATAGCTGTCCTGGGACTGAGCCTGGTAGGACTTAACTGCCCCAAGGCAGCACTTCCCAAACTGCTTCATTCTCCTTTCAGCTCCAGTGCCTTTGTGCAGCCCTGTGCTGTGGCACCAACCCAGCTTCCCTTGGATGGGCCAGCAAGGACCTAGGACTTGGATGGGTGTTAGCATGCACTCTCCTGCTGAAGGCACTGAGCTGCTGCCAAGGCCAGGAGGTAATTCATGTGTCACCTCCTTGTTGTCAACCCCTGCCACCAGTAATTACAGCTGCTTCTGACTTCCCCACCCTTCAGGAGCTGACCTCCTGCTGGCTAGCACTTCTTTTCCATTCTTTTTTTCCCCCTCCTTTCTGGGTTCTTTCTCACTGCTGGTTTAAGCATCTCCATCTTAAGGGAACAAGGTCCTTATAGTCTAATTGTCTATAGATGGATGACATTGGTTTTGTTCCTCATTTGTAGCACATTGTGTCCATCACAGGAAAGTGAGTCAGGTGAGTATTTTGTTTGCAGAACCAAGGTTGATCCCACGTGTTGACCAATGTCTGCCCATTCACCATGTATCTAACATCTTCCAAAGGCACATCACTGAAAAAATATATATACCAGCTTATAGGGAATCTGGCCTTTGCTACTAAGCATTTCAAGGCGTGATTTCTTTTTGGGAGGGAAATTGCCTTTGAAAGATGCTTGGATCAATCCAAGCCACATTTGAGGGCTTCACTTTCACATACAGCTGGCACTGTGCCTGCAGAAAGATGCACCTGGCCAAGCAGGAACGTGCACGTGGTGGCCGGTGGGCAAGGGGTGTGCCAGATACTGGTGCTCTATTAACTGCATGTGGAAAGGCAACTGGCTGTATTCCCAAACACAAGGGGACAGCTAGTCTGGAGGGAAGGCAAAGGGAAGGCACTCCTGGGAAAAAGGCAGGCAGAATGGTTACCTTCTCCTCATCTATTCTTTCCATAGCTATTAGCACAACAATGAAGTGTCTCGACTTCTGCCAGGCTATGATCTCTGCCTGATGGGGGAGTTTGAGGGTCAAGCACCATTTTTCCTTTCTTGTTCATTTTTCCTTTCTTGTCAAAATACATAGTTCAGTAGGCCAAAATAGTTGGGCTAGGGTATTGTAGGTAAATTTTGCTTCTGTATTAGAAATTAATACAGTTCTCTCTTGAAATGATCATGAGAAATTACTGTTTGGTTTAATCTCCCCTAAAGCTTTGCAGAGACTCCAGTAGTACTGGACAAGGAGTATAAAACTAGTAGCAAATTCATGGCACTGAATTAGTAAAATAAACCTGAAAGGGAATATTCTTTATATTTAGAGTGAGCAATTTGTTATTATCCACAGTCAATCAGACTTCCATAGGCACCTTTCACTGCACAAATAATCACCTAAAAATACACAAAGTTACTTGTAAGCATAGAACTATACTTACATAATCTGGAAAAAAGGGATTGATTTATGGCAAAAGGTGTCAAGAACCACATACTTATTGCTTAGCTGCTAAGTGGAGAGCTTTGGGGTGTGCCAGCCCATATCAGATAGCTGTAAACAGCAGGGAAGAAGACACATTATTTCTCTCGAGTTAAGAAGATATAACCAGCAAAGAAAATATCATGTACATTATAAAATAGTGTCTCATGGAATGTGGTGAAACAACATCTCTCAAGACACTTAAAACTAGCTTGGCACAGGCCAGGTTGGCAGCGAATCAATCACTTGGGATGTCTGTCTTCTGCTCGAAGAACCAGAAAATTATAGACTGCTTTGGACAGGAAGAGACCTTTAAAGACCACTGAGTTCCAATCCCCTGCCATGAGCTGGGACACCCTCCACTAAACATGACCAAATCCAGCTTCTAATAGCTGGGGGTATTTTTGTCAGACTCTGGCCACAGCTCCATTAGGCTTTGATGAGATCCCCAGGCAGGACATCTGCCTTTTCCACCCTCAGATAGCCGTGGCCCATATTTTGTACCTGCTCTGAGTACCAGACCATTAAGCCTGCCTCTCTGCACTGTTTTCTTCCATTGCAGCCAACACAGGACTGCTCGCAACTGCTTTTCTTTTAGGCTAACACGTACCTGAGATGAGAATGAGAGTTGCTTTTTTCTTTCTTGAAATAAAAAAAAAAAAATAAAAAAAAAAATTAAAAAAAAAATATTTCCTGACTACTCTGGCAGTGGAATCAGTTGAAAAATAGTGGTGTACCTCTTTGAAAATACCTCTGTTGATTCAGAGCAATCCCAAGAACTTTTGGAAGTTGCAGTTACCTTTTCTCTCTCCTCTGCATCATAGTTGGCTGGAAAGACAGGTTGATTCTGAGTTTCCTCATTGATTTCTCTCTCCTCCAAATAAAACTGCCACTTGGCTTCAAAGTAAAACCAGTGCTCTTGATATTCTGAAGGCAAAAGAAATTAATGATGTAGTATTTAATTTCAATAACTTTTTCAGTTCTACTTTAACATAATTTAAGGATAATGACAGTATTGCCTGACATGAAACCCCAGGTATTTTACAGTAATGTACTGCATATATACTAAGTATGTATGGAGGGGACATTTAATTGAAAACAGAGGATGCAATGATGAAAATACTTTCAGAATTTTGTGCTATTTTAATGTCATTTAAGATATATCAAGATGAAATTTTACAAGAGTTTACTGAAGAGCACTCCAAGGAAAAGATAAGAGTCAACAAAAAGAAAATAATCAATTCTTTGTCCATTTTTATTCCTTTACTATAATTAAAGAATATCTAAAAATGTTTCCACATCCTAAATACAATTTGCCACCTACCTCGGTTATCAATTTTTAATTGCATAAATTCTCATGTATTTCTGTTCTCTTTTCATCGCATTTATTGTGTGATCATTCAGGAAAAAACAGATAGGAAAGTCCAAAATTCTCATTTGCATATAATGCACATCAAATGTAGCAAAGGGATGAATAACACAACTGCTACCTGTGCCCATAGAAATAAACCTTTTTAAATAACCATGTCTTTCTCCTTTTTTTCTGTCACTTTGGGAAGTGATCTCTAATCATGCTTAATGTTCCCCATGTAAATAAACGTATTAAATTTAGTTTATTTTCAAGCCAATGCTCTGGTTCACCCTTTTTATAAAGGCTTGAAAAGGAACCTAAGTCAGCCACACTGGACTGTTGAGCACATACACATGCACCTGCCTGCAGAACTGAGGCCCGAGGGAAGCCCTGCCTGGCAAGCTGAAGGGGGTCAGGAGTTAGAGAACAGTGAGGTGGCCTGGATGGCTAAGTATGCCAAGGCAAACTAGCAATTTGGGATGGACTATGGGTGCAAAATAAAATTTAACATTCCCACTTTTTCCCTGTCTCTCTCCTGCTTGGCTGCTCAGTGGCTGAGAAGCACACACACAACCAAACCCTTCATCTGAAGGATGATTTTGCTTCTTTTCCTAAAATGCCACAGTGGTGACTTTATTTGGCAATTAAGATTTTAAGGGGCTTTTTTGTAAAAATCCAAGCTGCTTTGTAGGACCTTATACTTTCACAGAGTAAAAATTAATTTCATTTCCAGTATCACCTGGAATTGTCCAGCTGCTCTTTTTCTAAGTCTATGACCAAGCATGGCCTCATTTCAAAGAAACCATTCACCAGAACCCTAAAAAGGGGAGGTGTTTACAAAAACAGAGTGAAAGGGCATTTACAGCTGGAGAGCATCTAGATGTATATATAGCATCTAGAGGAAAACAAATGTAAGCAAAGCAAATGTAAACTATCAACACTCACTACAGCAGCTGGTTATAACAGTTTTTAGAAATGTCAGTGACCTGACCTGTCTTTTTTGTTGGCTTTTTGTTTGTTTATTCGTGGGGGTTTTTCCCCTAATTCCCCCATGACAATAAACCATAAATGCCTCAAAATGGAATGTTTTCTATATAGCACCTTAACAAGCAAGGTGCTTGTTCCACAGTTTCAGAAATAGAGGGATCAAGCAGCTGAAGGAGATTTTTGTTGAGTGGACCTGTAGCATGGTCAGAATCCCATGCCACTAACCCTAGCAAGGCTCTGCACCATCCCTTGAGCCCAGCTGAGGTGATGGTCACATTCAGGTCCATCGAATGATCTGGCCAGTAATTGCAACTGCATATCAGAGAGGGCTGTAGAGTCGAACTCTCTGTGACCTGGATAACAAACTCTGTTTGTTATTCATGGAGGATAATATAGCTAAATTAGGATTTTCTAAAACTGGAGGACTCCAGCAGGATTTCTTTGCAGCACATCTCAGCAGCCAAGGAGCTTAACTTTAATGCAGGACACTTTTCCCATTACCAAAATAGGATGAAGCTCAACAATACGGGCACTGGCTGGAGGGCATGCCTCAGGAGCCCAGCACACATACCTCCACACAAGGGGTCCTGCTCGGGTGGAGTGACAGGGACCTGCTGCAAAGCCACTCAGAGAGACGCTCGATCACGTTAATCCTGCACCTGCTCCTCATGGGTCTCTGCTAAAAAAATCCTGGTGTGCAATGAGGCACAGATGAAAATGCAGGGTCTTTCAGAAAGCCTTCCTGAAGCTCCTTTCAGATTTTAAAGCAGCAGCTTTTCTTCAGGGAAGTTTTAATTTTTGAGTGCTCTTGAGTAAAGATTTCTATAGAATTCAGTCTTTCTCAACAGCTGTCCCTTAATCTCTTACCTTGATATTTCAATGTAATGATACTTGTCAGTCCATGGCAGGTCTCACCATCACAAACATCACTTCCTAGCAAGGGGGACTAAAGTACCTTTGCCCCAAAGACCACATGCATAGCAATAATAAAGTAGTAGTATCAAGTTCAGTAGCTGGGTGACACTTAGTTGTTTGAAACAAGGATACAACAGATTGTATCTTAAGTATTTGTTCAGAAAAGCAACAAGTCAAATCTGAATTGTGGTCAAAAGTTAACTCTTGGTCAGGAGACATCTGCAGGTGAAATATTCCTGGCAAGATGAGGAATGTCAGTGGTTTTCCTTAAGGAAGATGATGAACTGCACTAATTGATGGAAGTCAGCTGAATAATTAATCTCAGCAGTCAGTTTGCCTAATAACCTGCTAAATATAATTTCCTTCCTCCCCCCTGCCCAGCAATCTCTGAAGATTCCCTAAAAATAAAACTGTGCAGCAGGGCATGGTCACTGTTATTTTGCTTTATATTCTTGCCACCAATACACCAGGCAACTAACTGGTGGTATAAGAAGGTGGCACCACCTGTGAAGAGCTTACTTCTCCGAGCGGAGAAAGCAGGAGGACAACCTCTGGAGGGAGGAGAGGGGGGAAAGCAGCAAGATGTAAAGACTAGGGTGTGACATTTCTTCAGTGTCTTTCCAGCTAAAGATAGCTTTAAGAAAATAAACATTTGATCTTGGTACCTGCCATGTGACGAATGGTCTTCTTACAGTATTCTTCAGCCATGGGCACAACCTTCATCATCTCTCTTCCCCACTGCGCAAGGGGTTTCCCTTGTATTGCGTATGCCACAAAGAGAGCTGTGCAAAGGGACCCTAGAAAACCTGGAATTCACAAATAACGAGGATTACCAGTGGGCATCTGTGCTGGTACCATCCTTTTTGTCCTTGTTTTTCCTCTTAAAATCACCAGTGGAATGCCTCGTGGCTGTCAGGTAGATTAGCAAATGTACACAACCCATCTCTGCCTGACTTGTGGCATGTCGAGATTATTGGCTAATGAGTGCTGCTCGTTGGTTTGCGACTTATCTTACATAGAAGGGAGCTTCTGTTCTCAGCGGTGTAATGTGATAGAAATTGAGGTAGGGGTCAAAAATAAACATCATCTACCAATGGGATACTGAAAATCTCCTAATTGAAGTCACATGAAATAATTGACTTGTAAAAGTGATTCAATTACAGGCTATATCAGCTTGTTTACAGCATCATCCAGACCAAGAGTGGTGGTTGCTAGATCTAACACTATTTCTGGCTCATTTGACTTAAGGGAACAAACCCACGTCCCCTTAGAAGAAAGAAGAAAATGTCCAAGAAGGACATGCTGGTATTCTACTTTAGTTACAAATATTTCAACATTTTAAATATTCTATCTGTTGATGGGCACTCAATACTTCCATGACCCCAGAAATAGTCAGCTCATTTCTTGCATTTACTTGTGCTCTTGGCATTCTGTCAAGGGCAAAAAACCAACCTGGTGCAGTATGCAAAAGAAGCTTAAGAAAACCAGTCAGTCATTTAAATAAATCCAAGCTGAGCAAAGTATTGATGCAGGTGCTTCTCTTGGTGCATGGGTCCAAAAGTGTTCACTCATGCATAGAGGTAATCATGACTTTTGTGTTTTGCTGGAGGTAAAACAAAATTATCTTAGGAGGTGACAAGCCCAGATGAGGTGATTACTAATTCCCTCTGCCACAAGACTTGCAATACTGGGTCAGGCCCAAGGCACATCCAACTTGAGTCCCATAGATGTTTTTGTAAAGAATAACAGCCCGTGTAGACCCAGCCCAAAGGGTCTCACTCAGATAGACAGCATCTAGCCCAGATGCCACAAAGATCCTTGAGGGCCACATTTACGTTTAGAGTGTGGGTCAAAGGGCTAGCAGGGGGCAGTGGGACAGCTCACTCAGAGGGTGGCAGAGGCTGGAGTGTGTCCTGAAGGTTTTCCAGGGGCTGGCAGTCTCCTCCTGCCCGCTCCCCAGGCTGCCCACCCACTGTTGCTGTTGCCCTGCTGCCCCTGCCCATGGCAGCCCTCACACAGCCTGCTGCTCCTCACTGGGGAAGAAAGCACACCAGCCAAGGTGTCTGCCTCTGGAAGACAGAGGCAACCCCATGAAGTGGTTTGGCTTCTCCATTCCCCAGAGCAACTAGGCTAGTTTTAGGGGCCATTCTAATTACACAGCTTGCTTGATTTTGACAAGACAGCCTCTTTGCTTGGTCTCCTTTGAACCCAGGACTTTGCAGCTGCCTGTAGCATCAAGGTCTGAGGCTTCACTGTGCATAACATAGGCAAGTATTTCCTTTGTCTGCTTGTTTCAGTCCCAACTGACACACTGGTTGGGTTTTCTGAGTTATGAGGATCATAACTGGAATTTCCCTGACACATTTCAGGATGGCAGTGAGGTGCATGTGGCCCTTCCACCCCTCTCCTTCCTGCCTCCCTGCTATGCTACTTATTTCTTTTCCCAGCTGAAAACTCTTTCTAGATGTAATCTCTCAGTGTATGTAAGGTGTCTGACAACTTAGATCCTCCTTGCTGCCATTTTCTGGGTCTCATAAGCCCTTTCTGACACGATGGATGTAGACTACAAGCAGTCTTACGGCTGTTAATGCACCACGGATTTTACATACCAACCTAATTTTCTGTTTTGTTTTGGATGCTTTTCCCCTAATTTAATGGCATCCTGATGGCTTTTCTGACTGCTTCATAGCAGTGAGCATGTTGAACATGTCACCATTCATTATGGTTTTATTTATTGCTGTATAAAACAGACAAATGAATACATGTTTACATAGCATAAAATTATCAAAATGACAGACCTGAATATTAGAGACAACATTAAATCTGTTTATTTAGGTTTTGTTTTGAAAATGTTTCAGATTGTATCCTAATGGGTTTTTTTTGGCTTACTACTTTTACCTACAGTGATTGGATATGACAAAACCTGCCAAGAGAAAAATGTTGTTTTCCCCTGAACCATAAATTTGCATGGTAACAGTGAGTCATCTAGATATACATGAATGCTAAAATTTGATCAGGGCAACTAACATGAATATGCTTTGGACAAGGCAGGTTATGTTTACATACTGGGATTTTAGGAGAGAAAACAACTGTGCTTGAGGATACTGGGATTTTAGGAAAGAAAACAACTATGCTTGAGGATAATATACAAGCAAATATATAAGCCTATATAAGTAATATCCAGACGTATGTATTAACCAAGCAAAGTTCAAACTGAGGCCTTGAAGCCTGCAAAGCAGAAGTGGTTTAACCAGGGGAGTTTGAAGGAGCCATGGTAGTCCCTGCAGAAGAGCAAAGCTGCCTCAGGGCATGGCAGTGTGCAGGCATTACCTGTGGGATGGTTATGAGTCATTCGTCCACACTCAATGCTCACTTCAATAAGTGACTCCAGCCTTTCTGGCTTCCAGTATCGCATCCCTAAACACATGGCTTTTGTGGAAGCTCCAAATCCAGAACCTAAAGTAAAAGGATAACACCATGTATTTAAAAGGAAATTGATCTCAAACAAATATGTTGATAAAATGTGAGACAAGCACACTTCATTGAATCAGCTCATGTGTGGGAAGGGAACTCCTCCAGGAATGGGAAATTACCATGCAAAATGAGTTACAAGTTTTGAAAGTTTCTTGTGAGGAATTTTGCTCCTCCACAGTCATTCTGGTTTTACAGGTATATTCCAATATAATCAAGTGCTATGAAGACCATAGTGGGCTCAGAAAGCTGTGTGCTCTCTTGTTCACAGGAGTTGTTTGATCCAAACTCTCATCCCATCTTCACTCATTTTTGGCTGACACTGCTGTTTTGCTTGCTCCAGGTACCCACACCAGAAACAGAACTTTGAGAAACAGATACATTTTCCTGCACCCTTATTTAATAGTTATAAACACACAAGTAAAACACTTTATATGAACTTCACAGTTCATCTTTCAATTTTAATGCATGTTTCGTCCTAGAGAGCCTCACCAGTTTCTGCTACATACAAAAATAATGTGTCCAAAAGAAACTAAAGGCTACTGAGCCAAATCCTACAAAGTTAGGCAAAGAACTGAAGTTTCCCATTCAACCTGAAATTAGTGCTTTCTGTGCTACAGCCTACACTTACCAAGCTTAGTCTTGGGAACCTCCACCCCCATGTAGCATAAAATTTGTTTATTGAAGAGCTAATTCAAAATTTCTTTTACTCCTTAGCACTGAATGTGTGATCCCAGGTGTTCAACTTTTAAACACTTCATTGAATGGAGTTAAACTTACTAATGAATTTCTCTACAGTACTTATCACAGTAATTTTAGGATCCCAGAGAAGTTTTAATGAGCTTATCTTCACCAGGCACGAGTGAGGTGATTATCTCCTCTTTGCAGCTGGTGAGCCAATGCCCAAAAAAGCATTAACTCATTGCAGGCAACCACCCTGAAATGGGTAGGCTTCTATTTTTCAAGGTACTTGGCATTTTTCAGCGCTGTCTTTGCTCAATCACACTTCCCAGTGACCTTGGGAATAGCTGAGAGCAATCAGCATTTCTCTTCTAGGTTCCTGTAAGATAAGGGGCATATCTATGCTACCTAATTTTAGCTTATGTGAACCTGCATTAGGAGCCCAATCTCCTTGTCTTTCCCAGGCAGGCAGCATGGAGAAAGGCAGTATGTCCATTAGTGTGTATGATGGCATAGTAGGAGCAAGTCGGGGGCCAGCGTGAATTGAAGCAGCAGATGCCAAGGAGCCAGGGTCACAGCCTTCAGTCACTTATCTGGAGAAGGGCCCTCAGCTGCTCCACTGGACTTTGGCTGCTGTGACAGCAGCAGGGGCTCTTTTGGAACACCTCTTGCCATCAAGTCTCATGCCAAGTGGCTCCAGCTCCAATATCCTGAAATTATGAGTGTGATCCAAGTGGAGTAGTGGGGGTGGCAGTGAGATCTACTTCAAACCAAACTGAAGTCTGAGCCAAATTAACATAAACCACCTACTGGCATTTCCAGGTGCAATATCTGAATTTCCCTCTTAGGAAAAGAGTTCTTCCTCTCCCCTAGGGCAGCTATCCAGGAGCAGATAAAACTGTCTGCCTAGCCCATACATCACATAGAAACCACAAGGAAGAGTCAGGAAGGAAATCCAGTCTTCCAGGGCATCGTTCAAATGGGAGAAATATCTCCTGCTTGCAAGACCAAACTCTTCATTAAATCATCTGCTGCCATAGGCTAGCAGATGAGAGTCTTCCCTATGCAGACCTGGTTTCGCCAAAGGACACAGTCCATGCTGGTTAGCCAAGAGGGGAGGCTCTTGAACTTCACTGCCAATTAAATAACATCTCTCAGTATACATGAAGTGGAAGATGTACTACAGTAATCTGACTGCTGGTCTGGAGGAGCTTGTCTTTCCCACTTCATTGCGTTCCTACAGTCCAGGAAGTTCCATTAAAACCTTCTGCAGAATTAGACAAGTAAACTTGGTAAGAAAAATTCCATCACACGGAGAAACATTAAACCCAGACAGTGCTTCAGGGAGCTAACTCCCATGTCTCACATCTACCATTTGAACTAAGGACACATGGGACAGCAAGACTCGTCCAAGCAACAGGGGTGACACATGTGACAATGTAAGGACTGTCCTCCATTATCAGACCAAAGGTCAAGCCACCTCATCGTGTCTGACAATGAGGAGGATACTCGAGAAAGAGTAAAAGAGAAGTACAATGACATGATCCCTTTTTACTAACTAAGCTGCTGACAATTTGTCTCCCTGATCCAGGAGGCAGCTGGCTATTCATCTTGCTGCTTAAAAACCCTTGAAGGATTTCCCCTGGGTAAATTTGCCCAGCTCATTTTTGAACTCATATGAACTGTAGCATCTGCAAATTGGCATTGGAAAATAGTTATGCAGCTTATGTAGGTGTTGTGTGAAGTCCTTTTTTTTTTGTCTTTCTTTGAGCTCATCACCTCCAAGTTTCATTAGAAGTCCCTAGTTGCTGTCCTGAAGGAGACAGTGAATTTTTCCTGTACCTATGTTTCCCAGTTATTTTCCTTTTAATTTGTGCACTACATAATTCTTTTTTAGTATGTCATACCTCAGTGTGATTTCCTTCACTCTACACCTGTAGAATAACAAAGATTAGGGTAATGGATGCTAAGCCCTGAAGAGGATGTGCCTTTTGTGACTACAGATCATTCTGCATGAAAACTTAGAGCCCGGCACCTTTATCTCCTTTATCTCCTGTGCATCTGCAGCTTAACCTTCTCTTCAACTTTCCCCTCACTTTCCTCATTTTTCCTCACACTTTTCCCTCATGGTCCTCTGCCAATACCACCTGCAGAAAGTTCTCAAATGCTTCTAGGAGGTCCAGAAGTTGCTTCCACAGCTGCAAATAAAGACCTGCTTGGATGCTGCAGTCTCAGCCTGAAATACACATGATACAGGTAGAGGCCAGCTATTTGACCCACCATTTGACTGGCCTTTCACAGTCACTCCAAAATCAAATATCTGGCTCAGAGGGTACTACCTTACTCAGATTTTGGTTCCAGTTCTACAACATCAACAATCCTCTTCTGAACAATTTGAAGTTTTGGCAGTGGGTCAAAACATTTTTACCATGTCTCAGAAACAGCAAACTCATCTGCATCAAAACTTTATACAAGTACTTACAGACAAACAGAAGCAAACACTTAATGGAGAGAATTTTAGCCTGGTGCTTATCAATGTTGTAAATTGTAAACAAGCTCTTAAAATGGAAGGTGTTAGACAATCTTGGGCAGGTTTTCTGGTGGTCACAGGAATCTCATCAGCCTCTAACATAATCCAGGTGTCTGCAATGAATGTGGCAATGAGCATGACATGAGGTAGCAGAGACACATAGGGCACTTTGACTTAGGGATTCAGTGTGCTGACTAAACCCACAAGAATTTGAGCAGAGAAGCATCCATAAGCAATGCAAAATTACCTAAGTCCATGAATGCTGGCACATGAATTATTGCTGGAAGCAAGATAAGATAGAATGCCCACAGCAAATCAGCCTTTTGGTTCCATCCCATCTGAAATATAATCTGACTTCTAGGTATTTGATCCCAGGCATTCAATGCCTGTGGCATGTTTTTGCCTCAAGAATTTTGTGCAAAGTCAATTAAAAGTTAATTATGTCCATAGCAGGGTTGGGTCCCATTGAAGACAGAACATCTCCACTTCAGGTTCTTCTGCTCTCAGGGTGAAAAAAAGGCTTCTTGAAATTCTTATTTGTCAGACCAGATGGAGAAGGTGGCTTTTAGCTGCCAGATCTCAAGGCAGGAATTAATTTTAGATTCTTCTAGCCCAGAGTATCCCCAAAGGAGATAGTCCATGGAAAGCTGGGGAGGAGGAAGGCTGAAAGAAGAGTGGTAGCTCCAACACTGCAGTGGACCAGGCAACAGCCATACTCAACTGCTTGTCAAACAATCTTAAGAGCTGCTTGGGGCCAACAGCAGCTCCCACAATTATTTTCCCCAGATTTTATCCACTGTCAGTCACAAAACACATGACAACTGCCAAAGGGGCACTTTATCAGATCTGGCTGGCTGATAGCAGGGTGGGAAGAATACACCCTTTTCACTCCCAGCAGCTGTTGTGAGGAGCGGGGGACAAGTGAGAGATGCTTTTTTTGTCAGGGAAAACTGGCTGCAGAGACCCAGAAATAGCCGTGGCATTGTGCCACCGGGTCTTTGCCATGGTGTTGCATCAATAGGCAGCTTTGTTGAGGCAGTGTGTTCTGCAGTGGCTGAGTGACACAGTCAGTGAGCTGACACTGTTTTGTGGCTGTCTGGGTCCCCCATCTCTGATAATGGGGGGTGTCTCTACAGTCTTTCAAGATGAATTGCACTGTGTGTGAATGTGTATGCACATAGCTGTGTGCATGTTATTTAACTTGAAGTGGAAATTTTTTCATTCATTTTTATTCATTGTAGAAGTAAATGATCATAAAGGGAAAGACAGAGAGGGTCAGGCATAGGTAAAACAGGGTACGAATATTAGGGATTATCAACAAAACAATCATAGCTGTTAGCAGGGCATCCAAATGGAGAAAAGCCTCTGCTTTCCCTCCAGTGAACGTGTTGGTGCTTAGAGCAATTTACAGGCTTGGCATTTTGTTTCAGATCTGGTGTCACTGAAAAGATCCAAGTCTACAAATGTTTAAAGGAAAAATGGCAGAAAATATTTCTTAAAATAATCATTAAACTCAAGGACAAAGATCTGGACCCTGAGGCACAGAGCCAAGGACAAAGCCTCTTTAAATAGATGTTAAAGAGGGAGGGGTTTGCTTACAAGAGGACACAGTGCCCTACAGAAGGAATTCTTGGCAGATCTCTTGTCATCCTCAGGCGAACATGGAAACGTTTCAGGGGTAGTGGCCTTTGATGTTGGGGGGAAAAAAAAACAATTTCCATATAGCCACAAACAGGGAAAGCATGCGTTATTCTAGGCAGGCCCTCTACAAGGAAAGCAGAACCGTACCCTTTTCATTGAAGGGTGTGTGCCAGGCCAGAAGATGGTTGTCTGGTTTTAACTCCCTGCAGCCTTCGATGGTGGCGGGGTCCGGCCGCCTGCCCGTGAGCCTGTCCACAGCATCCACATAGCGCTTCACCAGCTCCCGGTACAGGTCTTCCAAACACCAGTAATCTGCTCAGAGGAGGGAAGAGAAGGTTGTTCTGTGAAAGCAGAAGAGCAAAAAAACACAGATAACATGCAAGCAAGCTCACTGTGCATATGAGAAATATTCCTGTTTCCACTTCCAATATACCGAGTCATGTTTCTGGTGCCACTGTCACATTTTTACAAGACAGTGGGCTGGAGGGAGAATGGCCTTGACTCTCAGTTCTCATCTTTCTCTCCTTTCCTTTCCACATTTAATTCCTTCACTGTAATGATGAAGCATTCTGTTAATCAACAGTAGCTGCTGAGGACCTTATTTAAGTTCTGTGGTGTGAAGTCATTACAGAGACGATCAACAGTCAGCTGATAGTGTGGCTGCCATGGGGTCTGGGTAAAGCCAACTGTGCCTGGCTCAGCCCCTGCCTATACAAACGTGAATCCAATTTAAAAATGAACGCCTTTTTTTTAAATTACCACATTACAGAATCTCTTTAAGAGATATGTATTACTAGATACAAAAGCAAATTGCAACTTCCTTTTTTAAATCTGTATGTTATATGTATTTTGTCTAAAATTTGTAGTCTTTCATGCAGGGATACAAATATCTTATAATATCACAGTGACGTTTTAAAAAATACTATAAAAATCAGTAAGAGCAGTAAATCCCTACTGCCTGAAGGCAGTTTCCAACACATGAATTTCTCTCTGTAATAAGTTCACTAACTTTTAATAAAAGTTATATATATATATATATATATATAATCTGTTTATAGATTATTTTTACCAAGTCCTACAGTCTTGTCAAAGGAGGAGCTTTCCCTCTGTTAAACATAGACTGTTTCTTCAGTATTGCTGCTTCTCTCAGCTGATGTTGTCTGTTGTTGGTCTTGAAGAATCCTGCCCTTGAGTCATGTCAAGGAAAACCTTCCACTGGCATCTATTACAGCTGTTAATCAGTGGGAACAGAGGCCAAAGGGATTTATCCACTTATATATTTTCTACATACTTAGAGAAATCCCATTTAATACTTCGTTAGTTGCACAGGTTGAATGACACAGCAGGGGAAATTCTAAAAATATATTCATTTTGTCAGAGATGGTGAATTCTAGAAATCCACAATTTTAACTTATGAGAAAGTTTGGAGTCCCAGAAGCAAGAGACATTCTGAACTACCAGTTATGGAGGCAGGCAGAAAAGAAGACGAAGGGTAGAACAAAGATTCCTCTTCTTTCACATAAAATAATACCCTACCAATTACACTGGCCATCCCACATATAATCCTGAAGAAATAAGACACTTTCAAGCTGCCAGCTCTTTCCAGATTTAGGAGTCAGGTGTCACAGTTTATCCAGATGGGAGCCAGGAGCAGGTTTACTGCCTGGCAGCTCCTGCAGAAACCTTGTCCCCAGAGCAGAGTCCTTGTAGTCCAGCACCTCCAGGCTGTTCAAGCCCACCATGGTTCCCATGCCTGGAGCCAGATTGCTGTCTCAGACATCAATAGGACAGGTTCTTTCTTTAGAAGTGAACTCTTATTTTTTTTTAACCGATGTGTAAGCAAGAGAGGAAAACGACGATGCTTTTGTTGTTACAGATATAGTTTCCCTGTGTTTGATGATGCTGTCCTTGTTCCTGCCTTATAGGACAGACTCTTCCTGGGAGCAGAGGTTTTGTCTGTCCGTCATTGTCAGATCAACCTTTCAGTCGGGGCACACGGTGGATTTGGGGAGCAGCAGCTCAGTCTGCAGCAGTGCCCACCGCCCTGGTTGCTTGTAGCCATGCCCCTCCTGGGATGTTCTTTCTCCGTGCAGTTGCCAAAGCGCTGGCCAAAATCCCTTCCGCAGGTGAGAACTGCCTTTGTCTTTAACACAAGCCTGCCCCTTGGCTGCTGCCTCAGCCTCAGGCTGGGAGCTCCCCTGAGGGCAGTGCCCCGACAGTGGCAGCAGGACTTCATGGCTTTGAGCCGTGGGCATGCTTGTCCCAGCCTACAGGTACCCTGCAACTGGGGAATGCTGTGGCCAGCAGGCAGCCAGGATGTGCAGGGAGCAGGGCAGGGAATGACAGAGATATTTTTATTGCTTATTTCCCCTCCTCCTTCTTTTTCTTTCTTTTTTTTTTTTTTTTTTTTTTTTTTTTTTTAAATCTGTTTCCACAGCAGTAGGGGCAGGTCCCCAGGGCTGGTGGCAGAGCCTTCAGCCTCACAGACGTTCACCTTCTTCAGCTTCACTCTGTTGACGAGGGTGATTTGGCACCTAGGCTGGGCCATGAGCGAGCCATGGGGCTTTTTTGCATTTCCCATGTCAGGAGGAGACACTGCTGTGGGCAGGTTCTCCTTGTTTCCCTTGTGGGAAGCAGGGAGAAGGTCTCGTTTTATCCCACTTACCAATGTTGCTGTGAAATGAAGATTTTTTTCTAAATTTCCCTACTCCATCTTGCTGTTTTTCTCTCCAGCCCATGAACACACCTTTTTAAAATGTTTGTCTGACCAGGTGAAAGAAATGTGAGTGTAGGATAAACACAGTCAATGGAAAAAGTAGCTTAAACTTTTTTCTTTAGAACAGTTTACAGGCTGCTATACTTAAGAAAATAATTATTGTTTTACTGTTGGTCTGACTTGATTACGCAGAAATTATGATTTTAGAGGGTTCAATAAGCAAGAAACATTTGATACGTATTTAATCATAGCCTATATTCAGAAATATACTAGTCATCTTTTTTCTTGATAGGCTGACATCTTGCCCTTATCTTTAGTATATTAGCTACCCCTTAAACCATTGGTTAGCTAATAGCCAAGTATGAAGTGTCCTACACACTCTTCAACTGATCTCTACCTGCTAAATTTAGAGCAGATTGGAAGCAGGCAGATAAAGGCGTGAAACACTAGCACAAAGGAAACCTCATTGATGTGAAGGATACTCTGCTACTGGGAGCTATGCAGTGTTATGAGTTTTAAGAAAAATCAGGAATACTTTTACAGAGATTTAAGAAAAATTGAATCGTTCTGAAGAGGCAAAATACTGTTGAGAGATCACTGTCTTCTGGTGTACTTTCTATGATCTTTCCAGTCTCAGAAAGCTCTAGGTTGATGGGTAAGGTGTCAATACAAACACTTCTCATCTTAAAAAGACTACCCCCACCTTAAGAAAAAATAAATGTTCTCTCTCAAACCATTGAGATTTTAGAAGACATCTTAATAATTTCCACTCTTATGACAGATTTCATCATAAATACAGTGTGCTAGGATACTTTCTGGACTAAAGACATGGAGCTTTCCTTATAAAACAAATAGGTTTTTCCAGATGGAACCCTTTGTTTGAGGGGCAGCAAAGAGGAGACAGGACTAGTGCTTTTATCCTGAAGGAGGTACTAAGGTAACTCTACTCCAGCCTGGAGTTCTGGATACAAATATGTAAAAAAGGCACTCAGAAGAGTTCTTATCTGTTACAGAAGACTCTCTAGCGGCTATATTATTCCCTGATGTACTCCAGCATACAGATAATCTACTTGGCAATTATTTTTGTTACACTGGACATGTGGTATTTTAGTCTTTAAGCTTTAATCAACTGTATATCTCTAGGCAAAATATAGGAAGAGCCCCTCCATACTCCAGAAATCAAGAGCCCCCCAGTTTATGAGATGGTCACAGGATTGTGCTCATGGAGCAGCCAAACTAATGCACAATATCATTAACATAAGCAGCATTTCTGACACACTTTCTCATTATTTCCCCAGCAATCAGGCTTATTCTAAGAAATGCAGCAGCTCCACAGTTCTGTTCTTCTGCAGACTGTGGTCACTGTTCCTGCTGTACCTACCTGTGATGACAGCCTCAGCTGTAGCCATGTGCATGAGCGTGTTGTCACTTACTGGCCACTTGTCAGGAGAGAGCACCAGGTTCTCAAGCCCTCCAATTTCCTTCAGCTCCTGCTGGATTTTTGCGCCTAAGGCATTGTTTTCGCGGGAGAAATTGCGATAACCGAGAGCATCCCCTACCGCAGCCAGAACAAGTGCAGCCTTAAATTTATCCATCCCCAAGACACTTTCCACTTTCCTTTTGCCCGAGACAGCCACTGAATCTTGATCTTCCTTTGTTCCTTTGCCTTCAACTCAGCTCTCCTGACACTTTATATCAGCCATTGTGTCACACCAAGAGCTCTCTCTATAAGGCAAGGACTTCCTTTTCTGGCTCTGCAGATGCCATCTCTTGTCTGGGACCCGACAGAGAGGAAATATTTCATAACCCAGGGATTTTGCAGGGGCTTTGTTCAATGAAACTGTAAGACCAGACCTGCAAAAGCCTTGTTTCTGCAACTCAGCTTAAAGCAAGCCAGGAGATCCTTAGCCCTACCCAGCCAAAGTAACTCTACACCCAGAAAAACAGATGCCTCCACAGGGGTGCTTATTTATTCAACAACTTGTAAATTAATATTTTTTCTTCTGCCCATTTCTGATCTGCTGAAGTCAGCCTCCCTCTCAGGGACCAGTCAGAAGTAAAGGCTATTATAAAAGCAGTTTTCCAGGCTCTTCTGTAGAAGGAGGGATTAAGCAGTAAGAAATCTAGTGAAATGCAGATAATCTCTCCCATTTCTAAATACACCCTATGGAGATATTTTGTTAACAGCTTTCTTGTTCTGTTCCACCTAGTACAAGAATGTTATGCTAATTCACTGCACCCCTGGATAAACACTGAGCAAAACAGCAACCTCAGTTCCATGCCTCTTACTCCCTGGCAAAGAGTGACTTTTTCCTAAAGATGAGGTCAGTCCACACTTCGACTCTGGAAGGAAACTGTTTTGAAAGATGTATTGAAATGGCATCTTGTGAGTCTAATAAAATCCTAAAGACTCACAAATTGCTACTACTTTACAGACAGAAATAGAAATGTAAATATAAACATAGAGAGGTAAACAGAAAGCATTGATTGACTTGACTAATTTTGATAACTGATATCAGTTTTTGGTCTTTGTTTTCTTTGATCTTTTTCAGAGGGCAATACTGGTTGCTATTCGAATGGAAAAAGCCAGCAATGTAAGGGATGCATCATCCTAGCACCCAAAGCAACAGGTTAATAAGCAATAAGTTAATCATGGTCTCAGTTATTGACCTGTGTAGAAATATCTCTGTACTTAATGGATTTTCAGGACACACAGAAGCATTGCCATGCCTGCTCTACATTAGAAGAAATAAGGTGCCCAAATGGTGAAAGTAGCTTTTGTTAATGCACTTTTGTTTTAAAGAATGGGATTGGTTAACAGAAGTGCTGAAAAGGACACTGAGAGTGTATTTTCATTGCTAAAAAGTAAAATGCCACACTGAAAAAGCCAAAAAAAAAAAAAAAAAAAAAAAAAAAAGAAAGGAGAAAGGAGAAAAGGAGGACAATTACGCCTAAGGGATCAGAGGATATGCAGGGACAAGAATCAGTGGGGCAGTGGGACATGTCCAGCCTGCTGTAGGGGCTGGCTTGCCACAAGTGGTGGATGCCAGCCCTTTGTGGGGCAGGGGGAACAAGCCTCATGTCCCACAACCAGGACATTTACGCAACACAGAGGTAATCTTAGAATCACCCCTGCACTGCAGGTTGCCTCACGTTCCACAAATACTAGAAATGGAAAACCAAGGCTAGAACAGCTTACAGAACACACCAGGCAGAAGCACTGATGTTGACATCTCTGTTACAGGTGCATCCACCCCTCTGTGGCACACACCTGTTCTCTACTCCTGCATAGCATCACGGTTTGGAGGCACATGGCCATTTGAACTTGCAAAGCAACGACAGGAGGAATCTCCTGCTGAGGCACTGTGGTGAGCTAGCAAGGGCCTCATCAGATGGAAGGTTCCTCCCTGAAAATGGGCAAAGCTATTCTTAGTTTTCCATTTATCTTTTCCTTCTGAATGTGGCCGGCAGTTGCACTGCCCTTTTGCCTCCCATAGACTTCATTCTGTTGCAACACAACACACTTGGCTGCTCAGAACACAGCCCAAATTAGGTAACAGGCTATATTAAAAACCTAGAGAAAATTTCAGAGAACTTATATTTTTCAACCCTGTAAAATAGAACATGCAGCAAAGATGTTTTTATTTAATTTTTTAATTACACATGAACTCCTTTTCATGTGGTGCTTCCAGCTACTGTGAGCTTTCTGAGCAGAGGTAGGCAGGCCACACTAAACTACCTCTACTGCCCACAAAAGAAGACAATTTTTTGTAAAATATACCTTAATGTCTTAAACAGAGATAAAATACAGTAATTCCATAAAGAAGGGTAACTATTCACAATAGGAAAAAAAAAAAAAAAAAAGACCTGAGCAGAGCTGGCAAAACTATTTGGTAAATTGTATTAAAATGCATATTTGGTGTCTTTTCATTAGTGTACATATGACAACTTTCAGATGGGGAGAATCCTTAAAAAAAGGAATGGGAAGGCAGGATAGAGAAAAGGCTTGTCTGTGTTGGTGGCAGCACACTGTTGTTTCAGCTCAACTGCATTTGAAACCCAAGGTGAGAACATGAAAGCAGCCGTGGCAAATGTGGCTCCTCTGCCTCTTCCAGCACAGGGAAGTGCGTGGATGGGCTCCAGGCCCAGGACAGAGCCCGTGCACACTACAGGCACTGAGCTCTGCTCCGAATCAAGGAACTGGCAAATGGAGCTGGACTGATGCTGTGTCCACACAAACTCTTTTTAAATTAAGAGGACTACACCCCAAATGCTTCCACCGTGGGTGAGTGAGTGATCCTTTGCCATTCAAAGACACTTGGCAGAGAAATGCTCTTGATTCCAAGTTCACCCATACAAAGGACACAGAGCCATATCCTGGAAAAGTAAGGTTGCTACCAGGTGGGTGCCAGACTTCTGTCAGAGCTGCATTTTTACAACTCTTGAAGTGCAGCATTTTACTCGAGCATCAGGATCATTCCTTTAAAACACATTCATTAAGATCCAGGAAAAAACTTAAACTGCTTTACGCAATTCTTTAACAATGGAGATGAATTATTTCCATACAGCTTTACACCACTACCTTGAAGGAAAAATAATCCTTTAACACCACAGGATGGAGTTCTTTACGGTCTTGACAGAAAGCTGAGGTGAAAACATGAAACCTAAAGGATTTGCCAAACAATAGAGTAGTTCACTGCTTGGGAAAGGAGGCACAAAAAACCCCCATGGGAATTGGTCAAGTATATGCACCAACAAGAGGAAGTATCCCAATACTCAATCAAAATGTGAATGCCCCCAAATTCCCCCATTCTCACTAAGAGACGAACATTGCACCCACTTGTCTGAAATACAGTATTTTCTGCGTGTGGTTGTAAGAGGCAGCTGCAGTTGAAGATCCCTCTGTCAACAGTTTAGAACCAAAAAGTTAATTTTAGAGGTGTGTCACCTAGTTCTACCCAGCACACTGCAGATAATAAAAAGTTCAGAAAACATGTTTTGCTGAACAGGTTTGTGGTTGTAAAAACATGACACTTCTCTTTCAGAAGGGCTGTGCCTTTTGGTGTGCGAGATGCTGGTTGGCATCAGCTGAGGGAAGTTACTGGTGCTGACACTGTAAAGAAAACAGGCTTGCCATGGATCAAACATCAACGCCTGCAGCTTCACTGTCACAGGAAATGGAGGACAAGACTTGTGCAACACCAAAGCAGCCCGTGCTTGGTGAAAGCACTGGAGAAGGATGGCAAGTGGGTGAAGATAGAGGACAACTTACTTATTTTGATTTAAACTTTCAGAAGAGAATTAACAATAGGCAAATGCGTAACTCTGAAGGTCTTTGCACAAATTTCTGAGCATGCTGCTTCTCCAACAGAGCTCAGAGCCAGGACTGAGCAACACTTTCCTGCAATTACAGCGCCCACTGCCAGCACAAACTAATGACACAAATTGTGGAGAGTCTGGTGACCAGCAGATACATGCAGTGAATACAGTACTGCAGCTAAACATGTCAAGCCTCTTAAAAGCTTAATGGTGACACAAATGACCAAACCAAACATTTATTAAGGCCACTTAAAAATTAATGAGTTACATCCGTACCCTCTTCTGGCTGGTGGAGTAGTAACACAAGAACCTAATAAATGAACCAGAAAACAACAAAAAAAGTCTCCCACTAGACCAAGACTTCCAAAGCAGAAGACTGACAAGAACCATACACAGACATTTCACATGACTGACTTCAATCCTTTGACAGTCCATTTATTCCTTTTTCCATTGCCAAAAAATATACACACATGTACAGCTTACTCAGCAGCAAATCTCCCAGGTGCATTGAATAAGCAGATGCCTGCAGGTTTGCTCTCCTTGGCATGACACACATGATAAATTACATTTAAATTTAGAATTGGCAAGTACAAATCCTATGGCTCAGTTTCAAACCAAACAACTTGGCACCAAGTTTAAAAATACATACAGCATATCTGTGAAGTAATACTGTACGCACTGAACAACTTGAAGACATCTGTACCATTTAGGATTATAAATTGAGTAGCCTAGGTGTTACCACTGTATCAGCTTACTTAAAATGGAAGTCAGAGTACCCTGTAAAATGAAACTGTGGACAGCAGCAAATTATTAAAATATGTAACAAACTTGTAAGGTGAAAGCAACTTATTTGCATTTTTTATGACTGTTCAAGTGTTAAGGTGTTACTTCATATGGGAATGTAAAAATCACATGTGGTTTAAAATGGGTAGAGGACCAGGAAGAACAAAAGAAAAAGCATAGCAAACCTCAAAAGCTGGATCAACTACTGTCTCTGGAATATTTTGCCCAGTCTTGCACTGTCACCCATGAAGGATCCCCGGATCCCCCCAGGACTGAGATTTAAATGTGTGTGTGTACATGTATATATATATATATATATATATATATACACACCCCAAATCCTGGGCTAAGTACCCCTTCTTCCTTCTTGTTCTGCTTAACAAGGAAAAAAACCCTCAACCCACATGCATTTTTTATGCTCTATTTATTCTAAAAGGTAGAAGGTTCACCAGAATGATTTGATGGAGCTCTCGTCATGAGCAAATGTTTCACAAGCTCTAATGCTATGAAACTTCAGTTACATCACTATACCAATAGATTAAGCTACTTCTGGTCAGTTATATTTTATCTATATATTTTAAGTGGCAATTGTGTGAGTAACAAGCATTTCCTTGCTTCTGGCTAGATAAATGCACTTGATGCTGTAAGATGTTACACATTCTGCAAAGCCTGTGGGAAAGCTATAGAAATGGCTAGCTTTGGGGAGGAGGTGTACATAAATCAAACGCAGTAAAAAGAGTATAACTACTTCTAGCTCTCTTCTGACTTCTGCAGAATACATGGAGTTATGTACACAAATGCCCTTCTAAAAAAGATGCAGTCAGAAAGCAGAAATTTGGTATAAGCTCAGTGGGTAACTAACTGCACAGGAGCACCAGGCGGCAGTGGGCTCAGACGCTGACACCTGGCGGCTGTTTGGCCAGGGCTGACACTCACAAAAAAAAAAAGACAAATATGCAAAACAAACCACTCACGAGGCATTTGTAACTTGCTTGCTAGGCTCTTACTAAGAGAAAAACCACTAATTTGTTGAAATCTTCCCTAATCCTGCTTTTTAAACGTTGTGCACAACTGAAATTCTAGCAAGTGGAAGAACGAAGGCAGTCTCTGTATGCAGCATGTACACTTGTCCTTGCAGGTTGTGTTGACATAATGCTTGTATGAAACTCTAAATATTAGAGTTTAAGAGAATATTGTAAGCTTTCATACCCTGGCAACTACAAAATAAAAGTCTGTTGTCATGCAACACTTCAATGATCCAAACAGATATAATTTATATAACTTAATGCACTATTTTCTCCAAAATTCTTGCATCTATTCAGCCTTAAATACAGAAAATATATTGATCATAGCTGTACATACTCTCTAGCAACTCTTCATTTTAACAAACTTTTACAGTGGCTATGACAAACTCATTTTGATGAGGTAGCATTTGCAAGAGCCCTGTGCGAAGACACACAATAGTTTCTGGTAAAACTTTTTTGTGCTTAGACATCAGAAGACAGATGAGAAACAGAAGACTTAAATAAAATTGAATGCACAACACATTCACAGGCATGAATACTTATTAATATAAAGTCTCCTTACCCCTAACTATTTCTCCACCATGGAAGCCAACTACTTAAGTCTTTGGGCTTACTTGCATCTATTTTCTGTGATAAGTACCAGGAAATGAATTTACAACTATGTTGCATTTAGCTAGAATTTATATGTTTCAAGCTACAAATAAAATCCATATTCCACCAGTTCCTTATTAAAATAAATAAAATACATAACTGGAGACTAACTGAATTATGGTAATTAAACATGAATTATAAAAGCATCTTTGGTTGTTTAATGTCTGCTTTGAAACGGTTACTAAAAAAAGCTGGAGTTGCAACACAGCATAAAGCAGCAGCAGCCTGTCCTCAGCAATGCTATTGTTACATGTCTAAGCACTTCAAGAAGAAAAATGAGGAAGTCAAATTCACTGGGAGAAAGCAAAAGGCTGGATGTGATCACTGTATATATCAAGGATGTGAAAATACAGATTTAACATTCTGGCAATAAGTTAAAAACAAAAAAAGCATATGTTCATTTGTTTGAGGTTTTTTTACAATTCTGTATCAAGACAGATCCACAGAACTAACTTTTATAAAAATACAGCATACTGCATAAGTTTTATTTATGGATTTAATTTATATACCACAAATACTGTTTTTAATATAAGTACAATATAATACATTTTTATTTCTGTAACTGCTGGTGCTCACTTTGGATTATGAACTGAATAGCATGCTGGGCTGTCCAAACTTTAATAAAATGGCCTCTAGTTAAACTTCTCCAAAGTATAAAATCATGCAAAATCTACATCCTATATGATACAACCAGTACAATAATTGAAGCCAATAGCCTACACACAGCTTGGATCTTCTGAGTTTGTTCTTGAAGTGTCCACATGTCCGTCATCATTTTCTTTAGGCAGAAAGGAGGAATTTTTCAGTTTTGTCTGCAGAATGTCATCCCAACCACTGAAACCAGTGTGCAGCTATCAGCTAACAAATCTTCATTACCCACTGCAGTTCATTTAGTCCATATCAACAAATCTGGGGTTAGGAAGTTTTATGTTTTCCTCCTGTGACTACTGGTCGTGCATATTCCACAAAATCATCTATCAGAACAGGCCACGCTCCTACAGTGAAATCAAGCAATTGAGAAATTAGCCTACCATCATCAGCAATAAACTAGTATAGTCTATAAATACAAAGGATTTACCTCATCTTGACATTTCTGCACTACTCTAGCTTTAACAGGCACAACATGATAAACCACCTAACTAATAAATTCTACATTTGAATCTCTTCTTTCAGTGATAGTTCTTAAGACAACCAAAATGTATGTAAAACACAGAATGCCACACTACAAATATAAGCATTAGATGATAGCAAAACCACAGCATTCTTATTATAGCCATTCATATCTTAGGACTTATTTCTGCACACATTCCAAAACAGAATTAGTAACAGAGTAAACTGCATTTAGGGTAGCAAAAATTTTATACAAAACGTTTCACTCAGAAGTCTGTAGCATAACACATTCAAATAATGTGCTCTATCATGGTGTGACTGTATCCTTACCCCTGTTTTCAAATTACAGCAAATCAGTTAACCTTCTTATCACTACTATTTTGGCAATAAGTATGACACTGTATTGGCAGCTGAAACTTTAAAAGTAAACATATTAGGACACAAGGTAACATGTTCTCTTGTTCATTTATAGCAGTATTTTAATTATGCTGTACCAATTTTTGAAGATAGTCAGGTACTGCTTACCTTCTTCATCATAGTTGGACATATCATCTGCAATCATATTTCCAAAATCTAACAAAAGATTCCAAGTATCTTTTGGAATTGATCTTTTATGATGTTCCTGCACAGAGGAATAACAGTATTGTTCAGTCCAAACTACTTTCAAATTCCATAGCAGTACTTTATATTGACACGTACAGAAATACACCTATTTTGAACATTTCTTCACCTTCTTTATCTTACAAAAACAATAACAAAAAGAAATCCATCTGAAAGACTTCCTGCTTGCTTCTTTCTTAGGTTGGAAATCTTTTAAGTATTTCTTCTCAACTAAACATTCAGGTTAAATGTTTCTTCTAAAGTAACACACTTTAATACCAGGTTGTAGCTTGCAGATTTTTCTTCAGTTACATCTATAGATCTGAATTTGGATGTCTTAAAATGTACTGAGGCAGTTAAAACATGAAATGTTTTCAGAAACCCTCTTGATGAAACTGGTACATTATTCAATGATTCAAATAAATATATTGCCAAAAATTTAGAAGAAAACTACAGAAAAATATTTCAAGAAGTGTTCACCTTCCCTATTAAGCACTGGGGGGCAAAAATGCAGAAAGACTTTTTATTTCTCCTAAACTACAGATAAAAAGAAAATGAAGAAAGTCAAGATAAATTATATATTATGTAACTTCATTTTTTTGTAATTATATAGACATGCAAATGAAGAAACATGGAATCTGGTCTTTTACAAGAATATTTTTGAATTTCTAAGGTTTAATTTATGCATCTTTACTTCACTGCCCACAGAATTGCACTAGTAATAAGAAAACTGTCAAGATAGGTTCACTACCATTAGCTAAAAAAAATTAATCAACGTAATTACTCAATTTTGTTGAAAATGCAAAATCTCTCAACATTAAATTCTGGTATGACTGATTTAAAAAGACCGAGTTTATGCATTAGTACTACAAAAGGACAAGCATGGTAAAATACATGGTTGATAATCACAGCTGCGATATTTTTTCACTGAGAATCAGCAGCACCAGTTTAATCTACAATCATGGCTTCATTTCATTCAGGAACTTTCCTAACTAGGAGGATACAGGATTAAGCAAGCAGAACACATTGCTGCATCTTTTTGCATTCTTCTAAGTTAGAAACCCATAAAGAGAAGATTTGATTTGGCTTGATTTGAGACTATTTTATATCAGTTTTCAAAAAGGAAAAATTTTGAAGGAAGTATAGAGATATCCCATATTTTTGTTATTGGAAGCGCACAGCCAACAAAAGCCAGACTACTGTGGAATAAGATAGGCAGTAAGGAATAAAGTACATACTTACCAACAAAAATTTATTCCAAAGATCTAAAAACTTAAACCTTCCTGACAGGACTAAATTCCAGTATGCAATTGCCATTTCTAGATCTGCAAGAGATAAAGCAACACGCAAATATTGCGGTACATTATAAGCAATAAACCCCTCCTGGTTAAACTATTAATGCTACATCTAGTGTATTATAATACAAATAAATAACACTCTTTCAAAATCATTAAAAAAAACTATAAGGATTTGGTTTTCTACTCTCCCTGACCCAAAAGGTAGAAGACAAGCAGTAACAGTATAGGTTTTGTATTGAACATCAAGATCAATAAAATTAAAATATTTTTGTCACCATCCACCAATGCCAGTTTAAAGCTACTTTCAATCAATAGAAACAGAGCATTTAATGATAAATCTCTCTGCAAATCAAAAAAAGAAAAAATATACACACACATGCACAAACATAGCAAATATTGATAGAAACAAACATTTAAATCCACATATGTCAATGCCTCCTAATTTATCACATTTTGGACACACTTGATTTTGAAGGGAATGTAAGGACATGAGGAGATGAAAAAAGTCATTTATCTGTGGTATTATGATTCTAAAGAACCCCTTACAGCAATAATTCTGTTCTTCTGGCATCATTCAATAGTCAAACACTTACACCCAGTACTGAAAATACAAGTCCAAGAAATCAGCCTTATTCTGCATCATGACAAGTGATCTGAGAGCAGGGTTCAAGGAAGATGCAGCACTGCCACATATTCCAGCAGAAAGGCAGAAGCAACATTAGATGCAGCTTAAGGGTAGAAAGGATGTTTTCTTGAAGGCCTGTTTTCATCCTCAGCAGCTCACAATACCTAATGGCCTTAGTGCTTCACTAGGTACATGTAAACTACTGGGCAGCCATAAAATAAGGCACAGCCTTTCTTAAACCACAGAAATATTTCAGTTTGTGCTTTCAGTATAAGCAAAGTGTAAACAGAATATGAAGCTTAAGAGACAGTACTGTGATAGCACATAAAACAGAAGCTCAACCTGCACCTACAAGAAGGAAGAGTGGTTCTTGAAATTGTACATATCACACTGCAAACCAAAGGACACTATCACCTGAAATCAAGCTTCATGTCTGAAAGAGATGTTCTAGATTTTAACACAGCCATGCCCCTAGAGCCCCTGTTTCAGACAGGGCTGGGGCCTGGATGAAGTGCAGCAGTTCAGATGCAGAGAAATGCAATATGCCTCTACCTACCTACACAGAGACAGTGCTGCCAGTGCTTGTCCTATAGTGCTCTTCAGTACTGAACTTGAATTATGCTCCACTAAACTTCCTTTTGCTCTTCCTGTCTATACCATCACACTCATTTTTCACAAAGAAATATGTAGAAGAGAGTAATTAATAGCATTACTTGCTGCTTAGATATGCAGATTAATTATTCTTATCTGTTATCCCAAATTAAAAGCAAAAAGAATGAAAAAGGAGAAACTTAATAGTTTCTAAAAGTCACTGTGAAGTAACTGGCTTTGATCCCACTCACTCAGGCTTCTTTATGAAGACTCAACCTCTCCAAGCAAACCTTGCAACTCTATCATGTGACAACTTGAAGCAAAATGCACTTTCAAGTGCAACCTTAATAGTTGAAAAGTTTATACTTCTGATGGAAATATTCCTTGGAAAAACAAAGGACATACAGGTAGGGAAACAAAAATGATTAAAGGTACCACAAAAGAAAGAGAGAAAATTTTCTTGGTTTTTGTCAAAGTCAGTATTATGTCAAAGTGAACTTGATTATTACAAAATTGTGTTTAACACAATGCATGTGAAATAGTATCTTAAGTTGACACTCAAGGGACACTGTGTACATGTGTCTGCCAATGAACTCTCCTGCACAGACACAGAAGTTACTTGCTGTAACATATGAAAAATGCATATCCCACTGAGGATACAGCTCTGTAGTGGATGAAACAGGTCCACAGTGGAGCTGCTCTTCCCAGTAGGCACATGGAGGAAAGTTCTTATCTCAGTAGAATTTGCTAAAAGGGAAAAAGTCCATCTTTCTCATCCGGTTCACTGTAATGCCACAAAGCCATCAACTACCACAAGTGTTATTTGAATCCAAGGACTAGATGGGACTATCACTTTTCGTAGTGGTGCCAGTTTATTGCAACCTTAAAGTACATGAGCAAACTAGGCCTTCAGGTTTGCCACCATCTCAGGGGATATGCCTACACTTCTGTTTGAAGACAATTCCCTACCTGGGTTGAAAAATTTGGCACTGGAGGACAAAAAAAGATTTTTCTGCTTTAAAGGGAAGACCTAGTTACAGAGTTCAAATTCTACATGCTGACAGTGGTATCGATAAACAGTGCTGCTGTGGATATGCTACAATTAGTAGCATCCCCACAGGAAGATGCTTTTGCAAGGCAAAAATTCCTCAGGCAGTCTTAGGAATACCTCTTTCAATGCTGTATAGATACAAAGGCATCATTACAGTAAGAATCAAACTACAACTATAAAATATGCTGGGTTTTTTATACCAAAATATATACTACCCACATTACAGACCAATAATGTAAGCTTTATAAACAGAAGAAGACAGATGCATATATCTCTGAAAACACCTAGACGAGGATCAGTTTAAAAGAGACTTAACTGCTAACATCCATGTTCCTATCCAAAGCATAAAATTGCTAAATCATTAAAGAACATCATAAAAATACATCATATACTGTACATTACATAGTTTGAGCTTTCCTTTCAACCCAAAAATATTTTCATTATCAATATTTGGTGAGAGTTGTATGTAATGCAGACCCTTAATCAGCTTTCCTCAATCAGAAATAGTATTTTGCATGCAGTATGATCAATCCTCAAATATTAAAACATCATTCTAAATGGGCTTTTAAAAGAACCTTAGCCTCTTCTATCCTGATTGAACAGAAAGCTTGAAGTGATAACAAACAGCACAATTAATGCAGAAGGAGAAATACAGCCTGTGCCTACTTTTAATATTTGACTAAATCTTGTTAAGAAATTTAAAAAAAAATTACTGCATGAAAAAAATAAGAATCAAATTAAGTTCCTCATACTATGAGTTTGGAACAGGGCAATGAAGTCATTGCACACTAGAAATTAAGGAAGTGTGAAAACAAAAAGAGAAATCAACAGATAACAAGGAACTGGCTGGAGAGCAGGATTTCTGAGGAACATAAAATGCAGCTCATTTAGACCTGCTGTGCCAAAACCAACCTCCGGGACTGCAGCACTCACTTGTCATCCTCTGCCAAACAGAGCTTTCTAGCTCTCAGTCTGCCCTACCAACAAGACCTGTTCGTGCACTCATGTTTGAAATGGACAGAATATTATCACTAATTCACCTGAATTACTAATATAACTTTTCAACACTGTGTTGGAACTGATGCACAGGTAAGAACAATGGAAACTGGTGTCTGTCTCAACAACAGGACCATTATACCTGCCTGACCAGCAAGTATTAAGTGAATACTTGCAGGATTCAGTGAGTTAATAAATTCCTTATTTCTTCATTTCTGAATGATTTTTAAGAGTCTTCTTTGGCCACCAAATTGCTAAGAACACAGACACAAGAATTACTTTCTTCTTTCCTAATCAGCAAAATAACAAGAATATACCATGAGGATTAAACCTTAATTGAATTGCCAAAAGCTTAGAGCAAAATAGGCTGTAGTTGCAAATGGAAGCTCCCCCACAGAAGATAGGCAGAAGGGGAAAGAACAAGTTAAGGGGAGCAATACAAATACAGATCATGGCTAAACTTGAGATCTAGCTGAGCTGGATCCAATCATCCCTGCAAAGATGTCAGCAAAGAACTTCCCAGTGCCCTGTGTTAGGGGTCATATAATGAGGTGTCAGGCTTAAGTGCCTGTGGTGGGCAGGAGGAATGGTAAAGCACAGCACATGGATTTCAGAGGGGCACTGCAGGAACCCAGCAGGGTCTGGCTGTGCTCATTGGCTCTGTCTCAGCATCTGCCACGCTGACACAGCCTGATTCCATGCAGAACCTTTCATGTTTATCACCTTAAGCAGAAAAACAGATGAACTGCTTTGGAGAGCAGGTTAGACTTAGGAGATGAGTGTCAGAACACCAATTTGAGTGCAGCCTAATGAACCTGATTGCAGCCAGTTCAAAAATCCTTTTGCCTCTGCAAATCTCTCCATGTACCATTCAGATAAACAACAACAGATGACAAAGTTGACTGGATATGCATTTCCCAAGCATGAGTAAAAGAATAAATGAGGCATTAGTAGAACTGGCAGTTATGCCACACTTTTACTGATCAAAGCACCTCTTCTATACTAGGTTTCTGCTAAACTGCTGACATTTTCAACATGGAAAATGTGAACAAAAATAAAGCAAGAACAATACACACAAACCAAGGTCACTGGACCACCTCAAATACAGCATTTATAGACCTCGTACAAAATAAATATAAAATTCATTTATAGACCTCACTCAACTTCTTCCATGCACTCATTCCTACAAATTGCCTATGAATCTAATTCTTCATTGAAAGGGGAAAGACATCTTGATAACTAGCCTGGGGGGAGGGCATGAGTAAAAAAGAAAACAAAATAGAAAGAAAACATATCCTTCCCTAATGTCTAAAGATCTCTTCAAGCAATCTTGAGATACTGCTATGATAAAAGCCAAAGCTGATGTTGCTTCAATTAAAAAGAGTACATTATACTCATCTGCTTACAGGAGAGGAAACCTCCTTGAAGTCCACATACCGGATGCAAAGATAGCCATTCTTCTGTCTTGAGGTAATATTTGATTCAAGTCTGAATGCCCTCCTCATCTTTCATCTCTTGCTTGATCCCAGGCAACTGGCAGAGAGAAGGAAGCACAACCTTTTGAGCCAGCAAGCAGACGAAGGGATCACAAAGAAGTGATGAAGGACCCAATCGGCTTTTTGTTTCCATGTTGGAAGGTGAAGACCATGAAAGAATGCATTAAGCTCCTCCCTGGGGCTGAAACAAACTGTAACAAACTCCTGAGCATGTCTTTTTGGGGCTCAAAGGGAGACCCAGTAAGAGAATCAAAGCAAGTATCAGGTTCAAAAAACAACCAACCAAAAAAAAAGAGATAGAGCTAAGGCCTTGTTTTGAAAGTGCCCTTAGAAATCTGAACTATCTGAACTGCACTGTAGACAGCATGACAAAAGACCTACAATCCTAATCTTTAATACACTTACCAACAAGAGCTAGGATACAAAATTTCAGACTGCAGTACAGAATACTCAAGACTGCATTAGAAAGGCAGAATCTTGGAAGTAGAATGCAAGATAACTTCTCCAAATCTGCACCATGCAAAATTTTAAGATTTATTGCACTATATACAGTAGAAAGAACATGAGAAAGCAGATTAAAGACAGAATCACAGTTATCCATAACAATTATTTTTAAAGTCTCCTGGCAAACCAGATAACTTGATAAACTGCACCTACAAAAAATAAAGACAAAATGAAAATCAAGTTTAATGTATCTAAATATTATGTATTCCAGGTCCAACATGCAGCCATTGAGATGACACTGCTGTGCTGAAACTTTGCCTTTTTTTTTTTTTCCTTAATTCTGTCCACCACTTAGAGAGTCACAGTCTTAACAGTTATATGCATCCATTGTCTTCTTGGATAATGATCAAATCTATTCAGATATATTTGAAAGACACTCGACAGTTGGGTGCTTAGTAACATTAATCAAAACATCATTTTCTGCTTCAAGATCATCATGGCAGATCCTGTGCATTGAGCTTTTGCCTTCTGCACGTCGCTCCTTACACAAGATATTGACCTGGGGGACTGCTACTACTGTCACTTCTTTAAACAGCACATGCCCAGGCTGGAGCATTCCACCTGGTTATACTGAGCTGACAAAAGTAAATGCAAACATTCAAGTTGGAAGAGACCACAGCAACAGAAGTCCTGCAGATACAAGGAGAAATAAAAATTCCCTACTGTCACCACATGAACTGTGGAAAAGAGACTCCTATAAAAGGCAGTCCTATTTCTAGGAATGAGTATCAGTGTACTGAATTCTGTGTCTATTTTAGGGCATGACAGAACAGATGTAACTTCGTTTATTGGAGAGGATTCTTCCCATCTAATTACATAATGGCAGCACTTCCTGCATTGGTTTTGAGGGGAACTGGAGAAGAAGAAATTAAAAAGCAAGGGAAGACCTACTAGTCCAAAAATAAATAAAACACAAAACTACATGCACACTCCTACTCCCCAAGACCACTTTCCTGGAGCAAAATCCCCTCTGAATGATGAAGACAGCTCTGTCAGGTATCATCAAAATTCTACTATCACCAAAAAAACTTCTAAGAAGGGCTTCTGTGCCTTCCCACTCCCCATCTTACAAATGGCAGCTGGTGTGATAAAAGATACTGTGTCCTGCTGATATTAACTCCAGAAAGTCTGGGACACTCGGAGTTTTTTTTCAAGCTACGCTCCAAGCAAAAAAGATTCAGTGAAAACTGACAGTTATTTCAGAAAAAAAACTTTTAGAAATTCAGTCTTCAAGCACTGCTGCCCAAAGTGAAGCCAGATACGGTGAAATTCATCTCAGTATGCTGAAGCAATCTCAAACTGCTTCCTACCATATCTGAAGCCTCATAAAAGTCAAAGAAGTTCTGGAAGAACCTCAGGCATTCCCTGTCAAACTGGGAGAAAGTAACTCACCCAAGTGGGTCAGTCCTGCATCTAACACTGCCCAATACTAAAGTAACTCAGATGATACAACAAAGAAAACTTCTGTTAAATCTGCAACTTTGACAAAACCTGAAAAAAGTCTAACATGATAGAAGACAGGATTAGGATTCAAAATTATTTGGACAAATTGGAAAAATCAAGTAAGAAAGATTTAACTAAAGAGAAGTGCAAAGTCACAGTGCTAATGAGAGTAATCAACTGCAGAAATATCAGAAAGATCAGACTCAACTGGGTACATTGCAGTGCTGCAGAAAATAGTAAAACAGACCGGTTAAGTTTGATACTGTCTGCAGTTCACAAACTCAAAAGGATGCAAAACGAGAAGTAATATATTTAAGACATGTGGAAGGTTATCTGGCTTGTTTGGGTACTACACGACAAGAGAAAATTAGATCAATTTGATTGCAAAGGAAATGGGAGTTGGAAGACAAAATTCCAGTATCAGAGAGCTAGGAGATAAAATATATCAGGGTAGTTGGTTTTACTCAGTCCAGAGACTAAGTGAAGACACATACATCATCACCAACTATGCAAGAAGTTGTTACTCACTCTAACAAAATGTATTATGCATATTTACTTTGGCTGGTTAAAGTATTAAACTGGAAAATTCAGAAACCGAGATTTAACTTATATGCTAGGAAAAGAAAAAAAATCTAACAATAGGTTTAAGCAAACATGGACAAAGATGTATGAAACCTGCCATCAAAAATTTAAGATTATATTTTGTGAAGGCAATGGCTCTCAAACTTGTTCAGCCAGAGGACCAGTACAAATCAAACCTCAAATTTTATTAATACCTATTGAAACTGAAAAGGCAATTTAGTACATATTGTAGCATACCACAGAGCATTTAGTTAGAAAAGCATGTGCAAGAATTGGTTTTGGTAGGTGTTGACCCTGTCAAACGTAAGAGAATACACTATGTAAGCATTTCTCTACCGTTTAAATTTAAAGACCACTTGGCATATTAGTAAGGAACCCATGAATCACTATTTCCTGGTGTTTTTCAGAGGAGAGGGGACAATAAATAAAGTAATAACTGTTGCACATCACTTCTTAAAATGGCAGACAGAGATTTAAAAAAAGTAATCTGAAATGATGGAGCAGTGAACATGACTCATAACCAAAGTATTGCTGCTTGAACACTTTAAAGATATTTCACTCATTTTTTATGGTTTCAATATGTTAAGATAACAAACAAGAAAAAAACATGAAAAATAATTATGGAAGTCAGTCTGCCTATCACAGACAAGTTTCTGGTAAGCTCTAGTCTCAAGAGTACTTTCTTAAAATAAAAAAAAAAAAAAAAAAAAAAAGATGCCCTAGCACTTTAGCACTTAGCCTGAAGGACCCAACAGAAGGAGTTTAATTACAACTTCTTTTCTAAAAGGTTTCTATTAACAATCTGCTAAGAATATGAATTTCTCATTTGTCACTGGCACTATGTCAAACTTGGTTAGTTTTCAAACAAGCACATTTACAGGTCATGTGTATATCCAATAATCCAACACTCTTTTAGCCTACAGATCAGTCCCCTAACCAAAGAGTACAATTACCAGACTTGGTGATTTAAACTCCCAGCATAATATGAAAAAGCACTGAATACTTCAGACCCTAGAAAAATCACATTAAAATATCCTGCAACTGGAATTTGGGAAAGATTTCCTAGATTATTTCCACTTCATTAATTCAAACCATTCACTTTTATCCTTTACTTGACATAAACTTACAGACCTCTCAGTCTCCTCCAAGTTACAATTTACCAGAAAGACTTTAAGGCAAGCAGCTTGGGCAGGAGCTAAGCAGCACCCTACAGTGACTGACTGTCATCTAATGTGCATGTGAGGAAGAAGGAGAGGTCATCACTGTAAGATGACCTAGACAGAGCTAGGCACAGATTTCTACCAGCTCAGATGGTAACAAATCTAATTATTCATTCTTTTAACTATTTGGACTTAATCAAAGTAAAAGCTCCAAACTGAGTAAGACAGAAACAGACTTTGTACATGGCTGATGTCAATTCTCACTGTTCCAAATCTGGGTTGGGCTGCCTCCCCTCCTCCACTCTTCATACAGGCTTAGGTGAAAAGCTTTTGCAATGTACTACCCAAGTTCATGAGTTTTGTGTTGGAATGACCCAATGAAAACAGGAAGCTATTTGTAATACTTCTTTAGGTATCCCATAAATCCCAACTTCAGCTGTAACTGACTTACCTTTCCTGCAATTTGAAAGTACTAAGCTTTGTTAATGAAGACTAGCTAAGGGACTAGAATCCTAACCAACCTCTCAGAGTCACTACAAGACTTCATTTTCATGTCAGTAAAAGTGGCACATGAGCCATGAGAAAGTGATAGATGAAATGAAATATGTAACCGCTGAAAAAAAAGAAGAAAATATAAAATGGCTAAAAGTTGTCCATAGTTTAAAAAAAAAAAAAGATGACACCAGGAAAGACTAGAGAGATTATTCAAAGTAAAAAGTGTGGAACAGACACACCTGGTTGAGGTCTAAATTGATATTCTGCTCTTCTAACAGTTCTTGAGAAAAACATTTATCAACTTTCCAAGTAACTTAGACACAGATTTAAAGCAGCTGTGCTAAAAAAAGGAAAAAAAACCCAAAACCCTATAAAAACCAACAAACCACTTCCTCTCACACACAGCACAAAGAACAGAGATGATGGTACAGTGCTAATCTATATATAAAACGTTAATTCCTTCCTACACAGGATCTTCTGAAAGCGGACATAAATTTGAAAAGAGTGGACTTCATTTTACTAGTATTTTCATCTATTCAAAGACTAGATATTTTTGATTTGAAGAAAAAAAATGGAATTCAAATGATGTATCAGTTTTACTCCAGCAATACAAGGCATGGATTGGGATAAAGCTCAAGCTTTATGAAGAATAATAGTTTAATGCTATATAAACTATGCCTATTTTTACTCACTAGTTTTAAATCAAGTCCATAATACCCCTTTTTCTAAACTTTACATAAAAACTGAGGTAAAACTAAAAATTTTAAGGAGAACAGTAACTTTTGCCCAGTTTTCTCCCTCTTCCTGAGCTGATATGGACATCTTGTTTCAGCAGTTCTTATCACACAGAGCTTACTAGCTCAGCATTTAAAAAAAATGTTTGACAGGTCTCAAAGAACTGCAGGAACTTAATTTGACAAGAGGTGAGAGAATGTCAATACTGGCAGAGAACCCCATTAAATTATCTGTACCAAGGGGACATTAAGAAGAGATTAAATGAAAGAAGATGAGAGAAGGCAGTGAAAGAAATCAATAATGAGTTTACTAAACAATTGCCAATGAGAATATTGTAGCACTGGAAACATTTGGAAGACTTCACTGACTGCAGGTATTTTCTCTTTTTTTTTCTACTTACCTAGACCTTTTTGTCCAGGATTTTTAGCAAAGTTAAAAGTAAACTGATAAAAATCTTTGAACTTTGCTGGATCCTTTAGCTCTTGTTCCAACCTTGGCAATAGAGCTTTTAGCTTTTCTGTGGTGTCACACCTGTTCAAAAGAAATTACATTATTTACATATATTTAAAATTTCTTCCTACTTTCCCCCCATCTTTGTATGCTTTAGTTTAAGAGCAAAACAAAAACAGTGGTTAAGACAAAAGATATTATCTTTGTGGATAGCATTCTTTAAAATATAAATGCTCATGTGCCTTTACTAAAGAATTTTAAGTGGAACATTATGTACTGGCATCCATTAGGTACACAATGCAAACAGGATTCAGTGGTTCATCTTATTTTCTATCTCTTGATGAATTTCTGAACAGATGCTATTCTATTCTTAAAGAACACCCAATCCTCACTGAACTCTGTTACTCCTTCCCCTGAGACAGATGTTGTAACACAAGTGTGTGGTTTTGCTTTAATCTAGATAGACATTGCTTATTCCCTGCTCTCCTGAAAAAAGAGCTTCAGAAAACGTTTTTTACATTTCATCTTAACATTTGAGGACTTTCCAGCTAAATAAAGTATTATTTGCAGTCATTCTCTCCCCATCATAGAACACTTGAGAATAAAACTGAGGAACAAAATGAGCCTTGAATGATAGCCTGAAGGCTGGCAAACTATTTCACAGCCTGGCACAGGTAAGCTCAGACAGAATCCACTTACTGAAATTCTAACAGAAACACATCTGTGAATAACACCACCAAAACATTTTCAGTGAAAACACCTGAGCTGACAAATGAATATTCAAAGTTTACAAGGACATTACCAATATCTTGAATTGTACCCAGAATCTCAAAGTGAAGCAAATGGATTTCAAAAGCAGCAGTTATCACAACTAACACTGTGTATTTGGAAGTCCTCCATAGTTAAATGTTTGTATTTATTTTAACGATTCGAGAAAAATTCTATTACAGGATGAGTAACTATAACAAGATCCATAAAACATAAATGCAGTTTTAACTGTCTTGCACAGTACAGACAAAAATAAGCATTTTTCTGGCCTCCAGCAGTACCAGGAGGAGAAAAGAAAGAATTCTGCCAACAGTCTTCAACTGAGAAGCTCAGATTGGGAGCTTCTTTTAGGGACTTGATCTAGACAATAAATTTACCTTCTCATATGCATCCTAAAGATGCTGAGTGATCTAAGCCTTGGGGAATGTCTTTCCATTCGACTGCTCACTTGTCTTCATTGCTAAAAATCACAGACACTGTGCCTCCAAGTACAGAACAAAATCATTCCAAATTCTCAGTAAGTGCTGTGGCAAGTGGGAACAGCCATATTATGCTCCTAAGAGCAGCTGTTGTTCCAAGAACAGGTGGTTTAGCAAATGCTTTTTAATCACTTTTATGGGAAAAAAAGCTGGCAACCTTTAATATAATAGCATGAGCACTTAATTTCTGTCCATGGTTAGAAAATCATAATTATTCTTGTAATTTCTACTCAAAGCTACCCAGTGGGACAAAACAAAGCAGTGAACTTCAGATGGTATCAGAAGTTCTTTCATCACAATTTCCTAAAAAGGAAAGCTTAAAAAGAAATCAATAACTGATGAGGTCAGTAACATCAGACTGCTAAAATCTCTGCTCAAGAAACAACCAACACGTTTTCTAAAAGCTGGTCTCTCTTAGAAATGTATTGATTAAGGTGCCATTCTAAGATCAAATGAAATTATTTAGCTACAAAAAAAGAGGAACAAGTAAAAAACTGTACTTATCCACCCATTTAATGCAATCTGTTAAAAAGAGTCATTTGACATCTCTAAATATTAGAAATGCTGCTCCTCTTGCAAGGAAAAGTTATACACAAAATATTATTTTATGATGATATATGCTTGATGTTATTGGTAAGCAGAGACAATGTCCAAAGCTTATTATCCAGAACAGCTCCATAACCCACAAAGTTACATCAGTTTATCAGTTGCATCACAGTTGGACCAATCTATTCTAGTACCAATATCCTCATTTTTATATCAATTCCTCATAGGTATTTTGTACAATTGAAGTATCTAGTATGAAAGAGAGGAAAGTATAGGTGGTAAAATGGACAAAAAGAAAGATGGGTCCATTTGTTGGTGGCAATGTAAAGGGAGAGAATTGAAGGCTCTTTTGTGTTTTCTGATTTCTTTTCTGCTTCAACACTGACATTTTTCACCTTTCATACACCTCCAGTGACTTCCAGTTTTTAACAGCAGGAGGTCCAACTCAAATCCTTAACACAAATATGCATATGCTTACTATGAACTACATAAAAAGATACATGAATCACCTGACTCCCTTGCTGTACAGGTAGAAATTGTTTTGCTTCCCCCCTACTGTGGTCATTAAGGCTTTGCAGAAAAGCACCAATTCAAGGAAGACAAGACACTACAGGCATTTTGCACCTGTTAAGCTTGGCACTAGCCTCAACAGCTTTTTAAAGCTTCACACAATTTAAGTGAAAATGTTTTGAACAGAAACACAGTTCAGGCCTTACATTATAAACTGTGCAGAAATGGATACTTACCCCAACTCTGTCATGCCATCAATAAATTCCTTTTTACTGAATTCACACTGTGTAGCTGCCCTGAATTTCCATGCCACAACCAGAACACTGATACTGGCTGGGTCCAGGCTTAAATCATCACAGAACTGCTGAATCCCATCAATGCCAATTTTATTTTCATCTTGTGGGTCTGCAGTTCAAAATACAAATATGAGAATTGTAATTATTTCTAAAACATATTAACAAATAATCATCTGACAGCTCTGATATGCTGCATAATACAGGTAATCATTTTTTTATAACCTTCACAAATGTTTCCACTTGAAGTCTAGATATTTTTAAAACAGAATCAGTAAACAGATTAAGTGTTCTAAACTTACAGAGAAATTGGTTTGCAACTTTGAACTTACCTGCTGACATCAACTAAATAATTTTCTTTTCCCTACACAATCCCCTATAAAAGATTTGAGTTAACTCAGGAAATGCTGCCTATATTTAGAAATAGTAAGAGTGATAAGTACATCAAAATGTACAACATATTTATATTGGTCAGTGTGCATTAAGCTTAAAAAAACCCCCAAACCAACCCAAACCAAGTCCAACAAAAGTACACCTACCACAATAGACCCCAGATTTTTTTTCCCAATAGTGACATATGGGTATGTACTATATCTATTTAACACATTTAAACATTTTGAGGGTTTAATTAAAAGTCAGGGAAATCACCAAAATGTTGTTCAAACAATGCCTTAGCATAACAGAGTCTTAAGCTAATTAATACTATTTAGTACAAGTGAAACATAGTTTCCCCAGTAGTACCTTTCTGAATGTTGACAGATGCCTTATAATAATTCTATGACAAAATACTCTCTTGAAAAAGCCCCCAAACAACCCCCTGCATGTAAACTTAAGATAATTGGAGAAGAAAAAATCAATTGAAAACAAAAGAAAATAAACCCAAACCTCTAGTTTCCAAAGCTTGAGACTTTACAAACCACAAAACTGTCTTTCCCAGCTTTTGAGAGGAAGACATTTCAATATCATAAGTTGGACTATGTAAAAAAAAGCATCTCTTGAGTAGATTTAATACTAACTTCTTAAACTGCTACCATTTTCAACCATTCTATTTTCAAAGTCCTGATCCAAGAAGTTGATTTAAAAAAAAAAAAAAAAAAATCAAGCCTAGATAAACCCTTTTGAATTTTTTTTAATTCTTAAGCTAAGATCTCTTTTACTTTTCCAGCCAATATTACAGTGAAAGAAATTGTAAATTCCAGAGAGGAAGTTAATTTGGCAAAGAGACTTACATCTGTTAAACTAAGAATTATACCCATGGTATAATTCAGGGACCTTCGATCCCAAGTAACAAGTAAATATATGTGTTCAACTACTTCTAAGACATGTAAAACACATTTCTTGTGTATTTGGGGAGTAATTGCAGAACTGAAGGCAAGATGTGCACTGTCTTGAAATCAGTGGAAAAATTCTGGTGGATTTCAACATAGACTTTTCATCCCTATCATATTTCACATCATCCAGGCAACTAGTAACAAAAATGCAAGGGTTGTTTTGACAGAGTTGCTCAATAAACAGGTAGGAAAATGAAGAAAAAACAGCACAGAAAAAGACATTTCAGATTTCAAGTATAGTGCACTATTCTACAGGCTTTCCAGAATGAACAAAGGAATCCCTTACTGTTCAGGGGTCAGTGACTCAGGTTTAAGCCAGATATGAATCAATGAAAGGTGCTTAACCAAAACTTCTGTAGTCTTCTGGCAAATCTTGTGAAAGTGTTTAATGTTTACACCTACAGTGTTTAAGTGCCAGAACTGCAAAGGTGTGCTGCTAACTAAAACACTGACATAAACTGGCTAGACTTGCTTTCACTAAAGTCAGACGGTGCAGTTTGCTACTGCTAGAAATTCATAAATAACAAATAACATTCATGATAATCTTCTTCCATGTCTTAACAGCATTTATGAATTTGAATATATTTTCAACCCATCAATTTCCAAAACTGACATTCAAGGAGCAAACAAAAGATTCAGATATATGTATATGCTCTATACATACACATATATATGTTAACATATGCATAGGCATATACAAACCAAAACATGGTTCTCTGAGTTTTGTCTCTGGGTTTTTGTTTTCACAAAGAAATACTATAGCATTGCTGCCTCTTTGTCCCTACATAATTCATTAGCACACAATAATGAAGTACTAAAGAATTCCTACACTTAAAATAGAACAGATTATGTAAAGAAGAACAAAAATGCATGCCATATATTTCAATTAGAAAAGTACATAAAATCATAGTTGAGTAGTGGTTAGGAGTTCATGTTTTCAAACATGAGATGCATGGATTTCAACAGCAGCTAGCAATGATTCCAGCCTGCACTGCTCCAACATGAACAACGCACACCCATGTCAGATGGCTCCAGCTCAGCAAGCACTGTCACTTGGATTACATACTTTCTTATATTTAAATGCCTATTTACTGTTGATCGTTTAAACAACGACGTAAAATGAAACTTGGAAAAGAAACAACTCTGCCTTTAATCCATTTTCCTGTGGTTTTCCCTCCAAACCTCTCTGAAAAGGCACATCACTATTGCTGCAATTTGACAGCATGAAGGAATTAAATAAGGATGTAATTTCTAGTTCTTGAGTTTTCTTATCTGACTGTTTTGTCACACTCCTATCTGTAATGTTATCAGAAACATTTTTGATTTTAATGTATAGAAATATTATTGTCTCTCAACAGAATGAATTCCCCCAAATATAAGCATAAGAACAATATGTATTATTCTGCCATGGAAAGTCCATCATACACATTTAAGAGCAGCTATTGGCAAAAAAATCACATAAGTTGCATAATAAACTTTGCTACAATATTTGACAGCTGGCACTTTTTCCTCGCTGGAAGTTTAATTTCCTATTTTTAAAGTCTAAAGAAATCTCTACAGAAGTTGCGTACAGATCATTAAGATAAGAGTGAAAAAAGGTTTTAAATTATCTTATTACTATAAACACACAGTGAGAAGCAAAAGCTAGCAAGCTTTAATTAAAACTCTTTAGAAATGGTAGAGGGAAAAGCAGGAAAACTTCTCATAATTTAGAAAAAACCAAAACAAAATCCATAACAACAACAACCCCAAGCCGACCAACCAAAAACTCCCCAGAAAATGAAACCTTACCTTTGTATCGATTATATAATTGTTCTAATTTCTTCTTGTCTACTGAATTTTTCATGGATTCTTTGTAGTACAAGTCTGGATTCTGGAAGTAGTTGTCTGTTGCCACTTCTAGTTTCCATTCATTCTGTGTTAAGCAGTATATAGCAGTCCTTTCACCAGCCTGGGTAAATGCCATAAACTGGCGGACCTTGTCCTTCTGGGATGATTTAAGTTTATGCTTTGGGATGCAAAAGAAGCAGGAAAGCCAATGAAGCTAATCCAGAAGTTTGTTTCAGCATTCTACTACTAATGCCTATCTTTTAAAGGTTTTAGTTTTCTTGTTGATGACAACTTTCACTTCAGAATTACAGGAAGATAAAGCCTTGTTCTTCTGCAGTTAAACAGACAGCATTTTCTTCTGAAAATTGAAATGACAGCATCTATACATACATTTTTAGCAGCACATATTCTGTCAGTAACAAACTTGTATTTCTGCTTTATTGCTCACATATGCTGACGTTTTTTCTGTTCTGTAACAGCAGTAAACACAAGTTTCGTCATATTACAATATGGTTATCTTCTGAAAGATATGCCTAGTGGTTATAAAAAAGAGAAATTAAAAAGGTGCAACTTACAGAGTCTCAAATTCTGAGTAAGTCCATACATGGAGAAAAAATAATCAAGAGTTTTCCTAGTATTTTCTTAGCAACAATTAACAATGCAAAGTTTAATCAGTCATCAGCTGAAAAAGGCAGAAGCATTTCTCATATAATTATGTCATAAAACACTGCCAACAGAAGACATACGGCAAAAATAAAATAGATGAAGTGGACATACTGGAGACTGCTGAATGTTACAATGAAACTATAAGATTGATGTAAATGTGATCTAAAACTTTAAGTAAACTTTGAAAAATATGGTTATACTACTAACACATTAAACAACAAAAGAACTGTTGCAGTGGTCTACAAGAATTAATATGATGCTTCTCTCAATTAAAGCAACCACATGGAGACAATACCCCTAAACTTCTGGAACACCCAAGAGGTAGGAATGGGTATTTTACAGGGAGTAAATTTGCTAGTAACATATTTCAACATTATTCTTTACATGAAGTTGGAAGCAGAAGGAGATAGTCTAAGTCAAACTCTGTTTTTTATTATATTTTGTACCTTCCAATTTTGTTAAACCATACTTAACACATGTTCTGGGCCACCAATTAAGCTAAGAAATTTGTATAAATTCCACACTACAGCTCAAATCAGCAGGTGGAACGGAAAACTTACAAATCTCTTAAAAGAGAACTGAATCCTGATCCAGTGAGCAGTAAACATGGATCCATCTTTCAGCTTACTTTTTATCTCTTGTACCCATATGGACATCTTGACTAGAGATGGTCCCGAGACAAGAAACACATCATGTAAACAAGATAAGGATTTTGGTCTTTCATACAGAATTTTTCTATTTAATATAAGAAGAAACATGCTGGGTTTCTTTTTCACAAGAAATACGTACAGAGGGAGGAAAAACGTGCAAAATATAACTACTACATACTTTGTTAAGTAAATAACTAATAATCCTTTGGCTGTAAGCTCCAGCCTGCCTCCAAATTTTCATGAAGGTCTAGCTAAGGGAGTCTCTGCACCTAGATCTTCCTCAGTTACATAAACTCCTTCTGGGCAACAAACTTAGCGATAATTACTTCAAAACAGAGGACTCTGCCAACAACGCCAAAGCAAACCCCACGTCCTCTTTCAAGCCTAGTTAACGCCAGGCATTTACGGGTATTTTCTAGCGAAATGAAACACTGCATTATTTGAAGCGATAAGAAACACACAAGTCTCTCCAGCCCACTACCCTGCCACGTAGCACGGTTCCTACCGCTCATCCGCGGCCGGAGCCCTGCAGCGGGAGCGGCACCCGCGCACCTTCCCCGGGGCCGGGGCGGCTCTGGAGCTCCTGTCCCCAGCACGTCCCCTCGCTGATGGCACCCGGACAAGGATGCGCACCTCGCATTCAGGCACAGCTCAACCACGTTTCTGGAGCCCTCTCCCAGCGCTAATGACACTGTACAGCACACCCCAGGGAAGCGCTGAAGGTGCTGCAGAGGCACCAGGAGAGCCCTTCCTTCCCGAAACAGCCCCGGCCGACCCAGCAAGGCAATTTGTACCGCACCTTTCCCACCGCCTCCGGCTGCACCTGCCGCGTCCCGCGGCGGGGAAGGGGCCGGTGGGAGCGAGGGACTCGCAGCTGCGGTGACCTGCCCCGCCAGCCCCAATCCCAAAAAAGGGAAAGGTACGCGCTGCGCCGGCTGCCTGCGCTCGAAATACCCGCGGCGGGGCCCGGCCCCCTCCCTTCCCCCGCCGCCCCCGATGACCTTCCCCGCTCCCGGTCCGGCGGAGGAGGCGGCGGGAGAGCGACTCCGCAGGGGGGTGCGCGTCCCCTTGTCCCCGCGCCGCTCGTCCCCCTCGCCTGGCGCCTCCCCGGGCAGGGTAACGGGGCTCGGCGCGGCGGGAGGTGCAGGGGCGCTCAGCTCGCCAGCCCGGGGGGTGCCGGGGGGCTGTTCGAGGCTCCCCCTCCATGGTTTCACCGCCTCCCCTCCCCCCCGGGCTCGCACAACCTACCATTTTATCACCGGCGCTCCCACCAACTTCACCGCCCGGCGCCGCCTCCCGCGCAGGCGCGCACCGGCCCGCCCGCGCCGCCTCCCGCCGGGGAGCGCTCCGGGCACGGGCTGCAGAGGCGGAGCGCGGGGTCGCGGTGCGGAGCCCGCAGCGCTGCCGGGGGGGAGCGGCGGCGGCCGCGGCGCTGGGGCAGCTGCGGGGCCGCTGGGGGGCCGCGGCTCCGACTACAACTCCCGGCGTGCGCCGAGAAGCCGCGGTGATGTTTCCCGCCGCGAGGCGGCGCTCGGAGCGCGGGTCCCGCCCAGCTGCGCTCCAAGGCGCCGCCCCGGCGCTCGAGCACCGGCGCGGGGTGAGGGGCGGCCGCAAGGACGGGGCTCCTCGATGCCCTCCGCCAGCGGCCGCCGCCCACTGACGCCCGTGCTCGCCGCCCTGCGATCCCGCCCTTCGCGCCCCGCCGCTGCGGGCCTTCCTCCGTACCTCAGGTGAGCGTGGCTGCCGGAGCGCCGGGCGGGGCGGCCGCCTCTTTTCCCCCGTCCCTCCGCCGCCATGAGGGAAAGGGAGCCGGGCCGGTCGCCCCCGTGCTCCGCTTATCTCCTTCTGTTCTCCCCTTGTGCCCCGGCGTCCGCCCGGCCTGCCGCAGGGAGCGGCGCCGGGAGCTGCTCAGGTGCGAGCGCACCGGCGCGGGGGTGCCGGGCGGGCACGGCCCCGGCTGGCCCGCGGCTCCCGGGGAGGAGCTGGGACTGGGAAAGGGGCGAGTGGAGGCGAACCCACAGTCGTGGAAGGACTTGCAAGAGGGATCTGGAGGCAGGGTCCGGTATGATCAGCTTGATGAAATCTGGTGCTACAGTGTCGTGTTCAGGACGGAAAAAGGAGGAAGATGAGCTGCAATCCAGCAGGAAGCAAACGCTGCTTAAATAAAGACTCTCCCTCTGATTTGATACTTACTGGTATTGGTGGTGAATGGAGAGGAGTGATAGTTTTTTGCCTTGGTTTGTTTTTTGTGGTTTTTTGGTTTGTTGTTTTTTTTTTTTTCTGTGCTCAGCGTCATATCATTTATTTGGGTGCGTGAGATCTTTATTCCCTTACAGGCTTTTGAGCACTGCCCCAGGTGTCACTCCTCTAAACAGTTTTTGCTAGCCAGGTAAAAAGCACTGAAACAAAACTTTCCCATGTGTGAACCACAGTGCTAAGTTTGCACAGCGCAACAGGGAGTGAACTTTGCTGGTGTAAATCTCTGCTCAAAATTTAGTTAGGTGGTTTGATGTGTCACGTAAGACATTCAGTACAGTCTTTTGCTTACCTTGGATATACACTGGGTGTTTTCTTCTCCCTCTTTCTTGCAGAAATAGGTTGTAATATATATTTAGCAAAATCTCTGCCCCAAGCGTACTAAACAGGAAGAGCATTACTTTGTATATATGAAGAAATATTTCCTTAAATTTCCTTCTAGAACTTTGCCAGGTGGTGGGGATTGTTATTTTCCTGGTTCCTTAAAAGTAGTAAGCCCCACAGCTTTATCAAAATTCCAAAATGCTTGTACTTTATTATTTTTTTGGCATTATACTGATGTGATATGCTTTTACTACTTTGATTGCACTTTCAGTTCTTAATTTTAAATGTTTTAGTTCTTTGTGTTATTAAACTCTAGCCCACAGTCAACTATTAGTAACTAAATACTTTGGGTCACATTTCATGCATTGAAAAAAGAAATAAACCAACCCACAGACAGATTTTGTCATTCCTCTCTGAAACAGAGATGGGAGGGCACTTTAAAAAATGAAGGTAAATGCGTGACTACATTTGCCATGTTCCCTTCCCATGGAATCACAGAATGGCCTGGGTTGGAAGGGACTGTAAAGACCGATGGCTCCAACCCCTCTGCCCTGGGCAGGGACATCTTCTACTAGACCAGGTTGCTCAGAGCTCATTCTATGTATTGATGGCTGGCTCGGGTATCTGGGACTGTGACTACTACTGCCTTGGAGGAAAACAAGATTCTCTGTTAGGCAGGCTGCTTCCAGATGACTGTGTCCATGTGTTGGTTCCTGATTAAGGCTGCTGGCCCAATGATCAAGACCGACTAAATTTTTAGGAAAATAACTGCTGTATCGATGATCTGTTAACATGTTGTGTGTGATGTGAGTTTTTAGAATGCCAAGTACACATTTTTATATATTGGTATGTGTAACTGTGCTGTGAGGGTTTTTATGTTTGTTTGGACTTTTTAAAAAGAAAATGCAACTGTTACTTTGTGTAATAATGTCAGTAGATCCTTCTGGGTTCTGAGGGAAGGAAATTAGTTTTTAAATTCTATCCTGCTTGGTGTTAAAATTAAATACAACAGTTAAAGTATAGATTTTCAAGTAGTTGCTGGGAAATGAACTTAAGAATGAATTGAGTTTGTGTTTTTGTAATTTACTTTAAATTCTTGAAGATCCCTAATAGGTTTTGAAGTAAAGTACCTCAGGGCCCTGCAGCCTTTCAGGTGAAGGAGGTATTTGATCCAAACTAGTAGCACTCAGAAGTTCAGGAAGTTTTGCTGTTCTTTCTTCCACAATTATGATTTTTAATGTAATCTGATTCAGTTAAGTTTTTTTTTTTATTATGTTTTTATTATTATGTTTTGTTGAATGTGTGTAGTTGAGTTTGTTAATGCTTCTAAGACTTTGTAAGTAACAAATGATTATGATACAATGCTTTAGGATAGGTTTTAGAAGAGACAGAAGATTTACTGACAGCTAAGAATAGTGAGTTCTAGTGCTGGGTTGAAATGCAGCCTATGACATCATGGCCTGATATATTTTTCTTTCATATAAGAAGTGCAGATGAGTACCATGTGAAGTGACTAAGCTTTCCAGTCACTGCTTTTAAAATAAGATGTTATCTAGGAAATAGTCAATGGGAAAAAAAAAATCTGTCAGTAACCTTGGACTATTTCTTGGCTTTCATAATTGTTGAGTGAATAAGACTATATGTGTTCTGTTAAAGCTGGTGGTGCTGTGGGCAGTCTTGGATTTATTTTCTACATTTGTTTGATCTAATTACCATGTTTGATAATTGTTTGGTGCTATCTTGCAGCCTGGTGTGCATACTGGAGATGCAGAAACCATGTAGCAGACAGCTTTGAGCAGCTGTGGATTATCAGTTTCTCAAGAGGAATAAAAAGTGAAGGATGAAGGCGACTGGATTTATTTCCCTGTGGACGTTGGTTTCGCTGCCTTGTGGCCCGTTAGCAAACCCCGCAGAACGTGAAGATGTAGTGAAGCATGCAATAAAGCTGCACCGTGGGAAAGGAGCTGTTACCACTCAGAGGAAGCAGTGGGTGTTGGGGAGCTGCAGAAAACTCTCTGGTCTTCTTCGCCAAAAGAACATTGTTCTCAACAAACTAAAAAATGCCATAAGAGCAGTTGAGAAGGATGCAGGACTGTCTGATGAAGAGAAGGTTTTTCAGGTGCACACCTTTGAGATTTTCCAAAAGGAGCTAAATGAAAGTGAAAACTCAGTCTTTCAGGCAATCCATGGCCTCCAGAGAGCTCTACAGGGTGATTACAAAGATGTTGTAAATATGAAAGAAAGCAGTAGACAGAGACTGGAGGCCTTGAGAGAAGCTGCAATTAAGGTTGGTTTCCCCATGTTCGTTGCTAGAGTTTTCATATTCAACTTGTGATTTTAACTTTTTTATGGCACAGTTTCAGTCTGTTTTAATTAAAAAAGATATCTACATGAAACTTGCAGTGTTTACTGTTTAATAACTTTGCCAAGGAAAAAACACAGATGAGTAAGAGTTCAACACAAATACTTAATGGAAAGTTTGAGTTCCCATTTCCCATTAGGTTGAGCACAATCTGCCACTGTATTCTGGACTTGGTAGTGCTCAGACTGTGTACTGAAAGTCTCCCATTGAGAGAAAATGTAATTTAGTGTATTTGGTATTTAAATTGCTCTTTTCCTTTCTCTACCCCTCAGCCACTGGAGGAGTATATTAAGAATTTTCTTTGTTTTCTGTCTTCCAAAAGAAGATGCTGCCTTTGCACAATGGAGGAAGAGAAGGAACAAAAATGTAATTGGCACTTAGCATTTGAGTTGTGAGAGTCTCTGAAGGGCATTTGTGCTAAGAAATGTGCAGACCCTGACAGATGAAGATGGAAAGAAATTGCGTGCGGTAAAGGCGTCTAGTGAATCGTGCCAAGATAGGCTGGTGGAAGTAGAAATTAGGATGTAAACTTGGCAGACTGGAGTGATTCTGTGTAGTGGAAATGGAGACTGAATTACAACAAATTTCAATAGAGGGTAATTTGGATCTAGATGTATTCCAATGAACTGCTTAATATGACTTGTATGTTGATAATTTATGGTAGCGGCAGCCTCTACTGCATAGAAATGTCATAGAAATTGTCATGAGTTGTACTTGATTTTCCACCTTTTTTCTTTCTCAGAGCTTGTAAAATAGCAGCAGTGAGCTATTCCAGAACCTTCTTTCCCATTTACCTAATTCTTGGTAATGTTGCTGTAAAATAATGAAGTAATTTATCCTTGAACTTGAGAATGGTGCTTCTTCTAGAAGGAGGCCTTTGTGTACAATGATGTGTTTTAGAGGTGTGTCCTGTCAAGTTCACTTTTGCTGAAGTGGATCATGTAGGCTTTTTTTGTATTATTAAAATATTTACTTGAGTGAGCAATCTTTTGCACCTTCCTTTTTATGCCATGCATATGGTTATTTATACAGAGTATTTGTGGTTCTAACCTTACAATTGTTGTATAAAGGGAAGCAAAAGATATGGAAAAATGCATGCCAAAAAGATGAAAATTGCAGGGGATACATTTGTTTTGGACTTGTTCTTAGTTCATACGACACACATTAGGGTCCAACTTTGTCCCAGTTTCATTTTACTGTAATGATTACTTTGTTGGTATACTCATAGAACATCTGTTTTTTAAACAGTGAGTGAATGGAAAATACAAATAACTGTAGGGGGTGCTGGACTCTTCCCTTTATTTTACTTCTGTTGAGTAGAAATGCTTGGAAGTCATTAGTGCTGGGATATGTATGTATGTCTCATGTGTTTCTTGCACGTTCTGCTGCTGTGAAAAGATGTAGTGGGATCATTCATGGTGTAGGATAGGGGGACTTAGAAAGAAGCACCGAAGATGGTTTCTGCTTTCTTTTGCTCCAGGATCCTGTTTGGAAGTTCAGGAAAAAGTAACAAAATCTTACCTACTTTGTAATTAGCTTATAATTTCTTGGATGCCTTCTAATCACACATGGGTGGAAAAAAATGACTTGCAAGTATTGCAAAGATGCAACCTCTTCTGCATGTGCTTTTGTCTCTGAATAAATAGTAGAGAGCAATAGCAACTCTGCATTCTGAATCAGCATTGCCCCAAAGTCTTAATCTTACTTCATTCTGCTCATATGTTTTTAGGTGTTCCTATTAAGTACACAGTCCTTATCTGTATTACTTTGCTTAAGAGGTTGCTTGGTATGTACCTCATGATCAAGTGTCTCCAATCCCAGCCTGAGCTGCAGAGCAGTGTTTGTACTGTGGTGTACTTCTGCTTAGCATGTAGCAGGTTGTTTGAATTAACTTGTGCTTTTTATGGACACCATTGCCTGTGGTTGTCCCAGTCTACTGCTGTCGCATTTGTCTCTTGGTTGAAACAGATGCCACTTTAACAGATTACAAAAGCCTTTATCTCCATTAATTGAAGGAACTTGCTGCTAAACTCTTATTTTTTCAAAGCTTTTCTACCTTGCTATTCAGGGAAAGGTAACTTCTTTGAAATTAGTGATTATGTTTAATGTAGTTTGCCTCCAGCACTGTTCAGCCTGTTTGTCTTGGCCAACGGAAGGGGTTGAGATGGGCTCCTTGCGCCCAAAACCTCTTCCATTTTTGAGGGGAAAGAATCTAACCATTATCAATTTCATCTTGTGTTCTAAGTTGTTACTGAATTAGCAGAGAATCTGCAGCCCATATGGGGGCTGTTTCTTACATCTTTTGAGCAACGTCTGCTAGCAGAGAGCAACAGATAGGAAATGTTTTTCCTTGAGGCTGTATGAGGGTGACTGTGTCTCCTACTTATGTGTTGCATAAGAACTAATTGTTGACATTGGGCCAAACACATTAATAGTTACATTCTTCCCAGCTCGAGTTATTTTGGGATCTGGGTAACTTTCACCATGAGGGTGTAACTGTGATAGTTTTAAACACCAACAGACGCCAATACTGTGGTTTCCTCACAATCAGAGGCATTCATCCGACTGTCAGGATTTTAAAAGGGTTCAGCTACAGTTACTGGTTGTACTGAACATATTCTTCTCTTGGCATCAAGGAATTGCCTAAATTATGTGCATGTTCTTGTGGATTCCAAGGGGAAAAATGTCCATCTGCAAATGCGTGGAGGAGGAGACACCCCAGTTATTTAAGCATAGGTGTTTAGGACCATTTAATAAGCTCAGGTTATTGAAGTTATCTATGGACAGTAGGCAGATAAAACCCACAACTTATGGGAGGTCTATGTTCTCTGATTTCTAACTGGATGTGGCAGGGCCAGGGCATCTGGAGACAGCAACTTATGTTTTCTGGGAATTGAGTCAGACCTATAGATTGCTTGCATTTTTTGCCTGTTTTTTTTTTTTTTTTTTCCTTTTTAATAATATTGGCTCTTTAATAGAGCAGAAGGGTCTTTCTCATCCAGGTATTCTCAGCATCCTGAATCTAACTGAAAGGAAGGAGTGCTGCCCTTATGTGTGTTTCCTTATAGCTGTTCTTTCAACAATCTTTAAAAGAATAGAGGCATATAAAGGAAAGAATCTTTTTTCCCCCAAAATCCTCAAGTTGTTCTCTGTCAATACACAAAGTGTTCTGTTTGGTTACTGTCATAGTAACTATGTCAAAGGTGTTAGGCCCAGTTGTTAGTAAATTAAGCTTTTTAGTTCTCTTTTTGAACCTGAAACATCATAACTTTATCAGGGAAATTACTGAAATATTTTCACACCATATCAAACCATATCAGCATATTTTCTCTTTTTATTTCAGAAACCTAGTAATTTCAGAAGTTGTCAGTGCAAGTTGATAAGAGGCCCAAACTGAAATAGTGGGAAAAGTCACATGTTTTAATTTTGATAGGAAAACTGCTTTTTGGGAAACAAGAACAGGAAGCTTGGCTAGAGTGATTGGCTGCTCATGTCTACCCCAGCTCTTTTTTTCTTCCTGTTTCCACAGTTACTGTAATTTTTGAAAACCATAAACAGACCTCTTCCTGTGTTTATAAAAGGGCCCATAAAGTTAAGATTCATTGTGCTTTACATCTAATTTGTTTGTTTGTTGTAGATAGTATAGCTATGTTTTCAAGGTATTATGCTTCCCTTCAAAAGCACAAAGTTCTAAACTTTATTTGGCTCTGAAATGTTTTCTACAGTTTCTCAAAGTAAATCCTTTCTTGTATTTTCTTGGATCATAACCTTGGGGCAGGTCTGCTGTTTAATGTAATAGAAAAGGCAATTGGATATTTTGTTTGGTTGTTTTGTTTTCTTGCCCACTTAACCAATGAAAATTAGCACAAGAAAAGGCAATCTTTAAATTGCCTTAAAATTAAATCTTCATGACGTCTATATTGCTTTTGCAATTCCACTGATAAAATGTTTTGTGTCAAAAGAAGCACACATTTATGTCAAATGTTTTTTCTGCTCAAAGGCCTGCCAGCACTTTATCTGTGTGTTGTAAAATTCAACAGGAAGAAATGGAATATGTTGAACTCTTAGCAGCAGAGAAACACCAGGTTGAAGCCCTTAAGAACATGCAGCACCAAAACAAAAGCCTGTCGATGCTTGATGAAATTCTGGAAGATGTCAGGAAGGCAGCTGATAGATTGGAAGAGGAAATAGAAGAGCATGCCTTTGATGACAACAAATCTGTAAGTGATGCTTTACACTCAGTCTTTTCATTGGAGGGCATTTATTTATAGTTGATGTTTGCCCTATGTGTTTCTCTTGTGTTATATGGTTGTTAGGATTTTAGTGATTGTTAAAGAGTGAGCAAACAGGAGTAATCGCTCCTTTTTGCTAGTGATTTCTGTGGTTTTGATTTGAAAGTCCTCCCTGCAGCTGCCACTTAGACAGGGCCCAGTGTAGTACATCTGAGTGGTACAGCCTGTTTTAGATGTGGCATCTCTGTGGTGGTGGGGACTGTGATGGTTGGACTTGGCAGGATATGGAGTTACTGTGTTCAGTATTGTCTCCACTTTTTCATTTTCTTGAGAAAGTTATGGGAGAGCAAGAATCCTTGCAGTTGGTTTTCACAGTCTGGGAAAAGATATATTGTTCTAAGGAAAGACCTGAAATGTGTGTGTGATGTTTTACTTTCTTCCATGTCTGACTTCCTCTGTGTTTTGTACCTTGGCCTACCTGCACTGATCCTTGTTTTTATGTTGCAAGATGGGACAGGAGCCAGGAATACATCAGTTTATTCTAGCGTCCCATTTTTCCATCCTCAAATAGACTCCCTATATTGGCCCTGTTTGCATAAACACGGGTTACAGTTTATTTGGCTTCTGCTCTTGGGAGGTTTTTGTTGATTTCCAGGTTGACTCCCGAGGTGAGCATAGCTCTCGAGTTCTGCTGAGGAGGCAAAACCAGTTTCTCTGTAGCAGAGAGCCGTGAACCGCGTGTGGTTTTGTTTGGGTTTTTTGTAGTTGAGCTCGAGCCGAGAGAAGGTGGAAGCAGTTTTTTTTTGGGGTACGGCAGATGCGAGCGGTTGTGCCCGTGGGAGCCGCACCTGGCGGGGGCCGGGCCGGCGGGAGCGCCCCCTGCCGTCCCGCCGCGGTAGGACGGCCCCGTCGGAGGCGGAGCGGGCGCTGTGCTGCGGCGCCTGGGGCGGGCGGGACGCCCGCGCCGCCTGGTTCTCCCCCCAGCTCCCTGCTCTTCGGCTTGGAGCTCCGTCCGTGGAAGAGAAGGAAGCACGAAGTGCAGCCTGCAGGACTTGGTGCTTCTCCATCATTGCGAGGAACATTTTTTAGACTAAAACAATGGCATTTTAGAATAGAGAAGCTTTAATACAGTAATCAATATTCTGGTAAAGATACACAAGCTTCTATTAAAATATAGCCAAAGAGTGAAGTGAGGCGGGTAAAAGTAATAAAAAAAAATCTGCACTACAACCTGTGTTCAAGAATTGCTGTTCTGAGAAATAAAATCCTGAAAATAACTAGGTAGAAACAGTTCTTATAATTTCTCCTTCAAATTTACAGGATAGTGACCTTTTCTTAGCTTGGAATGCAATCTTTAGTTCAGATTTTTGTGAACTGAATATCACTTTGTAATCTCCAATTGGTTTTGTTCAAGGTAAGAAAATGTTACTTTTAAAGACATCAAGTTTTGATAAAGAGATTGAAAGATTTTTAGAGAAGAAACCTGCAGTATTTTTAGTTGGTGTCAACAAGTTCTGTAGGAACACAGAAAAGCACAGCTAATAGTCCTTCCATTACTATGATATGCTTAATTGACTCCCCTTTTTTTTGTTTGTCTGATTATTTGTTTTCTTTTTCTTAAAGGTAAGAGGTGTAAACTTTGAAGCTGTTTTAAGGGTGGAAGAAGATGAAGCCAACTCCAAAAGAAATGCTTCAAAAAGAGAAGTAGAAGATGACTTAGGTCTTAGTATGCTTATTGATTCTCAGAACAATCAGTACATCCTTACTAAACCCAGAGATTCAACCATTCCTCGTGCTGATCATCATTTCATAAAGGTAATAATTTTTAAAACATTCTTGTCATTCACTTTTGGATTTAGTCCCACAAGTTTGCATATCAGTACTACTTGGTTGGAGTGAGTATAGTTTCGGCATTTGTGTCTCTGAAGTTATCCCAGTATTCATGACTCCTTTATCTATGATGATTCAGCCATGTGTTCCCTACTCTTAGGTTTGTCTTCACAAGACTGATCATGATACCACATGAATAGTCTCTGTTTTTATTTGGCTTCTCTTGTTGCAGCTTTGGAGCACTGTCCCTTCTGTCAGACTACAAAGTGTTAAAGCTACTGCTGTGCTTAATAAGCCACTTGCATGTTGTCAGTAGAGAGAATTTATCTGGTTGTGCCTTGTGATGAAAAAAGGGATACTGGAAAATACATAGACATGGTAGAGTTTTGATTGTATTTGTGCATCATATAGAATAACTGGATTGGGATTTTTGTTTTAATTATAAAACCCAAAACAGTTCTGTTTCACCATCTTGCCTACTTTCTATAATGTAGTTAAAATACAGTACCTCACCTGCTTCATCTGAAAAACTGCTGTGCTTACACCTGCAACAGCACTGAGGTTAATTTATAGAAGTTTTGTTTGCTTTTCATGGGAAGTAGTCTACATTTAATTTTACAGTGCTCTTTATCTTTTGAAAGATAACAGTCTTCAATTTCATCCCAAATTTATGTGTCCTTTATATTAATGCCTTTGTAAATCTTATGTATTTAGGATATTGTGACAATAGGAATGTTGTCTTTGCCATGTGGATGGCTGTGCACAACAATAGGATTGCCAACCATGTTTGGATATATCATCTGTGGAGTACTCTTAGGACCCTCAGGACTAAATAGTATCAAGGTAAGTGTGCAAGTTAGTTCTTGACTGATTTAATTCGTTGAAATCTTTAAAAGTAGTTTTAAAAGGATATGGTATTGCCAGCCTCAAATGTATTTTAAAAAAAGATATCCCCAAACCTGAACCTTTACAAGAGGAGGGCTTGAAATTTTATGTCTTTGAATAATTTCATTTTCAATTTCTTTTTCTCTTATATAATTATGACAATTGTTGAAAGTGAAAACTGAAGGTTTTGTGTTGTTGAAGTTTTATGCTAGGTGTTTTTTTTTATCTTTCTTTTTGATTTTAATCATAAAGCATCACAATTAGGAGCCAAATTATTTAAATAACATAAAATATACAGAAACTTGCAAAAAGTCAGTGTTGACAGCAGAGGAAGCATTTAAAACAAATAGTTCCCCAAGGAACATAGCTTGGCTTTCTAGAGAGTTATTTTGCACCTCTGTAGTGTTTTCATCCACCCTGGTCCCCCTATATCTTTCCCAGTACCCTGCCCACATTCCTAAAGTCTTTTCAACCTTTTTAGCTCCATCACGTGTACCCTGATTAGTGGCTCCTGTGAAACCATGAGCTGTGGTTGGCTGGATGTGTTTTGATTAAGTGCTCTGGAGAGCATTAACAGATTGTTTAGCCAGCAGGCAGAACAGAACACATGCTAGGGCTGCACAGTAATGTCTGCTTAAGCTGCATGTGTCTATTGCACTGATATCTGTGAAACTACTTGGAACTTACTGTCTTTGTGACATCTGCTTCTACGTGGGCTTCTGTTGAAAATGATTGTTGAGCTCAAAAGCAGGGATTAGTAGAAATTGTAGGATTTTGTTGGTTTTATATTGGAAGAGATTAAATAATCTCAACCTCTGTGTACGTGATTTCTGGGTTGAGAATGTCTGGAAAGTTTGATCACTTCGACTGAGAAACAAGTTTGTAAGCTTGCCATGAGAAAGAGACCCAACAACTAATATTCAGGACACTTACATTGAAGAAGATGATGTGGTCAGAACAGATAGGAAAGAAGTTTCTCAAGGACAGTTTAAGTGACTTGCCTTTTTCTTGTGGAGCTGTGATTAAACATTCACCTGGATAATACTCTTGTTGACCGGGTCTCTTTTGTTTGGTCTCTTTTTTGTTTCCTAAAGAAGTTGAATGTCTGAGGAACTGAGGAGGCAGAAAAGATGGTTTCCATCCCCACTTCTGTAATTGATGATCAGCCTTGTTTTCTTCTACTCTGGCCTGTAAATACATAGAAAAGAAATACTAGGATTTTGGAATAGAATAGAGTATTCCAGTCAACTGCCTGAACACTTCAGGGCTCACCAAAAGTTAAAGCATATTGTTAAGGGTGTTGTCCAAATGCCTCTTGAACACTGACAAGCTTAGGGCATCAATAAGCTCTTTAGGAAGTGTGCTCTGGGGTTTAACCACCCTCTCAGTAAAGAAATGCTTCCTAATGTCCATTCTGAACCTCTCCTGGGGCAGCTTTGAACCATTTCCACTCATTCTCTCAGTGCTTACCAGTGAGAAGAGAAGCTCAGCACCTCCCTGTCCACTTCCCCTCCTCAGGAAACTGTAGAGAATGATGAGGTGGCCCCTCATCCTGCTTTTCTCCATGCTAGGCAAATGCAGAGTCCTTAGCTGTTCCTCACAGGACATTGCTTCCAGCCTTCCACCAGCTTTGTCCTCTTCTGGATGCATTCAAGGGCCTTCACATCCTCCTTCCATGGTGGGGCCCAGAACTGCACACTGTGCTCCAGGAGAGGCCATACCAACACGGAATACAGCAGGATAATTTTGAGTGACTGGTGATGCTCTGTTTGATGCACCCCAGGATGGGGTTTGCCCTATGGTGTCCCACACTGAGCCTGCTGTCCACCAGCACCCCCAGATCCTTCTCTGCAGGGCTACTATTCAGCCACTCCTCTCCTAAACTTGTGCTTGGCATTACCCCATCCCAGGGAGATCAGAATCCAGAAATTTGAATTATTAAATAATTTCCTCCCATTAATCATTGCCTAATGCTCCCATGTATCTACATCCCTCTGCAAGGCATCTTGTCCCTCAAAAGAGTGAACAGCATCTCCCGTCTGTTACCAGCAGCAGACTTGCGAGTGGTGTGTTCACCTCCTTCATTCTGGCACTGATCACGTATGGAACAGAACTGGCCTGAGAGCCCTGAGGGTACACCAGTTGCCAGCCAGAAATATGCCCATTTTTCTGTTGTGATGAGGAAGACAACCATTTTTCTTGCTGTTGGATCCTTCTCTCTGTAGCACAAAGGCTGGTAATTAGGCTTGTCTGAGAGATGGATGTGTGGAGCCTGTAGAATGGAGAACAGAGCAGCAGCCACAGTCTAGCAGAAAGATTATACCAATAGACCAATAAAATAACTAGCAAGAAGTGGCTTCTGGAATGCAAGCCTTGGAGATTTAATAGTACATGCATAAAACATAGCCTATTTTTTTTTTTCAACTATCAAGTAAGCTTACTGTTAAGGAAACTTTCCAGTCTGACCATTCACAAGGCTCTCTGCCTTTTTCACCTTGGTGCCCTTGATTATCCCAAAGGTTGGTAGTTCACTGACACTTGCTGCAGGCTCCCACTGAGAGTTCAGTCTCCATCTCAGTCTGCAGCTTGCCAGCCAAGCTACCTGGGTTAGGTGTATTCCTCAACACTTACCAAGATCAATGCACTTGTGCACATTGGGTGACCAGCACTCTCCCACCAAATTACTGCCTAGTATTAGCCAGGTGATGGGAAAAATAATTGCACTCCAAAGGTGCTCTGGGAACTTCAGATGTCATATGAACAGCAAGTGAACTACCTGGGGAAATGTAATGAGAAAGAATTTGTTTTGTAGTGGACTTCTAATTTTGTATTGTAAGTTGACTGCTGTGCACTGATTTTTTTTTCCTTTTTTTTTCCTAAGTCTATTGTACAGGTGGAGACATTAGGAGAGTTTGGTGTATTCTTCACTCTCTTTCTAGTTGGTCTGGAATTTTCTCCTGAAAGATTAAGAAAGGTATTTTTTTTATAATATCCCTGCATTAAGGGATTTAATTGCTAAATACTTAAACTGCAGATTTCAGTTATATTTTAGATTTTTACACACTCCCTACACTGGTGTAGCTTTGTACATTTTTGAAAAGACAAATATGAATTTGCTTCTGCACTTTGGAAAGAATAGAATGCATTATTTATTCAGTGCCTCAAAAAATCCTACATTTACTCCCTATTTTAGTGAAACAGTTTGATTACTGGAAAAATCTCTCACAGTTTGACAGTCCATCTCTGCTTTATTGTAACATGCAGTAATGTGCAGTTGCTGTTATGGAGTGTCAGTGATGTTTGCCATTCCTGTTAAAAAAAAATCTGAAAGTTTAAGTACTGCATATTGAAATGATAATACATACTCTACTGGCTAATAAACTGATTAAGCAAGTATGTTAACACAATCTGGAGTATTAAATTACGTGGCCATCAGAATTCAGCAGAAACTACAAGTTTCTTTTGGTCTTAATTTAAAAAGAAAAAGTTATAAGCCAGCTAGAATTTTAATAGTGGAAAGTGTGGCTACAGATATGTGAAGACTGTGTATATGTAAAGAATTGCACTGTGTGATCTGTTCCTAAACTGATGGTTGTGAGTTTATGATACTAGAAAAGCTTTAATTGAAATATGTTACAATTAATGAACATTTAGCTTAACCTGCTATTTCTAATCCATCTAAAGTCCGAGATAAAAATCAGTAATTCAAGGGTTCCTAAACTGTAGGAGGTAAATTGCTGCTTCAGATTTGCTTCTGCGCTAGTTTGGGGCAGGTTACTGGTGTTGGTGACTGATTTTGCCATACCCATTTTTTCCTCATCTTAGAATGACATCCAATAACTGGTCTTTCATTTGATAATTTTAATGTATTTCAACCCATACTGGACCATTTGGCCCATAATTTGTCTGTGAGCTTTGGGAAATTCACCTGATTTCTTGTAGGGAGTCTTCTGGGGTAGAATATCTACTCAGTGTTGTAAGTTGGGAGTAGGTGATAGAGCGTGACAGACCATTATTCTGTGCCCCAGTACTACAGCCCCAAATCACACATCTTTAACTGCTTATTTACAGTGAAAAACATTGTAACTTAGTAGTGAGAAAGGTGTCATAAGAATTTGTTTTCTTTCCAAGGTATGGAAAATATCTTTGCAGGGACCTTGCTACATGACAGTTCTGATGATTGCCTTTGGTTTACTATGGGGGCACTTGCTCCAAATTAGACCAACACAGAGCGTCTTCATTTCCACTTGTTTGTCTTTGTCAAGCACACCACTGGTGTCCAGATTTCTTGCAGGTAGTGTTCGAGGAGATAAAGAAGGTAAATATGACTTTAAATATGGACTACTGTAGTATCTAATAAAATTTGAAAGAAGTAGACATTGTAATATTACAAGAGAAGCTAGATAAAAAACCAAAACAAAACCCACTCTTAAGCCTGGTTTACAAGCAATCATCCTTATTTAACACTGGCCAGTGTTGTGTGTATTCTTGCTAGGAAGTGTACTTGATTTGTATGTAACCAGTCCTCTTTGGGCAAGAGAAGCTAGATAAAAAACCAAAACAAAACCCACTCTTAAGCCTGGTTTACAAGCAATCATCCTTATTTAACACTGGCCAGTGTTGTGTGTATTCTTGCTAGGAAGTGTACTTCATTTGTATGTAACCAGTCCTCTTTGGGCAAAGACAGCGTAGTACAACCATTGTAGTACTCTCCATTGAGGACTGACTTGAGCGTCTGGAATCCTTGAAATTTTTCAGCGGTTACCAAATTAGCCTACTGCTACCTATCATCAGGGCAGAAAGGTTAATTAAAAAAATTCACATCCTTCTTCAGGAAACAGAAACCAGTTCAGATGGTCTTCTATAGCTAACAGCTCTTCAAATAAGGACCGTCAAGGGCCATATTTCTAGCTTCTCAAATACTTCTAAATGTTTCCTTTTGAATGTTTTGACATTGTGCTTTCTTCCACTTAAATCTCCCTCATACAAATTGTGTTAAAGTACTCTTCACGCTCTAGAATATTCATTCTAATGCCAAAATTCAAGTTGTATATTTTACACATGCTGGCTCGAATGTGTGTCTTCAGAATAAAGCCTGTATACTTTCAGTAGAGGAGTTTCACTCAATGTGTAACTAATGCTTAACTGCTGAGCAAAGTCTATGTTTTTATTGTGCAACAGAAATTTCATATTAATATTTTGTTTGTATTTTAATATGTCTTCATAGATACATTTTAATTTACCTACTAATGGGGAAAAAGAAAGTCCTTAAATGGCTTTGAGTGACCTTCAGCCCATTAAGAGCTATATTGGTCTTCCATTTGATTAAAACTTTTCTAGATTTCTGAGCGTTTGCAAGCATTCCTAGTTTCTGATGACTGTTTCCATGGCCACTTTGGTGGTATACAGGGGATATTGACTACAGCAGCGTACTGCTTGGCATGCTGGTGATGCAGGATGTGCAGCTTGGTTTATTTATAGCTGTCATGCCTACACTTATTCAAGCAGGAGTGAGCACATACTCCAGGTAAGAAAAAAATCATTGTATGGATCTTCCCTCTACCCCTTGCAATTAGTATGTAGATTGCCAATATGAATGTGAAAGCACTGCAGTTAATGTCAATTCCATGGAAAACAGGCACTCCGTTCAGTGAGATTTCCTTTACTGTTCTTACTTGTCGTGAAGTAGAAACCTGTACTAGTCATACGAACGTAGTTATATGAAAATAGTCTCTTTGCTATAGCTGCTTTAATCCTGTGTGGTAATTAAAATTTTGAATAAAAAGTTTGTTACTGTAAAAAATCAAGTTACTTTCTTCGCTTACTTTATTCCCACAGGGCACATTTTTGTCAAAGACTAAGTGATAGTATTATTGTGTCTAATGGCTTACCTTGGAGATCAGTAAAAGTAAATCTTTGAGTCAACATGGAAGTAAATTCTAGACTGTGAAAGAGGTTTCTGGGCACTCTGCAGATTTAGTCTTAGTCTTGTTTACTAATGTATCTAAATACCTTCCTGTTTTGAGCATTTATGGAATTAGGTATTTTCATTTACGGGGAACTGGTTGGGAAGTATGAGAGACTTGAAAGAAACTTTTGGTTTGTTCTTCTCTTCCAGCATTTTCAAGGAAATTCTGAGAATACTGATACTGATTGGCCAAATTCTGTTTTCTCTGGCTGCTGTTTTTCTTCTATGTCTTGTTATAAAGACTTATCTCATCGGACCGTATTACCGCAAGTTGCACGCAGAAAGCAAAGGGAATAAAGAAATCCTCATTCTAGGAATAACTGCATTCACCTTCCTTATGTTAACGGTAAGCTTTTGAATTGATAAAACATTTTTATACATGTGGTAGTTTACTTCATCAGTATCACAAAAGCCATCACACTTAGTGTTATTGCATATACATGTGCCTCTGTAATTATTTGGTTTTAAATTGTTTTAAAACAACCCCCAAATGTGCAGATGTTTCCTGCATTATAGCACGGATGAGTAAGAAGAGATACAATTTGAATGTGAATCAGCTGGAATTCTGCTGTTAGCTTTTAATACAGCCAGTTTAGGAATCATGGTCTGAGTTTTAATTGTAGGCTACTTCATGCATTTGAAAATAATTCGGGATGGGTTTTGAGATACTGGTAATGACATTTGTGACATTTGCTCACTAGTTTCTTCTCAATAGCAAATTCTCAATGTGGTTGTTACTATAATATAATTGTCTTTTTTTGTGAGAGACACATTTTGGAATGAAGTTAAGAAAGTAGAGAAATGCCTTAAGGTTTATAGATTTTGTTTAACCCTATTGGGTATAGTTAATTTTCCCCTGAATTCTCCTTTTTTGTTTCTATCTCATGTTTCAGCCTTCTGAAAAACTATAGTACTGGAGAGCAGATTGTGACAGTTGCTTGATAATGTTGTGGGTTTGACACTCAATTATACTGAATGTGCAGATGGTTACATCCCCCGAGAATAATTAAGCCAAAAAGTTCCTGTACCTGTTTTCTAGGAGTGTTTGCTTAGTTACTACAGCCCAACAGGAAAAGCTGACCTTCTTCAGGAACAAGGTTGAGAAGAAGTTAGTGAGACCGTTGCTTTATTTAGTGACTTCTACTGTATAAGTTTAACATTCCATTGCTCTAAACAGCTATTCATATTTCAAATGTGTCCTCTAATAAGAGAAGAAACAAAACTAGTTTCACCTTTCTACTTTCTAACAAGCAAACATTACACTTATAGAACAACTTTAATAAAAAACAGCAAAGAAACCACTGAAGTTGTGTAAAATATTATGGTATCTAGAAGCAATTTTATTTTAATTAAAACCATGGCCTCCATAGAATTGGGCTTCTTATATCCAAATTGCATTTCAAATATACACGGAGTTTTGTCTACGTGACTTTTCACAATACATGTGTATACACAAACGTAGCTGGGGGAAATATGTTTGAGTTTATTGGATTTATACTGCAAACCCAGAAGGCTTCTTCAGCATTTTCAAAATTCTTTCCTTTTAAAGTTGATGAATAATTTATCAAAGGGAATGCTATGAAGGATACTGCAGGTAACTTCAGTGAACCAGTTGAGATGCTTGATATTCACTGACATTTATAAATTCATTATAGTAATGGTACAAGTTATAGTTTGAACACACAAACTTAAAAAAAATGTAAAAAGTGAAAAAGTGTACTTTGTCAGGAATACAAACATAGGATGAGTGATTGCAATCTAAGCTGAAAAAAATGTTGCGTATCTTTGGAAAGGTTAAATTAAGGGTTTTGGGTGCCAGGTAGGAAAACAATTAACTGTCATGGATTTTGCAACGATCTTTCTCCTCAGAAAGCCAAACCTAAATATTGAAGGAGGTTGTATAATTAATCTGCAAACACAGAATTTTCTGTACTGGTGTAATTCTAAAAAAGCTTTTGACTCTGTAGAGGAGCAATAAGAGAGTGCCTATTTTAGCGTCCTTAACCAAGACAACTCTGTGTCCCCATTTAGAAAATTTGAGATACATTTTTAAATTAAAGAACTTAATTCACTGTCTAGAATTGTGAGTTACTTTGCAGGACACATTCTTTCCAATACACGAAAAAGAGACTAGGAATGATAGGGTGTTCCTGCCTTATGCATATAGTTACTTATTACATGCTTCAGTGTTGGCTGGGTTTCTGGGGTCCAGCTCAGCTTATTCATTATTTGGATTAATGTGTAACACCAGCACGTGTAATGCTCATTATATATAAACTTGATTTATTTTGCTTGGTTCCTGTGTTAGAAAAATCTCAGATGATTAATTAAGCAAGAATTGCCATTTCCCTGCATATAAGAACAAATTCTGTATGGGAGAAAAGAGGGAAGGTGAGACAGAAGAGGTTCCTATACTGCAGTGTGAATAAGCAATTTTCATAGAAGGATTATCATGTCAGTTGAGGAGCGTTGAGTATGGTTGTGACTTTTGAGTATTTCTGAACTTGAGGTGCTTAGATATCACTGCAACTTGTTACACCTGCAGATATTTTAGTAAGACTTGGAGCTTAAGATACCTTTTCTGCTCAAAGTATTCTCAGAAATAATTTAACTTCCCCTCCCTTTCATCCTTCAACTAGTTAGGCAGATCATGGTTGGGAGGTGGGGATCGTGTCAAGTGCCAATTCTGTAATAGTGTAGATGTCGCTGAGACAAAGTTGTGCTTCTTTGAGTCATGTACCTTATCTTCAGTAACAAAGGTTCAGTAGATCGTTATTGTACTTCCAGCAACTCCTCTTCAAGCTCTGAGTTATGCAGATAGCGGTTTGATTGATTGTTTGTTTGTTTGAATTGGTGAACTATTCTCCTGAATTGCAACATAAGGAACAAATCTAACTTACGGTTGTAAACATGACCATTCAGGATCAATGGCCAAACTGGTAGTTGTAAGTGAAGATTTTTTCCAGGATGAGCTGAAGAATATGTCAGCCTAAGCATTCATTGGTGTAGTGTTGCTTTTTCATGTTCTATGTGTACAGAAACATTAGAAGGAAAATTGTTTAAAACACTGATAAGGAAGTGCTGTATTGGGAACCTGCAGGACAACAGTAGTCAATTTTAATGTTTTTTAAAACTGAAATTGTGGAATATTGTAAGGGAAGTGGAAAAATATAAAATCTGACCTGACAAGAAGGACAGCAGTTACATTTACATGTTCATAGGACTGTGCATGCACATGGGGCAAAAGTGGCTTCTAGTTTCACTGCCTGATGGTTGACCTGGGATGCTGGCAGCAAGTGGAGGCCAATTGCCACTTTGCTTTATATACCGAAAAGAAAATACAGTGATGTTATTGCAGTACTTTACATATGAAAATGTACAAGGTTTTTGTGCAGTGTCTTATGGATATCGTTACTAGTATTGGAATATCATTCTTTGCTTGCCTGAAGTACTTCTCAATGGCTTATAAACTGCTTATGAACACTTTTCTATCAATTAAAAGAAGATTAAGGAAGAACTGTAATCTCAAATATTTTAGTTAATTATATAATAAAATACAGTGGAGATAGTTTTTACAAGGTTCACTTAAAATTGTTTAAATTTCCATTACAGCTTCACTTTCTTGAAATGCAAGCTTAAAATTCACCTCTTTACTCTTGAGTTACTTCTAAGGTACTAAAGCCTAAAATTCTAATACTTTTATTTCCACCAAAATTTTATTTAATTTTACTGGCTTACCATATTCATTAAGCTTCCTCTGACAAAATGTGATGATTAAAGAGTAGCAATAAGACATCATTAGAGAATATAAGCAAAACAACTGCTGAGCAGATGGTTGAGATTCACCCAGAACATGTTATAGCAGTAATGTTTATTTCTTTATTTATTGACGTGGTGGAACATTTCAACATAAAAATCCAATATTCTAGTGAAAGCAAACCAATCCTTTCTGAATTGGAGTAAAATGGGACCCTTGAATGCAACTGAAAACTAAGTTATGCTGAGAAAAACATGTGAATTGACAAAGTTTTTAATGTAATTTTGACTGAAAAAGCTTTCTGTAATGTAAGAGTTGAGAAGAGGACAGTGCAAAGCACAGGGATTAGTAATGGCTAAAGCCCTGTTGGTATAGGCTGAACATTAGAAGTGATGCAAGCAGAGAGGGAATACAAAATGTTCAATACTCTCCAGGTTTTGCTTATGTAAAAAACTCTGCTGTGAATGCCTTCCTGCCAGTAAAACAAGTCCTCTCCAGTATGTGTGTGCATGTGCCCATACATTATATATAATAAGCGCTGATGCTACAGTTTTAGCTGAGGAAATGTGTCCACTTGTAGGTATGGGACAACCAGCAACCAAGATGGGAATTGTAAAAGTAATTTCTGTATAAAGCTACATATAAATGGTTGCACTCAATGATCTCAAAGGTCTTTTCTAACCTAGATGATTCTGTAAATCTGAAGAACAAATTGGAGGAGGGGAGAGAGTCTTAAGAAGATGATGTAATCTTTGGTTCTTTTCTTGCTCCCTGATACACTTTACACTTTTCTCTATGTAGAGTGACCTATGGATTTTGTAGAGCTGAAGTTGTGTAGTACCCAGAGACTAGACAAGAAACAGTAAAACTTGCCTGTTTTTTTTACCAGGCCCTTGAGCTTACACTTGGCTTGCCATAAACCGAAGGAATGTAATTCAGTTTTTATGCTGTGGGAACAAATTCCCAGTTAGACTTGCAGTTTGCTCCAGTTATGTCTGATGTTTTCTGAACAAACATGTTTCTTTCACACTCAAATTGCTCCTTGCTTGAAGAGTGATTCTCACAACAGTGCAGTATCATGCAATTCTGGTACAAGATACGCTGCATGTCTTCCTTTATGGTAACCTAATCCTGTCCAAGGGAATGTTTAAAATACTAGCTATAAAAGTTTTGATGTTGAGCTCTGTTGCAGTTGATAGCACTTAAGTATGGGAAGATTATAGCTAAGTAGTAAAAATAATTCCAACTTTATTTGAATAGGCTGTTTTGGATCTTAATCATCCACAAGAGACTGTGACTTCTAAAACAACTAATGTATGATTGAGAAGAACTTAAGTGTTTCCTATTCATAACTGTTTCCTTGATTTTATTAATCTCTTGGTGATTTTAAAGTCCTTCATGTACATATTGGCTTCTTCCCTCTTACAATTTCAAATTGTTCTAAAAAACACTGAAATTCCTTTTGTTTTAAAATGAGAATTACTTTACCTTTTTTGCTTTGCACAATCAGCAACTAACTATATTACTTGACAGAACCAATTTATTACCTTAAATATCTTGCAATAAATTAGAGTGTTATCACAAATACAGTTATGTGATGAGCATTCAGACATTATTACTTCAATACACAATGGTCTTGGGGGTTATTTTTAGGTGCTATCTTATGCATAGTGTGGAGACTTATTTATTTTCTTTTGCACTCCTCCATTAATTTCATGTTACCTGAGTTTTTGTTTAATATCTTACATTAAAACACCATTCAAGATATGATGAATGGTGTCCATAAAAGTACTATAGTGTATTCTTGCTTAATCTAAATTAAAATAAAACTAAGTCGTTGGTTTTAAATGTTCTATTAATATTAATAACATTGTCCTTTCTCAGTAAGGTGACCATCTGCAGCTGCATGATTTTGAAGTAATTATTTTAAAACATGCTTTATACCACACCATACATTAGAAGTGCAGTTTGCTTTTTTTTAGTGTTCTAAGCATTGCCTTAAGCAGTTGCTTTGTGTTTTTAGTCTCTTTTCATGTTTCATCTCTTCTTCTAGTACTGCATTAAAATATTTAAAAAGAATGAAGCAGTCTGAATTCTTTCAAGTAGTCATTGTGCTTCATTTCAGCAGTTTACTTTACACACTTAAATGAATCCCTGTTCAGGAAAGCACACAGGCACATTGGAATCAAATTTACAACAGTAAATGTGATTTATGCCAGGGACTTCTGCTAGATTGAGACTATTCTCCCAAATATAAGCTTAGATTTTAATTTTTTCCCCTCTTGTTTGAGAGCTGGAAAATACCTTGTTCTTACGCTTTATTTCACAGCCTCAATGTATTATGTAATCCTGACTCCAAAGCTGTCATAGTCTCTCTCTGACTTCTGAGATCAGATGCTGTCTGTAAGGGTCACACAAAACATTGCAGTGTAGATTAAGAAATTTATTTTTGGTTTTGTGGGAAAGGAGGTAACATAAAGAGAGAAACAAGATTTGTGAGTCTTCAGTATAAATACAATAGTGCAGAACATTGAAATACATATATTGAATTCTGTTTGTTTTTGAACTTGCATAAAGACATAGTAATTTCCTGCATTTGATAAAATGTAAAGTTTTATAGTTTCACTTTGAAATGGTATATAAAGTCACTCAGCAGTAGATTCTCTGTTATTCCTTAACAGATCACAGAGCTGTTGGATGTTTCAATGGAGCTGGGATGCTTCTTAGCTGGAGCTCTGATCTCTTCTCAGGGTCACATGGTTACTGAGGAGATTATGTGCTGTATTGAACCAATACGTGACTTTCTTGCCATCATTTTCTTTGCATCTATAGGTAACTTCCAAGAAATCTTACTTTAAAATATTTGATACTTATATGTAATAGTAAATAATGTTAAATCTATACTATATCAAATATATATAATATATAAAAACATTGCTTACAAGGTGGGTGAGGAGAAAAAAATGGTGTCTATAATGTGAGGGGAGGAGGTAGATTTTATTTTGTTAAAATACTGTACTGTTAATTGACCACAACATTGGTTTGCCTTTGCTACTACTTTAAATGTAACATTCAGTTTCAGAAGCCATTTTGATGTTGTACTCCCAAGTCTTGGTTTAGTATCAGTTTTTCAGTGTTAATTCTGAAATCATCATATTTAAAACATGTAACTAAATATTTTAAGATAAAAAGGCCTTGGTTTGGTTGTCGATATGTTGGATTTTTTTTTAATGTTCTCTTGTCTTTCCAGCAACTGTATATGTAATTTATACTAAAATTGTACTACTATTTGAGTCAATTGATGAGTAGATTTCAGATTTTTGTGACTTGGTTTTCTATAGAAGCAGAATGTCATCATATCATAATTTTATATAGCTTGTTCCTTTAGAAATTTAGTTGGGAGGGTGTGATCTGCATGTTCTCAATGGAGGGAAAAAATAATTGAAAGATGGTGTATCTCAGACACTACTTGAATGCCAGCTGAAATGCAGCATTGAGGTATAAGATGAGGGAGTAACTCATTATGCTGGATATGCAAAAGGAGCTAACTCAGAATACTTACAGTAATTCAGTAACCTCCTTTTGACCTGCTACATTCTCTGGCTGTCTGTGCGTGCCCCAGTAGGCTCTGCCTAAAGGAGACTGGAACACGTTACTGAGGCGCTCGGCCACGGTGGGTGAGGAGGCAGCCCTGAGAAAGCACTTGCCTCTCCCTGTGGATTGTACAGGAGGTGCATGTCCCTATGCTGGGGACATTGCAGTGTCTAAGAGGGGGTTTGGATGTGGCCTGGTGCACCAACCCAACCTCCTTCAACCCACGTTTATTCAGAAAGTCCTAGGGTTTGGGCCTGGATTTTTTCAACACCACCCTTGGTTTTTCTTCTGCTGTTATTTTAATTTTTTAATTGTTCTTTTTATCTCCACTTATTTATTCAGGTAACAGTAAAGTCCCATCATCAGCATACTTTTAATGCTTTTCCTTATTACATACCTGTTTGATATTCATTGTTTCTTAACAGAAACTAAAACTGGTGGCTGTCAAAACAAAAATGAAATAGCTATGCTTGCCAGTCTTAATTTTATTTTAATTTTTTTTAATCCAGCCCATGATAATATCTTCTGGTGATGAGTCAGATTACTTAGTAATAAATATGTTTATTTGAACAACTTATTTTTTAATAATGGGAGGAAAGTGATGAGCTCTGATGAAACTTGGGCTCGTGTAACTGACAAGCTTGCATGAGTAATTGCTAAATGTTTACAGATGTAAGTTGTTTATGTGCTTCAGTAAAGATGGTGATGGAATGGATAGTGTTATCAGGAATACAAAGCATGACAAGTGATTATAAACCCAAAGTGAATTTTACAAGGGACTGAACAAAAATACTGTCCTACACTCTTGTGGCTGCATAAATGAAGACTAGAGATAAGACTTTACTAGAGTAAAAGAAAATAGCAAGACCTCAGTTGGCATGCTAACAGCACTCCACACAGCCTATATTTTACTCTAAGGAAATTATTTTAGTCATTCTGCTACAGAATTTTTTTTAAAAATCCTTTTAACAAATGTTGTCACTGTAATTGCAAGAAGGAGTAAAAAGAAAATTGTGTTACAAATTGGTGTGATTTTATAGAAAATGAGTGTTATTCCTGCCTCAGAAGAAAATCAGCTAAAAATTTGGAAGAACTATGTTATAGGCCTCTGACAAAATATGATAATGCTTGCTTGTTTAAAAAACCAACCAACAACAAAAACCCCTCCAAAACTGACAAAAAAAGAACACCCAAAACTCTAAAAACCCACCACCCTCAAAGAAAATGTCCTTCCTTCCCAAATAAAAGTTAGCCATTGCTCCCCCCTTTACTTTTAATTACTTTTAAATTTTGTGCTTAACAGTAAATTCTGTGACAAGGAGGTAGGTTTTAAAAGGAGCAATGTGATGTTGCAAAGAAAACCTGAGAAAAACAAAAAATATTCCTTAATTTTTCTTCTTACTAGATTTCTTTTTAAAGACTTCTTGCTTGCTCTCTACCTACATATGTACACATGCAAATTATATGTATATATAAATATATAGAGATTTTCTGTGTAAAATTATGCAAAAGCCACAGGGAAAGATTCTTCCTCCCTGCTTAAAGAGAAGGTTTGTTTGTTACTATATACAGCAAGCACCTTATAGAGAGCAGAAACACTTGAGCTCCTGAGGAATACCACTGCAGTATTATCATTTCTGGTCCCTTTAGAATAAAGGCACAAATAGAAAAAATTATCTTAATTGAAAAGTGACTGTAAGTATGTAATTTGGAAAAGATAATTCCTATTTTGCTTCTCTTAAATGCCTGCTTTTCTGTTCTTACTGCAGAAATCTTTCTGGTGCCGAAAAGCTGAGCTGAATATTACTTGTTCATGTAATATCCATAGCAGGACTTGCCCTTAGCTTGACCTGTGCAGTGGTACTGCTTTCAAATTTGCGCTTGGGTGCATTTGTGGGAATAATGCACCTTTGCAGTTAGGCATTAACAGCTGCACTTTGAGTTACTTTCTATCTGTACATTCATTGAGGCCTCTGGGTGTTCTTCAAGGTTCCTGGCACTCTTTATGCCACCTGCTGAGGTTAGAGAGTTTCTGTTAGGTTCTGTCCTTACTGGTAGTTTTGAGAGAACACCTTGACCAACCCCTTAGAGCCACATTTTGGGCACTTTCCTTCTCATTTCTGTTTTTGTACCTAGCGCACAGATCTTTACCCATACATCATTTGATTTTGTTTTTATTACTTTTTGGAAAGATGAAATGCATCTTTGCATGGAGCGTTTGACTGTTTTAAAAAAGCTCCATTTCTTTTTTAGTCTACATGTGGAATATAGAGTTTGAAACTGGGCATCGAGACCCTCTCTGTCACTGGTGAGGTAACAGATTACTTCCAGTGACTGACAAGTTGTGTGTTCTCAATGTGCTCCACAGATGTACCCACCTGCCAGGTTCCATGTTTCCCTTCTGGGTAACTCCTGTGATCAGTGTTGGACCTTGAACGCAAGATGCTGAAAACCCTTTAACAGCTCAGTCTTTTTATTCAGAAGATGGGTGATGCTGACACTGCCAGCACTGTCCAGAACAAACACACACACAAGGATTGTCCAATGAGCCTCTTGACACTTCTGTTGAATCTGAGAAAATCAAAGAAAATCCCAACTGGAATTTGTTAGGTGGCATGCATCACCTTCTCCTTATCCATCCAGCTCTACTGCTTTGTTTTTCTGCTTGGAGTACAATGAAATTTGGAGGTTTCATGTTCTCAGAACTGGCAATAGAGTCAAAAGGACTTTTGGAGTCCTTTGGAGTCCTTAGAGTCCTTTTGGAGGAATTTCCCCTTTGGAGAAAGATTAAGAGGATTGGCTTTCCCCTCTGCTGCTTAATGATCTAGACAGGGCTGTAGAATTTATTGCATTTGCAGGCTATGATCTTAGGACTCGTAGTAGACACAATATCTCAATGCATAGCTAACGTGATTTTTCTGAGTGATGTCCTGTCTTGAGGCTGTGTCAGAATTAATTCTACTGGTTCCAGTTTGACCCACATAGTTCTGATTTTTGTACTCTTGTTTGCCATCAAGGATCTCTAAGATTGCTTTTTTGATGTTGGATCTAACCATGATGTGGTCAAGACGTCTGGATCTTCATATGCTGTTTAGAAGCTATCCATCAGATTGGTAGAAACTGTGTAATTGAGGAAAGAGGGAGTTTACTTGTTAAGAAAAAAGTACTTTTAAAAAGATCGTGAAAAGTCTTGCCTGTAATTGTCCACAGAACACATAGCAACTTCTGTGAGTGAACTGTGCTTTTTGGCTTGACAGTGATGCACACCAAGGCCTCTGTTCCAGCTCTTTGTGAACACTGCTTGGAGCTGAACGTCTGGTAGCTTGTGGTCAACTCTGTAAAAGTGTACCTAAGTGTTATCCTAGCTGTTGGCTGCTGGCCAGTGTGACATGTGCTGATGACACTGCTGAAGTTTTTGAGTTACTTGAAGTGTTTCTTCCATGTTAGAGAATGATTTCAAAGTTACTTCTGAGCTTAGTCGAAGTCTGATCAAAACTATTGCAATAATTGGCCATATTCATGCACTGTCTGCCTATGAAATTAATATTTCTGATGATGTTTGTGTTGTCAGGAAGGCGCCATGTGCTTGCATAGAAGTCTGATAGCACTTCTGGCCTTATCCTGGGTTTTCATCTAGGAATGGGGCAAAGGTCTGTACTGACCATAAAAATACCTTATGATGGGATTTATTTCCTTCAAAAAAATGTATGGTTTCTGGCATGTTGATTTGTCTGCTCAGAATAGCGTATGTGACAGGTTTAGGCTTGTTTTCACCTTGCAGACACTGTCCTCCAAAGAACTGGTATAGAAATCAGCTGTAGTTTGTGCTTTGGAATATGGCAATAATCTCTACACTGGGCAGCTGTTCAAATGGACTTCAGACTGCCTGTGTGCTCCAGAACTGAGCACACCAGTAGTGATGAGAGCACTAGGCTTTATTTATAGCCTCTCTTGGAAACCTTCAGTTCTAGATCTGGCAGAATTGTCCCTCTTATCAAACATGCCATTGCTATGGGCTGTATTTCTCTAATTGCTTTTCATGTATTTTCTGAGGTCAGCCTAAAGGTGAAGGAGCACTGTGCATGTGATATTGTAGTGAAACTACTTGCTACTTCCACATGCATCTGTGCATATATGTGGATTTCTTTTTTTGGTGTGGTTTTGGTTTTGGTCTCTTATTCTTTTGTCTCTCCTCTTACTTTGATAGTCTTTTGCATTTGCGCTTCAGTAGTTGGAAGGAAATTAAGAAATAAAACAGGGTGTGTGTGTGCTCACTGGGTGGCACCTGTGTAAAGATCTCTGATGTAATTGAAGAAGGTTTCCATTGGCAATTGAATGTGCATCCAGACAAAGCCCTGTGAAGTTACCGTAACTCTGGAAGAGATGACAACTCATGGTTCTCTACAGCTTATCTGGATCTGCAGCACTACAGAGAGGGAAAATTAGTGGAACCATGTCCTGCATTAAAATAAGAAGTTGCTTACAGCATTGATTTACATGTCTTATGCTTTAGAAATCTAAATTCTTGTCCTTTGTCAGAAATAACTGGGTTGGAGAAATGCCAGCTCTTATGAATTTGCCCAGAATACCACTATTATTTTGATTTCACTTTTTAGAAGCTTTTATGAAAAAGGAACGTGTTTCCGAAGATAACACAGTTATGTTTGCCTGCAGAAGTTCTGCATACTTCAGGAGATAAAAATGGGCTTAGTTCTAAGATGATTCTTCAGTGACTCTAGGACTTCTCCAACAAATAGTTCTTTTTCTTATGTTTAATATTTGCAGGATTTAGTTTTATGTTTCTGAGTTCTTTGTGGTTCTTGTTACCTTTCTTTATAGAATTACCAAGTTAAAATGACCAATATTGCAAAAAAACCCAAAGACAATCCACTCCAACAAAACTAACCCTATCAACATCATAGCAATGGGTTCTTCTGTAATTCCTTAATTGTTAACTGTGCTCAAGGGTTTATGGCTTTACCTGATTCCAGTCTTAAGTGACTTTTCAAGTTCAGGTGACTTTCAGAGTTTGGAAATGGAAGTCGTAGAATGAAAACACTTTGGATTTCTGTTGTAGCTATAGTCTGTGCAAATTCTGAGTATCATGTTCCTCCCACTGTGATAGTCCATTACCATACTATAAAAAAAGTTAAATGACCAGCAAAATATTAGAATGACTGTGCATAACAATGGAATTATTTTCTTGCAGGATTTTTATAGCTTTCATTAGATGTGTATTTCAGTTCAGATTTTGTATTGCTGACTGGTGTGGAAGACAGAAAACTTTAAAATTAAAGTGCTTGTGCATCAGTCATATGCACTATAATTCAGTTGGGAATATTGCCTGTGCTAAACTTCCCCAAAGGAAAAAAGGGGTGGATCTTGCGGGACATGCTTTTGTGATCGTCTAGATAGTTAGGGCTTTAGTGATCAAGTGGTTGGTAGTAAGTTAAGGCTTTTTGTTTGATTTGTTTTGAGAATACAGTCTTGCAATTAAATTTATTATTAACCCAGAAAATTACCATAGTAAGATATTGGCCTCAAACTGTGCAATATTATTTTCTTTCCTTCTAGGACTTCATGTTTTTCCCACTTTTGTAATATATGAACTCACAGTCCTGCTATTCCTTACATTGTCTGTCGTCATAATGAAGGTATTTTCTTTTATGCTTTTAAAAATATTTTAATCTTCATTAATCTAAGTAATCTCTGTGCTGCATGCCCTAAAGACAATTTATGCAAGAACTGAACATTTGATATAACAGAGAATATTACTGTAAATATGTATTTGGAGGAATCTTACTGATTAGAATACAGTTTGATATAATATTCTTCAGGTATTTAAAAAGAAAATTATTTAATGTTAAAAGTAAATTGCACATGGCAAAGCATCTATTTCTCAAGCTTGGGATTTGTGATAGTTATCATGTGTTTCATTATAGTAAACAAGATGCTACTTTTTACTGTGCAATGTATGTCTCTTTTGACATAAATACAGAAGACACACTTAGAAGTCCATTATTTTATGTTATGTCCAAAATTATTGTATTTGATGCTATGTATCTTACAGAGATAGTACTATTTTGTTTATTGCACTTCTTCATTTAAACAAACAAACAAACAAAACAAACCCCCAATAATGCAAAAAAAACTGTTTTTAAAGTTTGTCTTGGCAGTGCTTGTCCTTTCTTTGATTCTTCCAAAGACCAGCCAATATATCAAGTGGATTGTCTCAGCAGGTCTGGCACAAGTCAGTGAATTCTCTTTTGTTCTGGGAAGTAGAGCACGAAGAGCAGGGATCATATCTCGGGAGGTAAGCTCTTCTATGGTTATTAACTTCATTTTTTGCACCTGAATAACTTACACTGTAATACAGAATCCCAGTATTTGAAATTCCAATGCCCTCCAATTTTGTGGCTCCTCTCAACTGTTAAAAAAGTAGAATCAACCCATACAAATGGATACTTGTATGTCCCTGACAGGGTTCTTAGTGCTGGTTCTCACTTGTTTCATATTGTACCTTAGTATTTTAAATAGCTTAGTTATAAATGCTTTACCTTAACTTCTCTCACTTACAACTTAATTATGTGAACAATGAGTTGCAGGTAGCACCCAAGTCATAAAGACTGAGAAGCCTTTGCTTTTAAAATCTTGATACAACTATTGAAAGAGGTATAGGAGTGTACAATACAGAGAGAATACAAGATTTGAAGAAGGAATTACCAGTAAATAAGAACTGGAGAGCAGATATTGTGAAAATTGCCTTAACATTTAAACAAGCATAATCACTTTAACCTGTAAAGCTTGTTCATTTTAAATCCTTCACAGAAGAAACAACCAATGTTTTCAGTAGTCATGAAAAAAGTCCCCTGGGAAAGAAGCCTTTAACTTGGTTTTATTCTGAACCTGTGAGAATGTTACTTTTTTTGGAAGATAAAGTCTGATTACGAAATTAGGTAAATCATGGCTATAGAGATACAGGAACTGACCTCACTTTCTAGTACTAGCTGCTTTATCCTCTGTGCTTCTGCTCACAAAAAATGCTCTCCTGGTGTTCTGAGGTTTTCATTTTCATTGAGCAAGTGGACTGCATAGTGTTGGAACCAATTCCAAATAAAGCTCATGTGAAAAACTTAAACAATGCTGTTCACTTGTAGGTAAAGGTGATTAACTTTCATGTTCACTCCTTCATATAATTAAGAGTTACAAATATTGCATGTTTGCATAGAGTTTCAAGATATCTATATGTGATCACAGAACCAGTTTAGGGGCCCACCCACTGAGCTTGGAGGCTTTTAGGCTTTCATTTTTTTCTGCTCTCACATGATTATCTAAAGTAGAGGTTTGTATACCTCTGAAATTTCCTAAACTCATTCTTTTGCTTGAGACCTCAAAACTACTTCCCGCCTCTGTTTCCTAAGACTTACTCAAACTATGTAGTTAGAAGCTTTTTTTTTTCAGAAGATGTACAGTATGACTTAAAGGGATTTATGTTTGCTTTTTTTCCTGTTGATAAGAGAACTAGCAGTGAACTTTGCCATTATATTGTTAAACCAGAATGGTTTAGAGTGGTAGTGGTGGGGTTTTTTATTTGCTTGATTGATTGGGGGTCTTTTGGTTTGATTTGTTTGGGGATGTTTTTGTTTTGGTTTTTAAATAAGGTGATAATTGGCTTTTGACTTTTTAACAAATACTGAGTTATCAAAATTGATCAGTTCACATAAGAACAATTGTTTTTCTATAAGCTCATAATGATGTTTTTGCAATTGTAAACAGGTACCAGGTAAACAGGTAATTAGATGATTTGAGCATGTACTTGTTTGCTTTCGTAGCTATATGCAAAGTTGCTTAGGAAGACAGGTGAAGTCTCTTGAAAACATGGTCTAGAAGAGCCTAATCTCCTCAAACTTCTAGATACTTCTTTGTACTACCATGTAACCTAGAGAAGTAATGGCTTTTATTTGCCTTTTGCAGGTCTATCTTCTTGTTCTGAGTGTGACTACTCTAAGCCTTTTACTTGCCCCTGCCTTGTGGAGAGCTGCAATTATGAAATGTGTTCCGAGACCTGAAAGACGCTCAAGCACTTGATCAAGATTTGCACAAATACAAGGATATGTTCTCTTGCAAGGAAAACACCTTCATTGTTCATTGTATTTCTATGCACTCAGAAAACAAGACCTGTTGAGTAGTCAGTCCTTTTAATAAGCAATTATATAGACTGGTTATAAGCCTTATACTGACCTTAAAACAAAATTCAATACTAAAAAATAATTGTGTCCTATGAATTGCACACCTTTTACAAAATTTACTTTGATTGGAATCTACTAGAACATTTGTTTCTGATCCAATCTGTTATTCAGAGCATAAATTATTTTTTTTAAATATAGTGTCATGCAAACTATGTTGCTTATTTTTTTTGCCTGAATGTGCCTTTTAATTTTCATCCTGTTAATGCTGGTTCATCACCAGATTTTGTTCAAAAAGGGAAAAAGGATATATATATATATATATATATATATATATATATGTATCTATTATGGTGCCTATGGTATCTTCTTTCACTAAATGACTTGAGTCATTTACACATTTATGATTTTAATATAGCAGTATAAAATTAATTACAAAACAAATTTCTAATGGTGAATAAAAGAGTGATCCTCTACACAAAGAAAAGGTTTAACTGTTTAGCATCAGTTCCAAGCAGTTAATTACATACTCCAATTCATGCAGCCAGTACTGCATGATGTTTTATTCCAAATTGTAGCATATAATGTATTTTCCTATAGTGGTATATTTTGTGTTAGCTCTTGTATTTATTTACATATTTGACTAAAAATTGACAGTAAGAAAAGGCATAATTTATGTTTGCAGACTGAAAGTTTTTACCCATTCTTGTTGCTAACTGCTGCTACAGTAATGGTTTACAGAGGTGTTTTCTTTTAAATCAAAAATAAATGTGGTAAAACTGGGAAGTGTAATTTCAATTACATGTGAAAAATAGTACTTCTGTAATCTTGGAGGTTGGCTCTTAGATGACACTATTCTAGATTTGAAATTATTTTAAGTAAATTGACTTGCAGAAAACTGGAAACAGCAGACTGGATGTGTATTTGCAACTCCATGACCTTTTAAGTTACATTTACATTGAATAAATTGTTAGTCTTCTTAAAATACCATGATATGTTAGAAAACAGTGTTTTGAATGTGATCTTAAATGTAGTTTTTCTTTAAATTGTTATATGTAGTGAGATAGGTCTTGTAAAAGCCCATTATTTAAGTGTCATAGAGAAAGCTTACTCATAGGCTATAACCTACTCTGTGACAGAATATTTAAGTATCATCTTGAGGTTCATCTGCTAAACCCAATACTATTTAAGATACATTAACACTTCAGGTCAGTATTGCAGTGTCATCTGAAATAACACTGATACCCACAAAATGGTTAGAAAAATGCATGTTGCAAGGTTTAAATTGCCAATTAAAATGAAAATTGTCCTCCAAGTAGCAACACAAAGCTTTGGATGGATCTTTGTACTCTATACCTCTTTCTCCTGTAGCAGCCTCAGTTTCTTCTGTGTTTTCTCTGACATCTGCTGGGCTTGTCCAAATGAAACTTGGATTAGTCTGGAGCATGTATGTACTGGTGGGACAGGGTAGAGATCATCATATTTGAGTTCTTGCTCACTGGATTTGGGGTTTTCCCTCTAGGCACTAATGCTTCATAAAGATTGGAGGAATGTATGGCAATTCCACCTCCCCTCAAATGGTTTCTAAAGTTGTCACAAAACAGACAAATGCAGAACAAAAAGCTGCCCTATAAATAAAATATTTTTAATAAAATGAATCTATAACAGAAAAGAAACTCAAAACTGATTTTTTGCTATATTTCAATATTTTTATTCAAAATAGAGGAGCAGTTCAGGTTCCATTTAACAGTCTACTAGCTCAGACCTTTTGCTCTTTTCCAGGTACTTCACTGAAATAATTTGTTTCTTAACTGTCCTATCCACTCTGTCCACTCACCTAGCACATTGTTTCTGCACGAAATACAAGCATCTCTCCTAAATGCTTCATTTTGGCTTTGAAAGATGCTTATTTCACATGTAGTTTGTACCTGTTTCAGGGGGAAAAAGGTATGACAGGTCATGGTAGTGACCTCTGTATGGTTTTCATTATGTCACTTAGTTAGCCCTTGAAGCAATTATATAATGTATTGCACTTGTGATGAGTAAAACTTTTATCTAAATAAATTGCTGTGGGTAGTTGTAGTTCTCTAGAAAACTCTTTAAAAGTCAGGAAAGTGACTAGGAAATACTGATGGCACGTGTCTCTTAAAAGAAGGACAATATTTTCATGAATATCTTTTAAAAGATTTGAGTGAAAAGCTTATTTGGTACCATGTTCAAAAAAGGAAAGCAAGCATCTAGATACCTTACTGGTTGCCTCATCACTCTCAGTTCTCTCCCAAATAAACTTTGTCATGGTTTAGGAATGGTATTCCCCAATTTAGTGCTCTCTCCAAAACCATGCTGTCAGTTGTTTCTCTTCTCTCCACAGCTGGAAGCACAAAATGCAAAGATTGTGGGTTGAGATAAGCACCATTTACTGGAAACAGCAATGAGATAAGAAAACAAACAGCAACAGCAACAATATTAATAACAAAATCGTACAAAGAGGACCCCCAGACAACAGCAGTTTCTTCCTGGAAGTAAGAGAGGGAGCCCCTTTTCCCTGTCTCTGGCAATGTGGTAGGATGGTATAGAATAACGAGGTACACATGCCCACACCACTCCAGGTTCAACCCCCTCATGCCTACTGTGAAAAAAAAAAAAAAGCCCTGTCCTGGCCAAAACCAGGACAACTTGGCTAGGCTTTAGGAGAACTGGGGGAAGAGAAATAGCTTTGTGTGTTCTGTGCCTCTTTGTTGACACAGACTTGGGTTGCCTGGTTCAGTATTAGATGTAAATGCAAATTAGTAATCTTAACAGACATACGGTAAGTTTGTTTGCAATCAGACATTTGAGATTGCCTCATAGAAATCTGGAGGTATATTGAGGTACTGTAAATATTTCCTGAAATGCAAATAATGGCTCTATGCATAATTCCATGTCCAAATGGGGTAGTCTCATGATATGATCTTAGGACAGAAACAACAGACCTTATTCCTGAATGATCACTCATTCCTGTATGAAAAATGGGGAGAATGTTGCGTAATCAGCCCACTTAGATATAATTGCAGCTTTTCAGAAACCTTATGCTTGTACTGTGGAATAATCTCTTTCTGTGTCAAGCAGATAAAAAAGCAGAGTTCCAGAAGCCCAGAAAGGAAAATCTACTGATTTGTTGAAGGTTTCTTGAAAAACAAAGGTCTTTTTCTGGAAATTCGTGTTCCAGATTGTTGGACAGTGGTTCTATCTCATTAATTAACTAATGATCAGTATCATTTTAATACAGAAAAGCTGATACAGAGCAGAAGCGTCATTAAGTGATGAGAGGATATTCCTATGGTCAAGCTGAACTTCAGGGAGTGAAAAGGAAGGTCTGCTCTATGCTTGACTTGCAACTCATTCAGCTATTTTGGGGTTGAGATTCTTTTTTTTTTGGGTGGGAGGGGGTTGGTTTATTTTGTAGGTGGATTTAGCTGTGCTTATTTGACATGGCTTTCTGAAAATTTTAGTTCTTGTGTGTTGCCCCTTAATTGCTATCCTTGATAATTCTGTGAAGATAAAGGAACCAACGTAGTTTAAAAGCTGGTAGTGTGGGTTGTGCTTTGTGAGCCATTTCCCTGGCCCTGGGGTCAGATTGGTATATATGGACCCACAACCACCCTACTTGCGGCTTATCCCATACAGAGCAGGTGGCTTCAGTTTGTCAGTAGGAAGGTATTTGTGGGAGCTGTGAGGTGGTTTCCTGAAACTGTGACTGATGTAGGTCTAGGATGGCTCAAGAATGTGGTGATGGTGGACTAAGTCCATGGCACTACAAAGCCTTCTAAAAGCTGTAAGAATTTGTATTTCCTGTCATTCTCAAATATGAGGAAAAGCATCCTCACAAAGCTTGTACTTCACTTGTTTTATGATTGGACATCCTCAACTTTGCAGGCAAAAAGATGTGGGAGTGCCTTGTATGACAGAATATTGCTGTGCGATGATGCTTGATAGAGGGGGTGAGAAATCTAGTGTGGTCTTGCCTGTTGGAACGAGCCCAGGAACAATCTAACCACAAAAGCACTCCTGGGGTTTGTCTAGGGAAGGAATCCATAGTTCTGCTCAGTAACCAGTCCTGGCAGTGTTCCAGCATGTGGGCAGTGCCAAAGGTGGAGGAAACGGGATCCCTGAATGACAAGAGGCAAGCCACACTAACAGCGTTGCTATTTTGTGGGAAATGCAATAGCTTGTAAGGAGCAGCAAAGTATCAGAGATCCAGTGTTGACCTGACAACCAGGGAGCCAACAAACTGCTGCAGGGAGAAGGAAGAACAGTGAAATGTCTGTCCTTAGAGCTTGGAGATGTGTAGCCCACTCAACCCCTAAAGGCAGAAGGGAAAGGCATGCCTCTACCAACTTCACTCAGGAGATTTGCTCATTGGATTCTCCCACCACCTCTGTTGAGTAATTGCCAGTGCCAGGTTGGACTTACTGACACTTAAAAAACAGTGGGACTAGGAAAGCCTTCTGCTGGCTGGAGACAACAAACTGGACAATGTTGTGACAAGAGTGACTAAGGGATAGCTGATCCTGCCTTGTGGGAAAAACCTAAATCAGAGAGTAGTAAAAATTTCAGTTATGGTACCAAGCTGTATTTTTTATTTCCTAAAATAGAGTAGAAATTTGAGAATTGGGAGATGGTACCTCCCCACGAGGCCAGGTGCTGACAAGGTGGTCAGGTGACATGAGGTCTTTAATTAAGTCATGAGTTTGCACAGATCCCAGTGTTCAGATTGCATGGCTCCCCGTTCACGTGCGTTTCCGCTGGCATCTGTTGAAGATTTCTGCCTATAGACTAGATGACCTCTTGAGACAATTTCCTCGCATCTGTCATGCAGTCCTGCCGCACTGATGCTCTTTAAAGTTATGATCTGTTCTGCTTTTTGTGCACCCTTAAAAGGGACAGACACTTCCCAGAAAACTGTGAAGTGGAATAGCCTTTCAAAACTACGAACACAAACGAAATCCTAAAGCTCCAAAATACCTGCAAAAGGTGTGCTCAGAGATTAGAGAAGTGTTGAAAGTTTTTTCATTGGTACAAACACTTCAAATTAGTTGCGAACAACCCTCGGCTAAAGAAAAAAAAAACCACTACCCAAGAATTTAGCATGTTTGGACAGTTAGTATGTATCAAAATAAATTCTAGCAAACTAGGACACTCCTTGTTTGTGCTTGTTCTGTCGACTCGCAAGTGTTTTTCCTACAAGAATTAATGTAAAACAAAAGAGCGGGAGGTGGGTGGGTAGGGACGTGAGATACATAGACGGTTTGAACCCTCAGGCACAGTGTATATGACCTAGAGGGTGGAGAACGGCACTATCAACTGGAGATGTCTCTCAGGAAGCAATTTTTTTTTCTGCAGCTGGCTTATGGGGTTTGCGTGTGAAAGCTTTTGCTGCTTTCTGAAAAGTTATAATGTTATAAACACAATTTCATTATTACCTTCTTTCTTCGATGGCCACTACCGTCAAGAGGAATGAAGAAATGGGATAATAACCGTAGTGCAGCAAGGGGGGCGGGAGGGCAGGAGGGCGAGAGGGGGGAGGCATTGTTAATAAAAAACTCCAAAGATTGCTATTTATCAGGAAAATGAACGTTGTGTTTCATTACTGTGGTAAAGCACAACAATCCAACATCTTAAAAAAAAAACCCAAAACAACAGAGTGAGGCGTAAAAGTGAATGCGAATCTCGTCGACTCGTGAAATGCATCTTCTCCAGCATTCTCTCCACTGGATTTGTCTGCTGCTGCAATGTGGCGGCTCTGTGGTCGTGTGTTCTATTCCCAACTAATCTTCTTTCCCGGGAAGCATCATGAATTTAGCGAAAGAACGAGCCTTTTACTTCCTGCTCCTCTCTTCATTGCGTTATGAGCAACCTCGTACCGTGCAGGCTTGGTCTTGCGTGCAGAACTGTGTATAGCTTCCTCCCCATCGAACAGCCTTGCATCCACCCCTGTGAGGGGTGATGAATACGACTCTTGAGCTTGCTTTCCCTTCCTGCAGTTTCCACTGTAACGGCTCTGCCTTTGTAGCCCCCAGCAACGCTGCAGGTTTTGGGGTTGTTTTTTTTTCCCCCAAAACTTCCAGGAGGATGATGTAAATTACATCACATAACCCTCGCTAACATGCTGTTTCTGCGGTCGTCAGTGCACGCAGAGGCTGCACAGCCCCGAGGTGCTTTACTTTTGGGCGCAAGGTTAAGAGCTGCAACAGCCCGAAGGAAAACTTTCGCTTGGATTACCACAAAATCCCTAATTTTAGCAACGATCGCTGCAAGCGAAACTTTGCTCGAGTAACGGCCGGACAAAACGCGATGAGGAAGCACCGGCAGCAGGATGTTGTGGCAACGAAACCGCACGGCCCTGCCCCGCCGGGCCCCGCTCCGCGCCGGCAGCGCGGCCGCGCCCGCGGGCACCGCTCGGCACCGCGGGGCGGGCGGGGAGTCGGAAGAAGGCGCGAAAATCCCGCGCATGCTCCATGCCCGGCTCCCTCCGCGCCTTGGAGCGGCGGGCGGGCGGGTTGGCTTGGCCGCTCCGCGTGTGCCCGTGCGAGGCGCGCCGCGCCCGTGACGTCAGCGCGCAGCGTCAGGGGGACGCACAAAAGTGTAAGTTTCAATTTTTTTAAAATTTTATTTTAAAAAAAAGAAGAAAAGGAGAGATGGGGGAAGAGCGGCGGGGTCGCGCGCGCACGGTCCGTGGGAGGGTGGCGGGGGAGGATCGCAGCGCTCGCTCGTCCCCGCTCGTTTACCCGCATCGCCCCCATTCCCGCGGGCAGCCCCTCGGCGGCAGCGGCGCCGGGCAGGTGTGCAGGGCCACGGCGTGCGGGGGCGGCCGGCCGGGAGCCCGGCGGGCTGGCTGCCGGCGGGGGCAGAGGCGCGCTGGAAAGTGACAGCCCGCCGGGGGAGACCCTCTTGCCCCGCCGCCTCTTCTCCCTGCACCCCCCTCCCCCGGAGCGCGGGGGGGAAGGCGGTCCCTGCCGGTGCCCTCTCCTCCCTCCTTGCTTCCCTCCCCTGTTCCCGGGCTGCCGATGTCGGTGTCCCGCCGCCTCCCCCCGCCCCTGCCCCCTCCCGCCAGGCCCGCGCAGCCGCCGCACATGTGCAGTCGGGCGCCTCCGCAGCGGCAGCAGCAGAAGCGGCGGCAGCAGCGCGGCAGCGGCGGGCGGGGGGTGCTCCCGCTCCGCGCTCCGGGTCCCTGTCTCGGGGCGGCGGCGGGGGATGGAGCCGGCTCTCTCTGCCTTCGGCCGCTCAGGTGCGGGCAGCCCGCGCCCGAGGATGGGAGCACCAGGCGTTGCGTGGGACGGCGGCGGGGGGCGCCGCCGGCGGCGGGTCGGGCACGATGGGGATGGGGACGGCGCGGACCCACACTCCGCCCGCCGCCCCTTCCCCCCGCGGCCGCCGGCGGTGCCGCCGGGCGCGTCCCCCCTTGCCCGCGCCCCCGCCGCCGAGGCGATTAGCGCGGCCCCTCGCTGCCGGGGGGAGGCGGCGCGGGGCTCAGGGCTCTGCCCGGGCGGTGAGGCCCCGGGCGGGGGGCGCGGGCGGGCGCGGGGTGCCCGAGGCGCAGGGGCGGCCGCCGGGCTGTGCCGCCCGGTGCGGCCGCGGCCCGTCCGCCTGCGAGGAGGAGGAGAAAAGCGGGGCTGGAAGGCCCCGGGGGGAGCTGCCCCTGGGGCCTACTTGTGCCTGCTGCTGGAAATGGGGGTGGGGAGGAAGAGGCCGTGATCGCTGCCCGCGCCCAGCGCTCGGCGTTGGAAGGGGCGCAGCTGGACAGGGACCGGCCTCGCGTGGGATCGGGCACGGGCTGGGGGAAGGGCTCTCTCTGCCAGGGCACGGCTCACGCACCCCCGCCGTCGGGAAAGGAGTGCCCCCCACACGTGAGCGTGGGGCTCAAGGGACGAAAAGGTGATGACGGGAAACTTTTCCCTTTTTAAAAACGTGGGTTTTGTTTGTTTTTTTTTTTATTAAAAGAAGCCTAAATTGTATTTGGTAGTAGTAAATAATTTCAATTGTAAAAACTTTCCCTCTTTTCATTTTTTTATAGCTGGTGCTGTCTTTGCTTTCTGCTTTCCAGAAAATAGCATTGTCCGTGTCTCCTGCAGCCATCAAGATTTTAAGACGACTAGTTTTTAGTCTTTGGTAACATGGCAAAAGATGTAAGTATGTTTGTAGCACATAAAATGTGGAAGCATAGAATGTTTCTTTTAACAAAAGCAAATGGGGTCAGGCTTTATAATAGCTGGCATTAATGAATATGTGGAACTTTATCTATTCTGTGCATCAAGCCTAGGCTGTTTTCCTGTAGACAGTGTAAACCAGCTTCAGATCTGCTGCACTTTTTTCAAAGTGGTTAATCTTGAGAATTCCCTATGCTAATAACAGCACTTGGGCCGTTGTTATTATGTGCATTCATATTGAACACTAAAACAGCTTGGGTTTGGATTGGATTGAAAAAAACCCAGCACGTGTTGTTCAGATGGCAAGGCTGTCGTTGACTACTGTTGTCAACTAGCATTGCCTTTCTTGAGTTCAAGAAGGCATCAGACATTTGAGGAAAGATGGTTCATTCTCCATATGTGTTCACTGTTTATCTTTGTCTACCAAAAGATGCCCGTTGGTGTCTGTAAAAACAGGCTTTGGGAACTTTTACCATAGATTTCCATTACTGCTGTCGTTCAGGTTTGTGACTTCGATTCTGTGACCTGCCTCATGGAGCACGTTTGCTGTTCACCTCTTCCAGTACTTACTAAAAAAAATTCGGTTTACTCTGCGTTTAAGATGTCATTGTTCATACCTAATATAATAAATAGGGCTTTCATGTTTTCTTATTGAAAATAGGACAACAGACTAGTCTGAATTCAAATTAGAACATACCTCCCCTTCAAAAAAACCCAAAACCCCTAAAAAACAACAGCATGCAAGCTAAAGACCTGTGATACAACTCACTGGTTAAACAGCAGGTTGCAGCCTAATGTGGAATATTGCAGCTTTCAAATAGTGGGGATTTCCATGAAAGAGTGATTGGCTTAAAAATAATCTTGTAGGGAATGTTAGTAGTTCAGCTGAAAAACATCTTAATGTGTGGAGAAGCAACCAGACATACGTAGTCACTCAAAGCTTGCCTGGAAGAGATAAGGGTGGCCAAGTACATTACAGATAGCAGAGTTCAGGGAATGATAGGCCATATAAGCGGGAAGAAAACGAAAGTGGAGTGTTAGACTAGGAGATGAATTTGAAACAGTTCAAAGTAATTGAGATACCAAAGTATGTTTTTTTAATATTATCTTCTGGGAGAGAGATCAACTAAGCGAAGAGTTGCTAGCACCTGGAAATACAGATGAATGTCCTGCTAGATCTAAGTGAGAATGAGACATTTAAGAACAAACCTTGTTTTTAAAAGATTTAGTTTATTCTTGGAAAGAGAGTAGTTAAGGAAGAAAGGAAGTAATAACCTACCTCAGAGTATACTTAAGAAATGGGAGAAGGTGCTACAGATACAAAAAGAAATGGCTTTCAGGATCTTTAATAAATAAGTAATAAACTGAATTTGGAAAAATTAAAGTCTAGGTCAGGTTTTCTAAGTGTACTTGAGCACTGGAGCGGGGTAGCTAGAAAGGGTATGAAGTCTATATTGAATATTGTCTAACCTGTTCTTAAAAACATCTACATATACTTCAAACCTGCCTCAGGGAAGAAATATGAACTGCTTACCTTTTTGCAGACTGTACCCACCATTACATGACACCTAAAATGTGTAGTGAGTGTTGGGAAATTTTAAATTTCTAGGTCTGACTATGGGCCCTATGAATTGTGATTTAATGCTGTAACATAGAGGTGTTAATTGGTGTAACACTTATTTTAATTTTCAGAAGGGAAGAGATTTATTTCCATATTTTTGTTCAAAGTCCAAGTTCTTTTTCAAGCAGAAGAATGGAGTTAAGCATGATACAGTGTCACTACATTTCTGGGCACTGAGTCTCTGAAAACCTGTGTTGCTGTAAATTTAAACATTCTGATGTGAAAATATTGCTGTGATTAATGGCTTGTGGTTCTGCCCTGTCACCCATCAAGTGCTCTAACTGTCTGTGAGATGTAGTGGTGAAGATGATGGCATAGTAGATGATTGCTCCTGCCCCTTCCTTCCCTTTTTCTCAGCAGAGCTGAGGTGGCTACACTGTGGGAAGGGCTCTGCTGCTAAATCCTAAGTCTGGGCTTCAGGTGGCATTTCCATGGCCAGGCATGCTCAGAGTGCTCCAGCCTGGGAGTGCAGGCAAGGTGTGCGTCCTGCTGGTGTCCCGTGCTGCCGGGGCCAGTGTGCCGTGGTGACAGTGGAGCAGGGAGCCCTGCAGAAGGGGAAGGTGTGGAGACAGTGCACCATGAGAGAACATGCTCCTACTTTATTCTTCTTCCTACCTGCTGCAGGAGAGCACTTTTCCTTTTATTGTTCCTGTCCAGTTCTTATGCCTCTTTCTAAAGACTATAATTTGATAAAACCCGGTGGAAAAGTCAAATACTTGTAAGAGTTTGCAGACTGAGGCTTTATTGATAATTGAACAAATGGGGGAATGTGATGGAGAGTACTGGGAAACACAGTGAAATGTTTTCATAAAGAATCAAAGAATTGCAAAAGTCATGATCAGGTAAGCTAGCAAAATAATGTGTATAAACTATATGGTCCAGGTCTAAATTCTGTGAAGTATTACTTTAAAGTTTATCTCTCTAATGCTTTTCAGAGAAAATAAGCAGCAAACATTGATTTTAATTTTTTTTTCATTTATATTTTGGGGTTTTATGCAAAATACTTTGATTTCCTCAGCAGTAGTCAGGAAGCTATGAGGTGGGGGGAAAAGTATTCATTCATACATAGCACCTTAATTAAGAGCCTGCAGGCGGAGTTTAAGTGCATAATCACAATGTTATAGCTGGATAACTTGAAAAACAATAATGTAAAAAGAAATACTAGCTTGTGAAGGTTAAAGTATCCATGAGTATTTTACTTTATCTTTTGGGTAGAGGATCTGAATTGTAGTAAAGATAAAGGGCAAAAAGAAGAAGCATTTTCCAGTGTGACCTGGTAATAGCAATAAGCACAGCCATTTTTGGGTTTATGAGCACTGATGAAGCTGAGAAGCAATTTAACAGAATCAGGCAGATGTGGTATATCACATTTGATTCAGGACATCTTAGTTCCTAGGAAGACTTTACTGTTTGTGCAATTTAAAGAAACAATGAAAAAATACATGTGGACCGGAGAAGAGCAATTGCTGTGTCTCAAGGACTTGCATACCTTGAGAGTGGGATCACTGCATTGCTTCTCGGAGTCTGGATGACAAATTGAGGTCAGTAGTTTTTGGTACAGTTTACACCTTCATTTGCACTGTGTGGGAAATTTCTTGGTACTTGCATATGGGCAGTCTCCAGAAACTTCATCTTAGCCTGAACTCCTCTTTCTGGTTAATCAGTGTCGCTCTGAGTTTGCCTCATCTCCTGTGAACTCTTCCACTACTTAAAAATTGACACCTTCAAGGCAGGAGCTGAAGGAGTCAAATGTCCAGCCAAGGTCCTCAGTCTACTTGTTCTCCTTACTGGATTTGTGGGAGTAATAGTGTGGGGGGAAAGCAGTTCCCTGTCGATCCTTGGCATGCCTACAACTAGCCAGGATGCTGTACTGAATGAAGTAGAAGGAATTACTGTACCAAGAAAGCAAATTTGATACCTTAATTTTTTTTCCAGCTCCAACGTAAGACTGAGTGCTGCTTGCTGGCCACTTTTATGTTCAGTTATACGTTGAGAATTATCTGTAAATTAAGATGATAGATACTATATTTTTTAATAGCATTGGTTAATGTACCTTCCACCATTAAATTACCAGCTTCTGTAGCATGGCTGAAGATCCAACTTGTGGTGACCATGTTTCTCCCCTCAGTTACTTCTGTCACTGTTGAACTGTTGAGGCCTCTCAAGGAGCATAAGGAAGGAGAAGCTTGTGGATCTTTTCTCCAAGACTCATTGTTACATAGGAGAGAAGAAGCAGGAACAGTGGAGTTTATTTTCTGCTGAATTTCTGTACTGTTAATACAACCACTTGCAGGAACTGGATCTGTTTTTGAGGATAGTCCAATGCATGGTTTTATAGTGAATATTGAGAGAAAGGGGCTGTTCAAAAGGAACGAGTAAGGTTCCTTCTGATCTCAGAAATTACACTTATCAGAATAGATGGGTGATGTAAATTAAATATTCTTATCTAGTCCTGTTGTTTGTGATTGTTTCTGTTGTTCACCATTTGTGGATGGACTGCTTCAAGCCATTTAAAAATAAATTGTGCACAGAGAACTTGAAGTTGAAAAAAAAATTCAAAAACTTTTTAAACCGACACACCACTGTTAGCCTTCAGAATTTCTCACAGACTAAAATACCTTTCTTGAGAGTTCTTGTTACTGTTTCATAGATAACTAACAGAGGTGTTGGCTTTGGAACTGCTTGTTCTAAAATCAGATTTTAAAATTTGTTCTTAAAAATTATGTCCTACTGTCATATTCTGCTTGAATTATTTTATGAGGGATTTTTCTCTTGATCCCTAGTTTGCATAAAAATTACTGTGTCTCTTTAGTTTTTTATGGTACTTTCATGAATCTTACTGAGTAGTTGATATGGCACATATACCCAGTTTTGCAAAGGAAGCCCCGTGAACATGTGGAAATATGAGGACACACCTTGAAAAGTGCCAAAAGTTTATCACCTGATCTAACATTACTGTCTAAGAGATGTACAGATGTGGGAATTAACACCAGTGTTTTATTTTAGTTGAGTATTCAAAGTACATTCAGGTATGTAGTTTAATGTAGTGGATTTATTTCACAGTGTTACTAAATATTTTACTCAAAGAATATTAAAAAAAGCCCACAGCAAACTGATTTCTTCACACAATTTTACTGGATAGGTTAGTAGGGCTGCTGTTTTTGTGGAAAGTCAAAATCTGTGGTTTTGTATTAATTTTTTTTGCCAGAACACCATAGAAGTTTTACATCCATGTACTTCCATGTGATGTTTCTTCATCAATCTTGAGCAATTCTAAAAAAGTTAACGTTTGGGGTGGATTAAAAACAAGAACCCAATGGAAGTAGGAAGACCACTTTATTTTGGACCTTTTTTACATGATGCACTTACAATCCCTAGAATGTATTGAGAAATCTTCACAACATTTTTCAGACTATTCTTAAAATACCAGCATACATCTCTCCTTTTATGTTTATTTTTGGGTTATGTACTGGAAAATTCATTGAGGTGGACTAGAGAAGTTAAGTCTTTGAGGAATCGCAAGTGGTCATGAGCCTTCTTTGATACCATTTTAGTTCAGTAGCTTGATCTACTTCTGTTTGCCTTTAGTGAGTTCTAATGTGTCCAGAAGTTTGCAAACTAGTGATCAAATAATATTACGAAATTAGGTCATTTAAAAAGGAATCTCTGTTTGGGATTTTGAACATTGCTAATTTTTTTTAATTTGCCTTTTCAAAGAAGGCAAAAGGAAAGTGATCTTTAAACTCTCTTTTATACATTCCAGGCATGCAGTCAGAGCTGTTTTTTTTCCTCTGTTGGTTTGTATTATAAAATCAGGAAATAGCAGCTCAGAAGTTGCCTGTCACCTTGCCAGTTTGTTTGTCTAAATGAAGCATTTTCTTGTAGCCTGTAAGTGTTAAACTTTATTAATTGTATGTGCCAGTTACTGGTAGTGGCTTTATATAGGTATGTTGCAGTATTTTACTGAATAACTACATTGTGATGGCAACAGGCTCAACAAAAATGCAAATTTTAGAAGTTACACTGGGGATTAATTGTTTTGATGTTTGCATTTGATTGCGTGATTATCTATTAATGGAGATTTATTATGGCTAATTAGGAGTGGGAAGAAGAATGGATCAATCTTTGCTAAATGTTGTCTATATTGAAACAGTTCTCAGGTAGCAGACAACTTGATTTTAAAGATGGACAGTGGTCCATATTCCCCAAAAATGCTTCTGGCTACTTGTCTTGTGTTACATTACGTTTGCTAAGGGTTCCAGAACTGCATTATTGGTTACACAGATTTGTAACACAGAAAGTTACTCTGTGGGCCACTGGAGCCTTGTAATACACTGATAAGGGGGTTGATGAGGCAAATGGTTGTGGAAGGGTCTTGTGTAATGTTAGTTGTTGATTTCAGCTGTGGTTCAGGTGCTAATGAACAAGCTACTCTGGAGCTCTGGAGTCTTGATTTGGCTGGGAAAACAACAGTCTCTTACGGTCAGACCTAGAATGGTTGCAGGACGTAGTTGTGCAAGTGGCTGCTGCTGGTACCTCCACATGTGGTTATTTAGTCCAGGAGGATACTAATGATGATTTTATTATCTGATTAATTTATGTGGTAAAAGTGGAAAACCAGTGCTTTGTTGTCATGTTCACCGCTAGGAGTCTTGTATTCAATTCTGTTTTGTTCTTACAGCTTCACAGTTAGTTTTGGGGACATCATCTTTCAATTTTGCAATATCACTTGAGTAATTGAATTAACTGTAAAAAGTAACACCATGGAGTGACTTTTGACTCTTGAGGTGTTTTTGATCTGTTGGCTGCTTAGATAGGACCACCATTTGACTTGTCTTCAAAGTGAGTTAATTTAATTTTTGCTGCATTCTGGATGTGTTGCTCTTGTCAGAAAGAAAAGCCAATAAGCTAATGTCTTGACCTATTCTGCAGTAAAGGAGACCTTGGGTGTCATTTTGTGTATTGCTCGGTGTCCAACTTACCTGCAGTATCGGCAGAGCCTGTATCGACAATGCTTGACTGCACTTCTCATCTGTATTCAGCTTTTTGCCTTCACAATTCTGTGGTATCCAGACCTTTATTTTGGTGCTTTGGCTATGTCTTGTTAGTTAAGGTGATAAAAATTCAAATGTACTCTTTGAAAAGCTCATTTCTATGGTGTAGCTCATTGCTGAGTGATTGGCAGACACATTAATCTTGAAGATACTGCCATGAACTGAGAATGTGATATGATTGTATCTGTTCCAGAAAAAGGCTACTGAAACACAGTAAAACAACACATCTGAGAATTTTGAACAATCAGACTCCTGTAGCCCAGCTTCAAAAGTTTTATGTTATTTATACAGTAAAGGATAGTTCTCACTGGCTTAATTTTCAAAATGAAATCCAAATGTTTTAAATTTAAGAACTGTTTGGCCTTTTCTATAGTATTCCTCTACTTAATGTCTTGATTGCCCTTTATTTTTTGCAAAAATGAAATGGATGTATCATAAAAATAATCTTTTGCAGTTGCTTAATAATTCATTCCCAGAGCATGTTTGCTCTGGTCCCTGCATGAGATGAGAAACCAATGGGTAAGTAGTTCATTATCATCTTGTTATAAATGACATTTGCATATGGATAGGGATGAAAGAAGAATAAAGGTTGTTTAAGCAGTCTTAAAATAAGGTTGTTTATTTCTGATCACAAGCTTTATTCCAGTTCTGCTTCGTAACTTTGCTTGTTTTCTGTTGCTTCCTGATATTGAAATAAGGCAAACAAAAAAAGGAACCCTGCATTGTCAATAAAGTGGCCCATAGTAAAATTGCATGGCACGGAGCCTTTGGACATGTTGCCTTTAAAATGACTGGGGATCATCATGGATGGAGTTAGTTGCAGTTTTGCACAAGATGGGTGGTTTGCTAGTTGGCTTTGCAAATGCCTGTAGACAGCAGAGATATCGTCCTGGTCATGTAACTGTGGAATTGTTGTGGTTGGAAAAGACCTCCAAGATCAAGAAGTCCAGCCATAAACCCAATAGCACCAAATGCCCTGACAAGCTCTGGGTGGAGATGCTTTTCTTTCCCAATTCCTCCATTTTCTGATTCTATCATCGCTCCTTCTTTCCTAATTTATTTTCAACTTCTCTGTCAGAGTTCCAGCTTATTTCCCCTTTCAGTTGTAGTTTAGATTGTGTTCATTTTCCCACTTCCCATGTTCTTCCCTTCTTACAGGATTTGATCTTGTTGTTCCATTAAAGCTCTCTTAGGTTCTCATCAGTTGTATTGCCTGTACTTTTTCAGTGACTCACAGTTTCTCTCCCTCAACTCCTAATTATTCTATCTTCCATCTGATTTTCTAGCTCATTTTTTGTGTCTTTCCCAGCCAGTCCCAAAATTCTCTTTTTCAGACTGTCTCATTCTGACTCCCATTCTTTAACCATTCTTGTGTCTGTGGCACCTGTATCTCTTTGTCAAAGCCACTCCTGTGCCTCCATTCTCTATGGGCTTCATCTGCTGTTAACAACTGAAAAGTTCTGTTCTGAGAACCAACCTTGTAGCAGGTACCTCTGTTTCCATGTATCTCTACCCTTTTTGCTTTTCTTTCAGCACTTTTTCAGTGTTCTTAAAATAGGCTCATTACTTAGGAGCAGGGTAGAAGAGGTATTCCTGTGGCACAAAAGCACCCTTCTCTTCCCAATACTTCTCTGAAGTAGTGTGGGGCAGTGTGCCTCTTGGGTTAAATCTCATATACATAGCACATGTACTCGTTCAGTCTGGTTTTTGTCAGATAAACATCTTGCTTTTATCGGTTCGTTGTCCTTTTGTCCAAATTCACCTTGCATATTTTCCTGTTTAGTTTAAAGGTTCAGTGAATAATTTGATGATAGTTTTTATTAACAAATTGAATTGCAAGGCTGGAAAGCGGTGGAAGAAATTATATTTTTGTTGTAAGGATTTTGATTTTCTAATGCATAACTTCAGAGACTGCAAATAGTAACTTGTTAGTAAGATACTAAATTATTCTCTCATAATCTTTAGGGATTTTTAATAACTGAAATTCTCTGCATCTTCAGAAAATTTTGTTTCCGTTTAACTTCAGTCCCAACAGAAAGATACTTCCCAGTTTACTGATTTTCAGGCTGAGGGCACTTGTAGTGCCTTTCAGTTTTCACTTGTAAGCAAAACAGAAATAGACTTCCCAGTCCTTAGGACTGACAATGATCGCATAGCATGTAAAGCTAACTTTAGTTGATTTTTTTATCTGTTTAGTCCTTCAATTAATTTCTTTTCCTTAGGAGCTCTGAATAATGAGCTGAGACCAAAACCTCGGTGATGGTTGGGATCTTCACTCCACCACAGCTTCAGCAGTTCAAATTGCCAGATCTACTCATTTGTCCAGTGGGCTTTACCCTCCTTTCTGGTGATCTGTGGGAAGATACTAAGTTATTACAGCTTAGATGCTGTGTTGGATGTGTTGGCTTTGTTGTAGTGTGTGAAGGATGAAGGCTGTATCTATATCTGTTGCCTGTTTGGGATTTCAGGGGTTTCTTTTTATATCTGTAGATATAGCCAATATGTGTCTTCTAAGAGCAAAACTTTGCTGAATTGTGAAGTTGAACACACTTAATAAGCTTTCAAAATCAGATGTAAAGAGCATTATTATTTCAAGCAGCCCCAGGATCACCATCAAAGGGTGTGACACAACTTGAGATTGAGAATCGGGAGAAGGTGAGAAGAAACTGTGGAATACAAAGGAAAATAGTAAAAATCCAAATACCTGGTTAAGTAGCTTTATAAGACCTAAAAACTAAGTGTATTTTCTCATCAGAAAATAGAATTTCCTTAATGTCTGAACCCTTCCTGACAGAAAGTTTCCACTGGGGAAAATCTAATACTTTTCCTGGCTGTTTTTTTATTGGTGGGGGGGGGAGGGGGGAGGAGTGTTGGTTTTGGTGATGTTTTGGGTTTTTCTTTTTTTTTGGTTCATTGTGAATCTGCACCTATAATATACTGAATGGGAGCTATAGTCACATTTTCCTCTATTTTCTTTCTTTTGGGTCCTATACTACATAGGTCCCAGAGGAGTAATCCTGGTTCTTCCTTCAAAATAAGCTGGCTTGAAAAATAGGGAGAATGTCCTCAAAATGTACACTTAGAGATGTTTTGTCTAGTGTTTCCATTTCAGAGCAAAGACACCAGAATTCTGTGTGGGATGGAAGTTTTGCTTTTCAGTTTTCTTTGACCAAAACTTGTCCCTTCAACCAGGGATAAGTTTTGCTCACCTTAGAATTAAAAGTGTATCTGGAAGTGTGAAGAGCATACTGGGGCTGGAATAACAGAACTTTCATTATGAATAATAGCAGCTGGGGGTACTGTTTTGCTGTAGGATTGATGGTATTCTTTCTAAATAGCTTTCTTGAAGTCTTTCTGGGCATATGCTTACAAATGAGTTGAATATTTACATGCCATTTTAACTGCTAGAGGTGAACCTTTAGTAAGACACTGGTAGAAAGGTGGAGGAACTGTAACTCGTATATTGGTCTTTAGTATTGTGGTCCCTAAGGAGACCACAATAACAATCACTGATTGTTATTCAGTAATTGCTATTTTCTGAATTGTCCCAATTTGTTTTCTTTTATTGATTAAGTGTGGTGTTTTTTCCCAAATGTTCTCTAGGTTTTCGGTGACTTTTGTACTTTCAGTCACACAAAAGCGTGGTTTAGGGCATGTATCATTAACCTGAACCTTTGTAATGCTAGATTAAATTATGATTTTTGGAGTTGCATATTGTTTTGGGTAATTTTTTCACTGTATGTTTTAATAATGCAGAAGAAGACTTGAAGCTTATGAGATTATTTGATACTATGATGTTGATTCACTTACTTAAAATGAATCACAAAGACTCTACTGGAGACATTCAAATTTTTAAAAAATAGAAAATGGAAGGGACCAATAAGTAGTTGATTACTGAATTGCCTAATTTTCCAATTACTGAAATAGTGATTTGCAATAAGACTTGAATTTGCTGAATATCACAGCTTAAATATTTGGTTTTGGAATATCACTGTAACTGACATGCACTTGGTGCAGGTTTGCTTTTGCATATTAAACTGATGAATGGATTTAATAATTCAAAATTATTAAATTATGTTGCTTAAAGATATTACAGATTAAAATAGCCATTTTCTTAGTGGTTTTCTGATCAAAACTAGAATATATTAAATGCTTTTCCAGTCTCATTTATAATCGTTATTTATTCTCATGTAAAAAAGAACTTGCAGGTGTCCTGAGTACAAGCCTCTTTCTGCTGTGGAATACAAACTTAAGTACTGCATTTAAAGAAATTATGACAGTGAGACTGCACTTCCTGCGTGGTTTAACACTTCTGTTTTGAAATTTAGATGTAATGGGAGTATAAGGTAACACTTAGCCAAAAATTTTCCTTCATGTGTTCCCATGGAGTTCCAGTGTTCTGGAATGTCATGCTGCCATATTGTAGCCCTAATAACATCTTTGTACACAATACTGGTCTCATATTGATGAGTATACCTTTTATTTTGGAGGTGTCTGATGTAGACTGTTGCCTTTCTGAATTATGTGGTTAAATGTGATAAAGAGTGAGGCTTATAAAGAGTTCTGGTGTCTGGGAACAGGGTGGTAAAACTTATTTGTTTGAGTGGGTCTTAGAAATCCTTGCTGTGGGCAAGAAGGAGGACAGGCAGTGTTCTGAAACAACTGAAAAGTTGTTGCAGCCTCTCTAAAACTATGCTATTGTGTTAGTTTTTAGGAGTGGGGAATGGAGGACAGAACTGTCACAGCTTTTCATTCTATCCATCACTTCTACTGTCTGCTCACTTAGGGTTTCTCTGTGTGTCCAGGTCCTCATTGCTGCCATGCCATTACAGGCCACTGCTCTTTATGCCTTTATTCCAGCTTGTCTCCTGTGCTCCATCATCTTCTCTCCCCATTCACTGAGGAGAGAAAATTTCCTGCTTAAAGTTTCCTGTCTTTGGTAAGAAATCCTTGGTCTGATGTACCTGGATAATAATGGCTCCACAGCATCACCTAGTGGCTTCCTTGTTTTCCCAAAGTTCTGGCAGATCTCGAGTAGGGCTCTTCAGGTGGACTTGCAGCGGAGAAGCTTTGCTGTTGACTGACAGCAAAGCACTTGATTCTTGCGCAGGGTTGTCAGTAAGCCTGCCTGTACCCGCATTGTGCAAAATGCAGCTCAGGACTTCTCAGCCTCTGGAACACCATGTGCTACACTGTGGTTCAGTACAGGTATTGACTTCTTGCTGTTGTTTCTAAATGGAAACAGTGTGTCCTGTATTCATTAAATATTTTTTCAGAACTGTTTTGTCTGCAGGTACAAAGAAATTACTGCATCGTGTTCTCTATTCAATTAATAGTATTTTGAAAAGTAATCACTGCTGTGAAGTTTTGAATGGATGGTGATGACTTTGTAAACCTTATGTAACCCTATAGCTTTTTTAATTTTAGAGGTTTTTATTCTGATCTTTGAAAAAATAACAATTGAAAGGCTCAATATATTTCTTATTAATGATATTTTTCCTGATTAAAATGGCCCAGACACTCTCCACTGCCTGTGCTGTTTTTGCTGTAATGTTTTTACCTTGTGTGAGTAGTATCTACAGAGAGAAAGGTGTAGTTGCAGTTGTCTGTTAAAACAGTGCATACAAACTGTGAGAGCTTAGGACACAAATAGCAAAGTAGGTGTAAACTGATTTTCTGCTTGCTCTTAAAGAATATGGTGTTTATAAAATCAAGATCTTAAAATTTGAGAAATACTATACCCCAAACAGTTCATAGTGGCAGGTTTGTGACAAAATGAGAGTGGTAGTAGTAGAGGCTACTGGTAAGATACCTTTCATCTTTACCAATAAAAGGCTATCTGTGTTTGTAGAATTATTAAAAGTTGCTTTCTTTAACAGGCTGGACTAATTGAAGCCAATGGAGAGCTTAAGGTGTTTATAGACCAAAACCTAAGTCCTGGAAAAGGTAAGAACACAATTCTTGGTAAGACTCTCCATTTCTTGATTTTTAGTTATTATGCATTTTACTGACTTTAAACTGCTTTCTTAGCATAATTTTTGTAAAGTTTTTCTTAAGTTATATGATCAGTAAGCAAACTGTAGATTTGCTGTGGTTTATAATTGTCTTAAAACTACAGGTGCAGTTCAGTGGTGGTTTGTCCTACATGTGATCTCCTTAGTGTAGCTTGTGTTGAAGTATAAAGACCAGTATGTTCTGAAGCATCTTTGGGGCACTGTGTTTTAGCAAATGGAAAAAAAAATGCAGGGGGGAAGAAGTTTAAAATGGTTTATAACAGTTTTTACGATAGTGCATCCACTCTCTTGCAAGCTTATCTCAAAATATATTGTGAACAGAACTGTTTGGTCTTGCAGATAATGCCTGTGCATGTATGATAATGTAATGTCATTAAGCAGTTTAATAAAACACAAGATAAAAATTTGAACTTGAATTTGATATGTGAGCTAAAAAACTGAGAGTACCTAAGCATTTGGGGAGTTAGGAGCTGCGCTTTCCCAGTTAGCATCGTTGGGGGAAAAAACCAGAAGTGGCACTGAGTTCCAGCCGCCTGCAGTTCTGGACAGCTATGGCATGTAACCTCTTCTGTAAACTGATTATACTACATTTGAAGACTACATTTCATATATTCTTACAGGACGGCTGTTTCCAAAGTGAGACTGTAGAACTCTTCTCTAATTCCAGTAAAGTATATTCTTGTCAGTTTATGCATTCTGCTCATGACAGTTGTTTATCAGGTCAATAATTTTCTTCAGCATGTTTACTGACTCTTGTAAATAACAACTGAGTATGTTAACAGTCTTTACTAGTTTGACAGCTAACTAGCCACTATGTCCTAGATTGCTCATCAGATGTGCTCTTTGTCCTCTCTGTTTTCCTTATTGTATCTTTTGAGCCTGTTTGATTGCTTTCATCAACTTTCTTGAATACAAGTGACTAAAACAGTATGTGTGACTCCCAAGTGAAGTGTCAGTCATTTTTGTATGGAGGGATCAGTAATATTTCTGTGCAACATCATGTTTGGTTCATACGTACCTCACAATATATTTTGGTGAAATGGCCATTTTTCTTTCTTGTTGCTTCCCAATAATGACAGTCTGCTTTATTCTTGTATATGACAGATTGTGTCCTTTGATAGGCTGTGTGAAGTAAAGGTGAAATGTATATTAACACAGTCATCTGCTTACTGTCTGTAAACCTTACTGTTGACTAATAAACTTGCTTTAAGATTGTTGGAATACTCCAGTACTCCCAGATTAATTTGTAGTCCAGTGCAAGTGAACTCCTGTAGTATTACTGCTCTAGTATTTTATATACCATTTCAGGAAACCCATTTAACTTCTGTAACCACCAGTAGGTACAGCAAGTATTTTATTGGCATCTCACTAGACTCTGTCTTGGACATTTCCTTGTCTAAAATACACACTGCTTTACAGAAGGGGGGTATCCCACTAATCTGTCCTGTTCTGCATTTGGTGGAGAGGGCACTAAGGGTTGAGTGAAGACACGTATTAACTGGCAGAGGTGTATTTCTGTAAACACAGTCACACCCCCCTGAGCTAAAGAAGTGTGCAAGTAGGTACCTGATCCTTAACAGCTGTACCATATGTCCTAACCCTGTGGGCAGTAAAACTGATTTTTTTTTCAGGGCAGATACTTTAGGAGGGTACATTTTACACCCACATAGGTGTCTAGACCCTGTTACAGTCAGTGGAGATCTAGTCAAAACAGTGCAGTCTAGACAGCAAGAACTGGAAATACGACTCTTCCGTTATTACATAGCTCTAAGTAGAACTGGGCAAATTGGAGGGCATTTTATTGCTTATAGAATTTTGTAAATAAATTCAAGTTCTTAAATAGTTTATTATAGCTCTGCACTTTGTCCAGTTTGAGAGTAGAGCTCTCTACTTTCAATGTATAACACAGCAAACTGAACTATCCTTGGCCCATTTCTGCATCTCATTACTTTTAGTGGAGTTCTATGAAGTTAATAGACAGTAACTAATTCTTAATATAGAGAAGAAACAACTATTTCTCTTAGCTTCATCAGTTTGTGGTTCTTGTCTGTGTTTTATGTGCAGGCTCTGTGGTCTTGATCAGAGACTTGCAAATATTTGTCACTGAAGTACTCAGATATGTATCAGAATTTATTCACTCAAGTAGTACTTTTTTACTTTGCCACCTTTGTAATTTTTAGGGGGTTTTCTGCAGTCTTTAAATGTTGACTGACAACTGCACACAAAGTACTATGCTCTCTCTGAAAATAGCTGTCTGCATCACATGCCATTATATCAACAAGGTGCTGTCCTCTATTTTTTTAAATCTGTGCAAAATTTCTCTTAATTTCACAATGGAGAGGATTCAGTCCAGAACAGTCAGGGAGTAAGCTTTCCATAGGGTAGCAGAAGTGTATCTGGTATACTTTTTAGGGTGAGTTTAAGGTGGTTAGGGAAAAAAATCTTTATGTTCTTGTCTGGTGGTCACCATTTAAAAGGTTTTTTATGTTTTTGTTTGTTTGTTTGTGTTTTTGATTTTGTTTTGTTTTTTTCTTCATCTTCCCCTTTGGGTTTGTATTTCTTTTAAGGAAAGAAATTTTGTATTTTTCTTTGTATTTCTTTTCTAGAAGTTGCAAGTCAATCACAAGAAGAGATTGAGAGTACATTACATGATTGATATAGGTTGTGGGGTCGAATCTCCCTGCTGTGTCAGATGAGTGGTTTGTTTAGCCCAATCTGCTGCCCTTGACAACAGTAATGGGGCAGGCTCTTGAGGGAGAATGCAGGAGCCTGGCTGCTTTTTGAAGTTCATTCTTTTTATGCACCTACAGCGCTCAAAGTCACTGGATTAGTAATGCCAGAGGGTGCATTCCATCATAGTTCTGGGAAAGTCCAACTTTGAAACTCAGTGGATTGAGAAGAAAATCCAGCAAGAAATCTATTACTTGCTTCAGTTTCTACTTGTTGCTAGCCAGATGTGAAAGGAGGAGTTCAACTGTCAGAGGAATAAAGGTTTTAGGGGGGATGGTAGAGGACAAAAAATGACTTGTGTGCTGGGTCATAAGGACATGCTTGCAAAAACAGGGTTAAAGAGAAAGAGCAGAATATTGTTACTGAAGCAGTTCTATAACATTGTTGTCAGCAATCTGAAAGGTATATGACTAAGTGGTAGGTATATGGCTCAAGTATGAAAGATAAGTGAAGATTGACTTTTCTGGCCAAAACAGGTTATGATGCAAAAGTTCTCACAGCCTGAACAGCTTTGTTGCAATTTGCTTTCAAAATGGGCTGTGAATGAGCTTGTGTAAATTTTTAATCTGCACTGGCAGAAGTATGGCAACTGGATAAGTTCAGACTTGAGTTTGGTGGTACGGTTATGTTGCTGTTTCTTGAATAATAAAGAGGGGACATCACCATCTTGCTCAAAAAAACCTAAACATTTGTAATCAGAGAGGGTATTTTAGAGAATAATCTCTGTATGCAAGTCTTATCCATACACTCATTCCCTGACTGTTCGTTAATGTCTGCTGACAGAAACAGGTTACCAGTGTAGACAACCTTTTTACTTCAGCAAACAGGGATGTGCTTCCACTTATCTCATGGAGAGACTGGTCTCAGCCATGAACTCCAGATTAGGATTTGTCTTTTAAAGCAGAGACAGACTTTATTTATTTTAAGAGGATAAAACAGTATGTAAAAACCCCCAAACAAAAACACAACAAGCCCCAAAAACCCAAACAACAACCCCACAAAGGTTTGTTTATAATGAGTAATGCATGCAATTTTGAATAAATTAGTCATGCACATAAAATACCTTTCTAGAAAATACTCTAAAAATTTCTTGCTTCAAAACCACCTCTACTGTGAAGAGGTATCAACCTATTTGTGTTAGAAATGAGATGGTAGCTTGTGTTTCCTCCAGTGTTTGTGCAAACTCCAGAAGTTGCCTGTAAATTTGCCCATGTTTTCTGATACCCCTTTGTATTTCCATTACTGGAGTGTAACACTCCATATAGCCCTGAAAAGAAGTATGACTGTGAAAGGTTTGTTTTACTTGGTAACCAGCAAGGTGGTTTCCAACTGGCTAATTAATTTTGAGAGTTAGCAAATACGTATGGTTTGGAAGGATAGAAAGAATTTTTAATAGGGGCTGAACTAGCAAAACTTCCCTATGAGTTTGTGTTTTCTATTTGTTACTTGGCAATGAATTTTAGAAACTGAGCAATTTTGCCGTTTCTGGGGGATACATTTTTAAGAAAACTCTTACATTCTGGTCCTTGTCATATTCAGATGAGTGTTGATATTGAAGTATTAAATACAACACTATTCAGTTCTAATCTTGCCCCTCACTTGTGGAGAAATTTGGATGAAAGAAATTATTTGCTTGAGATGGATGAGAGGGAAAAGGTAACTAGTGGTATTAATATTGTATTGAAATGAAAGCTTTTTGTTTAAAAATTACTCATAAAGAAAAGTTGAATCTTCTCTTGTGCCAGTAGGTGGCATTATTGGTATGTAACCAGAAAATGCTTTTAAGGTATGTCTCTAGCTGCTTTCACTGCTTACGCCTTAAAAAAAGGTTTCATATTTTATAGGCTAATTATATTTACATTTCAGATTTGAAAAAATCAAAGACAAAGATGTAACATTTTAAGGTGTGTTTAGACTCATATTTCAGCACTGCCTAGCTATAAGGTTGTTTTGTGCTTTTTATTTATGTGATAAGAAACTTGTAGTGTAATGTTATTGTTACTTTTACTTGAAAATTCATACTCACTGATTTTTAACAGTGACTGGAATGGTTCCTCTGGAGTAGAACAAGAGATCAATTTCAGAACCCATGAATTATGCTTCAGCAAACAGATACATGCTTGAAATTGGTTATAAAATGCATATGTATTACTGCAGCTGAAGAAAATCCAATTAATATTGTCTAAAGTAAAGCTAAGGAAGTAAACTCTTTCTGGAAGTAGAAACGTAATTTTTGAAAGTCTAGAAATGGACCCCAGTTTATTTCAACACAGACTTGGAAGAACTGGTTTGTAATAGCAGAATTATTACTAGTCATATATAAAGATGGTAAGAATCACATAGAAGTCTGAGTTGATGTAATCAGTGAGGGAGGACTGCACACTGGGAGACATGGATTTCTGCACAAAAGTTCAGAATTGCTGTATAAGCGTGTTTGTTGTCTTAACAGGATGGTGTGGCTTCTTCAGTAGGTAGAGGTGCTTTTACTTGATTTGGCACACAGGTGGGGACAATCATCTGTGTATTGTCACACAGAGACCCTCAAAAAGAATTCTGTGTTTTCTGAAAACTAGCATATAACTAACTAATAAAATAACATGAAATATCTGTGATGTTCCTGACAGAGATGTTAACAACTGCAACATCACAGGAGTGACATGTGAGGAATCAGTTCCCAGGATATAATTGTCACCTGTTTTATGACAGAATTTAGTTTGTTAGAGACTGCATTACGAGGGAACTGAGTTGCTTTTTGTTGACTACTGTCTTTTTCTCAAGTAAAGAAAACAAAGGCAAGTTACTTTAGAAAATGGTAGAATATCTAGAAGGAAAGGGATTTTCTGCCCCTGAGGCAAGGAGTACCTCAGCCCATCCTTCCTATCCTGAACACAAAATTCAAAGTCACTGCTGTTTCAAGAACCGGAGCAGTCAACTTTTCAGGAGAATCTACTTCACTGTCTGCAGAGGGCACTCGTTTCTTCCATTCTGTGTCTTTTTTCTGTCATCTTAAGGTTTTTTAAATGTTCTTAATTAACTGCATCACCTTCCTTTAAACTGTCAAAATTCTGCAAGGGATTCCTTCTTTCTGGTAAAGCTCTTTGGTTTGTTTTTATATGCAAGCAAAGGTCCAGTTAACCAGTAGCCAAAGAGAGCACTTACTTGTTTGTAGACAGATAAATAACAGGTTTTGTTAGAGTGCTGCTTCTTTTGATCTGCAATTTTTTTATGCCATTACTCCTTGATTCCACCTGCAACATTATCTTGTATTTGGAGGTATTCTGGAACATCATACTGATGAAGTTGTACTCCCCTTTAGGTTTAATGATTGCTTTTAAGTTACTAAAAGTAGTTTTCCAAACATTTGTGACACTGAGAATGTAAGTAGTAGTAGTTATATCCTTCTCTATACTTTGTTTTTTCTGCTCTACATGGCATTTTTCCTGTGGTTCTCAAAGTCTTTAAGGGGGAAAAAAAGATGGGTCAGTACTAGCAGTATTAGTAATTTGTTTTGAAAAGAAGACTTGATGCCAGTAAAACTGTTTGCAAACTTGTGGTTTAAATTTTTACGTGCTGTTGGGTACATTGTTGTCTACAAAATACAGGATTATTGGGATTGCAGTGATTGCTGAGTAACAGTAATTAAGAAATTAGTATTAAGATTTGTTTGAGAAACTGAGCTGTCAGTCACTTGCAAATGTAAGTTGGTAAAATTACTTCTGCTTGTATTTAACAAACAAAAACCTCGCACATATTATGAGCCTTTGAAAATGCAGATAATTATGAGTAAAATGTTTGCATGTGTGGCAAATGAGAAAATAGAATGCACTTGGACAGAGACATTGCAAATATCCTCTTAAAAGTTTTCTTTTCTGTATAATTGAGCAGTTATACTCATGATAGCTTTTATAAGTTCACTTTGACTTTGCTTTGAACGGTGATGCTTGTGTTACTGTTCTTTCACTTACATTTATGTTTCCTTGCCAGTCAGTTTGTGCTGTACAGAAAGATGAACCTTGCAGTTTCTGTTTAGAGCCACATTGGTTCAGTTGCAGGAATTAACTCTGGCACAGCACTACAGGAAATGTTAGTGTAATTAAAAAATTTAAAGAAACAATAGTGTGTGCTCTTTCCTTCCCATGGATGTTTTAGTTGCAAGATAGCTATTTCTGTTCATAAAATAAATTATTAATAATAGGAGGCTGGAGGCCATCCCATCTAATAAACCTTACCTTCCAAGCAGGATCAGCTTTGATGCGCAGAGCCTTCATTTCTTAAATTTTGCTGTGTATCACCAAAGAATCTCCTATGCAGCCTGTTGCTGTGCACTGCCTTTGACAATTTCTCTGGTTGGAATTTGCCATGCTACAACTTGTGACCATTCCCTCTTTTCCTTTTGTTGTGTCCTCTGTCATCTCTACACTTCCCTTTAATAGTTGAAGGCAGTGATTTCTGCATGTAACACCCCGTGCTCCACCTTAACCTTCTCTTCCAGAGGCTGAATGCACCAGTCTCCCTGAGCTTCTCCTTGTGCAGGATATACTTCAGTACCCAAGGCACACTGGTGTCTTCCTGCCGCACTCTCCTGTTTGCTAGTGCCTCTCTGGCACCGTGCACCCCAAAATTGAACAGAGTCATCCAGGCACAGTGTAGGGACTGCCAAAAGAAAAGGAAGAATCGCTTATTGTTGTATGCTTCCAAATGCAGCTCAGGATGTGTTTAAGTCTTTGTTAGCATAGGGGAGTCCCTCTGGGTCACACACAGCTTATTGTTTGCCCAGGCCCCCTGGTACTGTTGATATAGTACCAGAGGGAAAGAGAGCAGCATAGCCTGCACCAGTTTGTGAAAAGCTCAGATAATGGCAGATGAGTAAGTCAGACTTCTGTGGCACTCGGTTGAGCACGTAACAGAGAAGCAATACATATGTGGACAGATGTGATAGTAGCCTTCAACAGGGCTCTTCTAGAGGGAGGCGAAAAGCCAGGGTGTGCAGTTACTTCTTTTCAAAGTCATGCTTTGAAAGAGTCAACAACCATGTGGATAAGGATTATCTAATCAGAGCAATGTCCTTGGATTTCTTAAAAATAATAAAAAAAAATTGATTATCAAGGTCCTTAATCAGCCTGTTAAGCTAAGGTGTGATAGAATGGGATGGTCCTCCCATGGGTTAATAATTGGTGAAAACTGAACTTGGTACAATGAGTATCCCAAGTGAGCTATTAGCACTGAAGAAAGATCTTGAAGTTGTAGGTTATTTTAATGAAAATGTGGTATCAGTGTTTGGTGGGGAATTTTGAGAATTACTTAAAAAGGAACAGGGACTAAAATAGTAAACGAGCTATAAATAACATACTGCATTCCTTGGTCACAAATACTCTATGGATGCCTGTTATCTGCAAAAGAAAGGGCAGGAGAACTAGAAAGCAACAGTGACCATCAGAGGTAAGGGAAAGTTGGTTAAAGCATGGTGCTCATAATGCCAAGGTTGGGGGTTTGATTCCTGTATAGGCCATTCACTCAAGAGTTGGAATTGATGATCCTTGTGAGTCCCTTCCAACTCAGAATATTCTGTGATTCTGAGAAGATGATGAAATAGATGAGTTTTCTTAACCTTGGAAAGCAGTTACAACTCCTCTTTTATAATGGAAACGCAGTCTTCAGATTGCACTGAATTTTTTAAAGCAGTGAGGAGAAGTTTTAAAAAAAGACCCCCGGGAAGCTGAGAAGAAGCTACACAAGCACTGCTAGCCAGGGTAGTTTATATTGATTTATTGTATTCCACAGAGAGGAAGAACAAACACAATTCTGATCATGATAGTGATGAGTGTACTTGGAGGGACAGGAAGGTGTAACAGACTTATATTACAAACTGGATAGCTGCTGACTTTCTGAAAGAGCACTGGGAAGCTGGTTAGTAATGGAAGAAGGGCATGCTGCTGCATCCTGTTTGGGAATAGATTGATCACCGAGAGTAAATTCTTAAGTGAAGCTATCACTTTGACATGGTGTAGTAATAGCAGCTGGGAAATATAAGCCTTCTGGAAAGCAAGGGCTTAAAGAAGATTTGAATTGTCCTCAAACTTCCCGTAGACTTCCTGAATGTGTAAAGAGGGATGATAGGCATTAAGGACCAGTTACAGCCCTCCTGACACAGCCCTTGTAAAAATACATATTTATTGTTTCTGTATTGGACAATGGGAAAAAGACAGAGGAATGAGAATTGGACCAAGTCCTTCTGACCCCACTGGCCTCTTTAAAAGTAATCTCAGAGAACAACTGCTAAACCTGACAACCACTTGACAATTGATTTGGCAAAAAAAATGTCTCCAGTATTTTAAGACTGGTTTGTTCATCATTTTCGTACTGTAGTTAGTCTTTGTTGCTTTTTTTTTCTTTGCTCTGTTTCGTTGTTGGCTGGGGAGATTTTTGTTTGTTTTAAATAGGTGGGTTTGTCGTTCTTTCTTCTCAACTATATCATGGAACATCAAACTGCTAGTGGATACCTGCATTGTTATTTTTGTAGTTGATTTTTTTTACATGGCTTAAGACTTGCTTTACCTACCAGTGCTGATTGTGTATAGGTTATGAACAGGGAGAGAGAGACCAGTGCTGATTGTGTATAGGTTATGAACAGGGAGAGAGAGAACAGCCTTTCCTGCAGGGTCGGTGTGCTGAGATGCGTATATTTTTCTGAAATAATGGATTCTTGGGGTTGTTTGTTCTTCAATTCCTTGCCTTCAGCTGGGAGGGGGCATTTAGAGGAAAGTTGGGAATATTCTCTTGGAAAGGCCTGTTCCAGCCAAATTTTATCTCCTGTAGATCAGCATGTCTCAGAAGGTTATGCCATATTCTATGGCATTGGGCATGTTTGTCAGGTGGTTCTGAAAATTATTTCAATAGCCATTAAGAGTAGGGCTAGAAGAAGAGAGGACTATGCTTTTTGTCAAATACTGGTTGCCTCTATTACTCTGCTTTAAGAGAGAAATTGGAACACAAGGAATTAAACCATACTCATATTAAAGCATTGACCTGTAGAAGGTTACATAGAAGAAAGTTTGAGAGAACATACTGTGAATCTTAATTTCTTTTTTTGCTTCTCATGTATAAATGCGGCATTTATATTGAGACTAAGCGTTTCAGGGCTAGTTTCCATTAATATGCATTGGTAGTATAGATGAGATTATTTCCTAAAATAATACAATGTGCTGACCTGAAGCTCTCTACTTGTATTTGTTTTAGGGGTTGTTTCTCTATTGGCTGTTCATCCTTCTACAGTAAATACGATTGGAAAACAGCTCCTGCCAAAAACATTTGGACAGTCTAATGTCAACATTGCACAACAAGTGGTAAGGAGACTTTGTGGGGTTTTTTTTTTGTTGTTGTTTCTTTGTTTGTAGGATGTGGGGTTGTTTGGGTTATTGGGGTTTTTTGTTTGTTTTGGAGTTTTTGTTTGTGTGTTTTGTCTGGTTATCTCTCTATCTATCTATTTATTTATTTATTTATTTTTATTGCTTGTCCTATTGTTTACACATGCTGCAAATCTGACGTAGCCTGGTAGTCTGTATCACTCATCATGGGCAGATAATTGAAGTTTGTTTCTAATTTTAATAGACTTAGGTTAAATAAAAAATGTATTGTGTAAAGAAGTTCAAAGGTGACTCTCAAATCAACATGAAGGTACCTCACTGTTCAGGTGGCTTTATATTTTGTTAGTCTTGCCATTTAAAATCAGTGTCTCTTTCAGATTCTGCTTTGAAATCTGGCATAGGGAAATGTAAATGAAGTCCATAAACATGTTTTAATGGAGATTTGAGCTGAGTGGAATAAAATTGAAAACATAACTATATTTTAGTGCTTAATTTAAATATTCTTTTGCTGAAATACTTATTTTGAGCTGTGTGTGAGATGTACGAAATTAGATGTTCCAAAGAATCTTAAAATGCAATAGATAATACATAGGTTATAGTAATTCTTTCAGTAATCAAAATTAGAATTCAGTGATTTGAGTAGAATTGGCCTCAGTCTTTTGGAAAACATCTCTAACATGTAAACATCTGAACTAGAGTGTCTTATATTTGGGGTTCTTCTTGATAAGAAAGCAGTAGAGTTTGCATGTAGAGTAGATGTTAATCAGACTACTCTGTCCCACTCTAGAAATGAACCTGTAAATTCGTGCACACTTCATTTCTTCCTTTGTAGAGTTGAGTATTTTGAGACACTCCTGAGTGCAGGAGAGGTTCAGGGTTTGCTGCTGCCAGTTTGTTTTTTCTCCAGCTGTAATTCTCCTCCTCACCCCCCACCCCTGTTCTGGTTTGGCTTTCATCTTATTGCAGGGTGATACAAATTCTAGCAGTACAGTGGTGGGGCTGCTCATGGAATTAGTAAGACAGAGAGCAGGACTCTCTGCAAGCAAGATGTTAAATCATCTCTTGTAGTCTTCTGCCAGTTCTTCCTAGGGAATAGAAACCAACTAACAGCTTTCTTCAGTTCTCCATCTAATCCATTTACTTGAATAGCACACGGGTGGTTTTACACTCTTTGGAGACATTGGGTGAGCCAGACCAGTTGGTATCAGAACTGATAGTGTTTTTTTTCATGGGGATGAAGTGAGCAGGTTCACATGTGTCCTGTGCCAGCATTCCCCACCCTCATGCCATTTCCTACAATTGTAAGTTTTGTTTATCAAAAGCAGTAGAGGAGATTATTTGGCTTTTCATAAGAGATAGAAACATTTCAAGTATGGTACAATGCTCCTGGAAAGGAGTACCTAAGATATTCTAGCTGACAGAAGTGGATATAACAAATTTATATGTTAACTGCTCAGAGAGATGGCATAATATAAAGGTAATATTTGAGAAAAAATACAGCTGTTTGTCTTTCCAGACAGCTGAAATCATGGACATCCTACAGTCACTAGACTACCTTTGGTGTCATCTATGTAACTTTCACACGTGAAATGTTTCATTTTCAGTTTTTGTACTTTACTCTTGTTGAGCTTAACTGTTGGAGATGGCCTGAGGAAGAAAAATTAAGTTTTGCTGCTCAGACAGAATGTAGCTGCACGAAAATATGGCAGGGTTGTGGGTGGTTATGGGTTTAGGTTTGTTTTAGGTTTTTTTTCACTTACCTGATGTCAGGGATGCAACCACTGGGAGGTAAATGTACCCAAGATAAGTAGGCATATCTTTCTAAAAAAGAGTAATCTATATGGTGTCATTTTCCCCCCATAATCCCTGTTTTCTAGACAGTTACATTTTAAATAATTCAGAGATTAAAAAGCATGACCTGCAAAAGTGGGTGTTTAGTTTAGCTGGTTTCAGAGGTAGGAGGGCACAGTTCTGTGTGCTGATGTATGTATTATTACTTACGGTCAAATTACCACATCTTCAGGACAGTTCACATGGAGGCTGGAACTGTGCTTAGCCGAGTATGTGCTCTTAACGTGTTTGCGATGGAATGGGTTTGCCTAATTTGATGTCACTCACTCCAGTGATGAGGAAAGTTCGCCCTTACTCTTTCTCATCTCTAATGTAGTAGTTAGAGGCTGACTCCAGGAGAGAGGGTTCTTGCAAAAGCCCTACATTATCTCTCTGGTTTTACTGATTTTCAGATTTTCCTGTATTCATATTTTAACTGTAATTTACTGCAGCATCCTTATACATAATTTGGTAGGGTAGGGGTTTTTTTCCCTCCTTTTTACCCCCATTTTCCTTGGAGGGAGAGAGTGTGTGTGTGTTTTGATCTTGTCTAAGTTAGTGCTGAGCAGTGTTAAGAAATCCACCGAGCATGAAAACTTGATTTAAGGAGGTTAAAATATAAATGCTCTTATCTTAGGGTGTGCTCTAACTATATTAACTGTAGTCAGAAGTTTTTTATGCTAGTGTGTATAAGTTAGATTCATCTAAGAGAAGTATGTAAAGTACTAGTGTTTGGGTAATGCATCATTTCAATTGTGTCACTTACAAATGTCTTGGAATTCTTACCATTTTCCACATTATTTTATCTTTACTGTAGGTTATCGGTACACCTCAGAGACCTTCAGCGCAAAATACTATCCTGGTAGGAAGTCCACATACACCTAACACACATTTTGCATCACAGAACCAGACTGGAGATTCTTCACCTTGGTCTGCTGGGTGAGCAAAATGAAAGCTAGAAAGGATTAATAAAGTGTTGGAGCTTCTGTTTTAAGTGTTGTGATAGTGTACATACTCCTCAGACTAGCAGTGTGCGAAAGTCTCTTCATTTTCATCAAGAGCACTTCACCACTGAAAGTCTGTTGCTCTAAGATAGGGAGTAGTCACACAGTAATGAGTACCTCTTCATTTCTTGTAAAAGAATGCAGAATATTATCTGTAAGCTCTGGTAGATATTCTGACATTACTAACATTTAGAGAATATAAAAGGACACAGGAATTTGACTTGATTCTATGATTTCTCTTATGCTGGTGTATTTTTAGAAAAATACTGTGTATTTCTGATTGAACAAGGGTATCCCAGAGTGTCATTTGAAATAAGAATGTAGTCCTTTTTGAGAAAAAGTATTAAATAAAAGGAATGCATTCTTTTGGTGTGGTTTTTTCATGCTAGTGTGTTCTAAAGGGCATCTTGTTAAATGTAGTTGCTAAATTTATTATCGGTAGCCTGTTACACATAAATAGATTTCTTCTTTGGAATTATACAGTGAAATGAGATGTAAGAATTGATACTTCCCCTTGCTGAAACTAATTTTGTTGATACTTGTATTTTTCCTCTAGTTACAAGGAAATTTTTATATAAAAACTTTTCAAAGCAGAAAACTTCGTTATACTGCTTATATCTTGTACCTTTGAAGTTCTAATAGCAATTTCATATACTGTATAACTTCAAATTGTGTTATAGTCATAGTATAATGTTTAGTGAGTTCAACCAATACCAGACTTTGTTCAGTCAGTATCAGTATCACATTGCATAGACAATCCTCAATCCATGTGCTACTTAAAAATAAAAATTTTTTAAAAGGACAAAAAGGTTCTCTCCTCTGATTCAGTTTTCATGTTTAAGTATTTATCCCCTTATCTCTTCTTATCTTGAAGTTTTGAAGGTTTTCTTTATTGACTTCTTCAAGTAATATCCCTGTTATTAATTTTTTTTACCTGATACTGGGAAAGTTTCAGGCCATGTTGGATAGAGCTTTGGGCAACCTCACTGAGTTGAAGATAACCTGGCTCAGTGCAGGGGGGTTGGACTAGATGACCTTTAAAGATTGCTTCCAACCCAAACTGTTCAATGATTTTGTGATTCTACTGAAGCTAGAAAAGTTGGCAAAAGTATAAATTTATATTGTGTTTCAGCATCAAGATATTAGAATTGTTTATAAATATTGTAAAATGTAGAGGAAAAAATGTAGGAGAGAAGGTTGGTAAGGAATAAGAAGCAGAAGAAAAGGGAAGGCTTGGGTTTTTTACAGCAGTGTGCCTGTATTTGAAAAAGAGACATCAAATATTCCAAAGTTTAAATCTTCTTAAAATATATATTATACGTATATTTAGGAAGCGGAACAAAAAAGGCGAGAAGAATGGCAAGGGTTTACGTCATTTCTCTATGAAGGTTTGTGAGAAGGTACAAAGAAAAGGAACCACCTCATACAATGAGGTGGCAGACGAGTTGGTTGCAGAATTCACTACCACTGATAATCACATTTCACCAAATGAATCAGTAAGTATATGGGAAGTCAATTACATGTGAACTGAATGGGGGAAGAGAAATTTCTCTTGAGATTCTTCTGTTTTTCCTACTTCTAAATGAAACAGTTCAGATATAACTGAGTTATATTTGCTGTAATATGTTTATTTTCAAATATTTTTGACACAGGTATATTTTTGATTAATGCACTATGTCTACAGCAGGCTTATGACCAGAAGAATATTAGACGACGTGTCTATGATGCCTTAAATGTCCTTATGGCCATGAACATTATCTCTAAGGAGAAAAAGGAAATCAAATGGATTGGTCTACCTACTAACTCGGCTCAGGAATGTCAGAATTTGGAGGTATATCCATTTGGAACTTCACAATGGCTTTGAGT